>NC_091130.1:127077913-128385413 GCF_040183065.1 Periplaneta americana | reverse complement strand
AAAGTTTGAGCAGAGGTAGTGATTCTTGAGGACTACAAAATGGAGCACCAAAACGTGGAGGTACTCCTACAACACAGACCAAACAGAGAGGCTCATTAGTTTTATTATTAAATACTTTCACTATATGAATAAATGTATTAGAATTAAAATAATATTTTTATATTAATGATGACTAAAGCTGGCATGCATAATGCCTCATTCTGATAAACGAGAATAATTTTTTAATTTCCCATAATTTGTAAAGACATTAAATTGAATAGTAACATCAAGGGTTTGAAATAAAGCCTGTAATGTCAAATGCTAATAAAAATACCTAATTCAGGATATATACAGAATGAGTCGTAATTGTGTACTATAAAGAAGTGCACAGTATTCTATACTAAACTGGCCGATGCCCTTAGAAAACTAAAATACACCGTCTATGAAGAAATCCACGGAACTGCCGACAATGGCAGTAACAGACGAATTGACATAATCGCCATTAGCGAATCCCTGTCTCAGGGTATGATAATCTACCCCCACCATCAGGTTTGAAACGTATAAAGGACAACCTGAAGACGTACATGAGGAGAAACGAGCAATCTACGTTCCAACCATCCCGTATTATAAAGATAAATACCAACTTCACGATATCAGTGTTACGGGATTGATGTTTGGAGCAAGAGGAACGATACCTAACTTCTCTTCCCAATTCTGTTAAGACCCTAGAACTGCACAAATCGTTTCTGAATGAACTAGCCCTCCTCATAATTAGAGAGTCAGTCAAACTTTTACGAAACCACCAATATGGACTCTAATCTCTTATTAGCTTTCATTGCTTCTTTACTTGTAATTTTTTTTATTCTGTAAATTGCCATTGTTTGTTTGTGTACTTGTTTACTTTTTTTCTTACTCTGCTATCTTTCATCATCTATTTGTTCTTATATTGTTTTGTATGCTTTGTCTAATGGCAGCCTCTAATTTGAGGAAGCTCAATAAAATAAAAATGAAACATATTTTTTTAATATAAATTTATGGTCGTGCCCACTTCATTATGGAGATAATTGAAACAGTCAGAAAAAGAGAACAGGTACTTCTCTGAGTGTGTTGTTTAATGACGTGGTTATTTACATTGCAAGTTCACAGGAGATGCTCGAAATGTCCACTACTCACTTCACAACACAATTTCCGCCCTCCTCCACCATGAATGCCTTGCTCTTTGAATAATGCACTTAACCGTATTTCCTGCAGCCTATTGCATTCAACAGATGCTCTCACGTGGCATGTCATTTAGAGTAAACTAGTCCCTTTATGTGACCCCAACCAGAAGTCGCAGGGACTGAATTTAGGTGATCGCGTCGGCCGTGCAATAAGCCTACTGCTTTCACTCCATCTGCCTGGATACCGTTCATTCAAATTATGTTTCACCACATGACTGTTATGCGCAGATGCTTCATCTTGAAGTAGCCACGTGTTCAACTATGTTGACAGTGGTACCGTTTGTTCAATTGAATTCAATTTATTAAGCCATTAAACATACAGTGATAGGCTTCGTCACAATACAGAAGGGAGGGGGAAAAAAAAACATACATTTTAAAATACACATATAATTGAAAACAGTAAAGTTTAATTAGAATGAAAACACAAAACATTTTGAAACTCTAAAATTAATGAAAACACTTCACTCTTAATGTAATAATTGTAACTAAATGTAAATAACTTTATTTATTAAAAAACAATTTTGTATGAAGAAACTCATCTACAGAGTAGAAAGGATTAATTAAAAGCCAATTATAAAATCAAGCTTTGAAACTATTGGTTGGTAACTTATAATATTGACTGGGAAGCTTATTATAGGCCTATAATTTCATCCCCATGACAGAAAAATTTGTACTAGTTTTATGTAATCTACAGTATGGAATATTAATTTGTTCACTTTTTCTAATTTCCTGATCATGTATATTGGCTATTAATGAGTAATTGTCTATATTTTGTCGAGTGTACAGGACTAGGTCGTATATATAATATATATATATATATATATATATATAAATTTATGACAGCACATGCCTATCAAGAGGGCGATCACAATATACGATTCAAGGACACGGACATCTTGAGCACGACGACGCACTTCTTCCCCCATCTACATAGAGAAGTGATCGAAATATATAAACATAACAACAACTTTAATCGCAAGGAAGAAGGCGTAAAGCTAAACAAGTGTTGGTACCCGGTCCTAAACAGAACAGATAAGAAGCCACTACAACAAAAGGACGGAACTCAGAACGGGAGCAGCGAACAAAGTGGCGCGGACCGCAGCAACAACAGGCCTCGGCCCGCTAGTTGCACTATAAATATGCCCGCACAACCAGCCACAGGATCAATTGCCTCAGGTACGCCGAGAAGAGTTTTGCAACCTCGGATACCACTCCACTGAAGATGTCTGCCACAGTTGCAGACGAAACATCTGGTATAAAACCAACCAATAGACCACGGCCTCTCAGCCTGGAAAATGAATCTAGATCTATAAATTTATGACAGTTAATATCTGTGATTGTGTGAAAAGAGGTCGACAATGTTCAAGATAGTTTGATTGACATAGAATTCTAATGGCTTTCTTTTGCAAAATCAAGACACTCCCAGTTTTGCTACCATTTCCCCAGAAAATTAAGGCATACCTAATTAAGTTGTTGTGGTAGTTCAGTCTGCAAAAAGTGCAAATGCAGCCCCTGCTGACTGACTGTAGCGTTTCTCTCTCTTCACTTGTACTTACTGTGTACTCTAGAGTGTCGTCCGAGTGACTGATGCATGAATAGCTTCAACGTAAGGCCAACTCGAGCGCCCCACAGTGTTGCCATATCTCAATAACAAAGCCGTCACAGCTATATGTTTATATGACAAAATCTGTTTATATTGAAATATAGAATACTCTACAGTATTTTATAGTACATAATTACGACTCACTCTGTATATAATAAATGTAGTTTTCAACAATCATTGAAGTAAGTTCTATTCTCAGTGAACTAGTTAATTTGGCAGCTATCACTTCATAAATAAAAAAAAAACAAGTTCACTTACTCATTTAATGTTAGGCATTTAAAATTGATAACCAAAGAAAATTCTGTACTAAAATAATTTGAAAACATTTCTTGGGATAATTTACAAATATTCAAATTTTTATCAGAAAAGAACGGTCTCAAAAGAAACACCGAATTTTACTTATACAAAAAATATTAAACCCATCAGAATGCCTTTCATTTCATTAATGGTAATTAAATTCTCATAGTAACTATGAACTTGAGATACATATTCTCAGGTTCGGAATTAAGTCAAAATATTATTTTAATTAATATCAACATAAGATATTAAAAAAATTCACCTCCAATATTTTATAATAACTAATACTGTTAAAGCCGATAATATTACAGAATAGACACTTAATACACATGTTTATAACAATGCGAGTTTCTGAAAATCAACTGCATATAAATGGTGATAATAACTAGATTGAAAACACTTTTTGTGCAACAATTCATTTATAAATAATTCACTGTGGATTTCATCACTATGTCGTCTTCAGGATCATTATCATCACCACCATCATCCTCATTGTCATTGTCATCATCACTGCTGCACTGTCAATGTCATCACTACTACCAACAGTATCAACTACCTACTTAAAATTACATCATGTGGTCTGTTCCTATGACTCTCTATACAGGGTGATTCACGAGGAAAGGTAAAAAATTTAGGATGTGAATTCTAAAGTCATTCTGAGTCTAAAAGTTCATATGAATATAGGTCCGTTTTCGAACGGTTACAGAGATATTGGCTCTTTGATTTCACAAAAACTTCTGAGATTCCATTGTACTAACTCGCATTTAGAGACAGATAACAGACAAATTTAAAGTTTATATTCACGTATGCATAATACCTAATATTCTAGAAGTCGGGGTCGATGTTTTTGCACATTTTGAAAGGTACCTCCTTCTGCTTCAATGCACTGTTGCGCTCGGGCGTGAATCGCGCTCATCGCTCGGGAGAGTTGCACGTGGCTGTTCTTATGCCGCATCCAAAATACGGTCGATTAGCGCCTCTCTCATTTCTCCGTTCCTTTGCTATAGCAAGGCTTTCATCCACCCTCATAGACAGTAAATACTCTTCGATGTGGTACCCTTCAGTTCGGAAAGCGTTGTTCATATTCAGCGATGGCATGCAAGTTACTTCCATCGCGCAAACCATAAACATACACAATATCGGTGTATTCTGTAGTCGAAAATTTATAAGGCATCTTGAAAAACACAACTTAACACTTCTGATAACTGTACCTGTATAACTACTGTACTGTAGGTAGTTGACTGAATTGCTGTGAACTGATAAGTAATAGCATATTTGTTGTGACATTTGTAATGCTCCAACACCCGGTTTTTTCTCTTTTCTTATCTACATCGCTCACAATGCAGATTCCAATGTTACATCACTCTTTGCGATCGGTGACCTTGTCAGCATATGGTAACGTCTGATTTACATTGGGGCGAGACGTTTTATATAAAAAAAATGCATCTAGCTCCGCCATTGTTCAAAAACGGACGTATGTTCATATGAACTTTTTCACTCAAAATGGCCTAAGATATCTATCCTAAATTTTTTACCTTTCCTCGTGAATCACCCTGTATATACTTTTAATCATCTCACTGATACTTCTGTCATTCATATTCTCGGTATCCATTTGAAGGATAACGAAATTATAATTTTGGGAACCTAACATTTCTCCTAACTTACATTATTAATAGCTTCTAAAATTATAATCGCGATTTCTTTCTTTTGGTTCTTCTAAATCTGTATGGAGTCCTAATAATTTGCAAATGCACCGTATAAGTTAAAAATATTTATATTTTATTTATCTCACTCTATTAGATTAGAACGGGGCATAAATATCACTAAAATTAGGTTATTCGTGATGATTATAATGATGATGACAATAGTAGTGACCATATCTTCCTCTCATCTTGGATCTATCATTTGGAATTATTAACATACTTGAACTATAAGAAATGTCCTTACTTCGTATCTTACTAACATATATATTATTTTTTAACTGTTGATATACTGTATTTATATATTTTCAAGTAGAATATATTTCCTTCCTTGTATTGAAGATACAAATATTGCACTTCCTTAAAAAATCATCAAATATAATTTTAGCTTTTGTTGTGAAAGCATATCCATGAATTCAGCCAGAAGCATCTATAAAAAAAAGTTTGATCTTAAATACAAACTATTTCAAGCAATATATTTACAATTCCAAATAGAAGTTTTAGGTGTAATATGCTTCGTTTAATAATATGTTTTAGAAATAACTCATTCGCTTATACAAGATTTGATTTTTTTCCTTTTTCTCCCCCTCCCAATTTAATTGACATATAAATTCTTGTATAATTCAACAATCCTAGTACCGTAAAGTGGGGTGACTTTGAACAGTAACTTAGCGTCTTTCTAAATTGAATGCTGTACCCAATTGCGAAAAAACTGTTTAATTTGTCAATAAATTAGTTCACTTTTTTCGCAATTGGGTACAGCATTTAATTTAGAAAGGCGCTAAATTACTGTTCAAAGTCACCTCGGCGTTCAAAGTCACCCCACTTTACGGTATTCATTGTTTTTAGATGCAATATGATGGTTTATTTTACAAACACGCACACAAACACACATGTACATATGTATACAAACGTATCATATTTGGGATAAGTCATAAAAGTATCAATTCATTTGTATCTGGGACAGCAACCTCTTTCAAGATTAGGGAAAGGAAAAACAAAATGTATCATATAATCAGGTTCACGAATGTAATAGTGTGGATTAAATGGATACCGGTACTGGATAAATGGAATAATGTGAGAGGTAATAGTGTTCTTATATCACAACGTAGTCAACTGACACAACTTAAAACTCCCAGTATATCACATTTAGTCAGTTTAATACTGTTAACATTACTTACATTTAACATTCACTAAGGATTTGTACGTTTCAGTTCTTGTATTGAAAAAGGCAGTGTAATTTCAGCAATTACACATCTGTTAACCTCACAATATGATGTCTCTCTATGTGTTTACGCAGTGACGAATTCTGTGTTGTTCGCTGAGGACAAAATGGACACTGAAATTGAGGTTCTTTGCCACATTCTAGTCTCTTATGACGACCCAGATTTGATTTGTGACTGTAAGACTTGTGACATGTTGGACATGTGAAAGGACCCTTCTGTCCTCCAGTGCTACCATGAGTCCTAGTACCCACTGGAAAGTCCAGTCGAGGTTGCTGCCACATGCATATAGGATCAAAAACTTCATTTGTTTTACTCCAGGCCCCAACTACCTCTGCAAGTAAAGAAAAGTTTACATTAGTGAAGGAGGTCGGCATTTTCTGGTATATACTAGAAGAACAAAAATTCCAAATACTGATATCTTAAATCATTTTCTATAGAATTTACGGTACCTTTCATTTACAGAATTAGACATTCACACATGTTTTTAGTACATACTATTCCACAATTCAGTAAATTCGTAAGTATTTTCACTCCAGATAACATTGTAGGAGTGGGCAACTAATTCATACATTTAAAATTATATCTGCGTGTTTTTTATTTTATGCTATACTTAAAGCAATAGAA
Organism: Periplaneta americana; assembly: GCF_040183065.1. Taxonomy (NCBI): domain Eukaryota; kingdom Metazoa; phylum Arthropoda; class Insecta; order Blattodea; family Blattidae; genus Periplaneta; species Periplaneta americana. The sequence goes on along the minus strand of NC_091130.1, from coordinate 128,378,764 downwards.
AATTAGATGTGCTCAGTCGTTTATCGCAAGTTACATATCAAACAATTTTACAACACTGATTATAAATCGTATGTATTATTTGATCACAGGCAAATTTCTTGAAAGAACCTAGTTAAAATTCTAATAGTTTCCTAATAATACAACTTCTGCCAAAATGAACTATAAATCCTGTGATATGGTACACACTATCAGTTTTTTTTAAGTTGAATATAGTACCTATGTAACAACTAGATTATTTATCATTAATCAGTTATCTCATTTCTAGGGATTTTAATAAATTTGTTAAAATAAATGTAATAAAACATTGAAAAGAGAACACCAATGAAGTACTTAGCTATATAAATCTATTTATTTGCTATTAAAATGTATTTTACAAATTTAGGCAAATATTAAAATGAAAATATGTCATATACAACTTGCTAATATGAACTACAAAAATAAAATTAGGCATATAAATGTCATTGTAAAGAAAGAAATAAATATAATACCCTATTCAAAATTGTAATCCTTGATTTTGGACATCAATATCTATTTTTGGTGTTAAAAGGACAATATACAAGTCTTCCTATAAATTTCCTTGGTTGAAGCTTTCATGTAAATATACATTTGAACACACATACACATACACATTGCATACTAAAGAAATGCTATAAAACTAAAGATGGATAATCACTGTATCATAGAGCAGAATACTTTCACACTCTATAGAATGTATGTGATTAGAATAATTGTTCACATCACACAGCATATTATACAATTTCATAGTATTGTCTGGGTTATTTCCCAGAAGAAATAATATTGACATATTGTGAAGGCATTTCAATTACAATTAATATTATATACAAATTTAGAAAGTAATTATCCTGTATAAAATTTAAAAATTCAAAATTTAAATAAATTGTTCACTTAACATAATATTGTTTACTATTTCACAATAAGTCATGGTAGAGCTCATGGATAACTATTTTACAAAAAGTCATGGATAGATCACATGGATAACTCATTAAGAGAACACTTAACAGGCCGCTGGAGATCTTGAGTGTTCTGTGGTTACTAATAGACTTACACCATCATTTCCCACTGAAGAAGGAATCCATTCGACAAATACAGTAGATATTTTGATACACATCTGCCCTAATTCAAGCATAGTAAATGGTATGAAATTTGTTCAACCAGGATGTTTAATTTATCCTGAACCAGAAACAGATCTTTTCTACCCCAAGGACTGACTAAGGATGGAGAAAAGAGTTGGAAGGAATATATTAAAATCCCAACTGCTGACTGGTAGGTCTATGCCAGAGAAAAATAATATTGAAAGCGAACTTGACAGGTTATAAAAGAACAGCAAGGAAAGAAAAGAAAAAATATGAGAAGGATACTGTGAAGAAGCTTCTTGAGCTTCAATTCATGGAGGCACACTATGATCCGCAACTAATTTTTACATTTTCTGTCACCTTTGCAAACTATAAAATGTCTTAGTCTTAATTGCTTTCACAATGTAACATTGCACTTTAATTTATGTTATCTCTTGTAATTACTTTTAATTCACGCGATATAAATTCCTGTTAGAGAATATTGTTTTCATATTGCATGCCACCTTATAATTTGTTATTAATTTTGTATATTTTGTATCATGGCATTTTGTGCTTAGTTTGAATTTCTGTTAAATGTAATTTCTTTCTACCACAATAGGAAAATAAAATATTTAACTACAATGCATTCAATGTATTCCTGAAGTTTATTCTTATGATCGATGATCTCCATGTTTGTTTAAATGTACCCCAATATGGGGTAGACTTGAACAGGAAACAGTGGACAATTTATTTGATAGAATATTTTTCTTCAGTATTCAATCGGTTTTTTTATATAGAATTAGTTGTCAATAGATTTGTATATAAATTCTGTATGTTCTAACTAGATTGTGATGGAAGAAGAAATAACAAAGAATAAATTCTTTTAAATGATAGAGAAAAATATATAATCATTGATTAAATTTTCCCTTCCTTACTGTGTTAATATTTAGGATTTACCTTAGCTGACTGGTTTTGAAGCCTAGGCTTTGGACAATGAAGAACAAGACTTCGAAACTAGTCAGCTAAGGTAAATCCTAAATATTAGCACAATAAACAAGTTGGAAATTTAATCAGTGATATATAAGTGTTAAAAGTGTATCTAGAAAAATGAAAAATATATAATTACCATTATCAACTCTTACTTATTTTTTTTTAAACTGTTCATTTGTGCTCCTTCCTTCTCTAACCAAATAGGCCTCTATTATATAAATTCTAGAACTTTCCAATTAAAATACTCGCTCAAATACAAAGTACTAACGAAATTAAATTGTATAATTCTAATAGGAGATGATTAAATAGAGAATACTGATTTAAATAACAGTATATAAAAGATGTTACTGTTGACAGAGTATTATTTAGAAAAACAATTGTTTTGGGTAAGGAAAACAAAAATTGTATTGTAGAAATTCCTTAATAAAGAAATCATAAAATACTCAATGTTCAGAAATTAGTGTTTCTTTTATCCACATATTTTCCTAAATGACTAATTGAACTTGCTGCCAATTTTTTTCAGCAGTTTCTTTACTTCTATAACTCAAGTTTTTCCTTTCGTCATAATAATATATGTCGTCCACACCTGTGGAGTAACGGTCAGCGCGTCTGGCCATGAAACCAGGTGGCCCGGGTTCGATTCCCAGTCAGGGCAAGTTACCTGGTTGAGGTTTTTTCCGGGGTTTTCCCTCAACCCAATATGAGCAAATGCTGGGTAACTTTCGGTGTTGGACCCCGGATTCATTTCACCGGCATTATCACCTTTATCTCATTCAGACGCTAAATAAACGAAGATGTTGATAAAGCGTCGTAAAATAACCTACTAAAAAAAATAATATTTGTCCGGCATGTCATTTGTTGAAGAATACGAGTAGTTAATTCAAATTTCTCAAGCAGGGTTACCAGTCTTACGTTGAATATTTTGGTAGAGAAGCTGCCTCCTTACAGTGCCCGAAATCACTGTCTTGTGTTTAAGCCCCACAAGAAGGGATGCTTCTTCCATAAATTTTCGTGCTGTTGAGGACTTCAGTCTTATTACTCCAAGCACGAACCTCTAATTGAAATCCTCAATAATAATGAAAAATTAACTATCAATCAAAATGGAATAAAATTAAGAGATCTGGCAACATTAAACCCACCTGAAAATTATGAATTCATTCTTGTAACAAAAAGAAATTCATAAATATACTTGGCACGCTATGGGCAGTAGGTCAATAATAGATTATGTGCTAGCAGATAAATAAACCTCATCAATTTATGCCACGTTCCCACAAGGTGTGAAACGTCTGTGTCAATTTATAGTCCCATCGCCCTAATTTCCGGCAGCCAATCACATTGCAGGTCGGCTACATTTAAACGTGTGCGTCTTGTGATTCGCTGATGAAGATGTTAAGCATTTCGTAAGGCTGCAAAAATACTTAATATAATCGCCGGCCATTTTGGCTCTTTTGTTGGCGTTCGCAGAAAGCACACGAGGACGTTATCTGCCACTCAATTATATGCTGAATTACAGTGCGTTTGATTTATTATCATAGGAGCTACGACATGATAATGTTGAATGGTGTGGCAAATAGATCCCTCGTCTGGTAGCTCAGCAACGAAAGAACAAAAATGGCGAACGATACTACCTACCTAGACTTTATAGAGCCTTCACTTCCTAAGACGTAAGCAAAGAGGAGAAGTCACACCGGGAATAACAGCATCGCGACTTTAACTGTCGTGGTTGCTCCACACTGGTTCCTACTTGCTGGAAAGCACGGTCTGTTCACATGGAAGGAACAAAGAAGTCACTTGAGGTGTGGCCATGGATGGGTTAGTTGCTGAAGGATGTGTGATTATGTGTTCAGGTTTAGTGAATGAAATCGTTCGTTTTTTACAATGAAGAAAACACAAGGATGGAGATGGTGTGTTAGGCAGTGGATACTGTAATGTAAAGCGTTGGAAGCTTCCAAACTTATTGAAGAAGAGCTTAAAAAATCACCCTGAGGATTTACAAAATTCGGTGAGAATGACAGAAGTAGCCTACAGTTTGAAGATTTGTTAGAGCGAGTTTGACCTCTAATAACAAAATGTGACATAAATATTGTATGAAACAAGCAATAACTGTCGAAACGAAATTAGAATGTCGAATGAAAGAGTTCATTTTCATTAACCAAACAACTTTAGGTTTATAGGTCTAATCGGTAGACTTTCCTGAACTCTCACTCTCAGAAATTTTCTTCAGTTCCTGGCAAAATGAACTCCTCAAGTTTTAAAATTTCATTATAACTTCCTTCGATCCATATATTCGTTTAGCCACTGCTGCCCACTTATTACATTCGGTACACATCCAATGTTTGATTGTAAAGAACAGGTTCAATTTGGTATAGTTCCAAAAATCGTACTGTATCATTGTCACTAAATCTAAAAACAAGCTTACAAGACATCTTGCTTCACCAAAGCCAAGCAGCTCACAACTGAAAATCAAACATGTTTGATCCTGTCACGACCGAATTGTGAGCTGTTTGACGTTACAGGGAAGCTTAAAACATTGCATTCACACGAGTAGTGGCTTAGTAACTGACACAAGTGTTTCTGGCCCCATGAGAATGCGGCATGATAAAGAATACAAGAGTGTACAGGGAATATCGTCACCTGAATGCAAGAACTAGGTAACTCGAAATTTGGGTTTTTTAGTTATCTCTGTTATAGCATAGCAAAAATCTCGCACAGAATGTAATGCAAGAACTAGGTAACTAATCGAATGAAACCGCGACATCTATTTTCCAATGTAACAAATAGGTAAAAGAAAAGGAGACATATTCCTTAGTGGAAGAAATAAGTAAATAGGCAATATCTCAAAATAAGAAAAATTGAGTTACCTAGTTCTTGCATTCAAGTGACGATATGATATACACAGTGATCACTTTTATTAATTTCTAAGATAGTAATAGCACTTAGTTGGCAAAAGCAAAGACATACCGGTATCAAACAAATGAAGAAACATGGAAAATCAATCTATTAGAGGTTGCAAGCATAAAAACTACTTATCAGAATAGAATTGATCAATACCTATCATATATACTAATAAATAATAACATAAAACTCTTCTTCTTTTTTTCCAATGGCATCAGGCTGGTGGTGTTTAAACCAGTCTACTTCAAGCATCCCAATATAGAAAATATACATGCTATACAAATCAATGATAGACTTTCCACCTGGGCTCCCTTAAATCGAGGTGTCTCACAGGACTGCAGCCTTTCTCCACTCCTGTTTATTATATACATGAACTATATTATTCACTTATGGAGACAAAACTTTCATGCTGGAAACCCGCTAAGTCGAAATTCCCATCTCGATACATTATTATTTGCAGACGATGAGATTATTATTGCAAGAACAGAATCCGAACTCCAATGTGACATACATAACTTAGAAAATACTTCTTCCAAATTTTATATGACAATCTCAACACAGAAAACGAAAGTAACGGCATTTTTAAGCACAGAACCAATTCAGAGTAAAATTTGTGTAAATAATATTTTAATAGAACATGTTAATTCATTCAATTACCTTGGCTACAATCTCTCATTTGCTGACGAAGAAGATAAGAAGATGAAAATTTCCAAATTCACCAAGATCCTAAGTGTAATCAATCAGGTTTTTAAGCCTTTTCAAGTCCAGTGACACACAAGACTCAGGGAATATAAAACTCTTGCTCAACCAGTTCTCACATATGGAAAAGAAACCTGGACCATCAAAATGGCTGACAAATAGACTTACAACAGCCGAAATATGATTTATGAGAAGAACTGCTGGTTACTCCCTCCTTGACCATAAAAGAAATGAGGACATTCTTAAAGAATTAAAAGTAGATTCAATTACCCAGTACATAGAACAATACAAACTGAATTGGAAAGAACATGTTGCCAGGATGCCCTCCAACTGCTTGCCGAAACTAATCTTATGCTATATTCAAAGAGACCGAAGGAACTTGGGAAGACCTAATAAGCGCTGGATAGAGACCATAACAAACTCCTAGGTCTAATACGTGAAATGGTTATGATGATGATGATTATTATTATTATTATTATTATTATTATTATTAGAATTTCCTCTACATGTGCCTCATGTTCTAACAAAGAAATAACTGCTAGATCCATGCTGTCAGTCATCTTGACTAAAAACGACACATTGGCACTCTGTTATAAAACTCAGTCGACAATATATACCGCAAGCATCAACAGAATTTCACGCACGGTGCATAGGATCCGTGGCTCTTGGAAACCACTGCTTTTATTAGATTATTGCATTGAGCCTCAAGCTAGGCATATTCCCAACTCACACCGGCTGACTACACTAAGGTTTGTTGCATACCCAGGTTTCGAGTAGGCAATCCCCCCTGGTTCCTATGCCAGCCCCTCTGTGCGTCGTCTTGAATGATAGCAATTGTTAGACTGATAGTGATTGGTGTCTACTGGGTATGTGTTACACTGATTTTTACACTCCAGCTATAACACATCAGTTGTATTAGATGAGGTAAGTGATCAATGTTTATAATTTTTCTGTTCTTACTTAATGTCCACTTATGTTACCTAAAGCTCAAGATATACTGAGAGATGTACAGTGTCATTACCTCATATCAGTCCACACCTGTGGAGTAACGGTTAGGGCGTCTGGCCGCGAAACCAGGTGGCCCGGGTTCGATTCCCGGTCGGGGCAAGTTAGCTGGTTAAGGTATTTTCCGGGGTTTTCCCTCATCCCAATATGAGCAAATGCTGGGTAACTTTCGGTGCTGGACCCCTGACTCATTTCACCGGCATTATCACCTTCATCTCATTCAAATGCTAAATAACCTAAGATATTGATAAAGTATCGTAAAATAACATACTAAAATAAAAAACCTCATATCATTCCACCAAAATTCTCCACCTTCCCCTCATTTCATCTGTAAGCTGCAATAGTTATTTTGGCTGGTGCAAAGCCTTAGGGGTAGTGTGGAATTCCAAGATATAGGAAGGGCTTGGGGCTCTGGACGCTGGGATTTACTAGGAACTCGTCTGAGGATAGGACTTGGCTCTGTCAAGACTGAGGCAGGATGACCCACGTGTCAGCATGAGATTCACAAATGCCACATAGGGCTAGGGTGACCAGATTCACACCGATAAAAAAAAGGACACAAAGCTTCAAAAAGGAGGACATTGTTGAAAAAAAGAGGACCGAAAATATGTATACCTAGATTTAGGCTTAGGCCTATATTATACTTTAAATTACGTCAATATCTATTTTATTACAAAATATTTACCGTACAGATTTAAGCCTGTAACACATTACAGCGAAAAATATGTAATGCGTTTGTCGAGCTATGGAAAATGCTTTCCTTTAGCACAGAGTAAAGCTCGAAATAAGGCATAGCTGACATTGGTTGGCTAGCAATTTTTTGAAAACACAGCTATCCCACCATCTATGTTTCCTGCTCCCACAGGTAACCTAACCTAATTGTAGCCTAAAAAATTCATATTATCGGGTACGTGAATGAAACTGAACAATTAATAAAAAGTCAGATCTTCAAATTTATGTAATTTTATTTCTATCAGTGGATATCAAACTCGAAGACCTTGCACAGTATCATATACAAGGTCTTTGATCAAACTTGATTTCTCGATTTACTAGCTACCCTCTAAGCAACGACCATAACAAGGAGGAGCAAGGAGAGTTATGATCATTGGCAAAGAATATATACTGTCGCTGCTGCCACCTACAGGCAAATTACTTAAAAAGGCCTCAAATCAGATCATTTCAAAATATCAGGCATACAGGTTACGAAAAAGAGGATATTTTTTTATTTTTTTTTTTTAAATCCGCCCGGACCTCAGACAAAGGCCTAAAAAGGAGGACATGTCCGGACAAAAGAGGACGTCTAGTCACCCTACATCTATATGCTCTATTACATTGCTATAAATCAATAAATTAAAGAATGCAGTTACATTGTCAGACTCCAAAGCAGCTATTCTATCAATCGTCTCTAAACACACACCTTCATCTCAAACAGCAGAAATAACTAAAATGCTCTCTCAATTAATATCGCTCAATAAAAGAATTGTATTTCAATGGATACCATCTCATTGTGGAATCCTGGGAAACGATAATGCAGATGCTTTAGCAAAGAAGGGCAGCACTGCTACTTACAGACCTGTTACTAAATCTACGTATTAGTCTGTGAAAAGATTTATTAAATCTACATACTTAGACTTCAACAAACAAAATTTGATAACACAATCTCAAGGGAAAAAATGGAACTCTCTGCATCATAATCCATAGTTAATTCCCGATTTACCACGAAAATCGTCTGTAGCTGCATTTAGATTGGCAACAGGCCATGATTGTTTGGCCAAACACCTGCATAGAATTGGAATATATCAGTCCCCTAACTGCCCATTGTGCAACTCAAACCAAGAAATGGATTCGGAACACCTCAAAATCTGTGCTTCAGTGGCTGTCTATGATAATATCTTTGAAAAATATTGGAGTGCACGCGGTCAAATGACTTTATTGTCAAATGCCTGGCATTAGAAAACAACAACATTGTTATTTATTACCATTTTGCTCCTCACTGGATCTCTTCCTTTGCCAGTTATTGTTTTGATACTGGAAAGTTTAATCAGTAATTAACTGTAATTTATATACACATTTTTGTAATGTATCTTCTAAGTATCATGATATCTGCTGCCATATATGTATGAGATGAAACACTTGAAAATTACTATCAAATAAGACAAGATCAGTTGAGAAGAACCAATCCCAAGGGAAAAAATGGAACTCTCTGCATCATAATCCATAGTTAATTCCCGATTTACCACGAAAATCGTCTGTAGCTGCATTTAGATTGGCAACAGGCCATGATTGTTTGGCCAAACACCTGCATAGAATTGGAATATATCAGTCCCCTAACTGCCCATTGTGCAACTCAAACCAAGAAATGGATTCGGAACACCTCAAAATCTGTGCTTCAGTGGCTGTCTATGATAATATCTTTGAAAAATATTGGAGTGCAAGCGGTCAAATGACTTTATTGTCAAACGCCTGGCATTAGAAAACAACAACATTGTTATTTATTACCATTTTGCTCCTCATTGGATCTTTTCCTTTGCCAGTTATTGTTTTGATACTGGAAAGTTTAATCAGTAATTAACTGTAATTTATATACACATTTTTGTAATGTATCTTCTAAGTATCATGATATCTGCTGCCATATATGTATGAGATGAAACACTTGAAAATTACTATCAAATAAGACAAGATCAGTTGAGAAGAACCAATGACTTAGGGAAACCAAAAGATAGGGGGAAGGAGGAGGGGGAGAGAGAGAGGGAGATGAGTGAGGTGTTGCTCAATTCACTGAAACTCATACATAGAATAATAAAATTTTTCAAATAATATACTATAGATATTTTCGGGGTGAAATAAATAGGTAACTGATAATATTTCAAAATTCTAACTTCAATATAACAAATGAACAAACAACACAACTCAGAATGAAATCAGCACTGGCAAACTTCGAGGTTGCAGGCATATTGTACTGGCAGGTCCATGTCACACCTCCTAAGAGAAAATATTAGGGGTTGACTAGTTGCCTGAAATGCTAGTGTTTTGAAACCTTCCTAGCCGACATTGAAGACAGAAATGAAGAATGCATAATTGTTGCAGTACTGTAGGATGGAATGTTCTATTGACTGTGGTGCCTATAAACACCCTCTGAGATAATTAAGGGGATTGGTGTCTGAAAGACGTTGGGAGAAGGAAAGAGGGATGAGACAAGAAGTTGGCATATTATACAGGATTTTACTTCAAGTTTCCATGCTATAACTAGGAAGAAAATTAAATAAACACTCTTATCATTAGTGCAAGTTCTATTTCATTCCCTTCCTTGTCGAGATTTAAACTTCACAAATGCTGCACTTGGTCTTTTAATGTTTTAAAAATTGCATAAATGATATGTTACGTTGCAACACTAGAATGATAATGCAGAAAACACGCGGAAGACATGTTCCACAACAATTCTGCCTATCAAAAGTTCTCATTTCCTGACACTCAATGGATACTACACAATAAATTGGTCGGAAATTTTTAAGTCACGGTAGTGTCTCCCATATTTATTCTTTGTCAATAACATACTAATTATAATTCCAACATTCCAGTTACACATTTATTCATTCACAGTCAAATTTAATGCTTGATGTCAACGTTATGATTGAAGGAAATAAATTCTGCTGCATATTTGGGCATTAACTTACACACACACAGATGCAAACATTCCCATACTTTCTGTTTTCTTGTCTTTTAATTTGATTTTGTAGACCATATGGATTGATATAACGACTTATGCACACTTTAGAGGACATAGCTAACATACACTTTACTTTTTATATGGTAACAAAAACAAACAAGTGAAACTTGTATATATTTATGCAATATTTCAATTGTATTTGCCTCTTGTAATGCTTTAACTTATTATGAATCCTGCGTTGCTGAAGCTCCCACAATCTAGACTGGTTAATAGACTTTATTTCCCTCCTGTGGTTGGATTGCATCAGGTATTGGTATAATATCTACATGATTGCTACAACAGAAGCTGTCCCTGTGCTAAAAGCAAAATCATCTGCATTTACTAATTATGTTTACTCAGAAGGAAATTAAAGTGTAGCTTAACCAGCTGACATTTTTTAAAATACTTCGTAAAAAAACTTAATTTTTTCATATATTTAAATAGAGTAATATTAGTACCAGTATATCATTTCTGATAGAAACACATCGAAAAGATAATCACCAGGAAAGTTTTTCTCTCATGTGTCCTTGTAGTACAAGTATACACCCAGAAACAAAATTTGGGCCACCTGAATTTTACAAGTTCCAGTTATAACATACTGTGCATGCTCAGAACCAGTGACTAACAGTAGCTATTTAGAAAATAACAGCAAAATTCTTCCAGTAATGAATATGTTAGCAAATAAATTATTCGCCTATAAATAATTACTTAATTTAATATTAGAATAAAACATACTGTAGATATTCCTGAACTACAGCAGTCTGAGGTAGGTTTTTCTTTACACATTCTTCCCATAAATACCTTTATTCTTCTAACACTCACGTCAAATATTACTTTAATTGTATTGACTTCAATATGGCACAATATAACACAAAATTTATGGCAGTAACAAAATAAGAAATGCGAAATAGCAACACTATGTCTCTACAACATAAACACTTGGTGGTTTCTATTGTGTTCAGAACTTTATAAGAATATTTAAATTTCAAATGTATTGCAGTACGAACAAAACGTCTAGAAAACAGGCACTCAACCAAGAACTTAGGACGAAGTCATATGGCTGTTCGATATATTAATGAAATAACCGAGATTTGTCCTTTCTACCAAACTATACAAAAGGGTACCAGAACAATAAATACATTTATTAAGGACATGGCTGCCCATGAAGTCTATCAACATGTTTAACAAGACTGCTCTTATGTTTAGTGCGGTGTGGGCAATATGGACACTGAAGCTGGGGTTCTTTTCCACATTCTAGTCTTCGATGGGATATCAAATTCTTCTTCCAGCGGTACAGTTTACCACAAGATGGGCATCTGTAAGCACCTGGTTTCTTCCAGTCTGATGAAGTATATTTCTGTGATTGCAATATAGGCCGACTACTAGATAGATGTGATCCAAGAAGAAGGCTGCTTCGTGAGAGGGAACCAGAAGACAACAAACTGCTCGATGATAAGGAACTTGATGCACCAATAGATGTATCTCGGATGATGTTGACTTTACTACTGGTAGAAGATCTACTCCGTGATTCACTATCATGATGTAAAGCAGTACGATGGTGTGATTTCTTCATGCCAACTGATAGTTGCCAATTTGATAACCTTGCAGCAGATTCTTTTAATTTGGAAATACTTAACCCTGAGCTACTAGCTATTGTGGTGTTCTTTGCAAGAAGTCTCTGGACTGTGGATATTTGCCATGGTTGATATATTCGACTCGATCTACCATGAGCTGTAACAAGGAAGCAAGAAGCATATGGTTAATGTAAGGATTACACAGAAGAAATCCGTTAATGGAATAAAACTCTGTTATTTATACGAATTGTCCAATAGTGAATACACTTTATAAGAAAATACACACATGCTCACATTTTCAATGAATAGCAACTATATGATGTTACAAAAATAAAATATGTATGTAATTATGATCAATAATACTTAAAGATTGAATTCAAACAACATACACTTAAATAATATTATGCATCATGACGAGAGCATGTTTTTCATTGCTTAAGCACTTAAAAAACATACTACATAATAGATAATTTTATTGTGAAAAGTACACAAAAATCCAAAAGACAAAAACTCTTATGTATTTGACATGCGAGATTTCAAATCAGATCAAAAAACTGTTAACCTTAAGTGAAGTGATTATATAGGCCACTTTTCAATTTTTGTTATTAGTTTCTTAATACACATTATTTCTAAAATATCAATGTAATAAACCTGCATGACTTGACTAATAATATTTATTTTGCCTAAGATTAAAACTGACATTAATGCTTGTGACTAGAAAGCAATCCTTTCTTTATAAACATTTTATGAATATCATATCTTAAAACACATTTAATTGATTATTTTGAATGATTAATTAAATGGCAAACTTACTAGTGTTAATTATATAAGCTCGTGTGGCTTACAGCTGTTTCGGTGTATAATCAATCATTTATATTTAAATGTTAAAAGTAGTATACGCAAGATTCAAGATGATTATTTTGGTCTCAAATATTTACTATTTAACCTACTAATGGAAATGTTTAATTTTGTACTTACACAGTTAGATACTGGTACTCTAAAAATTTTCAAGAAAAATGTCATTATGTATTTAATTTATATAATAATAAATTTTGTTTCATTGTTTTTCGCCATTACTAAGAGAAACCACTAACCTAAAATCCAGATAAAATTATCACTATCTCTCTTAATATAAAAACAAACTACATGTAAGGTTTGAAACTCCTCAATAAATATATTAAAATATGTCGCACATAATATATGGTACAGTAGTCATTATGTTAGGTCATCTAAGGAAGTATAACATATTTATGATTAATGTGAATATATACCAGTCTTTCTCTTACTGAGATGTGTATATTCTTGAGGATATGCACCACACACACACATACAATACATTAACTTTACTGCTAATTTTTGTCATATATGTGTTATAACTTTAAATAAGTACAGTACAATATGCACTCTTGTCTAATTTGGCAACTTCATGTTCACATTACACCTCCATTAAACTAGCAAGAATTGTCATACCAATATTTTGAGCACCGTTTCTAGGGTCAAGATTTTTCTGAAGATGATAAATATGAAAGAAAGTTTAGCATTTTGGCTGGATTACATCTGTCCTCTAGTTGCATAATATGCAAGCAAAACAATTACTAACATTTCCAACAATTATTTAAATTATGAATGAAAGGGCCTTCCAATAAAAAAAATAAATGAAATATAAACATTTTGGAATGTTTCCTGTGTAGCTTCTAAGCACTTTCAAGTGACATGAATACTTCCTACTAGCTTTTATATTAACACAATTAGGTTACTTTACATCACTTTTACATATTTCTTCCAGAAAGTTAACTTCCTTTATATGGCACGTTAGTAAAATTCATAAGCTTTAATTCCAAAATCTATCAAGAATTAAAATCGGACAAACAGTTGCATGTTGTAATCTGTTAGTATACAGGCCTACAGAGTGATTCCGGAGGAATAGTAAATATTTTAGGGGGGGGGGGTGACTGTATGGACTATTCTGAGTAAAGAAAAGTTCATATAAATATGTATCCACTTTTCAATGTGTATGGAGATACAACTATTTGTTATGCACAACAAGCCTTACAAGTAGCAAGGAGGAAAGACAAATGACTTAATGGTTAAGTGTATTGCTTATTTGCATGGTATTCAACAGTTCAATACACTTTTTCACTCTGTTGACAACAGTGAGTGAGTGTTGTTCTTCTGAGGCCATCTTGTTTTTATTATGGCAGCACTATTCATAATAATCAATTCGTCCCTTATGGTTAGTTTGTTTTTGTACACTTCACCTTTCATCCACCCTCACAAAAAAATCGACAGGAGTAAGGTCTGGAGACCTTGGTGGCCAATGCACGTGACCACCACAGCCCATACATCATTCGGGGATGTGAGATTTAGATGATATGTCATCTAATGGCTAAAATGTACAGGGCCTCCATCATGCTGGAAGAACATGCCCATTATCGTAGCCAAGTGAACTACAAATATCATTTCTCTGCACTCATTATGAACAGTGCCGCTATCAGACAATCTCAGAAGAGTAACATATAATATTCCTTCGTACACAGTCATTTGTCATTCCTTCATACCATTTTTGTAAGGCTTGTTATGCCTAACATTCAAACATCTGTACCTTCACAACCATTGAAAATTGGATACATGTTTATATTAACGTTTTTTACTCAGAATAGTTAAACTCTGCAACTGAAGAGTCCAATATTAAAGCATTTCGATGTGGTGTAATCTACTATTATGTAAAATACACATGCACAGACACAATTATTTATGGTTCAATTTTCTGCTGAATTCTAATTCTACTTGGAAACATATCTAACAATTCGAAGGATTAAAATGTTATAGTTACATATTATGCAAAGAAATAATTATATAAATAATTAGTTATTAACCATCACCATTCACAAATAGTACATGGAACATTTATTTTTTTATCTCCTTACATAGTACATAATAGTGAACAGTACATTTATTTATACCTTCTCCATAAGCTATTAATGAATACAACAGTGAAAATAAATGTTCTTCTTTTGTTTCTTTATTCTCTTTACTAATACTGTCTTGAGCATTATCATACTGCTAGCTAATGTTCGAATCTTGACTTATCATTTCAGCTTCAGTTACTCTTCACAATATTTAAGTATATGTATATGTATTAGTTGGTGAAATATGAAATTTTACCTCTTGACATTCATCCTGCTCATCTTCTTTCACTTCAAAAGTGAATACTACAGGTAGGGCCATAAGTCATGTTACTCCTGTAACATTTTAATATTTTTAATATTTGGCAATTAATCAATTGCAATTTTGCTGTGACAGAAGCATTCAGGAGTATAACAGATGATTTTCTTCACAAAACCTCTCGTCGAACATGGCGTCGTAATCAGTTATGTCATGATAACGACGTATCTTCTGGATGAATAAGGTATGTGTATGTATATGAGTCATTAGTTGTGAAATAAACAAATTAGGGTGGAGGGAATAACGTGACTTATGGCTCACTCTGTAGTATTAATATTAATGTTAACAAATAATCATTTTATCAAAACATAGTCATGGACGAGTACAAAGTCTGGCAAACTTCCTGTTCTCATCTCTATAATTTTAGAATTAACTTTCACTAAATGATGTATCTGGTAAATAATTTTATTAGGTAAGGGAAAGAGATAAAGTATTAATAATAATAATAATAATAATAATAATAATAATAATAATAGTAGTAATAATAATAATAATAATAATAATAATAATAATAATAATAATAAACTTTACACTTTAAGGTTTTAACTGAAAATATGAGTTACAGGATAGTTATTATATCTACTTATTATAGCTTAAGTATAAGTTCTGCAATTCGACAGGCATTTAGCATGTAATTACATGAATAAGAATGAGATTATTTAATTTACACTTGAATTTTTATATTGCCCAACAGCCTCTGACATGGTCAGAGGAAGAATTTCAGAGCCATGGAAGCAATATATTGCAAAATGACGGGTATAAGAATGTTCTGTGCAGAGGAATACTGGGTGTTCATTTGAAAGTGTGTCATGATGTCATTGTTGTGAGTCAGCGATTTGAAGCGAGTTTCAGCTTTATATCAGAGAAGTTGCCTATTAATCAAGGCGTTCAATCTGAACTTGAGAATGTGTACGGTATAACTTGAACGTCATAGCAACAGATGGCGGTCTGTACTGTCTGTGTGCTACCATAACCTCTTTCGAACTATGTTTTGCGCGGACAAGTCATACGCAGGGTATTTGTTATCATCGGTTGCGTACGGCAATATTCCACAATACAAATCAAATGCTCCATGTCCATGTTGACCGTCGAAGTTAATGTCAACAAATACGTAAGTAATCGTCTTAACCCTCTCCCCATATCCCGACAGTAAGAAAAAACTCACCTCAGTACGTGTTTTCAAACAGTTCACATTCCTGTCACTACTGGAGTTACCGTACGTATCGGTACGTACTCTTCAGAATGAACGCCGTACTTGCTAGGCAACTTCTCTGGCACATACATAATACGCATCTGCGGAAGTGTAGGAAGATTGAATTCTCTAGGCTCATCAGCTAGCCACATGACGGCATACAGTGAGTCAGCCAGCCATGACACACTTTGAACTGAGCATGCAGTAGAGAGTAGGTACATGTTTGGGGTAAGTGGATGGGAGGTGTACGTGATTTTAAATAATAATAACAAGGAATTTAAAAGTCTCTTTTCTTTAGGTGGGTCCCAAAACAACAAATCTAATGACAGTGTTTATGATCGAATTCTTTAATGTTACAAACAAAATGAGCGCAGGTATTGTGAACACACTGCATGAATTATATTGTAGTTTATTAACACTAGAACAGAAGTTTTTAAGTATGGTACTTATGTAATAAACTCGTGTAGGGAAGTTTGTAAGCGAGCCAGTTGCACATTGAGATACAGTAAAAAAACTTGTTCTTAAGCTTAAGAAATTGGGTTCTCTAAAATATAGAATTCCTAAGCAAAATCATCGTGTTCTAACAGAAGGAAATCAAACTGAATAAATATTAGAACGTTCTTGAAATAAATCTTCATGTCATCTTGCACATGAAATTGGTTCTCAAAATTCTCAGCCTATAAAACTATACAGTATAAACTTTAAAATTTAAATCTGATGGAGTGTTTACAGTCCAGAACTACAATCACATAATAATGCTAGTTGAATTTATTTCTGTGACTGAATTTTGCAGAACAATGCTATCTGTATTGCTGATACACAATTAATAATTTTCTCATGGTTTCATTTACATGATCATGTTAGTTCACGAAATAATAGATACTGGAGCACCATTAATACACGAAGTTCCACTGTATGATGAAAAATGGCATAAGTTCGCCATAACTTCAAGAATAATTAATAGGCCCACTGTAAATGCAGAAAAGTACCGGACACAAATACTTGAGCCACTTTTTGAACAACTGTCCCATATTAGGAGATTATATGCACACTGTCTGAGATTCTTGGGATTTAAAAGGGAGAATTTTGATGACAGGATTGTTACTAAAGGAGTGGTAAGCACAATAAACCTCAGACTGCAGTGTAAGGCTTCAGGTTCCTCCACCGCACAAAAAAAAGGAGTTATCCTGCAACTATTAATTTTGGTGCATCCTAAAAAATAAAGTGTACAGGAATAGTATGCATATTGTAAATGAATCTAAAGAAAATAAGACAACAGACATTATAAGAAATATGGATGGAGAACTTTTGTTAGTCATAGTGCATACGCTTTCATTGATTTGTACGAGTTGATATATGTGGAGAATTATCAATCAATAAAACTGGTTCCTGATGCGACCTTCAGCCAGTAGAGTTCTGGCGTAGTTGTAGCCACAAGGAAAAATAAAAAGCACTGTACATGTAATTCAGAGAAATTTTCGAAATTGATTTATTGCTGCATCCCAATACCTTTTCTCTTTATACTTCATAGGGTCAGAAAGTAAAACATCTACACATACAGTACATTCTTTCTACATTTATAGGAATGTTTAGTTATTGACAAAATAATAATCATATTATTCTACTGGTCATCTTAATATTTATGCAAATCAGCCCACTCCTTGTCAGTGAGCATTATGCATCAACATTAGATGTTACAGTTAACAAGTCATCAGGTAATATTGTTATAGCCAGGCAACATACATTTCAAAGTGCACAGAAACCAAATGCTCCTACTAGTCAAACTGGAGTGAGGATTAATTCATTTGGCTTGAGCCTGTGGAAGAGTGCAGATCAGCTCCTGTGAAGTACAGTTTACTCTAGATAGTTTAATATAGCATTATTGTATTCGTACTAAGTTAGCATGTTTCAGGTCAATCTTAAAGTGTAAAATGACCTATCTCTCTGTCACGCCTCTCGTTATCAGTTAGTGTGTGTGGAAGTATGATATCATGCACAATTCAAGAGTGGAAGCACTATGTTTTGTATGTTGCCATGCTATAACACAGAGCTAGAGTACCACTTCAGATAAGACAGAACAGTTATTATTAAAGAAGTTATTCATCATCATCATCATCATCATCATCATCATCATCAGCAGCAGCAGCAGCAGCAGCAATACAGGATAGAGTCCCAAAAGGACTGTTATGGTCCACAAAAGTTTTCAGCCCATCTCTTCATTAAAGAAGATATACAAGATATACTGTATCTTCACCTTGTTAGCAAGAAAATGAACTCAGATATTCTGAAACAAAATCTATAACTTAGTTTATTACTGTATTTTATAGCATAAATCAATTACAATAATTTAAACATAAATACAGTATTAATGTGAATGTGTCATTTTAAATCTATTTAATTTTCAGAATTATTTCTTTATTTCTATATTTTTTATTGTTCTTACGTCACAGGAAGGTTCCTTAACAACATAATCTGGAGGGAGAATTTTCAATGAAAGATGAAGTAAATAATAGGCTATATAAAACACAAATTGTAAGAAAGAACCTTATATTAAAATATTTGTGTGTATCCAGAAATGAGAACTTTTCGAGCTGTACAGTAAATAAAATAAAATTAATACTAATTGATATTCATTATTTAATATCCTACAAATCAAAACATCATCAATATCAAATGATCTACAGGCTATACTATAATAGAAACGTTTAAAATGCAATCTAAATTAATAAGTCAATTCATTTATAAGTGCTGGAAAATGTATCATGTTCCTGTCTATTTGTTAAACAAAATATTACAAAATAAGTTTAGTGCATAACCTGCTGTTTTATGCAGTGAATCTTTCTAAAGCTGCAACACGAGCCTGTCTTGATGTTTGTTTTTGATATGCTTTTTGAGGTTTCCTTTTTGTCTAGCTCTCTGTGGGCAGTACGGGCATCGAAATTGGGGTTCTTTACCACATTCATGGCGTTGGTGAAAATGAAGTGACTGTTTCCAACGGTACTTCTTTCCACATCTCTGACAACTGAAACTCTTCTCCAAAGACCAGAACTTTTGTGGATTGACTATATGAGGTGTAAACAACTTAGTATTCAAACCATGGATTCCGCGTGATAACTGGTGCTCGTTCAATGGATCATATTCTGGAACAGAAATTAATGTTAAAGAGCTGAATCTTATATCCCTTATATTTTATATAAATTAATGTACACAATACAAAAGTAATATTTACTTTCGTTAAAAAATTATATTAATGCACTAGAGAACACCCACGTGCAAAGTAGGTTTACTATGGTAAGTCAGAATTATAAATTTTTGAAACATTAATGAATCTTTCCGTATTTTTTTCTCTTTCCAACTTCTGGGAAAAATGAATACCTTTCAGCTATTTGCAATAATCTAAATCAATTAGCTTATAAAGGCCTACAGAGGTTGTGGCGGAAATGCAGCAATGTAGAATTATAATCCAATAATTGACAGGGTGAGAATGAGTTAGTCCAAAGCCACACTTTTAACAAAAATAATTTTTCGGAATATGTATGATAAGAACTTTCTTGTGTTAAATTTTAACGTACATTGTTAACATGTTTCGACCTATTTTCGGTCATCTTCAGAACTGGCCGTTGTTGGTCTTGGCGCCTCTTGTTTCCTGTGTGGGTGCGTTCGTAGTGTAGAGTCAAATAGTATATGTGTTTTGAAATTGAGTTGTGAAGATGACCGAAAATAAGTCGAAACATGTTAACAAGGGACATTAAAATTTAACACAAGAAAGTTCTTATCATACATATTCCGAAGTGATACAGTGTTTAAAGTTGTGTAATCAAGATGAATAATTTTTTGTTCGAGTTTATTTCTTACACATATGGTGAAGCTACTCGTTATAACATATTATAAAATTTACTCAACAAATAACATAAGTAGGAAGCTGAAGAGATTATCATACCACACCTGATAGCATTGGAATCTAAACCTTTAATACACCCTCCTCTAAAATTTTGTTTTTGTGACTTAGGATTTTATCATATCATTCTCACTCCTTTCATTCATACTGGCATTTTAATTATTACTACAATTTTATTTTTATTTTATTTCTTTTCGGCCTTTATGACATTATGAATAATTTCAAGGGAAAAATTGTTCCGGGACCGGGTATCGATCCCGGGGCCTCTGGTTGAACGTACCAGTGCTCTGCCAACTGAGCAACCCGGGAACACCACACGACACCGTCTCAACTTTTCCCTTTATATCCACACAACTCGCGTGGGCTGACGAAACGCCAGAGACCCACATCGAGTGCACACAATCTCTGTGTTACTTGGAATTGTGGTTTTCTGTTAACGTACACAGTGACGTATATATTATGCAAATCTAGTCTTTCAGGTAAAGCTCCCTGTAAAGCAGATTTGAATAATTTCAAGGGAAAAATTGTTCCGGGGCTGGGTATCGATCCCGGGACCTCTGGTTGAACGTACCAGTGCTCTGCCAACTGAGCTACCTGGGAACTCCACCCGACACCATCTCAACTTTTCCCTTTATATCCACACAACTCGCGTGGGCTGACGAAATGCCAGAGACCCACATCGAGTGCACACAATCTCTGTGTGACTTGGAATTGTGGTTTTCTGTTAACGTACAGTGACGTATATTGACATTATGTTTATAATGTGTATCATACAGTATGTGCTTTAATGAAATACTGTTACAATAATTTTATTTAGAAAGACACTCTTTCAGCTTTCCCAATAATGGGACTGCCTCATTGAACAAAGCATAACTAACATACAGAACGAAAGTAAAAAATGAAAGTATAGAAGAGGACAGGAACGATCACAAAAGAGAAACATAGGAAACGAACAAGAAAAGTAAAATTAAGAACAGGAAAGATAATAAAATATAATAAACATAGTAAACAAACAGATTAAACATTCGAACAAAAATTCTTCCTTGTTAGGAAACAAAGTACAGATGGTATTTTAAAATGGAAAGCGAATTACTGATGGAAATATTAACTACTAATTCAGTAAATAAATAAAAGTCAGCAGTTCAAATACTAATTATATTTGGCACAAATGTATGCAAAAAATACATATTTGTAAAATGTAATATGTATTGTGACAAAATACAATTCCATTATTTATATCTCAAAACAAAAGTTGCTAACTCCAGTGGACATAGCATTTTCGAAATGAGTTACAATTTTATTCAAATTACAAATTAACTACAAAACATCTGCATCTATTACAGGGTGTTTTCTTATAAAAGCAATGTAAATATGGATATACGAAGTACCTACAGACAAAAACTATATATTGCACAATATGCAAAGAAGACGAAAATAAATCTTCACACACAAACACACAATAGTGGTTCATTGAGTAACTGAAGACACAAATGAATATCGAATAAAAATAAATATATAATATGCATTTGTCTCTTTATTTATTGTACAACCTTAGTACGTTTTTCCATAAAGCAATCACTCTAAAACACAAGGACTTCTTAAAGTCGTAACCGAGTACAAAAGATCCTAACTATACTTATGGCGGAATAAAATATTTTACTAGAAAGAAACTGAAACTGTCATTTAGGATTACGTTATAAACACGTTGTAATCTATAACATAAAACCTAATGAATACCTATCAAATGAAACTTTGAAACTTACCAAGAATTCCTACTCCAATAATTCCGATATCTTACAATTAAAAAACACACACTTATGTAATGAATACTAACATTTTCCTTTGACAAAATTGGCATTAAACAAAATAAGCCAAACTGAAAATAATGCAGTTTCGTAAAAATAATATTTCCGTCATATATTATGTATAATTAAGTTTCTGATTATCATTTAACATATAAATATTACATATTTCAGGGGCTTGAGGCAAATAAAATGCTGTGCCATATTTTGTTCGAAATCCTATTTATGCCTATGTAATAGTTCCTGTTATGACTTTCATCCGCTCTAGTATTTACAAGTTCTGCAATTTCTCACTAATGGTAGGTCTATTGTATAGCTGCTGTTAGTGCTTGTATTGTCCACATCAAGAGAAATGTTTCAGCATAAACAGGCTATGTCACAAGAGTTTGAAAATGACAGAAATTCACGAAATCCATCTTATTTAATTGGTGTATGCCTGGAAACAGGTTTTGCTTAGTAAAACAAAATTCTAAAAGTGACATGGGCAAGTTAAAGCCCATTTAACAGTTATTCAGCGCTTCAGGCTGTGGCAATAAAATCTCGCGATGTATACACTACATTACAGATGTAATTTATCAGCTTACCTTATAACAAGTGTTGGAACTGTCCACTGCTGGAACATAGCATGACACTTCTTGTACGATTTCTTCGTAATATATTGATCATAAATGAAGATTTGCTGTTATAATGTGTAGTGCACTGCCAGAACTAAACAGAACTGAACTGAATGGAAGTCAGCTGTATACTAATGCTCCAACCTTGATATCCCTTCAGCCTATGTTATCTGTCCATACTACATAACATGAAACCTTCCCATGTTTGATTCAAGACAAATATATACACTATTTTCTTTGCATTCATATTCGACTTATAAAAGGCCAATGGTATTTACCTGAGTGAAGCCTGTTTCCTGGTGAATACTTTGTACAACATCTTCCATTTTTTATTATGGAAATTAATAAGGAACATTTTGGTAGGTCCATGAAAAATGTTGAGTACTGGTAGTGAATCTTGTCTTAGAATGTTCTAGAGCCATAAAATCGCAAATGGAGTTTTCAGCATTAATGTACAAATACATTTTTATTTATTTTTGTTAAAATGGACATAGACATAGAACAATGTTAATGATGCGTTATGATGAACATTGAAAAACAAATTTAGAGAGCAGGTTACTTATTTTAGTTCTCCTGATTTACAAAATGTTTAGAAACATTCAATCCCTAATATAAAAAAAAATTAAGATCATGGGATAGCACATAATTGCCTCATGCCCTTATACTTTAGTCTATTTTAAGCTGATATATTTCAGTTCATACATTAAGTGTAAAATGAATTAAAAAAAATACATATACTGCTTGAAGATAATATTTTAAGTTACAAGTTTCTTATAATAGTAGTTGGTAACTCTGCTACTGAATTACCTGTAGTTCATAAACCATTAGATTATCCTTATGTCAAATGTATATATGGATATTCAATATTTCTTACACTTTGATATATATGAAAGCACCTTACAATTCAATACAAAAGTTTCCACTTTCTTCACATAGAAATGAAATAAACTAGTAACACTAGTATTAACTTGTTCTTATTAGAGTGTTACAATTTTCCTTATACAAATACAATTCTAATCATATAAAAACATACTACTATATATTTAATTACACTTTCTATCTTATTCTTTTCATTCTTTCAATACTTTCCATGTGAAAATAATGCTGTGTAATTATAAGTAAAAGGCTATAGTTCTATAGTTCTGTAGTCTTCATTCTCTCTCATAACATTCTGGATCAGCACTTGTTAACATCAGTAAAAATTTAGAACAACAACTTTTGTTCACTGCAATGAAGTTACTTGAGTTTGTTTTGAAAGAAAACATTTTATAGTTTAAATTCTTACAATTCTGACTGCACATTGACAGTAGGCTGATGTAGTGCATTTTCTTAGATACTGTTTCAATAAAAGCTTACATGAATTGTGAGAGATTTTAAGACCTTCCTCTTATATCACACATATTTGTTATGTTAGGCATTTTAAAATGACAATGCATATTTAGCCGCAATTTTGTGATTTCAATACACAGGTGAATAAGTTTCTTAAAATTAGGGAATGGCGTCACTATTTCCAATATAAAACAACTGAGTCCTGGATGTATATAGCACAAACATCTTTCTAGTTAGAAGGCCATTTCTCAAGTTAAATTTCTATTTATGTATTTATAGCTGTAATATTGATAAAACAACAGTGCAATCCCAAAAATCTGGAAGTCTATAAATTTTCACACGAAAATAGAGTATACTGTATATTATAAAACATACCTTTAAATCATTAAATATGAACACGAATCTATGTTAAGAAGAAATACAAAAATATCATAATTTTAAAATCTAGAGATAAGTAATAAAAAGAACTTACTCATGTTCGTATTCTCAAAAAAACTCCAGGTTTCAATGCTGTGCATGTACATATATTACTACATCTCAACCACTGTCACAAAGCATTGAGTATTAATCTCGTATAAATCCATGTGTTATTAAAGAGAACGAAAGATTATTCTCTGTAATTAAGGTTTGTGAAACTTTAGAAACACTGTAATAAACGAATCCAAAATATTTCAGTTTGTCATTTAGTCATTTATCAAATTAATATGCATGAAAACCATCATTATTTACTGAAATATATCGTTTAGACTTTGAGGATGCCACACTCTTACATGACTTTTCAAGTTTCCTTTTTGTTTACATTTATATGGACAGAGAGGACACTGGAACTGAGGTTCCTTTCCACACTCATTACGATAATGAGACATCATTGACTGTTTCCAACGGTAATTCTTCCCACAGCCTGGACAGTTGAATGAACCAATGTAAGAAGACTTAGAACCCTGGAGATGTAGCCATGTGTTTTCTGAAGGGAGTTTCTCTTTACAGTCAGAATCTCTCTGTTCGTTACTTTTACTTGCATCTCCAATACTTTGGAATCTTCGGTCTTTTTGTTGAGAAGTAAGACGAACTGAGGGGAACTGACTAGATTCTCCAGTCCATATAACACTCAGCTCTGTAACAGTACAGTCCATATACAGAATATATCAGTATAGTGGCTCCAGCTAAAAGATGTTTAATAAAAACTGTCATTTGCTCACCATTCACTTTTCGAGTCAAAATTGTAATGAAAAGTTTACAATTTATGAAAAATTATTGTCATCTTTATAATCATAATTACATAATTTTAATTTATTAATAATACAATTTAATTAAAGTCTGTTACTTTGACCTACATGAGGTATTTCTTACTTAAAAGACTACATTAGGATGGGGAAGAGTGTTTGTAGGATTAAAGGTCAGCCAGTTGAGGAAAACCACGGAAAAAAAACCAACCAAGTAATAAGTACAAGTGGGAATCGAACCATAATTAAGCACAATTCCAGATTAGCAGGAAAATGTCTGAGCTATGTTGGTGGCCACATCTCTGCTATTAAAGTTACAAATATGAAGAGTTGTGTTGTAATGATCATGCATAATAAATTATACAAACAATTTTTACAAATTCCAACTAATACTTAAAGAGTATGGATGTTTACTTACTAAAATACATTTCCATAAATGTATGAATTTTATGTTGTTCAAAGGCACAACTAATATGAAGTTAAATAATATTTAAATCAATTATGCAAGTAGTTAAATGAGGGCAACTATAATTTACAGGTATTCGTCTTGTGTGTATTGTATTTATGCTATCACACCTCCTACAATTTTTTATTAGTAAATATTATTCAATATTTTATTATATTTAAATTACTTAATAAAGGAGTTCTTTGATGACTAAAGAAAATAATTCTGAGACAGGGCAGCTATATTCTGTACATAATACTGAATTGTAGTGGTCCAGAAATGAACAACTACATTGCTCAGAATATATTCTATCGATAAATTACAGGCAGGAACTGCATTGAATCTTGCTTTCTTCATAGTCAAATACAGTAAAATCCCTCGTAACCGGCACCCAGATAACCGGCAATATCAAAACAATGGCTTTTTGTCTGGGCTGTCAGTTTTGCCACATTAGGAGGTTCGTATGAACTTTCATTTTCAGTGAATATTCTAATCTAAAATTAGTGTATTATTTCTGTTGTGTGATGTGTTTTAATAAGGAAAATTCACAGTTTTTATGTTTATTTAGTTACGTTTGGGCCACCAATGTTACCACATTAGGAAGTTCACACGAACTTTTATTTTCAGTGAATATTCGAACCTAGAATTAGTGTATTATTTGTGTTGTGATATGTTTTAATAAGGAAAATTCACACAGTTTTTATGTTTATTCAGTTATGAGCAAGTGATAGAGAAATAAGCTTCACATAGCTGCAGTTTCAAGATTGGCACCATGAAATACGATCTTTTGTTTTTGTATATACTGGTATTTATTCAATTACCCAGCAAAATCTCGTATCTGGAACTAGCCTGGTCACTTTCTTGCCGGTTAAGAGAGACTCTACTGTATTTTTAAATAGATATAGGTATGACTTACATGACAAACAGTACTAGTGAAGTTACAGATCGTCATGATGTACACGTACGTTAACTGCAATGCACTAAAAAATAATGGCAAGTGAAATGAGATTAACTTAAAGTATTACAGTTTCATCGCTTTTCAATTCAGCTTAATGTTTTAAAACAAAGCTGTTTTTGTTGTATTTTTTTAAACATATACGTAAGGCATTTCTTTTATATTTAGAATATTTATTTAAATACTAATTCTAGTACTAATTCTAGCAACACAATGTATATTGAATCTCGAGTAACAAAGAGATGACTGAAAACAAAGATGACAGAGGAAAACACACAAATAAAAAAATCTATGTCAATAATCTCACTCAAGTCTTGGAAATAGCAGACTTCAAAATACTGCAATACAAATATCTCACAAAGAACTACAAATGTATTGTTAAAATTAAATATATCACATAACTTATTTAAATAGTCTGTACATTTTCGGGATGCCAAACTCTCACATGGCTTTTCAGATTGCCTTTTTGTTTAGCTTTGTATGGGCATAAAGGACACTGAAATTGAGGTTCCTTCCCACACTCAACACGTTGATGAAGACTCAGTGACTTCTTCCAACGATACACTTTCCCACATTTGTTGCACTGGTGTTCCTCATTTTGTAAGTTATTTTGTTTCAGATTAGATTGGACTGTCCACGTATCGGTAGGAGTCCGTAATGGGGAGTATGTGCAACCAACTGCTTCTCCTGATCTTGGAGAATTCTGTTTTGAATTTAATTGTTTTCTGAAGACATTAAATGTAAGTTCTTGATGTCCACTCCACAAACTTTTGACAGATCCTAAAACAAGAAAAATAAAAACTCAGATTTCGTTATTAAAGTAATTCTGTTGAGTGACTGCATTTTTTTCCTAATATTATTTATTTTTATATACAAATAAGACTTCAATGTCATCATTTTATATATTATTAAATGTGAGTGTAATATTCTCACGGATTAAGCTTCAAATAATAATTATTTTCATTATATAAGTAGCTATTCAGAGATGGTTTGGAATTGAATGGGTTACGTCTATGCAGATGACGTGAATATGTTCTTTTTTTTTTCTCAGAGGAGGGCCTGCAGACAGCACCGCAGCCTTAGGCTTATTGTGCAATCTCCTTATATTGGAATGATGTTGAAGTCAATTAGGATCGCTCTTCAAGTGTATGCTTTATTGCTTGGTGTAATCATATCAATTCAGCCGTAGCACCCAGTCCTTACTGGAGACCTGATCCTCCACTTTCCTGTGATGTTGTTCTGCAGCCTCCTCAAATCGATGGCACTGTTCGCAATTCATGTGCTTAAATCTGCTACATCTTTAACCAGAAGAACATGTTGCAGACGATTCCATGACTCACCAAGGCACCATCTGTCCCAGGGAGCTACACTACCCTGGTCACCAACAGTCCACTTAAAAGTTGTGGCTTCACTGGATATGTGCAGCTTCCGCAGACAGATGCTGCCTATAGACAGATCCTGGAACTACGTCCGCCATGTCCTCCTGGTAACCTGTAACTATTAAGATGATTAATGAAGTGATACTAATGAAGGCGAAATGAGTCTGAGGTCCAACACCGAAAGTTACCCCGCAATTCTGCTTCGAGTAGTAGAGGAAAAACCTCAGAAAAAATCCCCAACCGGGTAACTTGTCCCAACCAAGATTTGAACCTAGCCCAGCTCATTTCACGGCCAAGAAAGCTAACAGTTACTCCACAGCGGTAGACACGTAAATATGTTTGGAGAAAATCCACTATTAGGGAAAACACGGAAATTTTATTTGAAGCAAGTAAAGAGACAGGTTTGGAAATAAATCTCGAAAAGATTAAGTATATGATTATGTCTTGTGACCAGAACATTGTACGAAATGGAAATATAAAAATTGGAAATTCATCCTTTGAAGAGGTGAAAAATTCAAATATCTTGGAGTAACAGTAACAAATATAAATGACACTCAGGAGGAGCGCAGAATAAATATGGGAAATGCCTGTTATTATTCGGTTGAGAAGCTTTTGTCATCCAGTCTGCTCTCAAAAAACCTGAAAGTTAGAATTTATAAAACAGTTATATTACCAGTTGTTCTGTATGACTGTGAAACTTGGACTCTCACTTTGAGAGAGGAACAGAGGTTAAGGATGTTTGAGAAATATTTGGGGCTAAGAGGAATGAAGTTACAGGAGAATGGAGAAAGTTACACAGTGCAGAACTGTACACATTGTATTCTTTATCTGACATAATTAGGAACATTAAATCCAGACGTTTGAGATGGGCAGGGCATGTAGCATGTATGGGCGAATCAGAAATGCATATAGAATGTTAGTTGGGATCCTGAGGGAAAAAGACCTTTGGGGAAGCCGAGACATAGATGGGAGGATAATATTAAAATGGATTTGAGGGAGGTGGGATATGATGGTAGAGACTGGATTAATCTTGCTCAGGATAGGGACCGAGGCGAGCTTATGTGAGGGCTGCAATGAACCTCCGGGTTTCTTAAAAGCCATAAGTTAGTAAATATAAGTACTTCAATCTGAGAAGAAGAAGAAGAACGAAAGAAAGAACTCTAATTACTGAAGAGCATATATTTGCTTGTAGTGTCATACATTTCAAATTAATTACCTCCTCCCTCTAAATACATTGAATACGAAAAAACACGTGGATTCTGAAAAACGTAGCTTCTTCATATTACTAATAATAACTTCTTGCAGATTTTCTCACATCTATTTCAATGCAGAAGAAGGTGAGTGCAAAAGCATAATCAATTACGAGCAGAACCGAAGACTGAAACCCCTTGTAGTCACATATTTGCTAAAATGTCGAAGCCATGTGTAATGTTAGGGCAATGTTAATGTTGGGGAGATTCAAATTATGAGCACAAAATGTAATGAAACTACAGTCTATAGAAAACTTGAAAGGTATTGACAGTTCAGTGGCTTCAAGGTAATCACCATGGCAACTGCTCAAACTAGCCAATCAGAGTCTATGGTGACAAGTCGGCGTTGCTAATTGCTTCACAGCAAGCACATGTTAGCTAGCTGTTTCGTTCGCAAGAGTTGAATCTTCGTGTGTGTCGCAGAAAGTATCGTTGTTCTGTCATGGCTATTGTTTTCGTGGTTATTCCGGCGGCATGTGTAATTATATTACAAACTACATTAATAAAGATGCTAATTTCGCTACAAGATGCGGAATCTTGCACAGAAGTGTTTGTTCTTTGCACACTATCGTAAAGAATTTAGGTTTTAAATATTAAAAAAAAAAAGGAAATCAATGGCCGCAAGAGAACTGACACTATCTTTGTTGTTTCTCATCTTTTTTCATGGTTCTGTAAAACAAACTTTTACTTAAGTATGCTTATACCTCAAAAAGTCAATAATATTGCCAGTGTGAATTTTTAAAATGAATGTCCATATTTTGAGTATATTGTTGGGTCACTGCCTGAGACGAAACTTCCTACTGAAGGATACACTGGAAGGAATGGTGAACAGGAGAAGAGTTTGGGGCAGAAGAAGATATCAGATGATAGACGACATTAAGATATTTGGATCATATGCAGACTAAGCGGAAGCCTAGATCATATATATACCCAGATTGCTCAGCCTTATAGGCTTTGACAGTATCAACTTTTGTCAGGTTTATTATGCTCCCGTCTAGTTGTTACATAAGGAGTCACGTCATAACTCCCATTTGAACTGCATTAGTGACTGTACTGCCATCTCGTGTTTATTTACGGCAGACAGTTGGAGATCCTGGTGATTGTTCTCTTCAAAGTGCTACCAATTTTAACATAGGAGTGAGCAATCTATTACATATGTGATCTGGGGTGGAAGGCAGAAAATAGGAAAGATTGGGGAATGCTGAGTTTGCAGTGAAAGACCTGCCCATGGACAGAACACTTATGTATGTATGTATGTATGTATGTATGTATGTATGTATGTATGTATGTATGTATGTATGTATGTATGTATTTTAAGTAATGTAACTTCATTTAGCGATATGATTGCGAAGGTATTAATTTAGTATCCATCTTGTAGGATCGTCAGAAATAGAATCACAATCATCTTTCGCAATATTTTAAGTGATAAAATAGGCCTAATTGATTCCGCGTCATTATTACTGATTCTAATATCTGAAATGCCTGACTCAGATAAACTACACACCCCACTATAGGCCTATTCTGCACTGTTCGCCACATTATGACACTCAGATTTATGTAGACCTGACACTTCTCCACGAGACATTATTAGCTGATGTAAGGTAGTCCATGGAGCTAAAACTCTTTCTTTTATAACTTTAAATTTATAACATGAAATCTTGATTATAGTTTATACTATATATCACTTGCAAACTATATATATCATATCGTCGGTTTCTTGATAAAAGTGACCAAGTCCAAAATGCAGAATTGTTGGGAAAAGGCATTTAAAGGTTTAGTGATCCATCCAAAGATAATTGTACTTCTTTAGATGTTTGTAGTAAGTTATTTTGAAGGTAAATGTGCTATATTATTAGTTTTTAATATAAAATTATGTCTTAAATATTCATAATGCTTGGAAGCCTTGGAATGTGACTTGGTCACTTTTACCAAGAAACTGACGATATACGCATTCATTCAATCTATTATTATTATTATTATTATTATTATTATTATTATTACTACTACTACTACTATTATTATTATTATTATTATTATTATATTTGTCTAGTCATAAGAGTCCGTATGATACAAATTTATGAGTTCGCATTAGCAACTCAGTTCTGACACAGCAGCCAGGCGGCGCTATCAGCCGCACAGCACAACTTCACAACGTCGCTCCCTTCCCATGTGTGACAGAGAGAACTGTCAATACCTTTCTAGTTTTGTATAGACTGTAGTATCTAATATTTTCTCTTTTGATTTAACTGTGCTGTTTTAATAAAACCATGTCATGGTATAAGAACAAAATATATTTTTACTTACAATGCCACAACAGCCTCTACAAAAAAAAAAAAAAAAGAAAAGAAGAGATTTTATTAATAATACGAACATAATTTCACCAGTAGGCTTACATATCAACATCATGAAGAATTTTTATTATATCAGTCTATTTTAATCTGTATTATATTCTTCCAAATATTAAGTCACTGAAGTTGTTTATCAAGTAAGCATCATTGTGTAGACTATAACACAAGGAAATAAATGTGAATTTTTATCCATTAATGTTGTAAATACAATAGCACACTCTAATTATTTTCATGGAAGAGCAAAGATAAAAATTTAATTTCCTGTACTTATGTGCACCATATTTTCTAGTATAACTTTGATATCACTTACTTTTTAAGTTTTATTAATACTGTTCTGTACCAGTTTCTTCAAAATGGGCTTCCTCTTTCAACTTACAACATACATAACTTATACTCAAAATTCAAATCACTTAACGTGTATATTAACATGTTTTATAGTATACATTATTTTGAAAATCTTTCTTTTACTTAAGTAGACCTAAATTAAAATTTATAAACTGACGTAAGACTGTATATATGAACAAAGTGTCCAATTACATATTAATTAAACTATGACTAAAGGTTATAAATTAATAAGAAACACAGTGTGGTGCAGAAGTACTCCAACCATAAAAAACAAATCATAATAAAATTACAATGAATGAATTCCAGCTTGGAATTACAATTAAACTACATTTTGTCAAAAGTACAACTAAATAGTGAACATTATGAATGGTACTTTTTAACAAGGTAACTTTCATCACACAAAAATTGTTTTCTTACTTGTATATTAGGCTACATAACATGTCATTTTTTTAAAGATGCTTTTTGATGTTTCAACCAAATGTGTTGTTTTAAGTTACCTTTCCATTTTGTTTCATAAAAGCAAAACGGACACTGGAATTGAGGTTGTTTCCCACATTCATATTTCAAATGCAAGTTTAAAGATTTCTTCCAACGATAGACTTTTGCACATTGAGGGCAGTGAAACCCATCATTATTATTTGATCTAACTGAAGCCTGTTTTTGGTTGAAAATCTCAGAATACACTTTTAGTGCTGAATTTTCATGTACTCTTGTCCAACTTTCCCCAGTAGAAGGACATTGATCCACCTCATTCTGTTGTTGACATAAACCATTGTGAAGAGATCCTGGCTCAATCTTTTGTGTTGTAGAATTTCCACTTTCGGTGAACAAGTCATCAGAATCAAGCAAAAACATATCTCCATGACACTGTGTCCATGATGCAATATTGTCTAAAACAAGACACAATTTTAGCAATTAACATGATAGTTCAACATTTATGTACATAATTTTATAAAATGCTTGAGGTTCAAAATCCAGGGGGGCAAAAATAGTACATGAAGATTTGGATAACAAAAATTACATTTATTGGCCAAGCGACTCCAAGACAAAAATGATATAAAAATATGTTAATGAAAATGCTCAACAATAACAACATATCACAACAACACATCAAAGAAATCCTCCAAATTACAGACACTATCACCAAGACACACTCAAAACACACACCCTTTTTGACACAATCATGAACACACCCCACCACAACAGGAAACCAGAAAATAGTGCGGAATTTCCACTAGGCTTTGGACAATGAAGAACAACACTTCGAAACTAGTCGCCAAGTAAATTCCTAATATTAACACAGGAAAGAAGTTGGAAAGTCAATCAGTGATATATAAGTGTTAAAAATGTATATAGAAAAATGAAGAAAAATATGTTATTTATATTATAATAAAAAAGCATAGCCTATGCTTCTCAAGAAAATAATTGAGTTCAATTATTGATAAAAACAGTGTTGGATTCAAACCTTTCCCCTTCTCCCTAGAAGGGGGTTGGTTATTTTATACTGGGTGGAGGTAGAAATGACAACAAAAGAAACAATACATATCTTACCTAATAGCAACAGAGGCAGTCTATGCAAAAAGGAACAAAGGAAAATGGTATCAATTAAAGAAACAGAGCTTTCACTCGTTTATATTTGTTTTATGCATTTCTAAATGTTAATATTGTTATGCAAAACATTGAATATGGATAGGTAATTATCTTTCTGTGTAAAATTGTCACATAAAGCCGGTGTGAAGTATCCTTTTGTGTAAATTATATTTTTTAGTTAACAAAGTCTGAAATCTCCACAGAGCGGGGATATCCTGAAATTAGAGAGGCAAGGGGAATTTCCCAATCCCAGGCCACCCCTTCAATTCATCACTGACTAAAACCATGGGTGTTATATATGGAGTTCTTATAATATATAAAAATGTTTATATTAAAATCTAGTGTCACAGATTCTTTATACACAGCTTAAAAATCATTCGGAAACTGGAAGATTTATTATAAAATACAATTATTTTGGCACAATTGATTTTCATGTTTTAAAACAAATACTACAAATCTCACAAAGTGTATTAGTGACAACACAAAATATGTATTTTTGTTATACAGAATAGTTTTATCAAGTCTACATTTCTTCTGGTGATTATGTGCAGTTGAAGGGACTAAAGATATGATGTCACAAAAAACTAATGTTGCTAAAAAAATACAGTAAATAAAAGTCAAAGGAGATATAAATTCGCAATGTTACATACGTATTTTGTACATTACAGTATTATATTTAATTTGTAATTTTATATAGGCCTAAGTACTGAAACTTTTTAAAACACTTTACAATATTCTTCTTATTATTGAAAGTGAAAATACTATACTGAATTTGAGAAAATAGTGAAATATGGAGTAAAATACTGTAATGTACAGTAATGAAACTATATATAGGCCTAGTACTCACAATTCAGAACATGAGTTGAAGATATCTGTAAATCATTTTCAATTATTCTTTAACCAAACCAAATTCACAGCACACATCAGCTTTCTTTTTGCTGCTCTCAATTTGTTCCATAATATTAACTTTATCTTCCACACTTACACGTTTCTTTTCTTTGCATCTTGCTCCTGCTCCATTGTACTGTACGTAACACCTTTTGCAAACTGAATGTCTGAAGTTACAGTCTGCACTGTGTCTGGATTACAGTATGGCCTACACTCCACCCTATTTTCTTAGAACTCCAGTTCTTGACATGCAACAGTCTTTTGTCACAGTAATTGAAAATGGTATTGGTCATTACTAATGAGATGACCAGATACTTACGAATTTCTCTGAATGACAGTCTCTGTTTAATATAGAGCAACCCTCTTTTCTTAGCAGAGTTCCAGTTCTTGACCCATAAAATATTTTTATAACAGTAAATGAAAACAGTACCTACTATTGGTTATTAATGATATTACCAGCTATCTTTGAATTCCTCTCAACAGTCAACAGCGTCTGTTAAATGTATGAAGAACATGAATTATTAAAGAATTTACACTGTGCTAAAAGTTGTTATAAACGAGTTGCCTATTAAAAATATGTTGCTATAAAAATAATAAATTACATTTCTTTAACACAAACAAAACCGCATTTCTTAATAAATGTTGCTGTAGCCGAAGTGTTGCACTAACAATGGTTGCTATAACCAAGTTCAATTGAACTTCTGTTAGTGTATAATATGCAAAAGCAGTTGCAGGAAATATTATATATTTATCACTGCTAATTAATTTTTTATCACTTATATTTCACGCGATGAAAGAGTAATGGAACGGAGAAAACTTATATTTCAGCTACCATAATATGTACAACATTTTTATAACAATTTGTGAATCAGTCCACAAGGCAGTTTGTGGATACAGTCTGCCACAATCACAGCATACATGACTGACTTGGTCACTCAATCAGTGACAGATCTGGTGAATCAACATCACTATTTATAATTTTATAATTAAAACTCACATATCGGTATATTTAAAAAAAACCGAAATTTTTGAGCTGCGCTTTTTATGTAGGTACCGGTACTATTCAAGCATCTTAAAACACTTCCCATTACTTAGGCTATTGTCCTCATAACAACTGGCACGTATTTTACCTAATTTTCGTTATGTGTAAACAAAATTTTTCAATATTTTTTAGTAAAATATCCAGAACTCTATAAGATCAAGTTGATGATAATTTTTCAAGTCACTTTATAATTCATTAAACTGTAACAAAAAAGCTCTTGAAGAAACAGAAATTTGGAAGTTACAATGTATGAAAATTGAAAAGAATCTGAATTTTCTCACATAGGCAAAATTAGAGAAAAAGGTTTGCAGTTTTGAAATCTCAAAGGCAGTATGCAAGGGGAATCATTTTTGTCATCTAAGAAAAGAGCTTCATTAACGATGGGAACTGAAAAAACAGCCATGATGTTGTAAAAAAATTGTAATATTTAATGTAAACGGTTTTAAATACAATTATTAAATGATATATATATCGATGTCTCTGATAGTGAGTGTTATGCATGCTGCTTGACAAACATCTGATGCCACATAATGAAGTCATGTATAATGGAACATACTATAACAACATGTAGAGAAATGGATATAACAGAACAGCTGATTAATTCTTTACAGATTTCTTAAAAAATACATAGCCATGTAAAATAATGGAAGACGACAGTTACTGCACTTCCAACAGTCATCAATAATGTATCACTTTAGTTGACGTTTCTAGTTCAAATCCACTCTGATCTGAATAAGATAAGCCTTCTTTCAGGATTACACGCAAATAACACTCCGTAATAATTTTATTATTCTGTGCTGGAATTTACAAAACATTTCCACTTTTGTTTCAATTTATTAGACCTTGTTGAATTGAAGACTCTGCTTTTCTAATCTTTTGATATGGTTGTTTTGTTGTTTAGCCAACTGTCCGAAGATAGGTCTGAACCTCACAAGTGATACCAACAAGACACCATTTATGAAGCAACTAGACCAGGAGAAAATGGGGTAGGGTGGCCAGTTCCTTTCCCCCTCAATTGCACACTTCGCCAATTAGCTACATATTACACTAATTGGACTTCAGAAGCATACAAACAATTGTTCTTCCTCTGACACAGATCGTCAAGTGAGATGTACTGCCTGATAATAGATGTACATATCAGCCAGAACCTCAATCAGAAATAATTATCTTTAAATTTATTTATGAATGAAGCATAAGAAATAATGTTCCAATATTTACAAGAATTAATTAAAGATACTGAAATGCATAAACATACTAGTTTAAGGAAAACTTAACAAGTATTTATATCTCAAAATTATAACAGTTTGTGATATAAAAATAATTTATAAATTGTAAACTGTAACTGATTATATGCAAATTAAGTCTGAATACCTTCCTAGAAGTTAGGTTATCAGTACACTACCTTCATTAAGTGCCAGCAGGATACAGATACAACATTAACTGTAAGTGTAAAATATACACCAAGAAATGCTGTATTATTACAAGGATAGTAGGACCGACAGTTCTTTTGGAGGGGTGAAACACACCTCCATTGTCAAGGTGACCACACTGCACTATGGACCAGGAATCAAGTCTAGTGGGGAAAAAACAACTTTTCACAGCTGACATAAACCATTTTAAACTGTATTTGTTTTGTCTCGCATTCTTTGAGGTTCACGAATCTGTGTCTGTAATTACATCCTCTGTCATGTTGGAAGATAACAGCATGTGCAATGTTATGACTATGTTATCACTTCCACTACCCTGATTTATGAGCGACATTTTATAAGGGGTTCCTCTTGTGATTACTCAGTGAAGAAGAAACCATATATCTTCATCTTCATATTATATTGTAGTAATCCCTAAATACTTATTTACTTACTTACAAATGGCTTTTAAGGAACCCAAAGTTTCATTGCCGCCCTCACATAAGCCTGCCATTAGTCCCTATCCTGTGCAAGATTAATCCAGTCTCCATCATCATATCCCACCTCCCTCAAATCCATTTTAATATTATCTTCTCATCTACATCTCGGCCTCCCCAAAGATCTTTTTCCCTCTGGTCTCCCAACTAACACTCTATATGCAGTTATGCGCTGAGTGGGATGTTAGGGTCATAGATTAACACAGAAGAAAATTATATTCAACTAAGATGTGAATTAAATAGATGTACCGTAAATATCTTATAAATAAAATAATGAAAAAAAGTGGAGGTGCAATGAGGTTTGAGAAATAATTTGTATAAAGGTTGGGAAAAAGTTCTTACATGAGAGCTGTCTTAAAATTTTGTATCTTTTAATGTTTTATGTATCACACTGGGACAATAAGTGAAACACTGTTTCTTCAGAGTTTTCACATTTACACATATAACCATCTGATGACTCTACACGAAAACGTTGTAGGCAACTTTTGAATTCCAGGTCCTTAAAGGAATTATAATCTAATTTGGTATGAAATCTTTATTGCTGAGGCGATTAAAGACAGTAGAAAAAACATGTCTCTAGTGAATTGGCCACTTGTACAATTTACCCACTAAATGTTTCATTCTTAAACATTACTTATGTAGGGGTCTTCTTGACGTAAGAGTTTGAACAGAGAACAAAACTACATCCTAGATTAGATTTACTAAAACATTTTCAATATGATCAGTTCTCTCATTTCCCAAAATTCCATTCGTTATGTGTCTAAAACTCTAGAATTATGAAATGGATTCATATTGGCATCTAACCAAGTTGAAAGGCACATTATTTTTATTTTAATTTAGTGTACAATACACCTTTAACCAATGTAAGTAAGAACAAATCACATTTTCAATTTAAACCAATTTTTACAAACACCTACATTTAAAAAAATTAATTAACAAAGGTAATTCTTCCTTCTTCTCTTTCACATGCACACATACTCACTCACTGGCTTGCACGCACACACACACACACGCGATTTGAAATTTTAAATACACTGAGCATTTTTGTCAGTTTTTGTATGACCTTTTTCGTAATAAATGCATTTTGTACTTTGTGCAATTTACTGTCTTTACCTTTAGAATGCACAATAAATATACTGTAATCTTAAATATACTAGTAATAAAAGTAACAAAAAAGCCATAATAAAATCAAATGAGAAATTGCAAATGAGTACGTACAGTAATAAATAATTAAGATGTAAGAGTGATTATAATAAATCTTTAATTTTATTAGAGATTTAATAATACATGTTTTTACTGTTATTGACATTTTTGTAGGAATACATCTGAGTATAATTTTCTACTCTAACTTTGCACCTCGAGAATTATTCATTATTATCTTTGAGACCAAAATGTTTCCTTCTGATATGCCTCATTAGATTGCCCTTAAGTTTGGCACGATGTGGACAATAAGGACAACGAAACTGGGGTTCTTTTCCACATTCATATCTCATATGTAAATGTAATGATTTTTTCCAATGGTACACTTTACAACATGCAGGACATGGAAACAGCTCTCTTCCACTAACTGAAGGTTCTGAATTGCCTGATGTATTCTGAACATAAACATTATTGAGAGAGTAATTAGAGCTCGAAGGAACATTTGGATGATGTTGATTCTCTGCAACAGCTTGGAACAGTAAAGCAGTCACATCTGGAACATCAAGAAAAGCTCATTGTTAAGGACAAGTTCTTATGTTGATATTTCTAAGCACAATTGCTTAAGATCGCAACTGGCATGTTCTGATCATTGACATTTTATTTTTTAGTTCTTTATGCTCATAATGTATATGAAAATATTTCAAATTTCTAGATGACTAAAAGTTTTAAACTGTAATTTCAATCAATATTTCACATATAATTTTTCAGACAAACAAAAAATGGTCAAATGTTGATATAAATAATTAGTTTTCTTATATAAGATGATCATCATACCAGAAGCAGTCTACACTGTCTGATTAAAAAAACCAATGACTTCTTGAGCACATTTTTCCAATGGAGTCCGATTCAAATCTTTCTCTAAAATAATGTAACGACATTTATTTAAAATACATCTTTTCATCTCTCAGATTTATTATTCATTAAAAAATAAATAAAATCAGAATGTACAGTTACTTACCAATGGGAAATACGCTGAAGATTATAGATGGTATTGTAATGCTGAAAATTTAAATTACAGTATGAAATATATCAATGAAGATTTTATAACTATGTGATTTTGTAACAAATGCTTCTTTAAAATACATGTTCACATTAACATATTAGTACAGCTGAATCCCTCATAGTGTCCTTGATAGATTCAAGAATCAGACATCAGAGATGAGAGGATCTATAATATTGTCTGTCTACATATCATACCAATACTGTGAAAATGCAACAAAAAACAATGCATAAAGCATTAGGAGCTTAGAAAATACCATTGGGTATGTATGCATCTAATTAGCAGACATTCCCTTCTTTTGTAATATAACTAAAATAAGTTATTTACGTACTTTCCTAGATCATATAACCCAGATAGGTCAGCCTTATAGGCTTTGAGGTTAACAACTTTTGTTCGGTTTACTATGCTGCCATCTAGTTCTTACATAAGGAGTAACGTCATAATTCCCATTTTAATTGCATTAGCGACTGTACTGCCATCTCGTCTTCATTTACGGTGGACAGGTGGCGATCCTGGCGGTTGTTCTCTTCAAAGTGCTGCTGATTTTAACATAGCGATGAGTTATCTGTTACATATATGATCTAGGTATTTTGTAACGTATATAAAATAACAGTAGTAACTCTAAATATATATATATATATATATATATATATATGTATATATAATATAAATATAAATTAAATCCTACAATTTGGAATTTCTCGTTAGAGATCTTTCCTTCTCCACTCTGTCCTAGAGTAGTAATCAACAGATTTTTGTCATCACACTTTCCCTAGCTGAAGACGTGAACTGAAGCCGAAACAGAGAAACGAGAAATTCTGAATTGTAGAATTTGATACACTTCCACAAATGTGGCTTTGTCTTTTGAATTTGTTTTGCAAACTTTATATTACTTATAAATGGAGTTACATATTACTTTGTTATATTTCCAATAACCGAATAAATTGAACAGATTTAATTCTGTTATTTTATATGTTAGAAAAATATGTAAGCAACATATTTTAGTTATATTACAAAGAGGGGGAATGTCCGCTAAGAA
Source organism: Periplaneta americana (assembly GCF_040183065.1). NCBI lineage: Eukaryota > Metazoa > Arthropoda > Insecta > Blattodea > Blattidae > Periplaneta > Periplaneta americana. The sequence goes on along the minus strand of NC_091130.1, from coordinate 128,338,155 downwards.
GACGCCTATATACTCAATAGTATTTTCTTAAGTCTGAATACTCAATAGGCATTAACACAACCTTTAATATAACTTAAATAATGTCACGAATAAAACAGTTTTATAGTAGGAGCATTCCAATTTAGTGCATTGGCATGAGTGCACGAAGTTCAATGACTTCCAGGAAAGTGAAGTGAATTTACTATATTCACAGAATATTATTAGAAAAAACTGTCATCTTAATTAAATGATTGCAATAATTAAGTTACAATTTTCTGTATAGTAGACTATAATCATAATTATGCTATTTTTAGACACTTTACTGGTTACCAGTCAAAGCAGCTGTATTTATTTACTACTGCTATGGAAAAGTTATAACAACATATTTGATTATGCTTCATTTATACACCGACGGAACCTTGATCTCCAGAGAACAAGGTGCCGGTGCAGGTGTTACGTGCTGTCTCTTCTCACTTTACAGATCACTTGGATATGGAACAACAAGTTTTGATGGTGAAATTATTGCAATAAGTGAATGTCTCAGGAATCTTCTATGCCACATCAATAAATTTAGGAATGCAGTTATATTGTCAGACTCCAAAGCAGCTATTCTATCAATCGTCTCTAAACACACACCTTCATCTCAAACAGCAGAAATAACTAAAATGCTCTCTCAATTAATATCACTTAATAAAAGAATTGCATTCCAATGGATACCATCCCATTGTGGAATCCTGGGAAACGAGAATGCGGATGCTTTAGCAAAGAAGGGCAGCACTGCTACTTACAGACCTGTTACTAAATCTACCTATTACTCTGTGAAAAGATTTATTAAATCTACATACTTAGACTTCAACAAACAAAATTTGATAACACAATCCCAAGGGAAAAATTGGAACTCTCTGCATCAAAATCCACAGTTAATTCCCGATTTACCACGAAAATCGTCTGTAGCTGCATTTAGATTGGCAACAGGCCATGATTGTTTGGCTAAACACCTGCATAGAATTGGAATATATCAGTCCCCTAACTGCCCATTGTGCAACTCAAACCAAGAAATGGATTCGAAACACCTCAAAATCTGTGCTTCATTGGCTGGTCATGATAATATCTTTGAAAAATATTGGAGTGCAAGAGGTCAAATGACTTTATTGTCTGACGCCTGGCATTAGAAAACAAGAACAACATATTTGATTATTTGTTCTCTAGGATAGATATTTGGAAATTGTTGGCCTAATAATATTTTAGCTTATATGCATCCGCACCTCTCAGCCAAGCTTACCTGCACTGGTACTGCCCAAAGCTTAGTACCAGTTGGAGGTCCGACACAGTCAAGGGACTACCTGTTCCAACCTAGCTCATCAGGTTGATGAAGGCAACTCAGATTTCATGGAGGTAAAGAGTCAGGTCCAGATGGAATTAGCATAATGGTTCTGTGCTTACATGGGGAAGTATTTCACTTGAATTTGATCATATTATAATCCTTCTAAATTCAAATAATTATAATCTTCCCCTTTGATAAAATCTGCCTTTAGATATGGCCCAAAATTAATTGTGCAGCCAATTAAATCCAATGTTAATGTACCGGTATCTATTTTATGGGTTATTGACATATTGTTAATATGCTGAGGGCAGATTTTTAATCTGACTTGTATTTATGTGATTAATTATAGAGTGGTTCTTTCCTTGCATTTGAATATAATTAATATTTTTCACTCTTATAACGTGTTTAACCCATAAAAGCCGAAAGACTTATACTACTATTGCACGCAAATGTATTACTCTTAACCAGGGGTTCGTATACCTGCATAATCGGGTAAATTCGTGTTGGGTTCGTTAGCGAAGCAGTTTAAGGTGCACAAGATATGTCTGGCCAGCACAATGTGCCAAAGATCGCAGGTTCGCGTCCCGGCCACTGCAGTCAATTGAGCCTGTGATAAAGGATGGGGAGGGCCCATGTAAAGCAATCAGTGTAATAGTACACATGGAAGCTGTCAGGGTTTCAGTTGACTGCAGTTGAACTGATTTTACTCCTTTTTTAAAATAATAATAATAAAAAAAATTACAATAAAAATTGTTTTAATCAGGTGTAATGTCCTTAATGTTATATAAAATTAAAGAATATCAACGTATTTTATATGTAACATACTGTGACAGCCACCTCGAGACTCGAACACGCTTCCCGCAAGAGAGCAGGTCGCGCGTGAGTCAACACGGGCTCCACAGAGCACTGGGGGATGGCGCACGGCTTGGAGAGGCGAGGGGAGGTTGCGCGCGCATCTTCTGCTTGCCTAGAGAGGCCGAGAAGCCCGTCGAAGTGGAAATCCAGATTATTCGAGAGTGGAATCTTTCGCGAACTCTCGAGAAACTATAGTTTGGTTATAAAAGATAAGACGCAAGCGAACGTCAAAGAGTTTGAGTCAGTCAGTCAGTAAGCCAGTCTTGTGTAGCAGTGAAGCCAGCTTCGAGACCAGAGCGCGACTTGAGTTGTGTCCGTAACTGTGGAGCCTGAAGCCCGGAGTTCGAGTGCAGTGGACTGTAGTTGGGGGACCTGAGTTCGAAGTTCAGCGGATCGTCTCTGAAGGCCTGTGGTTCGAGATTCTGTGAACGTGAGTGACTGAGCTAGAAGAACTAGCCAAGACAAACGAGCTGTGAACTGAGAACTGACCGTTCTGTGTTGTAAATAGTGCTTTGTAAATATTAGTTAAGATTAACAATTCATTGTTGTTCGTAATAGTCCAAGTAAATTGTCATTGTCGTCACTGTGTTACTGTGTGGAGAGCAAATCCTATTGTTGAGATAATGAAGTTACATTGTTGTTTAGTTTAAAATTTACAATACATTTTATAAGATATTATATAACGTCATGACCATAATACTAGCTGGCTACTATAATGGACCCACGGCTCCTAAGGGTTAAAGTACAGGCGTATGTTACTCCATATATACAGATATATAATAATCAAGTAATTGATTAACTAGCGGACTTACTCGTGTTAATTATGTAAGTCTGTGCGGCTTACAGCTGTTTCGGTGCAACACATAGATCAATTTCACAGATCAATTTAATCAATTACTTATATTCAAGTGTTAAAAGTAGTGTACACAAGATTCAAAATGGATATAATAATCATTATACTTTCACGAATATGCTATGAATAAACGAGTACCGGTAATTTTCTTATTGAATCTCTGGTCAGACCACCAAGAAACTTCCTTTCTCTTTTTACTTACACTGGTATCTATTTATATTAGGCAGAAAATAATGTGATTCGCAGGATATTAACTGACAATTTATATGCAATTTGTTTTCATTTCTACTTACTATTAAATATATAAAGGTAATTAACTATATAATTGACTGGCCAATCCATCAATGTTACACCATAAACCAATAATGAACATATTTGCTGGTGTGTCTCCTGTTAAATAACTATATGGATGATGTGAAAAAACACCATCTCTGGAAGAGAAAACAATCTCTTTTTCTCTCAGAAAAATATAGAGCAAATAATCTGTAGGCCTCTAGAAATTTATTGATTTTAATAACAACATTTTATTGTATGACATTGCAGATGTGATTTTGATATTTTACTTCCGAAACTAGTTTTTCTTGTAGATAATATAGGCTTAGGCAGTTGAAGTCTGTTTCTAGGTTACAAGAAATTACTCTCTGTCTCTTCTTGGTGCATCTCGTATTATATATTGAATTAACTTACTGTTTTCATTTAAAACCACATGCACGCACACATACACACATACTTTTCCAATGGCGGATACTTGACTCTGCATCATTCACCCAAGCATTCCCATCTAGAAGTGATAAGCTGATGCTGTAGTTCTTTTTTCCGCCATTTTAAAGTTGCCCTCAGTGCACCATGGGAAACAAACTCCACCACAAATTTTACTTGGACTCACCTGGATTCGAACCCAAGTTACCAGCATGGAAAGCCGATGCTCTGGTGATTAGGCTAACGGTGTGTTGGTGTACACATTTTTAGAATTTCATAATTGGGGACGTCACCCAAATAAGGGCATATAGAGCAAAATGTAGTTCTGATATAAACTAATTTCAATGTTTGTCAGCTGTTAGGTTGATCATAATTGTGTCGAAAAAGTATAATTTAACAGTGAATAAAAACTTTTTCGACACAACTGTGATGAACCTGACAGCTGACAAACATTGAAATTAGTTTATATCAGAACTTCATTTTGCTCTATAGGCCCTTATTTGGGTGACGCCCTCAATTATAGTATGCATAAAGAATACACAAAATATGATTATTGTTGTTGTTTAGACATGTTCGAAGATAGGTCTGGACCTCACAAGTGATATCAAAAAAGCACCACTTATGAGGCAACTAGGCCAGGAGATAATATGGTAGGGTGGCCAGTTCCTTTCCACCTCCGTTGCATACTAATTAGCTACATATTACACTAGTCAGATTTCATATGCATGCAAACAATTGTTCTTCCTCTGACACACATCGTCAAGTAAGATGTACTGTCTGATAATAGATAGATGTACATATCAGTCAGAACTCAATCAGAGGACGAAAATATGATTAATAGTCACAAATATCTTTATTTAAAACAATGTGATGAAGTTACCACACATCTATTCAGGTAAAGTGAACATGTCCATATGTTAGTCATTTTCGCATAAATACAACAGGTAATATATTAGATATTTTGATGAAGGTTTTAATTTAAAGACTCTCAATGTGAGTACCTCCTGTGCATTTGGAATTGAAACTATTTAAGGGGAATTGGACGTTATCGCATGCAAAGTAATGGTAAGAATAGCCTATCTTCAAGCAGTCATAAATGTAATACTATATATCACAGCTCTTTCATTTTTTTAGTGATATATGTATATACATTAAGCTTTAAAATGAAAGAAGAATGGTTAATCTAGTGTAAATCTTACTCTTAAATTAATTTTTGAATTTAAACATATTTTTTATATAAATTCACTACATACCTGTGATTAGGTACACTCTATTCACTTATCCTAGCACACACTGAATTAAAATTTTGGCCACTTACTGCTAACAGATACTAAAAAATACCCTACTAAAATTATTAAAATATCTGTAATATTAGGCCTATGGGCATAGGCTTATACTAATCTTCGTCAATTTTTTTTTAATTTATTGACGGTGATGATTGCTATAAGCCCTATACTCATAATATTACAGATACATGAATAATTTTAGTAGGGCATGTTTTAGTATCTATTAGCAATAAGTGGTCAAATTTTCAATTCAATATGTGCTATAATAAGTGAATAGAGTGTACCTAATCACAGACATGTAGTAAATTTATAAAAAAAATTGTGCTTAATTTAAAAAATTAATTTAAGGATAAAGATTTACTCTAGAGTAAGCATTCTTTTTCACTTTAAAGCTTAATATGTATACACACATAGCTAACAAAAATGAAAGACCTCTGATAAATAGTATTATATTTATGACTGTTTGAAGATAGGCTATTTTTACCATTATTTTGCATGCGATAATGACCAACTCCCCTTAAATGTTGTATTGACACAACATTTAACACACGGTAAATAGTATTAAGATATTAAGAACTGTCGAATTTCATACATCATTAGTGTGAACTTGAGACATTTCTACAATTGAAGCATGTGGCTGAACAACAGGACAAGTTCCATTGAGCAAATTGTGCAGGAGAGGCAATTTTAAAACACTTCAGCTCATGCTGCACCCACTGCACAAAAGGAAACGAGCCTACCGCAGGTAGAAGAGGCCTCAATCTCCATGTTCCACTGAAAATTCTAGCTTTGCTCAATTTGGCACTTGTTCCATTCTTCTGCAGCACACTTCAATTCAATTACTTATTATAGAATAATTTTACTATATGACTTTGGGAATTTATTCGTAGAAGAGGAGCATAAATGATTCCAATAAGAATGTACAATGTACAACTTTCAACTAATTATTCATTATATTGTAGCTATACACCAAATTGTACAATTATTCTCACTCAGTGAAATGACAATGAAATGACCATTTAAAGGTGATGAAAAATAGTTAACTTTAATAACTAAAAATAAACATAATTATATTCCGAATACAAAGATGTTAAGAAATACTAGTATCACTTCAAAAGTTAAGAGTTACAATGTAACATGTCACCAATCAATAATTTCTTATGTCAAGAAGCTATTATTCTCAGAATTTGTGGTTATGAAAGTAAATATAGCAAAATCCCTCGTAACTGGCACCCAAATAACCGGCAATATCAAAATAACGGGCAAAGAAAAAGTTTAAATCTGCCACATTGCCACAGTCTAGGCCGTCAGTTTTGGCACATTAGGAAGTTTGAACGAACTTTCATTTTCAGTGAATATTCGAACCTAGAATTAGTGTATTATTTGTGTTGTGTGATGTGTTTTAATAAGGAAAATCCATATAGTTTTTATGTTTATTCAGTTATGAGCATGCGACAGAGAAATATGCTTCACATAGCTGCAGTTTCAACATTTGGCACCATAAAATAAACTTTTTTTTGTATTATACCGGTATTTATTCAATTATCTGGCAAACTCTCGTATCCAGAACTTGCCTGGTCCCTTTGATGCCAGTTAAGAGAGATTCTAATGTATTAGGATTGAATGTCAGAAGAAAAAAAGTTTTCTATAACACACATCGAGTAACTGGGAGGAGATTGTGAGGAAGGAAGATAGGGAGAGGAAAAGAGAGATATGAAAAATACTTCATAAAAGTACAAATCTGTAGAGACTGATAGAAAAATAAATGTGAAAGGATGGAAGAAAGTACAATAAAAGTAATACACATAGCAAAAGAAGGTCAGGAGAAAATATGAATGGAAGAAAGAAAGTAAAATAAAAGTAATACATATATAGTAAAAGATTGAAAGAAGGAAAGTAACTATACTGAACATTAGTCATCATCATCATCATAACCATTGAACATTAGTAAGGCTCTTATAAAGAATGTTTAAAGAGATTAACGAAATGTACAATTTTATCTGAATAAATTTAGAATATTTAAAGAGAAATATACAGAACTAACTTGTATATACACATTAATATTTAATATATGTAACTGCTGCTTAATGTAAATAATTCCATTCATTAGGTTAACATTCAGCTTGTTAAACGTGAGTGGTCTGCCTTTGTTATTACTCACTGCCAACAATTAACAATAGTCAACATAAACAGCGCAAAGTTTAATTGCATTCCTAATTCATAAATGAGGAAGCGCTGTTGTCACATTTAGGCAACAGTGAAATGGAGGGGATTGTAATAGCTTTATCACATTTGAATTGATAGGCTTATTTTGTATAAATACATTGTTTTAAACTATATAATAATAATTTATATATTTGGCATATTATAATATATTATTATATCAATATAAATCTAATTATAACATTATAAAATTAATTTCATAAAATGACTTTTATTTGAAATATTAAATTGTTCAGTTGCTTCTGACGGCATAGGACTATAAGTTATATATATATTAGGGAAACCTCATTATTTCTGATTTTACGCGAAAAACATTAAACTTTCATCTGAAACACAGTTTCTATTAAACCCCTAATATAAAGAAAATTTTGTTTCAATAAAAAGAATCTCTTGAAGAAACGAAAGTAGAATACTGCATAGATATTGCAACACCGAGCATACTGCACGACAAGTCTTGCATTCCCAAACATAATTATGACACAAGACGAAATATTAATTCAACATTAGTAGAACCTAAATGTCTCATATCTGCTGGTCTAAAGCATAGCATTAATTTTGGCCCTCGGTTGTACAATGCTTTAACTAAATTACACCCAGAACTTCTAACATGTAACCCACTAACATATAACAAGAAAATTAGAAACGTGTTAATATCTTCAATTTGATTAAATAAATTTATAGCCTATGTGTATGAATTAATCAACTTATACTATATTTGTATTCTATAATTTTGAAATATATAGTCCTACTTTTCACGTGCGATATTATTCTTCTCTAGTGTTAATATTATATTATATAATTCCATTGCCGCTGTAATTTAAATTTTAGTTCCTATTTTATTTTACTTATTTATTTTTATTATTATTATTATTATTTTTATTTTCTATATTCCTCTTATATTAATATTGTATTATATAATTTCTGTAACTGTAATTTTAATTCTATTTCCTATTTTATTTTATATTATCTTATAGGCCTATTAATATTATATCTGAACTGCGACCGAACACGAGCGCTGCTCATTCGGCCTCAAATTTTGTTAATACTACTGTATCTCCTTTTTTATCTTGTTTGTATTATTTTATTTCTATTTCTCTTGTCTGTTTGTAATTATATTCTTTATTCTGTATATTTAAATTTAAATAAATAAATAAATAGTCAGTCAATTAACTTATACATTATTGACAGCACAGCGGTGAGCGACAATCAAAACTCAATGTATGCCAATGTTAATCCAATGAGTGGGACGATAATACATTATAAAGCATTCAATCAAATAGTATGAAAAATGTATTGATTACTTCATCAAATCATACTGCACATAACATACTGAATGGTATGATAAGGAACTTCTCACAATTTACAGTGACAGAGGACATTTACTTCAACATTGCAGCGAACCTTAGTATGTTATCACTTTTTAAAATAAACAGCATTCCAGTAATATATTTTCAAATAATTTGTATCTCCATTCACTATTAATAGTATTAGTACAATTAAGACAAGGTACATAATTAGATTATTTAAGTATGTTCTTAAATATCAGTGTATTTGCAAAACTCGCCCAAAAAATTGTTCACTGCGAATTTTACTTATCTTAGGAATCATACGCGTGTCTTATAAATCTGCACTACTATTACCAATATTATTACCGAACAGCTATACTGCTATGGTAACTGATTTAAAATGGAAACGTTCTATTTAAAATATGAAGTCATCCTTCATTATATATTAATATAATTAAAGTAACGAACATTTGCAATACTGTTATGAGACATTTTCAAACAATTTTAAGCACACAATGTGAACTATGCCATCAATACTCTTGTACGCTGGTAGTTTATTACAGAAATTGCATTTAATTGCGTTGATGATCTTCACAAAGATTATTTTATTTTAAGGTTCTAAATTTAATTTCTGTAGGAAGCAATATGTGGTATAACCTCTGTATGATGTTTCAATCTGATATGCCTCTGTAAATTTCCATTCAATTTTGCCCGGTAAGGACAATGGGGACAGTGAAACTGGGGCTCCTTTCCACATTCTAATCGTAAGTGGCTAACAAGAGACGATTTCCAACGGTATAATTTTCCGCAAATTTCACATTTGAATCCTGTACAAGATTGCTCAAACTGTTTGCTGCTGAAACTCTCTCTGTTGGCTGCTGAAGACGTGTATGCAGTAGGAATTTCAGTCTGACTCTTTCCAGGTATGTGAAATGTATCTTGGAAAGTTTGTTTCAATGGATCACAAACTATTTGTGATCCAATCTTTTGGTATATTGATTGATGAAAGTCAAGCCATGGAATTTTTTCTGTAATGTAAATACGAACAATGTTAGTATTGCTGAAAAATAAAAGTCCTTAAATACTATTAAATCTAATACATAATGGGATTAAGAATTTTATCTATTAATTATCAACAAATAATATAATTACAGAGTCATTACTGGGAACAGCATAGTTTTTAAATAACAAGAACTCGGCCAATTTTGAACCAAACTTTTATTTCTTATTACCAATAGATTCCATAAGGTATGCAATTTGAAACAAGAGCACAAGAATTTCAACGTTTGAAAATTACATCGCTAAGATGGCGTCCTTCCACCTGAACACAAAGTTGAAGACGTTCCTTGAAGCTTTGCACTAAATTGTCTAACATTGGTCTAGGAATGCCGCTGATTTCTCGGCAAATAGCTGTTTTAAGTTCCGGTATGGTGTGCGGCTTGTTAATGTAGACGCAAGATTTTAAAAATTCCTATAGAAAAAAAAATTAGGAATTGAAAAGTCTGGGGAGCGGGAAGGCCAAGTGACATCAAACAGAGATTACTCTTCCCGGAAAAGTTCGTCGAATAATGTCCATAGAAATGCGAGCAGTATGGGTTGTTGCCCCATCTTGCTGAAACCACACATTATGTATTGCAATGCAGCAACGACGCAGTTCAGGCAAGAAATAAGAATCCAACATTTCCACGTAGCGCTGTGCATTCATCGTAACTGCCTCACCATGATCGTCTTCGAAAAAATAAGGCCCAATGACCCCCACTTCACCAATTGCATATCACACAGTCACATGTAAGCAGTGTTGAGTTTTGTTGGGTCTGAGTGATTGATTCCCTCTTTGAGTAAAAGCATTGCATAATGAACGCATGATGTTCAAGGTTCCACATCTCGCCTACAACTGAAACTGCATATCTCCCCTCCAGTGTCAACGTACTCAACTCCCACTTATCAATATTCTCTCTGTACTATCCAAGTCAAAAACATGTGGTTCCCAGTAATGACCCTGTACATACAACTGAACTAAATGAAATTACATGATACTTGTGTAAATTATTTACTACGCTTTTAACTTCTAAGCTAGGTTCTATTGACAGAGATTGACATATACAATAAATAAACTAATATTTTTAAACTATAATCGTATATATTGTCTCCATTCTGAAAATAATATCGATGTAACAGTAAAATACATGTAAATGCCTGAAGTGCATATATGTCCAGTGGACTGGGATTTATATTGGGATTTATATATCTAATCCGAACTCACCCAAAAACAAATATGCAAAGTGATTAAAAACAGTAATGTCAACCATCAAGGCGCTGATTTAGGATGTTACTTGGAGCACAAAAGTATACTGTCATAATAGTGTATTTGCTAGTGTTTTACAGCTGCAGCAAGTCATATTGTTCATATGAATTTACTGTACAATGCTCGCATTATTCTTTGCAACAGGATCTATTTGATATTCAGTGCTTTTTATTGGAGCAAATACTCAAAATGGTCTCCTCTTGCATGTGATCTTGCCTGGATGCATTCTCTAGTAGAGATGTGCACAGCTTCTAACAGTCCATTCTGTTCTCTGATATCTGCTGCAGCTCTATAAATTCGTTGCAATAGAACATTATCTGTAGCACACACCATTTCTTTCATAGTGCTCCATAAAATAAATCCAGCAACGTTAAATGAGAGGAGAGCATGCCAGTCTAGCCATAGGACCTTCTCTCCTAATCAATTTACATGTATAATGTTCGTTCAACCAATGCCGTACAGGAAATGTGAAATGTGCCAGTTCATTCAGTTGATACTCATGCACAAAACCAATCTGAAAACGAAAGAATCTGTGGCCAAATCAACAACCAATTTTCAGCCATGAGCTCTGACGTAACACTCTGTTTATATCAGGATTCAGGACCAAACTTAGAGTGTGTTAACTTTAGTTGGCAACATTCAACTACGCAAACTGTAGTGAATTTCAAACGAACTGTTTGATCTGCTGCATCTGTGAAATGGTAACAAATAAACTATTATGCCATGTAATTTTATGTCCCAAATATCCTCAATCATCTCTTCACTGGTTGACCTTACCTACTGAATCATTCTGCATATTACAATTTCTTTTCTTATTCAAGGCAAGAGGTATGAAAAGTATACTATAACAGTAAACAATTTTCATTGTGTGACGAAAATAAATATCTGGTAAATACGAAAATCTGAAAATTATTTCAAAGTTAAGTTTACAAAAAATACACAATAGAAACGTAACTGTTTACTAACACAGACGATTAATGCAAATACAAATTCATATCCTAGATCATATATAACCAGATTACTCGGCCTTACAGGCTTTGACGGTAACAACTTTTGTCAGGTTTACTATGCTGCTATCTAGTTGTTACATAAGGAGTCACATCATAACTCCCATTTGAATTGCATTAGCGACCGTACTGCCATCTCGTGTTCGTTTATGGCAGATGGGTGGCGATCCTGGTGGCTGTTCTCTTCAAAGTGCTACCAATTTTAACATAGGGATGAGCAATCTGTTATATATGTGATCTAGGTTCATATCAAAGTACCAACTGACGACACAGTCTACCAAAAAAAAATACCATGTGTATATATTATACATTACTGGCTCAAAGAAAAGATCACATTAAATATGTGTGTATCTAATGCCTACCCACTTCACTTTCATAATTTGGGTTCTGCATACTAAGGATAGATGGCACAACTGTGACCGATTTTCAAGTTGCACACCACTTTGGCAGGCTGCGCTGTGCATGATATGTATCTATGGAGAGTTATGTCATATACTAGGGCGAATGTTCGTGTAAGTGTAATGTAGGGAATGGGTGATGAAGATGAAAAGAGATGGGGAAAACCGGAGCTGCCACATAGTCTACTCCTGTTGAATAGCCACCAGGCTTAACGTCCCCATCCAACGGACGAATCACTATCAAATATACCTTCTCTTCATATGCACTGTGGAGAGATTTGGGATTTAACCCAAGCATATTGTGCACAGTGTAGTGATTAAAAGTTGTACACTGCCACCTCTCCTAGTCCCGAGGTAAAAATTTTACATGAAAATCTCTTGACCCCAACGGGAATCAAACCCCAGCCGGCTAGTCTGGAAACATATGCTATCACAGAGCTAACTCGGTGGACTTGACATCAAATATTAAAGTAACAAGATGTGTGGTAACAATATAAAGACCTGAGCTTCAATCCTTGTGATAACATTTCCGGCTTTGAATTATACTCATATTTCCAAATAGGCTACGATTTTCTCTATTCAGAACTTCCACTTGTGACTTCATCACCAAATACTAAGTTGATTATCCCATTCTATTTTCTTATAATTATAAACAATCCAATATTAAATAAACTCTACAGTTTAAAGTATCATCAACACTACCACAACCACTGTTGTCATCTTTAATCACCACAGTCATCTTCTTCTATTTCTGCTTCTTCTTCTCCATCATCAATCACCACCAGGAAACAAAATTAGAGACATCTAGTCCTTTTGGTATATGAACACGCATACACACACCCAAGTTCCTTTTTGAGAATGAAACTTGGGTTCTATATAGCCAGAAATATTTCAAAGTAATATCAAATTAGTAAATAAATAATAAAAGAAAGATCAATTATTTCGCCAATGGTAAACAGACTATGCAGCTGAAAATATTAAATTAACAAACATACAGTAAACTTACAGCTAATAAAACTATATTATATCCAAACATAAAGTCAGGTCTCAAATGGATTATGTACAACAATGATTCCTAAAAGGCAGCATGGGGAACGTATATGGTCTGTCAAATGGTTAGTTCTGGCCAGAAAGGCAAAGATTATTGAACAGAAAAGAGAAACTTAATCCATCGAATGAAATACGGTAGCTATGCGAAACAAGGTGAAAGTTTCTTTCCGAAATACGAAATTAGACGGAAAATCTTCGATAATTTCCCTAAAATATTTAGCGACACAAATGACTTGTTAGATAAAAATATTTCTGATGGATTACAAGCAACATTACCTGAGATAAACCAAGATAGCTTACAATTTGAATATTTGATTCAGAAGAACTTAAAAGTAATTTCAACATTATTTATTTTTGGACAAATATGTGAATAATTTTCAAAGTTGCAAGATAGATCTACTGTATGTTTTCTAAACATTTCCATCAGCTTACTGGTGTGAATGAAGCTTCTCTGGCATGAATAATAAATTACAGAAATATATTGTCAATCACTTTCAAGGAACTTTTAGATTGTCCACTAATCTCTTACAATCCCAACATAGATAAAATCACTTATTTCTATCATCAAAACATTCCGGATTCAATGAAATATGAAACAGATGTAAAAATATTTGCTAGCGAAGTTATTAGAAATATAAGTTACTATCACCACGGCATGGCGCATCCTCAGACGGCCTCCAGATATGGAGGGTAGCTACGAATATATTGAATAAGCAGTCACGGACAGCCGATGAGGGGTGGTCCTCCAGCTTGGGGGTTGGGCGAAGGGCTAACAACCCATCATCGTAAAAAACAGCTTGTTACAAATCCTTCAAATAAGCCTCGGAATGGGACTGATTCTCTGGCACGACCACAGCAAAGGAATAAGGTTTTGAGATTTGGTACTTGGAATGTTACAAGTCTATATAGAACAGGAGGGGTAACATTAGTAGCAAAAGAACTAGCTAGATATAGAATAGACTTTGTAGGAATACAGGAGGTTAGGTTAGATGGGAATGGCATAACACAAATAGGAGATAATTTGTTGTATTATGGGGAAGGAAACGATAATCACCAATTAGGATGAGAAATGCCTATTATTATTATTCGGTTGAGAAACTTTTATCATGCAGTCTGCTGTCGAAAAATCTGAAAGTTAGAATTTATAAAACAGTTATATTACTGGTTGTTCTTATGGTTGTGAAACTTGGACTCTCACTTTGAGAGAGGAACAGAGGTTAAGGGTGTTTGAGAATAAGGTGCTTAGGAAAATATTTGGGGCTAAGAGGGGTGAAGTTACAAGAGAATGGAGAAAGTTACACAACACAGAACTGCACGCATTGTATTCTTCACCTGACATAATTAGGAACATTAAATCCAGACGTTTGAGATGGGCAGGGCATGTAGCACGTATGGGTGAATCCAGAAATGCATATAGAGTATTAGTTGGGAGGCCGGAGGGAAAAAGACCTTTAGGGAGGCCGAGACGTAGATGGGAAGATAATATTAAAATGGATTTGAGGGAGGTGGGATATGATGATAGAGAATGGATTAATCTTGCTCAGGATAGGGACCAACGGTGGGCTTATGTGATGGCGGCAATGAACCTCCGGGTTCCTTAAAAGCCAGTAAGTAAGTAAATATTAATAAATATTAGATACCATGAAAAACATTTTCAATACTGTAATTAACCCAAAACAGAAACTTTTTTCTCAAGCAACTGAGTGTTAAATGCTCATTTCTGCTCTCTGCCTTGTGTCAAAACACAAATAAAAACTATGTGGTCTTTGAAGAAAAATAATTGGGAACAGTGGATATACTGTATCATACAGCATTGAAAATCTTTTTAGTTCAGTAGGGTTAATGTTTTAACTAACATAAAAAATCGTTGAATAACTTTGCTACATTAAAAAAAAAAAAACTTTTAGAAAACAAGAAGGATACACAGAAAACAGGTTAGTCAAAAATAATTATAGTCATCAAAATTTAAATTCTAATTAGCAAAGTAAATTTAATCTTATAGACAGCAGAGCACAAGTAGAAATGCAGACATATTTTCAAGACAACAGAGCAAGTACATTACTTTTTTATAAATATAATTTAATATACAACATTGTGCCTGTAGTATCACATTGTAAGAAATGTAAATACGACTAAAATAGATAAAATAAAAAGGAATGAACTGTAGAAAAACAACCAAATACTGAAAATACTACCTACATATTAGGAAAAACAAGCTTACAATTATTAATAAACTTTTTCTTAGGTTATGGATGCTTCAGGCGAATATGTTTCTGAAGATTCCAATTCAATTTTGCTCGATGTGGACAAAATGGACACTGAAACTGAGGTTCCTTGCCACATTCCAATTTCTTATGATTGTACAAAGACTCTTTCCAACGATAAACTTTGCCACAAGTTTCACATTCATATCCAGAATTTGGCCGGTCATTTGGTTTGAAGTTAGTCTTGCCAATCATTGGATATGAAAAACGTAATTCTTGAGAAACTGGTGTCTGTTGTTCTTGATTAAGTTGAAATAGTTGTTCAAAAGGTTCAAAAGTACTGATAGATCCAAGACACTGTTCTTCTAATGGATTATATGTATTCCATGATTTCATCCCTGTAAAATATCAGTGATTATAAATACAAATCCATATATTTTCTGCTAATCAATTTTCTGAACTAATTATATTTAATTAGTAAAACTTCATTTTCAAGTCCTCGCATTACAACTCTATAAAAATCCTTAACTTAAATACATAATGTATTTAATTCTCATCTCAATTGTTTCATTTAAACTGGGCTGATATTAGTAACTAGGACTTTTCCTTTTATTATTTTCTTAAATTTTATTGTTTGATGAAATCTATGCTAATCAATAAGACATGTATTATGAACCTGCTTTCTTACTACATCTCTCGTATTTTTAATTATAAATAAAAATAACAGTATTTTATTAACAAATAAATAATATTGTGAAATTAGCACTCTAAAATAAGGTCAGGAATAATTCATACCCATATTTTATATATACACCCAGTTCCATTCAAATCTCCCGAGTTTCAGTATATCAAAGCATAAAACACAAAGTTTCTGAAATGTGGATTTTGTGAGCCCCAAATCCGAACATTCCTCATACTACCAACATGAACACATTCAAAGTAGTCCAAAAGTTAACATCACTATTGGCTGAGAATAACAGGATTATTGTGTCATTTTTCTGTAAAGCAGAAACTGACACTTTATTATACACTGACATTCTGAAAGAGTTCATGTAGTTGATCTGCAGCCTAACGTATTCTTGCGTCCCATCCTGTAGATTTGAGAATCTCTCAATGATGCATTTCCAGGCCAGTGTATCGGATGCAATGGACTCATTCCATAGCCATCATAATTATCCAATATTACTCTCCTGGATTTCTTTTTGTGAGGCTCTATAAAGGTAATGTATAGGCATCTAATGTGTTTGATCTCCCAACTTGCAAACCCATATTTGTGATGTGATTACTACATTGCTACAGTAACAACAGACATGTTGGAAAGAACATGGCAACAAAGTGATATCAGATTGGATGTTGTTAATGGGTCAATGCAGAAATTCACATAAAAAGGTTCAAGTTGTTCTTGCATATTATGCAGTTTCACCTGTCCAATTTTCCTACCTTATGATTTATATGATATGTTAAAATAAGGGAAATTTGAATGGAACATGATTTTTTGTGACTATAGAAAATATACATATGGAATTATGATGAATGAAAGTTACTGTAGATATATTCCTTTTCTAAAAATAAGACGTGATTTTAGAACTTTAATACATTTCTTCCGCCCCTTCACACATACACGTACAATTTCTAATAAATTCAACTTTCAATCAAATCAGTGAGAGCATTACACCTCTGAATTTCCTTCTTCCCTCTTCTCTGGGATACTATAAGGTATATGTTTATCAAAAGCACAAACAATTAAACATTTCTTCATATATTTTCATTATGTTCTTAGTACATGTAACATATTACATCTTTAAACCAATATTATGTTTCCAAAGAGTGACCATTCTGTAACAGAATGAAAAAAAAAGTAAAAACAAGTTTGCTTTGTATTTTTACATTTCATACTATGTATGCAACCATAAACTCTTCTTACACGTTCTATCTTTTCTTTTACAACTTTTGTAGAACATTCGGAAAGTGACTGTGCACTAGTATGACCCAGGCAGAAAAACTTTTTTTTTTACAGCTCCTATAATTCCAAAATCACGACTACACTGATTCCTCAATAAAATTATATTGATTATTTTCTACTCCATCAATTGGCAACTCTAGTTTCAACAATAATTGTCACAGTTTCTGCATTTTATCGGTAGATGCTATGGTTCTTTCCTGAGAAAAACATGTTGAATAAATGTTTTAGGAAGGTGATAGGCATACAGAATTAGTGCAGCAGAAATTTTCTGACAAATTTGCGGAAACATCATAATGCAGTTCATGAACTTATCGATAAATTTTCTTAAACAGGCTCAGTGAAGGACTGCAAACAGAATGGGAAACCACCTAAACTGACCGAGGACAAAATTTAAAATATTTCTGACAATGATGCCGAGTCCTTCAAAATTAATATGTAAATTAACACACCATACGGTATCAACCTTGCAACAATGTATAAAGTTTGAATAATTTCAAGGAAAAATTGTACTGGGGCCGGGTATCGATCCCGGGACCCTTCGCTTAGCACGCGAACGCTCTTCCGACTGAGCTACCCAGGAACTATACACAACACCGTCAAAATTTTTCCTTTTTTATCCACACAACTCACATGAGCTGACAAGACGCCAGAACTCAACTATGAGTGCACACAAATACTGTGTGACTTAAATTGTGGCTTTCTGTTTCTGAAAGCCAGATTTGTATAATACATTCGTAGGGTCCCGGGATCGATACCCGGCCCCGGAACAATTTTTCCTTGAAATTATTCAAACCTGCTTTACAGGGAGCTACTACCTGAAAGCCAGATTTGTATAATGTATAAAATCATTCGAAAAGAATTAAAACTCTTCCCATGCAAAGTACAAGAACTGAAAGCAGCTGATCATGACAGTGTTGTATTTGGACAATGGCAACGAATATCAATCCTGTTGTTAATATGAGACAGGATAATATGATTCCTGCTCAACATGTAAATCCTCCTGTTTGTATTATTCCTGCTAGGGAAGAATGAGAGGGAGATTATTGGAACTTTATCCAGAAAATATAAAGTACAAATCATCTGGGTCCCTGGCCACAGTGGAGTGTATGGTAATGAACAAGCCGACCTACTTACTGGCCAAGTACAGAGAACTTCAACAGAGGAAATTCTCTTCAAAATATGTGACTGGTTCTCAGTCAATAAATTGGTATTAAATTGTAACAAAACTAACATAATTCAATTTAAATCCTGTGCAAATTCAACCTCGCAAATTTCTAGCGCAATAATTAACAACAGATCCCTATTAGAAACAACGACAAATTTCTTGGCTTAAAAATCGATAATGTGTAATGTGTAATGTGTAATCGTGAAAACTTTGTAACTAATTCAACAGTTCATAGCATAAATACACGTCAAAAAAATGACTTTCATACTCCATCGGCAAGTCTATCGTGCTATCAGAAAGGAGTGCGTTATATGGCAGTAAAAATTTTTAATAGCCTCCCTATCGATACAAAAAATGGAACTCAAAACATAAGATTATTTAGGGCCAAATTAAAGAAGTACCTAATTTCTCACGCCTTCTATTCTGTAAGTGAATTCATGACATTCAATAACACTTCATGAAATTGATACTAAAACTATGTGTTGTACTAGTAGACTATATTGTAAATCTCGTCTGTATATATATTTCATCTAGACTGTGACTATAAATTAAGACTTTATAATAGTATTAAGTTTTTTGACTTGTTCCATATTCTAGCTGTAAAGCAATGTATGAATACCATGGAAGTTAATAAATACAATACAATACAATACAACTTCGTTACAATGCTATGGCCCAGAACCTTGTGTTGGCATCTCTAAGTGTATAATCAAACAGCCTTTAAATAAGAGCCTTATGAATACTAGGAGCCTGGAGATCTGCAACAGCTATGAGAGAAGCTAAACTTCTTATTGGAGAATCAAACCTGACTCAACTAAAGAACTGCTTGCCTTGGAAAGAAGAATTCTAAGATGGATTACTGGGCTTTTGACATTGCCATCTAAATAAGCACCTTCATATTTTGGGCCTTAGTGGTAACCCAACTTGTAGGAAATGTGGGATGGAGGTTGAGTCATCACCTCAAATTTTGCTGGATTGCCCAGGTTAAAGCCAAATCAGGCATTGTTATCTCGGGAAACATTTACATCTTCTGAGGAATTTCAGGAAATTAAATCCAGCAGTTGATTTCCAGATTACAGGATGCACAATGGGCATCTTGTGTCTCAGTGCTATATTTGAATACTCTTAAATCAGAGGAAAAAGATGAACATTAGTGCTCTGACTTCTGACATTCTGTACAATTTCATTGGCCAATTTGAAGAAAATGAAATCAAATATGCACAGAAGACAATGCAACTGCACTCACAGCTGACAGATCTTTACAACTTTTAACTGAAATTTCTGGAGAATGCATCTCTAAAAATCTATGGCCTACACGTTCCCCAGACCTGTCATCACAAGACATTTATCTATGGCAAGCAGCAAAATGTGCACCGTCTCAAGACTGTCCATGCAATCTTAATTAACTGTAAGCTGCAATAACCACATGTATTGGAGCATTTCACAACAACTGGGGAAAACATTTGAAAATAAAATAAAAATGTTCAAGCCTGTATTGATGCTCGTGAACATCACTTGCAATGTCTGTCATAAGCTCAAAGTGGAAGTGCACAGTGACTTTCCGAACACCATGTATTTCTTACTGCTTAGAAATACAACCATGGATATTAATGGACTAACAAATGTGCTCCTTTTACATCTTACACAACAATAAACAAGTCTTCTTCTACACTCATTTTTAATAAAGTGATTCACATTCCCTCGATTGTTTAACATCACAAATTTTCCACCTTTCATATTTCTCCTTACAATGCTCAATTTAAAACACTGTTTATAAGTTTCAGTCATTGTAATAAATCAATATGGCACCGGTACTTAATAATTCTGTCACTTTCATTAATTACGTTAAATGATATGTTTTATTTAATGGCGCTCACAACTGCCGAGGTTATATCAGGTCTGAATTTTGTGAGAAGCTATTAAACAGAGTGCATAATGGCGAAATTGACCCTAATATTCTTCTGTTTTTGGACAGGGCTTGGCTTCATCTCCATCTCCCAACCTAACTCCTTGTGACTTTAATCTCTGGAGAACTGTAAAAGACAAAGTGTACAAAACAACCCACATAGTGTGAAGGAATTGAGAAATAGCATCTGGGAAAGCACAGTCTCCATTTCTCAACAGAAAATCAGCACTTCTTAAACAAGTGCGAAAAATGTTTGGAACAAGAATGCATACAATTTCAGCATCTCCTTTTAAATAAATTCGGTGATAATATTTGAACAGTTTATATTTAGTATTAATATTTTACAGTAATAGTTCGTGGTGTAGCATATCACCAATAGCAAGTCTACGACATCATATGAGTCAAGGAAAAGCTAGAATGTAGAACTGCTGTTTCTCTATTATATACTGTGCTTATATGGTATATCCCAGGGCGTGACAGCATACACAGGGCCAAGGACGATGGTACAACTGCTGGTTTCACATCCACGTGCCTCAGTGAAGATGAATGATCATCAACCATTACAGGGGTATCATGTATTTATCATGATTATCACCCCAGCTATTATAGCCTGTTCATGGAACTGTATTTTTCTACCTACCATAGTTTTATAAATTCATTACAATGCTATGTGAGTACTAGTCCCATACACTGGCCGAAATTTCATAAGAAAATTTCTTCCCCCATGAGGACTAGAAGCAGCACTCATTTTGTAATGTGAGTCCAGGGGTCTGTTGCATGAAGCTGAAATTACCATATTTACTAGCGAAAAATTATAAATTATGGGAGGATAATATTAAAATGGATTTGAAGGAGGTTGGGTATGATGGTAGAGACTGGATTAATCTTGCTCAGGATAGGGACAGATAGCGGGCTTATGTTAGGGTGGCAATGAACCTCCGAGTTCTCTAAAAGCCATAATTAAGTAAATTAGAAATTAGGTAAAAAACTAGTCACTTTTGTTGCATAAATCTGTATTGGTAAATTTGTCACAAGTGATAAGCACTAGTAATTAATAACAATTTCATTTGTTTACCAATGAATTGTTGCATAAAATTTTTTCTACCAATCTTTTATGCTTGGTAAACTTTCTTGAAATTGTAGAAAGAACTTATTTACTGTAATATGATATCATCTTCAAGTAGTAAGAGTGAAGAAGTATTCATATGTAGGCAGAGGAGAACATTTAGGCCAAGGATAAAATATTGGGTTTCAAGAATTCCAGTTTAAAGTTCGATTCGGCAAATCAGAATTAAATTTCACATATTGGTTGCTGCTGCAGAGCCTTATTTATGTGTTGCAACATAGAGGATTTTGCCTGTACCCAAGAGAAGGTTGTTTTAGTAGTAATCAAGCACTGTATTTTTCAAATAATAATTTAATAATAGTATTTATTTGAAAGATAATATGAATCGGGGATTGCAGAAACAGCACATGTCAATACGCCGAAGATGGTGATACTGGAGCCAGAAGAGGGAGAAATCAGTTTCTCACTGCATTAAATATTAATCATGTTGTAGCTCCTAAGACAGTCAATC
Organism: Periplaneta americana; assembly: GCF_040183065.1. NCBI lineage: Eukaryota > Metazoa > Arthropoda > Insecta > Blattodea > Blattidae > Periplaneta > Periplaneta americana. The sequence continues at coordinate 128,316,075 of NC_091130.1, read as the reverse complement.
AATTACATTGAATCAAAATCTTTTTGGAAATGGGAAAATAAATAAATAAATAGATAAATAAATAAATAAAATTACATTTACTGTACATTGCTTTAAATAAGTTTTACAATCTGATTCGTTTTTTACAGAAAAAAACTAGGATTTTTTGGTCAAAATATGGCTTGTCTAGTCTTACTCAGAACATCAACACTTTATCTATACACAGTAGCTTTGTCCGAAGTACCAATGTATGGTAGTAGTAATCAGTCTGAAGGGTTAGACCTCACCAAACTCAATTTGTCTGCACAGAACTGTTTCCTTCATTTCCTTCTTAGTAGCCTATTCTTTGTAATTTATGAACTAGTAGATCGTGATGCCAAATGTCTGTTACCCAGAATGCTCAGTATATAATCAATCCAGTTATTACTGTATTTTTTAATACAGTCATCACTAGTACTGCAAATGTTACGTCCATACATAGAATATTGGATATATATATATATATATATATCTTTGCCCAGCATCCTCAATATATGACCCTTCCAGTTATACCTATATGTTTAAATAAAACTACACTGACACTGCAGATATTACAGTCATTCCATATATCTTCATTCCTCTTCTTGTCCAAGAGCCTGTATCATGCAATTCATCAGAAATCTCATCTATCTCAATTGTTCCTAAACTTCTCATATAATATGGAGGGGGGGGGGAAATTGTTACTTATTTAGAAGTGTTGTCTTACGAACTCGTTTTCCTGCTGGAATTAGATAAATTTCTTTGACAGCTGTTACATCTACTTTGTGGCATCTTTAAATTAGATAACTCAGTTGCACAATTTAGTTCAAGAGCCACTTCTCTTAAAGTTATTCATTATCAACAATGACGACGTGATCATCACAAAAAAGTATTATGAAATATATTGCTTCTATTTTGAAGTTTATCTTCAAATTCATCAGCCTCAAATGTATGACTTGGTGAGTACAAAAGTAAAAAGCATAGGTGAATCAAAACAACTGGAAATATGTGTAGTATAGCTAGTGCGGAACTTGGTGAAGCTTGGAAGGAGAGAGCAGTAGTGTGGTGTGGAGTCGGATACCAGCCGATGTTAGTGAAAAAGTATTCTTGCTTCATTCCCTGATTTTTTTCAGTCAGTTTTCAAGCTTTGTTTTTCTGATTTTAGTAGTAATCATAAAATAGAGATGCTTTCTGGAGTTTTAAAAAGCTTCTATTGACAAAAAGCAAGCATTTAAACTATTGGGTTATTTTGAATATTTTCAATTAACTGTGCTATTTCAAAAAGATTACATAAACACAAGATCGTCATTTTCTGAAATCGTGTTTAACAAAGATAAAATAGTTTCTGAAATTAGTCTCATCCATTTTATTATTTTGGAATAGAATATATAGATAGGCTATGTACAACAGACTTCTGTCGCAATAGTTTTGAGAGTATGATCCCCTTTTTAAAAATTGGACACACAGATGCCATATTTAATTCTTAAGGATATACACAGCATGTATTCATGAGTGCCAATAGCTTATTTAATAATGTAGTTGAAGCATGTTTCGTTACTTATAAGTTAATACTAGGTAAGCTATCTGAATCCATGTGACTTTTCATTTTTATTTTCTTCAAGTGTATTTGAAGTTCAGTCATAGAATTATGCAGACTTCTTCATTACAATATTATATTTTTGAACCTCTTCTGTCTTGCTGATCCAGAGATTTTAAAAATACTCTCTTCATGCACCTTCAGATACCAGTGATGATGATGATGATGATTATTATGATTTTGTTGTTGTTGATGATAACAACAACAAAACAATTCTCTTTTTTGTGTCAGGTCATGTAGCGTGTTACCATTTCACTCTATCTTGCCCATGATCAATTCATTACGGTACAGTTGACATTTTAATGGTATATTATAAAACAAGTTCATAATGATAGAATGAATCGAACAAGTGAAGTGAGCTTCCTAATTTTGTCGACAGAAATAACTGTATAACATTATAAACGTGTTTCATATGTTATTTTTTTGTACAACAGCATTATGAAACAATAAAGAAATAGCATCAGATTTGTAATGATGGGTAGTTAGATATCACAGTCTATGAAGAAAGAGGTTGCTATGACAACAATGACGTATTAAGTATTATAGCATGGCAAACTTTATGACACATGTTATACCGTCATAATATAAATCATGACGTTTTAGTTGGCATGGTAATATTTTACAGCTCTGTTACAATAATGTAGCATATTATGCACGATTTTCATTAATGATGAAGGCTGTCTATAATGTTGAAGTACAAAAAAAAATACTTTTGAGATTTCATTTGATGCCATTCCTGAAACATGTTTCTTCCAAATCACCCCATAATTTCTGTATACATTTTGAAACAGGTTCAACTGTCAGTCTAAAATTTTCTAGTTCCTATATTTTGTGGTGAAACTGGCAGTTTTAATAATGAACTTTATTTCTGTTGCTTGAAGTATTTTTTTTTTTAATTTCCTTTTAGAACTGCCCATATCTCACTTCTATTTACAACTAGCCATCCTGATGTATTCTATAAATATTTAATCTTGCACGTTGTTGTACTAATGAGGTTTCCAACCTTCATTTAAGCTTCCTTCTCTGTATATTAATTTAGAAACTGTTGTCGACAATTGAGGGAGATCTTGCGGAACAGAAGTTTTGAATCATGGTGTAAATTACCTTATAAGGGCAAAGGTGTTATCCTGTATTCTGAGTGCCCCAAGGCAAATTCCTGGATGTCATCAAAAGCAAATTTATCAATTTCAGAATACATTAATGCAATTAAAATGTCCAGCAATCTATTTGCGGTTAGATCTATGCCCGGCAGAAGTTTCAACACAACCCGCTGTCGCCATCCCAGCTGCAACGAGACGGAAACTCTTGGTCACGTGTTGGGATTCTGTCGAAAAACGGAGCTGCTACGCAACAATCGACACCATAAGGCCAGGACCGGTATTGGTGATGCCCTCAAGCATCGTGGATGGGAAGTATATGAGAAGATCCACTGCGTTTCATCCTTAGATTCGAACAGAAGAGCAGATATTGTAGCCATCCACAGGACTCAATCTAAGGGATTAGTCCTTGATCCTATAGTCCGGTTCGAGAGGGATGCCCTGCAGGCACAACACGTTGATGAGGAGAAGAAATCCATTTATGAGTCCTGCATCCCTTATCTAAGTGAGAAATATAACATTCCCACTAGTCAGTGGAGTGTTTCTGGTCTTTTGTTTGGTGCACGTAGCACACTCCCTAAATTCACATGTGATATTTTAAAAGCACTCGGACTCCGATTTTTTGAAATTCAAAAAATTTTGTTGGATATTCTTAAAGATTCAATCCAAATATTACATTACCATTTATATTTTGGTCATTGATGATTGTGTTGGGTTTGCATTTCTCTGAATTTTATACTAAACAATTCCTGTCTTTCTAAATTATTCTGTAATGCTTTTATTCTGGATCTTTATGGTCACCCTCATTGAGGGCAGATTATTTTCTTTAAATATTTATATATTATTTTTTGTTATTTTGTGGGATGCAAAAGTAGTCAATCTGACGGAAGGGAAGAAAATTAAAAATGACTAAAAATATAAAATGAAATTTAATAAATAGTTTATATCTCTAAATTGTTATATTCTGGCACAGGCAAGCAGACACTATGTCAAAATCAAGGACTTTGTGTGGGTGATTATATTTGCATACAACCTTGGCATTACATTAATTTTTCTGAACTTCATATAATAAAAAACTCAGATGTGCAATAATAACAGAAAATCTAACTCGCAAAAAAAAAAAAAAGAAAAAGAAAAAGAACCGCAAGAGCTTACAATTATTATTCTCTCTACAACTAAAATATCATATACTAAGCTTATGCTCTATTTTCTGAATGTCTCATTTTTATATGTTTCTGCAAATTCCATTTAAGCTTAGCTCGATGTGGACAATATGGACACTTGAACTGAGGCTCCTTGCCACATTCCATTCTTATATGATTGTTCAGAGACTGTTTCCAATTGTAAGATTTACCACACTTCTTGCAAATGAATCCATGATTTAGAGTCCTAGGCAAGGTATTAAAATTAACTCTAGTAGCTAAAAGTTGTGATGATGTGTACACTGCACTAGCTTCTTGGTCACGTGTTCCTTCAATTCTGTCAAATCTTGTTACACCACGGCATGTTTCATTAAATGGTTCAAGTGAGTCAATAATTTCAAGATCTTTAGTTCCTTCTTGGCAATCACTCCAATGTATTAGGCCTGTAAATACAATGAGGTATATAGTTTCTCAATTAATTAGATAGTCTATACATTCACATAATCATATGCAGACATGAAAGCTAATGTAAATTTACACTGGATACACTAGACCATCTTACTCACAGATATCCTCTATAATATTAGGATAGACAAAAGCATTTGGTTAACAGTCAATAGATTTAAAATGAGAGCAATGTGCATTTAATTCAACAAAGAAAACTTTTACAATGAATGTATAATAAGAGGATTGACAAATAAATGGTAATAGTATGTTTTACAATTTTTATAATACAATTGTTAATACATATTTTACATTAAAGCATCGAAACAAGTAATCTGGCAAAGCCATTAGAACTTTATTACTTAAGTATTTATATTACCTTATATTACCTTTACAAATAACATAATGCATAATGTTGGAATATTTCTGTTGAATATTTTTGTAAATTAGAATTTAACTTTGCTCTCAGTGTTGAAAATAACTCAATGTATCATCCTGAGATTCTGAGGTTCTCATAACGGTAGTGAATCGTGATGTAGGTTTTGGGTGAAATATCCAGAAACTACATCATATCCTGAGGATGTTTCAGTCGGATATGTTTTTGTAAATTCCAATTTAGTTTGGCTCGATGGGGACAATATGGGCACTGAAATTGGGGCTCTTTGCCACACTCTAGTTTCATATGGTTGTAAAGGGATTTCTTCCAACGATAACTTTTTCCACAATTTGTGCAAACAAATCCTTCTAATGGAAGTCGACAGTTTTTTTCATAATGACTTCTATCAAATGGAGGAAGTGGAGAGCCAAACACTCCAACTCCCAGTTGCCAATGGTGTTGTCCATGCTGATTACGGGCTGTGTCCTGTAGTTTTTCTTCAGGAGGTTCAAAAATGCTGACATTTCCTACTCTAAGTATTCTTGAACGATGAACGATTTCTGTAAAAACACAAAAGTAATAATATTCTAAGTATATCTCGTTCAGATACATACTCACACAATTTTCTGATATCTCGAACAATGCACTATTGAATTACGTTAAGAATTAATCACAGTTACAGTTTAAGAAAGTAACTTCCAATAACAATAACAAACAGGTACGGCAGTCAATGAAAATATCTTAATAGATTACAGTACCATTAATTAGTTTTAATACAATCTGAATCACGCAAGTGAAGTGGGTAGGCATTGGATATACATAGTTTTCATACATTTAAAATTTCAGTAATTATTACAATAATATATACATTAACATAAACATAACTTTATGCATCTTCTAAAATGTCTTCATTTATGTTCGATAAACACTTACTTTATTCAGCTATTTTGCACATCAGTATGTATTCTTATGTCAATTTCTGTCTTATTTCTTTCCTCAGAGGATGAATTTTGACTGTATGATTTTTATTAATATTATTTCACTATCATGTCACAAAAATAGTCAAATATTGCATTTCATCAAACAATTTTACAGCCTAATTTAATGTATGAAAATTCGTTCCGTGAATCTATTTATATCAATCTCTATTGATTTGCAAATTTCGGACTTGTATAGTGTAAACAAAATAAATCACAAGGTTCTGAAATTTTCCAAGATAATATAACATTCATTATTAATCACCTTTGTTCATTTTAAAAATAAGGATGACAAAATGACAAACAAACTTCAGTTGTTATTCATAAACTTAAATTAAAGAATGGTTATTCTCTTAAGTCATATTCTACCAACTAAAGTTTTATGAAAGAATATATTATCAGTCCGAACGCACACAGACTGTCTCATAACTACTACAAATTTCCATGTGCAATAATTATATTTTCTCTAATTTAGCAAAAAATTAAAAGTGCAAAAACGAAGGGAGAGATAGCTTTGTGTTAATGTGTAAGAATTATCTCCCATGACGTATAAAATCTAAAACAGAACACATTAACGAATTTTTGTAACACATTTGAAAGGTAATATATTATACACTAAATTTAATATACTAAGTAGTATATAATATATTAAATTTAATTCAAAATAAATTAGTTATGAGCATGAGAGACATAGGAAGAAGAATAAACATAACTATGAAATCACACACAGTTTTCCAGACAAATATTAAACAAATATAAACTACTGAACAAAGTCATTGCAAAGAAAACTAATTGTGTTGTTACAAAAAAAAAAAAACGAAACAAACATGCTCATGTTATTTTCTTAACAGTCAAGCAACCAGATTACATGTTAAATACAATTTCGAAAATTATTTCATTGAAGGTAAAAAAAAAAGTCACCACTGCCATCTTATTGTGGCAGGTAAAAATCAATAATATCAATATACATTCAGATCTAAAATTTTTTTATTTTTTATGTCCTTTAGCTACAGTTTGATACATGACATGTTTATGAACAAAATTATTATGACATAATTAATTATTTAATAATTTATTATTACTCTTTAATGGAAAAATGAGTTCAGTTTAAAATTTCCTAATGACATAGAAACTTAGTCATGACATATCTAAGGAATTAAAAAAAATACTAGTTTACCAACTGGCTCATTAAGCAATTAATAATATATGTGTACCAGTTTATAACAAAAGTAATTCAAAACAGACAAATATCTTCTATTTTCTATTAAATGCATAAGTAATACAGATCTGAATGTTGAAATAAACATTTTATACCTATGGTTACATACAGGGTACTAATTACATTTCTCCCAAATATGTTACTTGTATCGTAATCTCAAAACAAATAATACTCATCTATGCTACTTTATAATTCAAGATAGACGTTACTTTTTTTTTTTAATCAAAAAAGCATCGTCATGTAACCCTTTTCAACCAGTTATTTAATGATGATGTATCAACTATGTGGTTATAAAGTGTTGATGGAATTGGTGATACCAAAATGACATCCAGTGAGATGAGTTCAAGGATTTGACATGGGATTACCTGACATTCACCTTACAATTGGGGAAACCCTCGGGGGGGGGGGGGGGAGATCATCAGTCCACGTGTGATTCGAACCCATGCCTACGTGTAACTTTGGGGCATGAATGCCAATGATAATTTGAAAATCTACTAATGTGAATACGGCTGTCATAAGATACTATAAACGATTAAAGTAACATGGTAAAAATATACTATTGCCAAGGCCATTGAAAAATTACAGTTAAAAATGACAGCAATTTCGTGAAAATTTCGTGTTTATCTTATCAATAATCTTATACACGGTATTGTATTTGTAATATTCATAGCGAAATAAAGCTATTTAATAATAATTATACTGCTAATAATAATAATAATAATAATAATAATAATAATAATAATAATAATAATAATAGTAACAATAATAATTCTATGCTTTGTAAATCAGCCTTACTAGTATTAATTCAGTTTTAAACAAAAAAAAACCCAGTCATCAATGGTCCTGTAGACCATCGCTTAAATGAAGATTTTTCGCAGAAACAGCTAATTTTCGTGAAAATTCGCGAAAAATTTACTGTCGTACATGTCACATTTATGACAAAACCTGCATTTACTTCTTGGTGCATCTCTCTGGCACATTTCACGTTTATCACTAATAACAAAAAAACTCGGCCCTATTACATATCTAAATTAAATCGATAATTGATTAATCCTTTTGCTGATGTTCAACTTATTCATCTCTGCTGCTAACTGTATAATATCCTAAACATTTACACAGTGCATAAATCTTAATCAAGTAAGCTATTTGAATAAAATAAGTAAAGATGACATTTTTCATAACACACATATTGTCTGAACTATCAAACATAGCAAAAATCCATTCAACCAAAATTACATTTACCACAGATGTAAAGCAAAGAAAATTCTTTATGTTCGGTAAGCATTCTTGTATATTGTGGATCCTTACCTACAATTGGTAATAGGGTTAGTAGTAGCTCCAACTGACTTTGCAGTACAATATTTTTCACATTCATAGTTTCAACTGACCTCATATTACGTAAAATATTTGGAGACATGGATGACGAGCCAATCATTTTGAGGCTAGTCACACTAATATTACTTCTGAAATCGAATTTCGTGAGAGAAATCAGTACTGTATCTTTACAGTGATAAATATTGCAACATTTTGTTCATGTGTTTTGACAGGCAATCTTACTACTCTGAGTTTCATATACGAATATGAATAGAAATCACATTAAAAAAAACTAAACAGTAGTACACGTGGATCATAAAACATGAGCATGAAATATTGTTTTTGAAATTCATGCTTCAACACTTACAAATGGAGACGGTTATACAACTTTCAGTACAATTTTAATGGTTGTCAACTGTAAATACTTTTATCAGTAATGAATTTCTGATGTTCAATAATTATGGAAAATTCGTGACATTCAATTTCAAATCCGAATCTTAGGTGTTTTTCACATGAAAGTTATGACACACTTTGCTTTTTTGTGTTGTCTGAAGCAGTTTCTTTATGCCTAAATAGCCTAATCAAATGGTTAAGGGTGTCTGCAATTTGTAGGCGTAGATACAGCACTAGTTTGAAGTCGTCATAGTTCTTACTTGTGGAAGATAAGGAGAGATATCCTTAAACTTACAACTACACAATTTTTCAAGGACTATGGAACGTACACTCACATGATCTGTTAGTCACTGCTTCACAGTGGTGGACAAGATAACAATATTATTAGCATCAGTCATTACAATACAGATCAATTTTATTTTAATGGCTGATGCTAATAATTATTATCTTGTCCACCACTGTGGAGCAGTAACTAACAGATCATGTGAGTGTATGTTTCATAAGATCAATTTTATTTTTAAAAAAGAGACCAATCACAATTATCTATCCAATTTCACACAACACTTAACAGTACCATACAAATAAGTTAAATGAAGTCAGACAATTTATTCTAACACAGCCTTTGAAGAATGTAATAAAAAATTACTACCAGAAACAAACATTCATACACAACTAATTTACAGTCTCCTGAAGATGTTTCAATTTCATATGTTTCTGAAGATTTCCTTTTAGTTTAGCTCGATGAGGACAATAGGGACATTGAAATTGTGGTTCTTTTCCACACTCTAATCTCACATGAGTGTACAGTGAGTTTTTCCAACGATATAATTTACCACAGTTTTTACATCTGAAACCTTCTTCTGATGATTGGCTACTTGCGATAACTTTGAAGTAACCTCTGCCAGCACTAGTTTGAGAGGTGTTGAACAATGAAGCAACATCTGGTAGTTGCTGCAGTTGATCAAAACTTCCTGTACCAACATCTTGAAACACCTGTTCTGGTGGTACAAACATACTATTCATTGATTCAGGTACCACTCTTCCTGCTGAATGATGGCCACTCCAATATTTGGGTTCTGTAAATATTGACAGCGAATTAACAAGAATGCAGTTTACAATATCCACAAAATTAAAAACAGAAAAATTTTCAATAAAAAGAAAAAGAAGTAAATTTAAATTACAAATAGTAAGTAGGGATTGTTAATTTCATTGCTTACAGGACTATCACCTCTGATTGAGGTTCTGGCTGATATGTACATCTATTATCAGGTAACACATCCCACTTGATGATATGTCAGAGGAAGAAAAATTGTTTGTAAGTTATACATCTGAAGTCTGATTGCGAAATATGTTACTATACTAAAAGCCAGGTTATGAACAGACTAAACAGGAAGTAGTTGGGAGGGCGAGAGGAAAGTGCGAGTTAAGGGGTAGCCTCTGCAGTGATGACATGTTGAGTGTGGGGGGTTGGAGGGGGAAAAGGAGAACGGAGCTTTTCATTGGACCTTGCGTGAAAATGTCGTCTGCTAACGAAAATCTGGCAACGGAATCACGGAGACATTGTAGCCAAACTTCCCAGTTCATTTGCAGTACCACGTGCATTATGAGTCGTATTTCGTACCAGCGTCATTAGCTCGTGCTTTCTTAAAAACAGTCATTTTAATTACTAATATTGTGGATAGTGTTATCGAGAACTATAGACAGTAGTTATTTTAAATATATCGGTGACAAACGCTGAACATGCTTTGAATCTCGCGCCACTATGTGGCAACAGAGCTCAGAAAGAGAGCAACAGAATGTTGCTTCCGGTTTAGTCGGTTCATAACCTGGCTTTTAGTATAGTCAGTGATGTATGTAGTGCAGGGGAAAAGGAACCGGCCATTCTACTCCATTATCTCCTGACTTAGTTGCCCATAAGTGATACCTTATTGGTGTCACTTTTGAGGTTCAAACCTGTCTTCAGACAGTTGACAGAACGACTATTATAGTATTCAGATAGAATGATAAAAACGGGTTCAAAACATAAAAGAAACACTCCTGTATTCATAAAAAACTTAGGTGTGGTGAAAAGGTAGCCATTTTTAATATTAAAAATAATTCCTTCACAATAAGTGATCTCATTTACTTCATGTTGTTTAAAAATTGATAAATTGTTCATGTGATGTTTTTTATCGTGAGTGACAGAAGAATAATACACATTTGAATAGAAATATTTGTAATAATGTTAAATTTAAAATTGTAAACAATAAATATTCACATATGTATAGTACATACACCCACGCACGTAAGTACAGAAAGCTCTTAACTGAATACATATGAGCCGTTCACAGCAAAAGTGGTGTAAGTCAAAAATGGGTAATGACGGTTAAAGTAAACATTCTGTAAAATACAGCGCAAAGTAGAAATTAATATTCAGTTTATTTAATCTATTAGTAGTCAGTGGATAGCACGAAGGACATATTAATTGCTATTTTCCGCTGTATTTTACAGAATTTTTACTTTAAACCTCATTACCCAATTTTGACTTACACCACTTCTGCTCTGAACGGCTCATATAAGAAGTAATTAAATTCCATCTCTATTCTCATGTTAACACACATACTTTATAACAATAGTGATTACTTATGTTTGTAGTATGTAATCATGTTTTATCCATTCTGTATAATGTGAAACTTTGTAAGATTAAATTAGAAATATCGCTCTTCAAAAGTAATATATAGCCATTTTCTCTCTAGGTTATAATAAACATCTTCTTTATTATTCACATTAATAAAAATATAACAGTCAGCCTTCACTGACACTTAAAAAAGTCAATCAGTATTTTAAATATGCATTCTTGGTGTACTCTACTGAAGTGGTTCAGGTATAGTTTGGCTATACTTGTATTTACAGCTGAGAAACTATATGAAATAAAATATTGATGTTAATTTTTCTACTGGGACTAGATTTAAAGATTTTAATTAGAAAAAAAAAGCTGCTAATAACAGGCCATCAACCAAGAATAAATGTCTGCAATGCTTGGGAAAAGTGGCATATGTCACTTTCCACAAACATTTTTTATTAATTTATTGACAACTTACAGAACATCTGCTCGCTTGGGAAAAGAGACATAAGTATTTCTCCCATTACAATAATTCATACAGAAGAAAATCAAATCGACATAAACCAGTATGAAGACAGTTTTTTCCTTCTTCTGTAAAAATTAACATTTTTGATTTGTGCCACTTTTCCCGAGCACTACAGATATGTAATTAACGTTTACAAGCTTAATATCTTTGTTTCCTGGTATTTTATGTAGCAGAAAGCACAGGTATATTAATTGGATCATTTTAACAGCATGTAATCTGTTACAGTGAAATAATTTTTTTAATGATAAGTGCTTTTGTAATTCAGTGCTATTTCTTAAATGATATGGAAATAATTCTTCCACAATCCTACAAAAAGAAAGAAAGAAAGGAAGGTAGGTAGGATAGGAAGTTAAGTGACAGAAGATAGGAACTTTCCTTTTTGAGGGAGAGAGGGAACTTGTGGCCACTAAGTTTTTGTGTTAACCTGGCAACATTTTATTTTTGGGGAAATAATGATATAATTTCAACTCAATCTATTATTACTTTTTTTTTACTGAACCGCTCCTTCTGATGAACCATATGTACCAAACATTATGTCATCGCTTTGAAACTGCTGTTCATTCTTTATAAAACTATTGACAGAACCAGCAAAACGACGTCAGAAAAGAGAAGAAATAAATTAAGTACCTATATGAACTATATTAAAATATTGAACACCGTGTGGTTCAGAAGTTGCTTGGCAAAGAAGACATTATGTAGAAAACATGATAAATGTGCCCTATTCAAAATATATTTGTGATATCAATGATACTGGAAGAGATATCAATTATTCTCGCAACTTCACATCTTATACTGTGGTTATTAAAATTATTCAGTGTTACTATGACAGTAAAATTATAACAGACTGCAAAATGTAATAGAATAAAACACACCAATAAGTTACCTCTAGTTATCAAGAATCTTTTGAGTTTAACTTAGGTATAATAAGTTGCTACAACTTATATAGAAAAATGAAATTTAGAATAGAAAAAAAAAACAGAGCCATAAAAACCATATTAATTTTCCATTGTATAAGATGCACCCCAAAAAATATTAAAACAGTTTTCTTTGGGGGAGGGGGGACCAGAACTGAACTTGAAAGAAAAAAATACGATGAAAATAATTCACTGGCTGTCCCATGCCGTAGCTGTGTGGTCTAAAGTGCACTAGTGATATGGAATAAGTACTTGTTCGAGTCCTCTCAGGGGAAGACATTTTCTGATGAAATCTCGAACAATCTATGGGGCTGATGTTGGCCTAGCATCATGCTGAATTTGGGGACCAATAAAGCAGAAAAATTCAATTTTGTTGGGAGATCAACATGCTGACCACATCACCGTTTTTGGTGTGTGAAATAAGTAATGGGAACGTTAAGTGCGAGTGTTTTATATTTTCCGCAGTCAGTCTGACAACTGTGTTCGGCAAATGGCTGATGTGACGTGTATATGAAGAGGTACCATTATCAGCTGCACTAGCAACATGCTCACAAACTGGGTACTATATATCTAGGACACACGCCAAAAACGATGGCACCAGCTGTACTATCATACTGATTGAATGATAGTTCACCTCTGCTGAAGCATGTCAATGTGAGGCCAGCAGCCAGTTGCTTGAACTTGGCCCTCCATAGGCTGTCATACCAAAGCTTTTTATTTAAAAAATCTGCATTAACTTTAAGGGGACATAAGTAGAAATCACCAAGACACGTCAACCACAAGGGATCTTTGCGTGCATCACAACTGTAGCTTATAATCACAGTAGCAACTTCGGTCGAAGGCTTTACAACAAGATAACAGCTAAATTCCCAGACATACAATCTGCTAATGTTCCTTATTTAAAAAATCAATTAAAATTATTGTTTCAAGAGAAAATATAACGTTCCAATTATTGTAATATTGTTTTTCTTTTTCATTTTTTATTCTGCTGATTAATGAAATATTTATGTTAAAATTTTGTGAAATGCCCTCACAGCATGAGTGTATACTCTTTCTGGGAGTGCTAGAGAGATTTTTATACAAAAAATATATATCTTTGTTCTAGCAATGGGTAAAAGTTTCTATGCATTCATATGTAAAATGGAGATTCGAAATATGAAATTTTAATATAGGGTGCCATTTAAAAAAATAGTTTACTGTCACATTCTATATGTCTGAATAACTAACTGTTTTCGAACACAGGCATAATATTGTATACTTTATCTCCAACAGTTTTCGTATAAAACTTTTTTTTTTTGTAAAATTAAAATTAAAAAAGTTATTAACAATATTTCATACTTATTCACACTAAATAAGCTTATACACTATACAATCACTCTGGCATTTTGAATGTTTGACTCATTGCGTTATATGGCAGTAAAAATTTTTAATAGCCTCCCTATCGATATAAAAAATGAAACTCAAAACATAAGATTATTTAGGGCTAAATTAAAGAAGTATCTAATTTCTCACGCCTTCTATTCTGTAAGTGAATTTATGACATTCAATAACACTTCATGAAATTGATACTAAAACTATGTGTTGTATTAGTAGACTATATTGTAAATCTCGTCTGTATATATATTTCATCTAGACTGTGACTATAAATTAAGAGTTTATAATAGTATTAAGTTTTTTGACTTGTTCAATATTCTAGCTGTAAAGCAATGTATGAATACCATGGAATGTTAATAAATACAATACAATACAATTGCCTCTAATATTGTAATATTGCTTTCGAATTAACTGACTTCTACAAAAAATATGCTACCTTATTATTATGATTTCAGGGCTGTAATGAAATAATTTCTTCCTCATTGAAAAACTATTTTAAAAAATTATCATCACCATCATCATCAATAATGTATCAAACCTTATTAGATCTGTTCAATGGTCTCTTCAATGGTATTTCTAGTTTTTTGGTAGTGACCGTAAAGTTTGCAATCCATTATCTTTCTAAAAAAAGTTAATAACATATTTAATTCAATTCACCTTCAAGACAATAAATTAATGGGAGAACGAAGTATAAATAAATACATTTAAATTTGAATTCTATACAAGTATTATTAGCACCAATCTATAAAAAATATTTTACAACAACACTGCCCAGATATATGTAATTTGTAACTATTATAGGTACCGGTACGATATATAGGTAGAGGAAGCGCAAAGAAAGCTTGCCCATTTGACTGATGCGCAGAGAATGATATTCGGTCCTCGTGCCGCCATGCTCGTTACAGGGCTGCTATGAATCACCTAATGCTGATTACAGGGCTCATTCGAAAGCGCGGTCTTGAGCTGTTCGTATCTTGAAAAGTATTGTGCAGAACAGGTAGAAGCCAGCGTACGCATTACATATTCTGCGTTTTATCCTTCATATCAGGATTTTTATAGAGTTAAAAGTGTGTTTGTAAAATAACAGAGTTCTGTATAACATTCTATGTACTTAACAATGCCCCCGTTGGCTCTAAATTAGGAAGTGCTAATGAAACGTTACACAGTCAAACTAGGGAATTATTTATAACGTTTATAAATGTATGAAAAACGAAACAGGCTCGCTCGTAACATAAGGAGTATATACAGATTAAAATAAATCGACCATACTACCACGCTAGTTATCGGAACATTTTAATAAAATCACATAGTATTAGTTATTAGTATTTTATTACAATGTCAAATATCAATTATTACACGATCATATATTTCTTATAACATCTTTGTAATTTCATTCAGTGATTTTATATTGTGTAAAAGAATTCGTGCTTCTGTATTTTCAACAATGTTATGTTACTAGTTACTCTGCAACTAGGTTTAGGTTCCATTACATGCGCTGTGATAAATCTCACTCGAAACATCAAGCCAGCAGACGACTGAGAACTGTCGACAGTTTGCCAATCGAATCGAAGCGAGGTCGAGTGCACCCGAACGTTTCCGAAAGTTCGCGCAGCTTTCCGTGGCAAGCTCTTCTTGCGTTTACTCTAGTTCATGTTCCTAGGAAATGGATCTGTTGCTAAATCTATTATGCACCAGTAACATGGACAGCAGATATCTGATCCTAAAATCTTGAGATCTCATGAAATGACACAGAAATTTTTGGACAGAATGGACACTTCAAACGTGAAAGTGATAGCAATAGTATTTAAATTGCATTAATACAGTTCATTAATCCACTTCATATAAGTCTCTTCCAGATTATTAAAAAAATGCGAAGTGTATACTGTATTTAATATGTGTACTGGCGTAAGTAACCATAAAATTCAATGTTAAAAGAAACTTCAACATGCATATACAACAAAAAAACAATTGAATTTAGGAGTTATGTGTTCAATGAATTAAAAAAATTCAGAAAACTAGTTAAAATGAATTCCACTCTAGCAGTTCAAAACAAGTGCAGTGAGGCACCTTAAAATATATGTAACACATCCCTCCTTCATTAATAGATTATTTTCACTACAAAATTACATTAATGACATATAAATGGAGGTACCTAGTAATTTCTTCACAATGAATAAAAAGTATCTTCATACAACACGCACATTCAGATGTGGAGTAGAAAACTTTAAATAATAAATTTATTATACTTTACGCATTTCATATTTTTATTTACACTTTTATATGCCGTCAATTATTATTGAATCCTGAGTAAATTTTTATGTACAAAGGAACAATGTCAAAGAAATTAATACAGAAAATGATATTATTAAATTACAAAGTTAAGCTATTACACAAGTTAGTATAGAACATTTTGTAAATTAGAAAACTACATTCTTCTAGTTAGCACATCAAGACCAGTTTTTAGAATGATTGCTAATAAAGTAAGATAGCAGACTTATAATAGAACTACGTCACAATAAAAATATGAAAACACTGTAAACAGCTCAATACGCAGTTTCAGTTATGCAATTCATTCATTTACTTTTCAGGTAAACTTTACAAACTCTCATATGTCTCACTAAATGACTCTTATGTTTGAATCGCTTAAAGCACTGAGTACATGGAAATTGTGGTTCTTTCCCACACTCAAATTTAATATGTCTTAGCAAAGTATACTTTGTAGAATACTGTTTAAAGCAATTGGGACACCCATAACTTGTTGGCAATTCCGGTATGTCAATCCTACTTCTCTCTTCAGTACCGGGTGATTGATAATTTTCTATGTTACTGTAATACTGAGAATTCCCAAACAGTTCTTCATTTAATTGTTGTCCATATTGCTGTACAGAACTTGGAATTTGATTAATAGCAGGCTGAGTGATGCAACTTGCACTACCTCTCTCAAACACCGCTGTTATTTGGTCATCACAGCTTTCCCATGGAAATATGTCTGGAATGAAGAATAATATATCAGTAGTTAATAGTCTTGCTTACAATTTTACATACTCCATCTCAGGTCAAAATACATGTTTTCGTAATTCAAAGAATGTTAAGTATAGCTGAAACAATTGATTCTTACCACATATTCTCTTCTATAATGTTTCGATTTAATGGAAGTTAATATTACAGTTATTATTATTACAGGTGGCAGTAGTAGTAGTGGTGGTGGTAGTGGTGGTGGTGGTGGTGGTGGTAGTAGGAGCAGCAGCAGTAGTAGTACTGGTAATATTTGTTGTTGCTTTTTTTCGTTAATGCCACAACTGCACCAGAACTCTAAACTATAGTATAGTAGGGCCCAGATTTTGATGAAAAGTCATCTTTTCATCTGAGTAGTGCGAGATGATGCATAGTGGCAATTAAGTGCATTTTCCAAAAAATTTGTTAGATAAATGGGGTTTTTATAGGTCATCAAAATCGCATTTTTTCCATGTTTTCCAGATTAAAGTCATTTTAACATTCATATGTAGTTTTAGGTTAGTTTCTTCATTTTACAAATTTTTATAGGTAATTTATTTATAGGCCTATTGTCTGTGGTTAAATTTTCATTTTCACGTAATTTTTATAGTTGAAGTAGTCATCTGTATTTCTAAATAATAATTTATGTCAGCATTTTTCTTACAAATCGTTCTTAGGCTAACTCATATCCATCTGGAGTACTCATGTTTTTATGTTAGCTTATCATTTTTTTTCTTCATTGTTCTATATACACTTTTCATAATCAGTTATTATCATATCTGCAGCAGTTTTACGTTTTTTTTTTTTCATATTATTTTAATATAAGTAATCTAGTGATAATTATTATTTCAGTAGTAATAAATTAATTCCACTAAGAAAGTTTGTTTTACAATACAGTTACTTATTAAATAATTAACAGACCATTATTAATAATATATATATAGGTAAAGTGATAATTTTCATTAGTCCTTTTTTTACTTTTTTAGGTCAATGTAAGAGAATTTTCGGGGAATTTTATAGGTTTTTTTTAGGTCATGAACATCCTGGTCCTAATGATCACAGCACAGCAACACAAATGCGTAAGATTAGTTAATACTCAAAAGAATATCAATTTCTCTGCTAGTTACAGAAAATCTAATCCTTAAAGAAATTTGATAGTTCAGCTAAATCTTAAGGACTTCACTCTGAAGAGCATTAAACACTCATAATGGTGTCTTTTATACATGAGTATACACATCCCTATGTTCACACAGGCATATGCATGCAGTGTATAATACGAGTAATAGGAATAAGTTTGGCATAATCACAATTCTTTAAACTGGACCTTCTGGTAATAGAACATGTCCAAATGTAAAGCAAGCAGAAAAGATTTGTATTTCTTTATAATATTAAACCAGTACTATGAGTTCCATACTCATTCTTTGTAACGAAATTTCCTCCTAAATATATCAGGCGTCTATAAAAAATGTTCGAATGCTGTCATGTTCTCAAAGTAATACAGATATGAAAACATTATGAACACATATCAAAGCATAACTTTTAGCAAGAAACTAACAGATTTCACACATATCCACTTGGTGCTGATAATATGCTTACCCACATGGATACAGATCCCCACTTAGTAACTACTGCTATGAACTATAATATGATCTCACTGACCTTCACGTTCTCCTGACATCATGCCACTGTATTTCTTTAGTGGAACTAAATTAAACATTTTTAAATATGGAACCTTAAGATTACCATGACTGAATTGTGGAAGCTATTGGTGTGTTCACTCTGTAGGTGCTATAAAGAACTGGAATGGAAATTGAGTACAGACTGGATACTATCCTACACTTCACAAAATGAGCATATATGAAGTCTATTTAACTTTTTTTCATTAAAACTTTGTATGTTTTAGGACTGATATATTTCAATAAAGTCTTCATACTTTTTTTGCTTTTTTCTTCTGAACATGAGAAAATTCTGACATATCAATAAACAAACGCATACACACACATACAGATAATGAAATTTTGGTACATTTACATTACTCAGATACTGCTTTATACCATTTCATTGAAAGTTTCAATAAATACACATAAGGCAAAATTTGTTACTACAATACCTTGTAGTTCTGCAAATAAAGTTAAAATTATATATATAAAATATTTTAATAGTTCTTACACAAATCAATTTTCATACGATACTCAATAATGACTACTACAGTCTGTGCACTTCAAACTGGCGGATCAAGGTCATTTTGTCTCCTCCGCACTGTACCCCTTCTCCTAAGCTCTGGCTGGTCCCCTTCCCTTTTAACATGCCACACCACTGGTCCAGCTGACTTTTCTTGAGGAGAACTATCCAGGAGTGGGGGTATGCACGCATGACAAATGCAGTCCATTGCTTGATCTTGAGCTGTCAGTTCAAAATACACAGACTATAGTCTTATGATTATCATTATATATAAAGTGATACACGAAATTATACTGACACTACTAACTTATGAGACGATCTTGAGTTGTGAAAGTTCATGTCAATTTGCGTCTGATTCTCAATCAGAAGAGTGTTGTAATAATTTGAATTTTAAGAGAAATATCAGTAAAGGTCAAATGTTCATTATATGAGGTCTCGCCATCCTCATTGAATATTAACACGACTACTATGAAGTAGTCAATGTGTATTATCACCATTAAATCGAGAAAAATTCGTTCCGGCACCAGTTGGAAAGAGCCCTCAGCACGCAGAGCTGAGAGGTCCCGGGTTCGATTCCCGGTGCCAGAACAAATTTTTTGTCGATTTAATGGTGATAATCAGTAAAGGTATTATTTCATTAAATACATGTATTTAATTGCAATACAGGATGGGACGAGCTTTCGAGTATTTGCACCATGTCACAGATGTAGAGACAGGCAACATTTCGCAGCAACATATCAGCTCCATCACTGTGAGTCTAGATAGCAGCTCTTGGTAACGGATCCAATAGATAAGTTCTTTTTATTGGGTTATTTTACGACGCTGTATCAACATCTCAGGTTATTTAGCGTTTGAATGAAATGAAGGTGATAATGCCGGTGAAATGAGTCCGGGGTCCAGCACCGAAAGTTACCCAGCATTTGCTCGTATTGGGTTGAGGGAAAACCCCGGAAAAACCTCAACCAGATAACTTGCCCCGACTGGGATTCGAACCCGGGCCACCTGGTTTCACGGCCAGACATGCTGACCATTACTCCACAGGTGTGGATGATTCAATTGATAAGTGCACCCTTTTCCCTGTCTTCCTTGATGATGGGGCCAATACCTAGTTCCGAAACGTTGGAAGTCTTTACAGCTAAGACATGATACAAATATCCAGAAATATCGTAATATGCTGAACAGCATGAAAGTCTCAAACCACAAGCAATACAAAATTCTGGAAAATTATTTCTTGATGTTGCACAACACTTCTGTACTTTTAATTTCAGTAAAGATTGTCATTATTTTATTAAATAAATAAAAGGAAAATCTGTTTTTCCTGTATAAAATTATGTTTAAAGCAAATTAAAAAAACTCGGTTTCAATGTACCTACCGCACACATAATAAATGTCATTTATTAATCAAACATTTTTGATAAGAAATGAAATACCCATAGTAAATTTTTCTATATTTACCTGCATGGAATCTTCAAAGAAACATAGATCAATCAGATTAGAAAGTATGCTCATATGTGGTCTATAAAAGGTAAAGGTAAAGGTATCCCCGTAACATGCCATGAAGGCACTTGGGGGGCATGGAGGTAGAGCCCCATGCTTTCCATGACCTCGGCACTAGAATGAGGTGGTGTGGTCGGTACCACGCTCTGACCGCCTTTTACGCCCGGAAAAGACCCGGTACTCAATTTTATAGGAGGCTGAGTGAACCTCGGGGCCGTTCTGAAAGTTTGGCAACGAGAAAAAATCCTGTCACCACCCGGGATCGAACCCCGGACCTTCCAGTCCGTAGCCAGCTGCTCTACCAACTGAGCTACCTGGCCGTCCATATGTGGTCTATAATGTTTTATAATCTTGTGTAGCATTGATGAACAATAGTCTGGTAGCAGTAGTACTGTTCGCATTTCAGAAGAAGATCCAAGCAAGGAATGCGAGTTTCCCCCCCCCCCACTCTTATAACCAACCCCGGACACAGAAATGGTCGGCTAATGACTGAGTCTTGTATGTACCAGCTGCACATTGACACCACCCCCATCCACCTGTTCCTTCAGAGGTGCTGAGATACTAGCTTACCTTCTCCTCTTACCCTGCAAGGACCATACTCCCCTCACAGGGATTCTCTCGTGAAATTTGGACAGTATTTTATTTAATCATGCTTTCAATAACAATGTCGGAATTCAATGTTGGTGAGTAAAATAACTGCATAACTATGTTTGGTCACACTGTAAGTGTGTGTGTGTGTGTGTGTGTATGTTTACGCACACATATATAGAGCGTGGTTAACATTAATGATATTTAGAAAAATTGGTATGATGGAAAAAACAAATTCAATATATGCTCTGAATTGTATAAGCAGTTCTCAGTTCCTGTTCTTTTACTACTTGACACTTGTAAACTCAGAAAATTAGGGCTAGAATAATAACACAATTAATGCCAAAAGAAAGAAGCCTGTCAAGATTACAGCGAACTACATTTTTCAATTTACATAAATCACTGTATAAGTGAAAAATACTTGGACAGCCATAGTTTTATAGCTTTCAGCAACATTTCTAGACAGCAATGCACATTAAAAATAAAGTTGATTTATCACGCATATTTTATTCTCATTAATATAAATAAACTTTTATTGACTAGTAACCTGAAAATATACAGCACATCAACAACACTGAGAAAAAATGCAAGTTTCTTTAATCTCTTTTACCATTCCTCATATACTTTAAAAGCCACAAACTTATGCCAATAATTTAGTAGTCTATTAGACGATTAAAATAATCTTAGATGTATTATGAAGTTTAAACGAAAACAAGCAATTAATAATAATATTAAAGAATGATATTAAGTAAAATTTATGTTTAAAATTGTACTACTCATTATGTAACACGTTATCTGCAAAGAGAGAAATCAGGAATGATGTCTATTCCTACATTACAATTCCTTATCAGAATTTTTTGTTCCTGAAGAAATAGTCCGTATTACCACTTTAATATTATTACTTTACAAAATAAGTTCACTATTTTCTTTACAAAAGCTAGTTTTCAAATTATTATTATTATTATTATTATTATTATTATTATTATTATTATTACTACTACTCTTAATACTACCAATATTATTAACTGTAGCTGTAGAAGTAACATACTATGATGTATCAACAGGAAAATAAAAATGTGGATATTAGCAGAATATAAAAGTTCCTAATAATAATATCAAATTAAAAAAAAACTGCAACAAAAATCAGCATCACCTTGTAAAGATGTTAAAACATAACAATAGAAGTTAATGTTTGTATTACAACCATTTCAATTGCAGAATGTATAAAATGAATGGCTATGAATTAATACATCATCTGTCAGAAAACTGTCACAACTCTTAAAGTACTAACGTAGAAAGCAGATGGTTTTAAAATAAAATTCAGAAGACCTCCCACTTGGTCTATTTATTTTTTTCGTTTCACTAATACACATTACATAACTTGCAGTACATTGACTTAATAATTCGTAATGACGAGGAAAAGTTAATGTAATATTAAATAACACTTACTGTAATTAGTTACAAGCCAATTTCATTATTAACACAAGTCATGGATAGATGTCTCTGGTGCACACTGCACTAAATAATAACAATTTTCATCATATTCAATAGAAGCAGAAATTGTGTTCATTCGGCCAATGCATGAGCAAAGCAGTACTAGCTTCTCCATATGATTCTTATTTTTAAAATTAGTTATTTAACGACGCTATATCAACTACTAGGTTATTTAGTGTCGATGAAATTGATTATAGCAAGATGGTATTTGACGAGATAGGGCCTAGGATTCGACATAGATTATACTGACATTCACCTTTCAGTTGGGGAAAACCTCGGGAAAAAAAACAGGTAATCAGCCCAAATGGGAATCGAACCCACGCCCATGCGCAGTTCCAGATCAGAAGATAAGCGCCTCCATCGACTGAGCCAGTGGCAGATTCTTATTTTGTTAATTCAATATTTGTGTTGCATTTTATACTATACTCTTTCATGCATTACCACTATTTATAACATTTCGTTCTTTACTTTAAAAGAATACGTAATTGAAGTAAAATATACATTACACAGAATCCATAACTGGAAATAAGTGCCTCCCCCCCCTCCCTCCAAGATATTTTAAAGAGAGTATTTTGAGGTTTATAAAAACAAGTCGATTTCTTACATAACTGAAACAGAAATACGCAAATAAACTACTTTATTTTATTTAGATAAAGAATAAGACTTTCATTATTCAAAGACAGGGCTATTATGCGAAGTTATGTAATGCTTCCGAAATTGTAAGAGTGTTTTACTAAGTATAAGAAGAAAAGTCCACCGCTGGGGAGTAATGGTTAGCACGTCTGGCCATGAAACAAGCAGGCCCGGATTCAAATCCTGTTTGAGACAAAATACCTAGTTGGGGTTTTTTCTGGGATTTTCCCTCAACCAACAGAAGCAGCAGAATTGCTGAGTAACTTTCGGTGTTGGACCTCAGACTCTTTTCGCCATCATTAATTCACATATTATCATCATCCACACAATAGCCTGGGTTAAGTTCACAGTGCAGCATGCTGTATACTGCATTTTATTTCATGGAGTGCAGTTTCATAGAAAGGACTTTGCCGACAGACCTTCTACTGCCCCCTACTAATTGGTTGTCATAAATAAATGTCTTCCTTACTGCGACGGAAATCTTGTCTTCTCCTGTCAGTAACCAATCACAACCATCGTTCAGAAGAATTGACAGGCTCCCGTCAAATCCATGTGGAGTCAGAGTTGCCGCATCTTTCCGAATTCCAAGAATCCCGCCAGTCTCACTGTCTCATTTCGAGGGTCACCAGGATTGTGGCAACTGTGCAATGTTCGGACGAGGGGACAAGATAGAATTATCAGAGGTGTTTGTGTAGGAAGTCATTAATCTGTTAGTGGGTGTTCAAAGGAGCCACCGAACTGCACTCCTTGAAATAAAATGGAGTATACTTGTACAAGAATGCAGCTGTTCAGCTACCCAATCATTCACAGAATAGGAGTGGTAAGCACAATAAGTCTCAGGCTGCAGTGTAAGCCTTCTGGTCTCTCCTCCATACAAGAGAGGAGTATAAGAAAATCATTTGATTTTAAAGGAAATTCCATCTTCTTTTTTATTTTACATTTGTATTTGTTATCCAGAAGTAATTTCTTACGAATTAAATATATTCAAATATTCTGAATAAAGGATGTCAACTTATCTTAATGCCTCGTAAATGCTACCGAAATTTAAAGAAACTAACATATCTGTAGGGGAAGGGACTTTTTCAACATTAGTAAATTTGTCTGAATTTTTACCAATTTAGGACAGAGCAAATGATAAATTAAACCACCTTTAAACCTTCATATCCAGATGTACATCATGGTACAAAACAACACAAATATTACTGGTGAAAGAAATGCACAAAAAAAGTTTTATTTATTCACACTAAATAACTATGTGAAAAAGTCGTGCCATTATTAATAAGAAAGCAATGTATTTTTATTTCAGCAACTCGTGATATGCTTTGTGAATGTGTCAGCTGTTTCACTAACTCAGCTGCCTTAATACTAAAAGCATAGCACATGAATGGAATGATCACATTTACTACTTCTATTCACTTTGTCCTCATATTATAGAAGAGTATAAAAAAAAACACTTTTGTAATTACATACCATCAGACCCAAGACATGGATTTGCTATTGCTTGGGGGATGGAGGAGAGCAATATACTATAGTAATGATACGTCAAACATTTTTCTACAGAATACAGGAATTAAGTGATTAATTAAATATTACTGAATGATTTTAAAGGAAAAATAAACAATGAATTTAACGAAGTAAACTATTAACCAAATAGTCCTTTTCAAAAATGTAGGGTGGACATTATTTATTTTGCTTTCCCTTACACTATGCCATTGTGAAGTATTAATACAACAGTAAATAGAACTTACAAGCTTAACTATATGTAATGAAACATGAAGCTAAGTATAATTCAAATACTTCTAGAATAACAGCTAGATTTAATCATATAAATAAAATGACAAGAATTGATATTACTGAATAGTTATATAAAAGATATCATTACGAAACTTACATATGAGATATCTCAAAGTAGTAATAGTAAATTGTCCTATGATCTCTTTGGAGACAACTAACATCAATTAACTATATGAAAATTTCATGAACAGAAGTTAAAGAACTTTGAATAAATATACTTTTCATTTTTGTTTTAATCAAAAGATTTAACATTATCCCTCAGTTCTACATTCAAAATTATATAACGATTTTAAGAACTCAAAAGAATTAGTTTCTTGTAAAGCACTGATGAATCTCCCTCATTGCTGTGAATAATTTTTAAGACTGATGCTTATTTTTAAGATGACGTTTCATGCTACACAATTGTCTTGTTCGTAATGGACAATATGGGCACTGATACGTAGGTTCTTTGTTGCATTCGAGATTCATGTGTCTCTTCAATGCACTACTCCACATGTATCCTCGACCACATTTCTTGCACACGAATTTCTTGGTACCTCCCACACGTCTCATGCTACGCCACGACACCTGTTGTTGAACATTGGAACTGTAGTCGCTTGACAGCTGTTGCATGTTGATACTGTACTCATCTGACACTTTTGCCATGGAATGTTGATATACATTTTGCCATATGTTCCACGTTCCACTGAAGTCTAGAAACATAAGAAGTTACAGCTATAATGTAATACTTGTAAGAAACATATATATACACAAATGGTTTGATCTGATTTCTGAACACATGAAAAAATGGTGTTCAATATGGAACTCTGTATGTACAAATATAAAACTTCCTTAAAGAACCCTTGTTAATATTATAATTCAGATAAGAATAGAAAAAGATAGTAATCACAATTATTACTCCATAACTATGTACAATTCTTACACTTAGATGATATTAAACATTCTATCACTACGCACTATTATTTTAAATTCAAATCAAAATAAAGATTAAAATGTTAATTCTCTCATTTTTAAACATGTTATAAAACCAACAAATTGGCTTACTTTCGGGATCATACAATTCACTTTTTCTTCTAGCATATTCTATGAGGTCAATTTGTGTTTTACGACTAGAAATTTTATCAAGTTTCCAGCCAGGTAAAATGTTGGTGATACACCAATGTTTCGAGGATGTTCATCTTCCTTATCTTCAGAATAAACTGATAACTGGGGGGGATATTGTGTTCCATATTTATAGTGTTGGGAGGAAGAGCCAGCTGAGCAGCTAGGCGCTGAATGGGTTGTCATGTCGCAGACCGTAGTGTGAATGCGGCTGATGTGTTCCCTTGTGATGTGCAGAGCTGCCTGATCACAAGTCTCTTGGAAAGCCCAGCGGATATGTTCTCCTGAGCCCTCCTAGTTATCAGTTCACCCTGAAGACAAGGAAGATGAACATCCTCGAAACACTGGTGTATCACCAACATTTTACCTGGCTGGAAGCCCAAGAAAATTTCGAGTCATTATGTCGCCAGGAAAACTTCAGTAGTTATTGTGTTTTATGGTTTTCAGTTGTACCAAGAAGGCTTCCACAGTGGAATTAATATTTTTGCATGTACCTGGAAACTATGATATATCTAAATGAATTGAAGGGCTTAATGAAACAAGGACCTATCCCACTCTCCCATTCAAATTAGTTTTCTTTTTTGCAAAATATGGTAGCAGTGTATATGTTCTAGAGTTTTTTTTTTTTTTTTCTTATGAGATATGCCTAACCTTGTTATTTTTGTTATTGAAGAAGAGGAGCAAAACTCACTGCTTCCCTTATTGGTGGAAGAAGTTTAAAAACACGGGAAGGCCCTTCTTCCATCAAACCTTTCAAACTTTATTAGGTCTATAAAACTGCATTTCCCTTAAAGTTTCTTTATAGTGTTGTGTATCTTATAATTAAGGAATATATCTTGAAATATAATTGAATCACTAAATATGAAAAGGAAATAAGTCCCAGTTTTGGCAAAAATGAGTTAAGACTGTAGTCATACTAATTTCGGTATGCTCTTTCATTATGCATGAAAAGGGAACATATCCCGCATTTCCTTAGTCTAGATTTCAACACTTTAGTTTTCATATTTACTTTGAAAAATGAGCTCAGTCCACGACTTGTTCCCTTCACATAAGAAATTCAAGTTTGTTGTTCCTGTGATCTAGAGGGAAAATATGTAACATGAGTAAAATTGTGTCAAACGATGAAAGTAGTGCTGCTTCAAGTCCTGCAAAACGCAAGAAATGTGTTGTAAACAGTGATCACTACAAGGAAAATCGAATAAAAATGGCTGAAGTCAGGAGTTTATGTAATAACCGACAGCTTTCAATGTTTCTATATTTTATACTCTACTATTGTTCATAAATTGGCATATAATAAAGCTTTTGATTTCAATAACAGAGATAACAATACATTTTGTTTAACATTTTTACAATATATTTCATTAGATATGAAAGGGGAACAAGTCCCCACATAAAAAGTTCTTGGTTTCTATGTTTCTATGGTCTACACTCTACTATTGTTCATAAATTGGCATACAATAAAGCTTTCGATTTCAATAACAGAGATAACGATACATTTGTTCAATATTTTTTACAATATATTTCGTTAGATATGAAAGGGGAACAAGTCCACACAAAAACATTGTTTCCATAGGACAGAATAAATTGAGAAATACACATGTTTTTTAAATAAATATCTTGTGTAGACTTGACTGTTTCATAGGAATATTTTCGATGCAATTTGTTTATATTTCGTTGTGTGCAGAAGTTATTTGTGTTTTTCTCAAAACTAACTGAAGGTGACTTATTCCCTTTTCATATTTAGTGATTCAATTACTGTTGTTGTTGTCATATATAATTTAATTATGTGTAAATAAGCGGTATGATAAATTAGTAACATCAGATTAAGCAACTGGTTCGTAAATGTTTAAACTAATATCGTGTACATGAAAAACCTAAAATAGTTATGTAGAACTGAATAGCTGCTAATGATACTGTAAGTCATGTAAAATAAAATCTAGCATGTCTGAACCCTTCAGTACTTCTGATTTCCCACTGTTATACTGAACATGACTGGAACATATTAATTGTTTGTTAGTATGCTTCATATCACTTCTTAACTTGTTTCCTTCCTATGCATTGTGATTTAGTATTTTAACATGAAATGGAATAAGGAAGTCCATATCTGAAATTATCAATGACAGAAATGTACTACTGTATTTTCACACCATACGGCTACTTGTACTTTACATTAGAATTACAGAATAGTCAAATGAGTAATACATACAAACAACATATGACGTCAAAGTAACATTGCAAACAATGCAAAGAAAAGACTTTCATACGTAACATAATTTAGAAGTTAGGTTGAATATAATAGGTACAGTATGTAGACAGGGAGAATATGGTAGATAAGTAAATAATCATAATGTAGGTTAGAGCTGAAGGCTTTAGTTTAATTCAGTTCAGTGTTTGTTATTTATATGGTTTTTATTCACATATTGGCATTCTTGGGGTGGGGGTGGGGGGGCCACGCGTATGATTGAAAGTGAAGATACTATTTTGAGCGAGACTGTGGTCCAAAGCTTCCAAAACATGAAAACTGTCTGCTTCAGATGTGAGTCTCTTGTTTGATTCAGTAACAAATTTTTTAAGTTTGGATGCTAAATATCTAGGCAATTTTTTGAGCTATCAATTATAAAATGATACATAAACAAAATTAAATAGTTTTAATCATTCAATGAATGTTATTAATAATATTTTTAAAACTTTTTCCTCAAAATCATACTAGAATTAAAGTCTTAAAATATTGATGAGACTAATTTTCATGTAAGATAGTGAAGCTTGGACCATACATAAATGTGATGAACACCAAACTACTTCCAAGAAAATGTAGTTTTTAAGAATAACTCAGACTGCTACACTAAATTAGACAAGAAGAAAAGTACTGATATTTTAGAGCAATTAAATATTAATTCAATTTTAAAAACATTCAAAATTAGAACCAAATGAAGATCTCACATAATCAGAATGACTTCTGAATAAGTTACCATCTAAGAAAAAAAAAATCTTTCAGCTGTCTGCTAAAATGGTTGAGTAACACTGCAACAGGGTATTAGGCCAAAAACATAATTGGAAGAATAAGAATAAGAGTGTCACTGAATTTCACCATTCTGTTAAAAGATTAAACTTATTTTGCACAAATCTTGTGATTATATTACTGTATTTATACTTTCAACTCTTATTTTTCATTTTAATTTCCAAATTTGTTTCGTTCTTTTTCTGTTTCTTCCTTCACCTCTTGTAAGTTTAAAACCACGACAAATTTCCCCACCCCAACTTCGAATTTGAGATCTTTTTGTAAATTTGTTAACAACTGTATCAACTATGAAGTTACCTAGCATTGGTGAAATTAGTGATAGCAAGATGAGTCCGAGGATTCACCATGAGATTACCTGAATATGCTCTGTAGTTGGAGAAACTCCCCTCTCCAAAAATCCACATAATCATGCCAAGTAGAATTCAAACCCACGCCCAAAGGCAACCCTGAAGCACAACTCCTGCTCATTAATATAGACGATGCCAATGACCTAATTTGAATTTAAATGTATACAAATTTTCTTACTAAGTCTACAAATTTTCTTATTAAGTCTATCTTTGAACCTTTACTCCCCACCTCTGGCTACTAGCAACAGGCATCTATAATGAACACCGCTCAAAATACCCCTCATTTCTCGTGAAAAACAACAACTGAATAGACTACAGTGGACTATAGTGGACTTTACGTTGTCAGCAAACAGCTGGATACATTAAGAAGATTGATTGGTTGATTAATTGATATCTTTGAACCTTCAATGAAATGTTACTTGCCAATTTTATTGTTTCATTCGTTTAAAAAGATAACAAAGAAATTATTATAGGCCTACATAACACAAAATAGTTCAATTTTCTCTATCCCATTTTGGTCTCTTAATTTTTGCAATGTTTCTTGAATTGATACATAACTTTATAAATAGAAAAAGTGTTTTCAAATTACTAGATTAATTATTATTATTATGATATCCAATGTCCTGGATCTTGGTAATTACACCATTTTTCTTCTTGCTTCCCAATATAAGCTAGTTATATCTTGTGCACTTAATGTTTACTTAGAGCGCTGCATTCATTACAGCATCTGTGTTGCATAACATATAGGTGTCCATGTCGAATATTTTCTTCCTGTTCAAATGGTGTATCAAGCAGTCATGACCTGTTGGAATTCAACATTTGGCTACGGTATCCTTGCAGTCTAACGAATGTTGGGGTTTTCCTTCGATATCTATTTTGACCCACTTTTTTCCTTGGTAAGAGTAATTATTATGCTAATCCTGTTTCAAAAGATGAAGTAGATCTTAAATTTGAGAAAAATTAAGACCATAAGAAATTATGATTGTGTGTCTCTCCACCCACCCACTGCACACTGTTCCTTTTGAGATATTACTGAAAGAATTTTGTTCATATTCAATATTTACAAGTTTATTTTACTAAACAGTAAGCACATTAATAGTAAACTTGTTACTCGGAAAATAGCTACTTTATTTTATATATATTATTTTAATGTACTGAAGTACATATGATATTTCCATGCAGATATTCTGCATCATCATACGATGAAAGAGTAATGTAACGGAGAAAAACTCTCTCCGGCGCCGGGATTTGAACCCGGGTTTTCAGCTCTACGTGCTGATGCTTTATCCACTGAGCCACACAGGATACCCACCCCGGCGTCAGACAGAATCGTCTGATACCCACCCCGGCGTCGGACAGAATCGTCTGAGATGAATCTGTCCGACGCCGGGGTGGGTATCCGGTGTGGCTCAGTGGATAAGCATCAGCACGTAGAGCTGAAAACCCGGGTTCAAATCCCGGCGCCGGAGAGAGTTTTTCTCCGTTCCATTACTCTTTCATCATACTTTATTTTAGCTATTAGCAGCATGAACAGGATTTGCTCAAGAATGCTTTTAAAGATTTTATCATATTCTTCCCTAACATAAGAAATAATGTAGTTGAATAATTTCAAGAGAAAAATTGTTCCAGGGCCAGGTATCGAACCTGGGACCCTGGCTGAGCATGCCAATGCTCTACCGACTGAACTACCCAGAAACTATACCAGATCCCAGCTCAATTTTCCCCATAATTAGGAACATTAAATCCAGATGTTTAAGATAGGTAGGGCATGTAGCACATATGAGTGAATCCAGAAATGCATATAGTGTGTTAGTTGGGAGACATGAGGGAAAAAGACCCTTGGGGAGGCCGAGACATAGATGGGAGAATAATATTAAAATGGATTTGAGGAAGGTGGGATATGATGGTAGGGACTGGATTAATCTTGCTCAAGGGACCGACAGTGGGCTTATGTGAGACTGGCAATGAACTCTCAGGTTCTCTGAAAGCCATTTGTGAGTAAAGCACATAAGTGTAAAGTTCAAGTATGTGAGATACAGGTAAATCTGAAGCTTCCAAGACACCAATCTTAAAACAAAATAACAATTGTCTTTTGTCAGTAATAATTGAAGTAAAACTACTGCCCACAAATATGCACCATTTAGAAATTTCAAAACACACTTTAAAAATTCCACCTCTGAGGTTCGGTGATATGTAAACTTACACAGATTAAGTAGGACTATTATAAGGCTGATTAGTGAAATATGTTACTGGTCAGCGATGTATGCAATGGATGACCACCTACATCATTAGCTCCTACCTTAGTTACCTCAAGAGTGATGTCTTATTTGTGTCACTTAATGAGGTTCCAACCTGTCTTAGGACTGCTGACTAAACAAGGATTGTACATATCTTTCTAAAACATAGAGATGTGATAATTTGAGAAATAAATCATTTATTAAATATACAGTAATAACTGGTTACAAATTTATTAGAATCAATAACTTCACTTTAAGTAAGTGAAAAAACTGGCATGCGTCAAACTAATAAAAAAATTGAAAATAATCATGCATGTATGTATACACAAACTGTCGTACAGTCTCTGCAATACTACAGTAGTATACCACAGAATAAAAATCATTCCAAATTGAATTCACTAGTTGGCAAGATAACTTATGGCACTTTCACTATGACGTGTCTATTTTTCTTCATTCTCGAATTTCAAATTTCAGTCCCTAGCATGAATTATAAATACACAGTAAAACTTCTGTAAGTTGGACACCTTACAGTTTCACCAAAACGTGTCAAACTTACATAAGTTTCCAAGATATTGAGTGGATCAAAAATTCTTAATGCAGTAGTGTACCCTGCATGTGGTACTGAGCAAGGAAAATACACAAAGTATTTTACTGTTATAAGTACTATAACAACTGATTAAAAAACCTTGTCAATTTATAGCATTTTAACTGGTTCCAAAGTAAAAATATCCAAGATACACACTTATCCAACTTGAGAGGTTTTACCATACAACAAAACAATATGCTGTTACCAACAAACGTCTTAAATCAAGAAGACATATATCATTAATTCAAACTTTCTCTAAAGTACATAATATTAAGGTATCAGTATTTCCTAAACAAACGTTAGGTAAGCTATCAACAAATACATTGAATGGGCAGAAAAAATGTTCTCAGTTAACACATAACTTCAAGGCACCTAACTGCAAAGTCACTAGTCTTCAGATAACCCCCACTAGGATCTGTGCCACACAAATGGTACTGCTCCCATTAACTGAAATTCTCTGACTTCAATCTATAATGCCATGAATTAGACGAAAAATGTTATTTTGAAATACATACCATACAGATTCTCCATAACGTTTGTGTCAATATTGTGGATTCTGATGTATCTTTTGTGAATTTAGTTGAAAATGTCTTATTTCGCGCTAAAAAACAATAGTTTACGTTTTAATATGCAAATAAATCCCGAATTTGAAACACTCAAGCCAAATTATACATCAAAAGACATGTTGCTAAAAAGTTTGCGCATGTTGTTAATATCAACATATATTTGCTATTATTATAATATGATATGTTTTTATTAATTAATATTTATTAACTTCAATATATCTTTAATTTCGTTACCCATTATACAATTTTGATCCAGCAATTATATCACATAATATGTGAGACATTTCAGCATCTTTTTACAGTTAAAAGAAAATCATTTGTAAAAGAACTGTGCATCCTCATCTCACTTCCTTATTGAGGATAAGGGAAAAGTAGAAAGACACAGATAGCACAAGGACAAAAATGAGTCAACTGGATCACAAAATCTTGATTAAATTTTTCATTTCTGACATTTTATTTCCTCACACCCCAGAAGTTAAATTATGGAAGCATAATTTTACATATTATCAAATTATTGGCCAACGCTAATGTATAAACTTCATAATTATTACAGCACATGTATAAATATAATTCTTGAATGTTATTTATTTTATTTAAATTTAGTGTATTTCTCAATAAACTCAATTCTCATACTCCAAATGTGTGCTCATGAAATTACTTTACAGTAAAAACTGTCATGTTATTTTACTCAAATAGAAATGCAAGTAAGAATATAGTTTCTCAACTGAAATGATTGTAGTTAAAAAATAAATAAATCAAAACCTAAATTTAATTTACTCTCTTTAAACAGGATTTTTCGATGTAGGCTCTAGTATAACTATTTCATTCTCAAACCATCAACACTGCAGACCTACATATTATTATTATGCATAGTTTCTTTGAAACATAAATACCGTAATTGTTCCTGAAAATTGTACGTCTATTTCCTGTTATTCTATTATTTAAACCACGAAAGAAGAGTAAACATTTTTTAGTAACTAATGTAATCTATTCAAAGCATAAGTTTGTTGTAGGAAAAGAATAAATTTGAATTTAGTTGAATAGGATGCATTCTCCATTACATTCTACGATATTCCATGTGTACCATACTGACTGTGAGTATAGAAGTAAGAGATCAGCCAGTTTAAAATTACATGAAGCCACTCATATTTTATTCAAGAAAAAATGATCAGACTGCAAACAACCACATAATATTACATTAAATAGTTTATATTAATAACAGCTGACAAGAGAAATGAGAAAAATGTATGAAGTTTCCACAAAATAGTCCATATCAAATTAATGTGAGACGCAATTAATTTTATGTCATTAATAGATTTTTTATTAAAAATTAAAATCTGTTGTCATATTTTTTAAATGTCATGAAAATTTTGCACATCTTACTTTCGTTCATCACATTTCACTTAGCAATCACCTATAATAGTTACGAAACTTTCATCAGGAAGATAAACTCTTAATAATCAGTACTCTATCAAACATGGAGAAAAATAAAAAAAATAATAAAACAAATAAAACAAATGAAGTCATTAATCATTCGATTTTAATACAATATATCGTCAGGCCTATTGAGGAGATCAGAAATGTTTCTTGCTTTACTGAATTTATTTTTATTATCTGAGGATTCAATAATGATAAATTAAACCCGTGCAATACAACGATATGAAATTTAGTAATACTGTGTTTAGTCTATATACTGTAAGTCAATCTTCAAAGCACTTTCTTCTATTGAATATTCACCTTACTTTAAAAAAATAGGTGGTGTGTGGGTATGGAAATGACTGTATAAGAGCATGTTATTTTCAAAGGTTAATCCACAAAGAACACAAGGGACTCTACGTCTGATATCAAAATTTTCATGATGTAAACTTTCATCTGAATCATTTAACCGACAAGCTGAAGGATTAACTTGTAATTCAGATGAGCCATTAATCTGAAGTATATTAGATGGCTGCTGTACTTGTGAAACATTACCAGGTGTCCCGACTTGCAACTGTTTAGATGATTGATCAATCTGTGTTAGCTGAGAAGAATGATTAAACTGTATTTCATCTGGCACTTGATCGACACCTTCAAGATCATTAGATCTATTACTGCACAAACCAGAAGACCATTTGCTGACAGTATTTGGTGTAGTGGTGGGAAGTAATGGAACTCTATCTAATTCAGAATCATCACAACCATATGATGCAGGGACAAAGGGAAGAATGCGTTGCAATTTAACATATGGAATTCGGTCAGTACTTAAATTATAATCATGGTTTGTTAACAACAAAGGTGCACTTTTTCTATCATCAATTGCACGTCTGGATCCTTGATTTGATTGATTACGTTTATTTGAATTAAATTCCTCACAGACTGATTTGCTTCTCCTCAATTCTGCATTATATACCTTCTTGCATTTAGAACTATTTTTGGAAACAGAAGCAAAACGTGTTTCAGATAGACTTCGTTTTCGTGTTCCTGCCTGTTCCACACTCCTAGATCTTAAACGGATGGATCGTCTCAACATTCGAGGTGAGACATCAGAATAATCAGAAACTGAATTATCTGAATCAATGAAGTCATCAGAATTCAACTGAAAACTTTCTTCAGAAAATGTATCGCTGTAGTCCTGATCATCCTTAGACTGCAAAGTATGCGACGAAGACTGTGATACATCACCTTCCATGGAGATCCCTGAAAAACAGTGAAAAATACGCTGATAATCTGTCCAACACACTCTCATATTTAGTTAATAATTTATTTCAAATTGTAAATTTAACTTTATTAAAACTCACTATGATAGAAAATAACAAACATCTACTTCACAGGAGAACAAAATATATAGATATACAAAATATTAAGGGAAAGGTTCAATTCAAAGTCAAAGCATTTAGAAAACAATGTAGATCAGTCCAGATACTCGATTTTGTTCATCAAATTTCAAGAACTAAATGTTAGAATCAATATCATTTAACTGCAATACAGTAACAAAATGCTACATTCTAATAAAGGCTAAACAGCGTGGTGTTAGACAAGTTTTTACATACTTTTAGATATATTTTGTCCTGTTTGACTGTGTTCTCTTGAAGTTTCCTAGTGCATGCAGCTCAGAACTCTCTAACTTATTTTACTCAGACTACACAAAGTAAAAGCAATGGAGAAATAAGCTAGAACACACCAGAAGTTGTTGCACGCTTCGGATTGAACACAGAACATGATTGCCTTACAATTCATCTTTTCCAAAATTGGGATTTTGAAAGTCCCTATTATCTACTATGTAGCATAAACACACTACGGATTATGGATAAAAAACAAATAGGGCCTACTAGAGTTCCCAGTGGTCCAATTCACCATTATTCTACAATGAACTCTGTAAAGTGTATTTGTACAAGGATGTTTTGAAAAGTAATGTCTCCTAATTTTTTGTGTTATTGTTAAGAAATTTCGGAGTATTAGCTGTCATACATTCTACTCAGTTAACTTTCCTGCTTCACTGACGCAAATTATAGTCTTAAACATGGAGCAAGTAAAAACACTATGTCAGTGCATCTGAAGCAGTGTGCTATGATAAAAGTTTCTGACAGCAGAAAATGTGGCCCCGATTGACATTCATCGGAAGAATGAAGGCTGTTTATGGAGATGAATGTGTAGACAACAGTACTGTGTGACGTTGGTCTGTTCGTTCTTGTAATGAACCTGGTGCGACTTTCAACTTATGTGACAAAGACCGGAGTGTGTGAAGGTGATAACAGCAGAACTGAGATTCCGAAAACTTGGTTTCATTGTCTTTCATCATCCTCCACACAGTCCTCCCAGTCTGGCACAATGAGATTTTTATCTGTTCCCAGAACTTAATAACATCTGAGATGATTGCACCTTTATTCTGATGATGCAGTGCAGATACTTGGTTTCACGTCTTTGATCATCATCCATACAGCCTCGATCTGGTGCCATCAGATTTTCATCTGTTCTCAAAACTTAAAGTACGCCTGATAGAACCGACCCTTACTTCTGACAATGCATTGTAGACAAAGTGAGGCTATGATTCCAGCATCGAAGTGAAATATTCTATACTGATGGTATCAAGAAACTGGTCTCCTGTTGGGAGAGGTGTTGATTACCAGGGTGACTATGGAGATATATGGATATCAACAATAAAGTTCTAGGAAGTTACCAATTTTTCTTTCACTCAAATAACTACAGTCATTTTCAAATAAAAAATTACGAGGCAAAACTTTTCAAAACAACCTCGTACTTTCTTGCTGATGTTTGTAGAGTGTTTTCTCTGATTAATCTATATTAAGTGTTCAAGTTAATTTACGAAGTATTTTATGTATGTAATTTGATATTTTTATTTATACTAGTGGGAAATGACACTGTCAAGCCCCACTGTATTAAAATACATATATTCTGCTTGTAACTACCATTACATACGTATCTCTGACAGTCATGAAGCTGCATTGCAGATGGGAGATTTACTGCCAGTGCAACTATGCTCCATTATAAATAAACTGTTATCCGATGTATAGTATGAATTATGAATAAAATGAATCCAGTACAATCATTTGCACTACAGCAAAATTAAAATAACTAAAAATCATAAATATGCAAAAATATCACAAAGAAAACATACAAAAGCATCACGAGAGAAGAGGGAAGATGAAATGAACATCTCTAGACAGTATTACTGCAAAATTCACATGAACAAGAAAATTCGTGATGGTAAAAGAGACTGATTTATCAAATTTTATAGTGCTTAGATTATAGTGTTAAATATACTACATGGACATTTTAGAAACAAAGAAAACATCTGCTCTGAAACTTAAGAATATAATTAGAACTTACCACAGTTGAATGTACTGCGTTGTATTGACATAACAAAATTGT
This sequence comes from Periplaneta americana, assembly GCF_040183065.1. Classification (NCBI taxonomy): domain Eukaryota; kingdom Metazoa; phylum Arthropoda; class Insecta; order Blattodea; family Blattidae; genus Periplaneta; species Periplaneta americana. The sequence goes on along the minus strand of NC_091130.1, from coordinate 128,278,197 downwards.
TTATCTTTGTGTACATCCAGAAAATTAATATATTAAAAATTAGAATGTAAAAATTAGCCTTTGTTGTAGCTGAAGAAAAAATTTTAAGAGTATAAAATTCTGAAGCAAGAGAAATAGTTCCTTAGTTATTAACACAAATAGAATGCAATTTAATGCATCAGCAATGTTTTGCATAATTGCACTATTTAAATTAAATAGTATTTCAGAGCCAAAGAATCTTTCTTTAATGTTACACTGTGTGACAATAAACATTAAATCCTTTCACTATCTATGCATGCACAATAATGAGCAGTCAAAAGCAGAAGGTGTGTAAGTAATTTCTTAAACAATCTGGGTAACTTGATAAAAATATATTTCTTTTACTTTTAGTGAAATTACAATTATTTTAGTTGAACATATTAGCAATCAGTGGATAGTAAGAAGGAGGTATAAATTGAAGGCGGGAAGAAAGATGAGAGTCCGTAAACCGAAATTTTTTAAATTTGAAAGACATGTTGGTTCAGAAAAGTGTGAATACAATTAATAATTATATATAATAAATTTTCAGTCAAATACACTTTTCAATTTGTGAGGTCAGATAATCTGTTACATCACAATATTTAATACGAAGTCACTAATATTTTCGACTTTAAAAAGTCATCTTCAGGTGCATGAGATGCAAACAACTTTTAAAATTAGGTGATAAGTTGATCTAGCAATTAATAACATAATAAGTAATGCATGTACTGGCATTTACATTTAAATTTCGTGCCTCTTGAGGTAAACTGTACATGGTAAAGCTGAACACTGATGCTAGATTCTCGTATGTATATAAGAGACAAGGAGAAGGCACAGCATGATATTAACCTTACACAATTAAAGGCTAAGTATTCTCATTAGATTGTATCATTAAAATTAAATTTGTACAGTTTGATATTAACTATGTTAAAATGTTAAATATAATGTATAAATTTAAAAGAGATGGAGAAGCTGTGATGCAAATGCTGTTGGTGGGAGAGCACGCAGTCTAATTCGTCGTGGTGAATGCCATAGTTGTATAGTTGTTCAGTTGTTTGCTTCCAGACAAGGGGGCATGTTTCACCCGACATTACATGTTTCAAACATGTCTAAAACATGTAACATCGGGTGAAACATGCCCCCTTGTCTGGATGCAAACAACTGAACAACTATACAACTATGGCATTCACCACGACAAATTAGACTGCGTGCTCTCCCACCAACAGCATTTGCATCACAGCTTCTCCATCTCTTTTAAATTTATACATTATATTTAACATAGTTAATATCAAACTGTACAAATTTAATTTTAATGATACGATCTAATGAGAATACTTAGCCTTTAATTGTATAAGGTTAATATGCTGTGCCTTCTCCTTGTCTCTTATATACACACGAGAATCTAGCATCAGTGTTCAGCTTTACTATATACAGTTTACCTCAAGAGGCACGAAATTTAAATGTAAATGCCAGTACATGCATTACTTATTATGTTATTAATTGCTAGATCAACTTATCACCTAATTTTAAAAATTGTTTGCATCTCATGCACCTGAAGATGACTTTTTAAAGTCGAAAATATTAGTGACTTCGTATTAAATATTGTGATGTAACAGATTATCTGACCTCACAAATTGAAAAGTGTATTTGACTGAAAATTTATTAATTTATTATATATAATTATTAATCGAAATATTTTAGTTCGAAGTGCCATCTATTGGATTACGCTGAGAACTAATAGAGGCTTACATGGTTATAAAAATCTCCAGGTGCAATAAAAAAAAAATAAAAGGAATGACATTACGCATGTGAATTAAAGCAGAGAGTTTTAAAGTTTAAAATTCATTTTTCTCTAAAGTTTGTTATTTGGACTCTCATCGTTCTTCCCGCCAACCCTTCAATTGTTACTTTGTGCTGTATTTTATAGAACTTTTACTTTAATCCTCACTTACAATTTTTTACTTACACAACTTCTGTTTTCAGCGGCTCAATTAATTTTATTGTGCATATCTCTTGTTTTAATGCTTAGACTCTTGGAGGGTTTCCATTTGCCTTCTTGCTTCCTAATATAAATTATTAATTTTGTTCCCAGACTTAAGGGTTGAGCTTTCTATTCATGGCAGATCTGTTATTGTTATAGAATATAATATTAACTTCCTCTATGATATTATACACTAGGAATGAAAGATTTGGACTTTTTAGTATTCAACTCGGAGGTTTGAAGAGTAAATGAAACTAATTTACATAAAACCACATTAAATTCAGAATTCAATCAATAAAACAGCGAGATTTAAAACAATAAATGATATGTCATATGGTATAATATGTTTTGTTTAATTACTATTATTGGTGTAAATTTGGATGTCAATGATTATGAAAATTGCACCTTAAATCACTTTCTATTTTGTACACGAAGTTACATCAGGTGTATAATTAGATAATTAAAATTCAATATAAAGATAAGATTCTAGATATACAGGATGTAGGATAAGTGACTCCCTATTTTAAAATTCTAATAACTAGGTATTTCTTTATTATTATCAGTGTTAAAAAAACAAGGGAATAAGTCTGTGAGAGTTTCTTATTATACACTGTTTCAGGTAAAAGATTCCTCTGGTTTTGAGTGTGGAACAAATAACTGAAACAACCGCCAAGTTTGAGGTATGGAATTCAATTGTCTTAGTACAACTTGATGGAGGCATTCATCACTTGACCCCAAGACAATGAAAGTTGTCATAAATTAAAGACAACTGGCTCTGTTATGGGTGTTCATAGAGACCAGAACATCATTCAAATCCCGGACTTAAGAAAACAATGAACATTTCGTTTATCACTGCAATGTATCCTGAGTCCGAAATGTTGAAGGACGTATTGCTTTAAGAATGTCCATAACAGAGCCAGTGGTCATTAATTTATAGCGACAGTTTTTCATTGTCTTAGGGTCAAATTACTCATGAATACCATTATCTCTTCTGCATCAACGTTCACCAAGACAACTAAATTCCATGGCAGCTGTTTTAGCTATTTGTTCCACATTCAAAACTGGAGGCATCTTTCATCTGAAACAGAACAAAATAATGAAACTTCATAGATTTGTTATTCTTTCATTTTTGCAACGTTGAGTTACGACAATAACAATACAGTTATTAGAATTTCAAAATAGCGAGTCATTTATCATACACCCTGTACATGATTTTATTTACGATACCAGTATATAAATTTTCAACACCATATGGCACCAAATGAAATCTTAAAAAATAATAAAAATGATTCAATTGAAAAGAAAATATTTAAATTCCTACACATAACTGCTTTAAAATATGTAGTTTTAGGCAACTGCAAATATGTTGTTTGTTGTTTTCTAATGCCAGGCATTTGACAATAAAGTCATTTGACCTCTTGCACGCCAATATTTTTCAAACTGCAAATAAAATACATACTAGGTTCAAAAAGTTCCCGGAATTTGCTAGCATCATAGAAACAACGTACCTTAAACACTATTCTACAGCATTCCCTTCAAAATAGTTGCCTTCCGCAACAACACACTTTTGCCAACGCGTGTAGAGTTCCTGGAAGCAGGCCTGGAAGCCATTTTGTGAAACCCGTCTTAGTGCTCTCGTCGCGTTTGCGATAACCTCTTCAGCATTGAATCTCCGTCCTTTCAGATGACTTTTCAGATGGGGAAACAGAAAGTAATCAGGTGGTGAGAGATCAGGAGAGTATGGTGGGTGATCCAAAGCAGTTATGTTGTACCTGGCAAGAAAATTCTTTACAATAATTGCGCGATGAGCAGGTGCATTGTCATGCATAAGGAACCAGTTGTTTTCTACCCACTTCTCTGGACGTTTCCTTCTCACTGCGTCCCAGAGGCGACGGAGGGTTTCTACGTACAATTCTTTCGTTACAGTACGACCTTCTGGAATGAACTCATGGTGCATGAGACCCTGAGAGTCGAAGAAAACTTCCAAAATAACTTTGCTTTAAGTGTGCTTAAATGCGACAGGCTCATGTCAGTAGATTTACTGGCATATGAAAGAACTCCTGCGTGACAAAATTCCGGCACATCCGGCGATGCTGATATAACCTCTGCAGTTGCGAGCGTCGTTAAATAAAACATAACATTTAAAATAACTTTGCCTTTGGAAGTGTCCCTAGGAAATTTTTGCTTCTGAGGAGATGTTTTCGATTTCCACTCAGATGACTGTCGTTTAGGGACTGGGTCGCACAAGTAGCACCAGTTTCATTTTGTTTAAGAAATCACCATCTTCATCAGCCATACTGATCATGTCCCCAGCAAAACACAGAACTTGATGTTTGTACTTTGCTCTGTGGACATAATTACAAAATGCGACGAACAAACAAAACACTATGATAAACAAATGCCTACAACTCAAAACCAATAATTGTCATTATCAACAAACTTTAAGGAAATGACATCATGAATGTTACCAACAAAACAAATGTATAATATCCCTTGTTATATATTAATACGAAAAATGGTAGTAAAATTCCGGGAACTTTTTGAACCTAGTAGTATAAGTAGGCATAATGAAATGTTGAATTTGTGTGGAATGCAAGAAATAAGATAAATGGACATAATAGGTTTCAGAGTAGGTATCAAAATACCAATGTTATCACAAACGATACGCAATAAATACACTAGACAAAAATAGATTGTAGTACACAAAACAATGTGATTTAATGTTAATTACTTTCTTTTTGTAATATTTTCTTCTACAGAACAGAACAGAAAACAATCATTATTAATCATGATTAATAACACAATCATTTTATTTCTTAAATTATAATACAGATATACAATTTTACGTTAGTTTATATTTACTAACAACAGAATTTCCAGTTCTATTTCTGGCACAGATCACACTACAATAAAACACGTTATTTACAAAAGGCACATACTGATTGATGTAGGCTAATACATCTTGTTATCCTGTGTAGGAAAGACTAAATTGTGGCTAGGCTTGATGCCAACAAGCTATATGACGAACGAGATTATAACGTTGGTGCGTTTTTTTAGGACAAAATGGACACTGGAACTGCGCAGGTTTCCCACATTCATACTGTAGATGTCTGCGCAAACTGTCATTGCGTGTGTAGCCCTTACCACATTGGTAACACTGAAATGATGAAGGACGACTTGACAGATAAGGAAGTTTCCGTAAAGACTTCTCTGCAAAACAGAAACAGAAACACATCAATGTAGTCTTATAGCCAAGTCGAAAGAATAACGTGGATTAAACTGCGTTTCAGACACCCACTTCCAGGTTCACCCATTTTTAAAGCAATATCAAACCTCAAACCTACTGGTCCACAGTATTCGTGACAACCCAATTAACTGAAATAACATTGCCACAATGACAAACATATGTTACTGTATAAATTCTTTTCTCTTTCTTTCTATGATATGTTTCTTTTCATATTTCCATACATACATACATACACACACACACAGTATCAGAAAAACTGAAGAAAACATAATTATGAAGTTGATATATTACCTTTCAATTTCCATCAGAATTATGTTTGGATAACAGTTTCTTCACAACCAAATTTTTACTCTGTACAGTTCACAAGTTACAGGTTATAGGTTAACCAAAAAAATACTTCTTAAACGTGATTATGATACAGCTTCTGCTAGAGGAGAAAACATATTTCTCTAATAAAGGGAACATGGTGCCGATGGTGTAAGCACAAGAAATAGGTAGCAGTAATTTATGATAGTGCTAGGAAATAATATATTGGACTCTACGAAAGTACATTCTGAATTATATGAAAAAAAATTGTTATGCACCTTATGAAGACTACATGCTTCACTTCTCCACATGTACAATCTGAACACCAATAAGTAAATATATAAAACAATGTTAGATCAATAAATATTGAGACTTTTCATTTTAAGTTCAAAATATAGCTTTGGAAAAGAGAGTTTAATTCACTAGATAGCAGCAACACATAACCTTTGTCTACAATGCTGACTGTAATTAAAATTGCTCTAATTCGTCTACAATTAAAATACAGGTGGCACAGTACATGGAAGCAGCAGGGAAAGGGGGAGGAAATATCCTCTTAAGAAAATCTAAAAATATTGCAGCAAGAATATGGAAATAGTATAGCAGCTCATGCAATAATCTATAGATGATTTAATGAGTTCAGGGAGGGCTAGTACTCCGGTGTGAAAGAATGTGGGCACAGAGCACCTGCAAGTGTGAGACAGAAATCGACATCATTACAGCTACAAACTATCTATCAAAATCATAATGGCAATTCTGTCAAGGTTTGAGGAACTCCTATGCTAGCACCTACAATGTGATCCAAAACTAGCAGCTTTTGTTCGGCTATACATGGAACAAGATTTTTTTTTTTTTGTGAATGCTGCATACATAGTTCAATGGCAGAGGCTATAAAATAGTGCCAGAATGCCTCAATAACTGTTGAAGCTTGCCTGCAGGAGTTTTTACTCATAAAACCAGAACATAGTCAAAAGTATAGTAAATAAAAAATGTAAAGAATAAACAATATTCACTCGCCATTATTTTAAAGGAACTGCTAGAAATGATTTCTCCCCTTGTAAATATTAAGCTGACAATGACTTAGGAAATTATGACTCATCCTTCAAATCTCTAACAGCAATATGTTATTAACTGCTTATTTTAGCACTCTCCCAGCAATATATCATTAAGTGCTAATAATTTTATCTCATTCTACATCCACTAGAACTCGAGGACTGTTTCACATACTTGTTGTTCCAAGTTCACTCGCAATTAAAAATCATCTGGGGAACTAAGCAACCTAATCCTTGACTATTATTATTCAGTCTTGAAAAGATTTCGTAAACAGTTTCCATAAAAAAAAAATACATATGCGACTCATTGCAAATCCTGTTTCAAGTACTTTCCTTTTTTCTTCCACAGTGAGCGTAGTCAAGAAGAATCACAGGATGAACGCATAAAAAATATTGGACAGATATTTCTGTAAGTACTGGCAGTGCACCAAATCTCAACCCATTTCTCATGCAATGGGATACAATGAAATGTAGCAGTTTTGAATATCTCTGCTAAGTTTGTGAGTGAACTTCAGCACTCAAATGGAACAAAGCTTGTCACTAATTAATAACAATTATGGATCAATCATGCTAACATGAATAGACTGAAGCATCTAGCCACATAAAGTTAAATTTTTTCCCATAATCATGGTGTTCTTATGTGTATATTACAGAGATTTTTTGAAACTAAATTTCAAAACTATAAGCTCCTTAAAAATTTAAGTTTGCAAAATACTGCACTCCTGAACTAAGCAGCAACTTAATTTTCTATTCGGACTTAATAGTATTGTTGCACTATTTCTTATAGCATTTCTTCAGTAAGGGCTTTCTTAGAATACTTCTCAATACTTGTAATTTCTTAAGTAAATTCACAAAATACTTTCTTGGAAATATATTACACTGTAGAAAATATCTCATAAGGCCAAGTTTCAACAAGGAAATTTGTTGTTCAGTTGACTATTCAACTCTCACCTAGCAGATTTTTTTATTGCTTAGCACTCGAACACACTAGAAAAAGTGTCAGTAAAGGTTGGCATATGGTGGAATGCAGCGAAACTTTCGGAAAACCAAGGGAATAAAAGGAAATGATGGTATACTAAAGATGAACGTAGGTGAAGGATGCATAATAGTCGAGAAAATCTCTACTCAGTTGACAAGCCAAATAAAAATGCACTGTATAAGATGACACCTTAAGCACATGATCCATGATTGTAACCTATTGTGCTTATACACGTTTGAACAAAAAGCCATGCAGATGCTGTACTAGAGTATTTATCTAAAACCTCAGCATCCTCTTCAGAACTCTGATCTAGTTACACACGATTTTTTGTTATTCCCCTTCTTTGAACTCCTGGTTGATTTAAAACTTCTGTAGCTGTTCTTAAAATATATACAATTCTAACAGTTACGAAAAACAATGTGTGCCATGTGCTAGAAAACTATAAAAACCGTTGGAATAATGCATTTAAATTTATGGGGGTCATTTCATGTGAAAGATCATGTATTCAATAATTCAATGTAATAAACAGTTCTTAAAAAAACAAAAAAAAAAAAACAAAAAAACAAGTCTCCATCTATATTGATAAGTTTTTGTATAATAATTACTATTCTACTACTACTAATAGTTCTAGTATTAAATTTAAAAAGTTATGTATGGATTTGATAAAAATTGAAAAATTGTAAATTTAAATTTATATACTATAATTGCATAGTAGACATAAGACAAATTGTATTGCATAATTATTAATTTCAATTCAGCAATCCGCCCCTGAGCACGAGTTCTACTCTTTCAGGGGCGAGCTAAAGTTTTTCTGTATATATTATATTTTATGTTACAATTATTAGCAAAATAATAAATAAATAAATAAATTTAGTTTTTCTTACTTGTAGCAATAGAAGTGGTAGTGGTAGTGGTAGTGGTACCGGAAATGGTAGTAACAGCAGCATAATAAACATGAATTCAAAAGGTAACTATACAGTACAGTGAATACCACAATATTTTCATTTTAACTATATATTTATGCATTATAGCAGCCCTAACCAGAATCAATACTGAATATAATTAACACTTAAGCCAAGAGTTATTAAATATCCAGTATATCTCTGTGCTGGTACCTTTTGTCCTTGATATGAAAAATTTTCATCATGTGGCAGCATTTGACATAGGGACATCTATTTTTTTTTTACCATGAATATTGGATGAAAAGAATGGTTAAAAATTCACGTTGATATTACAGTTAGTTTTCTCGATAAAGAATCGCAAATTTGAACATGCACGCAGGATACGGATGCAGATTACTAGTACCACCTATGGTTCTAGGCAATTTAAATGTCAGGTGTACTAGTATAGCATCAAGTTCAAAGCATTAATAATTATAAAGGAACTGAAGGGTTTGGGGGAAAAACACGTTAAGTCACATTTTGCAAATTTTTCACGACAGCGTTTACAAACTTGCAGAATAACATTACCTTCCCGTGTAAGCCTTCCCTTAATATGCTTATAAAATGGAACTGAGTTTTCTCCCTTTATGATTAGGGGATCTTAAAGATCTCAACTTTAACTGCCACATTCAATTAAAATATAAAAATTACTAAATTTGGACTAAATATGTTTTACCCTGAACCCTTCAATTGTATTTGTGACTTTTTGGAAAGTTAAACTTTTCAGCACAAAGTTAAAAATACTGTTAGGGCTAACTGTGAGATATGAGTTTATACACTCGTATTTTTAATATAATCCTATTCGAGAAAACTACTCTGACATTCATAATAATGAAAATACAAATAATACTATAAATACCGTATACTGGAAAATATTGTGGATTACAAACATTTCCTCAAACTAAGATCTCAGTATCAATTGCATGCTTCTGCCTTCTGGTGACGTATACACAGCATGCACCACTACAGGAATTAGTCTTCAACTGTTTATGAGTAATACTGCAGCACTATCTTAACAATAAAGATAATTTCATACTGACTTTCAAAACATCCATATCTGAATATATGCCATTACTTCGATATATTTAGGAGTTTTCAGTAATACACTCAACAATTCCATATCATCCATTGTTATTATATTTCCCTAGAAAATACCAGAAGTTGTTCGTAGTGACTGTTAAAAAACTTTACATTAGTCTTACTTCTACCATACCCATTTCGTTTGTAAGTTAGCTCGTAAGTTCGAAATAAAATATGTAGAAGGTATATGGAATGAATCTGATTTATTGAAATAAATATTCTCACAGAAAATCTAATCAACCATAGTGCTCCCATTCAGAAAATGAATGTATTTTGTGAATGGTTGAAAGCAACAACAGGCATCTATTTTTGATCTCACTAATAAATTAGTGGCAAGAAATACTATAAGTAAATTATGTGAATTTTATACTTTTATGTATTTTTGTTTCATTATTTATTTGTTAGAACTCAGTATCAATTTTTTAAAGATGAAAACCACTCAAAATGGGACCACCTATAAATAGGTTCTATATTTACTTTTACATAACATATTTCGAAACTATTTAACCAATTTAACAATATCCATTATTACACAAGGTAATTACATTATTATCACATAAAAATATAAACATACATCATTACAAATTTCATATTAAGATATCTGAATGAAATAGTCTTACACGTCTCTTTCTCTCTCTCTACACACAAATTCCACAATTTGGGACATCTGGCCAAAATCTACGGCTGACCACTAGGATCCAAAATACAAAGCAGAGGTTAAATTAAAAATACAATATGATTGCGGAGAGAATATGGAACAATGATAAATTTAAAAATAAAGTACAATTTGATTTCAGAGAAACATGAGATGAAAATACATTGAAGAGTAATGAAATGAAGTAAAAAAAAAAAAAATTACATAGTATTATACAAATGATTGTGTAAAATGGATAATGAATCTCTCAATACCATTAGACAAATTTTGTTAATGTCCTCATTAGAAAATTTAAAAGAAAGGAGAATGGTTTTGGTTAACTTAAATGAAGTTCCCCTAGCGTCAAAAAGAAGTCTTTTCACTTCCCATGTATTAATATTCATTTTGTATCTCTCACTGAAGTGAGGAATACATGGGTTGTAAATAGACTTCTTTTCATCGTTAACATTATTGGCTTGTTGATCATCCTTCTCAAAACGGAAATCTTGATAATTAAATTTGTTACCATCAAGAAAAACTTACATGTATTACCAATTATTAAAAAAAAAAGACAATTTTACATTATAACTAAACGTATAGTGTCAACATATACAACTGAGACTCCAAGAACAAACAAATATTGTTACATTTGGAAAATAATTATAACTTTCAACTTCTCCCTGGTAATTTAAAAAAAGTTTACTACGTCTTTTCATTTATTTCCAATTATTATTTACTTTAAATGCAAATCATTAAACCATTTGCGAAAAGCTGGTGCCTCGGCATGTCAACAATAAGTTGGTTAACAAAGTAAGACTAAATTGAAATTTGTGTAACGTACTTAATTTGCAATCAAACATAATATTAGAAATTGACATATAAAAGATATCAAGAGTATTGTTAATTTTCAATATGTAAGAAGGACACATTACTTTATTTCCTGAATTTCTGCCTCAAGTATTACAAGTATTATATTGTTTTCGAAAAAAATAATAAATGTCTTACTATATGATGCCCGTGGTTGTTGTTAAAAACTGTTTCTATTGTAACTGAATATAAATAATATGAACTTCTGTTCTGCAGATAGTATGATTTCATCTTTATTTTCAAAAGTCCTCTTTGTTCGAAAATCCACAGACTACTGTATATTTTCTCTGTAAGTTTGTCCATGCACAAGTTGCATGTGATCTTTCAAAACATGCTTATATGTATACATTTTTCTGCATATTCGACATTCGTACTTAGGTTCTTGACCACATTCCATTCTGACATGTCGAGATAAGGAACTCTTATACCTATATGAATTACCACATCTGTTACATTTCCACTCATTGTTAACTGTCCCTGACATATCTTGAATTCGGTTTGCATCTCCACCCTCAATTCCTGACAGCAGATACTGTAATACAGTGTCACCTTGTTGTAGACACCATTCACCTGGAAGTAAGATAATCGATACAATATTGCTTCTCTGACACGAGATTCAAAAATAATGCAAGGGTTTTCTGTTTAAGTCTTAGTGCTAAATCTGTATGATTAATAATATTATATCTCCAATATATTTTTCAACTTTATTCAACAATTACAAATACAACGAACTTCGATATTTCTAATTGCTTTCGGAAATGGATAATGCTTCAAGTTATCGAAAATTCGAGATATGGAAAATATGCCCAAAAAAGTCTCCAATATTGTTACTGCACAAATACAGTACTACCATTACTACTACAGTACTAACTATGATTTTAATGTTAAGTAAAAGTCAGTACTTATTTCTGATCAATTTCATATTAATAAGCTAATGCGGACATGGATATTTTCTTTTTTACTTCAAATGGACTAAACTAAAATGTTGTGACTTCTTATTACCACTCCACATTACTAAATCCACTGAAGGTACGCCTATTCTAGTAGCCATAATTGTCTATTAAGGTTCAAAATTGTGCAGTAAAGCTTATATAAAAAAAAACAATAAATTTATGATCTGTTGTATTTTTCGAACAGTGGAACTTCAAGACAGTGTGTATTGTATTGCATTTATTTACATTCCACGGTATTCATACATCGTTTCACAGCTAGAATACGGAACATGTAGGGTTGTCAACCGTCCTGTATTTCCCAGGAACTCCTGTATTTTCCCTTAATTTTTAAGTCTCCCGGCTCCCGTACTTTTCTTTTCTTCTAATATTTTTCTCCCTTATTTTTGTATTTTGCAGGAAAAAATTATTATTCTAAACATTTGATTTTGCCGTGAATGACGATTGTTTATATGATGAATTCTGTTGTTCAAGAGAAGATTTAAAATCTGCAGTCTTTGTAGAAGGTAATGCTTGCCAGAAATGGGTTTTAATACTCACCTGTTTAAAATCAAACAATATCAATATTACAAAACTGGAAAAAATGGCTAGTTTGTTCTAAGCATACCAAGTAGTAATTCTCATACAAAGAGGGTGTTTTATCTCATGAACAATAACTGACAGATGTTCAAAACAGGAGCATGACACATCTATTGAAATCAGAGCTGCAAACTGCAGTCGACTTCAACTATTACGTGAATCAAAATCTGTTTCAAAATACACTTAAATTAAGACTAGCTGCCGAAGTGTAGAATAAATTCGTTTTTAGTACCTGTACGGAATAATTTTCCAGTTTACTATGTAAAATTTGGTATATTCCTTCGTCTCCCATATTTCCTACAAAAAAAGTTGGCAACCCTAGGAACATGTCAAAAAAAATTTAATAGTACTACAAAGTCTTAATTATAGTCAGAGTCTAGTTGAAATATATACAGAAGAGTTTTACAATGTACTATTACAACACAAGGAGTTATTATTATTATTATTATTATTATTATTACAAACTGCCTCCCAACTGAAGTAGACTCTTAAGTCTTGGTATACTGACATATTATGACTTAATACAAGACAGAAGTATTCAAACAGTGTTCTCAAATGTCATAAATTCACCTACAAAGTAGAAGGCATGAGAAATTAGGTACTTCTTTAATTTGGCCCTAAATAATGTTATGTTTTCAGTTTCATTTTTTCATATCCATAGGGACGCTATTAAAAATTTCTTACTGGCATATAACGCACTTCTTTTTGATAGCACAATAGATTTGCCAATAGAGAAATTAAATTATGGTTTATTTAACGACGCTCGCAACTGCAAAGGTTATATCAGTATCGCCAGTGTGTCGGAATTTTGTCCCACAGGAATTCTTTTACATGCCAGTAAATCTACTGACATGAGCCTGTCACATTTAAACACACTTAAATGCCATTGACCTCGGCCGGGATCGAACCCGCAATCTCGAGTACAGAAGGCCAGCACTATACCAAGTACACTACTGAGGCCGACTTGCCAATATAGTATCAAAGTCATTTTTTGACGAGTATTTATATTATGGACTATTGAATTAATTACAAAGTTTTCACGATTACATACGAAAAAGTTTATTAATGAAAAAATATATTGACAAGCCATGGGTATTATTTGTAGTTTTTTGAAAATGGTCCTACACGATTCCCTAGATTTGGCACCTACAATAGAACCCCAATTAGGATCGGGTCAATCCAGATATGCAGAAATTTGGGTAACCGGATATAGCTCATGAATAATTAAGAAAAACCAATGTCTGTATGCATTTTCATTTTGAAGTCCCAGACATCCACTGCTGTGGAATAATGGTTAGTATGTCTGACCATGAAACAAGCAGGCCCAGGTTCAAATCCTGGTTGGGATAAGTTACCTGGTTGAGGTTCTTTCCGGGGGTTTTCCTCAATCCAACGAGAACAAATGCTGGGTAACTTTTAGTGCTCGACCCTGGACTTATTTCGTTGGCATTACCTTCTTTCACTCAGACGTTGAAGAACCATAACAGTTGATAAAGCGTCATAAAATAAACCAATTTAAAAAGTCCCAGGCACAGCTAATCCTATGTTTACCTTTATTTAGTAGCCTTGCACAGGTCTTTATATTCAAGCATACAGATCGAATTTTAGCTTGATTTCCGTGATTAATTAGGGGTGGGGGGGGGAGCAGGAGGACTGTTGGATAATTTGATGATTGATTAAACAAGAGGTGGATAATCGAGGTTCTACTATATGACTACAGCAACTTTTATTTTAAAAAATCAACAAAAATTAACTATCTAAATCAGTGGTTCTCACTTTTGTTACTGTTAAATTATTGTCATTGATTCATCTTCAACTTTTCCCCTTTTAATCAAAAACTTATCCATAAGTTAGATTAACACAATAATACAAATAACACACGTGAAACTAAAATCAACCTCAAAATATGCCAGAAAACGGACAAAATGGCGTTACGACTGTATGTCTACAAACAAATGACAGGTGAAGGCAAGTTGTGAGCGTGCTAGACCGAGGCTCTTGCACTGTTGTGAAACTCGGTACATTAGTCCCCTCTCGCATTGTTGCCAACTCGTACGTTAGTGTGCTCCGGGAACTCACTACATAGGATAATGTGCCGTGAACTAAAAAGGGTTGAGAACCACTATCTAAATACTTAAGATTTACATAGGAAAATTGTAATAATCTGATAAAGAAGCATACATGGCATTCCTATGCTTTAATATAATAAAATACATTATATCACTTCTGAAACACCTCCTACAGAATAATTGCTTATATATTTTTATAACAATTATGTTTTGCTGAGACAAGTTACTGTGTTACAGCAAGAGTAATTTCCTTTAAATATAGAACTAGCTATTCATCCGAGATTAAAAGAAGAACAATGTAGTTCTACAGTTATGCAATAAAACTCTGCTTATAGAGTCAAAAAATTAACTTTAATATAGCAATAAAAAATAAGAATCATATAGTTGACGGTTGTACTATAGATATAATAAAACATATATGTTATATCCTCCTGGTTGAAGTATCAGTGCAGACCCAATGAGAATATGACGTCAATGAACTACAGTCAAAATGACTGTCCCTTTGAAAGCATGGTCGAGAGAGAAGCAGCATGCAGTTGTGTAACACTTAAGCAGATTTATGAGTGGAATTGAAAATTTAAAAGTTGGATATCAACTGTGATTGATGTAGCTTCTTCTGGTTGCCTTACACTGCGATTATGCTGCAGTGGAATGAGTGATACTGGAAAATCAATGGGTAACAATATACGAGGTGGCTGGATAAATTGATCAGCCATGGCCCGAAGCACCACATCATTCAAGACGTGCTACAGTACCACAAAGTTTATGCTTGGTAAATACTAAAAAACTCCCAAACTGAAACAGTACCACAAACTCTATGCTAGGTGAATACAATATATTATGATGTACCGAAGTACATATGATATTTCCATTCAGATATTCTGCGTCATCATAATACATCGGTATATCATAATATATGATTTGCAAATAACCACTTAGTGATTTAAGATGGCGCTTATTCCGTCGGATCCCAGCCACTTAGTCATTCAGAATGAGTGCACCTCTGCACATGTGTGGACATGGTCCCAGTGTCATACATCTATGACACAGTGCATGAGGGTAGGCCACTAGAGGGAACCCAAGAGGTGGAACTTAAACTGAGAGGATTCGATCCAATATCCGGATGGGAATCCGGTGTGGCTTAGTGGATAGAGGATCAGCATGTAGAGATGAAAACCCAGGTTCAAATCCTGGCGCCGGAGAGAATTTTTCCCCGTTCCACACATTTTTCATCATAGGTGAATACAAAACAACTTATCAAAAAACTGAAAGGACACTGTGTGGTTCTTTGTTGAAACACTGTTATGACATTATGAGCCAAAGGAGATGGTTTTCCATACCATACAGTCACTGGCGACGAACACTGGGTTCATTATTTTCAGCAAGTGGCGACATTCATTACTTCCAAAACCTAATAAGTTCCATATAATTCTGGGAACATAAAATTCTCAGGGAACGCTCTGTTAACTATGAATCATACTGTGAACTACATCAGAATCACTTGAAATTCAAAATCAGTTCAAAACATCGAGATTTGCTCAGTTCGGATGTGTTCTTACAGCATGATAACATGTGGCTGCACAGACCTTATACAACAGCAAAGAAAATCCCAGATATGCATTGAGTGTTTTCCACTTCATGTATGTTCAATGGACCTCGCACAAAGTGATTATCAATTGTCTGGACTCCTCAAGGAGGCAAGAAGTAAAAGAAACAGTACAATGCAGTCAAAAAATATTTTTAACATGGAGTCCAGGCATTAGTGAAGCACTGGCACATCTGCATGATGGAGACTGTCTTAAAAAAGTGTTCTCAATTCTATTTGTGCATCTCATATTAACATAAAAACATTAAGGTTACATTCTGTCTCTCTGTCTTTAATTTTCTGAATGATAAAATAGTATTAAACATGGTACTGGGAAATGTTAAGATATAAGGATATTCATGGAATCAGAAAAATTAACTTTATTAACTTTTTCTGTGAAAAGTGAATAAAAATGTACAGTGACATAAATATTTATTTTATTTAAATTACATAAATCTTTGAAGGTACACATGTATTAATCTGAAGTTCTCAATGGTGAAACACCAGCCCTATGTCTTCTGTCCTTTCTTGTTAAATATTCATATTATGTGTAACATTAAATAATTAACTTAACCTCAATGATTTAATCGTTGTGATCGTCTGAAACAATCAATCTGATCTAAAATTTTTTCAGCCTTTCTCCAAAAAAGGCCTCAAACATATCCGAACTTGAAGAGCCTTCTTGTTCGGAGTTAGTTATGTCAAAATGACTGTTATTACTCAAGATTTCTACTCTTTTATTCCCACTTAACTGCAAAACTGCATGTGAACAGATGAAGTTCCTTTTTGTCTCCTAAATGTCAAAACTTCGCTTTATAAATCACAATGTAATATTAATAATAATAAAATAAAAAAAACACACAAATAACGGTGAACTATTTCAAAATACGTAGCTAAATATACGAGTAAATGACAACAAATAAATAGGTTATAAAAACGAAATTTACTATCATTACACACAGGATTTTTAGGAACATGTCTCATACAATGTACATACTGTATAATATCAACAAAACTTGAACTTACAATTTCACATTTTTTTTAGTGCTGTGTTTCCTCAGATAATATTTTACTTCTAGAGTCTAACAACTAGAGAGAGGATAAAAAAAAGAAAGAGAGCAAACGCCATTTATATTATAAAATAATACAAATATAGGATCTTTTCATCTGTTCAGTTGTGAACTGAATTTTCTTTCATATCTTCACAGTGCATTTATGTCATGTTACTGACAAGAGAGCTTAATATTTCATACTTCATAAAAATGACTTCTGAATATTGTGTACCTGCAGTAAAATCAGATGTGAAATGATATTCTTTTTTTAATATGAAGCATCCATTCACGTTTATAAATTAATGCGACATGCTGGGAAATATTCTGCAACAGTTAGAACAGAGCAGCATTGCTGTTCAAACTGTGTATATGTGTGTGTGTGTATGGGACGGGAGGACACTTATGCGAGAGAGAGAGAGAGAGAGAGAGAGAGTAAGGTACAGTTTTCTACACCTTCCAGATACATATTTCAAGATTAATTAAATTAAATTCAGTGACATCAAGTAACTACACCAATAATGTATTATTTGATATTAAAATGATCTGAAATACTCAAACTAAAGCCAACAAGCAGTCAGAGAAACCAAACTATAGTCCCGTCGCTCTTATTTCCGGCAACCAATCACATTGCAGGTCGACTACATTTAAACGTGTACGTGTTGTGATTCACTGATGATGACGTTATGCATTTCCTAAGGCTCGATAAATACTTAATATAATCACCCGCCATTTTAGGTCTTTCGTTGGCGTTCGCAGAAAGCACACGAGGACGTTATTTGCCGCTCAATTATTTGGTGAATTACAGAGCATTTGATTTATTATCATAGGAGCTACGACATGATAATGTTTAACGGTGTGGCAAATAGATTCCTCGTCTGTTAGCTCAGCAACAAAAGAACAAAAATGGCGAACGATACTACCTACCTAGACTTTATAGAGCCTTCACTTCCTAAGACGTAAGCAAAGAGGAGGAGTCACGCCGGGAATAACAGCGTCGCGACTATAATACAACTAATTCGTATTAATATATTTCAATGTGGGGGGGGGGGGGAAATAATGCCAGTTATTTTTCCACTGGAAAACTGTCTCATTTAACATGACATTCATGTAAAACAGAAATAATGAATTGCAAATCTATTTTAACACAAAGTATGGTACTATAATTTCCGGAGTGTTTAATGATTTACTATATAACATAAAAAAAAAGCGTGCACAAGTCTATTAGGAATTAGTTTTCCATAATAATAAAAGTACATCAAAGAAGGTGAAATAGTTGTTTTCTTACAAAAGATAAAAAGAAGAAAATAAAACTAAAATAAAATGTTCCAATAACTGAAATCAAGGTCACTCAGATTTTAAACATCCAATTCTGCCTATTCATGTTAGCTCGATGTTCACCTCAAGCATTTTTTTAAATTGTTGCAAGGAGCATGAATGAACTTTGAAACATAACACACAGCTTTCCATCCGGAAAATTGATAAAACATAAAGTACAAATCTCTCACAATTTTTCAAAGACCTCCTTAAATTTGAATCAGATTTTCTGAGAAATAAAAATCACTAGGAGACTTATTCATACTAATATTACTTTCATTCACTATTTAACTCTAACGAAGTTGCTTAGGACATTAGGCATGAAACAATGCATACACATAGAAGTCAGAGACAAAAAACTGTTTCAGTAATTTATCAAACGAAGGCAGACACGTTGACCAGTAAAATATGATCAAAATCAAGTTTCTTGAATACGATTTTGTCTAAAATATATTCAATATACATGCTTCAAAATTTTTGGATGAACTGTTTCATTGTTGCACAGATCAAATGTTTTTCAATATCTTTATGAGTAATTAGAACAGTTTTGTTTAGAAACTCCAATTGCACCACTTTCATACATGACGAAAGCAAGTCTTGAATACCAAATAATTTAATTTAGAACTTCACGCAAAATTTTTATGAGATCTTGCTATATGCAATATGAGATTATATTTCTGTTTCGTCTTCTTTGGGCAGAGGGGACACTGGAACTGGGGATCCTTCCCACATTCTAATCTCATATGCCGTCGCAAGGTATGGCGGCTACCATACCATTTGCCACACGTAGCACAAACAAATGATGACGCAGAACTTGAGTCCAAAGGTTGTGCTTGTTGTGAGACAGACTTTCCTAACATTCTACTCTTGTCTTGTGGAGAAAGAAGATGAAGCTGGCTGGGGGGATTTAGTGGCCCTAACCAGCTACCCTCTGTAACAAAAAAATTGAACATACCCTCATTGGTAAATGTAAAAGTAAAATTAAATGGAAAATTGTTAATTATTTCACGACTCATGCATTTGGCTATGTGAAATAGCAGAAGACATGCAGTGTTTTGGAGTATTACTTAATGTATGTACTAAACACAGAAGTGAGGATGACGAGAAGAATTATTACAATTTACTGAGATAAATTATTATCTACATAACAAATATGAGCATTATTAGCACTTTGTATGAGACCGGGGAGTTCTGTGTCATCAATATGTGTAAATATTTCCAATACTACCTTTGCATCAACAATATAGATAGCTTTCAAGATCATAGAATATTTTATATATGTTTTTAAAAAAATAATTTTGACAAAAGTCTTAGAAGATTTCAACAAATAATGTACTCAATTCTATAAATATTAAATTCTAAAGCTTGTCTCTTAACAATATTGCAGAAATAGAAGGCATGTACAACTAAGGCTGGATAAAAATATCTAACACAAAATGTTATTTAAAGAAATAACAAGGTCAAATGTGTAACATTATTATTATTAGTTTTTAAATCTCGTCTTTCTATTTTTAATACTCGACTGTTCTATATTTCATTAAAGATAATGAAATGAACAAATTATTCCTTTATTCACCTTGTAGGTATAATTAATATGCACTGGAAGAAAACGAATACCAACTACAAGACAACTAATTTTGAATTTTCTTGTGACAACGTAAAAGGCTAATCTCGCCATATATAACGTAAGCCTACTTTTAAATAATTACTGCGATTAAATAGCACAACTTCAATTGTTTGTGACATATGAACACATTAAGCTGAAATATAAAAAAAAACAAAATACGTTGTACTAACAATTTCATATTAATTAGCTTCCATAATAAAGCTAGATCAATTAAGAATTATTACTAATCTAAAGTTTGCAAAACTGATTAGGTATGTTAAAATTGTAAATGGAAGAGTCAAGTCAATTAACTGGGGTGAAAGACTGAATACATGTTACATTCAAAGTGTATTATTTATCTAGAATAAGAAGAAATTAATTACAATCCAAAATCCGATTCTAAAAGCAGTAAGCAAATTCACCAAGTCCAATGGATATAGAAAGACATAAAAGGAAATTCATCTTTCCAAGTTTTACACAAGCAAGAAAAACAGTATAAATATTTAATTCTACTATTCACACCTGCCTACTACGATTACTTATGATCAAGCACACACAGAAACACACCTGCCCACGCGAAATAAATAATTTCTTTTAATAAAATCACAATTTGATACAACAACATTATTGTAGAAATTGCAGCTACAAATCAGTGAACTCTAGTCATATTACTAACACAGAAGTCTAAATAAAGTCTGTGTCGTAGCATTGTGGTCTATGGCGGGGATGCAGAACTGAGAGAGAGAGGGTTGGAAGCATGGGGAAAGCATTGCTTCCCTTTCCATAGTCCACGAGCGATGAATGACATCTCGTGATCCATCCTCAACCATATGGTGGATTACAACAGACTGGTGATCATGAACAAAATAACGAAAGAACTATTTCCGACCATAATAATAACAACACTTAAGCATAACCAACAAATTCGGATTAAATGCATTACATATCTAATGGTATGTAAACAAATGCAATATGTAATAAAAAAAATTGAAAATATTTAAATGCATAATTTCTCTTTTAAATCCAATTTGTTAAAGTGAACTGATAATAGCAAATGTTTAAACAATACATATTCTTGTTGTAGTCTTAGCAGATTAGAGAAACATCAGTTCTGAATAAATTATTTAAGTACCGGTACTTCCTTTTAAAATATATTGCTATGAAAAATCAGATTAAATATTTTATCCTTGTATTGGTATTTAGACCTGTATACAAGATTGTATGTAAAAATTAAATCATTTATAACATTTTGAAATATATAAAAGTACGTATCTTCTATTTTAAGTAAAATTGACGAAACTGATCTCGTAATAAAAACTAAAACAAATATAATTTCTCATGTGAATATAAAGAAAATCATTTCTGTAATTAACTTAGCTTCAATTACAACCATGTGCTACATCTCTGCATTCTTTTTCATTGTATTAGACTATACTGAAGATGTACAGGCCTATAGTCTGAGAAGGGAAATCAGATGTGCATCTGTCAATTTAGAGCGATCGTCACTCTTAATGAAGTTAATTTTCGAGAATGTTTGCTCACATATGTATGTAGAACCAAACACAGAACACTTATGCGCTTTGTGATTGTTTTAAATACAGAAGTATTCATTTTCCATTGCTTTTTAAACTGGTATTTTCTGAACGACATGGCATTAAATTTCACCACTAGACTGTGAATACAAGTTCCTAACCTATAATGTGCATGATAAGTGGGGTTAAGGAAGAGACGAATGACATATTTCAGCTTGTGACGTATGCCACAATTGGTGCCCAGTTCTGCATCTCTGGCTATGGCATTATGCCTGAATTCACATTATGGAATGAATGCTGGTTCGAGTCCTTATGAGGAAAGAAATTTTCTCATAAAATTTGTGCATAGGAACGGTGCCCACTCAAGCATAATGATGAATTTTGGGAGCTATGACAGGTAGTGAAATCTGGTTCCATGAACCAGCTATCATGGCTGAGTGAATCATTGTGCTAATTACATGGTGTTCTTGTACTGGTTGGATGATCATTTATCACACTTTCGGCTAGTTGGACTTGGCCCTCTATGGGCTCTTGTGCCCAGAAAGCCGAAATTAATTATCCTCCTTCAAGAAAAATTCTATTACTTCCTTGCAATGACCTTGTAAAACCAAGAAAATCGTGTCTACTGTGTAAAGACTAGATCAGTATCAAGTCTCAATTCCTTAGGGAACAGAAGATAGCAAACAGGGCAGCTGAATATAATGGAGGTGATAATTAGATTAATACTCCTCTTAACTCAGAAAACAAGTCTCTACACATTTTTTAACTGTAGTCATATATGACTTATGTTACATAACATGATTTTATGGCACATATTCGTTGCATTAAAAATTGCTTATATGCACCTAGAGGTACCAGAATGGGTTCACTTACTTCGAACACCTTTAATATCACAGATGTTAAACTTCAAAATTCTATTACAGTTTTAATTCACATGAATTAGCCACCATTATGGCTAAGAAAAAGCAGAAAGATGTACACGCATACAAGCACACATACTATCAGAGGAACAATACCATAACCTTCTGCAGTCCATCTACATAAACAGGATTTTTTAGTCTCCAAAACTAATTCTTTGAAACCATATTAACTTAGTCATGAATAATAAGCAACTAAACTACCACAGCCTTTAACAGTATCAAAGGAGAAGTTAAAAATAAAGTGAATGCAATTCTTCAAAAGGCCTACGATTTTAAACAACATTATTCACACTGACTACAATGTTTGATTATTTAAATTAAAAATTGATATATTTCACATTAAATTATATGATAAACATGTTTAAGTAACATACGAGGTACAACATACAAATATTTATGAAAACAAGTTTACAAAGTGAAACTGGAAAACGTCCAAAGATATCCACTTATTATGTACCGTAGCTATATAATTATTCATGCCTATATAATATCTGAATGACTTTCCAATATATTCAATTAATAAAACTTGAACTTCTTTGCAAGGACACTTAATTCTCAATTGTTCACTTTATAGTCAATCACATTGACACAATTCCGTAGGTATAAATACATTATTATGTGAATATTAAATTTTAACCACTTCACAATTTGTCACTAATATTGATTCTAATCATCATTTTGACATCAGCATCAGATGACCAAAAGTCTGATATCTCTCTCCGCCAGTTCTAATTAAGAAGTTAAATTAAATGTTAATATTTTGTAAATATAACTTTATTTTTATATCAATTTGTAACGCACACATTTTAAGAAACAATCAAATTCTCTTAGAATGAAATCAATTCATTCTCTTTAAAGGTAACAATAACAGAATAAACTGCACTTTTAAAAGTGTCCGCATTGGCAGCACTGTTACAGCAACATGCTCAAGATAATTTCTTTCAGATCTGCTATCAATCTTCTCCCATCAGATGATTTAAACATAATATGTGAGGTTAAGATGACGGTCATGTAGCAAGTGTTAATGTTCCAAAATGATTACTGGTATTCATATTTTGACATATAGCTTGCTGCTCGACATGATGTGGGATTTTCATTTTCACTGCATTAAAGAAAGAAATTAAGTTTAATTGTTGGATGTTATAACAATAGAACTTACTTATTTATGGCTCTTAAAGAACCTGGAGGTTCATTACCGCCCTCTCACATAAGCCTGCCATCAGTCCCTATCCTGTGCAAGATTAATCCAATCTCTATCATCATATCCTATCTGCCTCAAATCCATTTGAACATTATCCTAGTTTTCAAGTAAAGCTCCAGGTGAAGCAGACTGGAATAATTTCAAGGGAAAAATTATTTCGGGATCGATACCCAGCCCCGGAGCAATTTTTCTCTTGAAATTATACAAGTTTGCTTCACCTGACAGATAGATTTGCATGTCAGGCTTCTTGTTAATAAACTAAGACCAACAGGATTGCTAAACACTAAAACTCGTGAGACAAAATAAAGAGTTCTCATAGAGAGAAAATATTGACGAAATCGGCACATCATTTGCATGCTCTCCAAATAAATCTCTACAAAGTGTTGTAGGAAGTTGGTGAACTTCAAAAGCCTTGGTCTATACGAGTACCAAACTTCTTAAACTGAAACCTTATACACTGATTATCATGCATTAATTACAGCCCCGTGACGATGAAAACCGAGTGAATTTCTGTAATTGGGTTTTACAAAACACTGTTGTCGGCATTGTTGATCCATATTTGATCATTTTTTCTGACGAGGCATGGTTTCATTTGCATGGTCATGTAGCTTCACAAAACAATACTTACTTACTTACTTACTGGCTTTTAAGGAACCCGGAGGTTCATTGCCGCCCTCACATAAGCCCGCCATTGGTCCCTATCCCGAGCAAGATTAATCCAGTCTCTATCATCATATCCCACCTCCCTCAAATCCATTTTAATATTATCTTCCCATCTACGTCTCGGCCTCACTACTAACACTCTATATGCATTTCTGGATTCGCCCATACGTGCTACATGCCCTGCCCATCTCAAACGTCTGGATTTAATGTTCCTAATTATGTCAGGTGAAGGATACAATGCGTGCAGCTCTGCGTTTTGTAGATATTGAAACACAGAGAAACCCCGGTTAATTCATGAAGTTCCATTACACGACACCAAAATAGGCATATGGTGTGCTGTAACTGTAAGGTGAATAATAGGGCTCACATGTTTTAATGATACAGTAAATGGACACAGATACTGTACAAACATACTCATACTGTTTTTTCAAATGGTGAGAGAAACAATGGGTATATTACCATACTGCTATTGCCCATGCTTCCTTAGGAGACATTAAAAATGTTATTTCTAAAGGATTATGGCCCCCCTGTTCCCCCAACCTTACTGTTTTGTGATTTTATTTGTGCGAAACTACAAAAAATAAAGTTTATAGGAACAATCCTCACACTATAAAGGAATTGCAGGATAATATTACATTACTGAAGAAAAACTCACACGTGTGAATCATAACTTCATAAATAATATCAGAAATGTGTGACCGCAGAAAGACATCACTTTCAGCATCACCTATAGCAAGGTTAGTATACACACACACTGAACACTGTGCATGCTATCAATAGATTAAGTGAAGGTTACAGATCGAAAGTCTCTGCTAGTGACACATCGTCATGCGTTGCTCCGGCCCAAGGCCGAGCTAACCACTCTATATTTAAACTGAAATTGGGACTGTAGATTCAGCAGTTACCAGGTAAAAATGCAGTTCATTTTCTCAGACTGAAATCTATGACCAATCCAGACAGAGGTTTTAACTTAGAAGAATATGTAACTGTACTACAATCACTCCTTCAAGAATTAGGAACCCAATTTCAGGATATTTCTGCTCTAAAAATTAAGTTTGAGATTTTTGCAACAACATTCAGTTTGGTAGTACATGATGTCCCTTCACATTTTCAATTAAATGTAATCGACTTTAAATGTAATACAGAATAACAATACATGACAAATACAAGAATAGGGGTATCCTTTTTAAATTTTATCAGAAATTTCCTCAGCCACGTTTTTCCTCGGCTTCAAAGACATGTTAAAATTCTGTCCATGTCTGATTCAACACGTGTCTGTGAACAGTATTTTTGGCTATGAAAAGAAACAAAAACACAGAAAGAAATCAAACTTTCTGACATCAATTTAAAATCTGCTCTTAGCATTAACAGTGCTCAACTAATTCGTCCAGAGGTCTAAGAGCATCAGAACAAGAAGGTGAGTGAATTACACTCTTCCTGTAAAATTTATGCTAATACAATGCATAAATATTGTGAACATTTATATCTGAGACAACCATACATCAAAGACTGTTAATATTATATATCCCATCCCCTGCAAGGCAAAGTATTGCAAGCACCACTTTTACCGAAAACGAATTATGGTGCTTAGAATAAATTGCCACTGTAAAAGTTCCGTGAGTTCCAACAATTTTTTTCCCTCTGATAAGTTGGTTTAAACTTACTATCATATTCACCATCATGTTGGATAAGTATCGTAACTACCTCTCCTATAAAGTTAGCAAAATGGCGCTCACAATACTCTGCTTTGCAGGAGACGATATTATATTTCTTTGTGTGTATGTATATAAGATGAACTGTAAGTAATGCCATTAATTTCTTTGAGATATTTTAAATAAAAAAGTTTAACATAATTTTGCTTCCTTTTAAAGATAAAAAATGTTTTATATGAAACATTTCATACAGTGTTTTGGAAAAGCCACTGATTGAATTCCTAATATGCTCAGTCAATTTAAGAAAGCAATGTATTATGACAATAAATCATTGAAAAAAAAATTAGTCTTGTCCTTTAAATGTGTAGAAATTTGATCCAAACAAATGTAACATTGTAAAATTCCTTTGCAGAACTAAAAGTTACATTTGTTTAGATAAAATTTCTGCACATTTAAGGAACAAAACTAAAATTCTTTCAGTCATTCATTATCACAATACACTGCTCTCTAAAACTGACTGAGCATATTGGGAATTCAATCAAATGTTAAAAAAAATGTTATGTTTTACTTAACGACGCTTGCAACTGCAGAGGTTATATCAGTGTCGCCGGATGTGCCGGAATTTTGTCCCGCAGGAATTCTTTTACATGCCAGTAAATGTACTGACATGAGCCTGTCGCATTTAAGCACACTTAAATGCCATCAACCTGAACCGGAATCGAACTCGCAAACATGGGCATAGAAGGCCAGCGCTATACCAATTCGCCAACCAGGTCGACAATTCAAAACATGCTATGAAATGTTTTATATAAAAAAATTTTTATCTTGAAAAAGAAGCAAAAATGAGCAAAATTGCATTAAATTTTTTTTGTTTGGAATATCTCAAACAATAACTTTATGAAATTAATGACATTACTTCAGTTCGTCCTATATATAATATACTACATTGCGATGATGCGAGATTAATACTATTTTAAGCATTCATGAAGCAGATCTTAATTTTGTGCAGTTCATAGATAATATTATTATTACTATTATTAATCTAGTGCTCAAGACCTTGATGCAATTGTCTGGGTTCCCAGCACAACTGTCCGTCTGATTTGGTATTAACTATTCAAAATGCATAACAAGTAAATCTGAAAACTAAACTATGAGAAAAATGATGTTCTGCTCCAGTGACTAGGCACCTGTAAGTGGATTTCTGGACACAACTTGCTTGCAATGACAATGTTGCTCGTAATTGCACACACTGTTTTATAATAGTAGCTAGGATTATCACTACTGATCTAATACTTCCAGTTGTGCTATGACCTGTGGTTTACTCAGGCTCTAACAGAAATGAGTACCAGGGACATTTTCTTGGGGCAGCAGCACCTAGGACTGACAACCCTACTATCATCAATACCAAACGTCTGCCACCCTCTGGACCAATTTATTCTTAGTGTCAGCGCACATCATCTACAGCAACAACTTTCCACCAATGTGCTTCATGGTAGGTTTTTGTGGAGTACTCAGTTTCCTAGACTAGCATTCCACCACTGCTTCATTAATCATCATATCATATTTTGTAGTGCACCTTCCAGGCGCACCAATGGTAATGCCTACAATGGCAAAAAGAACTACAGCTTTGGCATGTACCTCGTAGAATGGGTGGATGTCGTGAAGTTAAGTACCCACCATTGGATTAAAAGTATTCACATATTAAAACTGAATCATAAAGTATGCCTTAAGTGAAATTTCTGTCACTTCAGATGGTTTCCAGGGCACTGAATAGCAGCATTATACATCACAAGTTTCGTTATTTCCTGGTAAATATAAATTTGGATGTTAGACAAATGGACAAAGAAGAGTTCTGAACTATAATTTCACAAAGCTTCGTTTATTATAGTTATAATACAAACACTTCGTTAGCAATAATTTATTCCACAGAGAGGAATAAATATTATACTGATGATCTATGCTCAATAAAATATAGTTCGACAATTTTTTTTTTTTGCTCAAATATGTATTTTTCTTGGCTATACCTGCATATCTAAACATAAAAAATATTTAGCTGCAAAGCTCTGTGGTAGCGTGTCTGTCGCCAGATTAGCCGGCCCGGGTTCAATTCCCGGCAAGGTCAGAAATTTTCATGTAAAATTTCTACCTCAGGACTAGGAGAGATGGCAATGCACAATTTCTAATCACTAGATTGTGCACCAATATGCCTGGGTTAAATCCCAAAACTTTCCATAGTGCATATGAAGAGAAGGCATATGTCACTGTTGATAGTGATTCGTCCGTCGGATGGGGACGTTAAGCCTGGTGGCCTCCTTGTGCTATTCGACAGGCGTAGGATACGTGCCAGCACCGGGTTTCCCCCTTTCCCATCCTCATTTTCATCATCAGTCATTCCATACACTACACTTACACATACACTCACCCAAGTATACGACGTAACTTTCCACAGATAATCATGTGCAGTGTGGCCGCTAAAGTGGTGTGCAACTAGAAAATGGGTCACAGTTCTGCCATCTATCCACACATAAAGTGAAGTGGGTAGACATTAGATAGAGATATACTTACATACATACGTAATAAAATCCTACAATTCTTTGCTCTTGTCCTTCTGAATTAAAGATTCAGTTTTTCATTGCACTCTATACAGGGTGATACGGAACCTCTGCAACAAATTCTGGGGATCGATAGATCTCTCAATAAGGATTATTTTTCGTAAAACAATCTATGTTCTCCGATGCCTCGTTTAGCAGCTAAGCAACATCAAAACAAAGACAGGTTTTAGTGACATTAACAATTATGAAATGAATTATTTTTCATGTATGTTTGCTGACAAGTTACAGGCGTTCAAAGTGTCTACTCTGAACCTGATTACATTCATTACACTGTCGTAGCAGTTGTTATCGGCCTGTGTCGAATTTGATCAATTGCAGCTAATACTCGCATAGTCGATTCCTCTCTGGTGTCAATTTGAGTGGTGTATTACTGCACATGTCCCAAAAGAAAAAAAAAAAAAGATTAAGGGCGTGAAATCGGGTGATCGCACTAGCCAAGCAACAGATCCGGCTCTCCCTATCCATTGCTCCTCATAGATGTTGTTCAGATGTGCTTGTACAATCAAGTTGAAGTGTGTTGGGATGTTATGTTGAATCACATGTCCCCTCACATCGCGAAGGATACATCTTCCATGAGCAGCAGAAGCATGTTTCGAAGAGCGCTCCATTCAAATGGGGCAGCAAAATAACAGACACTTGTTACCTGTCCGCAAGGGTACTTGAAGAAATAAAGGAATAATTCATTTAATAATTACCTGTAAATGTCACTAAATCTGTCTTTTTTATGATGTCACGTAGCTCCTACACATGGCATCAGGGATCATGGGTTGTTTTACGAAAAATGATCCACATTGCGAGACCTATCGATTCCCAGAGTTCGTTGCCGAGTTCCTGAATCAACCTGTATACGTGAGAGAGAAATAGACTGAGAGAGAATGAGTGTAAATAGTAAACAATCCTTCTACTGTCAAACTTTCTGTATCTGAACCTATATGAAGTATATGAAATTAAATAAATGGTTTCATCAAGTGCATCTAACTTCTCATTACACATATTTTGTACAATGTGTACAAGCAGTCTATGGGAACTTAAGTAAAATGGTGTGCATAAGTCTTGTGAGATAGTCACATGACATATATCATGCTGTGCAAACATTTATAAATACAATGCTTAAGCTTTCTTTTATTTCTTAAATCACCAACTATATATATATTTTTTCAAGTATAATTCATACATATTACTTTGTGCCCTACAAACTTTCCTCTGAAATTTTTATGAATAATTTCTATTCATTTTGGCACTAATGACGTATTTTGTGGAAATTTATTTCAAACTTTCAAATTACAGCACAAAGATCTAACCTTCTTTAATTATATTGCTACGTTCATTGCACAAAAGAAAATGAGAATATCAATACTGGACTAATGATGATACCATATGTATTTTCATGAATCTAATAAGTTACATGTCATGATTTGTAAAATTTAAATTTTTGGACGATATGGTTTGATATCAGACGAGCATGAAAAGTTTTAAAAATGTTTTCTGTTTGTTGGCTACTATCAGTGCTATTTAACTACTAAAATGCCTGATTGAATCAAATGATTGCCTGAAACCATATGCAACATTTTCTTCGCTGATTATCACTGGTAAATTTCCATTAGCTATTTAAATTATCGCATCAAATGCCTAAAATAAATATAATTTTATTTTTAAGTGACTTCATTCATGTTATCTAATTCAGAATAAAGTAACCTTAAAAATGCTAGGTTTCTGTAAACACATGAGTGAAGTTTCGATTTTGTTTAATTACTGTATCTTCTTATAACATATACATGCTTCTATTTTTTTCATTTTTCAGGCATACAACAATAATTATCGCCAAAATGAATTATGTCCAAATCATCCCCTTAAGATGAAAAAAATTCGAAGACATCTGGAGTTTGATTGCAAAGACAAGGCACAAATTCAGTAACAAAACGATTGTATTTCAATTCTTTTGTATAAACAGCTTGACAAAATCATGTACATTCAGTTACAAAACGAGATATTCATTTTAGACTCAAAATGTATTAGAAGAATTCTAATTTATTAACAGTATTATAATTTCATTAGCTTCAAGATTCCATATATTTTAACCTGAATTTAAAACTAAATTCAGAGTATGCCATAATAAATCGCAGTTCAATGGTATGAATTGTATACACCAACTTTCGAAAGTGTAACGTAGACCAATTTTGGTACCATCAAAATGAAATTAATATTATGTAACAGGCACAAAAGAGAACTTTCAAATTTCCAGCCATCTGAACCTGACATTTCAGAAGCGTACTGCATGATGATAAAGCGCATAATGTTCCTGCAAAGTGTCAGGACGAGAATATCTCTTGCCACAGATGGTACACTGTTGCTGTTTTCTTGCTGGACCACACTCGTACCTCAAATGTCTTACTAAGTGGTGCCTTCGTTTGTATGTTTTTCCACACAACATACACTCATGCTGCCTGGCATCTCCAGCTTCTGGAAAAACAAGTCAGAACTTTTTAGTTCCATTTTCTGGCTGCTAACAATTGAAAGATTCACCATCGAACCTGCTTTATATATCCAACCTACTGCATTTCAAAACAATGTACACTAAAACAAAGCTAACAGGTCTAACCACCAGTGTAAAAGTTGAACTGCTATCGATAAGAATTCCATTTCAAATATTAAGAAAAAACACATCAAACAACTCCAAAACGTGTGTGTCATATTCTTGTGTTATTTTAATTTAATTTAATAAATGTCAAAGACAATAAAACATAGTGTGAGATCTTTAACTGTTCAAAAAATTACATGGTTTTGTTTTCGCCTTATGAAAGTCATATCTGTTTCTTCAGCTTTTGGACAGATTTGACTGGAAACAATGGTAATAAATTGAAGTCATCTCGCATGTAGTAACTTGAAATGTAACAAAACCTATTCTTTCATGATGTAGTGTTTAATAAATTGTAATTAAAAAAGTAAAATCCTGTATCATAACTGGATGTGGAAACACCTTTTGAGTACTCTACAATGGATTATTATTAGATCGATGACTTATATGCACTAAAAGCTGCAAAAATATGCATGAAGCTATGCCCTAAAATCTTAACATATGCACTTAAATATGCATTAAAAATTTAAAAACAAGCTGACTATGGAATTCTTCAGTGCACTTTTAATGAGAAATTCAGGTAACATCTAAATATACTTTTACTTTTAAAAAAATTCTGTTAACAAATATCAAATAATTTCACTTGTGATAATGCAACTATTTTTGTCCTTTGCACAGTTTAAACAGCAGTAAACTGTAGGCCTAAAGATTTTTCCCATGTTTTGTTTTGTGAAGGAACATCTTTCTTCAATTAATACAAGCCTGTATTCTGAAATGAATGTTCAAAACAATGTAGCTGGGACAAATTTAAAAAATGGACCCTTATAAGATCTCCAGTACTTAGCCCTGAGTTCATCTACTCCTTCAACACAGATGCCACTTTCTCCAAATGACTCAGACCACAATTTTTCTGACACACTGTGAATAACTTTTTAGAGAACTTCTCATGCTCTTTTTCAGTCTCTCTTCTGCATCTTGAGCTACTGTCAAGGAATCAAGGAGAGGTAGACCCCTGGTCTCCAGTTTTTCAATTGAATGAGGCAGGAACGAGTAGTATGCTACTAAGAATTTCAGGATCTCCTGCAGACCAGGCGAACCAGCATCCTGCCCTTTATAGGTATTCGCTGAAACTTAAGAGCCAGCTATCTGTAGTTGTCTGTTCCTGAACTGTGAATAAGCTGTTTCTTTCCTTTTCTTCTTGGGGGGTGGGTCAAACCAAGTGCATAAAAACAAACATATCGGAGTGTTTGATCATCCTCATGAGTCACGAATTCCTTCAATGTGGTTGTGATAATCATACGTCTCACTTCATGTCATATATTGTAAACTCTAAAGGAATATATGTATTTATTGTAATATATGTATTTATTGTATTATTGTTTTCAATGAATGATCATGTCAGCTGTGTCTTAAGGCAACTGTTAAACACAAGCAGCTTCATTTATTTGTATCAACAGAATGAATAAATATTCTTTTCTGTTCATCGTAAAAATATGTGGAAAGCATTAAAAATAGTAAAACAGGAAATTATCTACAGTATTATCCATGTATGGTGAGTCCCTATTACCACAGCATGGCATGTCCTCAGATTGCGGATAGAGGGGACAGCCTCCAGATATGGAAGGTAGCTGCAAATATGTTGAACAAGCACTCGCAGACAGCCGATAAGGGGTTGTCCTCAACTTGGGGGTTGGGTGAAGGAATAACAACCCATTACAGTACGAAAACAGCTTGTTACGAAACCACAACATAAGCTTTGGAATGGGACTGATTTTCTGACATAACCAAAGCAAAGGAATAAAGTTATGAGATTTGGTACTTGGAATGTAACAAGTCTATATAGAACAGGAGGCATAACATTAGTAGCAAAAGAACTAGCTAGATATAGAATAGACTGTGTGGGAGTACAGGAGGTTAAGTTAGATGGGAATGGCATATCATATAGGACAGGGCTGGGCAGCAAGAGCAGATTCTACTCTCTCACGGGGAGCCATATGATTTCTCTTCATCCCCTTTCTTTCCCACCGAACACCGCGCAGCGTTGATTTAGTGATGAATGAATATTAAGCGTCCCCATTTAGAGTCTGGTTCTGCTCCCGATGCCCAGCCCTGATATAGGAGATTACTTGTTGTATTATGGGGAAGGAAACAATAATCACCAATTAGGAACAGGATTCTTTATCCATAAAAGAATAAAATCGGCAGTAAAAAAGGTCGAATTTATCAGTGACAGGTTATCTTATTTAGTACTTAAGGGTAGATGGTGCAACATCATAGTTATAAATGCTCAAGCTCCTATAGAAGAGAAAGATGACCATATGAAGGAAAACTTCTATGAGGAATTGGAACACACTTTTGATCAGTTACCTAGATATCACATGAAAATTATATTGGATGATATTTTTAAACACACTATTGAAAAAGAGAGCCAAGACGTAACTAGTAATGATAATGAAGTTAGGTTAGTCAACTTTGCAACATCAAATAGGAATATTAAATCCAGACATTTTGAGATGGTCAGGCATATAGCACGTATGGGTGAATCCAGAAATGCATATAATGTTAGCTGGAATGCTGGAGGGAAAACAATCTTTGAGGAGGCTGAAACACAGGTGGGAAGATAATATAAAAATGGATTTGAGGGAAAAGAGTATGATGGTAGATACTAGATTAATTTTGCTCAGGATAGGGACCGATGGGGGGGCTTATGTGAGGGTGGCAATGAACCTCCGGGTTCCTTAAAAGCCATTTTTAAGTAAGTAATGAAATTAAAATATGAATTCGTTTGAAATGCAAAGATATTATATGAGTATTTCTTAAATATAGCGTAGCAATAAAAACACGCATTTTAATACAAATCCTCGGTCTAGTTATCATCACCTATTGTAACCTAATATAAATATTTAACATTAAGCTTGGCATTTTCTCAGTTTATAGTGAGCTTCGCAATTTAGCCATCCCACACTGCTCTAATTATGCTACAAAGACGAAAACTTATTTAATTATACTACTACGTTCATTCCCAGATCACCCATATAGATTGCTCATTCCTGTGTTAAAATCAGTTGCACTTTGAAGAGAACAATCGTCAGGATCGCCACCCATCCGCCATAAACGAACATGAGATGGCAGTACAGTCACTAATGCAATTCAAATGGGAGTTATGACGTGACTCCTTATGTAACTAGATGGCAGCATAGTAAACCTGACCGTCAAAACCTATAACGCCGAGCAATCTGGGTATGTATGATCTAGGGTTCATTGCACAAAAGAAATAGAATATCAGTACTGAATATAATGCATAATGATGTTGCCATATGCTTTTTCATTAATCTAGTACATGTCATGATTTGTTTTGTAACTAAACATACAATGTTGAATGAAAATATACTGCAAATTATTTAGGTAAACAATTCAATTTTTTTTCTCTTAAACTGATATGGCTAACACTGTAACATCGCCTGTAGACCAGAGATATTAATCTGAAGAGTGAATGAAATGGACAATGAAAGAACTGAGAAGTATTAAAATATTGCACAATTCATTTTATTTCCACACTTCTTAACATCCTAAACATGTCGTCTGTAACATGATGTTTCATTTTAAGAATGAATTCTAGACCTATAACCTAAGTCAGTATTCTGTAACACTTTTCAGCCGCATGCTCTTTGCAAATAATAAATATATAATACTTTGTGACCTCCCCTGCAAAAAACTAATAACAATAATGATAATAACTTATATGAGGAAAAAGTGTTAACTAGGTTTTTTGAATTGTGAGGTGAATTGATCACGTTAGTCCCAGGATCAACAAACTTCATTCACAGACTTTTTAAAGATGAGTCTATGTTGCTGATGTATTTTTGCATATCAATGATCGGAATTTGAATTTACGTGGGAGTGAATGTGTTAATGGCAAAGTCAATGCTTTCATTGAAAAGCTTGGCATTTGTATTATCCACCTTTAAAAGGTAATTTCGACATGTTTGCACTCACGATTATATCGAGAAAAATATGGATACAAGAAGATAAAATACGACCTTTTGCTATATAGCATGAAGATGTGAGCTTAAAGTTCAGTTGTCTTATATCCTGGATAGTAACAATGAATCATTAAAAACGTGGACAAGAATACTTTTTCGAACTTCGTATTAGAAACACGCAATTATTTAAATAATAATCCTCAGTAGTCATTCTGATATAACAATGTGATTTTCAAAGAACACTCCAATGATTCTGATCAATACTTCGGTCAAATGTAACAACTCTTCTTCTTGATTAATTTATCAATTTTGTGAGGATTTTTGTTTGTGAATGTGTTATGGCTTCTATACAGGAAACAATT
This sequence comes from Periplaneta americana, assembly GCF_040183065.1. Lineage (NCBI taxonomy): Eukaryota > Metazoa > Arthropoda > Insecta > Blattodea > Blattidae > Periplaneta > Periplaneta americana. The sequence continues at coordinate 128,242,461 of NC_091130.1, read as the reverse complement.
ACAATTATCAGTGTGTTTTGTTTCAAAGTACTGGCAATAAAATTTAATTTTTAATGATCGTATTTTGCGAGAAAATCAAAACAAAAACAATACCGTATTAAAAAAAATGCGTACAAATGAACACTGTGAAACATGCATAATGTATATATTTTGGCAAACATTTGTCACTGAAGTTTTCATCTGTAACACTCCACAATGTTAAAAACTATGACCTCGAAATCATTCAAATTCCAGTTGGGACGAGTTACCTGGTTGGGTTTTTTTTTTTCTTTTCTTTTTCCAATTAACTGAAGCAGAATTTCTGGGTAACTGTCAGTGTTGGACTTCGAACTCATTTTGCTTCATAAATTCATATTCATCTATCATCTTTCAAGAGTTTCAGATTGACCGGAGATGCAGCAGATGTAGTACTGTGATTTGCACAAAAATGGCATCTCAGAGAAGAGGGGCTATCAAAGTGGACTCTTGTTGGACATGGGCGATGTGTAGCTGAATTGATAGATGGCACCAAATAATAAATCACGATACTTACAGTAATGCGATCTTCAGGTCAATATAGGATGCAGTAGGGATGTAGTACTATGACTTGCATACAGATGGCATCAATCTGGGGAAGTTACTGAAGTCCTAGCCACCAGCTGAATTGAAGATGGCACCAAACAGTGAATCATGACACTCACAGGAATGTAGGCTAGTCCTGAGGACTCCAATCATTCCATAATAAAGAAGGTTGGCACAATAAGCCTCAGCTGCAGTGCAAGCCATCGGGTCTTATTCAGCTGAAGAAAAAACTCCCTTCAATCTATGTACAGCAATGATATCTGCTTGTCTTGTTGAACTGCTCGACATTGGATCTTTTAATATAGCTTAGATTTTTTTTTTTTTTCCAAAGTAATGGCCAGGGCGCTTTGAATTCAATGTCCTAACAGTTCATGATCCAGTGTTTCCATCATGCTGCAATGGAATAATGACAGAAAGTGGTACTAGAAGATCTGCCATGCAAAGCTCGAATTGCAGAAATATTACATGATATTTTAAGGCATTTGTAATGTCTGATGAGGAGTCATTTCTTTCACATACCTCTCCCCATCAACCTCTGAGTACCACTTGATTGAGAGATGGCAATGTTTTTACTTAACTGTGGCACTGCAAAACAGTTCAAACTTACTGAAAAGGTTATTTAGTGATTTCAACAAAAAAGAACGCACCAATGACACCATCTCATGTTAGACTACACTCCCCTTCATAGTTTTCCAGTTAAGAACAGAATTCTTAATATACCAGCACCTGTAAGACGAGAAACTGGAATTTGCAAACCTACTTATTTGTCCGATTCCACAGTCTTTCTTGGTATTATAACTTAAATACTCGGTCACAATATAACACGCTAGAAATACCACTGCACACATCATCTCTTTATTCTTCATCTTTCACTGTTGCTACTTCTCGTCACTGGAATTCTATGCCGCCTGAAGTCAAGGGCTGCCGAACTTTAATTTCCTTTAAATGTAAATTAGAAAAATATCTTATGATGAGTTGCCAGACCTAACGTGTTGCAAATGTGTTCCACTGAATTTATTTTTTTTTTTTTTCTTATTTTTATTATCTAAATCGTGTTTATTTATCACTTAATGTCAATATTTATTCCACTGTGTTGTTGTTTTTTATTATTAATCTATTTTTTGTGTACATTATATTCAATTGACGGTTTCTGGTTTAATTATGTAAATCCTATTTAATTGTAATCTAATACTAATATGTATACTAATACGTTTATTTTTATTTTTACTTTTACTGTGTACATTTTTCTTTTTTATTGAATTATCGGCTTCTGTTTTTATGTGATTCGTATTTGAATCTAACAAATTAATATGTATTTCACTATGTTTATTTTTATTTTATGAGGTAAATTTTATGTAACTACCTCTTTTGATCTCATCATGTATCAGTATGTAATTACTTAATTCTGATCTAGTTTTATGTTCAACTCTGTAAGCAAGTTTTAATCCTGGTTGAGTGTAAGAGAAGGCCTTACGGCCTTAACTCTGCCAGGTTAAATAAAGCCATTATTATTATTATTACAGTATTTTCCAATTCTCTTCAGCTTGTTAGACTGACCTTTCTAGCAGTTGGTTTCGAACACTTTAAACACTCTGAATAATAGTTTACAAGACCAAGAATCTATTACCTTGACGATATGTGTTAGAGGAAGAACAATAGTTTGTATACATTCTAAGTCTGATTATTGGAATATTTACCTAATCAGTGATGTATGCAATGGAGGCGGAAAGGAACTGGCCACCCTACCCTATTATCTCCTGGTCTAGTTGTCTCGTAAGTGGTGCTATGTTGATATCACTTGTGGGGTTCAGACCTATCTTCGAATAGTTGACTAAACAACAACAAGGCCAAGAATCTAAGATAAATAAGTCGGAGATAAAACCAATGAATATATAAAGAGACTTCATTTTTTGTCGAAATCACTTGATAAAAAGAAATTTGATTCAATCCAGTGTAATAAAGAACTCCTAGAAAATTTACCTACTTATTATAGATAAATACTGAGTTTATATTTGCGGACATGCAATTAAGTTAGAACAATTTTAAACAATAGTTTTTTTTCCGGAACAAACTCAAAACAAACACAACAATCACAAATGGATACGGAATCCATTTTAGATGGAAAACTCATTGAACTATGTACGATGAAATGTTCTAACTAGATTTTTGTTTTTTTTTTTTTTCGCAGAGCATAGACCAGTTTTGGATAAAATGAATACAAGAATATGTCGAACTTGCAAAGAAAGTTCTTAAATTTTTTATACAATTTGCAACCTTGTATTTATGCAAAATTATTTCCTCGTCTATGAATGCCATCAAAACAAACGACAGAAGTATCCCTGAACGTGAAAATGATATCACTTGTTATCAAGTAGAGAGTCCAGATTTGAGAAGCTACTTTCTTAAAGAACAGGCACATTTATAGCATTATTTTTTACTTTATAACTACTGAAAACCTTTTTTTTTATTTTTACCGTACAATTTGTTATGTTTATGAACGTAAAACAGAATGTATGTTATTACTTAACATTTCTTCTGAATCCATGTATTCATATTTTATATATTGTATAATCTGTGTGTTTTTTTGCTAATCTGTGTAAAATTTGCAAATTCTAATATGAATCAGATTGTCAAAAATAAATAAATAAATAAAAATAATACTAATTTTGTAAATAAAATTTCATGACTCCTCTCAACTCTTTACACGATCCCCCTGGGGGTCGTGACTCATACTTTGGGAAACACTTTGGGAATCACACACATTTTCTGATTTCCTACTTTCCTATATCATCTATTCATTTTAGTATTCTGCAAGATAGTCAAAATGATATTGCAACATAGAGGTGAAAGTAAAACTTTACTGGGATCCATTCAAGACTCAAAACCTACATTTTTCATTCCAAGTGGAAATGACTCTTATTGTAATGGTAATCACTGTAAATCAACCATTCACATGCTTCATATAGTTCATGCAATTAATATTGCATTTTTTTTTCCATATCTTCATAAGTTTCCCTTGTATGTAAAACGCTGGCAACATTTGCACTTGCATAGTACGAATTTTAGACTTACTTTACAAGGGTCTAATAATAGTTACTATTCTTCGGGCTAACACCCAATTTTCACTGTTGCCACCATTTACCATTTATAAATTTTGTTTCTGGGTCTGTACAACTAACTATGAACTGAACACGTAAAAGTAAGTATGGTACTTATTTTCGATCAATTTCATATTAATAAACTTCAGCAGGAACTAAGTTTAGAGTAACCAACATGTCCCTTAAACTTTGAAATTGTACATCAAAGCTTACATAGCAAAGGTAAAAGCAATGAACTTATGATCTGTTGTAGCCTATTTTTCGAACGGTTGAATTTCAAGATTGTCTATAGACTGCATATCTGTTTTTCAAGCTGACGACTTTATCTTTTTAATAACACAGACTAACTTCAACTCTAATTTTCAAAGCAAATCGCTCTAATGTTGAGGATATCTTAACGTCCTTCCCCACCCACAGCAATGGTGGATCCCATTGTGTATATTGCAGTTATTGTACTCCTACCTAACTGTATTAAAAACGGAAAAGTATTCCTGAAGGGGGGAGACATTAAGTTCTGTCCCCAGCTAATGGTATAGGAACAACGATATTGTTCATTCCTTGAAGACGTTTGTATTGAAAGGAAAGCAGTAAGGTCTACTCAACAACCCTCGCGAAAGTAATGGTACTTCATACCTTTCGTTTTATTGTGCAGTATTTAACATTTTCATCCGAACTTCGAGATAAAGATAAATGTTTATGGCTGGGAAATAATTTTACACACAAATTATACCTATACAATGCTGACAGAAAATTAAAATTACCTCAAGAGATCGAAAATTCGAGATACATAAGTTCGCTAGTACCAATAAATTTTATTATTTTTTCCCCTTCAAATCTAATAGAAATATATGAATAGAGCATATGTAAGTTTACTTCCTTACGGTCTTCTGCTCAAGACAGGATGATACTTATGGAGGAAAAAAAATGTAAATCTCATGAAGTAGACAATTGCAGTTTTTCATTGCAAATTACATATTGCTCCATAATAGTCACTACAAAACTGTTCTGGACTTTAGCATGTGGCAATGAACATGCAACAAATTGTGTATTATGAAATATTTTTGATAATGTCTGGATATTTGCAACATGACAATGAAATGAGTACCCACACAGAAATAATTCACTGATATGAGGCCTCTTGTATGACTTCAAAAAAAGTTGTGTTCAATACTCAGAAAATAGTTAGAACTGGATATGTTGTCATAATATCCATGAAAAGCAGTATAACCAACAACAAATATGAACTATTATTTTTCTTCATATGGCTATGACTAATTGTTACGATGGAATAAAGCAATTATAATCTCTTCCATTCTATCAACAATATGCATAAAAAAATCTTGCAAACTATTACAATCATTTGCACGCACTAAAGACACCCACGCACACACCAACTCTTGCCATTCATTGCTAAATAAGTATCTAATAAAACAAAAATTTATAAATTTAGAGAAATATTAAATTGCTTATATGTTCTCATTATACGTTACATAAAATATAAAGTAGTTTATTGCTACAAACTTCACTTATAAATTTAGTGAATGTAAAATGTTAATTTACAAACTAAAATATTAGATTTCGAATTTCTAAATTAGACAATTACCAAAATTTTCAACCTTAAAAAATAGAAAATGTTAAATCCATAAAGATGATTTCTCAAAATTAAAACAGACACCTTTAATAGCGAAAATGACTAATCGAAGGAGGAATGTTGTATCTAATCCCATTGGTCAAAAAATTAGCAAAAAAATTTTGGAATGGTTCCCCACGCTCCAACCATCAACACTATTACCGTCAGATTGTCTAGTTTGTATTTTAGTTTGTAATAATCTATTGTGGGGTCATATATAGCTTTTTTCCCAAAATTTACCTCTTCTGGCTGGCCACTATGAGACTCAAACTGGACTGTAGGGTCCAGGATTACTCCAGATTTGGAGTACCCAAAATGTGTGCAAGAGTTTCATGCTCTCTGTGGCAACACCGACACAGAGTCCTGAGACCTGCCCAGCAGTGAACACACTGCAAACTACCTGCTGTCATTTTAATTTCTTCAGTCTATTCGCAACACAATAAGCCCTTATGATCACGAATCCACTTGTTCACTGGTGTATATTCCCCATATAGTGCGACACTTTGCCTTTGTGAGGAAGTTGGCTCCACAGAATTGCTTCTTGTTCTCTTAACTGTCATCAAACTCTTCTTGCATCAGGTAGAAGGTTGCGAGAATTGATATTGGCAGTTATAAGTTGGATACCAAGATCTTGTAGACAACTTAAGCATTAATCATTGAGGTTCTTTGAGAAGTTATACAGAATAATTATCTGCCTAATCAATTTCTCACCACCAACTTATACACAAAAACTGCTAAAAATCATTTCACTAGAAAAACTCATGTGGTCTTCTACTGTGCTTGACCTTGTCTGTTCTGATCTTACGTTTGTACATGTACAAATAGACCACAAGCAAGAAATAACAAGACTTAAAATGTAAGGAACAAAGGAATAGTACATATACGTGCTATAAAGCCTATAGTAATTATGAATGCAGAACTTCCTCGCTTCACAGATCTTGACACTAGCCTGCAGATGATATGCTCAGCATCACAATCTTTTCATATTTTACAATCGAGAAGATCTCATACTCAATTTTAGAAGTGGCCGAGTACATCCAAGAGCTATTATGAAAATATCGGAAAGAATCCAGTCTCTTCCAATCAGTAAGTCTGTTGCTCTAATAGAAGTATTCAGTTCGGCTCTTAATTCAGTGTACTAAAAGAAATGTTTTTGGGAAAGTACAGCTTATACCATTTTATTTTCCAATTTATCAAAATCCTGTCTAAGAAAATCCATTTGAAAATCGACACGATTTATTATTACGATTATTATTACTGTAATATTTTGGGTAGACTATTTCAAAATAAAAATTACCATTGTTTTTCCAGCAAGTGAAGTACTGAATAAGAATAAAATCAGCCTAAAAATCTGAAAAGAAAATAATGTGCTTTGACAAATAGACACTAATACGAACATAACACCAAAATTAATTTTGCAGTAAAAAAATACAACTCGCCAAAATTCTGATGTAACTTTCCCAGTGTCGTATAAAAGTTTTTGTATACAGTAGAACCCCTATTATCCATGGTAATGAAGGGGATTTACTGAACGGTTAATCGAAAAATCGGATAATCCGTACCATAAAATATTTTCTTAAATTATGTGAATTATGTGACCTTTCGTCATTTTCTCCGTGGTGTTGTGTTTAATTCGTTTGGTAGTGAATCTGAAGTTCATCAATTTAAGTTCGGTTGTTAACGACGTGTTTTTAAGGGGTAAGAAAACTTCTTGTAATGGCTGTCATCGGAAAGATAGGAATAGTACAGGTCTCATGTTGTAGATTTCCATACTGTACACATTTTATCTCTTTGATTTTTATTAAATCAATCTCGTATTGTGATGCGAGATGACCCACATTTTCTCTGTCTCCAAACTACTTAATTATATGCATTTTGTTAGATAGCACAACACGTTTTCTTTTGACATTCCTGGAATACATTTTATCTTGAAGTTGTACAGTACGGCAACTCGAACAGTGGAACTGTGTAAGTGTAAATGCTTCTAATAACACTCTCTAGAAAAAATGTGTATACTAATATAACATATATTTCATATATTTCTGTAGCAAAAAAAAAAATAAAGGGAGAGAAAGACAGTCGGATAATCCGCCAATCGGTTAATAGGGTGACAGATAATCGGGGTTCTACTGTATTATATTCACAAAACGAGTAAAAATGACAAGAGTACTAACTGTACAATATACTGTAAACATAAACGCACTCTCAATCTTCCCAGTAGGAAAAGACATTTTCTATTAGAGTAAATCCTTTATTAATGACATATGTGTCTCTTCATCAACAACGATTTTGATAGGAAGCAAAAGTGAAAATCAATGTCACTAATTCGAGGAAATAGCATGCTATAATAGCTATTAGCACTGCTGATGTTCCTCATACTTGTCACATGGATGTCGTCTATGGTAATGTTCACGCACATACTCTGGACGAGTGTATCTCTTGCCACAGATGTTGCATTGCTGCTGTTTCTTAGCTGCACCACATTCGTAGCGAACATGACGGTTAAGACTGCTTCGAACTTTGTAGACACGACCACAAGAGTGACAAGGATGACCGCCAACCGGCAGAGATAATGAGTCCCATGTCAAAGGGGACAATACAAATTCTGTAAAGAAATGTAAGAGACAGTATCAAAACAGGGAACAATTAGACATTTATTAACTAAGCATCAGAACTGGACATGCAATACTCCCAAATATATTTCAACTCTTAGTTCTACTTGTACTTGATCATAATACATACAAGAAATATTTCGTGTTCCCTTACAGGATGATGGGTTTGAAATTGAAATGTATCTTATTCACAGTGGAAGGCTTGAATATTATAAATTTTATTCAAAACAGTTCGAGGAAAAAATAAAAAAATATTATTTAAGCCAATGTTCACTTCGGCTACTCCTCTGCAGAGTTAAGAAATTCATTTCCATTTCAATTAATTAAAAGTACTGTAATTTTCTTCCAATAAAACAAGTGCCTATTACACAATAATGTAATAGAAATAATATAAAGCACAGGATGTTATTACAATTTCTAATTCCAAATGTGTATTTCCAACAAGAGTAGAGTTTAGCCTATAAATACATAAGAAGCTATCAAATACAATGGAATATGAGGAATGACGAACTTGGAAATGGCCAAATACAGTCCCCATACTTCACAATAACAGTTTACTTAATACCACTAATTACAGCAATATGTGAATCCCCATCGAGATAAATATAAATTCAAAAGGAAACTCAAAGTAATCTACTTAAAAGCAGAATAACAGTTGAATTGTTATTAATTAAGCATTGTGGATTATACATATTGGCACTAGTGTAAAAAATTATCAAATCAGATATGCTAACTACATTTCCAGAAGGATAAAATTAAAATATTAGGATAATGAATTACAAGATATTTAATTATGTTAAATTTTAAAATATATCGCTGGCTGCTAAATGTAAATGTGTAAATCTGTTTGAATATACAAGGTCAATTTTATTGATATGAAGAGGAACAGAGAGCAATGTAAATTGCACAAAACTTCATTATACATTTATGCAGATAATTATTCAACAAGCAATATTTGCATCAAATTAATTGTACACAAATTAATTTCTATTAATCTATTCCAAATTATATTATCTCTACCACCTGAACAGGAGGTACACATTTAAATGAAAAATAGGCTCTTTCACGAAAACACCAGATCTTCCTAACAGGAACAGTCAAATGTAGACACTAATTTATTTATTTCTGATTAACATATTTACTACTACAAAAAGTTCTGAATTAATGCATTATTCAACAAATGCATGCTATTGTTTTGATAAATGTAAGTTTGAAATATGTCCATAGATCTCACTAAAAAAAACTAAAGGAAAAATTAATTTAAAAAAATAAAGTAATTTAAGATACAAGTGTTAAAAGCAGCATTTTACTTTGTGAGTAGGGATCTTTGTGAAGCAAGGCCACAGGTTGAGTATAAGAAATCAACAAACAAAATTAAATCATTTTTAATGTCGGTTGTAACAATTTTTTAGACAGCCCTTGAGTATTTATAAATATGTTACATAATTTATTTGCGTATTTTACTTAAAATTGCTGATCTGCTATCTAGCAACAAATTTATGAACTGTCATTTTACAGTACTGATCCATCCATATGAGTGATCACTGGCATCTTACTGAATACCACCTGGAGGTAAATTAATGAAACATTATAGCTAGAGTTCCAAACTCGCGTTAAAAAATGAATGATTCTGAAAGTGAACCAAAAGAAATGAAAGAAGCTATAGGGCGAGTAACACTCTATTACTGTCAGCACAGCAAAAATCAAGGAAGCATTTATATCACACAACAGATTTATGAAATGGTGCAAGATACAGATTGTTCACAGTAAGTATAGCAAAAATGTATTCACATATTATGAAGAAAAATCGAAAACTTGGAAATCTTCGACAATGTGAGCAAATTATTCTACGAATGAAATGTGCCTAAATGTAAGAAATATTCAAGATAATAGTAAAACCCTATTTACTTTTCGTAAAAACGACAAATATGTTGCCAGTAGTGCCTCCATACAGGGAATTTCTATAAGCAACTGTAACATTAATACAATTTCTTCAAGCATGTGTTATGATTATCAATAAAACAGTTGTTGAAGCAATTTAATTTGTGTTTATTTCTCGGGGGGAGGGGGGGGAAGAAAGAAAAAAAAAAGTAATTTTTAACATTAGGCCTGGAATTATTCGAACTGCTTCTTTGATTGGTCGTGTTTGCTTCTGTGTAACATCTAGTGGGAAAACAATTGACAATCGACACAAACAGTTTAAAATCAGTGTTAAAAATACTTTTCACACATGATACAAATTACAAATTATTAATGACTCAAGTCAGTTGCCAAGGTTATAAATTAGCATCGTCAGTGTGCCAGTATTGTCCCACAGGAGTTCTTTTACATGCCAGTAAATCTACTGACATGAGTCTGTCACCATCGACCTGGGCTGGGATCGAACCAGCAACCTCTGGCACAGAAGGCCAGCAATTTACCACCTGCACCACCCAGACCGACTTTCACACGTGTTAATATATTATGAAACTAGTATATGTTATACTTTATTGCATGAGTATAAGTTTACTGAATGAAAAAAGTGAGGAGTTTCATAATTTTCACACATGCAATAAATTGTGTAACATGATAAACGTATTTCATTTGCATTTTTCTATATAACAGCTTTATGAAACAATTAGGTAATAAAGAAATAACATATAATATTTGTAATGATTGGTTGCTTGTAGTCATGTCTATGAAAAATGAGTTGCAATGACAGCAATGGTGTATTCAAATATTTTTCCTAACGCCACATGGTTGTTTTCCGACATTTCTGGCCTTCTCTTCTGACAAATGGCTTAGGTTAGCCCACTTCTGAGGTTGGGACACCTGGAAAGTGGATTACATTACAGCGATAATAAGACACTATGATCATGATTATGTAGTGCCAGGAGAGGTCTTAAATCTAAGCTTAACCTAAATTCCTATGTTCTAACTGGGATTCGAATCCAATATCTCATGAACTGTGGCCAGAAACTCCTGACCATTAGACCATGAGGCTGGTCTGTAATAAAATATTACTGCATGGCAAATAATTTAATAACATTAATTTTATAGTACATGTAATGCTGTCATAATAAAGTAATTATGTTTTAGCTGAAGAATGCACTACTAGAAGGAATGGTGAACAGAATAAAAGTTCGAGACAGAAGAAGATATCAGATGATAGACAGCATTAAGATATATGGATCGTATCAGGAGACTTAAGAAGAAAGTGGAAAATAGTAAAGACTGGAGAATGTTGTAACCACTACCGTTACTGTACAGTGAAGACTACATATTACATTAAAAGTTGCAAATGTAATTAAGATAGCAAGAAGAATGCACTGGATTAGACTAACAAGGAGAGGACACGCTCTGTATATCACCGAATTAAATCAGATTTTGTGATACGAAAGTACAAGACACATTGTTTAAAGTCATACTTGGTATGGGTGGCCAATGACCTCTCGTTTTGGAAATATTGGCTATTGTTTGTGACATACTTCCGTTAGGTGCCTAATAGGGAAGCATTAGACTGTGTAACGGCGTAGCTCATGTGGTTGGATGCTGAGTTGTCATCCAAGCAACCCAAGTTCGAATCCTAATGCCTTCTCATTTTTTAAAGCTTAATATTATTATTATTATTATTATTATTATTATTTCAATTCACTTTCAGTTCTCACTTCCTATATTCAAAGCCATGTTGAAATATGCGTGGTATGCATCAAAATTGATAAACGAATGAGAAGTGTTTGTGAATGTGAAGGATATCTGTTTCGCAGCAGAAGTGCGGAAAAATGTGTGTGACTGTGGACAACCTTCTTTCATTTGCTGTGCATGGTGCAGGAAATATGTATGTTTTGTGTGTTTTTATGACATCATAATGAATCGGGTACAAAATGAAATGGAATAGCTGCTACAGAAATAGAACAGACATCAGTGACACATCTTACCTTCCTACGTGAGCACTATTTCATTGTTTATCCTTTACAATACAATGTTAGTTAATTAGTAATTTGTTTAAAACATGATGAAGCATTCAATACATTGAGAAATATGATATAGGTATGTAAATAGATAACTGTGATCACAATATTAATCATTATTAAAAGAAAAAAAATATTGTACCAGTTAAGATTCGAACTCAGGTTGCCTGGATAACAACTCAGCATCCAACCATATGGGCTACGCTGTTACACAGTCTAAAGCTTCCCTATTGAGCACCTAACGGAAGTATGTCATAAACAATAGCTAATATTTTCAAAACAAGGGGTCATTGGCCACCCATACCAGGTATGACTTTAAACAGTACTTCTTGTACTTTCATGTCACACAATCTTATTTAATTCGGTGATATACAGAGCGTGTCCTCTCCTTGTAAGAGCTTCAGAAGAAAGATTAAAAACGGTGTTCACAGAAATTCCTTTAGAGGAAAGACCACTGAGAAGACCTAGGCTTAGATATTTGGGCAATATGGAGGAGAATACCAATTATTACTATTATTTTTTTAAATTTATTACAGAAAAATTGTTTATCCTCCTGAAAGTATAGTATACTATACCACACTTCTTACATGATTATGATTTAAGGTGTATGTGCAGAGTCCCAAAGTATAATATAATAAACCTGCATTTGTGCCCTAACTGTAACCTGCAGAATTTTTTCAGCATTTTCCCTCACGTCTGTGTCTTTTTTTTTAAGTGTAGAATTATACTGAACTTCAGAAGTATAAACAAATGTCTCAGGACTCAGGAGGTTAACAGACAGGATAGTATTACATTGTAATCTCAGCAGCCAAGAACTGTTATACTTTGTAAGGAATAATAATAATAATAATAATAATAATAATAATAATAATATCGCTATGGTAGCATGTCTGTCTCCAGACTAGCCGGCCCAGGTTCGATTCCCAGCGGGGTCCAGGCAGAGAAATGATGGTGCACAACTTCTAATCACTAAATTGTACTCCAATATGCCTGGGATAAGTCCCAAATCTCTCCGCAGTGCATATGAAGGGAAGGCATATGTCACTGTTGATAGTAATTCATCAGATGAGGATGTTAAGCATGGTGCTATTCAACAGGAGTAGGCTATGTGCCGACACTGGGTTTCCCCTTCTCCCTTCCTCACCATCATCATTCTCACTTACACGAACACTTAACATACACTCACTCTAGTACACGACATAATTCTTCACAGATACACATCATGCATAACGTGGCCCACTGAAGTGGTATGCAATTTGAAAATGGGTCAAGGTCCTGCCATCTATCCGCAGTATGCAGAACCCAAATAAAAAAACACACACGCACACATCCTCAACAAGCCACTGCACTGACTTGTACAGTAAAACCTCGTTAATCCGGACAGCGATAAGCAGGACAGACAAAAAAAAAAAAAAAAAAAAAAATGAGTTTGGAAAAATTAAAGAACCTTGTTTCAAGATTAATTTTATGCATTAGAACTATGGAATTACAATATTACACATATAGTATTAAAAATAAATAAAATCCATCAAGTTCGCACTACAGTAATTAAACTATATAAACAAATATTATCGATTACACAAAGGTTTAAAGTATAAGTAAGAGGCCAAAGATTGTATTTAGGCCTATGCTCTTTAAATACACCATAATAAACGTGTTTTGTTGTTATAAACGGAGTTTTAATGCACTTTCTACAGTTCTTCAGGTTATTTTAGTTAATCCAGATTTTGTTAAACTGGTCAACTTATCCCTCTTCCCCAATTAGTCTGGACTAATGAGGTTTTAATGTATTTTCAAACTGTCCATAACATGAAAACAAGCTTGGCTCAGTGTGGTGCTCTCCACCTCAACACGTATATATAAGTAGTATTGTTATTTGATAAGTCGAGATTTTGCTATACCTGGTAAGGTTTATCTTGTCTCAGTAGCAATAAAACCAAGTCCCTTTAAATGAGGGTGGAGATTATAGGAAGGTTGTAAATTTTCAGAATTCCTTTCAAAATCTTGTTATTGTACAGGCTACCGGAACTCAGTTTCTTGAGAGACAAGCTCAGTGACGGAACTACACAGTACAAAGAGAGATATTTTGTTATTTTAGTTTGCGCTACAGAATGTATCAGCTAGTTCCTTCCGCCACTGGATGGATGGACATCACCGCTCCACTCTCCCATCACCATAACAATACAGACGAAGTAAGACATATCTCCTTTCTCTCTCTTTTCACAGTGAGACAAGATACATCACACAGCCTTTATATACTATGGTGGAGCTGATTTACAATTCTACAAAATACATCTTAAAAAAATGCTTTCATATCCTTCAACACACGATAATTCATAAACAATATTTTCTTACAAGAAGCCCCAATATACTGTACAGAATAAATTAATAAAATGAATCTTAAAAATAATCGTGCATATGTATTTCACAATCCCTTTCTCAGTCCTCACGTTCAGCTTAAATAGTGGTAAGGTGATGAACCCCATGCTGGAGGATAATTTATCTACAGTATCATCATCATTATTATTAAGACACGAGAAGTATTTTCCTGATGAAGCAAGGACATTTAAAGTAAATTGTGCCTGTTGTAACCACCAGTACTGCTGCTGCTCAAGCAGTAGCCAGTTTTGACTCGAAAATGCATTCAGATGTAAGTTTCAATCTCGCTGGGTCTGATTACCGGTACCTGATTGACTTCCCTCCTCCTCCCTCCAGAGATTTTCCCCAACTGGAAGGCCAATATCAGATAATTCTGTGACGAGTCCTCAGATTCACGCCATCACTAATTCTACCAACAATAACAGGCTGTAGTGAGTCCATAACATAGATGAAGTCGTAGGTCTTACTTTTTTTACGTATTTGCGATATTTATAATTGTTACTATTTATGTGATGAACACAAAAATGAAGTAATTTTGTAAATCGTTTTTAAGTAAACATTAAAAATGTAATTTTGTCATCACTGATTTTGACTTTGTCACTGCACTTTCCTTGCAGAATCAGTTTTCTTACGAAACAATATTATAAAGATAGCATAATTTCTCATGCTATTTTTGTATTCTGAAAGAATACCAAATTATTATATTGCACCTTACATTCAATCTCAGATACCTTACCATATTATTATATTATACCTTACTTGCAACTTCCGATACCTAATACACACAGGCTGACATTTCCAAAATGCATGCATGCCGACTCGGAAAATTCACATCAAGCAGCTATTCACAGAACAGAAATAAAGAATGGGGAGGAAGGATATACAAATGTAGAAAAAATACATTTGAATTAATTTGTAACTGTATTGTTTAACAAGACGTATGTAGTTTATTTATTTATTTTTTTTTACATATTTACATAACATAGCTGTATAATAATTTGTAGTGTTTTCTCTTTATGAAATTCTGTGAATAAAAGTGGCAAGAATGAACTAACCTTGCTTTGGTTCATTTATGTACAAGTAATGTATTTATGGCCCTCTTCATTAACGGCAGTGGATAGTTTGCTGTTTGGACATGGTATATTCGCAATGAGAAGTAGGAATTCTGCACATACTAAGGAATTGCTACCTAGGGATGTACTAGGCTTATACAATTTATATCTTTATGCTCGACCATGCCGAAATGTAGTAATTATACACCTGGTAGCAGTCCTTTAATGCATGTCATTAAAGTATACCTACTCATAAGTACAGGTGTTCAGCCAATGACAACTCAGCTAACAGGTATTCAGCCAATGACAAGTCAGCTTTGTACCGTTATAAAACTGCAAGTATCGATTATTCTTGGATATGCAATCAAAAGAGAATTAGTGAAAAGTCACGGAGGCTGGAAATCCAATACTGTCGCAGAAGGTTATGTTACTATAATAATTAGAGTTAATTGTAAATAATATTCAAATAAATTCAATTTGTCATCTCGTTTTTCAATGTCGAATTCAATAATCAAGGTTATATCAAGTTTAACGGGATTACATCAAGGTCAATGAAATTATTGTTCCTCGGAAAAAATCAATACTTTCGCGTCTGCGCACATCTCACAATTCACGACCTAGAACAAGGTCACTTCCGATCTTGTCAGATACAAATAAAATGTATACATCTGAATAATTTCAAGTTAGAAATATGGTAGAGCATAAAAAGTCGTATGAAACTTGCCTATAATGGTAATTAAGGCGCTCGTATGAATATTATGAAACTCGCGCTTGTTTCATAAACATCCATACTTGCGTCTTAATTACTATCATTATAGGCTCGTTGCATAATGTACTATTATTTTATCCAAGAGAAAGAACTAAATAAATAGTTCAGGCACATTTCTAGTTATGTTGTTTGTATTTATAAAATTAAGCAATTTTTAGTATAAATATGTGTACTATTTCTGAATAAATTTACTTGTAATACTAGATATATGATCAATGTCCAACCGAATAGTTGAGGAAAAATTGCTGTACGAGGTTCAAACCTGTCTTCGGACAGTTGACTAAACAACAACAGAAGCAGATAGCATGGTCAAACTTCAGATGCTGAAAGCGTGAGCAGATATGAAAATCTCAAAATTGACTTTCTTTTGTAACATTCCAGTACTTTCTTATTATACTTCACATAAATATAAAAAGTATGAGAGAGAGAGAGAGAGAGAGAATTACAAAAGCATTTGTCAACTACTTTTATTCTGCCTGAGATTGGAAATGATTCTGTTGATTTTTTTTGCTGTTGTGAGGTGTTAGTGAATAATGGCAGTGACATGAAGGATGTCTTATGTCTTATTTAAATGAACCTAACATTAAGTGAAAATTTTGTGATTTAAGAGTTGAATAAAACCAGGGGTATTCGTGAGAACATCACGGGCAATACAAGAATTAAATCATTAAAATTTAATACCTCATTTAACACACAAGAATATTTTACTTTTCAGATATTTTAACTTGAACAAATAAATAGCAATCAGCACAACAAACACAGCTCTGGTTACGGTCGATGTCAAGAATTGCCTCTTACTGGAAAACTATTCAAATACCCAATAAAACTTGAGTTTCTGACCTTCAAAAAACTGAATAAGCTCTTCGGCTAATGGTGTAACACCTGAAATAATTGATAATAATTACTCTTCCTCTTGATATTCAAGTATTTATTCCTATTTTACGTAATTATTACGCAATTATGTCCATATTTCACGCATATATATTGAATTACAAAATTGATCAGTTAACTAGGTAATTGTACTGTATTGTATTTATTTACATTCCATGATATTTGTGCATCCCTTCACAGCTAGAATATGGAACATGTCAAAAAAAATCTTAATAGTACTACAAAGTCTTAATTATAGTCACAGCACAGTTGAAATATATACAGAAGAGTTTTATAATATACTAGTACGACACAAGGGTTTATTATCAATACTTAATACAAGACAGTAATATTCATGCAGTGTTGTTGAATGTCATAAATTCACCCACAAAATAGAAGGTGTGAGAAATTAAGTACATTATTTGGCCCTAAATAATGTTATGTTTTCAGTTTGATTTTTTATATTCATAGGGAGGCTATTAAAAATTTTTTACTGCCATATAACGCACTTCTTTTTGATAGCATGATAGACTTGCCAATAGAGTATCAAAGTCATTTTTTTGACGAGTATTTATGCTATGGACTGTTGAATTAGTTTCAACATTTTCACGATTACATACGAGAAAGTTTATTAATGAAAAAATATATCGACAAGTCATGGTTTTATTTGTAGATTTTTTAAAATGGTCCTACACGATTACCTACATTTGGCACCTACAGCAGAACTCCAATTATCCTAATTGGGGATCGAGCCGATCCAGATATGCAGAAATCCGGATAACTGGATATATCTCATGAAGATTAAAAAAAACGATGTCTGACAAAATAAAAATACAAATTTTATTAATAAAAACTAAGCAAACATAAGTATGTATGTATTGTACTATTAAAATTGTATGTTGAAGTAAATAAAAACTAAAAATTAAAATACAGTATTGTATACAAATTTATTTTTGTATAATACATAATTCTGTACAGTACGTGTAGTCTGTTTTACTTGGAACATCTTGAATAGCGTACATTGCTTTGAAGAAGTCACTCGCCATTCTTCTGACGATTTACTGTACAGTATTAATTTTTGTAAATTCCCCCAAATCGATCTGGATAATTGGGGATCCAGATGATTGGAGTCTGGATAACTGGAATTTTACTGCACTATTATTCTAATTATTCTTTTTTGTAGTAGAAATATAGTGTTACTATCTGTAGAATTTCCCCAAAATATTATTCCAAAACTCATTACCTAGTGAAAGTATGCAAAGTATTTTGTTTTTTAAGGTATTGATATTTACTATCTCTTGCACATGTTGACTTTAGTTTGGAGTAATTTATTTAATACGATTTTTCCAATTTAACATATTAACGATTTGTAAGCCAAGAAATTTGCTTGTCGTTGTTGTTTCTATTAGGGACCTGTTGTTAATTTTTTTTCACTGCAGTGGCACTTGACTAGAGTTATTGGCCGTACAATGGCAATTAATTATTGGGCTAAAAATTTGCAAGGTTGAATCTGGGCAATTACAATTGTTACAATGTAATATTAATTTTATTTATTGGCATAGGTCGAGTAAAAAATGGCAATGGCAGAAAAGACTAATATATTTGAAGAAAACCTACCTTACCACAACACACTACACTGAGATCTATGTAATATGTGTGAAGGCAGCTAGCAATGCTTCGGTCTTCACACTACTGCAAGAAATATGTTGCTACACAGTGCAGCCATCTCTATATAGCAGACTTTCTATTAATTGTTCAATTTTCTTCACCTAATATATATTTTATAGGCTACAATTTGGATAGGTTACCTGTGGGAGCAGGAAATACAGGTTTTCAAAAAAATTGCTAGCCGACCATTGTCAGCTATGCTTATTTCAAGCGTTACTCCATGCTAAAGGAAAGCATTTTCCATAGCTTGACAAATATGTTACATATTTCTCACTGTAGTGTGTTATGGACCTTACTGCATTATTTGCTGCAAACTAACAAGACGTTCCAGGGATATAACCAGTTCCTTGATTAAGAAATCATCAGTTGTGCATGCTCTACAATCAAGCTATCACACAATTTGGCTACATTAAATTATACGTACTATATACATATTCATTACTTATTTATTCATTCGTCTGGGAAAGTTAAGGCCTTCAGGCTGTGAACTAACTTAAATGAAACAAATTCATTTCTGAATAGAATTAAACATTTATACAAGAACGGTCTTACTAATAAAAACTCTATATACAGACGTTTAACTGTCTTATACTTATACAATGAATAGCCCGTTTATAAGTTGTGTGTAAATTCCTTACTAATAATCACTACAGACGTCTTGTATAATAGTATAACTGTTATACAGCTACGTCATAGTTTCGTCATTACTTCATTACGAAAGGTAATATAATATCTGAGGTTCTCAATTGCATCCGGTAGAGCGCTCTAGTGTGCCATGTTAAATATCGATAGTACGACTGGCTCTGATCGATTACCACATTATATTTTGGTCAAAGAGTACAAGCTGCAGCAATATTATTCTAATTATTTTGAGACCTTTGGTTTGTTCTTCTGTGGTTACAAGGCAACCATCGTCATAAAATGACAGTCCATACGAACAGCTGTTAGACGGGTGGCCATTTTTTCTCTATATACAACGATTA
This sequence comes from Periplaneta americana, assembly GCF_040183065.1. Lineage (NCBI taxonomy): Eukaryota > Metazoa > Arthropoda > Insecta > Blattodea > Blattidae > Periplaneta > Periplaneta americana. The sequence goes on along the minus strand of NC_091130.1, from coordinate 128,222,889 downwards.
AACAAGGGGTTTCGTGTATATAACTACTGCAAAGGAATTCTCATTGTATAGTTACAGACTGTTCATACATCCATCGCTTATGCATGGTTTATTAGTAACATTTTCTGTCTCAACTTTGCATAAGCCTCGTATAAAAACTATACACGGTTTATTAGTAAGACCTGAAAAGTTTATATATAAAATTTAACTCTGGCAGCATGAGTACATTTTAAGTTTATTTTATGTACACAGTATATAATTTAAGCAATATCCCAATCACAACCAAAATTATTTTTAAAACACATCAACAAGTTTTATATATTCACCCTAGATTGTGTAATACATTTTTACTCAATCACAGCTACATCTGGCATTTCTAGCATCTAAGATTGTTACAAAATCCTTTACTGTCGTGTATTCTACAAAATTCACTTTATTCAAGAACATATTAACCTATAAGGCACAAAATCTAACATAGGAACATGACCTCCACTGAATGGTAGGCCTAAATGTATTTAATAATAATTTAATAATGATAATAGTAATAATAATTTAATAATAATAACAATAATAATAAAAAGTTTTCTACAATCATACAATTTTTTTTCATATTTCTTTTCGTACAGATATCAGTTCTGGATAATGGCCGTGGACAGTGGTTTATACTTAGGTAATGCAGACAAGAATCTCCAGATAGCATCTATTTCTTTAATCATTACAAAAGACATAGTTAGCACATGGATGTCTTCTTAAGAAATGCTCTCTTACATATTCGGGGCGTGTGTATTTCTTCCCACATAAAGGACACATTTGCTGTTTCTTGGCAGCTCCGCATTCGTAACGAACGTGCCTGTTGAGGTTTCCACGTTGTTTGTAGCTCTTACCACAGCGGCCGCATAAGAATAAGTTCTGCCACATGTCTTGACCCAGAGCTTGATATGAGGAGACTCCTGGAATCATATCGTGCAGCCCATATCATTCCTGGAGTCATTCAGACAGCTTCATTCTGCCTTCAGACCACACGAAAAAATAAACTGCATTTGAATTAAAAGTCAAGCGCATTGTCATTTGTCGCGTTCTGCTTACACATTAAACTATAACACAATGCATAAAATTCCGTTTGACTGTGTTGGTGTGAAGTGTCAGGAAAATTAAGTTCATCTCCCACAACCATGCAAGTACAATTAATTTTTTCTTTTTAAGCGTAAAGCAGTATAATGGGCTAACATATGTTTAATTTAAAGTTCTGAAACACTAAGGTCTGTATTTACACAGAGAGAAGTATTATTATATATGCAATGCTAAATATTTTATTTTTCGCAATTGCAAATACAAACAATTCTCACGTAACTAATAGAATGGAGTATTTTTTTACCTGTTCTATCTATAATAGTTCTAATTACTTTATTAGTCCTGATGTAATATACTATTTTGAGACTTTTTTAGTGACTTATGTCAATTAGGAAGTTATCACAGTGTGATACCAGAAAAAAAGTCACAGTAATACATTATGCAATACTTTATACATTTATATTTTAATGCTTAAAAAAAAATTAAGTAACTTTTAGTTTGTCCATTACAAATTCCTGAAAAATTTTGTATTCAGCAAAACATTCGACACTTACAGCAACAAAATTTACCCAAGAGCTTCAGCACAATTCCATTGACAGGATTAAGTCTGAACATTCTTGGTAGCCATGGCATATTCCTTTTCAGTTATTAACAGTTAAGTGTATGTTTTGTTTTAATAACTCAGAATCCTAAAGTATCTTTGTAAAAAAAAAAAAATTATAGTAACAGGTGCAAAACTGTGAACTTTCAAACCAATATCATTACATATGTAGAAGTGTAAATGTTTTCAATACACTCATGTCGTAAGTATTTATGCATCCCAAATACCTACATCCATGTAATTAGTTACTTACTTTTCTCCTTGTTTCCGTCCTCTGCATCCTCTTTCATTTTACACAAGCCAATCTGATTGCACACTTTCCCATATGATTTCTAGATTATTTCTCACTTGTCACGAGGCTAAATCTGAATTCATATTAAGTAAATTCTCTGTTTACTCACAAGTTCAGAGTAATTTAATTTAAAAGAGTTGTAATGTATGTATTAGGTATATATGATACGAATATCATAACATTTCATATTACAATATGAGTAATATGAAGTTACGCTAACAATATAGTACAATGTTTCATCCTCTGTGATAAAAAAAAATTAAAATTTTTAAATAAAAATAATAGTATTATTTTTATTAGTTTTGAACATATCTTTTGTGGCAAGGTCACTGTTAGCTTCTTCCTGCGAAAGGTGATTCATTTATATTTGTTTTATTAGTTTCGAACACCATAGGTTTTTGTTTATAACAGAAGAGCAGTACTAGGAGAAATAAACAAACATTGTTAAAATGAGTTCAAACGAGGATTCAGATACTGAAAATGCTGCGCATTCTGCAATTGAATGTTTAGTACCATCGAAATCCCCTATAAGATATGTTTATAATAAATAAAATCAATTGCATTTTATTTTATTTTATATGTAGTTCACATTATGCAACCAGTTAGGTAATTGCAGTATCATTACCTAACTTGTTGCGTAATAGAACTATCATTATCTAACTTGTTGCGTAATGAATGTTTAGAATATTTTTATTAGTGATGTAAAGTCCACATTACATAATTACATAATCCAAGTGGATAAAAAGATGTGCTAAAGATTTTTTATTCTCTTCACATCTTCACTCTGTATGAAGCAACTAAACATCACATCATGTCTCAATATATCTATTTAACGAATCTGTGAAATTGAAATTAGTTTCGTTAGACTTGTTGAATTGCATGCATTTACAAATCAAGCATCTTCATTTTGTATACATCTAAGAATTTTTAGAGAATTGGGAATTAGAATGAAACTGGGAGGAGAAGAAAAGCGAACAAGACTAACAGAAAAAAAACGACATGGAAGGGAGGAAAAGAAATAGAGAAGAAATGAAAGAAAAAAAAGCTTCATATCACATACCTTTCAGCCATGTGGTGTTGTAGGATCTTGGAGTTTATATAGCATGATTCCTGTACAGGAAGTCAGTCTTCATGCCTACTGAAAAGGTTTACAAAGAGTCTATAGTATACACGAAAGAAAAGGTGTGAGAACAAAGTTCACTACTGCATAATCTGCGGGTGCAGAATATCCATCATCATCATCATCATCATCATCATTAGTCAGAGGATTCGATGTTCTCAAAATTGTTCACACCTTTTTTTTAAGGGACGACCCAAATTTCTTTCCAGTAGGATTATACTTAAATAAACCATTATTAGGCCTTCTGTTATTCTGATGTCTGACATGCACTAGACATGATTTCTCCAGAGTGAACTTAAAATGTGGAGATAAACTTTAGAAGATGATTCCTTACAGAAAGAAGAAATGAAGGGTTCAGAGCCATAAGGGCCAAGCGCCATTTATTAAAAATGGAGAAGGCAAGGGTTAAAGTTAAGTGAATACCATAGTTTAATGAGGATTGACATATCATTAAGTTTGAATGTGTATACTTTATATTACTTGCTATATGTTTCCATTGAATTATGGTAATAACTTCATTTTAACCCTTGTTTTCTACGGTTTTAGTAAATGGTGCATGGCCCACTATGGTTCTGAACCCTTCAAATGTCATATTAACATATATTTACGCATATAGACGTACTTTTCTTTGAAAATGGGTGTGAAAAACAGGGTGTGTCTTATATGCCGATACTGTATTCGTAAATGGTTAATTCGACATTGGATAATTTGAATAAATATTTATTCCCCATGAAATTCATAAAAAAAACCCAATGTTTTTAAATTCATAATTTAAATTGTCGAAGCTTACATTTGGGTAATTCGAAGCCAGATCTTCGTAGATTTCAACTAAGTGTCCAACTAAGAAAAGTCTGAAAGAGTTTCGTGGAAATTTCGGTTTTAATGATTCACACATTAAAATTATATTTTTAAACTTTACAATGATCAACATGTACACAGTAAATAAAAAAAGGTTGTTGAAACTATTCCAGTGACCGACCGCAGGTAAATTAAAGTGTTGATATGTTGGTGGGTATCTAAAGCTCTTGATTTAACAATCGAGTTATTTTCTCTCTTGTTTCCCAGTATTTAGATGTAAGACTTATTTTGTTAAAGTGCTTAAGTGTGTTAAATGATTCATAATCACTTCCTCTTCTTGAGAAGACAATACACCATTTGGAGTAGATAGGTTGCCAATTCTATGTTTACCCAGTCATGATCATGAACATAGCCACCAGAGGTGTATGCAAAGGGGGAGGGGTTACTGGGTTTGAACACCCCCACGTTGAACTTAAAAAAAAAAATTATACATTTAGATTTGAGAAATTATTTTAATGAATAATCGTTTTCCCTTTAATTTTTCACTGTCAGAGTAACAAAATCTACATCGACATAAGGTATAGTCGTCCTACCCCTCCTAATATAATCCCTGTGCTTGGTGCTGTGGCACATTCGAATTATAACAATTTTATCTTTATAATAGAGAGACCTATAATGTAGTACCGATCTTGTAATGAAATGATGCCAACACAATATGAAATTTAACTTCCTGTTTGTTAAAAATTGGATGGCTGTGAAAAAAAATTATACGGATTAAATATACCGCAACATAATAATAATAATAATAATAATAATAATAATAATAATAATAATAATAATAATAATACACAACATTTAAAATTCCGATAATGTAAATTGTAAACAATTTTAATGAAGATCTCACCATTGACAAAATTCTGCGTACACCTCTGATGGTCTCAGTAGATTTATGTGGCAGTTCAGGAACTAAATGAGGTCTTTCTAGTAAATTTTCCAATGAGAATTTTCTGTATTATTTAATATTTCAACATTATAATTATTTTTAATAACTTGTTTTATTGAATAATATGAAAAATTAATTTTGTTTTTGTTCAATCTTAATGTCTTTCTTTGCTAGAATCTCGGCTCATTTCCGCTTATATCACAATGTGTGGGAATCGAATGAATAACTATGAATTTTCTTGAGCAAGTTACACCTTTTTTTACACCTAGTTTTTACAATTAGGCAGCTGCATCATCCAATTTCAACCCTCAATATGAATGGAGGACCGCATCGATTATTGGTCAGCAGGTTGCTTCAATCTGATCGGAAGGACTGTCTGCACATATCCATTGACTATATTTTCTGTTTACCATTTAGAAAATGCTTCAATGATGTGGCAGACCAGCATGGTGAAAAAATATTTTCACTATTTTATGTACATAAGTGTGTTAATGACTCTTCTGCATTCACAATGCCGAAGCATTGGAAGGAAATTGGTGTATTTTTTTTTTTATTGGTAGCCTAATTTTTGTGTAAAGATGGATAAAACATGGCAGTAGTTGAGATAAATTATACTGCACATTCATTACTCATTACTGTATATTATATACAGGGTGTCCGACAAATCCAACATCATAGGTAATACCATAAAATTTGTAGTGTTCAGAGTTGGCTCGATGAGCACTTCCATAATCGGTTGATAGGACACAGAGGACAGAGAATGGTCTCCAAGGTCGCCAGACTTAAACCCCCTTGACTTTGCCTTATGGGGTTATCTGAAGGAAAAGGTGTATAAAGTGAAGATTCGTGATATGCAACATCTATAAACACAGAACGAGGAAAAGTGTCGTAAAAAACCACCACCAATATGATATATCGCATTCTCAATAGCATGAAGTTTCACCTCCAGGCATGTTATGAACTTGGAGGCGCTCATATCAAGCACAGATTTAGGGCTATAATTTATCCTGTGATGTGGGACTTGTCGGACACTCTGTATATAAATGTGTAATTCTTTTATTGATATGAATTTTCTTAAAAAACAAAGCTGATTAAGTAGAACTTCGGATATTTCTAATTTTTTTTTTTATTTTCCTTAAGAGACTGAATTAAAAAGGGTCTATTGTACGACTTTAGTGCATGGATTTTAGTCTTCAGTATGCCATTTTGTTTTATTTGTTGAAATTGTCATACAGTGTTTATTATCAACTGACTTAGCTTTCTGGACTTTATTCTCAGATCTTTGCTATTATGAGCAAAGGGTAAGGTATTAAAATTTATGTTTTTAATTGATGAAATGTCGTTTAGTGCCATCTGCCAATTCTTTTTAATGACTTCATCAATAGAAACATTAAAAAGTGTGAATGAAGTGTACTTCTCAGTTAGTGAAAGCTGCAGCTGTACACTCCTCAGGGCTCGAATTTTCGTTTTATTATTTATATATGAGGCGTTCAGAGCAGAAGTGGTGCAAGTCAAAAATGGCTAATGAGGGTTAAAGTAAACATTCTATAAAATACAGCGCAAAGTAACAATTAATATGTCTTTCTTGCTGTCCACTGACTACTAATAGTGTAAATAAATTGAATATTAATTGCTACTTTGATCTGTATTTTACAGAATGTTTACTTTAACCCTCTTTATCCATTTTTGACTTACACCACTTCTGCTCTGAACGGATCATATAATGATCGATTTACTGTAATTTAATGGTTCCCAAAGAGTGCACCCCAGCTTACTGGGGAGGTCCAAAATGTTCCAATACTTTCACTGAAATAAAAGAACATTATGATGACTTAACAATTCTACCCCACACACAATGACGATGAATTTTATGAGCTGTAACAGCATGAAGAGTATTTTCAGTTCATTTTCATTGGAAGATCAGTTCAAAAGGCAGAATTTGCAGACTATAAGTTTGCAAATTTCTTCACATATTAAATAATGTTTGTTTATGGTACATGAACTAATCATGTCACAAAGGTAAGATTGCCAACAAACTATTCCTCTTCCAACTTCCCTTCCTTTGTGAATGGGTGTGACTGTGGTCTAATATCACTACTGACAATGCAGTCAACTGACAAAAATAGAAAATAAAGTAGAAGATGTGGGTTGCAAGAGGCTTACATCCTTAAAGAAACCTCAAATGGAGACCATCCATTATAAATAATTTAGACTATGCTTAGAAAGAATAACATGACCATCTGGAGACAACTTTATTTTCATAAATTAATAAATTATACAAAGTTTCCAAGAAGTCTGATGTGTTCTGGAAAAGGAAACTACTTTAATATAAAAGTGTTTTTTGGAAACTCAACATGTAACTACAGGAGGCATAAATTGAACACATTTTCCCCTGTGAATTCTAATGTAAATAATAAATATGTACCATTTGATGACTACATAAGCTACGTGTAAAAAGTATAAATTTATTTTCCCTTCAGTAACTGTCCGAAGACAGGTCTGAACCTCACAAGTGATGCCAACAAGGCACTGCTTATGAGGCAACTAAACCAGGACATAATGGGGTAGGTATGCCAGCTCCTTTCTCCCTCCATATGTAGCTAATCCTGGCAATGTATTCAATGGAGAGGGGAAAGGAAATGGTCACCCTACCCCATTATTTCCTGGCCTAGTTGTCTCGTAAGTGGTGCCTTGTTGGTATCACTTGTGAGGTTCAGACAAGTTAACTGAAACAACAACAGTAAAGACATTCATATGAATTTACTGTACCATAAGATAAAAACATATCAATACATGTGGGGTGATCAATTTGCTTCACTATTTATACACTTCCAAAGCAGATGACATTGTTTATTTCCTATGTTTACCACCCTTATATGGGAATAAAAATAAAACATTTACAACTCTTTATCTGCTTCTGTTAAGTCACAACAGCCATTAGATGGTAACAATACCACACAGTTTTAAAATAGATCACACTGCCTAAAGAGCTGTGATAAAGTACCTTCAGAAAAAAAAATGGATGAATCCCACTCAAATGCATCCTGATTTATGGGAGACAGGGTGAATGTACAGTTCTAGAAAAAAGTTCCCGCTTAATTTTACTAAGTTCCAGATATAACATTGTGAATAACATGACAAACTTGTTGCGTACATACAGGCGAACTTTCATCAATACTGAAGTCCTATTTTTTTTTTTTTTTGGAATCATACAGATAAGACAAATGGTGCCAAGAGTTAAAGTGTGGTAGAAAATAGTGTGAAGACCAACATGCTGATGGTGCACCTGTGACTAACTATATTGCAAGACCGACGAGAGCAAGTCAGGTAAACTGTAGAAAAAAAGAAACTTATCTTAAGGTACTGTATACAATATTTTGACTGAAGAATTAGCTTACTTACTGGCTTTTAAGGAACCCGGAGATTCATTGCCGCCTTCACATAAGCCCGCTATTGGTCCCTATCCTGAGCAAGATTAATCCATTCTCTATCATCATATCCCACCTCCTTCAAATCCATTTTAATATCTTCCCATCTACGTCTCAGCCTCCCTAAAGGTCTTTTTTCCTCCGGCCTCCCAACTAACACTCTATATGCATTTCTGGATTCGCCCATACATGCTATATGTCCTGCCCATCTCAAACATCTGGATTTAATGTTCCTAATTATGTCGGGTGAAGAATACAATGCGTGCAGTTCTGTGTTGTGTAACTTTCTCCATTCTCCTGTAACTTCATCCCTCTTAGCCCCAAATATTTTCCTAAGCCCCTATTCTCAAAGACCCTTAACCTATGTTCCTCTCTCAAAGTGAGAGTCCAAGTTTCACAACCATAAAGAACAACCGGTAATATAACTGTTTTATAAATTTTAACTTTCAGATTTTTTTGACAGCAGACTGGAAAGACTTAGCATTGGGGGGGGGGGGGGGGAACTAACAGCAAGATGGATGCCACCACGGAAAGAACATGCTAAGTCACTTTTTGATTTTTTATTCTATCTGCTAGCTCATAAAGTGAATCAGAATGGCAAAAAGCCTGCACTGTAACATGGAAAATTAAACTAAATGAGATGTAAATTCATAGCATCTTATAAGTGTATAAAGTTAAGAAATGCTCTCCTGTAAAATTTAAGAAAAGTGACCTTAGCATGTTCTTTCCGTGGACCCTTCAAATGTTAACTCACATTCACAAGCAATCTCGAGTTGTGATAGTTCAGTGTATGCTAATAATGTACACAGTCTTAGAAAAAAGTTATTTTTGCACAGATACTTTAAGTCCCAGAAAGGCGGCACTGCACATGATCAGATGATGATCAACTTTGTTCAAAAGAGAAGGACTAGTTGAGGTAATAAAATTAGTTTTGTTTCGTTGTATGTCTGATCGTGCACACTGCCTCCTTCCTGGGACTTATAAAGTATCTGTGCGACAAAACTTTTTCCTAAGATTGAACAGGAGAAACAAACAGAAGAACTTCAATGGCAGGTTTGCAACCATGGATTGGGTTCACTACTATGACTCACCAGAGACCAAATTATAAAATAAATAGTGGAAGCATAAAATTTACCCATATCCAAGTAAATTCAAAACACAACCATCTGCAAAGTTATGGCCTCAATTTTTTTTTGGAAGCAGAATGAGTAACATTGTCATTTACTTACAAAAAGAAGCTACAATCGCAGGAATTTACTATGCAAATAAACTTATTATCAAAATTGCGGAGGGAAATCAAAATGTGGCATTGAAAGAAGACCAAAGGAGTTCTCTATCACCAGAACGATGCACCCAGTCACACCTGTGTTGCTATGTCTGTTACACTCAATGCAGGATTGGTAAACATCCACTCTACTCATCAGAGCTAGCACCAATTGACTTCAAATTGTTCCCAAAGCCCAAAGAACACAGATGGAAGTTGTGAATGAATGGTTAGCAGAAATTGGAAAAAAATTCTGCAGCAGTCTACAGGCCAATGGGACAAATTGTATCAATCAACCTATGGAAAGACGAAAAATAAGGTAACCAAATTTTTTTATTTCTTAAGAATAAATTATTCACGGGTGGAGAAAATTGATCAACCCATGCATTTTGCATTTATGAATTTATCCCAGTGACATATGTAAATCTAAAGAATGCGATGAAAGAAAAAAGGAGTTAAAAAATTGAAATCAATGTGTATGCAAAGGCATTGATTAAATCAACTAACGTAAAGATGTGTTACTAAAATAAATAATTAAAAAAAAGAAGGGCTGTACACAATTCTAGATTTAAACACAACAAATATTCATATTCTGACCAATTTGATATTTTGTGTGAGGTTTTATAATCTCTTAACATGAATGTAACAAAAAACAACAGAAAATGTAGCCTTAATATGCGTACATTTTACATAAATTGAATTAGCATTCTGTCCATACCCTCACAGCACCTGTAATGAATGGAAATGATTCTCGTTCGAACATATTTTAAAATGCTATTATGTGTGTGATGAATGAAAAAGTAACTTAAAGAAGTTCTAACAAACATCAAGTAACTTGTGTTCTGTTCGTGTGAAATACGAAAGTGTATTTTAATAACTTCATAGTCCAATATTGAACTTTTTGGCAATGTGTAATGTATACAAATTTCAGTCCACTTATAATTCATTGCACCGCATAAAACACACACACGAAGTTATAATTTTGTAGAGTTGAGACAATACTAAGCATCAGAATGGAAGAAGAGTACACTTTTGCAGTTAATTCGTAACATACTGTGAGCTTCGAAAATTGTATAGAATTCATTATCTTGAAATTGAAACAAGTCTTTCACAAACCATATTTCATTTGATTTACTTAAAATACAGCAAACAATGTCACATTTAAGACAAAACATTAAGAGAGCTGCAAAACAAAATTCGTATATACAGAGTTCACGTTACTAAGCATGTCTAATATTAAAAATTACATCTTTTATGGTCAACCAGCAGCAACATGTCTGCAGCTATACATAAAGCACTAAATAATACATAAAATGTAATATCCATGCCAAATCACAATTATGTTCTGATACAAATCAATTTTTCGATGTCCCAGTTCATTACTATACCTTCTGAAAATTAAAGGGTGTAAACTACTCAGAACCCATTCGTTCCCTGTATTTTGCTAAACATGTTTGAAAGTGTTCTTGCAGTGTATCTGGTCGATAATACTTCCTACCACACAGTTGACACATGTGATTCTTTTTTGTTTGTCCACACTCATATCTCATGTGCCTGTTTAGGCTGCTGATCTGCTTGTAGGCTCGCCCACATCGACACACATGATTGCGAGAAACAGTAGTAGTAACACTTGGTACTGTGGTTGCAAGCTGTAGACCAAATACCATATCGGAGACGGCTTTGCCTGCAATAAAACATACAACCAATTCCCTGTCATACAGTTCTAAAATATCTCCACTACCACCATTAAGATAAAATGTGTTACTGAAATGTATAGGGAAGATATTCAACAAAGAGAAATTTCTAAATTAAATAAATAAAACTAATTCGTAAAGCACCTAATATCCAATGACGTGAATAAATTTCACTCCTGCTTCATGTCACCTCATGATCCCACATGCAATTGATGTCGATATGGAAATCTTTCACACTTTTAAAGCATTAACTAAAAATGCCCCGTATCCTCAAATATTAACACAGAAACACTTATGACAATTTCTTGCAAATAAATACAAATATAATTTTGCCCATTGTGCACTGCAAATCATGCAAAATTACATTAATGACAACACACATCCTGGAATTATACACAGTAGTAGTCCGTACGACAGGGTAAGTGGATAAAATAAATAATAAATTCGATTATCTAAATAAATATGTTTATACTTCGTTGGGAGCACGTTCATACAACTTTTTCTATTTAAATGTAATAATCCCTCTTTTCAACATACAATTTCATCAAGAGATAAAATAAAGTAAAACATAGTGGAGTACCACATTTGTTCATAGAAAGCAGCATCATGTTCTTGTAAAAAATGAATGAATGAATGAATTAATTAATTAATTAAAGACGCAATATTATTGAAATTAAAATAATGAAAACATATTAAATGACCTATCACATTCTTACAGATCTCCCCTTTTTTAATAGTCTTTATTGTATACAACCTTTTTATTTGTTCTAGAGGTCTGGCTTGAGACCTCGCAGAATGAGGATGATGATGATGGTGGTGAAGAGAAGCAGGAGAACTGCAAGAAAAACCCCTCGCACTCACTTAGTCTACCACAAATTCCTTGGTGACTCAGATGGGGATCGGACCCAGGTCACCACGGTGGAAGGCAGAAAGGCTAACACCCTGTCATAGCTGAGGAACTGCAGCCTCCATATTCCATATAATAGCGAGCCCAAGGAAAATAAATAAGTCAAGAAGAAAAAAAAAAAGTTTGATATATTTATTTTCCTCAAGCTTGCTGCTATATGGAATATGTAGCCAGGAGTTATAGAAGCACAAGCAGAGCAGAAAGGCAGCTATAAGGCAACAATGTTTTAAGAGATGTGTGCAGTGCAGTTTCAGTTTTCTGTTTGTTATGTTATGTTTTATTTAACGACGCTCGCAACTGCAGAGGTTATATCAGCGTCGCCGGATGTGCCGGAATTTTGTCCCGCAGGAGTTCTTTTACATGCCAGTAAATCTACTGACATGAGCCTGTCACATTTAAGCACACTTAAATGCCATCGACCTGGCCCGGGATCGAACCCGCAACCTTGGGCATAGAAGGCCAGCGCTATACCAACTTGCCAACCAGTTCGACTTTTCTGTTTGTGACACAGTTCTAAGATTTACTACCAAAACAAAGAATTTTCATTTGCTGTAACCATTTAAAGGCGAATTACCTGGCCAGTGACACAGAACATTTCAAACAAGATTTCTTGGATAATTTCAAGGGAAAAATTGTTCCGGGGCTGGGTATCGAACCCGAGACCTCTGGTTGAACGTACCAGTGCTCTACCAACTGAGCTACCCGGGAACTCCACCTGACACCGTCTCAACTTTTCCCTTTATATCCACACAACTCACGTGGGCTGACGAAACGCCAGAGACCCACATCAAGTGCACACAATCTCTGTGTGACTTGGAATTGTGGTTTTCTGTTAACGCACACAGTGACGTATATATTATGCAAATCTAGTCTTTCAGGTGAAGACTAGACCTGAAAGACTAGATTTGCATAATATATACGTCACTGTGTGCGTTAACAGAAAACCACAATTCCAAGTCACACAGAGATTGTGTGCACTTGATGTGGGTCTCTGGCGTTTCGTCAGCCCACGTGAGTTGTGTGGATATAAAGGGAAAAGTTGAGACGGTGTCAGGTGGAGTTCCTGGGTAGCTCAGTTGGTAGAGCACTGGTACGTTCAACCAGAGGTCCCGGGATCGATACCCGGCCCCGGAACAATTTTTCCCTTGAAATTATTCAAATCTGCTTTACAGGGAGCTTCACCTGAAAGACTAGATTTGCATAAGATTTCTTGGGTTTGATACATCTAATAGAACGGTTCGTAAAATAGCGAACAAATTCAACTATTGGACAAGAAATCAAACAGAATTAAGTCACAAACAATATACTAGAAGATGAAATAACAAATATTTCGGAAGCAGAGTTGCAATGTGTTTACTGCTCTGCAGACTGCATGTGGGCAGTTGCATTGTTCAATTCCACAAATAGTGAGCTTTCTGCAAAGCACGCCCCAGCAAAATAAATGTACACATGCAAGCACACACAATTACTGTATGTGTAAGGGAAAGAACATTTGCACATATTAACTGCACAGTTTCACTACAGGCAGTCTCACATTAGTTGTGTTCAGTGTCGTGTAGACATTTGCATTTCACGTATAAATATTCATTTGTTTATGTAGCAATATTTGAAGATGAATGTGCACAATGTGATAATCCCGCCAACTGCGAAGTTCGATCAGTTATTCAGAACAGTTACAGAGACATGCTCTTTAAGTGGAATTATTCGTGACAATGCTTTCCCACATACTGCAAGGAAGACAAAGGACTTGCTGTGTAATGAAATTCGTTGGAAAACTTTTGAGCACATACCCTACAGTTCAGACTTGGCACTATCAGATCTTCACCTGTTTTCGAAGACAGAAGCACCTGGCTGGAAAATTATTTTAAAATGCTAGGGATGCTGTCATGGACTGGTTGAACAAATGGGTGACCACTTTTACAATGAATACTTAAAACTGGTCTTGAGGTACTAAGCACATAAATGTCCAATGTAGAGAAACAGATGAGGCAAAACTTGAATATTCAGTTTAAGATTATGACTAGGAAGTTCATGCATTTGCATATATTTTTCCACTGGCTGTGATTAATTGCTGATTATCTTCACGAATCATCTACATTTAAGCGTAACAAACCAAATTTTATATTGCATATATTTGCATATTTTGGTTTTTTCTTTTTATAAATGCATAATAATTCATGGTATTTGTATTATTGTGGCATATTTCTGCTTTTAAGCTCATTAAAGCTGATTTTATATTGCATTAAAATTATAGTTTAGATTTTTAAAATGAATGCATAATATTAAGTTTCGAAAACTGGTAGTGGGTGAAATTATTGTAATTAATTATTTTTACCAGAAAAGTATTTAAATTTTTGCTGCACATCTCACACCGGTTGTGAACACTGATTTAGAGTGGGAATGTTTATCGCATAATCACTTGGTCATGCTATGTCTTTATCGAGAATCTCAGAACATCAAGTGTTTGAAGAAACAATTTCCAGCCTAAATTCTGTCCCTCGTAATGTAGCGGAAAAGCTAAAGTATTTGTTACATGGTATCAAAAAATCCTGGATACGAATAAATGTGTAAAATTAAAGACATTTTAAACGGAAAATCGTCCATTATTCAAATGAATTATCTTTTACTGTGGAACAGTTAGCAACATTTAAGTATGCCCCAGTAACGTCTTGCGATGTTGAGAGAAGCTTTCAAGATACAAATCCATCTTCAGAGACAATAAACACTATCTCTATTGAAAACTTATGCCATATAATTATCGTTAACTGCAACCTACACTCCTTTTGGACAGCGATTCACACGCTTCAATTTTTCAACAATAAATGTAAGTTTAATCTACATTATTATTATTACTACTAATTTATTATACTAGTGATATATAAGAAATGTAGAGTTTTATTAGTGCATAATTTAAGATTTTTAAAAGGCATACTTGGAAGTATATTTAGTAGGTTTTTAGGGCATGAACTTCCTGGCCCTAATTTATAACAAATATTTTATGCTTAAATGTTCTTTAGGAATGACTCTTGAATATACTGATTCTTTACCTGCTTCAACTTCTGAACCTAAACTCAGTTGATGAATCCATGATTGAGCTTTTCTGGTAACAAGAGAAAAACAAAAGTAATACCCTGTATAAGAAAAATTGGCATACCTACACTCTCCTTGCTCCAGTTAAGTAACAATATTCGTGAAACAAAGGACATTTGGTTATAATGGTATGTGCAATCCCTACATTTTACTATCCCATTCTTTGCATTACATAATACTGTAATGTTACTTGTATTTTGTCATGCAAACAAGCCATAATTGAAAATGACGTTACTTGTGTATCTGTAATTGTATATTATTTTTGTTCCTATTCCGCTGTTCACATAAAACTAAATAATGTAAAATCATATCAAATAAACAGATACAGTAAAGAGGGATGACTTTGAACAGTAATTTAGCGCCTTTCTAAATTAAATGCTGTACCCAACTGCGATAAAACTGTTTAAGTTGTCAATAAACTAGTTCAGTTCTTTCGCAATTGGGTACAGCATTTAATTTAGAAAGGTGTTAAATTACTGTTCAAAGTCACCTCGGCGTTCAAAGTCACCCCACTTTACGGTAAGTGAAATTTTTAGATTTTATCTACTACCTCTCAGTTTGCAAACAATAACTGGGAAGTATTTGTCATCTTATGTAGAACTTAAGGTACTGTAAGCCAATTTCCAGTAAATCATGTTTTTTTAACTTATTATTTATTAAAAATTAATGTATTCCACAAACATTAAATGAAATTACTTGTAGAAATTGAACGTAATCGAAATCCATCCCCAAGTTGAAGAAAATCATTGCACACATACAGATGAACAAGACAGCATACCAAAAACAACTTCATCAGCAATGCTGGGAATACTTTCTGGCAAAAAAATCTACACCTATTCGTTTTCTAAGTGATAATTTCACTTCATACTTCATATGAGGAAAAAAATTTAAAATAATAAAACACAGTGGACTTTTAATAAGGTATGTTTAAAACTAGAGTTTTTGTAAGCTAGACATTCAATTGGTAAATTATAAATTAACTGCTAATGGTGTTCCTCCAAAATAATCCACATATAAAATTAAAATAACTTCACTATAGCAATTAATGGGAAGTTTTTCTATCTATGAGTGCACTAATGTAAAGAAAGTACAACTCTGTCAAGAGTAATAAACCAGGACAGAGCTACAGACAGGATATTTATAAACTGGGGAAAACAATTTAGACACCACTTCAAAGGAAACATTTTATTGTGCATTAATTACAGTGCAAAATGCAAATAAGAGCACATTTCGTATGAAAAAATCTTTGATTGTTGTTTGTAGTGTTTCTGTACTATTACTATGAATGATAACATTTTCTCGTATGAAAAAATCTTTGATTGTTGTTTGTAGTGTTTCTGTACTATTACTATGAATGATAACATTTTCTATGTGGTTCAAGGAACTACAGATGACTTACAATGCTAGGAGCAACACTGTATTTTCGAAGCACATTTATTGCTCTGAGGGCTTCGTTTGGTGTGGGGACACTTTCTTCTGCAGATTCAATTTTGTCAGGTAGTGGCAGTGTGTTCCACAATCACGTTAACACTGCAGACTTCTAAGATCATTAGACCAATATCAATTAACACAAAATCCTCCATGTTAACTTCTCCTGTTCAGAGCCCAATTGTCATCCATTATGGAAGGGGTATTAATTTCACAGGTTATGCAATTTTATACTGCAAACTTACTGCACACTCCACAGAAAACAAAGAATGACTAAATTTTACGGTAATGACAAGAATATATTGACAGGGAGACTTTTGAGTGTTAAAAATCCTTTCATACAAAGTAAAGTACTGGTAAGTGCAACTTCCAACAGTGTCCATTCAGTGGGTTTAGTGAAATTTCTGCCTTGCTGTCATGGTGCAATGACCCTCATGACAGTCACAGCAACAAATGTTTTCACACAGAAAATTTTTATCCATTTCTGAGCCAAGAAAAGTGCTACAAGTGGGATTTGGAAGTGTTACAAAAGGGTAAAATTATGCAGGATTATATGACTGTATAAAAAAGAATTGTAATAAGCAGAAGAGTATTAACAAAGTTTTATTTACTATCTTTACACACCCATGCTCTGAAGCAGTGCACCAACACGGAAATCACAAACGTGTAATTAATTTGCACATTTTTTAAGCCTGTGTGTTAAGCACTACTGCCACAAGAATAATCATTGTATCCAGCATCTATTTCATGTACAGATAAAGTTAAATCTAAGGAACTGGTACTCCTGTTGTATTAACACTACAGTCTGGCAAGTGATCTTTCGTGTCACTAGTAAATTATTTTACTGAAGGAAATGGAGTGAATCTTACCTGAACTTCAGAGCAGTTGCTCAGAATGTCCATTATGTTCTATACATGTTGCAATGTATGAAAATGGTCCACACATACTGCAGTAATGTATGAAGTTCTAATTAACATTTGTTAAATTTAATTAAAAAAGTTGGTGGTTGTCCTTTGATTCAGGTTCTGGCTGCTATGTACATCTAATATCAGGCAGATATCTCACTTGACAGTATGTATCAGAGGTAAAAACAATTGTTTGAATGCATCTGAAGTCTGACTAGTGTAATATGTAGCCAGTCGGCGATGTATGCAATGGATGGAAAAAGGAATTGGCTATCCTACCCCATTATCTCCTGGCCTAGTTGTATCATAAGAGGTGTTTTCTTGGCATCACTTGTGAGGTTCAGACCTGTCTTCCGACAGTTGACTAAACAAACTTGGTTGTGTAGTAGTCTCTAGAAAGCCCTGCAGAACTTGCATAAATGTTAACTCATGTAAATGTAAAGGCTGGTTCACAATAAACCGGGAACGGAAACGACAATGAGAACGAGAACAGAAATATTGTTAAAATAAATGTATTTAAATGTGAGCATTTACAATTAACTATTGTGAATGCTCACACTTAAATACATTTATTTTAACAATATTTCCGTTCTAGTCATTTCCGTTCCCGGTTTATTGTGAACCAGCCTTAACTCTTACGATTTCTTCAGCACATGCATTTCAAAGAGAAAAATGCATTGCTGTACTGTGCATCTAACATGAGTATTTTTCGACACATTTTAGAGAGATGAGATTGAAATTGTAAAGCGCTTGTGTAATTATTTTGCCAAAACAGTGCAACAACTGATGAGGAAAACCCATGCATTATGTCCTAGTTACAGCTTTCAGCAAATCTACATTACCAGCATTCTTAAAGTTCGATATTGCTGTTGTAAGTAATGTACTAGATTTTTCAAATCTCTTGTATAGTAAGTAAGCGACACTTCCAGCAAATGCTTTGTAATTCAGGTAAAATTCTACACTCTTAAATATATAAATCACTAGTTACACAAAAGATTACTTGCCAGTCAGTGGTACAGGTCCCTTAGGTATTAACGATACAAATGTAAGAGGAAAAAGTAACACAAGAAGTGGCCGTAATTAGCAACTGGGAATTAGTACATGACATCATTAAATAGTCACACCTCTGCTGTTACTCCATGCAAAGTAAGTGATGAAAATTATCTCCCACTAATATGGTGCATGCAAACAGTATCCTACTGATTAGTAATTTTTATTTTTGGTAGTAATATGCTATAAGTTGGTCTGCACATCTCGTTGATTTTATGAAACCCTAATATTGTTTCCCTTTACCTCCACCACATTTTGTCATGTACTCGGTATAAACAAATAAACCAGATCACACCGCTGAAGCATTTTCTCCCTTTTTAATGAAATTAGTTTTATGTAACATATTACTTACTAATTTTGTAACACCAATGTTTGTTTTTTTTTTTTCTCCTGATAGTCCGAAAATATAATTTCTCATCATCGAAGTTTACAAACTACATACTGCAGCATAACTTTTCCACCTTTCCAAATTCATAGTAACTTTTTAATCCAATGTCAAGACATTTAAATTGTACTAGGTTCTATTTTTTTGTCTTAGTCTCTTTTGTTTGAAACCTGCTTATATAATTTTAAATATTATTGAGAGCTATTCTGTGTCGCAAAGCAAACCCAAAATGTTGGGTCAGACTATTAAATTAAATATAAATTAAACCTTCTGCAATTTAATCCCACATATTAATTTTATGTCATCTGGTGAAATCTAAAAATGGTCATGTCTAGATCTTTTGAAACTCAAAAAACAATGACAAGCAAATATTATATTCATAAACGTCTTACTGAAGTACATAATTTAAAATCTGTATAATTTTCTATATACTTTTAAAGGTTACAGTTCCTAGTAATTATTTTAGTCATTGCAATGTGTAATACAGCATTTAGCAGTGATACTAAAGTTCACTTGTACTGCCCATTCATGTCATTAAAAAAGGAGAAAAAGTTTTATAATGAAGCATACATTGGAACTTCCATCCACTTCTTAGTTTATACACTTTTCTGCATGGCAAGACAGCAGCTTGAGGTAGAATCCCACGTCCATTTTTCAGGCAGATGATGAGAATCCAAAGTTTTCCTGTTGACCCAACTTGTCTTGATCTTACCTTTCTACAGTAGTTTCTTTCAAATCATGATTGACATCTTCATTAAGACACTAGTTTCTTTTCCGTATCTTTCACAGTACACACGAGAATTCATAATATATTGTTGAAAATATCTCTTTCCATAATACATATACAATTAGCACATAGTGAGAATGTCAATGCAAATAGGAGGTTGCTTATTTACAACACATTCTTTAAAACAATTTCCAAATCTGGTTGGCTGCTAATCCTCAGCCTTTCAGAACTCCCGACATTTGGTACTTTGCATTCCAATAATAATAATAATGATAATAATAATAATAATAATAATAATAATAATAATAATAAATCTTATCGTTACCTTCAAGGCATTATATATTATATTACCTCTGAACTTAAAAGAACTGACTTTGTTGCAAAATACACGTTACAGAGCAGTTTTAGAATTCCTTTATCTAAATAAAAATTAACCTCCATTTTCAAAGTATGAAACTATCGTATGATTAAAACATTTCTCCCTCATTTAAAATTGTACTTGTCATTCAACTGTGAACTACAAAGTAATATAATTAAGAGTACTTTAAATAGTATCATGTTTCTGGAATACAGTATTTAATCTCCATAGGTCTACATCTTAAAATAAAACTCAGAATTGAATTCATAAAATAGTTCAAACTTACACATTGGTAAAAGAATTTTGATATATCAGAAGTGAATTTGTCTGCCATGTATTTTTCAACTAGCATTATGTAATAGAATACGCAAATACCACCACTAATTCTGAGATCTTGTAGTGTTATGTTTTAAAAACTCAAAAACTGAAAATAAGACTTTTTGCACTTATTTGAAAAAAAAGCTGCCACAGTGGTCTAGTGGCCAGTGCTGGACTTTATCAATCCCCGGCATGCCCTTGATTTGTAACTTATGCTGGGAAAGCTCTGATCCAGGTAACAAACCAGGGGTTTTCACCAGGAGCTCTCTGGTTCCTGTGGCAGTCTAACAAATCTCCATCTCATTGCTGGTGTAGCAGATGAGCCTCCTATGGTGCACTCCGGGCGACTGTTGGTAAATTGGTCCACATAACTTGCTTTATATGCGTGAATGACAAACAAATATCCATCATTGGTAAAAAAAAAACTTAATAGAAGAGGAATATTAGAATATTATGAGTTATCAAAGTCGTAGATAAGTTTGGTTCCTTGTCCTAGGTCTCTAGTCTCTAACTTTGCTCATTTATCCCAGTATGATACAAGTCACTATAGTAATTCAAAATTTCTCCTGTAACATAACATGATACATACCACCATATGAGGAATTTATTTCCCGACTTTCATGTAAATTTACTTTTTCTTAGGATTTAGTATAACTCAAATGAGTAAAGACAAATCCAAAAACAACATGTTTGTGCAGATAATCTGTTGAATCTTTTGCTACAGGTGGTGGTGACGAAATGCTCGACACTGGAATGAGTGTCTTAAAACTGCAACCCCTCATTGGATAGTACAAATGTTACATACAAGGGCGCTTGAGAAAGTAAGTCTCTGTATGCTGTTTACAGAGGAAGAAAAAAAAAATGGAAATATTTATTGCAACAGATAAAACTGTTGAGCTAGTTTTCAACATATTCCCCACCGGAATTGAGACATTTGCCACACTGTGAGATCAACTTTTGTATCTCTGTGTCATAGAAGTCTTCCACCTTGGATTGGAACCAATGTGTGACAACCATCTGCACCTCTCTGTTCATTCCAAATATGACAAATTCCTGAATTCCAATGGGGAATATGTTAAAAAGTAATGCAACAATTGCCGTATCTGTTCCAATAAATCTTTCCATAAAATTGTGTTTTTTTTTTCTTTCTGAAAAAGGCCCCAGGGAAACTTGCTTTCTGGACGCGCCTCGTATTAATTAAAGATAATTTTATTTAATCTCATCTTGCTTACTATAGTGACATAACAAATGAAAGTAGTGGTTTAACTCATGTCCTCAATCTAATCCTTCAACATTGAGTTTGTCACTTGTTCAGATGTACAAAGTTTTTTTATCCCCCCCCCCCTTTATGGCATCAGTAACTTATGGTAACTTTTCCATCACACATAGCAGTTGTTGAATTTTTATGTCCATAACTTCACGAGTGAAGATTTTCAATTTCTCCAAAGATTCAAGTATTTTTCTGTCAACCTTGATATTACAATATTCTCGTAACACTCGAAAATTCATACCTGAATACATGAATAAAACTAGAAAATTACAACACAACAAAAAATGTAAGGACGTCAAATAATTTTAATTTCTACAATACCATAAGACTGACCTGGATAAGTTTGTCAACACCCTTACCTCCACCGGCATTAGGTATTAAAAAGAAAATGTTAGTGCAATGAGGGAAAGTTGTGGTTCGCATATTATGAACCTGGTGGTGTAGCACACTCCCAAGAGGGGGGGGGAGGGGGGTTGCCAAACAAGGATGAAGCTTACTTTTTTTTTTTTTTTGTCAATGACCCAAGCCTCACTAACCACAATGAGAAGTATATTTATGGGACAGATTACAATCTCGAGTGAGGTTTGAAAGTAGTGAGAATTTGTTTTCTAAATATGTTTTCTGATACCAGGCATTTGACAAAGTCACTTGACCTCTTGCACTCAAATATTTTTCAAAGATATTGTCATGGTCAGTCACTGAAGCACAGATTTTGAGGGGTTCCAAATCCAGTTCTTGGTTTGATTTTTTCTAAATATAAATACTCCCCCTCGTCAAGTTTTCTCAATTCAACAATTCCCTTCTCAGTGAAAACAAGACTCTTCTTACAGGTAGCAATAACTGGGAACCAAACCTGTACACCAGAGGGGTTCAGATTATAATTTCTCAGTAACCAGGGTCACATACATTAATGGAAAGTTTCTACACTCCATCTCGTACATGAACCTGATGATTTGGGACTAGGACAAATGTTCCATTCAATTTAAAACAAACGAAATAAAATAGCATTCACTTTAATCAGCAACTAAGAATAAGTCACATATACATAGATTTCAATTATGGAAAATTCACAAATAACAAAGCCTGCATAGCAGGAATTAGTTGATTGAACACAAGTATTGCATGTTTGTGACTACAGTATTGAAGTATACATTTAGGAATTTAATTATTCTCAAAGTCAATATATATCTGATTTTCAAGAAACTGCTGGGAAGGGGAATCCTTCCTTAATACAGTGATAAAAAATCATATTTTGGGGATGGGGGGGAGAAATCCTTCCTCAATACAGCGACTAAAAATCACATTTCCAAAAAATGAGGATTTCATGAATACATTTATGCAATCTAGTAAATCTGATATTGTTACGACTGAAGATGGTGAAAACTGAAGCCAATCTAGCGAAGTTAGAATAGTAAGCCCTCCATAATCTCTTCACTGATTTGGAAAGTTCTTGGTTAACACAGTCCCCACTGCAAAAATTTCACGCAAATCCTTTTGGCAAAGTGAAATGCATATGATAGCACAGGTTTTTGGAAAAACTCTAGAAAATTCTTTACCGTAAGGCACACAACCTTTAAAAGGTGAGGTTTATATAACGCTGATTAAATCACCAAATTATCACAGATTTTCATCACACTATGTTCGAAATTTTAAACACTGTGTTGCAGGACATGCAAATATTCATGTTGTCGTAGATTGTCTGGTCTCGAAAATCTTCTTCCACATACACGACACTGTAATTGGTTTCTAGCTCCGCCACACTCGTAACGAACATGTCTATTTAGTTTTGAACGTGTTTTGTAGCGTTTACCACAGTTAAAGCACACATGCTGATAAGAGTCATCACTAGTCAAACTCATTAAGTAAGGCCATCCCATAGCAGTCAGCAACAAGCCTGCAATCAGACAATGATTACGCATATAATTAGAAATTATTATTGTGACAAATTGAATTGAATGAAGATAACCTGTATTACATATGAAATCAAGAAGTATGTATGACCAACTCCATTTCCCATTAAAACATGATCACCAACATGCTACCCAAATTGTTTGAATACCATGCGTGGCACAACAGCATCATAATTTCTCGCATCATCAAGAAAGAGTTAAATGCGAGTAATTGAATAAGATGTATTTTCAGCCTGTGGGTTAAAGGGGGGGGGGGGTAATTTTAATTTGGAAAGAAAATTTGTATGGCAAAAATTTGACAGCCTGTGAAGTTTCTTTTAATTCTTCATTTTACTACTAGATGTAGGCCCGGTTTCTTCAACCTTTGTTAAAATTCACCTAACAGTGTTAATTAACTGTAAGTTAAAAGTATGAATTGCTGTTAAAAATATTTCGTTTCTTCAACTTTACATTTCACATTTTAACATTCTGTTTGTTAACTCTCTGTTAGGACCAGAGATTCTAGAGTTTAACCATAACCTATAACCAAATATAGGCTCACTTCTGTTTTCTGAACTCTGACAATTGCGATTCTCGCTTGTTTACGTTGTTTGATTCAGAGAGGATAGAAGTCTTTCTATTCTCTCAGGTTTGATTTCTGCTTCTTTCCACGTCTGTATCACAATAGCGTGGAGCGGCATATTGCTATTGCTGTTATGAAATGGAAAACACTGGAACAAAAAGAAATCGTGGGACTAATTTCTCTTCGTTCGAAAGAAACCTTCTGCTGGAAATTATTTCGCAGTATAAACCAATTAATGAGAATAAACAAACAGATCTAAGTTGAAACCGAAAAGTGAGGCTTGGCAGAAAATAGCCTATACCTTTGTATGAACTTCTGTTCTGTCAAATCACAGAAATGATCCCCTCTGTTTATGTATTCATGGATATCATTTTCTAAATAATCCAGATATATAAGTTCAGCATCTAACACACCAGCCACATTGGATACTTCTATGCTAACAGAGAGTTAAATGATTTAACTGCATGAAATTGGGCAGTTAAATTAACATAGGTTTTAACAGCCTGTCAGTACTAACAGTATTTGAAGAAATGCTTCAACTGCTAAGTTTACAGTTAAAATGGAATAACACAGTTATAATTTAACAAAGGTTGAAGAAACCGGGCCGCAGTAACTGTAGGTCTACAATAACCCACACTCCCACAAACTTGTCTATCCTTCATGCAGTATGTTCTGGAGAAAGACTACATACCAAAAAGACATGCAAATATAGGGAAATAATTTACAGTATGCAGAACAGTTTAAAATATCTTTTTATACATATTGTTCATAGGAAATGAAGTAGAGTATTACAATGATTGGTTTACATACAAGGTCATCTCCACATGCTAAGAACAAATTGCTTTTTACATATAAAAAAGTAATAAAAAAAACAGACATCCAATTCTTACGCGATTGAATTTGGTTCCAACAACCCATCATAACGGAATATAGCCTGAATCCAGGCTCACTACTATATGCACAAATAACTTCATCTCGATATACCACCAGGGAAGACATTGCCTACAGACCATTTTAACAAGGAAATATTACTATTTTGATGAAAATGTGTAAATGTAACAGCTATAAGAGATTAGTCAACACGCATTCAAACTTAATTGCTTCATAAATCATGCTGATAATGTATAGTTTGAAAAGTTTTACTAATGTAAAAAGTTTTATTGAGCTGGGCATCTTATACACTAGTCCAGGGGTGGGAAATTTGTATTATAAATAGAGCAGTCAACATATGAGTACTGGGTACCTACATAATAGCAACTATAGCGGGAGAAGTTAAGCTGTGAGGGAGGCCGTTTCTGTCCCTGCACTAGTCAAATGTCTCATAAATGTGAGTGCAGTTTATCATTGCAAGTCCAAAGACAGTATTATAGTTTCGTTTACCATTTTTTATACAGAGTGAATATTAACTAAAGGGACAAACTTCAGGAAATGCTTCCAAACAGAAAAGGGAACAAAAAATTCATGTGAACATGTCTGAAAAAGCACAATGAGTCCGGAATAAGGAATAATTACATTCCATTGCACGACACTAGCCATTTAATTTCTGAAAACTTTATAGAGTAGATGTCCATATAATTTCTGACAACTTTAGATTAAGTGCTTCCAAGTGTCTCAATGCAAGCACCCACGCATCACATCATGGACTGATGCAGCCATTTGAATGCTCCAACCTGTATCCAAATAGCATTGTGAGCATTGCCACTTTCAAATTTCTGCACATCAGGAACTGACTTGGCATACACGACATTTTTCAGATGCCCCAAAGGAAAAAATCAAGTGGGCTTACATCTGGTGACTGGGAGGGCCATGCAACAGGACCCCTTCATCTGATTCATCTGCCAGGGAAGATAGAGATGATGATGAACATCAACATGAAGTAGGGAGAAGCTCCATGTTATAAACCACATGGCCTCTTGTTCCGCAAATAACACATCTCGGGAATCTCAGATATCTGGCCTTAGAGATAATGTGTACGTACAACTGGTCCAGACAGGTGGTCACCAATTAATCCCAGCAAGATGACTGATGCTTAACCACCTCTTACGAGGCAGTAATGTTATGAACAGTGTTGCCACCTATCTTGGACATGTGCATTTCTGGACATGTTCACATGAACTTTGTTCCTTTTCCTGTCTGGAATCATTTTTAAGTTTGTCCCTATAGTTAATATTCACTCTGTATATCATGCAAGATGAAAGTAGCTTTGTACTTGTTCTCCATTCTTAAAAGGTTTCCCAATTTTGAATAAATTCTGAAAGCAATCTTCTTCTCTTATCTCTAGCATTCTAGTTTGCTACATTATCTGGTCACGAGTGTCACACAAAACCATAAATATATGCTAGTGCTATACTCTGAATCAAAGCATAAATACAATGTTGTGTCCCATTTAATCTGAATTTTAGAATTGAGTTTCATTATATAATACATTTAAATATTAATCCATTATTGACACGAACAGATTTTTAATACAATTTTGAATGTAAATTTAAAGACAGTTGAGCTACGTCTTGCTTAGCATTGCTGTGATGAATAATAGCTTGTGCTCTAACTTGGAACGACGTGTATTTAAAATACAGTTTTACTCAAAAGAAATGTCTGATACCAGATATTGTACAGACTCAGAAACAAAATTTGGGCTATCTGAATTTTCAAAGTTCCAGTTATAACATACTGCACATATTCAGTCCAAATTTTGTTTCTGGGTCTGTACACTGTTAATATTAAAGGAGAGTGCCTGGCACCAAACACTAAAGCATAAAGTTCAATAAAAGGATAAGTAATACCTCTCTGTATTATTGAGAAGCCCTGAAGTAGTTTGTTGATTCAATTAATATAACCCAACCTATGTAGAAAGCCTGGAAGGAGAAAAATGAGACCAAGCGCTCGAAAAGATTTGATCAGAAAGAAGACTTATAAGCCACAGACAGAATTTAGTTCACGAATGCAGGATAGAGATGAGTGGGAGATGGAGGGCTGCTAGTAGTAGAGGCAGCAGTTTATCTCGTACATCAGTAAATGAATTGAACTTCTCACAATATTATTTCTACTGATGATCTTGATTCAAGGAACAGACGTGTAAATGTAAATGGCAACTGCTGAAATAGCACAGTACATTCTAGAATACGATGGAATTTTTATTTTCACAATACAGTAAGTACCGATCATATGCAATTAAGTTATGTTGCCCTGAACACATTTATGCCATTATTTCAGTGAACCCTGTTGGAAATAAAGACAATTCTGAGTTTCGAATTATTCAGCAGAACTCAGCTAAATATTTTTTCACTCCTGAAAATTCTCCTGACATACAGCTGAACTATCTTCCTAATTCCTAAAAAATGAGGATGTTTTTGTTAACCAAAGATGCTATATTCCCAAAATACAATTAAAATACAATAAATAATTGAAACGGTAGTATAACCACAATTTTTTCATCAAGCCTTCTTATTAGACATGTTTCGGGGTTACTGCTTCCCAATCTCAATTATAACAGTGACGGATCAATGATCAGATTTTGTGCCTTCATGAAAAAATGGTGTTCACACAACTGTTTCAATTATTTATCGTAATTTAATTATATTTTAAGAATTTAAATTCATTAACATTGTTGAATAGTGACTACATTGCATATTTATTTGTCAAAGACGCTTATTTACCCAAAACAATGAATTTCAATTGTAAGAAATAATCTGTACCAAAACAACGAAAGCACACATATCCTACGTAAATTTCTGTAAGAAATTTATTATACAGCTGTCCACTCATGAAATTGATTTGCCTAAGGAGAAATGCATACTGCCTACCAACCTGGAGAAAAGGTGCTAAAAATTTTCCCGAGTACTGCCTACCAACCAGGAGGAAACTAAGTGCTAGAGGTTTCCAAGCATTACACTGGTGAAGCATGTACTGCCAACCAACTGGGAGAAAACTAGGTGTTACAATTTTCTGAGTATTACATCATCTACTGGAGTGATACATGAACACAAGAAGCAGAAGAATTACTGTTCAAAAACATGTGCAGCTTCCTATATGGAGAAATTAAATCGAATGCTGATCAGGTAGTATGTTTATGCTATGTCAAATAACATGCGCTGAAGTCTAATAATACCAACAATTTACCGCTGCACCCCCAACCCACAAAGACTTTCTCCTTTTGGCATAGAGTGAACTTTGAGAGAGGAAATTATGTCAAACTTGATTACATTGCCAAAATGAAAGTAAACATCTTTGCGTAAGTTTTCTTTCAACATCAGTGGCTAATAGATATATTCATAGAATGCCTACCAGTAAAACTATCAAATTTAAATAAATGCAGATTATTACACGCACGTACAAAGAATAGCCAGAGCAGAAGATTATGGGAGAAGTGAAAATTTTGAACCGTGTAAGAGAAAATTACTAATATCGAGCAGTAGACTACACAATTAAGTAATAAGCTCCTCTACTGAAATGGTAACTACAATTAGGGAATTTCACACATCTACAATGGCATGTTTGATACACAATGTAGACCGGAGTCATTGAAGTATCAACGCTTCACATTTACTGTGGTAAATGACATTAAGGCAACGTGAAATTTAGCTTCTGGACGAAATGAAAAATTTTAACATGCAGCACAATCCACTACAACCTTACTCCCTCGAATAAAATTACATTTTTTTCCCCCACCAAATTTGAAGTTCCCAACAATCTCCGGCAAATGGTAACCACATACCTCATGTCCAAAGCACACCAGAAGATGACGGAATTTTTAAAAATTAATTTCAATGTAATCCTTAACTATAGCTCGATATAATTATGTTGCTGTTTTATGTATCAATTCATACTTCTTGACATAGATTAAAAGTGACGAGATAACCAGAAATTGATAGAATACGATTTATTTTATCATAATATGTAGTTTTGTTGATCTTAACAAATACTCTTAGAAGTGTGCATGAATATTTAACAAAGTTAAAATTTAGTTCCTCTCCATTCAAAATATGTATGACTTTCAATCCGCACAACATATGTCCTCATTAAATTAGATGTTCTAAAAGAACATATTCAACCATATTAGACGACTTAAACTACAAAATTACAGCATGTAAACACGACCTCCATTTGAATAATACTCTTAATTGTGTAAAAATTTGAAGTTGTCGAATATATCTTATTTACAAGGACATAGACATTCATCCATCCAATTCAATCCCAAACTTTGTATACTTGGAGGAGGAGAAGCTGCATTCCCTGAATTCTTTTAGTGCAAGTGGCAGGATCACCTCAGCTCTGAGAGTGTAGCTGATAGATGTCACTAGTGTCGAGAAGCATAAACCAATCCAGAGCACATCCACAGTAAGAATGCCAATTTCAAATAGCTTGTGGTAAGATTTCTAGTAAATACATCGTGAAAGATGTATTTCAACTTGAAATTATAAATAATTAATATTATTAATAATAATAATAATAATAATAATAATAAAAACAGTAACTTGCCACAACATGTTTATTTGAATGAACTGATTATGAACACAAATTTGGCCAGCAAAAAAAGTGCACCATTGATCAAACTGTAGATCGGATTAAAAACCCTGATCAATCCAAGTTGAACATGGGCACAAACAATCGCAGAAAAAACCCGATTTCTCTTGCCACCATCCCATAATTTCTCCATGGTGCAATGCAATTTCATCTTCCATGGTTCAATAAGTACTCTTAAAGAGTATGTGTACTTCAGGTACATGGTCAAGAACAGTACCTGTTGTTGGGAGAAGGGGAGAACTTCTGTTAAGTCCAACAATATAAATATAACCGTTTCAATGATAAAGATGAACGAGGATACCACATATGGCGGGTGGGGGCAAAAGTGCCTTAACTCCTATTTTTCATCATCCTCTTACATTTAAACTCATTTAGATTCTTAAATTAAAATTGACTTCCAGATAGTTTTGAGAAAAGTTAACACTATAGCAAACACTATACAAGGATCACGAAGTAAAAATACACGAATGAGAATTTTGGGGAACTTTAAAAACTATTTTCCTCGAAAACAACTTTTACGGAGTTAATGCACTTTTCCCACCCACCCGCCATATGCTCGAACCTAAGATTAGACAAATAATGGCAAGATTTGCCCAGTTAGAATAGCAGTACAAAAAGATATCTTTCATGCCAGGTACTAAGCGAAGTAAAAAAAAAAAAAAAAAAAAAAATTTTCATGGGTCCTCACAATGCAAGTCATTTCGCAATAAGCAGAATAAGAACCTACGCAATTCAGATAAATCAGATTCACAAGTATTTTGAAATTTCATTCATTTCAAATCCTCAAGAATTTAAGTTGTCACTGATTTAGACACTTCAAACTTCTGTCCTCAAAACTAGCTATTTTGACATACTCTGGCTCCCTGGCAGGAAAGATGCGAGAATATTCTTAAACCAAAAGAAAAATTGGACCCAAACACACTAACTTGACAACATACTGCTTTCCACACCCCAATTTTAATGGTATGCAGACTGACTGCTGCAAGATCAAAGTTCCTCAAGAAAAGCTAATATTTTTTTATCTTAATTTTTTTTCCTGGAACTTTTCAATTTTGAAAATGATGCTCAAAATACCTCCTATTTTTGCTCTCTACATATTACAGAAACTTTTGTTCTTACTCGGTTGCCAACAGTCTATGAACTAGCATCTGAATGACTCCTTACTTCACCACAGGGTGTGGGAGAGGAAAAAAAAAATTCCTTGTGAAGGCCAATCCGTGTAATCACCTCATTACAACACTTAACCAAGTCTTTTGGATGCTGGTAATAGAATCATTCTTGCATAGTAGTATAAGTAGTTTAAACATTCAAATACTATATATGCCATTTGCATATCGCGATCACAAATGCAATGCAAAGGTAGCAGTGAAAGTGTTTAAAAATTCGAGTCTGAAAAAAATAAATAAACCAGGATGAAGTACAAAAAAAGCCATGAACATTCAGCTCTGAAATACAGCTTGCTTCTTCAATTCTTACCGATTAATTTTATGAAATTCCAGATAACAGAATTTTTTGAAAAGCTGAGACAAAAAAGTTATTGGGAATTTGCCTAAAAATTATATTTTAATGAAGCCATTAGAGTTTCTCTCTAATATAGCCTATATAGCCTGACAGAATTTCCAGAGCTGAATGGATTAAAAGCAGCATCCATAAGTAAAATAACACAAAGCACCATACCATGCAAATATACCTTGCTCTTACTGCGATGTTTGGTCCCTGGCTTTAATACACAAATTCTGCCTTTTGCATGGCAAGGGTATCATTATAGCCTTATTAAATTTTTTAACATATAAACACATGCCTAATTTTGCATCGAAATTATCAAGAAACAAATGACAAAATCAGTAACACATCATTGATGACATACATTTCTTGCCTGGACAGGACAACAGCTTGGAGAAACTTCTGCTACCAATCCCACGTCAAGTCATCATGATCACTTGATCTCTGGAAAAAAAAGAAAGAGAATTTTCGTTTAGTTACAATAAATCAATGTAAACACTATACAGAATTGAAATAATTTAAGCATAATTCTGTAAAGGAAAACGTGCATGTTTTCCCTGATCAGTTTTTGCACCAAGCCAACATCACAATTCTGCTGGCACTTCACAGTATAAATCTGTTTTCAGAACTGCATTGAGAAACTTATTTTAAAAGTGCTGCTGCAAAACATTCGAAACAGTGTGTTAAATTAGTTTACATGTCACGAGAGCAGATTCCGTACTCAATAAGGATGTCCAAAGCATGCTCAAACAGAACACTCCTGGACGAACTGGAGTCCAAGAAAAGGTACAAATTACCTAGCACAAGAACTGAACATAACTTCGTGGTAAGCATTTGAGTTTCATTTCTGCAAGGCATCAGTGGTTCATACATTCAACCCAGGTGATTCAGTCGTGCTCACATGACTGGAGGTTAAAATCAATTCACCAGGAATCCCTGATCCAATACTTGTCTGCCTCTCATCCCCTGTGAAAAAGCTTTGGTATCAAGCTTTGTGAATGCCCAGAAAACTCTTGAATTAGATGCTGAAAATCCACCACTAACACCTTTCTATGGTGAAATACCAGTAAACCCCTTATGACAGTTATGTTTAAGTCTTGTGCTGGTACTTTTTCTAAGGCTCAACTCCATCCTCACACGCACATTACTGTTCTTTCTGTCAAAAGCATGCTTCACACATTTCTTCATATGGGGTACTGAACCTGTTTCTCATCACACTTTTCAATAGATACTTCTTATAGTATTTGACTGTTTAACAATTATCAATATGAAGCCAGTTGTGTAAACCAATTTACTGACAGATTCACTGTCCATGGTATCCCAAGGCGGCTGGTCTATGCTACCCCAGCAATGAGATGTAGATTTATTGGGATGTCACAGGAAAACCGGAGCTAATGGGGAAAATCAGTGTTGCCTGGACCACTGGCTTGCTCAACCCACGTTATAAAAAGGGGATACACCAAGGATCTAACCCAGGTGCACACGATAAGCGGCACTCTAGCCACTAGACCACTGTGGCAGCTTTCAGTAGATACGTTTCAACAAGGAAAATGCGCTTCTGTATGTGTTTCTCAATATAGTTTAGATAAATGAAATGACAATTTGAAGTCTAGCAGAAATTGTCACCAGCTTAGTGCAACAACTATTTCACCCAAATTTTGTTGATGACCAAATTAGTAATAGTGCAGAATGGAGCTTGATTTGAAATATAAAAATGGCACTGTATGTTGATAAAAAAAAACTAAACACATTGCAAGAAAACATACGTAAAACCTGGATATAGCTTTTTGATATTGAATTACATCAATAATAATAATAATAATAATAATAATAATAATAATAATAATAATAATAATAACAACAATAACAATAATAATAATGGATGGGAGATTATGAATTATAATAGAGAATACACAAAAATAAACTATAAACTGCTTGAATAATTTCGAGAAAAAAAAATTGTTCCAGGTATCAATCCTGGGGCATTCACTTAGCGCGCGAATGCTCTACCGACTGAGCTACCCCAGGAACTATTTTTCCTCGAAATTATTCAAACCTGCTTTACAGGGAGCTATTACCTGAAAGCCAAATTTGGATAAACTGCTTGTTTAAGTAGCATCTTGTGGGACAGACCGATTTCCAGAGAAATTAAAAAGCAAACTGGATGGTCTCAAGTAGAAACTATTAGGGCTATTTGTTACAGATGTGAAAATGTGACAAATACTAACAAATTACGAGCAGTCTGATATATCAGACAGTGCTCTCAATATCTAGGTGCAATAAAACAGAATGAACATGGAGATGAAGTGGAGAAAGAATTGTGATGGTTTGGCCAAGAACAATGTACAACTGGAAAACACCAAGGCAACACAGAAAAAGTAGACTACGAAAATCATTTAAGGAGTTTTGAAGACAATGTGGGATAGAGTTACATATAGAAGACGCACAAAATCAACAAGCCTAGTGATTGGGGATGGCAAGATTAATCAATTGTAGAGATAAAAATCCTGGTACTGTTACCTTTTTATGGTGGACATTTCACACTATAAAAGTACTAATCACAGAAAAAAAAAAATCAATATCCATTGCTCCAGAATCACATAGCAAGGAGTCTGAAAGCTGTCCTAGTGAACAAGTTTTCTTCCATTTGCTCATAGCAAAGAGAAATATGAAAATGTGAAGTTTCTCTTGAGAAAACTAAACTATGGATACTGTAAGTGGGATATTGTGGCAATTTTAAGAAGTTGGAATTTCTTATCTGGTTTCAAGGTAGCCTACACTAAGTATTTATGCTTCCTCTATGTGACTGCAGGGCAGATGAGCAGCATTTCACCAAGAAAGAATGGCCAACAAGGAAAGAACTGGCTCCAGTCATACACAATGTAATTCAAGAACCCCTTATGTTCAGAAAGAGCATTCTGTTAGTCCAACTCCATATGAAACGTGGAAACATATACCAAAGATTTGGATAGTAACTCTGAAGCTCTACATTTCATCATACAAATGTTCCCTAAACTACCTCAAGCAAAATAAAAGGGCTGAAAATTTTACCAGATCTCAGATTCGATGCTACAATCTAAATAACTTGTATATGAAAAGATTCTTGATAAACATAGAGCTTGGAAAGCTTTGAGGATGCTAATACAATGGTTTTTGGGAAATAAAAGAATTACAATGAACTGGTTGAAAATTTGGTACAGATTTATAGTATAGTGTACATGGATGTAATATCCGTCAAAATGCACTATTTGCTTTCTCATAATTGATTTCTTTAGACAGAATTTAGGTACTGAGCATGCACAGTATGTTATAAGTTGGAAAATTCGGGTGGACCAATTTTTCTTTCTGGGTCTGTACTATGATGGGGGGACTCTGCATGGGGCATAGTGTGTGAAGAGAGGTCAAAAGCTAATGAACAGAAAAGCCATTACGTATATTTTGAAATGAGGTGTTGTATTGAAAATTCAATTTTATATGTTATTTTTATAGTTATTCAGACTACTGTAGAAGAGCGTATATTGTATTATGACGCATTGTCTCCACTTACATTAAAAATCCAATGCTGTGACCACAATCAGTATGAAGCACTACACATTAAAAAAATAACAATCAAGACTTGAATGTTATCACCATTAGAGATGAAATATTGCTGTTAATCCCATGGTGTGGGTATTTGCCACTAATTAATGGCTAGGTGGTAGGGCAGCACTATGGAAGAGGCATGCTTCCTATTTTAGCTGCATCTTAGAACTACATGAAAGAAACTGGTAAGACATGATGCCTGGAATGTGTCCATGTCCGTAAGAGTTACTGCTAGAAGAAGTACAGCTGCAGTACAGGAATTATTTCAGGGATGCTGATATTTCTGAAGACATTATTGTTACACATTCCTTCGGTTTAATTGTAGCCAAGCGTAACGAAAATGTTACATTAAGCCCTCTATGTGATATGATATAGCTCCTCCTCTTCCCTTATTATGAACAGGGATTCAGTTTCAACACAATGGCCCACATCAGCAAAACAAGCTCACTAGAATGACTTTACTTCTGTTTGTATAATATAGGATTGCTGTTCATAGCCATTTCTCACATGTCACAAGTTACTCAAGCAATATTTAGTAGACCAGTATTGCCTGAGGAATTGTAAAGGCAGCAGACTCTAAGGAAAAACCAAAAGATATTATGTACTGATCAAGACCTACAAGATTTTGTTATCTCTTAATCACTTCAAGAAAAACAGTGATTCTGCCCTCTTCCAAGGCAGTCCACGAAACATGCAGCAGTTATACCAAGATGCAATGCTATTGTACGTAAGAATGGCAAATCTCACATTATTAAACTTTCATTTGCAATCCACAATGGACTGAAATAGATACTGCCACATGACAAAACCTGCTGTTCCTCCTGACATTGTTACTCGTGTTTTCGCATTGGAACTCGAAGAACTGAAGACTGATGTTACAGAAAAAGTCTTTGGCACAAAAACTATTGAGAGGAAAGAAAAAGACTTACACTTCAGTGGTTACTGTGTTGCTTTCAAGTTTGTTTAAGCTATGTGAAGTTAAACAATGAGATTTATTGTTTTCGCACTAAACACATCAATACACACAGCAACCAAGGCAAGGCACTGGTGTAGTGTTCGAGAAAATGGCTACTTCCATAGGTCCAAATAACGCAGGCTGTGAGTTAAAATTCCATGAAACCAAATCTACAACAACTGTACAGCAATGGTTCCTTACTGCTAACGAGAAACTGGCCTCTACAAGGAAATCAATTTATCAGTGGCAGAAATTCATTGAAACTGGTTGTAGACCACAACCTATCTTGGACATGTGTATCACATTAGGCGTTACAATGTAGACTACAAAATCATTATCATGAGCTTTAAGACCGATTAAATTGTATGAGCTTCAATACTACTGCAGTAAATACTGGATTGAGTAAAGTAAGTACTTAAGCGAAAGGTGGACAAATGTTGCAGTTGCCTTATTGTTATCACATAATGAAGATCATACTAAAAGTTGTTCAAGAGACTGTGATTTCGACTGGATAAGATATATTTTTTAGAAGATTCAGAAATTCCTATAGTACAATTTGGCACACAGATTACGAAACTGTCACCTCTGATATTATGCTTTTGCACTGAACGAAGTAAAACATATTGCCAGTGATAGGATCACTTTTGCCCAGAAACAACTAGAGTTCCAGTCCCGAGTATATTAGAAGGAATTACTAAAACTTACTATTATCTTCCGAGAGTTCCAGAAGAGGAATATATTTCAGAGAACCTGCTGGACTTCATGCTAGATGGATGGCAAAATCAATTTCTTCCTTAAAGCTATATTTTTGTTCAAGAATAAATGGGAATTTCATATTTGCATTTTACAGTAAAAATTTATGTAAAATATTGGTTCCAAACAGCCTCATTGTGTTACGCACCTAGAAACAACTGGCAGCTATTAAAAGATCTAAAGAATTAAGAATAAATGAACCCAAGTATTGTCCAGAACAGCTATGAAAAAGTATCTGGGCCACTTATGATACCTGTTAGAAGATCTGATTGCATTCTTTTTTTTTTTTTTTTTTTTTTACGAAAATGTTTCAATCGAAATTAAACAGTCAATGACATCGACTGGCACCTTGCAGAACGAAGGACTTCAATGAAATATCTAAGCATAGATACAGACACCATTGCTACAAAAATCTATTACAGATTTGAAAAAGTTCAGGCAGAAACATCACGACATTAAAAAGTCTATTTTGTTAGCCTAGTAATGAAGTATATAGGCATACAGACTTCTAAAATTCCTCTAGACATCCGAAGTATGATTTCCACTAGATTAATTGCATATTATGTTCCATATGAAGTATTTGAAATAATATAATTGTATGTGTAGAAAACAAATTTGAGTTAGTATCTTTTTAAATACAAATTTGAATGTCTGGTAGCGACCTCTAAAATACAAAGACAAAAATACTGTACTGCTTTTTCACAAGGCACAAACGTACAATATACAGGGTGATTCGCAAGGATTTACCGTCACTTACAGAGCTTCTTTCCGAAGACATTGAGCAAAAAGTGTCATTAACATTTGTCCTAACCAATATTTTCAAAGTTACATTAATTTGAAGTTTTTAGTAAAATACCTTACTTTAGTATTAAGGGCAAAAAAATATTACAAATAGAGAATGAAATATTCAGAAGTGTCATTTCTCTAATTGGCTAGTGTTCTGAAGCTATAAAGTGTTAATTGCTTTGTATACAGATTTTATTTTTCAATTTTAACTAAATATAACATTCATTCTTACGTACTGATCACAAAAAATTGTTACAAATCATACAACTTTAGAAACTTGATTCTTTACAGTTTAATTGTGCATCCTAATGTAGTCTTGAAGAACTTACGAGAGTGGCGTGATTTGTAACAACTGTTGTGATAAATGCGCAAAAAAAAAAAAAAAAAAAAATGTAATTTTGTAGTTAAAAATAGAAAAAAAAAAATTTGTACCAAGTTAACTATAGAATTCACAACACTTTTTAGCTTCAGAATGCTAGCTAATTAAAGAAATGATACTTTTGAATAGTTCATTCTTTATCTGCAATATTCTTTTACCCTTGAAACTCAAGAATAATGGTATTTTACAAACAACTTCAAATTAGTGTAATTCTGAAAATATTGAGATCAGGACAAATGTTTATATGACATTTTTTGTTCAGAGTGTCTTCGGAAATAAGCTCCGTAAGGGATGGCAAATCCTCGTGAATCACCGTGTATGTATGACTAGGTGCCTCCTTAAAAAAATAAAAAGTTAATTATCTTTTATTCTGCAGTCAAATACGCAGCACTTATCTGTACAACAACTATTGAAGAAAAGGATCCACTGTCAGAAATCAATTCAACACAGAACTTCAACAAAATTAGCAACGAAAGTTTAATCATTTTACATCAATACTAACTTCAGTGTCTCCCTTGCCAATGTATTCACAATACAAAGGTCATGAGAAAGAATTATTAGCCCACCTTTAAGATAATTGTGTTTAAGAACACTCCAGCAATGGTAACTAAAGAAAGGAATGCGAAAAGGTGCAAGAATGTGCCAGAGTGAAGTCTAGAATAGCTACGTAATTTATGTAAAACTATCCAACTAAGGGTGGGTGCACAGAGAATCAGACCCGACGCAATGTTTTGCTTTATAGGATCACATGCCTCGCTATAGCTTAACACTGTCTGCTCGCAACAACTGATCTGCTGGCTGTGAGGATTTGGAAAACTGGCCTAGGTAGGCTAGAAACTTACGTCAATTAATGACGAATGTCCATATAAGACTGGGGGGGGGGGGGTAAGCCTCACTCTGTGCCAGGTGTATAGAAACACAGAGGTTCAGTGACTTGCCATTCACACTGAGTGCAAGGCGTGCTTCGTCAACGTACATACATAAATATTATTGCACAGAAGCAATACCATATACCGAGCTTCGATTGTTTGTGAACTGTGCAGTGAGTTCTGTGAATTATATCATGTTATGTACTGCAAAGAAGGAAATGTTTCATTGACAAAATTCTGTACTGACGAACTATTTCTTAGTGCACATTGTGCGTCCATTATTATTATTACTATTATTATTATAAATACTACATTTAATTTCCTGTTTACAACAAAATGTAAATGCAGCTTACACATTGCACGCCACTGTTAGATTCTGTTCACGACCAAGTTCAAGCAGTCATCCAATTTGTCTCCCCGTGTATGCTCGCAACCATCTCGTCGTGTCTGATTCTGTGTGTGCCCAATTATAAGAAATCAATGTGAGACAGTACCATAGATAAAATGTTGCATCATGACGCGTCTAATTCTCCTAGCCTAAGAGGAACCACACATTACAGGGAGAGAAAAAAAGCCTTCACTCAAGTTCTCAATCCAATTACTAGTAGGTAATTCAAGTAATAGCAGTAAATATATATTTTATAATTAATTATACATCATGTAAAGGGGGAAGGAACTGGCCACCCTACCCCATTACCTCCTGGCCTAGTTGTCTCACGAGTGATGCCTTATTGGTGTTACTCAACGTTCAAACCTGTTTTCAGACACTTGACTAAACATCGTGTAAACAACTACAGATGTTAAAATATGTATATACACTATGTAAAGAACTAAATTCTGCAGAACTGTATGCTAGCGATTTAAATAAAAAAGTGAATTTGAACATTTTTAACGGTAATATGCAAGACAAACTTCGAACTGCAGTAGGTTGGTTCTGTTGGTTCTTAGAAACAGTAACTAATATATCATTCTTTAACTTAACAAATGCTTGTAAAAGCAAGTAAAATTTTGCCTATCCAACCCAATTATTACATCTGTACAGAAAGCTGAATTAGATCTAGATCTATCATTAAATTCACAAGTCACACCAAATTAAAGCAAATACATACACATTTTTCCTGTAGCCCAGTTGCCAGTATGGAATCACGTCATCAAGAATCAATCTCCACCATCCACTTGCAGGGACATACAGCAATTCCAAGTCACCTATGGAGGGAGAATTTTACTGCATTCAAAGATAAAAATTGAACAACTTCACACAGTTAACATGTGAATGGGAAGTAATGCATCACCAAATAAGAGATTTAATGTTTTTGTAATGATCAAATTAGATGTTTAAGAAGCAAACATTCAAAACCTGACTGACATGTTCATTTTAAAAAAATGCTACAAATATTTGTGTCTGTAATGAACGAAGATTTTTCTATGATGAAAAATAATATGAATCAATAAAGGAAGAAAAAATATTTTACCACAGAATATGTTTTGTTCATTGCAGAGCTGAACGTTTTTGGCATCTTCCTGAAAATGAACATGTAAAGTTTTGAATGTTTGCTCCTCAATATTGTTAACTTCATGATTACCATTCTAATCATGTAATTTCAGAATAGTCCCCTATTATCTGTCCATGAACTTCCCATGCACAGTATACCTGCGTAACAAACTCAAAAAACTGAAAATTTAAATTTCAAGACTAAACTCTTTTCCAAAATTAAATTAAACATGTTTTTTGTATTGCTATGAGAAAATGGTTATATAGTAACTAGTCATTAACCAAACAAATCAAATTTTCTTTTTCCACTGAGAAATTGAAATAAAAATGTCGTAAAAATGTGTTTTTACAACCTATCTTGAATTTTTTTTCGGGGGGAAAAAAATAACACAAACATCTGAAACTTTATCTCACTACACCAAGAGCACTCAGAAATATCGAAGGTCTTGAAATATAAATGACGCCATAAAATAGTATGAGACATGTAGTAGTAATGTTACAGTGAAGTTGTATCTAAGCTGAAAAAGCATTTTCAACTGCATAAATTACTGATAATTAAAATTTCCAAATATAAAAGGTACTCAATTTTAGGCAAAATGGTGATTTTAAGTCTAAAATGTGAACTCATCCTAAATTATTAAGATATAATTTTTCAACCCTTGTAAGTAAGGTTTCCCAAGTTCCTCGCATTTGATTTACCACTGCAAAGAACATGAATTTTGTTGCAAGTGTATGCCTGGTCCAAAAACTTGGGTGGTGGTTATTTTCTGAGTTGCTCTAGTGTAATTCACACAACTTCAGAAGAAAATTTAATGCAGGTACTTACTTTGACATTAAACGCTGCTTCCATGGCAGGTCCTCTGCACTCCACAGCACCATGACGATTTCTTAGCAAGATATGCGTCTCTCTAATAACTCCATGACGAAACTCCTTTCAGCTGAAGATCTTGAAGACACTTGTCCAGTCTGCCCCTCCCTTCCCAACCCAATTAATTCAATGTGACAAGGAAAAAGGTTGAGGAATAATTCATGGTAATACCCAGATGACAAGGGAAATCATTGCAGGTTTAGTAGGTCTGTGTTGAGACTAGTTAAGTACACTTATCACACATCCACCCACCCATTAAATAGGCAATGCCACTGTAGAGGCCCCTCCATTAAAAATGTGTTGTCGTAGATTAAGTGCACTCGTGTTCAAAGGAGCATCCAAATCAAATACACTGAAGATTCTCAAATTTATATCAAATTTACTTCATTACCACATCAAGCATGATTTGGCCAAGAGAGAAAATGTTACACACATTAAAACTTAACGATTTGGATGCTCGTTAACTATTGTAGCTTCAGAGAAATCACTCATGGTTCCACCCAAAGACCTGGCATGTATAAAAAAAAAATACTGTACCAAAATTGACACAGGAGTAGTAACTGGATAGGCAAGTTACAGCCTTTTCAATGAATTGTCGGACACAGAAATACTGGACAAAATGTGAATCAATTTTACCAAAATTAAGAAACAATGTGTACTAGGTGATACTGCGTAGTAAAAAAAGTAGGCATTGCTTTGATATAATTTTCGAAAAATTGCACTTCCCACGCATTTCATTGCCCTGAAAATTCATGGTTTTAACTTGACCAAAATATCCATTAAAACGAAGAGTTAGCAGTAAATTACAACCCAGTCATTTGACGTTTGATAAACCTTCTGTAGTATGTAGTACACTTCTAAAACCTCTAATATCTGTGTATAGTTAAAACATTACCTGAATACAATGATTTTAACTATGCACGATGAACAAATTAGATATCTTACTAGTTAAAGATATTTCTGAATTTTCAGCCTGATATCAACGCAATTGAAACTCCCTTTACTATAATTCCCAGAGGCAATATAAAAAAAGTCTTAATGTTGTTAAAACCCAGGCACATCAACATGCACCAGAAAATTTAACCACATCACATCCAGTTACTTTCATTTTTCCTGAAACAATTCTGTTTCCTTACCAAATTACCAACACGTGTTGAAGATTACGAAAAGGACGATTAATTTTCCAGGAAAATGACAGGACGTAAGAACGAAAAATACTGTAGCAATGCAGCAGTATAGTAGCTAAAATAATGCTAGTATTTGCTCTGTTAGCTCATTTCATTAAATAACTTCAAACAATTAATATGTAATAAACTTGCACACTAGTTCTTATAATTATCACACACAAAATCAGTCATGGCATTTATTTATTCACAAAATTCCCTGCAAAATTGCAAAAATTAAGTGCATTTTTA
Organism: Periplaneta americana; assembly: GCF_040183065.1. Lineage (NCBI taxonomy): Eukaryota > Metazoa > Arthropoda > Insecta > Blattodea > Blattidae > Periplaneta > Periplaneta americana. The sequence continues at coordinate 128,180,664 of NC_091130.1, read as the reverse complement.
TGCAGCTTATATACTGCCATTGACAAGCGTCTCTCCAGCACAAGACAATGCCTCTGGCATAGTGGAATGTTTAAAACTTAAAAGTTTCAAAAAATGTTTGGAATCACAATACTTTACACTTCAGCAAACAAATGTATGCTCACAAAAATAACAGATATATTATCTGGGTCTTGTACTAAAAAAAAAAAAAAAACAGTTCGTTTCATCAACCCTACTCACACTTTACCAGAGAGAGACAGTTTGTCATAATCTGTGCTATAAGTCTCACGTAACCTAAAGCACCGACCATGATAAACTTTCCGCAACATTATTGCCCCATGTCTTCATTTACTAACCCGTTACTTGAATTTTCAATTTAAACCACATAGGTAACATGAGAAACATTTTACATCCAATTATGAAATGGATGTAAAGTGCCAACATGAAATCTACAAAAAGCCACTTCTTTGCTGAATATGTATGTATGTGAGTGCTGACAACTGTGGTTCAGCCAAACATTTACAGAAACAAGTACCATGACGTAAATACAAGGGTAAAATATAATTTTTGCAATTTTCCAGACAAAGCAAGTGAAAATGTCTAATTACATAATATATAATTACCTGAATAATAGAGCAGAATTCCTTGTTCCACACATTTAGGAATGCACTCTTCTGATATTAAATTGCTTCATATATTACACTTCTTCTTAATTCACTAGAATCTCTTCGAAATGATGTAACGATAAAAGATGGCGATATGATTCAAGCGCATCGCATACTAATTTGCTTCCTGTCATTAAAAAGTCAATGACGGGAACAACGCGAATTACAAGGATGATCATCCTAATATTCACGTCAAAAATGTTCTTAAATAAACGACAATCTGGATAAAAACGATCCAATTATTCATACTCCATCAGTCGCGTGAAAACTCCCTGCGCCACTGTTGCTACCACCGCCACTACTATTAGCCTTGTACCCGGCATATCCTGGCATATGAATTCCGGCATGTTGACGCAAATTATCAGGACGCGAAAACTTCCTCCCACAAACTGAACATTCCAGTTTGAAGCGGGCTCTCCCACACTCGTAACGAAGATGCCTGTTAAGTGTAGATCGAGATTTGTAGCTTTTCCCACACAGTTGGCAAACATGAAGCTGAATGCCATCTTCCTCTGAAGTAACACCTTCAAACTGGTATACATACGACAGGCCCTGAGGTGATATGACCATGCCTGCAAAGATACCACGCATGTCAAGGCCGAGCAACCGAACGATCGACTTCTTCAAATCACACAAAAACATTAACAAATAACGATGTCGAACGTTTAATAGTAACAGCCAAAATTCTATAGTGACAACTTCTTGTTAGACTTAAGACAAAGTATCAAACGTTCTCAAAAAGAAATCACAATCACTACGATGCATAATGCATACATATTACGAACCGTAAAGGGGTTTCTAATTGTGGTTAACTTTAGGAATCAAAACAAAAAAAAAGTTATGAAAATGCGTCAAATCGAAGCCCATAAAAGTAAAAAAAAATCCAAGCAAGTTAGTTCAAAGCACCGCAAATTCAGGCAAATTAGTATTTCCAGGCAAAAAAACGATATGAAACGCAGTACAGGTCATAAAATTAGGCCACAAAGATGCACCTAAAAGTCTAGATAAAATCATTATCATAATTAATGTACACAAACATTAACTTTTCTTAAAGGAATGACACGTCAGTGGAATAAATCCCAATGCTTCATCAGATATTCCTTCCTGGTGAAAGTAAATGGACACTGTGGGCAGGCGAACTTCTTGGAGGTAGGATCACATTCTTGCAGATGGCGAGCCAGCCCACTGCGGTACTTGTACCTACGTCCGCAGTATTGGCAGATGTTACCTGGATACATCTGAAGGCCCGGTGGGCCAGCGTATGCTGAAAAACAATCAGTTCCGCTGTTGTAATGCCACCTACGGTACATCAGCATCCAACATTTAGGAAATAAAGGTCAGTTTCAAAAAAAGACGTAGTCCATTGCCATAGGCTTCAACGCAAAATCGGTGCTGATAATTACAAAAACAAGAGAAACTGCGCTTCAACAAAAAATATTCAGTAATAAATCAAGCAACAACGGATATATTCATGAAACTCATGAAATACATGATCTCCAACCCTAAAAAACCGACTGGAAACCTTTGTGTCTTGAATTGAAGTGAGTCTTAAGCGTTGCTTTATGTTTAAAACGAAGGTAGCATACAGTACACTGAAAACGTGGCTCCACTCCACATTCAAACTTTTCATGGCGCCACAGAGAACGAGCAGCAATGTACCGACGCCCACAGCGGGTGCACACGAACTGTGTGGGCAGGGGAAACAGGCCCAGCCCTGAAACGACAGAAGGTGCCAGGCTTGGGAGCAAAATTTGACTAGCACATATTTCAATTAAACATCAGTTTCCCATCCTGAATTATATTTGAGAAGGTATAATTCAAGCACAATTAGTTAAAGAAAATCAATTATCTTCCTTAAAATGCCAAGACTTACTCAGTCCCAACAAGTATTCCAAAATTAGAGAAAGTCATATAAATGAATGTAAAGTTCATCTCTACGAAAATACACTGTCAATGATTAACAGCACAATATACGAACCGAATCCTTCGAATACCGTATGAACTACACCAATATAAAATCACACATCATCTTCTGTTACATGCCCGGCATTTCGTTGATGAACCTTTAACACATCACTCCGCTTGAAACGTTTAAAACAAACGCCACAAGAAAATTGTTTCTCAACACCGCACTCATATCGTAGATGACGTTCTAACGTGTAAAGTACTGCGTACTTGCGGTCACAGCGAGGACAACTCAATGACCTGTTACAGTTGCTCTGAGAGATCAATTCTTGGTATGGAGAAGCCAGAATGCTGGTAGATGTGTTAGAGCCAGTACCAGAACTACCACTGCTTCGAGTCCAAGCTGCCATAGACATCGATCCTTGGAGCAACCTACTATTAGTCTGTGATCCAGACACCGTTAGCCATGCTGCAACAACAAACATGACTCGGTGTTACCGTTGGCAAGAGAAATGCATCGGATGAACACTGCGATTCGTCTTTAATAATATGCACTCAATGCCTTCCACCTTAGTGCACCAACAAAAATTTGAGCAATTAATAAAATTCAGAAAATTATCGGCGATAGAATCACCTGCACATCACAAGATCCAAACAGTTTAAGGTATAGCAGAAACAACACACTTTTGTAATACAGAATTCACAAGAAAATATAACGTATTTTGAATGCTTTTTCAGCAACAGTCTCAAGTAATGAACATAATATTAAATGCTGGTATTCGCTAAAGGGTCAAATATATGATCATAAAATAATTCCTCCAAGATTTCCAAATCCTTAAAACCGACACCGTGACAGCTACTGACCCATCAATGAAATTGTCAAGTTGTTCAACTCCAGATATAAAATTTACCATTAATGTAGGTATCAATTGAAATCTTCAAGTTACTTACCAGTAATCTTACAATTAGCCACAGAGGAGCATAACAGTGTGGGTGTGTGTACATGCATATATCGTCGATTTTATGAAACCTACGACAGTACAGAGCATAATTTTTTCAGGAGGAAGAAAAAAGTATTTAAAATGTTATCAAGGATAAGTGTAGGCCTATTGATATTTAATTACCTTTTTCTTCCTCCTGAAAAATTAAACTCTGCACTATCACATTGGAGATTTCATTAAATCAATCATGATAAGATTACATACACGCACGTGTTACAAGTTTTTACTATACATACCACATATATTTATGTAAAAGCAAACGCAGCCGTAATTACCTTCCTGGAATTCCAATGTAGGTACACGTCGATCAGTTTTCACGATCAAGTAATGGAGTGCTTACATGTTACATATACGCAGAGGCACGCGCGATTTTTAAAAACCAAATATTAATCCCACTTGATCGAAACTATTGCGAAAGTCTCTTGCCAGTAACACATCAGCAGAGAAAAATTAAATAGCGAAAGTCTCTTGCCAGTAACACATCAGCAGAGAAAAAAAAAATAGCAATAATAATAATAATAATAATAATAATAATAATAATAATAATAATTAGTATTATTATTATTTACATTTTGTGCACGATACACAGAAAATCGATGGCTCCTGCAGCATTAACGAAGTCTTGGTACAACTTACGAATCTCTCATAAACGGTTATATTTGAACTATAATGTAACGCTTTAACGACAGCATTTAAAAAAATTGTATAGTGTTTCTTAGTCACTATACCGCATTTTTGTACAAATGCTGAGGCTGTATGAACAATAAAAGTAAACACAGTTTAGACATTATTTAACAACACATTCCTCGGGAGGAAACAACATCACTTCTTGAAACATCCCACTATTTCAAAACACCATGAAGAGATCCACAAAAAAAGTCTCGGCACATACGTAATATCAGCACATACATAATACCAATATTAGTAAATAGCGTATTTATAAATATGTACCTGAAACTGTTACATCAGGCTCATTCACGACTACTACAAAACGATGCGGTCCGTCATCAATACGCGTGAACTCAGAGGTTTCATAATTCTCAATAATATTGGACTGAAGTATAAGTTCGTAGTGTTTTTCTGTACTTTCATTCATTTTTAATAGTACTATAGTAACAAATAAACTAACGCTAGAAAAACGCCACCATCTTTCGCACCAATCCAATAGTTTAATACTGCGAACACGCAAACCTCAAACTCGTCAAGCTTCGAACAGGTTCTGGCAGATCGACGACATCATTGAGAAGTACAATTTCTTCGTGCGCATGTTATTTATGCATAGAATAAAATTTTCCACACATAAAAACTCTAAGTTTATCTCCCAAACTCATCTCTTAGATAACGCGATCATATACATATAAAAGCAGCATTCCCGTGACATTATGTCGACTGACAATACGGTGTTTTACAGTTCAATTTGCAGCAGCAGCAATAATAATAATAATAATAATAATAATAATAATAATAATAATGGGGTATATTACCTTAATTCCTGTTTCCAGTTCCAAGTGCTCCATGCCAGCTTTACTCCATCTTCATAATTTAACTCCAAAATCCGCAACAAAGTTTCTAAACAAATTTTCCGAATCTTCTTCGACGGAATGAAGTATTTTCCAATAACCGACAAAAAAAATGGTAAAATTCACGTTGGACCCCGTCTGTCGTGAAAAATTTTCAAATCGTCATTTGCCAAAAATGTAGTGTCTTGAATAACGTGATTTGCCAAAATGAAGTCTCTTTTAGACAACAGCAGAAATGCCTGAATACACGTAACATGTCCGAATGCACTGCAGAAATGGCTGAAGTCTCTTTTACATAACAGCAGAAATACCTGAAGTAACTTTTAGATATCAGCAGAAATGCCTGAATGACTGACTATACTCGTAACATAACCGCAATGAACTACAGAAATGCCTGAATACACGTCGTAACCTGTCCGGAAGACACAATCTTTTCTGAATCTTTTAGAACGCAATAAACCAGCTTAAAAAAAATTACCAACACACTACATTAAAAAAGTAAACATACGAGGAACAGCAGTAACTAAAGTATTCTATAGAACTAGAATTAACCTAAAAATTTAAAGAAAATAACCCACCATTTATTTTTGAAGGTCCTCCTTAGCTGATGCTCTCCCAAATGCTCATTTACAAAAAACCACACAATCATGGTTTTTTGCCTCTTCAATCCAGTTGTCATCATCACAGATGTGAACCTTTGGTATTAAAAACTTTCAACGCCATCTTCTTTTAAGAATCTTCTTAAAAAACGATTCAGGAAAGACAACTAAAAACCGGTTGCAAATCCCAAGCGGGGGAGGAAGAAATCTTCGTGGACTCACGACGAAAAACAAAGCTTGCTCGTTTCCGAACTGAAGTTCATATATACACACGCATCGGAACATAAGTTGAAAATGTTCCTATCTTCAAATTAATTATCTTCTGTGATGAATTCTGTACTTACTGCAAAGAAACACGTCTTACTCAAAGTTTCACAAGTTAGTCCCTTTTATGTACAATTTTAACTTACAATATAAAAACAATACCCTTTGCACCAATAAACCTACCGAACTATACAAATGGTGGTTTAGTTAGGTTGGGAAGAAATATTTATATAATGAATGTAATGTAGTAAAAGCAAGTACCAAATCAACAGCAGTAAGGCCATCATTGTACATAGAAATATAACAAGATATTCGCAGTATAAATTTATGTAGACTTAAATGTACTCATGAAAAGCAGGCATGCTCATAAAAACAAACACAGACAGATCATAGAAGGCCAATTACCCAATCAAATCAACAATTTTTAATTTAATAACACTTAATATAAACATCTACAGTTAACTGGAACTACATTCTACTGCATACAGTGGTGAACAAAAAATGTTCAAAAATTTTGAATTTTTTTTTTTGTTTCATCAAAATGTTCAAAGTTTTGAAGCCAAATCAATGTCGACGTACACCACTGAGTAATTAAGTACTAAGTATACATTTTTGTACCCAATACCAGCATCATAGTCAGTTTCCTCTAGTGAAACTCCTTACAAATTTAGAATATCTCCTGAGAAAAAATTATCCTTGACTACAAAATACGAACTCTCGATACTCAAATCAAGTGCAATCGCCATCACAGTATAACCCCTTATACCATCCAATAAAGAAAGTGTCCCAACACAAGAAACCTCCAATCTCTGATAAGCTAATGTACCTCCCCTCTCTCCACCCTACCTTGTCACATCCCACGCTGCCCAATGAAGGAATGGAATACAATTTTTGAACACTACTACAATAAATATGTAACACGAAACCTGTGCAAGCTTTCGTAATTTCGCTCAAAATTAGTAACACTATACGTCGCCTCATTATACTATACAACGAAAGAAACTAAACATTACGAAAAGAAACCCCCCCCACCCCCTACAACTTCTCTGCTAATCTAATGTCTGATAATCTCGATCATCTGTATTTTGGACGTCAATGCACTTTCTGTTTTTGTAATGGACGACAGAACCAAATCTATGTATATAGAGTTGGGGTTGGAAGGGAGCTTGCTACTTTATTCACCAGTCCTTATGAAATTGTCCTTTCTTATTCTAAAACAAAGCTCATTTTTCTTTTCATATAAGATCCACTAATCCCAGGGATTGAACTACAATCCAATATTAATTTTGAGTGCATATGGGCTACAACTGAACGAATTTCAATGCACTCTAGTCATAGTATTACTCGGGAATTCTTCTTCACATTCTTCCATTTCATTACAGGATTTTTTGTTCTTTAGTCTTCAGTTTTTCTACCCAAGAAACATTTCCTCCCCACCCCCACGCTTTTCGTGCATTTTCTTTTATACCATCCATGCCTGTCATTCGTCCTCTCACTTCCATTTCTCAAGTCTTCCCCTAAGCTTTTGTTACATTTCCTTCCTCCTATTGCATGCAAGCTTTTTATTACTTTTCATCAGTTTCCCCCCCCCCAATTTATCCCCTTCGTCCTGTAATATAATTCTATGAACTATGCTAGGGCAAAACTCCTGTATTCTTTCAACACTCATTTAATCTGTCATTGCTTATCTTCTCTTTCATTCTCTTTCTCCATCCCCTTTGTCTAACTACATGGTACAATTTTTCGTCTGCTTTGGTCTTAGTTCGCAGCTAACATTTGGCTACTCTCTTTTGAATCAAATCAAGATGCTTTTTTTTTAAGTCTTATTATTTCATTGCGACTGTTCTGAAATCTAGTTTTTGCCTGTAATGTAGAAATCTGTTCGACATTGTAATCTAGTTAGTATTACGTCACGATCACAATTAGCAACTAACGAATTAATGTGTGTGACGGTTATAAACATGGACAACTAATTCTAAATAATTATCTAACATCATTCAATGTTCTTGTACACATCTACAGAACTCAGTGAAAGAAACAAACGCGGGTTTCTAAACTATTACGAAAAACAAATAATATCTATCAACTATAGAGAGAACTCTCATCTTCGAAATACGACTGACCCGAATAGGCAACAAGAGTTGGTAATAGCCAGCTGAAGTAAGAGGGGTAGACACGGCCAGACTGGGACGGAGGGATGCATGGGGAAGTTTCAGAGCTAGCTCTGATATTGATTTGCAGCTTTTATGGATTTCTTTCTGCTCTCCTCTCTCCCAGCCAAGCAGCCAGCCAGCGCATGGCTGGGCTAGGCAACAAACCCATTCGCTGCAGTGCAGTGCCAGCCCACCCACAAGCAGATGTCAAAGTACAGATCGTACAAATATGTAACTCCTTCATAAGCAAGATCTTACAAATATTTAACCATACATAAGCAACTTGAGTTACTTAGAAAAGTTTAACTCTTACACATGTAACACAACTCTACAATGCTGAGAGACCAAGTGTATGAGTAAAATTCGCTGGACTGTTGTACCAAAAGTTTCCTGACTGGCAAGGCTTAATGAACATATGTTTTACTACTAAGCTGTCTGATAATTTTGTCACATTAATTACGGTAATTTGGAAAAGACGAAAATCTAACCACGAGCAACAGATCTGAAACTTTATAATTTTAACCACATGCGTTCGTAATTCAACTTTTTATATGCCAAAACAAAACATGTGCTGAAATAGATTAAATTCCAAAATTAGTCAAGAAAGACTGTAAGACGGCAATTCATCCAACTTTATGCCCTGATTAGAATACACACTACCGAACAATTCTCCTTTGTACCATATTTAATGGAACATCATTAAATGGTTTTGCACTTTCATCTAGTCTGGGTGGGGTTAAAAATCCTCCTTTGATGCTCGACGATGCAGGCTGATGAAGTTGGAGAGAGAGAGGTATTTTGTACTTAACACTAATTCAGAGGTTGGAGTTGTAATATTTTTTGTAGGAAATACAAACCTGACTATGATCACTGGCAAAAAAATGGAACCACAGGGCAATGTATAAATAACGATGTACTAATGAAAATAAAATGCGAGTGGAAACTCTTTCAAAATATAAACAGAAGAATTTTTTTTAAATTTATATCATCCAAAATGAGGACTATTATAGTGAACATTACTATCATAAAACACGTATTCAAAATTATCATACGTCAAATGTAAACGACAAAGAACCAATTTAACAAGAATTTGAAATAATGTGCATGAGGGGAACAATTCCTCAACCCTCTTTTTTCAAATTTAAATGAGGTTTTACTCCGTCCCTTTGAACAAAACGCTCAATGCCCTGTGATTCCTACGAAAGTCACTGTAGCAGGCCTTTGCATCTTACCTTGTGAATCCCTGTGAGCACCAACAGCCTCTTGCGCAGCCATGAATACCTCGTCCCTAGACTGGTCTGCAACATGCCACGGCGCAAATCCTGCACCAAGAAGAAATACGAATGAAAATAAAGCATGTATCCTTACATAAAAGATATGACAAAAAGTATTACGTGTTTCCATGTATTCCATTACAGCCATTCAATTGTTACTCTAGTACAGTATTTTTCAAACTTCGGTAGCGTATTAAGCATATATTTTTAAGTACATCTCAAAAATAGGTACTAGCAAATTCTGCAACAATGCAATTATACTGTAGAGGAAAATACTACCCATGTAACGCTGTATAATGGAAATAGCAAACAAAAACTTAACAGTGGACTTAATGTATCCAGTTGTTTGCTGACAACATAAAGACGATTGATTGCGAACTTAATTCGTCATCAAATATTTCACAAATCACCTTCCATGATAGACTATTTTATAATTTTAACCTGTCCACTCACGAAGCGCTTTAACCTTAACCTCTAATTAAACCATACTGCACATGGGTACACAGTACAGAATTCCCAGTTCCTACTCTTAGATCCCGTTCACACAGTACGGAAATATCTCTAGAGGGGCATTTATTCGAATCAATTTCTTGCGGACAGTAATGTACAAAAGGTTCAATTTTTTTCCCCGTGCCCAATAAGTTATATACGAGAAAAAAACCCAACTGCTGTCCGCACGAAATGGATTTGAATAAACGTCCGTTTCGAGGAATTCCCATACCGTATGAACAGGCCCTAAATTGAGAACCAATTCACTCGTTCCGAATGAGTTCCAACGCACGTTAACAGAGTTGAGAGTTCAGAACCGGTTCTGCATCAGCTCGTCATGTTGGAATGCACACTGAACTGCGCAAGAGCAGGAATTCAGAATAGATTCTGAAACATGCTGGAACAAATCATTTATTTCTAGAACTGAATGGTTCTGAAAGAGAATTAGCCTGAACAGAAATTTGGATCTCCAGTCAGAACAAGGTCTGTTCAGATAGTAGTATCACGCCATTTTTTCGTATCTTGAAGACAAGTCTCACGGCCTCAAAAAACTTTGTGGTCAGAGGGGGGGACTTACTATACATGCGTCAACAGTCGCACTTCCATATACCTTGATTCAACAGTAATATGCAGTTGAGTGACCATACTTCATGACCATTCACCGTCGCAACGACTTAGAAAAAAACTACGTAAGGATTTTTTGGATGAATCAATGAATAAAACCCGGATAAAATTATATCAACACTTCGAAAGAAATTGAAGTTTTGGAAAGCTTTCAACAAGCAGGACACCTGAGAAGTGTTGAGTGTGTACCAGCGCTAATCAGCTAAACTTGGCGATTGACAGTACGAGAATTGGGATTCCACACAGACTATTCTTTCGGAGATTTTCGCAAAGGATATTGACAACACATACCGCAAAAATTTGTTATGCAGCTCCTATCATAAATATCGTTAAGTTGCACCAAACTAGCTTCAAATCCTAAGAATGGCCCGTATTTCCTCAAAATGGCCACAATCGGAGATACGAGTAATGGGTCTATGGCTGTGACCATTAAACAAATGCCCGTCTTCCACATGGAAGTCTAAATGATTCTCCATGTCCAAAGAAGACACGGTCAAATCAAAGTATCAAGGTCACGTTGACTTTTCCACCATGGTGTTAACCACCAAGGTATGTAGAGTGGCTGAATAATTTCCGGACCGAAAACTACGAACTCTCAAATTTCATTATGGAGACGTTTTCAGATCAAATTTATTTAAAAAATCGTAAGAAACATTGTGATCTCTTAAGAAAGAACATTTATTATCAAATGGAATGTATTTCTTCAATGTAGCTATTGCAATGAATTCCATCTTTAAGGGACCGAGTTAAATATATTCGGTTTTGTATACGAAAATATTCCTTGGACACTTATGTAGTTGTAAGAGGTTTTTTTTGCCTCCACGTCTTTTTTGAGGTTCTGGAGCAATTTTTATATAGGCCTGCTGTCAGTATTGTATCCCATTTCACAAATTTGCCTTTTTCTCGAAACTACGCTTTTAAATGTTCAAAATGTCCATGCACATGCTGTTTTCACAAATTCCGTGAAAATGTTTGTACGTAGGCCTACCCATGCATGTGTTATCTAAGATCTAACGTTGAGGAATCTTAAGTATCTTGAAAATTAGGAGTTCAAACATTATGTATAAAAAAAGTCTTATTAAAAATTACTGTGCCTAAACTAAACAAGACATGAATTTCTCAAAGTTAAAATAGTGCCCGTAAATCAGAGTCCTTATCCAAACATGAACTTGCTTATTTAAATCCATCGAGATGTTAAAACGTTTTTGGATGTAACATTCCCAAGAAATTGGATTGGTATGTAGGTGAGCCAACTTCCTGGCCGCCTAGATCCCCGGATTTAAATCCTTTGAATTTTTTCGCGCGGGGATTTATGAAAAATTTTGTGTACATCAGAAAAGTTCGTAATTTGATTGATTTGAGACAGCGTATCATTCATGCAGTTGAGCTTATAACACCTGACGAGAGGATGAGTATCGTTTTGGTACCTGTCGAGCTATAAATTGTGCTCATGTTGAAGTGTACTTAGTGGAAATAAAAACTTTTTTTTTTTCAGTTACTCCATGTAATGCACAAGAATTTATTTAATAAACCTTATCCAAGTTACAATATAAAATGTTATTTCTGTATACTTTTAGTATGGACACAGTGTAGAATTCATGGTTGACAGTCTAACACATTTCGCTAAGCTTTCTTTCTATAATCTATATTCTCGGACAATCATTCAAAATGCAAACACTGAAGAAATAATTTACTGCACACACAAGTAAACTGTCAACTTGCAGAGCATAGAAAAGACATGTGCCAAAAAGTCTGCCCATTCATGGATCGTAAATAAATGTAGGTATAAAAAATTGCTATTCGCGTAATAAAACTTTCTGCTTTTCACTAAATTACGTATTAACTGATAATTTAAAAAGGTACTTACTACTGGTTCCTACGGGGATTCAAAGTACTTACGCGTCACTACACCCAAAGAACTGGTTAAGTACCGTGAATGCAAATAAATGGTCACTAGTGTAGTTGTAAAAGACATTCTCCCACATGTACGAAATGTTACGTTAATAACATTTTCGACCTCACGTTTTTATTTGGCATTTAAATTAATTGCAAAAGAGTGTGAAACATTGTAAAGCCACATTAGCTATTTTGCCTACAGGGTAAGTATGAAGGTTTTCGCTCAATCCCCATATCAAGGGCTATAATAATTTTATGAAAACATCTACTAAAGTTTAAGCCCTAAAACTGTCCGAGGTTTTTATTTGGGGGAATAATTCTCACTTGCGTTAACAGCTAGATTTACATTCATTTCATTATTTCGTATAAACATTGAAGTTCTGAATTTTGTCAAGTTCTTTGAATGAAGGTACGGTAAATCCTATAGCAGAGTATCTACCGAAAAAGTGAAAGAAAAATTACTTATATCACAACTTAATTACTCACAGGCACGATAAAAAAACACTAACCACATTTCAGGTATCTTACGATATGTCATCAGATTTAACTGAAGAGTTTTTTTTTTAATTTGTTACCAGTAGAGACAACCTATATAGGTAATATTTGAGGAGAAATAAATTGTAGGCAATACCTGAGGGGTAAAAAATGATTCTCATGTATCAGTTTATGTAAGAAAAATGAGACAGACTACATGATTTATTTTGTTAATCTGAAATATTATTCAGAATTGTATAACTTGATTACAAACAAAATATAAGGAACCACTGAATTAAAAAATAATATATTTCTTTTGTAGGGGGCTAGCATAAGGAACACAAGAAATTCGTGCTTCTATGAAAAATCTCCCGATTTCCTTTTGTAGCATCACAATGCTGCTTCTCATAATCAAGAAGCTAAAGTAAACGTTTTTTTTTCTTACATATAGATGTTTGAAGCAAAATGGGAGACGCTATGTAACACTCGAAGAAACACTTGCACAACATGTTACTTCAAGCACAATTTTCCAGTATTATTCTAATCCAGAATTCTACATATACGCCACCAATATCTGGTAAAATGGGAAAATGTTGAATACAACATTAAGATTAAGATTAAATAAATTTAGATCTACAATATTTATTACAATTGCATAATATATTCGAAGAAAATACATGGAAACAATGTAATATCAAAGAACACACAAAGGCTAATACTACATTATGTACTTCACAGTAATCAATCAAGTTACCTTTCATACAATTATAGTGAAACAAGACACATACAAGTTACCATTACTGCTTCCAATCTACGAACATTTGCAAAATTGACTACGAAGAACTCTGAGTAAAATCAGTACTAGTCACTAGCGACATCATATTCAGTTAAGCACCGAGCCATATAATTTGAAACAATGCGTAAGTATATATAGCTCCAGTATCCAGACAAATTTATCCTATAACCAATCAACTAAGCTACTCTTTATTATTCAGTCGTCAGTAGGTCTCATACGGGCATAGATAGCATTATACACGTTAAGTAGATCAGAAGTAGCATGAAATGCATTGCCGCCAGCATCATTTCTTCCACTACGTACATAAAAACAAGAGAAATTGTGAACTAGTACTACATGTAGGGGGAGAGGGGAAGACATGCTTTCGTGCCACAGAATTCGTCAGTAGGCCTCTTTGCATTATCCAAAAGTCAGTCTCGCCAATAAAATTAACCCCCTCCTACTACCAGTGAGTCGAATATCCCAAGAGTACATTAGGAGTATCTTTTTTGTTTTCTTAGTTAAATGATCACAAATTGTCGCTCTTATTGATTATTTAATTGCCCTAAACAATGAAATATTATGAAAGTAAGGAAGTCTAATATCTATTAAATTTCGTAAACACAACGTCATTAATTTTCCCGTCTTTGTTTCTGCTCGACCGTTAAGATTTATTGCTTCTGTTTACGAAGTTCTTATGTCATTCAACGTGTTCCTGCCAATATTTCATTACGAATAAGAAAAGGCTTGTGTAATCAATGTGTAACAATTTTTTTATGACTGTCACCTCAAGGAATCCAAAACAACTCATACTTCAGATGGCAGAAAAAATAAGTTTTCAAAAAATGAGAATGACGAAAATCGTAACATTCTCCATCTAATGGCGAAAGTCATGAAAGCTAAAATTCGAATAATTTCAAGTACTTTTTTTACGTCTTTGGTATTAGTTGTGGTCAACGACTTTTTTTTTTTCCAACTAGTATCTGTAAATAATTTCTAAATTTGGCAATTTATATTTTCAGGTCCAAAAACGAACAGAAATATCTCCAGCAAAAATGCATTTAGAGCAGAACATGGAAGGCTACGGACACAAAACATGTGCCTCCAGGTCTAACATGTCGAAATATCCCAAAACTTAACAGTGCAGTAAGCTTTAGAGCTGTGCACAAAACCGAACGTTTTGCAGAATATTTCGAAGTGGACCTACAAAGATGATGAAATTATGTAAGGGAACAAGTGGATTGAATTTCGATAGGGATGAACTTTTGTGCTTTAATTGGGCTGCTTATACGTGCTACGGTGTTCAAATGTCACAACAAAGACATAGTGAATTAATGGAACACAGCATGATCACCTATTTTCAGTTGTTCTATGGCTAGAGACAGTTTTATGGAAATCTCGCACTGTGTTCTGTTCGATACTCAACTGAGACGACAGAATCGTAGTAAATTTAAAATGGCTCTACAAGGGATGTGTTCCAGACAGGAGTAAAGCACGTTACATGATTCGTATGTGCCACAAGAAAACATTACAAATTTGGACCTTACTTGAAACAATACGAAAAAAAATCGTCCCAGAACTTTTAGCTGATTTTGTCTTGACAAAGGGAAGAATTACTACTTCCTCTTCTTGGATGCCAAGAATCAACTACAGCACTGTCCTTACTGTCCAAAACAGGGTAAGACCGTAACATTGCTTACTCCCATACACTTCAAATAAAAAAAGCTGGAGCAGCAAATCCTACTATACCAGTAAAATACAATACTACCATGGTACGAAATCAAGTAGAGACACTACAAATTAACAGAAACTTACACCTCAAAATTAATTACGAGATGGCGTACAGTTATTTTCAACAATATATTTATTGGGTATCAGTGCACCTTGCATTACTTGGACGCAAATGACTTGAGACTGGAAAAGAATAAATTCGAGAAGTCTTACATGCATAGGAGTATCGTTTTGACATGACGAAATGCAATTTTTCAAATGAAATGTGGAGCAAACACAGCTTAGGACAAAAACTTGCCTCCATCTTGTAATTGAAAAAGTTGTCGATCTCCAAAAGAAGACTTTGTTGCCAGCGGAGTTTACATTAAGCGTTTATGTAAAAAAAAAATGGGTCTAATCTCAGAGTAACGCGTTGCTCTTATTTTTTTAGATATTGTATCATTCAATGAGACAGCTGCCATAGACGTTGCCGCAGCTCATAATTAAGATGGTAGACTTGGAAGTTAACAAGCCTTCAAGATGGTAATGGTCCGAATCTTAAAGATTACTCATTTTTATTTTTCATAAATAATGTTTATTTTTTATGACAAATTTATTTCTGAAATATAAACATAAATTATTATACAATACCATACCATTAACGTACTCAGATGTGCAATGAACACATTTTGTCCTAATTTCGTTCTAATTTGTCCCATAAAGCAGGAGCTTTACACTTCAATCTGTTGATTTTATGTTCGGGTTAATTTAATGAACATCGTGCTTGTAGCTGACCTATCTCGTCAGCGCCAGTCTATAATTACATAAATGTAACATGTAATGATAATACTGTACAATATATATAAAACAGTAACAAAATCCTGGTCGACGTCTTGGTTAGTGTATTATAATATGATTAATATCAATGTTCGCAATCCCTACATGGCCTACAATATTGAACGTAACCGCATTGGATATGCACGCGAGAGTTCATTGCCAATGTTATTCTGTCCTATGGCGCAATTCACAGAGAAGACGTGGCTCAAACATCAGGCGGAGGCATTGAGACTTTTCCACGTAAATAAATGCATTATGCATAGAGAAATGACGGGATGGAGGCACGCGCCACGCAGCCAGCACTGCGTCTCTTTCGAGTGACCCTTCAAAGCGACACGTGGCGTCAGACTGTAAAAGAAAATACGCGACGATGTCCAATTTGATACTTAACTTTGTTAAAATATTTTATAATATGGTTTAGAAAAATCGATGAAACATTCTATAGAAATTCTGGAAATGCTCCGGATACATGTTCAATTCTTTCATCACGTAGAATATGCCATGCTTCCTTCCCTTTCTCAACCACAAGAGAGTTTCTCTGCTTTTTAATATTAGCGAGTTTTACAAAACTCAGGACATCTGAAGACATGAAAGCTGTGCAACGCAGAAGTAACGCTAGGGATTTTGACTCTTCAGTATGCTTTGCTCACGTCATATCTCCGCCGACGTCTGAGCCACGTCCTGTCTACGTTTCTCTGTATGAATTGTACCTAAGCCACGTATGAATTGTGCCTAAGGCATGGAGCGTCTCTGCTTCGAGAGCTGCGGCATTTGGTGTTCCGACTCGCACAGCGCGATACTGGGCAATAGTCTGTTCTGGACGTCGTAGAATTAAGACTATATGACTTTTTGAAAAATAAACCTTAAGCATTATTACGCATTAATAGCTGGCAAGAATAAAATGTCACATACTTAATTTCACAATAACTTTAACAGTTTCACAAAAAGGTGGACGAAAAGTTGCAGTACTATTTTTTTTTAATTGGCTGAATGAAAGCATATTCGATATTAAGGAGTTTCATACAGTAGCAGTTGCACTTTTCACAAAATATTAAATAACGTAACTACCACGTCATGTATTTTCTTCAAAATTTTCACACTTATTCTACATGATTTTAGCTTCAATTTGGTAAATAATATATCTAGTAACTATGAATATGTTTGAAAGTTTGGATTTTTCAAGCAAAAAAGAAATCTTACAAAAATATGATTTAACCGAAACTGAGGAAACAGCGATTTACTATTTTTTCATCTTAAATCTGGGATTATAATCTTAAGATTGGGTCCTCAACGAGCATCACAGCTGACTTCATATTAAACTTATAGGTTTCTAAATTTGAATTAAATTTTTTTCAATGTTCTTTTACTAGAAAATTGCTCATTTTTCCATTCAAATTTAACCACTGTGATTCCAACCTCTATTACAAAGGACAATTGTACAAAATTTGAATGAAATCAGACGAACTGTTCTTGAGATATCAGGTTTTTTGTATCGAAAAATGTAATTATCGGGAAAACGAGTCTAAAGTTGGGACATGCTTGTACTTACACCCTGCACTAAAAAGCACCTACTGCATATGTTACACCCTCCCTGTCAACATGCTGAGCGTGTTCTTCCATTATCTTCTCCTAGTCCTTCTGACCTCCAACGTCGATTATCGTGTCTTTTTTTTCTGCGTATTTAACTCTTACGGTACCGCGAAAACTTAAATGCTTTCAGAAGTATCCTATTTTCACACCTAATTCACTGAGTAATGCGATTTTACTGCTGTCTCATCACTGAAGGTGGACACAGCTTCACACACAGCGATGACTACTTTCATACCACAATAACTAGTTTTTGGACATATTGTCCACACTTCGTTATTGAAACACTCGTTAGCATTGAGTTCTTCCTTCTATGCAACTACGTAGTACGGTAACTCAGTTACACACAGTTCCTTGAAAATAGGCTTGTCTCCCGAATGAACTTTGGAATTTGATGAGGGTGCATGTAGTTACTTATAGAACCAGCAGCCTCAGCACGCCGATACAGACACCATGGTTCAAATCCTTATAGGACTTATGGCTTTTAAGGAACCTGGAGGTTCATTGCCGCCCTCACTTACCGATCCCTATCCTGAACAAGATTAATCCAGTCTCTACCATCATATCCCACCTCCCTCAAATCCATTTTAATATTATCCTTTCAACTACGTCTCGCCCTCCCCAAAGGTCTTAATCCCTCCGGCCTCACAACTAACACTCTATATGCATTTCTGGATTCGCCCATACGTGCTACATGTCATGCCTTCTATATGCATTTCTGGATTCGCCCATACGTGCTACATGTCATGCCTATCTCAAACGTCTGGATTTAATGTTCCTAATTATGTCATGTAAAAAATAAAATGCATGCAGTTCTCCTGCAACTTCATTCCTTTTAGCCTCAAATATTTTCCTAAACACCTTATTCTCGAACATCCTTAACCACTCTTCCTCTCTCAAAGTGAGGGTCCCAAGTTTCACAACAATACAGAAGAACCGGCAATGTAATTGTTTTATAATTCTTTCAGTTTTTTTTTTGAGCAAACGATGAAAGAAGCTTCTCTACCGAATAATAACACGCATTTCCCATATTTATTCTGTATTTAATATCTTCCAGAGTGTTATTTATATTTGTTACTGTTGCTACAAGATATTTAAATTTTTCCACCTCTTCAAAAGATAAATTTCCGATTTTCATATTTCCATTTCGTACAATATTCTGGTCACGAGACAATCACGTAGGACTATTAAGTATATTTTAACGATTGAGAAAAAATTCTTACAGATGAGCTTGAGAGATCAGGGAAAGAGAAATGCTGATCTTGTCAAGGAAATTACAGATACAACACCAAGACGTGTCACAAAAATAAAAAGAGCGTACGTCAGCTGCGAAAAATCCTATTCCACTAACTCTCGAGAAAGCTTTGGCTATTATTACAAAACAAATATGTTTCCTCTAACTTCTGTAAAATGATTGATAAGAATCTGTTAAGAGAAAAGTTGATACTTTTGTCTCAATTCACCCCTATAATGGGTTAGCTTCTTTTACACTTAAATATGTTGCCTGTAGCTACTGCACAAAGTTTCATGAGAATCTGTTAAGATAGAAAAAAAATTATTAATTTTGTCCAGGTAGATTTACGTTTTGGACCACCGAGTCATCTGGAATTGCCCAGCGTCATCTGAAAGAGACGGAGTTCCATTGACATACGCCAGCAAAACGGATGAAGACAATACAAGAGAAAGAATGCCATTTACCTATCAATATTAGATGATGACCCCTGCCAAACGATTGTTACGGCACACTACACATTCTTCCAAGCGACCTTGGAAGCTATATTCTTCATATACATAATAATATCACCAGGGATAGTCCAACTGCAGCTCAGATGCGGTTCTTCTATTCCAATATGGCGATAGGACATGTTTCGAAGACTTCTTGCTTGAGGTACCTCAATCCCCTAAGAAATCAGGTCTGGGGACCGGGACGGCCAAAGATTGTCAACATATTGAGAAATGACTTCTTGTGGTTGGAAAAAGTCTTTCGTACTGTCCTTCCACTCCGTCCTGGTTTATGATCCAAGTTGAAGTGTCGTCTGAATATATGATGTATAGCAATTAAAGAATCATTTTGGAATAGGCATGTTGCTCTGCAGTCTACACTTCCATGTCGAACAAAATTACAGCTCACTAACAAACGAACACTACCGTCGTTTGATGCGAATTATTGCATTGTCACCATACAACATGAGTCAAAACATGTTATGAAAGCTGCCGTCCTTGTGTTTTACACAATCCTAGCTTGAGCCAATGTAAACGTCGTGGATACACTGTATTTCAAAATCAACCGATAGGTACAGTAATTCAGTTAATGTTGAAAGCAATGATAGTCGGACATGTATTGAGGGACTGAGCAAATTATTCTCCATGCAAGTTGCCTTGTTAGCTAAAAAAACAGACGCACGGGAAAGACTGATGGATCGGTTGTATCTTCACAAAAAAAAAAACAATGTCTTTCAGGCTTGATTCTGCGTATGTACCGTACCGTATTCGACAGCGTTATTTGCGCAACCAGATTTCTTAACGATTATTTTGAAAAAAGAAAAAAAAAAAAATGTTTTTGCTCTGCGTATTTTACGCATCAACTTTAAGAACAAAATCATTGATATATAATGAAGCCAGTGCCCGTAGGACAAAGCCCTAAATCTCTCTTTGCACGAAAGTGTGCATTTTCTTTATTATATAAGTGAAATTCCATGAGGGTTTTGTTTTCCACAGATTTATTTTTATCTTTTGTAGGATTGGTACGGTCCTTTCGTCAAGGCCTTCTTCCATCGTATTGTTCCAGCCTTACGATAGATCAATTTAGGTTAATTCTATTACCTGTCCTTGAAGATGAAATGGTGGTTTTTAGAAGTACCGTAGTTGCCTCGTTCAGTTCCTTTTGAACGCTCGTAGCGTGAACTTGTCGGTTTTGAAAATGAGAAGGAAAATAATAGCAGGTATATGGCATCATATAAAAGAAAACTTTTTTGTCACAGGATTGGAATAAAATATTGTCACAACTAACCGGTACTGTATTTTTATTAGC
This sequence comes from Periplaneta americana, assembly GCF_040183065.1. Lineage (NCBI taxonomy): Eukaryota > Metazoa > Arthropoda > Insecta > Blattodea > Blattidae > Periplaneta > Periplaneta americana. Next base: position 128,159,881 of record NC_091130.1, on the reverse strand, counting down.
ATCAGAACACAACATAGATGAACCCTTAAAAAATATTTTTCGGTGGTCGAAAAGACTGAAGAAGTGCGCAAAATAACCAAGCAAATACGGTATATAACGGCAGCACCTGCACACCTCGTACGAGTCGAGTAAGATATTTGCTTTGTGTGCTTGAATAGTTTGGCATACCTATTGCCGTAAGTAAAAAAAAAAAAAATATATGGAAGACAACAATATGAGATTTAAAAATATTATTCACAGTAAGGTCTATGGTTACCTATCAAAGAGGTGGAAAAGAAAACGTGTAACCATAACGGTTACAAATTTCTAAGCTATGAAGGTAGTGTGACTTCTGATTTTAGTTTTTTTAACGGATTACAAACAATGTCTGAAAACTCTTGGTCAAAATAAAGACATAGCTATAGTCTAAAAGAGAGTATTTTGAGATAACTGGTAGGAAATGCCTATTTCAGGCGCCACGAGATCTTAAACAGAAAATACGTCTGAGGAACGTTTTTGTTTTTGCAAAGCTACTTTGGTTTTCGTTTTAACAAATACCTACCGCGTCGAATTTGGTGGCGCTAACTTGAAAAACAACACACTAGCATGTTACGTTTTCACGTAACAAATCTTGTTTAGTTTGTGCCTACTACCTGTAGTTGTCGGAAATGGGAACACTAGACGACACATGAATTTTAATATGCGGTGCACCAGTATGCAGTGCCCACAAAGCAGTACAGAGAAGTTTCGCAATAGGTGTCACCCGAATTGGAAAATACTTATAATCGTAGACACGAAAATACGACGGGTTGTTCAAACCACAAAAATGGTTAGTGTTAGATGAACTGTTCGCACATCAGACTTCCAGATGACGCTACATTGTGTCAGAGGCATCTCAATAAGGACTCATTAACTTGTCCATGAAATGCATTGCTTCGAGGGATATTATTTGGCAAGTAATGAGGGAGAAGTTATCACCTACTATGGGTGCAAGTGGTGGGGACAAATCACTTCGCACCCAGACAAGTTCTGCCAATGGTTTATCCAGCACTGTGATATTGCACTGAACTTCTACAATTTGTACTGTTCACAGATGAGACCCGTTTTACCCGTAATGATGTTTAACAGCAGCAATAGCAATGTCTGAAGAGACGATTTACCACCCCTGTGTCTGATCACAACCAAAGATTCTCTATCAACGTATGGACTGGAATTGTGCAGTATCACCTAATAGGACATTATCTCCTGCCACCCCATTTGAATGATCCACTTTGAATAGTTGCTAAGAGTTGTAAATTGTATTGCACATGAAGTGTTAAGTTGTTTATGGGTATCAAATACTAAAGCAGCTTACAAAAACGTCTCTCAAACGTAGTTCTCGATAAAGATCTCGCGACGCCTTAAATAGGCATTTCCGACCATTGCTTCCGTACCTCAAGATACTCCGTTTAGACTCCTATATCATGTATCATTTTCACCCAGGAGATTTTAGACGCCTACTACTGTATTGCACATTTAAAATAATGATTTTATAAGAAAAGATGCACCTTTCATTTCCTTTCCACGCGTTCTATGCATACAAAACACATCGTATAGCAAAATTCGTATAAAGGATCTTCTAAGAAAGCTGCTGTCACAATCTGTAAATATACAATAGTCAGCTTTTAAGAGCCATGCAAACTAACTGAAGGGACAGTTGACGGTCACGTTTCGCACCAAAGTGCGAACACACCTAAAATAAACGCCTAACAATGTTTACGTAGTCAATACAACCGATCGTGCAGCTACAGAACTTTCGAAAACTTATGACTTTGTAGTTACTGATGGTATGATAGTTTTGCTGTATTTAGAAAACTCGAACTCTGATTTTCTGAAAATTCTTTAAACCTAGTCTAAAATGAAACACCCTAATTTATATTTCATACTCTACTACGTTACATAATTTCAAGTAGTTATAGATTTTATTTCACTCCAAAATATGATAATCGAAACGCTTCATCTGTAAATGATATTATATGCGTGCCATGCAGTGAAATCGTATCTTCTGAATTTCACGTATATATTAGCCACACAAGGGCTATGTGGATCAGATTTCCTACAGACTACGAACTTAATCCCATTTTAATGTATAAAAAAATATAACATCGTTATGCGGTATGGCTATCACTAATATAGCATTAATGATTTAACCACAATACAAACAGAATAAGCTCATGCGCATATTCATAGTACAGTAGACCCTTGTTAATATGAAATCGGATAAACCGAACTGTTCAGTCCCAGCTGGATTAAGAGAAAAATCCACAGTTTAAACCGAATTCTGTATAAACCGTACAACGAGCTGAAATTTTATAGCCTCAGTGCATATTCCTAAGTTTTTTTTTTTCGGCTAAACCGAACATACTCTATACTCTATAGCGTTTCGTCCTTTGGAGCTTTCAGGGCTTAGCCGCACCGATATAGTTTAGCGTCGATGGAATGGTGATAGCGAGATAAGGTCGAGGATTCGCCACAGATTACCTGACATTTGCCTTACGGTTGGGGAAAACCTCGGAAAAAACCCAACCAGCTAATCGGCCAAGGTGGTAATCGAACCCACACCCGAGCAAAACTACGGATCGGCAGGCAAGCGCCTCAGCCGACTGAGCTGCGCCGGTGGCTTGAGAGCAGTGGTCCATCCTACAGCAACTGCTAATTTTTTAACTTAAGAAAATGATGTTCCTATTCATTTTCTACTGTACATACATATTGATTATTCTCTGCTGTAAATTTGACAGTTTGAAATGTCTTAATTCTGACAAACTTCAGCCTGTTACTGTGCCATTAAAATGTCTGACAGCCTACTGCATGTGCTGTAGCATTCATCGCAATGCACTTAACCGTTAGAAGCCGGAAAACTTATGTCACTATTGCACGCAAATAGGTAACTCTCAACCTTTAGGAGCCCTGCGTCCATTATAGTGGCCAGCTATTATGGTCATGACGTGATAAAATGTTATAAATTATGTTATATATAAAATACGTTGATTATTCTTTAATTATATATAACAATATGGGCATTGCACTTGATTAAAACAATTTTTTTTCCTTAAAGAGCAAAATCGTTTCAACTGCAGTCAACTGAAACTCCGTCAGCTTCCATGAGTACCATTAAACCGACTGTTTTACATGGATCCTTCCCATCCTTTACCACAGGCTCAATTGATTGCAGTGGCCGGGACGCGAACCTGCGATCTTTGGCATGATATGCTGGCCGGACATACCTTGTGCGCCTTACACCGCTCGGCTAACGAACCCAACACGAATTTACCCGATTATGCAGGTATACGAACCCCTGGTTAAGAGTTATATATTTTCGTGCAATAATGGTATAAGTCTTTCGACTTCTAAGGGTTAACCAAGGATCGTATACTTGCATAATCGGGTAAATTCGTGTTGGGTTTGTTAGCCGAGCGGTTTAAGGCGCACAAGATGTCCGGCCAGCATATAGTACCTAAGATGGCAGGTTCGCGTCCCGGCCACTGCAGTCATTTGAGCCTGTGGTAAAGGATGGGGAGGGCCATATAAAGCAATGGGTGTAATGGTACGCATGGAAGCAGACGGGATTTCAGTTGAAATGATTGTGCTCTTTTTTTTTACAAAAAAATCTATCGTTTTAATCAAGTACAATGTCCTTAATGTTATATAAAATTAAAGAATATCAATGTATTTTATATTATATAACATACAATTTATAACGTATTATATCACGTCATGACCATAATACTAGCTGGCCACTATAATGGACGCACGGCTCCTAAAGGTTAAGTAACGAGTCCCTGAATTGTATCGTTTAAATCAGTGGTCGTCAGCACTCGCTGAAATGGGTAAAGTGTAAGAAGTGTAACGAAATATGCCACGTCGTGCAGAAGTGATAGGGAGACAGCATACCCGACAGCAGTCACGGAAGCACGCTTATGTGCAATGTCTTATCCGCGGGTAAGAGACGCAAGCCCGAGGGTGCACTGTGCTGATGACCGCTGTTTAAATGATAATCAGGATATTTACTGTAGACTGATTTCTAGGAAAGTTTATTTTTTAATCACTTAAAAAAGGCAGAAATAAAAGTGTTTATTTATTGATAGGTTATAGTGCATGTTCATGAAACTACACAAAGTGACAACGCAATAGACATTTTTCCAGTTTTAGATAAGAGAAACTTTTTACCAAAACCTCGTTAGATCGAACTCCGTTAAACCGAACTGAATCTTTTTGCATTCCTAGAAATTCGGATTAAAGAGAGTCTACTATGCATGGCTTCCAATCGTGAGCGCCTCCCTTCTCCCAAAAACTCTGTATGCGGAAGTTCTTCCACGATTCCCGGTATAGTGGTCACACATTATCTCCGAGCCTGACGACTTTTACGATAACTATTTTGATTCCTATATAGAAACGGACTTGCGGGAGAAAGGGACTGCTGTGACATCTGTATGGAAAAAAAAATCCTTCACACTATTCAAATTAAAAAAAAAAACTTGCACTTACTGTCAGACTTCACTCTTGTGAGACAGAGGAACTACCACAGAGAACAGCGAGTTATTTTCCGCTTTATGATACACGCATAACACTACAGAACCACTTTTGTTTATCTTTATTTCACCTTTTTTTCCGCTTTATGATACACGCATAATAACACTACAGAACCACTTTTGTTTATCTTTATTTCACCTTTTTTGTGACATTGGGTAGGCTCGAAGATTCGTGTCCACTATACATAAGATCATTAGATTAACACTGCACTTACCACACGATACCTGGTACTCGGGTGATCTGCTCCTGTTATCGCAGTTAAAACCGAAAGTAGCGTGAAACAGCGCGTGTTATTAGTAAATAATTTTGCTTTTAAGTATGAATACAGATTATATTTTGAAGTGTAGATTTACATTTGTGAGAACATTTCCTGGTGTGGATGTCCAAAACAAAAAAGGTAAACGGGAGATTGTTCTAACAGAAGAAAAATTGGACGAACAGAGATATCCAAGGAAATCTCAATCATCTAGCATGCAGTCTCACGTGCAATCCACACACATAGCAACCAAATTACAATTGTGACCGTATAAGCACAGTCTAGTATATAGTCACGAAGCTCAATACGTAGTAAATATGCATACATTAGATAGTTGCTCACCACTAGGATCGCTAATATCGCCTCATTACAGGCAATGCAAAATAGTACTGGCACAGTCTATTGTTTCTAGCACCCTCAAAACTAAAGCTTCGTGGCTATATAGTAGACTGTGGTATAAGATTTAGAGATTTATCCGTGCATTCCGAATTAGCGGATCAAGGTCACGTACAAACCACGCAAAAACGACTGAATTTAAAACTGTGAACTGAAGCATCGGTAATTCCGGCTGTTCCAGCTGGCCTCAGTCAAGGAGAATGTCCAGGATTGGGGCAAATGCAGTCCATTGCTTGACCTTGAGCAGCCAGTTCGAAATGTAGAGATAATTGTCGCAGTGCTCTAGGATTCAGTTCTGTGAACGGTTACTGCAATGTAAGCCCAGGATTAAAATTTTTAACTGGCGAAGCGTGGTGGTTTGACAGTAAAAGCGGATACCACTACAAGGCATTCGAGGGCAAACAGCATGCAGAAAAACTGCCTCTACAGCCTGATTCAGAGATTTTGGCCCTTGCAAAAAGTAGACTAAGAGCGAGTTACTCATCACTACTGGCGGGCTGGGTCACACAGGTCAGGCCATCCAGTCACAACACCTAACACTTCCTTATGTAACGGTACACCGTCTTAAAACAATATTCTTCCACACATCGCGTTACTAACCACCACGTCTATCGACTAAACAATGTCATGATTGCTTATATTTTCTTGACATGAGTGTCCCTCAACTTCGAGCATTGATATTGTTTTCATTCTTCCTCTTTCCTCTTACCCACCTATTCACATTTGTGATTAAATTTCTTTCATATGACGCAACACATAGCTTGCTCACTAGACAAACAACCAAGGACAGGGGCCATTAACGCTGAATCGAGCTGTACGTGTTGGTGGCGATCGAAATTGGAACCCAGACAGTACGGGGACATTTAAGTTCGCGTGGAGTCCGAACTTTTTTTATTTTAGGTTATTTTACGACGCTGTATCAACATCTCAGGTTATTTAGCGTCTGAATGAGATGGTGATAATGCTGGTGAAATGAGTCCGGCGTTCAGCACCGATAGTTACCCAGCATCTGCTCATATTGGGTTGAGGGAAAACCCCGCAAAAAACCTCAACCAGATAACTTGCCCCGACCGGGAGTCGAACCCGGGCCACCTGGTTTCGTGATCAGACTGGCTAATCGTTACTCACAGGTGTGGACGAGTCAGAACTTCATTATTAAATTGCCATGCTGAGCTGGAATAAATGTGTTGCAACTATTTTTTTCTTTGAAAAAGAACCTTTTGCTGTCACCAGAACATATGGGAGTGTAAAAATTTAAGCAGTTTAATCACTAAATAGTGCCACTTTAATTTCACAATATGTCAGCAGTTTTACAATATAAATACAGTAAACGAATTCATAAATACAACAGAAAGATTATATCCAATGCAATTATAGACTATATTATGAAGATACTTCTACACTCTAGATCAGGGCTGGGCACAGGGAGCGAATCCATACTCAAACTGTTACGCTTAAGGCTAGTTCACAATAAACCGGGAACGGAAACTGCAACGAGAACTAGAACGGAAATAGTTAAAATATATGCATTTAAATGTGAGCATTCACAACTAAGTATTGTGAATGATCACATTTAAATAAATTCATTGTAACATTATTTCCGTTCTCGTCGTTTCCGTTCCCGGTTTATTGTGAACCAGACTTTAATATTAATCCGTCACAGCATCAACGCTGCGCGGTGTTCGACGGGGAAAAAAGGGGTTGAATAGAAGTCATATGGCTCCCCGTGAGAGAGTAGAAACCGCTCTTGGTGCCCAGCCCTGCTCTAGATGCTAAATAAACCTGATACAGATATTTCAAAACCCGTATCAAATTTCAAATGCGTCTTAAAAACAGTCAAATGTGAAGCGACTCTTATTTAGTGTCTTTTTAATAATGAGCTGAATGTCTTTAGATTACACAATAGAAGGATAAATCTTAAACCGCACTACTTTAAACATATAAAAAATATTTTGCAACATTTTACGTATTTTAGCCAAATTAAGAAAGCCATATTTACAAAACATTAGCTATATGCGGTAATGCACGAATCTTTCGAAGACAACCTGCATCATGTACACCACAGTTCATCCAACACATTGTTAAACACCCTATGAATTCGTGAATTACAGACCGAGGAAGTTTTCAATGAGTCGTATTTGTGTATTACCAATGCGTAGTATTCTACAGTAATTGTATAAAAAAGGATTGATGTGTAGTTCCGTAATTGAAACTTCTATCTTAGCGTAAGGAGTTCTAACATCAATATTTCGAGGTGTCCAATTTCCGAGGAAATTACGTGTAGATATTACAAAACCGAGACTAAGAAAGACAATACGCACGTTTTGTTACATTACTGTTCGTTTATTGTTGTTAATTAGCATTTAAGAAAAGAAAATTTCTAGATCTTAGGTTTCAGTTATGATCCCAAAAACAAAAGGTTTTGACAATTTATAAATTATACGGAGACAGACCGTTGGAACATCAATTATTTATGTGGAATTTCAACCACACAATTGCTAAGGCTTAGATCTAGTGATCGTTAATCCTATGAAAAAGAGGAATCTTCTTCCCCTACGTAATATTATGTAGCCATCTGACCGAGGGGGTAGATTCATTAAATAAGTCCGCATTTAATAATTTCTCGTAGGAAACAATTTTCCTCTCTACGAACTATACAGTTTCATATTGAACAGTTGATGCCAAAAATCAAGATTTTAAAAACAATCACTACCACGGTTTTCAAATACAGACCAATTAACGTTTACTGAAAGCTGCCTTTTATATGCTTCATTCACAAGTACTGTATTTAAATCTCACAGAACATCAAAATAAACAAACTACGTCCAAAGGTTGAGAAATTAACATGTCCAAGTCACTTTTCCCGTTTCAGAGATTTAATTGTGTATTTCCGCGAAAATCTAGAAATCTTATCTTGCGCCATTACAATCCTTTTCTTTGTATGATTTGAGGCTTTCTCGGCGTTGGTTCGCTAATATGTTTTCGCGGGATATCAGCCGAGTCAAGATTTTGGAATACTCCAAGCTTTCGATTGCTATCTCGGCAGCCATCTTCAGGGAAGTGATGTCCGAACAGAAGTCGAAAGGTAATATAGATGTTAGGCTGTCTCAGGTGAAACGGGATTGGTTGGCGGATCGGCCAATCCGGGGACGGCAACCGATTCCAACCGGCGGAACAGGGCTCGCCGCCCGCCAAACTTCACACAGGAATCCCGGGAGGGGCGGAGATTACGAGGAATGACAATTCCCGGCCCCGGATTGGCCGATCCGCCAACCAATCCCGTTTCACCTGAGACAGCCTAACATCTATATTACCTTACGACTTTCTGTTCGGACATCACTTCCCTGAAGATGGCTGCAGAGATAGCAGTCGAAAGTTTGGAGCATTCCAAAATCGTAACTCGGCTGATATCCCGCGAAAAGATATTAGCGAATCCTCTTCTTATATTTCGCATGACAGAAAAACCTCCAACGGTTCACGTTTATGATTGCACAGTGCATACGAAATAAAAATTATGACCGTTTCAGGAGATGCATTTTTAACGTATCACAATTTAATTTGCAGTGAAAATCCCAACGGCTCAAAACAGGATTACACAGTTTTTTTTTTTTTAAATTATTGACGTATTTGGGGATTCACTTTTATGAACATATTAACATTTAATTTGTGGCAACATACTTGTTCCGGTAGTTTTAAAAGCAAAGCATTGAAGTAATATTAATAGGAAAATCATCTGAACTAAGCCCTTCAAAAACATCCAAAATTCAGGTGTCAGTAAAAACACCACTTCAAGCATAAGGTTACCTCAAGAATACATTAAATACAATTTGAAAATATGAACAAGTTTGCTACATACAGAGAATGGTAATAGCCAGACAAAATTAAATTTCTGTACTTGTTTTGCAATAAAGTATGAGTTGCCATTTTCACAAGCTTAGAAATGTTTATCGCACAAGAACAAACCACTTTCACAATCACTGCTTAAATGTAGAAGTGAGTTTCTTCAGGTTGGAACCTAATAGTTGATTTTCTCATAACAACATTCAACTTCTTGAGATAGAACTGCAGAGTTGATCGTTTGATCCCAAATCTCAAGGATGCCTCACTCACAGTCATGCCTTGTTTGAGCACTGCTTCCAACGCCCGAGTCACATTTTGCACAGAATATTTACGGAACATCACGTCGCCTGCTAGTGATCGAAGCAAGTTATCAACAGTAGCATCTGTCAGATCAGCAGCTTCAAGTTGAGGGGCGGGAGGAGGCTCGGACTTCAAAGGAGCTTCGAATGGGAGGGGAGGGGGCACGTGTCGCTGGATCAGCGAATACAGCTGACCCAGGCACCCTGGAAGGAAAGAAACCTACTGTCAGAAGGCAGCAGGTTTACCAGACACTAACCTAAACCATAATTTTGAAAATGCAGAACAGTATCAATACGACACGAAACATTTACATTTCATGTCGAATCAATTATTTTTATCGAAAACAAGTGAAATGCATTACCATTCTCATGTATAGTTTCGATTGCGACAAATGGTTCGTCGAAAATTAGCAAGACAACATGCTACAGTATGAATGAAATTTTCGGTTCCCCGAACTGCTTAAGAATTCTAAATAACACTAACACATGAAAAGCTTCAATTAAGGAAACAATTTAAGTTCAATTAAGAAACTAAGAAAAATCGTTAACACAAAATTACACGAATAAATTATGTGCTTAAAAATAAACAAACAAAAAAGGTTCAGTTATTAGTAAATCAGTTCAATCAAAAAGTGTACCAATTAACACACGAATTTTTAAATAAATGCAACGTATTATTTAGAAACAAGTTAGGACCACAAAATTCAACAAAATAGAACAGTAGATCATCAGGCACTATGCTAGTTACACGAGTAACAACTATAAATTAGGACACGTGTTTTTACGACTATGAAATGTCCATAAAATGTTTCATTTTTTTTTATTGCTGAACAAATATTTAGTGGGAAATAAATAACGTTGTGATTGACACTGCAAGATTGGACTCACGCGTGAAGGCTCGATGTTATCTTTCCCAGTTATTCATGACTCCCTTAGGTCACCCCTGTGTCATGGATTGCGATTAGGCAAGATAACGCCGAGTCTCCACACGTCAGTTCACCTATGTAGTGTCAATCAAAACCTTGTATATCTCCCACTGTAGTGTCACGTACTTTATCAACGAAGTATATAGGTACCCGAACACCATCTGGAATGAATGTAATTTCAAAGCAAAAGCTGTGAAAAAAAATAATATAAAACCGAATCGTGTTAAGCTAAGCAATTTGTGGAAATTCAACAACTTCTGAAATGTAAGCAAGTTCATCAATTTACTTTCAAATCATGAAGTCAATATTTTGAAGATATCTTTATACTCAAAATTCAAGTTTGATTGCGAAACAAATCCGTACTACTCGACCTATAACTATTTATTTTAGTAGGTTATTTTACGACGCTTCATCAACAGCTTAGGTTATTTAGCGTCTGAATGAGATGGTGATAATGCCGGTGAAAAGAGTCCGGGGTCCAGCACCGTAAGTTACCCAGCATTTGCTCATATTGGGCTGAGGGAAAACCCCGGAAAAAACCTCAACCAGGTAACTTCCTCCGACCGGGAATCGAACCCGGGCCACCTGGTTTCGCGGCTAGACGCGCTAACCGTTACTCCACAGGTGTGGACGACCTAGAACTATGAAATATACAGTTCCCAATAGAACGTAAGTTTAAATTTGTGCTTTAAAGGTAAGCATTTTGTGTTATTTGAAACTACGTTCCCTGACGCTTAATTATGTAACTATGCTATCTGCATCATCTTCTGACTGCACACACTGACTTTTACTGAACCCGTATGTATCAATACAAAGGTAGTTTACATAACAAAATGAGAAATTACACGTTATATTGAGCCTTAAATCTCTCCAACCATTTGTAAGTAATAAAGCATCTCCCTCCCATAAGTTCAGCAAATTCTTCTGCTTTTGCCTGCAATAATGAGATACTAACATCAGTTTTAGCATTTATTCTACACCACTGAATCAAAGCATACTCCACATCACAATTCACTGATGGTCCTCGAAGTCTCTTACTACCCAACATGTTCTTCTCATAGGCACTTTTCACACAACTACGCACTTTCCATATTGTTGACACTGTAGATGAAGATAATCCAACCCTTCTTGCAACATCAGCTATACTCCTCCCACTCTCGATCATGCGGATTATTTTAATCTTGTCCTCTACGGAGAATGACTTTCTTTTCCTTTCTGGCAACCATGGCATGATGTGGGCTGTAATAACGGATACCTACTGAAGCGTCTTAACTTCATAATTTAGTCTCAAGTGTGTAGACAACGTATAAAAAATGAAAATGAACCAAGCCTTCAAAGAATGGCGAATAGAAAACATTGTGTATTTCGAACAGACCATTACCTGAACGGAACTTCACCTAAACTCCAAGCATTTTGACAGAAGTACTATCGTCACTAAGAAAGTTGAGATACAATTTGGTAACAGACAGGCCGTAAATACCCGAGTATTTAAAAGCCTCCTTGCATTCCACAACCACAGCAGGTAGACAAAATTCCGGATAGTTAAGCTACGAGCAGTAGGGGTGTGAAGTTGATGGGGTGTTTGAAACGCATTAGTGCAAAATAGAGCTAGGGAGAGAGCAATTCCATGCAATGATTTTAAATGTTGGTTAAATAAGTCACAATCGCTTGAACGTTTTATGGGGTCTTTTTTCATGTACCATTATTTGCGGTGGTCCACGGAATTTGAGAAAAAATAAAACGGTTTTCTCGATTTATGAAAGCCATAAAATTGATGGAAACATATCGGGTGGAGTCGTAAACTGATTCGTTATGGGTAAGTATTTTACAATCTAAAACGCTTGAAAAGGGGGATCATTTGAACAGTTCATTAGCCCTCAGGAAGACCATTTAAACAGTTCACAGACTCTTCCTCCTTGCAGCCTGCACATCCAACAAGCGAACAAAGTATGCTGTATAGTAGTATACGAAGACATGTCTACTCAGGAATGTTCGCACAATTCAGTGGTAGACGACTCAGGGGATGACATTGCGCATACTGCCCACTGCAACAACTTCGTTGTTTTTTTTTTGAGTAAATCCCTGTCAAATTGACACATCCTGCCTACAATCCTGACATAGTACCGTATTTCTTCCTTTTTCCAAAAAGTGAATAATTGTTTGCACAGACACCGATATTTCAGCCCAGAAGCAGCTGCTGCTGCCTATGAAGAAGAAATGAATGCTAGGCAGGAAAACGAGTGGCGAGTCTGTTGGTTCCAGCAGAAGTAAGGTGTATAGAATGTGCTGGGCAGTACTTCGAAAAAATGCAATACGTATGGCAATTTTCTTACCGTTCAGTGTTGGGTTATCAAAACTTTCCTGGTAGCTCCAGTGTGAATATGGAGAAAAGGAAGAATAGTAGAACTTTATATAACAATTCGTGAAAGTACTTAAAACGAAATGAAGACTGCAAACGGGCTACACTTGCATATATACCATTATACATATTGATTTGCAAAGTGAACTGTACAAAAATTTGGTATATTATTTAAAAATCTGTATACTTATTTCAAAGTAATTCGATTTCTTGAAAATAGAACGGAATTGAAAAGTTACCTTATACAGGGTGAATATTAACTATACTAACTATAGGGACAAACTTCAGGAGGTTGTTCCGTACAGAAATAAAACTCATACCAACATGTTCGGAAATGCATGTTTTCCATGACAGATGGCAATACTTTTATTCACACCATTCCCCATAACAGCACTCATACCACTTACAGTGGCGTTTGTGTTGCAGATTGGTTTTCGAGTGAATGTAATTGAGTGTAGCTGCAATGGTCCGGTATTCATATCAAGAATAAGCGAATGAAAATGGTCGGAAAGTCGCAGATTTACCGACATCTTCCATGGCTGGATCGGACGAGAAGGTCCTGTTGCATGGCCTGCCCTATCATCGGACTCAAACCCCTTTGATTTTTTTTTTTTTTTCTTATGGGGACACCTTAAAGAGACTTCTGTTCCCAAGCACTTTCAAGTTCAGAATACGAATTTTGCTAACAATAGCTTTCGCCAGACGAAAAAGCTTGCAAGAAATAGACTAAGTTAAATGTAACAAATTATCTATACTTTTGCATTCACAATCTATTACAATGGGCTTCCTTCGTGACAGGAAGCATCTCTGAATGGTTGGTTGGTTGGTTCAACATGAGATTACTCCATAATATAACAAAACCCAAAATTGGACTTTACGAATAGACTTCCTATATACGAAATTTACTGCTTAGACGGACGTTCTTCAGCTCTGAGGCAGCACTGTCCTTTTTAAGTATTTCCCACTACTCTCATTTTCCTCTCCCTTTACTGCTTTCTACGAAGTTGACCAAAATTACCATTACTTCAGTGGAGTATAGAAGGGAAGGAGAAAATTATTAGTTCTAATACTGGGTCTATTTGTTGGACGAACAATGTGCTCAGTCGGTAGGTCAGTAGGAAAAATCTTTGGAACGATGCTACTGTCGGGTTTGTGAACTATCGATCTTCTACACCTTCTAGCTATATCGAATGAGGAGATAGCAAATGATTAAGAACGTAGATATGAATAAGCTCATTAAGTTTGATTCTCAGTACTTCCACAATTCACTAGAATTTTACAATCTGTTAGTATAAAATAATTTTATATATTCATTCTTTCATTTAATTCTATGTAAAAACATGGTATATTCAATAAAATACAACAAATTCAACAGCATAATAAAATGAAGTGCAGGAAACAAAACCTAAGATCCCATGCACGATTACGTTATTCATTCACCTGTTCGAGTTCTTGGCACACGAACAGCAATAATTGTACTTTGAAATAAGAAAAGCCGTCTACGTTACTTGGTATAAAACGCGCCTATTAACCTAGACGCGTTGAATCTACTCTCCAAATTGGCTTTGGTTTAAATGCACATATCGCATTTCGTTCGTGACATCACCTTTTGAGACATGCTTGAAGGAAGCAGAGACTGAAAAAGGGACCTAACAGAATACATTCGCAAACAGCTTCCCTTTCCTTCTGATTGCTGTCTCCCGAACCATTCATTTCATTTCAGTTTGTGCTTGACGATATTGTGTTCCTCCATATGCATGTAAGTTACATACTTTCAATATGATTTCAATGTTTGCATATTGTACGGGACCGCTAAAATTACTGCAGTTCCAATTTAAGCAAAGCACATCCTTTTACTCAGCGCAAGAACGCATTAATAGTTTCTTGCTAGACTCAAACATCAAGTATTTATATACTAAGATCACAAAAATATCTGAAAAAAAAAACTAATTTATGCTTGCGAGTTACTATTCTTCACAACTAAAGAGAACCAATGTTCATAACGGAAAACATAACCAGTTAACACTAACACTTGACTACAGTATCGTACTAGTTGAAGTTTGCAGTCCCGCCCCCCATCTCGTTAAATTGCCTTCGTTCAGAAACGACAATGCCAAATAAACTTTCTGTATGCGCGTGTGCTTATTCCTGGTTTCTAATTTAAACAATGCCCATGAGATTGTTTTCTCATGTCAAATTTCCGCAATATTTGCTCTATAGATTTATTTTCGGAAAGCTAGTATAATTAAGTTATTCTGGTGTTGCTTCAATTATGCAATTGAAACAAGTTCTCAATTATGACTGAAAAGTTTTGACGTTAAAAAATGTAATACAACTTTTACGTATCTAAGCGAACGCGGATATTATTCTTTGAACAAACCTTTTATTGTGCATGTTTTAAAAGATGATACCGATTCCAAACACGCATTTAAATTAAAGTCAAATCTTGCGCACATTATATGTTCTAAAAGACGATACTGATTCCAAACATTGCACTAGGGAGTTTTCCAGAAGCATCTGGTTTGAAAAATTTACACTTATGTACTTTCATTTTGGGGTCTTTACTTTTGAGAGTGGAAAAATGAGAGCAGGACCAATTTTGAAGCAAATCAACAAAAATGTTTTAAATACAAGGTTTCTGGTACGGTATTGGTACTTCAAATTCCGAATATATTCAACTCATCACACAATCAACAAAATAATTCTCTAGAAAACACAAATTTTTGGAACATCACGATGGATTATTTTCGTGTCACGGTATTAATATGACTGAAAAAGCTTTGTTAGGTTAAAGAATTACTTTCCGAGTAAACCCGAAGATATTCAAATCACATTCTTTTGGGCGAATCCACTACGTACACTGAAAAACAGGTTTTCGATCAATATATAAAATATTCTACACAGAATAAAGTGAATACTCAAATGTAACATTACACTGCTATAAAAAAGGGTTATAACCGTATCGCTACTTATCTTCTTCACAGACGCGTTGAATGATGCTAGAAAAACCTACACGAGAACATTCTTTCAATCAACTTTTCAACTTAAAATTACATTATATTCAGGACATCGTGAGATTAAGTATTAGTGACAACCTTTTAATCCGCACGAATTCACTTTTGAAAAAATCTTGAATTTGTATGGTTAATTCTAATTTTTTTTTCAGCATTCTAAAAAAAAAAAACCTAATGGTGCCTGCAAACATAGGTTGCAGCTGCCAAAATACTCTTCAAGGAACGACCACTCATATAAATTGAGGGAAAGAAGACAGAGGACGGACACTGAAAAGTTTTCTTTTCTCAATCGTACTATCAGAGACTGGAATGCTTTACCTGCAGACTTACTAAAGGCTTTACCAATAACCAAAAATGTATTTAAAAATATGCTTAAGGACTTTACTAATAGACGGTAGTATATTATACACACTATTTTAAAGGGTGTAATTGATATCTTGTTATTTGAAGTGTTCTATCAGTGAGGAAGTGTGTTGTGTCAGTGAAGTGTGTAGTGTCAGTGAAGTCTATTGTGTAAGTGAAGTGTGTTTGTGTCAGTGAAGTGGCTGTGCAAAGTATTTGAACAATCAAATGGTTTTGAAGTGTTAGTGAAATCAGGATAGAATCAGTGCAGTGTGTTGGCAGCGAAATAAGTGTAGTGCCGAAAGGTACTTGTGCAGGTATAAACCTGTCACACTCGTGGGTCTCAGTTCGAACTTAGGGTAAAGATACAAATTAGATTTATTTTAAATGTTATTTTAAGTGATCATGCTTCATTTAATTTAGGATGCTCCTTGTTATTCATCATTATTATTAATTATTGTTTTCTTATTAGTTGTGTTTATTATTAATTGTCATTATTGAGTGTAATTAGTTACCACTGCCACCGGGTATATATCCATTTGCAGTGTGAATAAATACATACATATACTGAATGTAATTTGGAATAACACTGACATGGCACCACAGTTTCGCACTAAACAGCAAAGAACCATCCGACAGAATTAACACAGCTCATAGAGGCCTCAAAACTTAATAGACAGAACTTCCTTTCTGTAATCGATTAATCGATCATAATTTTGTTACTTTCCATTTCAGAACTGAGAGAAACCATAAATTCATCGAAAGAAAAAACCATTATATTAACGTGCAATCCATTCATTTCATTTTCCACCAATATCAAAATGGCGGTACGTGAATGAACTATGTGACGCCGTGTATTCATGAGAACGAAGTTAATCAGAAATGTGACCTCCGAAAAATATTAAACAGTACAATTACGTAATACTTGTGGCGAGTTAAACAGCATACACTGGCAATTCCTATATACATATTTTTGTACGAGCAAATTTAACAAGCAGTACAATGTAGTCGAAGTTAATAAATTTAACATTTGGGATTAATTTACGCGGTCGCCAATTATGCATTGAATAACCTGTCATTACGCAGCATTTAATTAAATAATTATATAACAGCACATAACCACCTTCACCTTGAACCATTTACAACTACTACCCATGACAATGAACTTCGCTAGGTTACCTCTAACCTTCAGAACTCAGATCTCTGAATGTATAATATAATCTTAGAATCCATCTAATCCAAAGATATAACTGAATAAAGGATGTACCAGGATTGTAAAATAGTATTTCTGGAAAGGAATTCTTCTCACACGATTTCACAATTCTCTACAACGGAAAAATACATTTAATTTGGAAAGCAATACACTTCTGAATAGTTTTTACAAACAGTACGTTTTCAGATAATAAAAATATTAGCGTTGCAATTTTTTTATTTCAACGCACAGAGTAATTTAAAATAAGCTGTCACTTCATTACTATGAAAAATATAAAAGCTATGAATGTAAAAATTGCAGATAACGTGTAGTCTAATATTTTACCTCACAATGTACTGAGGTTTATGAAAAAGTAATATACGAACAGAGGACTTCAGTGACCAAATCTCATACTTTTTTTTTAAAGAGTAGGAATGAGAATTCACCAAATTTAAGCTGTTATTGTGGGCAAAGTTTTGAAACAATGCCACAGAACTATGTAAAATTCTACGTGGCTGGATAAACGCATATTAACCGCAAGTTTGTGTTGTATTGTGGGTGGGGATGCAATTATTGGATGGAGTAATGGTATCTAGAACGGAGTCCATTTAAGAGATCATTTTAAGTTTTTCAAGAATACTATAACGGCTTCATGTGAAAGCCGGAAACTTGTGCCATAGATAACAGTTCAACGAAAAATGTAATAATTCATCTGTAAAATCAATGTACTACAAAAGCTAATACGTACAGAATGGTGGCATGAAAAATAAATTCTCAGAACAAGCCTATTAGGTCTAAACATTTTCATATTTTCGCAGAAAATTACTAAGGTCCTGTATATGATTAATGTATAGTGTGAGGATTTAGTATGAACTCAATTTTATATTGATCTCAAATAAGGACGTTTCACTGTTTAAATAACTGAGTAGTAGCCTAGAACTCTTAGAGTATCTGTACCAACGCCTTAATGTAAAAAAAAACCCCGTCAGTATTAACATCAAGATTCTCAAGGGAAAGGTTTTCGAACATTTCAATAAAGTTTAAGATTATACTCATATTGGTTTTTGGATATCTCGTATTTTATCTCTGCCTCTGTGCAACGTCACATTTGCAGTGGGGAAGTAAGGCGATGAAAGGAAAGTTGTAATGCTTTTCAAAACTCTGACGCCCAGGTTGTAAGAAAAGCCATTTGAAATTTAACGGCCACTGACAGGCAGAGACATAATCCGAGATATGTAACGAACTTCACTACCGTTCCCCTTTTCTCTAACGAAAGTGAACAAATTGCTCCAAATGTTTTCTTTCTTGAACAAGATTCTGATTATTGGTAGTGAATGATTGCTCATATTCCTTTCGAAATTTAAATCAAATGTTCTGTACCCTTTATAACTAGGCGCATAACTTCCGAGAAATTTAAATGTATTTCAGAATCAACAGGCATATTACGCATTATTCGAATTTAGTCACGGTAATTCCCTCCATCCTCAAAAATAGTTCTTTCATTAATATATTTAATATGTATTTTTCAGCACTCTGCTGTGAAATGTGTACATGTTACATGGTAAAATATCCTTATGGACTTGCAGGATGGATTGATTTAAATCGAAGTTATTTATCAACCCATTTTTTTTAATTTTAATTCAAATCTTTTTTAGCTTTTATATTTGCATTTCAAACATACAAATTTATACTGCGAGATCAATGTTATGCCACTGAAACTTTTGAATTTTTAAATATATTAGAGACCATTGTTGGCACATTGTCAGGTACAACAGGTAAACTATACTGGCGTTTGAGCTAACTGAACCAACAAAGTTACCTCATATTTGTTATGCTTAAATCTGTACAGTTTTAGTTTTGTTTTGCTACAATGTCTAATGTAGGGAGGAAAAAAGATTCTATAAAACTTTTAACAGTGACATAGATTCCAAAGCAAAATGTAAAATATGTGGTTTAGAAATGCAAAGTTTAGTAGCAAGAATGAAATCTCGTCTTCTGAAATTCAATAATTTGCTGAAAGCAAACATTCTGAAAAATGAAATCTCATCTTCTAAAATACAATAATTTGCTGAAAGCAAACATTCTGATGGGGGCAGATAAAGTTATTTTCTTCCACCATGTTAATGTCAAAAGTGCTTATACAAATTTTGGCCACTCGACCGCAAATTACGAGGCCGTCCAGAATGTGATTTTCCTTGGGGACGTTTGCAGACAAAAATCACAATTCCATGGAAAGATTTATTGAAACAGATACAGCAATTGTTGCGCTACTTAACACATCCGCCACTGGAACCGCGACATTTGTCATGCCATGGGATTAATTTTTGTATTTTTATGTTGAAGTCAGCAACCTTAGGGATCGGAACCAGAGTTTGACACCTGTCTGTATCTCTCTGTCGATCCCATGATATGACAAATGTCTCAATTCCGGTGGAGAATATGTTGAAAAATAGTTCAACAATTGCTGTATCTGTTCCAATAAATTTTTCCAAATGAAATTGTGTTTTCTTTCTGTTAACGGCCCCAGATGAACTTATTTTTTTACGGTCCTTGTAACTGCAGTCGAATGGCCAAAATTTGTATAATCATTTCTTTTGACATTATTAACACGGTGAAAGAAAAAAAGTTAACTTTTTTTAATCTGTCCCCATCAGAATGTTTGCTTGTGAGTTTTGATCTATTTGTGGTTGTGTGTTGTCTTAACATAATATGTTCTAGCATTTTTGTTGTTTCACGTATACGAGTGTATAGATTGGTAATTTCAAACGATGCTAGTGTTGAATTGTGAGGTGTAGTTTGTCTTTGATGTGGTTGGTTAGGTCTGTTTTTGACTGCAGTGTGATTGATGTACTGTATGTTGTTTTTGGTTATGTTTTCCACGTATTTAGCTAGTTTGTATGCTGGTGCAGACACGTAATTAACCAACGGTCTGATTAGTATATTAGGCCTGTGTAATTTAGGTTGAGCAATCAGTTGTGGAGCTTCTGGTTCCATTTGTTTCAAGTATGATTTTTTAAACTTAAAACTGGAAAAAAAGTCTAAAACTCCTGTTTGGTCATTGGTGTGATTTGTCATTAACATTACCTTGTTTGCTTCAAGAAAACAAATTAAAGTATCTAAGTAAACTGTTTACTGAAAGAAAAAATCACTTGATTTTGATTTTTAAAAAATCACGATTTTTTTTTCCACCCTAAGGACTTGAGAACTAAGTGCTATGTCAGTTTAATGGCTCTACACCAAAGGGTTTCTTACTCATGAATAGCAATCGCCTCTGGACTGTGCATGCCAAATTATGAAAATCAAATCTATTCTACGATTATCCTGCTACAAGTAACAGTGCTTCCGCTCTTCAAAACAAAAACCAAAATTTTATCATAGTCCTTGCACATTTCTTTATCGAGTTCATAGAAGACTTTGCTATCAAATAGACTACCTACAATGAAATTATCTCTTATGCAAATCTAGTCTTTCAGGTAAGGCTCCCTGTAAATTATTCAAATTATCTCTTGCCACTTTGATCAAAATTTGACTCCACTATACGTCTGCCATAGCAAACTAGTTTAGACCAACACATCTATTAAGAATTCTACAGATATTTCAGTAGAATCTATTGTCACAACTGGTTTCGGACAGATAGCTGCAACCAATTTTTTTTTTTTTTTTGGAAATTTGTCTGGATTGGATGAAAAGGTACCAAACTGCCAAGATGAGTATACCAAATCTATGCAGTTTGCTGAAGCCAAGACTAATAACACTAGGGCAAAATATATACATGTATAATATAAACACATATCTTTTTCCCTTACTTGAACTTTCAGCAGTATAATTAAATATTTAGCAAATCACAGTCACTTCGTTGCAACCTCATACTTCACGTCTGGTCCAGTGAAAATACTCTTACAAAAACACTCATTGCTACGAAGTGGCAGAGGTGGTTTTAAGAGTATTTACCCTGGACCAAAAACAAGTGTTACTACGAAGAGGATATTAGTAAGCTATATCGTGCTTTACGAGTGCTAATAAAACATGGGAAACTATTCATTTCTTTCCTCCTCACTCAACCGACCAAAGAATGTGGGGAAATGTGTCTCAGCTAGGTCCCACAAAGAACATGTGCAACTTTATGCATGTGTTGCAATGTTCCATGAAATTGGAGGGGATAGCTGGAAAAGAAAGTCTCTTCGTAATGTTAGTTGGAAAACATGGTACATATACGTACAACCGTAAAGTAAGTTGGAGTTGTTAAAGACGTGCTTATCAATGCCGAACTGTCCTACATTCTCTGGCCGGCTGTCGAGGATCTACTCCATGAGAGTATGCAATATTTTGTCCTGTTATTATTGAGATATACGTTAAATTACAAGTGACATAATTAGTTTACGTTTCGAGCACTACAAATGGCAGTTTTTGTAATTACAATCAATTTACCAAAGTACACTTTGTGAAATAGACCCTGCTTCAGTGTCTGAGGGAAGGTTTCTCGAAAAGTGATGCTAGATAGACAAGATAGAATAAAGGGATAAACTCCAGAACATGGATTGCATCCTTTCCCTCTTACTTCAAAATTTCAACCTTGTGCACACAAAATTATTGGCACTGAAAAGTGCCTTTTCGTAAATATAATAATGCGCATTCGACAAACGCAGACAAATCTGCTCTTTGTAGTATTTTAAGACATAATTTGGTAGGTGCAATCCGTGTTCTAAAATTTGTGTTACCATTACTTATTAGATACATGTAATCAATTCTCAATTTCAAATTTCATGGGACCGCGTATACAAAAACTCCATACCTTTGGAAGCAATAATGGTCGTTCATTCCAGATTCATACATTAACGTGGGAAAAACTCGGGTAATTAGGTAGAAAACGTTGATCAACATGGCGGCAATCGAGAATCGGCGACATTTGTTCAAGCTGTTATGCCTACCAAATAATATGTATATGCAAGGCATACAAAAACCTGAACAAACCAAACTTATTGTCACTGATCCTCGATGTCATTGGTCCGCCATACTGACCAACGTTTTCTAACGAATTTCAAAACTCAATATCGGGTGCTTCTGTTATCTTGCAAGATATTGAGTGCGCATTACTAGTGAGTGACTATAGCGGAACTGTTAGCAACAACAGATATTGAGTTTCAGTGAAATTCTCACTTTGGATACACGTTCAGTAACAATTCAAATTACAAAGCTGTTATCAGAAACGAAAAATGAAACTCTAAATAATGTAAAAATTTGTGTGCCTATAGAGCCCAAAAGGTAACCGCTCAAAAATTAAATTATCTGTAAACGTGTATTCAAACATGGACTCCCTTAAACATGTATCCAAACTGATTAAACATGATATAAAAAGAAAGGTAATGTACTGACCTGCTCCTTGACTGCTGGACCCCTCACCACCATGGGATGGCCCCGGCCGCGCATGGTCCATCTCATCCATGTCATCGTCTAATGTGAGATCTTCTACGCTATCCTCATTTACATCCTCCTCAACGTATTCATGCTTAGGTTCTAATAGTACTTCAGACTGCGGCTCCACTTTTTGTACTGGTTCTAGCACTGGTTCATGGGCCATTTCATGTGGGGGCTGTCTAGGTGATGCCACCTCCGCTTGTTGTGTACGGTTTAGTAGCTCAGTCTCTGTTACAGGTGGTTCTGAAGCCTGACTGGAAGGAACTGCAGCAGGTTCAGAGGACGGGGGCACTACAGGCGTGATGTTTGTAGGAATACTAGGAACAGTTGCTGACGGGGCAGACTGGGATTGAGGAGGAAGTTCACTTGAGCTGCTAGTTTCGTGAGTCCCTTCCGATAATGGAACAATAGGAGCTGCACTTAGGCTTGCATCTTCTCCTCCGCTAGATCGCCGACGATGCCTCTTCCGTTTAGGCGGTGGTGATGAACTTCCTTCCCGAGAACTTGGAACTCTAGGCAATGGTGGAGGACGGGATGGTGGGGGACTGTCGTCCTCCGGGAGATCTACTATTGGAGGTGGGGCTGATGGAGGTTGTGGTGCTGGGCGTCTGTGCGCTCCTAATGTGGAACTGTGGGGAGGAATGGGAGACGATCTAGGCTGCGGGGGTGGTATTGTTTGTTTTCTAGTCCCATGGTGTCTCTTGTCCACATTCTCTCTTTCACTTCCCCCTCCCCCACTATCCGATAAACCTTTAATTTGCAAGGACTCTGCAGCTTTCAGAAGAGCCCCTAATTGGTCCTGAGATATATTCACTTCACCATGATACATATAATCTACCATAGCTTTCAGTTCTTGAAATTTAACATCCTTAAGAATCACAATTGGATGCTTCTCGTCATGCTGGCTCAATAGCAGCTGTAAAAAAAATAAACCCTACTAAGTAAAACCCAGCAGCATATGAAAAAAGTAAAGAACACAATTCAAGTTTACTAATAAATTCTATTTCTCTGAGAAAATTCTAATTTTCTTACCTCAAAATATGGGCTACACGCCGATAGCACAACCTTATGAGCTTTCAAGTACTGTCCTTCTGCGGCCAGCGTACAGTCTACCAAGGTTCCACTTTCCAAAAGGGTGTCAAAACCGGCAACTATCGTGCTTTGATGGTTGTTCCATTTCAGACAGAACTGTTGTTCTGACCCCATTGCCTAACAAGAGAGAAAACTATGTTAAAAATGCAAATAACGCCTTTTAGCCGCAAATATGGCGAATTCTGGCCCGATCGCAACCGTTAAGCCCGAGTTAGGGTGGGGGATGACGCTACCGCATAATGGCGGATATTCTAGAATAAATGATGCAAGATGGCAGGACCTGGGCCGATATGGTTCACACAAAATTAAAAACTCCACCGTAATCGCCTCACCAACTGCCAAACCTACGCGAATTTGCTAGAAACATCTTCTTCTTTATTATTAACAAATAATAAATGCGAACAAATGTTATGTACTTGGAATGTGTTAGTATGGATTTTCGGTCCCACCCTTGTAACGGTAACCGATGGTCTTTATCATCTATTTAGTGCTAATTTCCTAATTCCCCACGCACCAAACATAACAAATATGTTAATCGCCTTTAGGAGACAATATTTACATAATTACAATCTAATTCTATCAGTTTAACAACACAAAAGATACTCACTCCGACTAGGAACCGTCCGCACCGTCCTTCGAAAGCAATTTCTTCTCTCACAATGGCGTACCTACCGAATGGCGGGGATTGTTAATACGTTAAAACGTGAAGTTAACATAGAACGAAATCCAAGGGGGAAATTAGTTCGTTGCTGCGCAAATGCAGAATTTCAACTATTGCGCATATACGTTCGCAAGGCTCATGAGACGAGGGTTTAACTTTTTCGTTACAAATTTACTCACCTTTCACGGAAATGAGAGGAGAAAAGGGAGCAAGAGGAACGGTGAAAAGTCAAAAGAGAGAGCTGAAAGTAAGAAGTAGGTCCACAACAAAATAGCTTAAAAACCGTCTACTCTGTTTTCTGCTGTGGTGTTGGTTGCTGTGACTATCTGTTCTTTGATTTAAAGACGAGGTAACAGGTAAGATAAAATTTAGAGTGCAATTTTAAGCCTAGAAGTAGAATTAAAATCTGTAAATGAGTCCAAAAAACTCGATGAGCAAGAAAAGAGAACGCCCTGGAAGTGATTTCCTGCATATTGTTCTTATCGCTATATGCAGGAAAAGGTGATTTGTAATGTCTGTGGATAACTAATATTAAACTAAATGACAGCTCTCGAAATGTGTATCTAATTGTTAAATAGAGACAATGTTTTCACCAGGAATATTCTGTCAATAGTCGGTAAAATGATGGGATGTAAAAGAGCAGAAAGAACTCGAGCTCATGCCCTAGTTACTCTCTCTCGTCATCCGCTTTCTAGCCGCGCGTTTCACCTCATCCTTTTCCACCTCTGTTTGAGAATGCGCAACGTCATTCAACAATGTGAACGTCTCACTGTTCATTGTTGAAATAAGATATTATTGAAATTAATTATATGAAGACTAAAATGTACCGGAAAACAAAAAGAAAAAGAGAGAGTGAGATGGATATAGAAGTAAGAGAATCGATGATTGACGTATCCCCACCCCACTTTTTTTTCTTTCGAAAGTGTATAGTGTTAAATGACATTGTGATAAATACTATTGTACCTAATTACTAGATTGAAAGTTCGGGAACCTTCACCAAGATGTTTGGGTAGTAATTTTATAGTATATATTGAATTCATTAAGAATGGCAGGAAAATTCTTACACCTATATTTATCATGACTACAATGAGACATTGGAGCTGTTATTATATACAATAATAATAATTTATGGATATATTATTATGAATTATATAAGTGATTTTGTTTTTCTCAGTACAGCTGCATAAGTTTAGTCTTACATACTCCACATTGGTTATATTTTATTTGTACATGATACGATACTTAAAATTACAAAATATAACCTACAAATAATGAAATGAAGCGTAGAAAATAATGTTACTCAGAAAACCCCCTTTTCCTACTTGTTTGCAGGATCATGGCAGGTCAACATTACTGCCTGCGCTGGAATAATTATCAATCCAATATGACCTCTGTATTCCATCAACTTCTACGAAATGAGGCCTTCGTTGATGTTACTTTGGCATGTAATGATTCATCTCTGAAAGCACATAAGGTATGCTATTATTGACATGAAATTACCAATAACTTAATGGTACATTTGATTTTTATAACAATCAATTTTTTTAGATTTACCGTAATATACCGTATCACGGCATAACCACTAAATAGGCTAATGTCAAATCATGACGTTACAAATGTTCCTATGATAAATTATTACGGTACAAACACATTAACGAAACCTGTGAGGTAAATAGATCTGTCGGGGTTCTTGGGTGAGCAGAAAATCTAAATATGGTATTGTAGTATACATTAAAGTCCATTGATTCAACTTGCAAATATGATAGCCTATCAAAAAAAGAAAATGTATCCTACAGTACAGTACTTATATCCCCACCATTAACCTTAATCCTATACCAAATTAAAATATATATAACAAGAAAATATTATAGATAAACACAAGTAGGCCTACTTCAAAAGCGGTAAGTATCATAAAATTGAGTAGAGCCCATCTGCTCAGCTTACACATATGATATCAAAGGAAAATAAAATGATATCGTAAAATACAACAGAACCTGCCACCAACCTTATGAACAGGGCTCAGATTCTGATGACCTTAAAGTTAAAAATGATATACCGTATCTCAGAATATGTAAGGCAAACTCCTGGTTAACACTGTTCTGAAATTCAAAGAGTTTTTGCTCAACACATAATATTTCAAATAAAAATAATCATTTTTCTGTGTAAATCACACTCTACAGGTTTTTTGTTACCTGAGAGGAAGTGTAGTAATCTTTCTTTTATGTTCTGCTTGCTAATTTTGAACTACTGGTACACCACGTTGCAGTACTAATGTTTAGATTATCAGAACCTGACCCCTATTTATGATCACTATAGACTAACTTTAAAAAAAAAAAAAGCTAAGAATAAAATACAAGAAGAAACGGTATCGTAAAATACAGTAAGACCCAACTGCTCAACTTACACATACGATAGGCTACCAAAAGAAGTATAGTATCGTAAAATACAATCCGCCACTGATAACTTTACGAACACAATACCAAATTTAAAAATATATAGGCTTATCAATGGACTAAAAATAAACATTACAAAACATGGTATCGTACAGTGTAGTAAAAAACCCATCCACTTAACTGACATATACAATAACGAATAAAAATAAAAGTCACAAGTTGCAACAAGCAGCAAAAAACATAGGAAATATAAAATTGACATTGAAAAAAAAAATACAAATTTATCCTCCAAAGAGGACATATTCTGTAAATGAAACTAACCCCGAAAGATTGAAAGGGGGTAATGTATCGAATTACAAAAAGAAAGCTATTGACATGGCATTTCACAAAAATGTACTAGTTGACAAAAAAACTTCAATAGGCTGCTTTCTAAAAAAATTAACCTTCTTCATAACAGAAACACAAACAATGAACACAAATTCCATGATACAACTGTGAATATAAATCTCTAAGGCAATACCTACCGCCCTCATATTATTACATCATCAATTAAAGTGAAACATCCTAACAAAAAACATGATTCCATTATCCTACACTCTATACCTCTCCTTTTTTTTTTTTTAATAGTTAGTGCAGCCTATTAATGCAGACAAATTACAAATACTTCATCTAAGAAACAGGTATGGTATCCTATTATCGACAGATTCTTCGAGATTTTTGGTGAAAATATGATTCATGGATAGTCTCCTCCAACTACTTTTATTTCCTCTTTCATTTCTCATTTCACTATTTTCGACCTCTTCCCGAAGATAAAAGAAGCACATAAAGGCAAGTACTTTCAAGATGTCATTAGGTATACATTCTGCTTTGAGACACTCTGCATTTTGGCCAATATAATGATAACACAGATGACGTTTGACATCTTCTACAAGCCTGACCTGTTCCATTGTTGATGATGACGGTAACGCTGGAGTTTACTTTGAGGGTTGCAATCATCTTAATAAGTTGTGTTATGTTTTCTTGTTTAAAATTTATAGCGTTGTTGTCACTATGTGAAAGTGGTCTATATGATTCACTTTCTTACAAGTATGTAAATTCTATTGGAATTTATACACACGTGTCTTAAGCCTTAAAACTGATCTGACAAATGATGCTGAAAATGGCGTTATTGTTGGTCCAGTGCCTAGGCCAGTGGTCGTCAGCAATCACTGAAATGGATAAAGGGTAAGAAGTGTCTCGGAATATGCATCGTCGTGCAGAAGGGAGAGAGAGAGAAAGCATACTCACCAGCAGCCACAGATACACAATAGTGCAATGTTTAATCTGCTGGTAAGAAACGCTAGTCCGAGGGTGCACTGTGCTGATGACCACTGGCCTAGGCACTAGACAATGAAGTCATTTGCCATCTTGCACATACAGTATTTTTGTATGTTGTCATCTTCTTGGGGCAATGCCGTGCGTTTTTTTTTTTTTTTGTGTGTGTTCATCTCTTCATTTGCACCACACATTATATAGGCTGATATATGGGAAATTTCTATCCCCTTGCAGATGGCTTGCAAAACAATTATGACCCGTTACCAACAGCAAATTTATGTGGCCCTTGAGGGATTATCTTGGGATTAGTCAGTAAAATTTCCCAGGTTTTAGCTTTTGCTTTATCAGAATTTTGTTGTGTTAGGACAGATCTGAATGTACTTTTGAGTCCACACCTGTGGAGTAACGGTCAGCGTGTCTGGCCGCGAAACCAGGTGGCCCGGGTTCGAATCCCGGTCAGGGCAAGTTACCTGGTTGAGGTTTTTTCCGGGGTTTTCCCTCAACCCAATAGGAGCAAATGCTGAGTAACTTTCGGTGCTGGACCCCAAACTCGTTTCACCGGCATTATCACCTTCATATCATTCAGACGCTAAATAACCTAGATGTTGATACAGCGTCGTAAAATAGCCCAATAAAATAAAATAAAAGTTACTTTTGATAAGTTGTTTTACAGAATGAAAGGGAAGTTCTTTTATTTTTTCTCCGGATGAGAGCCCGCAGACAAGCACCATAGCCTTAGGCATATTGTGCAACCTCCTATGTTGGAATGATTGTTGAAGTCCATTTAGGATCACTCTTCAAGTGCCATGATTCACTGCATAGTGCCATTGTATCGATTCAGCCAAGCATTCATTTCTGACTGGAGACCATTCCTCTGCGTGCCTGTGATGTTATTCTGCAGCCTCCTCAGATCGATGGTATCTGTTCGCAATTCATGTGCCTGGAGCAGCTGCATCCTCAACCAGAGTCGCCCTCGGTAGCGTAGTTGGTATAGCGCTGGCCTTCTATGCTCGAGGTTGTGGGTTCGATCCTGGCCGAGGTTGATGGCATTTAAGTGTGTTTAAATATAATAGACTGATGTTAGTAGATTTACTGGCATGTAAAAGAACTCCTGCGGTACAAAATTCTGACACACCGGCGACGCTGATATAACTTCTGTAGTTGCGAGCGTCGTTAAATAAACCATAATTTATTATTATTATCCTCAACCAGAAGGCCATGCCACCATCAATTCCACGACTTTTAAGAGGCTGTCTTTCCGAGGAAGCTACACTCCTCCGATCTAACCACAGTACCCCTAATTGAAGCCCCTGCAGCTTCTTTGGATATGTGCAGCTTCCGCAGACATATGTCATCTGTAGGCAAATCCTGTAACCACGAACACCAGTTCTCCTGGTCAATCTGTAACCACAGTCTAGTATATACAGTCACGAAGCTTGAGGTGATGAGAGTACTAGGAACAATAGACTCTGCCAGTACTATTTCATATTGTCTGTGATGAGGCGATAATAGCGAACCAAGTGGTTAGCAACTATCTATGGATGCATATTCCCTACATATTGAGCTTCGTGATTGTATATACTAGACTGTGCTGTAACTATTAAGATGATTAATGGAATGATACTAATGAAAACGAAATGTGTCTGAGGTCCAACGTCGAAAGTTACCAGCAATTCAACTTCGAGTGGCTAAGAAAAAACCTCAGAAAAACTCCAGCCAGGTAACTTGTCCCGACCAGGATTTGAACCCAAGCTCGCTTCTTTCACGGTCAGGAAGGCTGTTACTCCACATTGGTGGACAAGTTCATTATTAGAGGGTTGTAAAATTTCAGTGTCCTTTTTAACCAAAAAGTCTACTTTACCTAAAGATTAATTTTGGTCCTACAGAATTTATCTGTTAAGGCTCGTCTCCACTAATAAACACTTAACAACAACATGTTAAATGTTAAATTGTTTACTGTTAACATCCCAACATGTTGATTGAACATGTTAATGCTAATTTTATTTAACTCTTTGTCCTCACTGTTAAACTTTACTTTCTTTGCGCAGTCCACCATAAACAGTCTGTGAGATTTTAATGTAGATAGTGTCTTCCTTTCAAACCTTGGACAATGGACTCAGATGAAGATGATTTGGCTTTTGTAAATTGCCTCTATAGCTTGTTACAAGACCTTGAAAAGAAAGAAATGAGAATGTAGATCCGGCAATATCTTAGTAAAAGACACAATGCAGAAGACATTCTAAACAAGCTTAAAGTTCAAGATCGATTTGGATTCAAAAACTTTCTGAGAATGTCAGAACACGATTTTAATAATGTAGTGCTGCAAAAAATATTTCCTGTCATATCAGAGGAAGACACACAATTAAGAGCAGCCATTTCACCTCATTAAAAAAAATTACAGCACGATTGATTGACTGTCATAGGATCTACGACATGATAAATGTTAAAGGAGCAGCTAATATCATGTGATTCTTTCCGAAGTTTTACGAATGTTAACATACGTCACCAAATACGACCATTACTGACGTCAACATAACATTAATGTTTAGCGTACCACGAGGATACGAAAACTCTCTGTTGTATTCTCGAGAACAGTTGAATAATAATTTCAGTTCGCAGCCACATCCCACAAAGGCCTTTTCCATTAGTGCATTAATCAATTTTATTCTAATGATATTTTCTTTCGTCCACTCCACTACTTCGAATAACTTACAGCCAATACCAAGGATCGTATAAAAATTATCAAGAGGTGCTCCTAGTTATGTGCCACAAAATCGAAAGTTAGTTGCTATGGAAACTGTACGAACTTTGCCGAATTGTACCAATATTGCACGAGCAAGTGAATTGACTTGACATGTTTTCCATTGCTGCTGGAAAACACGCCAGCATGTTAAAAGTGTTAACTTCAACATACTCAGTTAACATGTTAAGTCAATTGAGACTTGAAATGTCCATATACATGTTCCATATACATGTTAAATTTAACATGTTATATTTAACAAGTTGTTAAATGTTTAATAGTGGAGACGAGGCTTTATGGTAACAATTGTCATTAGGGGAAAAAAATTCGCTCTGGCACCAGGGATCGAACCGGAATCCTCGGTTCTACGTACCAAGTGCTCTAACCATTGAGCTACGCTGAAATTCAATCCACAGCACCGGATCAAATCTTCCTCCTCTAGTGTTTTTCCCCTAATAACAATTGTTACCATAACAGATAAATTTTGTAGGACCAAAATTAATTTTTATGTAGATTCTTCGCTCAACAGTGCATGTACTTTGGAATCCTGGCCACCAAGTCACTCAATTGAGTGCGCTTCTTGTATAATGGCAATTGACTTAATATATGATAACATATATGTCGAATGTGGAGTAAAGCCACAAAGGGAAAAACACTAGAGGAGGGAGATTCGATTTGATGCTGTAGATTGAATTTCGGCGTAGCTCAGTAGTTAGAGCGCTTGGTACATAGAACCAAGGACCTGGGTTCGATCTCCAGCACAGGAGCGAATTTTTCTCCCCTAATAACAAAAAGTCTACTGTTTAATTTCTTTTTACATCACAGTGGGAAGTAGTCCATTGTAAACTATGTTTTATTATTATCATTTTTTTTTTTTTGTTTTTGTTTTTATTTATTTATTTTTTGTAGTTTAGTTAGGTAATAGATAATTTTTTACAATTCTGAATTTTAATCCCTTTTGTAGACTGTTGTGTGTGGCTGATCTTGAAATTGATAATATGACAGTGTTTTGGAATTTATATAATCTATCTAAGAGGTTTTGCAAAGATATATACATAGTAGCAACTTCTACTTCAAATTTTGTTGTAGATGCTGAAAATGTTTTCTGCAACATCAAAAAACTTTAGATCTAGCATTCAAATTTTCGAATACCTTTTTATTTTTGCAGGTCTGTCGAGTTTTGGTGACTGACCATGCCAATACAAGTCTCTGTATTTGTTGTATGCACACAAAAGAATTCATATCACGATGTATAAGCAACTTACTATAGGTGCTAGCAATAACATGAGCTCTAGTCATACTTCTATAGCCATTTGCATTAAGCAGGAAGTGAAATTCTCGAAAAATATACTGTAATTATCATTTCATATACAGAGTGGGTGGGAAGTAACTCTCTATTGGAAATTGCTAATAACTTTCTTAATATACAAATCTAGCTTTCAGGTAAAGCTCCTTGCGAAGCAGACTTCAATAAATTCAAGGTAAAAATTGTTCTGTGGCCAGGTATCGATTCCTGGGACCTTTGGCTTAGCGCACCAATGCTCTATGATCGATATCCGGGCCCAGAACAATTTTTCCATTGAATTTATTCAACTTTCTTAATAATTCGTCTATTGTAATGAAACAAGTTCTGTTGTGGAGTGTGAAATGGTAGAAATCATCTGCAATTAAAATTAAAACTCCACATATGCACCGTCATTTTCCATAGTATTTCTAATCTCTTGGGGATAGCCTCGACTGACTTAAGCAGGAACTGTTATGGTACGTTAGTGAGGACATGGTGAATGCAATCTTCCATATCATCCAAAGTTTTTGGTTTGGTATGGTGAATCTCTTTCTTTGCCCAACTGACCATTCGTATGGACCATGATGACCCAACCCTGAAAATGTTGATCAAGCCTGACATGGACATCGAGTGCAAAATGAGGAGGTGGGGGGGGTACAGTCTTGCATGAAAATGAGGTCATTGATGTTAACCCAGGTGGAGACAATAGGTCTAATTTCATTTTACAGCATGGCTAGGTACTGTTCTGCGTTCATGGTGTTTCGATGAATCAACGGATCCACAACCTGGTTGAATGTTATGCAACACTACACTGTAGCCTTAGGATGGCTTTGCGACTTCTTAATCATGGCTTTCAGATCCTCTGATGCCCAGTAGTGACAGTTGTAAATCCTCCCACATGAAAAACAGCTTCATCACTCCTAATGATATTGTAATCAACTGGAGCCAGTTTTCGTACCAATCAAGCATGATTTCACTATACTCTATCCGATAGTGACAATCTTCTGCTGATAGGTCTTGATAGTAATGTGGCTTTCATGGACGAAAATTTAATTCGTTCTTCGAAACATTTAAGAGTTGTGTAACTGGTAAGACCACTTTCATGTGTGGCTGTCGTGTTGACTTTTGCCGGCTTCTGGTGAACATATCTCTCACCATTTGCACTTTTGCCTCTGTTCTGGATGTCGAGGGACAACTACATCTGCAAATATCCACCACAAATCCTGTGTTCATGAGTTTATAATGGCAATTCTTGATGTTCTTGTGATCCAATGTAGTGTGAGATACGTGCACAGTCCGCCACTATCTCTGCACCATTGCAAAGGAATGCCAGACTTCATAACTGGCGGCCACCTGAGCCCTTTCCTGCAGAATCATGCGATGTGGCATTATGGATCACTTTCTACCTCTATAAAGAAACTATACGTTAAGTTTCATCAAAGGATATTAATATATACAAACACCATAAGTGTTTTACTATAGGGAGTTACTTTCCGTCCACTCTGTATATTCTAATTATTTATTTCTGAATTAAATAATGCTAACATTTCTTTGTTGAGACTAAAGTATACAGAAGTGTCAGCTTCAAGGAAAAAGCCCTCAATCATCTATATTGTAAACTCGCATTTTTCCTTTAGTGAAATAATATTTTTGCAAGCATTTTTTATTTTGAAATCCCCCCCCCCCCCCGCACAATCAACACCATTGCTAGCTGCAGCCTAACCTGTTGGAAAGTTACTCCCCTCTCATATATTCATATTAACATCCCTGCCATGGACAACTTCTATCCCCCTCACAAAATATAATTGTTTTAATTCGAGTGTACTTTATAAAGTACAGTATAAAGTAAGCAAAGAAAATAGTATTGATGTATTATCATCACCAGCAAGCTGACAACAATCAGTAACTTAGGAATTACACATCTTATCTTAAGCCTGCTCATGGATGTAATTATTATCATAATCAAGATGCAAGACAAGCAACTCAGTGTGACCAATCGTTGAGCCGTATAGAATGAGGATAATAATTTTATGTATGGTATTCTTTATCTAGAATTATATCCCTTCCCTCATCAGAAATCTTAATATATATATGTGTGTGTGTGTGTGTGTGTGTGTGTGTGTGTGTGTGCGCGCGCGCGCGTGCGTGCGTATATATATATATATATATATATATATATATATATATATATATATATATATATGTGTGTGTGTGTGTATATAGTGAGGTTGGTTGGGAATGCTAGGGTTTTGCAATAGCTGTTCTCCGCCAAGAGATGGCATGATCACTGGGAATAGGGTATCCACATTCTCGGCATGCAAACAATGAGTGACACTGCAGTTTCGCTTTAGTTGTGTTGTGAAAAGTAAGTTAGTGGTGAAAGTTATAATCTTGAAAGTTTAAGTTAAGTTTAAAGTGCTCCATGTAGGCTACTTTGTAGTAATTTGTTCATTACATGAACATATTTATCTATACAATACATACATACATACAGAAACGAAAATCTTGTGTGGTGACAAGACGCAGATTTCGGGAAAAGTTTCCAGAGAGACCTGTTCCAGCTGCCAGTACAATAAGACTTTATAAGAAGTTCATGCTAAATGATGAAAAACCGAAAAAAGAACACCGTGTTCTGTCGGAAGAGAAATTAGACGAGTTTGGTGAAAGATTGGAACACCCTCAAAAATCCCTCAGACATTTAGGGCAGGAAACTGAAATAAGTAAAAGCTCTGCTCTTATAGCGACCAAATTACTCAAATTAAAGCCCTACAGAATGCAAGAAACCCATACTCCATAAACGAACTTGAACAGAATGTAAGAGATGCAATGAATTCTATCAGTACTGAAGAACTTGCGAAATTTCATAAAGAGATGTCAAATGTGTGTTGTAATAAATGGAGGACATTTTGAGCAACGAATGTGAGCTTGGTAAGTACTGTAACTTTTAAGCATCGTAACAGCAGAATTGTAGGTCTAAAAGTGCCAAAGATGTGCACATGTTCCTCGCGGTAACCAACACATTGATAGCCGGGCCGGCTCTGGACGAAAACCTGAGCAACCCCAACTAATTTCATTGTATGCATACATACTTACTTACTTACTGGTTTTTAAGGAGCCTGGAGGTTCATTGCCGCCCTCACATAAGCCCGCCATTGGTCCCTATCCTGAGCAAAGATTAATCCAGTCCCTACCATCATATCCCACCTCCCTCAAATCCATTTTAATATTATCTTCCCATCTACGTCTCGGCCTCCCAAAGGTCTTTTCCCCTCTGGCCTCCCAACTAACACTCTATATGCATTTCTGGATTCGCCCATGCGTGCTACATGCCCAGCCCATCTCAAATGTCTGGATTTAATGTTCCTAATTATGTCAGGTGAAGGATACAATGCTTGCAGCTCTGCGTTGTGTAACTTTCTCCTGTAACTTCATCCCTCTTCTTATCTTAGCCCCAAATATTTTCCTAAGAACCTTATTCTCAAAAACCCTCAATCTCTGTTCCTCTCTCAAAGTGAGAGTCCAAGTTTCACAGCCATACAGAACAACCGGTAATATAACTATTTTATAAATTCTAACTTTCAGATTTTTTGACAGCAGACTAGATGACAAAAGCTTCTCAACCGAATAATAACAGGCATTTCCCATATTTATTCTGCGTTTAATTTCCTCCCGAGTGTCATTTACATTTGTTACTGTTGCTCCAAGATATTTGAATTTTTCCACCTTTTCGAAGGATAAATCTCCAACTTTTATAGTTCCATTTCGTACAATATTCTCGTCACGAGACATAATCATATACTTAGTCTTTTCGGGATTTACTTCCAACCCTATCTCTTTACTTGCTTCAAGTAGAATTTCCGCGTTTTCCCTAAACGTTTGTGGATTTTCTCCTAACATATTCACGTCATCTGCATAGACAAGAAGCTGATGTAACCCGTTCAGTTCCAAACCCTCTGATTGTATGCATACATACATACACACATATTTATACACAGAGTGGAAGTAATATAACCCTGCAGATTTTCAGAGCGAATAGCTCATGTTGTTTATAACAAAAGAAGTCTCAGAAAAAAGTGTTTTTCCCAAATGTTTAAAATCCTCTTATTCGGTAACTACTGCGAGTAGGATCATGATTTTTGTCCATATTGAATTCAGGGACGGCCCATGCAGGGGGAGCTATATGACGCAGCCCCCCAGATAAATTTTGTATGTACTGTTTGTTAGTTTTACTTCCCTTAGTTTTCGAAACACATTCCGAGTTTCAAATTTTCTTCTGTTACACCAATCAAATGATGTAATTTCCACTTCCGCAAACTTCAAATTTCCTTCCAGTAAAACGAGGAAGTCCACTCCTTGTGCGCCTCTGTGAAGTTTTTTGGTCTGGTTTGGTCAAGCAAATAATGCCATTTCCTTCTCTGCGAGACTGCCAGTACATTGCATCGTACACTTACTTTCCTTCCCCCTCCTCTTCTCACGATCCTGTTACCGGCTGAACTGGCTCTCAGTGGACTGCATAGTCTGCAGACGAGCAGTGAGCAAGTTGTGTACTGTCATCCTCTGAGGAGTTTAGGACTGAGAGGCAGGGCCACCGACAGAATTTATGGGCCCCCTATGCAATACTGTACTTGGAACCCCGTTGGAAAAAGTAACAATTACAAGTTACCAGTTATTCTAACCGTAACAATTATTTGCAAAATAAATAAAAGATAACCCCATGCACAGATACGAACTTAAAAGTATACACTTTTATTACGTTGGAAACTTTTAGCAAAACTTCATATTAGCACAATCCTACTATATTCACAAAATATTCTTAAACACATGTATTTTATAACTTCCAGTCCAACATCAACAAACAATTCTTCTTGACTTCATTGATGCAAAATCATCAATTATGTCATCAAAATTTAAAGACCTAGCAAGATCGCTCTCCAGACTAAGGAGCCAAGGTTACTCAGTCATTCTTGACACATTTTTTATCTGAATATAATTTTTATTTCCTTCATTTTGCTGAAGGATCTTTCAGCATCAGCAACTGTCACAGGAATTGTATAGAATATTCTAATGGTTATGCAAATATTTGGAAATAAAGTATCCAGTTTTAATTCCCTCACACTATTTAGGAGATTCATAGGTTTCAGTGGGGTTGGCCCTAAATTAGAGGCATGAATTGATTTTAAATATTTCGGCTCATCACTGATCTCTTTATTAATATCTTCATAATATTTTTCACGCAGTCTAGCACCCATATTAATATCTTACAATTTTTTCTGTCTCTCCTTGTGCTTCTCAGCTCCCGACTTATGCCTGTACTTGTCCATTGTGCAGTTAAACTATAACCAGTAACACTAATGAACAGAATTTACTAGACAAACGACAATGGAGAGACGAAAGTTTCGACACGAAACATACAATGTACTGAAAGAGAAACGTATCCTGTAACTTCGGTTTGAGAGAGTCCACTAGCATATTGTGGCAGGCCAGCTGGGGTTTGGTAGTTAAAAAGGACAAGCCAATAAATAATTGATCGTGTTCAGTACAAGCGACGGGAACATAGTTCAGGCAAATGCCGGGGCCCTCAAGTGTCGTGTCGGTGAACGTTAATGCGGGAAACCGATCTTCTATTATATAAAAGTCAAATATTTACATATAAAGTGGTAATTTGTATTAATTCTACTATTGTTGAGTTAATATGTCAAATTTATGTAACAAATATTCCTACAACATTTTTATAGTACCCGTATATATCTACAAATAATCATTCGTGATAATAAAAAGTAATCAGACTCACTTAATCTGATGGGCCCATATGCATTCACCCCTTTTGCCCCCCCTTCTCGGCGGTCCTGCTGAGAGGAATGCAGTTCAGACTAGTCTAGTGCGGTACTGGAGTGGAAGAGAACAGTGACAGCGGCAGTCTGGAAGGTAATACAATCATACTGAAAACATTCGCCCAATTTACGAGAGCAGTATGCCTATTAGTTTTCTAACGTATTTTTGGCGAGATAGAGATACAACCATTCGTACTTAAGTGTTCAGAGAAGGAAAGTATTGTAGAACATTTTATGTATTTATTTAGTCTATTATTAATTTATTCTGGTGAAGTTAAGGCCATCACACCATCAGAAATACAAATACAGTAAAATAAATAAACATAAAAATCATGATAAAACTACACTAATATAAATGAAAAGAAAAATCATACTATAAAATTTAGTGATTAGTAGAATTGAATTAAATTTGTAAAGTAATCAATTAAAAAATAATAATAATATTAAACTGCCCCCCATTGAGGGTAGCCCTTACGGACTCAGTATATCCTCAAAAAAAATTATTATACATATGTAAACATAGATATTAAGTTTTAAAAAAGGGAAACAAAGAAAAGGGCGTGAAAAATTACAATTGCTATTAATGTGGCACCATGTGATTAATTAGGATTTGGCAGGATTTTTTTAACACAATTATCACAATGTCATCCCTCAGAGATGTTGGCAGAGCAAACTGCCGTCGAAATACTTCGAAAAAAGCTGGTATAGTCCCTTGAGCACCTATGAGTAAGCCGAATACCTCAACGTGAATTAAGGCATATTTCAGCTTGAAATAGTTGACTGTAGGCTCATAGATCGACTTCTTCTTAAGGTGGACCTCGGCTGACTGATGACATTCTACTTCAAAACGTATCGTGGGGTCCACAATGATGCCCTGTTTAGTGTCAGCATTGTACGCTAAAATATCTACTCGTCTCGACCCATTTTCCACAGCATGTTTCCTTAAAAATGACTTGTAATTGTGAAATATTTATTATGAGTAATTCATATAATATTAACATAGCTAACATCAGGGAGATGTTTGAGCAAAAATTGCAACAATATATTTAATATATTTATAACAAAATCACATAGGCCTAGGTAAACAATATGTATATGAAATATTCACACACTACTACAAACTGAAGACTGCATATTTTTGGACGATTAATACTTCCCACTCCGCTCGGCTCGGCTTAGCTGTAGCAACAAAAGAATCTACCTGCAATCCCCCCGCACCGATGGCAAGAATACCTCAGGTCCCAGCACTAAACTCGTCGGAGGAAGACAGTAGATTGTATGTTTTAAGCGCTTGCCGAGTTATATTTTAAATGTTTTTCTAATGGAAATGGATTTCTATTAGTGACATGTTGCAACTGTTTTGTTAATGTGTTTTAATCTTTTAAACAGCGTGTATGCTTGCTATGATTAATTCAGTACAATATTTAAAATCTATGCGATTTAGTACTTCAACACTACGAAAAATATGAAATTAAAACACTTAGGAGTCCAACACCTATGTTGAATATTACACAGACAGCATCAAGCCGCCAAAAACAGTACACTAGAAGTTTCACTGCTGAAATTTACAATAAATATGCGGTTTTGAGGGAAAAAAAAAAAAATGCACTTTTTTGCTTTCCTTGTCTTTTATTTGAAATTAAAGATGATGCAGCATATATAAATGATTAAGGTAAGCTTTTTATCATTGCAGCCCCCCTAAGTATTAGTAATATGAGTCGTCGCTGATATTGTTAGAAAACCTAATAATAAATAATTTATCCCTCTGGTGTATTTCAGTAACATGGATGGTTTTCGTGTAAATTTAATTCAGAAACCACTAATTTCAAGCCACTGAATGATGCAACCGATTGCAACATTGTAGTCAGAGAGGGAGGTTCACATAGTGAGACAGACTGAGTTCATTGACCTCTTGCATCTATATTACGAGAAGAAAGAGGGGTGTGTTAGCAGCAATGTCAGATTCAGTTTTCTAATTAACCGTGCATTTAATCACAAACCATAACATAGGTTTTCTATTCATTTAAGTGTACCCTATCATTCCTTTCAACCTGCAGGATTATTTCAATTCTACCCTGTATATATCTGTATATGCATGTGTGTATATTTATATTTGTATTTAATGTCAACAACCGCAATACAGGTTATGACTTATGGTGTGCCTTGATATTTCTGTATTTAGGTCACAGTATCTATTTACAGTTTTCCTCTGATTATATTAATATTCCAAAGGTAGGTAAAGTGTTTATGCCCCGATGACAATAAACTGATACTAATATTAACTCAGCACTGCAAAATAAATTTTTCGGAGTCCATTTTTCAGTAACATTACCATTCTCCTTAATATGTCTACCCATTTCAGTTAAACTGGAAATGGTATTTAAATAATGATTGCAAATCCTTTTGTATTTTATATCACGTAAACACTTCCCCAAGTTGCATGTAAATCATGGCATAACTAAAATATATTTGGGGTCTACCAGGATCCAGTATATATATATATATATATATATATATATATATATATATATATATATATATATATATATTCTTTTTTTACTAGAGCTTCCTCAAATTAGAGGCTGCCATTAGACAAAGCATACAAAACAATACAAGAACAAATAGATGATGAAAGATAACAGAGTAAGACAAAAAGTAAACAAGTACACAAACAAACAAACAAACAGTGGCAGTTTACAGAATAAAAAAGTTACAAGTAAAGAAGCAATGAAAGCTAATAAGAGAAAGAAAAATGATAATGGTGGATCAGTTTTTTCAGTACACTGAATTAAAGTCCATATAGGTGGTTCCGTAAGAGCTTGACTGACTCTCTAATTATGAGGAGGGCCAGTTCATTCAGAAAAGATTTGTGCAGTTCTAGGGTATTACAGAATTGAGAAGAGAAGTTAGGTATCGTTCCTCTTGCTCCAAACATCAATCCAGTAACACTGATATCGTGAAGTTGGTATTTATCTTTATAATACAGGATGGTTGGAACGTAGATTGCTCATTTCTCCTCATGTACGTCTTCAGGCTGACCTTTATACGTTTCAAACCTGATGGTGGGGTTGATTATCATACCCTGAGACAGGGATTTGCTAATGGCGATTATGTCAATTCGTCTGTTACTGCCATTGTCGGCAGTTCCATGGACTTCTTCATAGACAATGTATTTTAGTTTTCTAAGGGCTTCGGCCAGTTTAGTTCTAATTGCATGGTGCCAGTGTATACGCAATGTTTCGCCATAAGGGCAGGCTCCCAGGACATGTCCAAGAGTTTCTATCTCACTGAGGCTTCGCCTACAGTGGTTGTCCTGAGACCTACCGGGTATGGCTCTTACAGCACTTATGTTGGCAGTCATCTTGATAGCCTCCTTCCATTCATCGCTAGTCATTCCATCGGGCTTAGTTATCCATTTGTTAGAGGGAGTGAATTCACTGTACAGAATAACGCATTTTCCCTTTTGAGATAAGTTGCACCATGCGTTGTACTCTCGCTGGCATAATTCGGTCCTAATTTTTCAGGTGTTTATTACTCCTCTTGTAGGAGTTATGTGTTTAGTTCCATCGATTTGAAGGTTGTTCAAACAATGTTTAGCTGGACTTAGTTGTTTCTAGATATAGGACATAGGAACTTTACATTGTCATAAGAAACATATATGTACTTAAGCGATGAATAACTTAATCAGTGGGCAAGGTTTAGAAATTAGCAGACTTTGACTGTTTTTAAACAAGAGAACATTATGCTTTGACTTAGCAACCATAAATGATGTTCTCTTGTTTTACAAATTGTCAAAGCCTGCTAAACATAGCCCACTGAGAAAGTTATTTCTTCATTGTTTGTTATACATAGATTTCTTATGACAATGTTAAATTCCTATGTCGTACACCCAGAAAAACATAGTGTACCGTATAGCAGGGCATATCGAAAAAAGTAGACAAAATTTCAGTATGAATTTCTCATATGTATGGAAGTAAAAATGGTTATATTAACATAGGTCCAGTCTGGAAATGCTTGGTTTCTGAGTAGAGCTTGCAAGCATGATCATAATGCACTCCAGCACATTTTTTTGCTGGAATTATTATGATTAATTCTGTTTACATTTCCATATATGAACTGTTCAAAATGTCCCCCTCCTGTCTGAAAACAAGTCACACTCGTATCATTGAGATGCGAACTTGCTTGGTCTCCATGCTCACCAGATCTCAGCCCATTGAACTTCTTTTTGTGGGGACACTTTTCTGCAAGTCTGTCAGGAAATGAGAACTATGCCAGAAATTTGGAAGCATGTTCGAATCTCGATGAGACGACAAGCTGTGACCTTCATATTTACGCAGAAGGTGCACATCCTCAATGTTCACTAAAGAAATAGCAATAATAATTCCAGCAAACATACTGGAGTGAACAGTGATCATTGGTAGTGTCTTATTTTCAAACCTTAGACAATGGACTCAGATTAAGATGATTTGGCTTTTGTGATTGCCTCTATTGCTTGTTACAAAGCCTTGAAAAGGAAGAAAATGAGAATGTGGGTGCAGCACTATCTTGGTAAAAGACACTATTCAGAAGATATTCTAAACGAGCTTAAAGTTGAAGATCGATTTGGATTCAAACATTTTCTGGGAATGTTAGAACACGATTTTAATATAGTGCTAAAAAAATACTTCCTGTTATATCAAAGAAAGAGAGACGGGCGCACTTCCGAACAGGGGCAGCAGTATTCCCTCTAAGGTTAGAGCCCAATTTAGGTGTGTGTATATTAATCGAAAATTAGGGGCTAGAAAATAGTGAGAATAGGACGCATGTTTACATACATGACATTTTTTTTGTCCTATTCTCACTATTTTCTAGCCCCTAATTTTCGATTAATACACACACACCTAAACTGGGCTCTAACCTTAGAGGGAATACCGCTGCCCCTGTTCGGAAGCGCGCCCCAAAATATTTCTAGATTCTGTATTAGTATGATTAAGCTTGCCGCTTGAAAGGAAAGTTAGTCCTTGTTTTATTTGGATTATTTCCTCTCCTCATGAAGTTCATTGTCTCAAACGCAAACCATTTCCTCCGCACTGCTCCCAGACTTCCTGCTTTTTATTTTTAGTTCCCGTCTGTACTGTGAACACAGGGATGAGAATTTTTTTTCAATGAAGAGTTTTTGTACCCTCGCTTTGTGCTAAATGTTAACACTATGACGTCATTGATAAAAGAGCCAATCAGTGCCATTCACCTCATGATATTTCAGTAGCAGAACCTATATATAGGCGGATAACGTGGAGGTGAATTTAGTTTGCCATAGGCCTAATTCAGTGTCACAGCTGGCGCCAGCGTTTTTGGCGTGTCTCCTAGATATATAGTGCCCAGTTTGTGAGTATTTGCTAGTGCAGCTGAGAATCGTACCACCTCCTATACATGCCACAGCAGTCATTTGCCAAACACAGTTGTCAGTCTGACTGCGGCAAATGTAAAACACTCGCACTTAACGTTCCCATTACTTATTTCACACGCCAAAAACTGTGACGCGGACTGATACAGTAGAATTCCTCGTATCCGGCAACTGTGGGACAAAGCTAGGGCCGAATAACTGGAAAATACGTTTATAGGTTCTGTAAAAACACAGTGTACTGCACAAACTTTTTTTTCCGTGTTGAAATTTAGTAATTTTAATATAGATAATTAAAAATAAAGTTTTGAAATACGTACAGTGTTTGTTTTTAGTACTGAATACGGTAATGTACATTCATCTGTTCATAATTATTGTAAAATAGTAATACATAATAGCGTAAAAAATACTAAAAGCTTTCGTAACCTTATGACAATTTTAAATGGCTGTCATATGACCTGAAGAGCAGTGTAGCCAAGTCGGAACTGAAGTAGCGCTCGATGATTTGAGCGTAAGAACATTTCGCGGAATCGATTGTGCAATAGCAGCGCT
Source organism: Periplaneta americana (assembly GCF_040183065.1). NCBI lineage: Eukaryota > Metazoa > Arthropoda > Insecta > Blattodea > Blattidae > Periplaneta > Periplaneta americana. Next base: position 128,116,046 of record NC_091130.1, on the reverse strand, counting down.
TAGCGGTAATAGCCATGATACTATCCATCACTCGAATGAAATTTTTACGCGCCGTAGGAACAGAGAATTTCACACTTTCGTATCTAGACTCATCCAATACTCCTTCGAAACGAGCAAGTTCAAGTGTTAAATTGAAAGATATCGTCTCTACGCATTGTTTGCAAGGTCCAAGTGACAGATTATCGATGCTATCCTCTACTCCAGGAACATAACGTTTTTTTTTTTTGTCTGTTTTCACGCGTGAACAGTGTAAAGAGTAAACAGTATCCGGCATGTGCGATCTACGAAAACCACCCACATCTTCGTCAGAGTCCACACCTGTGGAGTAACGGGTAGCGCGTCTAGCCGCGAAACCAGGTGGCCCGGGTTCGATACCCGGGTTTTCTCTCAAATGCAAATGCTAGGTAACTTTCGGTGTTGGACCCCGGACGCATTTCACCGGCATTATCACCTTCATCTCATTCAGACGCTAAATAACCTAAGATGTTGATAAAGCGTCGTAAAATAACTTACTAAAACAAAAAAAATCTTCGTCAGACTCTTTTCTTTCGCATGAATGACTTTTTTTTTGGCCTAGCCAAAAGTGCCGTTGTTTTGGTTTTGCTGGTTATTTGGGTGCCGGATACGAGGGATTTTACTGTATGTCGTTTGAGATTTACCACTGTGGATCTACTTAGAACAACTTGGAATGGACAAATTATTCAGGCCGATGTACAAGAAGGCTCAGGAAAGAATTTTTAGTTGAGATTTCAACAGATAAAAGGTTGAGTCGTAAGTACTCCGCCAAATGAAAACACTCCTTTGTTTAACTCGCCGTAACTCGGAAACCAGTAAAGATTTTGAGTAGCAACCAATTTTAAAAGTAATTTCCATTGTTTCTCAACATTTCTCTCACTTTGACCCTCCATATAACCTGAAAAACAAAATGGTTTACTGCTTATCAACTTAAGATGTAAATGTCTATTCTGAATAGATCACATCGAAGTTAATATTGTTTTTATTACTTTTCAAAAAATAGTTTCATTTCGAATTTTTTTTTTTCTATGCTTTCCTTAGACATTGAACTATAAATTAAAAACACATTACAGCGCGATTGATTGACTATTATAGGAGCTACGACTAAGACAATTTAAATGTTAAAGGAGCGGGAAATATTGTATAATGATTCTTTCCGAAGTTTTACGATCGTTGACATTCGTCACCAAATACGTCATTGCTGATGTAAACATAGCGTTAATGTTTAACGTACGACGAAGGTGCGAATACTCTCATTATGTTCTCGAGAACAGTTAAATAAAAATTCTAGTTCTCTAAAACAATCGACCTTTTTTGTTATGTCACTGTATTCTTTTGCAGAGGCATCCCACAAACAAGACATTTCCATCAATGCATTAATCAATTCTAACGTATTTTCTCTTGTCCACTCTATTAGTTCGAACAACTTAAGGCTGATTCACAATAAACCGGGAACAGAAACGGCAACGAGAACAAGAATGGAAATATTGTTAAATTTATTTTTTTTATTTTATTGGGTTATTTTACGACGCTGTATCAACATCTAGGTTATTTAGCGTCTGAATGAAATGAAGGTGGTAATGCCGGTGAAATGAGTCCGGGGTCCACCACCGAAAGTTACCCAGCATTTGCTCGTATTGGGTTGAGGGAAAACCCCGGAAAAAACCTCAACCAGGTAACTTGCCCCGACCGGGAATCGAACCCGGGCCACCTGGTTTCGCAGCCAGACGCGCTGACCGTTACTCCACAGGTGTGGACAAAATATTGTTAAAATAAATGCATATAAATGTGAGGATTCACAATTAATTATTGTGAATGCTCCCATTTAAATGCATTTATTTTAACATTTTCGTTCTCGTTCTCGTAGCCGTTTCCGTTCCCGGTTTATTGTGAACCAGCCTTTACAGCTAACACCAAGGATCGTATAAAAATGATAAGAGACGTGCCACGGAAATCAGAAGTTAGTTGTTGCCAAAGAAACTGTACGAACTTTGCCGAACTGTACTGATGCCGCATGAGCAAGTGAATCGACTTAACATGTTTTCCATTGCTGCTGAAAAGCACTCCAATATGTTAAGTCAATTGAGATTTGAAATGTCCATATACATGTCAAATTCAACATGATGTTAAATGTTTGTCAGTGGAGACGCAGCTTAAGGAATCCATACTTGAAGTTAGGCCCACTTTTTCGATATACCTTTTTGTGCACACGCATACACACACAGAGCTTTCCTATCAGACTGGTCCCAGGTGTTCCATTAGCGCTATCCCAAGGAAACGAAGCAGTAGGGGTGGAGTAGAACTGGTCTGCAGAGGGAAGCGTGAACGGCCCTGTCTATACGTCAGCATATGATATGACCACTCATTGCCCTCAAACAGATTTTGATAGGTAGATGCTCGAATGGGACCGGTCTGCTAGGAATGGTGTGTGTGTGTGTGTGTGTGTGTGCGTGCGTGCGTGCGCGTTTTTTTTATGTGAGTGATAGGGTTGCCAGGTAGGGTTGCCAGGTTATGCGTTTTTCCCGTATTCTTACGTTTTCTGGATGCTAATGTGGCCTTACGTTTTCTATTCCCCTGTAAAACACTTTCTTCCTTTATTTCGAATTTGGCGCTGGTAATAATAAAATACTGTATAACACAGCGATGTCAGACAGGGACTAAACGGAGCGGAGCGCTCCACTAGACTGGTTGCGTGCTCCGGTGTTTCCACAGACATAAGCAAGTTCAAGCTCCGATGTAGCTCCACAACCGGTATTGGAGCTTACAACTCTGACACTACTGGTATAACAGTTTCTATTATTTTTATTATTTTATCGCTGGGATTAAAATTTTAAAAATATTTTCACGTTGGTACTATTGCAGAGATCACTCCCTTGCTTACAATCGATAGTTATAGAGATCACTGATTGCTACAATCAATTTTATTTTTTATTTTAGTATGTTATTTTACGACGCTTTATCAACAGCTTAGGTTATTTAGCGTCTGAATGAGATGAAGGTGATAATGCCGGTGAAATGAATCCAGGGTCTAACACCGAAAGTTACCCAGCATTTGCTCATATTGGGTTGAGGGAAAACCCCGGTAAAACCTCAACGAGATAACTTGCCCCGACCGGGAATCGAACCCAGGCCACCTGGTTTTGCGGCTAGACGCGCTAACCATTACTCCACAAATGTGGACGCTACAATACATATTGCTATCGATGGATGTAGTACTGGTAGTTGATTACTGACTGTATTGCTAAAGATAGTGGGTCAAATTCTTCACATTGATGCCTCAGCAGAAAGGCCAAATATTTCCTGACTCATGTTTCATACTGAGCCTATCAAAAAATTGTAAGTTATGGTTTATTGAACGATGCTCGCAACTGCAGAGATTATATCAGTGTCGCCGGTGTACCAGAATTTTGTCCACAGGAGTTCTTTTACATGCCAGTAAATCTACTGACACACTTAAATGCCATCGACCTAGGCCGGGATCAAACCCGCAACCTCGAGCACAGAAGGCCAGTGCTATACCGACTATGCTACCTAGGCCGACGAACCTACCTAGATTAAATGCATTTGTGGAACGAGTGTTTTCAATGATGGCAGAACAAATGGACCAATGTGAGAAATAGATGCTCACCAAAACTGATAAATTCAGAGCTTGAATTGTTATAAATTTTGACATAGCCTGCAAAGAGTTTTAATGTATTAAAAATGACAGTAAATTGCTAAATGAAGTTAAATCAGTTTCAAAATATGAAAGTGTCTTTAAAATTAGATACTAAGACACAGAAATGTGAGAGTGTGTACAATGTGGAATCCTTTAATATATATATTTTTTATAAAAATTAAGAGAGCATGAGTCAATAAAAATGTCGATAAAATCTTAATTTTTTATTTTGAAAAGTTGGCAACCCTAGTGAGTGATAACTTGTCAGGCTATAGTGCTCTGAAAGGGCAAAGTGAAGAATGTTGTGATCTACTTGTCATACTAGTACCAAGTGACAGCAGTAGTGCTCATCCCTTAGGTTTGACTCACTCTGTATGTGGGACTCGCAGTTCACAAGCGTAATAACACAGTCTAGTATATACAGTCACGAAGCTCAATACTTACTAAATATGCAAACATAGATAGTTGCTCACCACCAGGATCGCTACTATCGCCTCATCACAGACTCTTTCCCTAGCAGATGATAAAATGTATTGTACTTTTGATATCGTGTTCTTTTGAAAAAATTAACACCTTCCTTCCACTATTGAAATATGAAATACATAAGGTTTATATATTATTTTGATAAAATATATATTATATTCTATAAACTCACCTTCCTGGATCTTTCGGAAGAAGGATAACTCTAACCTATTTTTCTTACAATTTATAGTACTACAAACGTCTCCTTGTCCCATATTATTATTCAAATTATTGTATTTTAGCCATTTACAGTTATTACAACGATAACGAACATTTCATAGTTTACATAGCTTATCACAAAAGTGTAAAATACGGCACAGTCAATGCCTTTTTGAACTAGACCAGGCCATAATGTTTGTTCGGGTTTTCTGTTTCAGTGTATGGAGCTCAGTGAAATATTATATTATAACTTTATTGCTTATCATTGCTAAGCTTTATTTAGTGTAATTTGTCCTTAAGTTCCGTTTACTTCTTGTTGCATAATATGTTGCAGAAATAATTACAAAACTGTGTTATTTTAATGTGAAGAGAATTTTACATGTTAACATAATCTGTTCACGTCAACATGTTAAGTTTAGAATGGAAGCTATTTTGAGATTTAATAAAAAAGAATTTATATTGTGATTTCAATTTAGCACATCTACCTTCCTTAATTTTAGACAAAACATTTACCTTACCACTCCTATGAAATTAGTGTATGTACAATTGTGTTACTTCGTCTCTTAGGTAGATAAATACAGTAATTCAGTACTCAATTGTAGTATTAAAATATAGACAAATTGAATGTCCGGGGTATCATACATGACATTGTGCTTAATTATTATAATGTATAATTGCGAATTTAGGAATATAAGTTAAATATAGTAAACCTAACCTATAATTTTCATATGAATGGCTAGGCATTGGAGATCACTAAATTTAGACAGAAAGGAGCAACTGGTACAGTAAACATAACCTATAATTTCAACATATCTAAATATCCGTGCGGTGCAATTGAAAAATTATTGAATCGTGCATAAATGGATGTACATGTATTTCGCAATATTTAATCGAAATAAAGGCAGGTATTACACATACGAACAACGTAATTATCACACCATAAATAATATTACACCTTATCTCACAAGTGAATTATGTCTGAAGTGTCTCATAATCATTGTTTTAAATTTTATTAATGGAATTACACTACATTCTAGAGAAACATATGTTACTTTTTATGCATTCCAACTAATTTATATGGTTGAAACGCCGCCCTTCGTGATCGGGTTAAGCGAGTTACATGGTCTGCCTTACGGTCTGTATTAGATCACGATGGCTGCGGCACAGTCTATTGTTCCTAGTACTCACAGTGCTCCAAGTGGCTAGCAACTATCGCGAGAATTGCAAAAAATCATCCCAAGCTTCGTGACTGTATGTAGTAGACTGTGGTAATAAGCTGTTTAGCAATGATGAAATTATTATTTCAAAAGAAACCTGATAATTTCTTAGGATCTTCAATGAGTGGATCCAAGGTTTTGTACTAAAGAGAGATTACAGTTAATCCATTTTGTAATTATTATTGCCATGTGTATGTTATGTTGATAATGAATAGATGTGAAAGCTAATGGCATTTTTTTGTTATATATAATATGTTTACAGGTAGTGTTGTCTGCGTGTTCATCGTATTTTCAGAAGCTTCTTCTGGAAAATCCTTGTAAACATCCAACAATCATTATGCCACAGGATGTGTGCTTCAGTGATTTGAAATTCATTATTGAGTTCGTTTATCGAGGAGAAATTGATGTCTCTCAAGCTGAACTACAGGTATGGTTCTTCATTATTGTAAAAATTGTTACATTTTTTAATTATAATTACGAAATGTTTTACAATATTTCTGCTACTATACAATAATCACTTGTTGAATGCATCTATTTCGGCCACTTTTGTCCCCTTCACAATTTCGCTGTCCATTACAGCATTGTTTCTCAAACTTTTTCCAACGCGGGCTTCATTTAACCCATAGTGCAACAGTGAAACAATTTTTTGTTTTACTATTATTCATACTCTTATCATTATTCACATAAACATTCGTTTTAATGATTAATAGTTCCACAATCGTTGCGAGACTAAGAACTTTGTATTTATTGAAATAAATTGATTAGTGGATGTATATCAAAGGTAAACAAAAGAAATCTGAATAATTCTGTCTTTATGTTTATTTATGTTGAAGGTAAACGTGGGTAGGGCTCAGGTGTAATTGAACAGGTGACTCACCTAGTCATTTTACGTAAAATGCAGAATCAGTAATAATAATTATAATAATTAATTTAATTTATTGGTCTGACCCAATATTTTGGGTTTGCCCTGCGACACAGAATAGCTCACAATAAAATTTAAAATGAAAAATTATATAAACAGGTTTGAGACAAAATTGATTAAGAAAAAAGAAAAAAAAAAAAGTAGAACCAAATATAATTTAAATTGAATGTACACCATAAAGATGCTGACGAAATATCGCTACAGAAAATTTTATTATGGTGGTGATGATGGCATCGTGAAGATCTCTCGTCAGCTTGTATTTTTCCCTCCACTTTACAAAGGCTTTCGGAATGGTGCCTCTCGCTCCGAAGAAGAGACCGGTAACTGTGATTTTTTCTATGTTGTATTTCGCCAATAGGTACTGAATCGTGGGCACGTAGATTTTTTTTCTCTTCGTTCACTTCAGATGGTTGAGTGGCTGAGATTTCAAATCTGATGGTAGGATCAATTATTTCGACTGTCTGTTTATTCCTATTTATAGCTATGATATCGATCCTACGATTGCTTCCACCGTCAGCAATACAATGAACTTCCTCGTGAACGTCTAGATTTTTGGATCGAAGTGCATCTGCAGTCATAGAACGTATGATGTTGTGACGTTTTATTCTAAGTACTTCTCCCTGTGGGCAACTCCCAAACACATGTGGTAAAGTTTCATACTCACTGCAGTGCCTACAGTGGGTTGTGCCTGTAGAGCGACCAGGGAGAGAACGTACTGGTGCCACCATCGCAGTCATTTTTAGCATATCTCTCCATTCAGAACTTGATAATCCTTCATGCTTGATGATCCACGAGTTGGCTGCAGGTACTTCTTCAAACAATACAACTCCTTTTCCCTTCTGGGGGTATGCACACCAGGTTTTAAATTCACGGTACCGAAGATGTTGCCTTTAATTGCTTCACGGATCCTGTAGCCTCATCTCTGCTCACTTGCAATTCCAACAAGCAACGGGTTCTTATAGTTTTGTAGTCTTATACAGCATTAACGTGCTGGTCATTTAGGTTTTCTAGCTTGGTATGGATGTTGAGTTGCTGCAGATAGGCTTCCCATGTAGCGCGCATCACTGACAATCCTTTGTATTTCTTACTTGTATATAGGCTATCATGCTATTAATAATAATAAATTAGCACTCCCAGTGGTTTCAGTTTTGACGAAATTGTAAGTGGTAAATACTGTGAAACAGGGAATAATATTATCCATGATTGGAAGAAATACTGCATCACAGAGAATGAAAAGGAACTCGGCGGGAGAAGCACATCACCAAGAAACTAGTACACTTCTGTTTCCTACTTCAAACTACTTTATTTTATCAATTAAAATAAAACTCACTTTAATGTTTGTATATCAGTTTGCAGTCATAAGCTTCCTCTAAATGCATCTGAAATTTTATTACAGTTTTTTTTCTAGCTCTTTGATCCTCACATAATTCTTCATATATGTGACCAGATCAAAATATTCAAAAGCAGGACATTTTTAAAAAAAGCCTGACTACACATTAAATTCCTTTTTATTCACTGACAACAATAAAAACAATAGGTAAACACAGTACCAAAGCTATCTATTGTTATTAATCTTACAATTTCATTGTTCATACTTCTGTGAAGAGGAAAAAATGTCCTTCTGTAGCTTTGGGGATTTCAATAAATAGGGTGAAATTCTTTACATGTAAAATATTTCAAATTATATTGTACTGTTACAATATTATTTACTCCTTATACTGATAGTCTGTTCCTTTCATATGACCATTGGGTGTTGATTAATGAAAATATCCTTTCAACATTGACATTTTTTGCAATTATTAAAAAAAGAATTGACATAGACAGCAAAGTTTGGAAACACTTAACATTCACAACCTTTATTTTTAAAGGGCATGTTGGTCCGACAAAGTAACATGTAAATGAAGTTAAATATCATAAATCCTTCAATAACTGTCTATTTTTAACCTAACGCGTAGTACAAGAAATTACATTAGGTTATACACACAAAACATATGACTAGCGCTTTCGCCAGTCATATGTTTTATGTGTATAACCTAATGTAATTTCTTGTACTGCACATTAGGTTAAAAATAGAGAGTTATTGAAGGATTTATGATATTTATCTTCATTCACAACCTGTTCAAAAAATATACTCCACTGAAAATCTATTGTTTCCAAGAAAAATGCTTCAGCTTGCTTCAAAACAAATTCTTTTAGAGCACAGAATTCATAAAATGCATATTTTTCATATAATGACAGAAACATACTTTTGACCTCAGATTTTATCTTATATACATATTGTATTTCAATACAGTCAACTCTGGATATAGTGAACGAAATGTGCAAGTCCACAGAGGTTCACTAAATCCGAAGTCTCTCACCCTAACCTTAAATGACAGAAATGAATGAAATTGTGAACAAGAAAATAAAGTACAGTACTATACCACTGCGTTCCAACCCCTCATTTAGATCAGTACTATACAGCAATTAAAATATTTCATTTTTGTGGAATGGATTACACTATATACTGTATACTGTTATTCACAGTTGACTTAAACTATGCTGTTGTCCCACGTCTGCTTGCGAAAGACCATGTTCAGTGTCACTTACAAGATTATAATATGAAGGGTTCACAACCAGAGTGGACCAAGTCCGTCTGGAATAGTTCTGAGAAATTGAGTCTTAAAGTTCCTGGCTCACACTTAGCAACCTTCATCTTCCATAGGAAATGCTGCCCTCTGTGGAGTAACAAATGAGTTATGGACTTTATTTGTTGTGGCTATGAATAAAGCTAAATTTTCTTCATCCGACATTGTATTAATCCACAAACTGACCACTGGTGGACTTGGTCCATTCTGGTTGCAAGCCCCTCATATCTTCCAAATAAAACACTTCACGCTTCGACATTTTTATACAGTACATTCACTGTTCGAAAACTAGAAACAGACTGATAAGGTAGAAATGACAAACGCTGTTGTGGTGTGACTGTGTACTCAGCCTGGAATTTCCCGGGTCACTTAATGGAAACTGGGAGAGAGTTGATGAAGTTTGAAAGCCATTCGAATCTTACCTTCATTTATGCTTTTGACATAATGTCCGTCATCTTTTAATAAAAGAAGGCCATTTCATTTTCTGTTGTTTCGATGCTATCCGTCATAATGGAAATGTTTCTGAGAACAAAAGACAACCCTTTGACTGTGGAGAATTAGAAATAACAATAGAGTAGTGTGCCTGAGAACAGAATGTCAACCTTTCAATGGTGAAGTGAAGCAAGGTCGTCACGCATTGCCTGGAATTTACAGTACAGTTCATTGTCTAGGAATCACTAATTCTACCTTTGTCCTTGACTAAAGCAGTAAGAAACTTAGAATGTTGTTCTCAACACATTCTTTCAATTTTATACAAGAACGTCTGACTTCAAATAAGAATTTGTCAGGATACAGCTCTTGTAACTTCAATTTTTAAGGTTCACTATAAATGGAAATATTAATGTACTTTTTAATGTATGTGGGTCAGGACCAACAATTTAGATTCACTATAACCGAGTTACCGATTTCACTATATACAAAGTTGACTGTATTTGGTACATTATGTTGGTGAATGGCAGAAAACAGGACTTTTGACTTTATTGTAAAAAGCCGGCCGGATGACCACAAAGTACTAAAAAAGCAGTACATGTCCGGCGAAATCCAGATGTCTGGTCACCCTATTCAAATACTCTAAAGCTGAATCGTGTTCATGGAATGCTTGTGTAAATCTGCGGACCATTATACATAGTTCCATGTGGCCTTTTTGACGCTGATTATGATTAATAAACAATAAAGCTTTCGGAAATAACTACTGTTCTATAGTCGTTTATGTTTAATGAGGAAAATTTTAGAATTTGCGTTTCATTACCACAAATATTCTCCAAAGATAAACACTTAGAAAGTTAAAAAAAAGACCCTGTATATAGTTTTATGATAGTAAGTTGTAGCTTCATTTCTGCTTCTGCATTTAGTCTGTTTCGGTACTTTGTTTTGGTGGACACATATGCAGAAAATCCAGTGAATGAAAGTGAAAAAATTATAAATATTATTTTCCGTTTTAGATATTTAATAATAATAATCATTATTATTATTGTTGATGATGATGATGATGTTTCATGTTATTATTGATTCATATTTCCGTAATTTTTGTGTTCATTTCATACCATCCATTAAGTACAAAATAATATTGTAAGCAGTTTAGGACTCGTGAAACCCTGGGGTTTTGTGCAACACACTTTGAGAAATGCTGCATTATGGTATTCAGAGCGTATTGGCCTACTGTATGAGTGGATTCTTATCCCATTTTGTTTCATATACTGTATTTAAGCCTTTCTGAAAATTTTTCTAGAGAAAAACTGTCAAAGTAATTCACATCTGAATTGTGTCTGAATTACTAATGGTTGATTATTGTCATCAATTTCCAGAATGTCTTTTGCCTGAAGATTAACAATTGCAGAATAATAGCACAAAATGCATGAAACTTATCAAAGAATCTGATTTAAATTGTGATTAGCTACATAGCTATTTTTCTTTAAGTAGTGTATACTTTATTCAACTTGTGAAATTACTACGAAATTTAAGTAATATTTAAATAATATAAAATAAATGAATAATTTCGAGGGAAAAATTGTTCCGGGGCTGGGCATCGAACCCAGGACCGTTGGTTTAACGTACCAACGCTCTACCAACTGAGCTACCCGGGAACTCTACCCGACACCGATCCAACTTTTCCCTCTATATCCACAGACCTCAAAGTGGGCTGACAACCATCAAGCAACCAACTTCGAGTGCACACTAACTCCGTGTGACTTAAATTGTAGTTTTCTGTTAACGAACAGTGACGTGCAATATAAAATAAAAATTACAATTTGTGCTAGTTTGTGCTAAAAGGATTCGAAATAGCATAGTAGAGCCTACAAGACCCTTATTGTCTTCTTTCATGTTAAGGAATTTCTGTACAGTTCTCAAAACTAAATTTTCCACTTTTGTAACACATTAGGTCTTGAAATCTAAGTTCTGTCCACAGTCAGGAGGTAAAGCAAGCTTTAGGACTGTCAAACAGCTGTCTTTGTCTGTAAACGATAGTTAAATTTATCATTATTTCTATATTATTTCAGTTGGGACATAAAAGTCTGTCCATATATGAGGAGTGTCAGTATCTTTGAGGTGTCCTTAAGGAGAGGTTTCACTGTATATTTGTCTATCTGGAAATAAAAATGTTAAAACATGTTGACCTGCTAACCAAAGAGAAAGTATAGGTATGTAGAAACAAAAGAAACAAGCAACAAGTGGAAGAGATCAGAAAAAAAAGAAACTCACAAATACAAAAAAATGAAGTAAAGAAATTTTAATTGGGAAAAGGTACGAAAACATACATCTTCTTTTGATATTACTAACCAATATGAGTTTTAGCCTTTTTAACAATTTCATTCCGTTCATTCCTTTTCATCTGAAGTCTGATTAGTGAACTGTAGAACTACTCAGTGATGTATGCGATGGAGGGGGAAAAGAACTGGTGACCCTACCCTATTTATCCTGGCTTAGCTTCCTCATGAGTGATGCCTTATTGGTATCATTTATGAGATCTCAACCAGTCTTCGAACTGCTGACCATACATACATACATACATACATATGCTGATATAACCTCGGCAGTTGCAAGCGTCGTTAAATAAACCATAATTTATTTTTTTACATACATACAGTAGCATGCAAATTAATCTGAACAACGTAATTACTTATGCAAAAACACTCAAACGGGATAAAAAAAGGATCTAAGACATACCTCAGTAATCTATGTGGTCTCCCTTGTTCCTAATAACAGCTCTGAGACGATTTGGCATGGATTCCACTAATTTCCCACAAATATTCTTCATTTCTTCATCGCGAAACCATACACCAATGAGGGCAGAAATCATCTTCTCCTTTGTAGAACAATTCATTTTTTGCATTCTTCTTTTTCAAATTGACCACAAGTTCTCAATGGGGTTGATGTCGGGTGAGTTGCCTGGCCAGAGGAGTACCTCAATATTCTTCTTGTTGAAGAATTTTGTAGTTTTTCGAGACGTATGGCATGGTACTAGGTCTTGTTGGAACACACCTCTGCCATCCGGAAATAATTTTTGCAGCTGGGGTACGATTCTGGTTTCCAATAAGTGAATATATTTGTCAGAATTCATCATTCCCTTGATAGGTATTAATGCTCCAGGCCCTTCATGTGTAAAACAACCCCAAAACATTACTTTAGTGGGGTATTTGGGTGCTTGTTGGAAATGAGCTGCTGTCACTTTTTCGGATCCTTTCCGTACGTAAGAAACATGGTGGCCGTGGACCTCGAAATGATACTCATCGGAAAAAAGTACATTCTTCCAGTCATTCACTGTCCAGTGTTGATGTAATTTTGCCCACATTAAGCGTTTTTTGCACATAACAGGGATTAGCAGTTGCTTCTTAATAGGCTTACGAGCCCTTTGTCCAGCTTCCAAAAGCCTACGCCTCACTGTTGTGACGTGAATATTCGCCCCAGTGGTAGCCATTAACTCGCAGGTTAAGTCGACAGCAGTTAGTCTAGGATTTAATTTACTTTTCCTGACAATTAAACGATCATCTGCAGGTGAAGTCTTCCTTTTCCGGCCACAGTTTCCTTTTTTCTGGGGTTTGATGGATCCAGTCTCCCTGTATCGTTTTATGATCGAATTAACAGCAGCCAAACCGATGTGACATTCTGCAGCAATTTGCCTCTGTGTCATAGAAGAATGCTCTGCTAATGTTATAATTTTAGACCGTTTTCGTGGAGTTGTATCCATTTGTGAAGATGACAGAATGTACACAGGATTGCAGTATTAAGTCTTCAACACAACTGAAATGCTTATAAGTACAAAACGACAGGCAAAATGTCACATATTATAAAAAAAATAATGACAGACCTTCAACAATGGAATTACACGTACTACAGATGTCAATTAAAGCAGTATGAGCAGCTGTCAGGCCAACAATGACAGAAAATGTAAAAATATGTCGTGTTCGGATTAATTTGCACGCTACTGTACATCCCTTTCCTTAGCATATCTTCTCCATTCTCATATTCCCATAATTCTTATATTGTATCCTCTTCTATTACATCTATCCATCTCATGAAAACATACAATTCAAGGAAAAACTACTGAACATGTACAAAGAAAAACAGCTACAACACTCTTCAGGCTTAAGCCTAGTATAACTATGAATAAATATGCATTTTCTGAATTATTAATGAACTTAATGGATAGACATCTTCTATTAGGAAACTTGATTTAGAGAGAAGGGGAATAATGGATATGGTAGGCCTTTTTCGGAAAATAGGAAGATAATTTCTTAGGCCAATATCCAGTCACTGAAAAATGATAATATTATTTTGTTGCAGTTTGTAGTGAATAAAATACAGTAACATTAAATTGTTTATTTTTATTTTTTCCTTGTACATAATTTAAGAATAAAACAACTTTCTTTGTTACAGTCTCTTCTGAAAACTGCCGATCAACTGAAGATAAAGGGCTTGTGTGAGGTACCAGATGGGCGCGATGGCAATGGGAACTGCGGAGCTGCTGAAGTAACACCTCTTCCCATCCTCTCGCGGCGTTCATTCACAAAGCTGCGTCGATTATCAGGTACCAAACGTCAGCGAGGGCCAGATATGGTACGAAGAGCTATATTCAAAGAATGTGATCACAACCATCATCTACAACAGCAAATGCAGCCTCAACAGCCCCTAACAGCAGTCGGTACCCCCACAGGGTCATCTGTATTAGACATGGGAGTAGCAGAGCTTCCATCTCGTGCTTCAGAGAACCGCATTCCAGAGTGTGTCACTGTAGCGACCTCAACTGAAGAAGACCAGAACCCCGAAGTGCCAGTTGTAGTGTTGGAAAGTAAAGTACCACAGCATCAGGTGAGTACCTGAATTGACTTATAATATCATTCTTTACTTGATGCATATAGGCTTAATTATGCATTTATAGTGGTACAGTGCTTATTGGCATGCTCTGTAGTTATTGGTTACTGTGCTTAGCTTTGAACCCAAGTCTCATGAGTATAAACCCCACGAAGAGCAATGGATTTTTAAGAAGTTATAAGAGTGAATAGCATGACTTGCTTCGGAAGGTAAGTAAAAATAGAAGTCCTGTGCTGTAGATTTATGGCACATGAAGGAATTCTGCGTTCCCCCAGAGAAATCACCAGTCACCTCTTTTTCTTCCCACCATGTCTCTTGCTTTAAAGGACAATAGTTTTTATCCATGACCATAACGAAAAACATGCCTTTACTAAATACTTTTGCGTTTGTAAAGTAAGCTTTTATTCAACATTACTTTATTTCACTAGTGAGATAAAGACTTTACCTCACAGTTTGAACTTTATTTCACAGTTCATTAGTATTTTCCTAGTACCCGGGTACACACATATACTTTTCCCAAGAAATGGATTCGGAACACCTCAAAATCTGTGCTTCAATGGCTGGTCATGATAATATATTTGAAAAATATTGGAGTGCAAGAGGTCAAATGACTTTATTGTCAAACGCCTGGCATTAGAAAACAACAACAACAACATATACTTTTCCATTCAACTATTACTCAAGAAGTTAATATATTAGTTACTAGATGTCACTACCTCTACTTCTCCATTCTTCACTAATCATGGCCTCCTACATCATAACCTACCTAGTACACGTATCGATTCTAAAATCCATGCCATGATATGTGATTATATGAGGACTTATTTTCAACATATTTTTTATAAAACAGAATTTTTCGTTATGGTCATGGATAAAATTACATATGGTACTTGTGAGCGTGATCTTTATTGCGCTCGTGTAATTTAACCACTCGGCTGATGCCTCATGCTTAAATCTTTCCACTCGCGCAATAAAGATGCACTTACCTCACAAGTACCATAAATAATTATTATATATACAAGACAGAAAGAAAAATACAAAAAGCAGGAAAACAAGATTTTAAAAGTTGTTGTTGTTTTCCAATGCCAGGCATTTGACAATAAAGTCATTTGACCTCTTGCACTCCAGTATTTTTAGACTGGAGTGGTTAAAGGGCAAGTTGTAGCTGATTTAAGTGAACATCATATTTTAACGTTTTGATGGCTACTTCATCCACGCACAACCCCCAGAATGTCTGGAGGACCACACCTGCTGTTGGTCGACGAGTGTACTAAACCTAGTTGGGAGATCTTGTTGATCACCAGCTTTCCCTCCTTAAGCCACTGGAGGACGATTTTAGTGCCATAGCAGGTCAGCACTAGGAACAGAAAATTAGAAAGGGTAGGAAGGAAAGTGAAAAGAACCCCTAGGCCTCGAATGCTCTAATACTGTCAGGGTTGAAGAAAGAGTTCAGTCAGAGGACTGGATAGGAAAGGGTAAAGATTTTAAAAGTTGCAGCATTTAAAAGATCTAAATTTTAAATCACTGCTATAAATTGTTCAGATTTATATCTTTGGAAAGGTTTTCCACAACCATATTAGCATATGCAGCAATGTTTAATATAATAATGATTTATTTATGATAAGAGCCATCAGCATAGCTCAGATGGCAGGTAAGTTCGTCTGCTGATCTGGAACTGCACTTCAGACATGGGTTCGATTCCCTCTTGGGCTGATTACTCGGTTAGGTTTTTTCCGAAGTTTTCTCAGACTGTAAGGCAATTGTCGGGTAATCTGTAGCAAATCCTCGGCCTTATGTTGCCAAAAAGCACGTCACTATCACCAGTTCCATTGACACTAAATAACCAAGTACGGTATTTACCCAAATATAAGACGAGGTTTCTTTTCCCCATTTCTGTGTTTGAAAAATGGGGGATCATCATAAACTCACGGATTAAGAAAAGTACAAAAGTTGCGTCAATTTTTTTATATTGTGAACTATACTAAATAATGTCACAGGTTAGTCATTTCTCCTGCAGATGCTTGTTCACAATGGTATCGAATTGCATGGTGTATGAAAAAAAAAACTCCCAGTCATTTTTTGTAAATATAATATTTAGACTGTTAGGACCTACAAGAATACGAATTTCATTTCATCAAGAGATTCTACTGGTATCTATTTCATAGAAGTAAGTTATATGTTCTAGAACCAATGTTAATAACGGATTCACCAACAAAAATACCTTAAAAAATTAAATCCTATAGAAGCTGTTGAAAAACTAGAGGCTGTCTTAAATTCTAGGTCTTCTTATATTTGGGTAAGTACAGTAATTGATACAATTTCGTTAAATAACGCACTTAAAAAAATAGTTGCGAAGAATGGCAAAGAAAATTGTAGGAGTTTCACAGTTTGATTAGCTACAACAAACAATAATGTGTAAAATAGATAATGTGTGCCATATTGCCACCATTGAGCACACACTATTAAATTTTATATTTAAGAGGCAAATTTTTAGTTTGTTGTTTTATCAGGTAGTAAATTTGAAGTAGGCATGACAGTTTTAAGATTTCAATAATTATTACTAAAAGTCGTATTAAATCAACAAATTATAAGAACATCACTAAATATTTACACTATTATTACTTGTGGAAGTAATTGTGAAATGAATAAAAAAAGTCCGTTTAAAAAAAAGTAGTAAATTTGAAGTAGGCATGACAGTTTTAAGATTTCAATAATTATTACTAAAAGTCGTATTAAATCAACAAATTATAAGAACATCACTAAATATTTACACTATTATTACTTGTGGAAGTAATTGTGAAATGAATAAAAAAAGTCCGTTTAAAAAAAAGTAGTAAATTTGAAGTAGGCATGACAGTTTTAAGATTTCAATAATTATTACTAAAAGTCGTATTAAATCAACAAATTATAAGAACATCACTAAATATTTACACTATTATTACTTGTGGAAGTAATTGTGAAATGAATAAAAAAAGTCCGTTTAAAAAAAAGTAGTAAATTTGAAGTAGGCATGACAGTTTTAAGATTTCAATAATTATTACTAAAAGTCGTATTAAATCAACAAATTATAAGAACATCACTAAATATTTACACTATTATTACTTGTGGAAGTAATTGTGAAATGAATAAAAAAAGTCCGTTTAAAAAAAAGTAGTAAATTTGAAGTAGGCATGACAGTTTTAAGATTTCAATAATTATTACTAAAAGTCGTATTAAATCAACAAATTATAAGAACATCACTAAATATTTACACTATTATTACTTGTGGAAGTAATTGTGAAATGAATAAAAAAAGTCCGTTTAAAAAAAAGTAGTAAATTTGAAGTAGGCATGACAGTTTTAAGATTTCAATAATTATTACTAAAAGTCGTATTAAATCAACAAATTATAAGAACATCACTAAATATTTACACTATTATTACTTGTGGAAGTAATTGTGAAATGAATAAAAAAAGTCCGTTTAAAAAAAAGTAGTAAATTTGAAGTAGGCATGACAGTTTTAAGATTTCAATAATTATTACTAAAAGTCGTATTAAATCAACAAATTATAAGAACATCACTAAATATTTACACTATTATTACTTGTGGAAGTAATTGTGAAATGAATAAAAAAAGTCCGTTTAAAAAAAAGTAGTAAATTTGAAGTAGGCATGACAGTTTTAAGATTTCAATAATTATTACTAAAAGTCGTATTAAATCAACAAATTATAAGAACATCACTAAATATTTACACTATTATTACTTGTGGAAGTAATTGTGAAATGAACAAAAAAAGTCCGTTTAAAAAAAAGTACTATAATGGTATAAAGTAATGGTTTTACTTGGTCTTTTGATGACAGTTGAAATTGGGATTATGGAAAGAAGACAGATAAGAGGAATTGATACTCCTAAAATTTAAGTTTTTTAAGATTATACATTGATGGATATTAAAAAAAAAACTAAGTGAATGAATCGAAATGAAATATATATATAGAGAAAACATATTAAAGATGTGCCAGTAACAACAGTTTATCATAAGATTGATGGCAGGATCAGTTGTGATTGGAGTTGGCGAAGGAATTAATGTCTTTCTGTTTAGATTTGAAATTCTATGATATTCTTGATATTTGACAACTGTATTTTCCATGTTGAAAATCATATAAAAGAATTTATACATGGAGCACCTGTATCTATAGAATACAATTACTATTTGAGTCTTTTCCTTCAGTCTGGAAGTTGATGTGCAAGATAACCCTGTATGGTGCATCATATCTAAAAGTTTTTTGGTCATAAATCAATGCAGAAGCAGTGCAATGTTGCCAAATCCTAGTCACCTGTGTTGTCAGCATAGTTGATAAACTCCAGTTGTTTAATTGCCTATTTCAATGTTTTTTTTTTAATTCATTAATAATTTAATTCATTATTAAAGAATCACCTTGCCTTATTACTTCTTGGATTGCTATTTTTTAGTCTCTTCTTTTCATTTCTGATAATTGTACTATTACTTACTTACGGCTTTTAGAGAACTCAGAGGTTCATTGCCGCCCTCACATAAGCCTGCCATTGGTCCCTATCCTGAGCAAGATTAATCCAGTCTCTACCATCATATTCCCCTCCCTCAAATCCATTTTCATATTATACTTCCATCTACGTCTCGGCCTCCCCAAAGGTCTTTTTCCCTCCAGCCTCCCAACTAACACTCTATATGCATTTCTGGATTCGCCCATTCGTGCTACATGCCCCATGCCCTGCCCATCTCAAATGTCTGCATTTAATGTTCCTAACTATGTCAGGTGAAGAATACAATGCGTGCAGTTCTGCGCTGTGTAATTTTCTCCATTCTCCTTTAACTTAGCCCCAGATATTTTCCTAAGCATCTTATTCTCAAACACCTCTGACCTTAATTCCTCTCTCAAAGTGTGAATCCAACTTTCACAAGCAAAATTGTACTATTTCCTGAATAAATTTCTTTGATAGTACAGTGAGTTTTATAAGCTTTTTAGATAGGCCTATATTGTTTTTTTTTTAGTATACCGTCTTTACCTGCGTAATAGACGCACTTTTTTATTTTTATTTTGTTTATTTAATTTATTTATTTTTTTCGATTTTTATAACAAAAACTAGAGTGCGTCCTTCATGCGAGGAAAAATTTTAGTGGGGGGGGGGGGGGGGACAACTATTAAAAGTGCACCAGCTGAAATCCTTAAATAATTGCTAGATTACGTTATGATATATGAGTCGTGACTAACTTATATATTGATTGTGTCGCACTTAAGACGATTGATAGTTAGCAGCAGTTGTATAAACAGATGATAGGTAACTTGTAACAGTGAATACAGCAACAATAAGACAAGACACTATTGTTATTATTAACACTAGCCTTACCTCATTCATTGTCAGGTTTAGCATCACTGCAGTCGTTTGTCACAGATTCACATTCCTCTATGCGTCTGTTACGCAGGGAATTTGTTTTTGTTTTTTTTTTTCTTCTAAATTTACAAAACAGAGGAAAACTGTGATATTAAATTCTATGGCCTTTTCTATGACTTGTTTTAATATGAGTGCATCTGTGCATCTTCCTATCCGAAATCTTTGTTGTTTTTCTGATGAGTTTATTATTATTATTATTATTATTATTATTATTATTATTATTATTATTATTAGTGGCGTCTCATGGCCCCAAATTTTGCCAATGTTAGAATGTTTTCAATAACGTTATGAAAAAAGTAGTTAATCTTCGTCTAGATTACAAACAATAAAATAAGCAAAAAATATTGTGGTACATTTATCTTATAAGGTAAAGTTGACACTTATTTAAACAACTCTGCTCTCCTAATCTTCAGCTGAGCAAACTTTTTTTATCACCTTTTCATTGAAGTTCACTATGCTAACAATGTAATCTTTCTCCGTTTTAAGCACTCCCAAAAATATTGAGTCTGTCTTATCCCAATGTATTATCTTAAACATGCTTTAACATGCTCAAGTGTGCAGAAACATAGTTCAAATTCAGCTGTTGCCACTGGAGTTGTTAGAACTATGTTTGACAGTTTTAGTACTTCTGTGTTCTCCAAAATCATGCCCTGCACAACATCAATTTTTTTTCTGAAGTGGTCACAGAAACAGGTTTTTCATCACATCAGTTTTTTTTTCTGGAGTAGTCACATAAACAGATCTTCTTCTTCTCTCTTATAAATCCCGCAGTAAAAATTGTAAATTTATCTTTTGAAGAGGTAGAAAAATTCAAATATCTTGGACTAACAGTAACAAATATAAATGACACTCAGGAGAAAATTAAACATAGAATAAATATGGAAAAGGCGTGTTATTATTCTGTTGAGAAGCTTTTGTCATCCAGTCTGCTCTCGAAAAAATTGAAAGTTAGAATTTATAAAATAGTTATATTATCGGTTGTTCTGTATGGTTGTGAAACTTGGACACTCACTTTGAGGGAGGAACAGAGGTTAAAAGTGTTTAAGAATAAGATGCTTAGGAAAATATTTGGGGCTAAGAGGGATGAAGTTACAGGATAATGGAGAAAGTTACACAACACAGAACTGCACGCATTATATTCTTTACCTGACAAATATGAACATTAAATCCAGAAGTTTGCATATAGAGTGTTAGTTGGGAGGCCAGAGGGAAAAAGACCTTTGGGGAGGCCGAGACGTAGATGGGAATATAATATAATAATGGATTTGAGGGAAGTGGGATATAATGATAGAGACTGGATTAATCTTGCTCAGGATAGGGACCGATGGCGGGCTTATGTGAGGGCGGCAGTGAACCTCCGGGTTCCTTAAAAGCCAGTAAGTAAGTAATTAAATCCAGAAGTTTGAGATGGGCAGGGCATGTAGAACATATGGGCTAATCCAGAAATGCATATAGAGTGTTAATTGAGAGGTCAGGGGGGGAAAAGACCTTTGGGGAGACTGAGACATAGATGGAAAGATAATATTAAAATGGATTTGAGGAATGTGGAGATGTGAAGCTAGGGACTGGATTATTGTTGCTCAGGATAGGGACTGATGGCGGGCTTATGTAAGGGTGGCAATGAACCTCCAGGTTCCTTAAAAACCACAAGTAAGTAAGTAAGCAAGCAACTCAATTTTTATGGTTGCTTACAAAAGACAATGATCCCTCAGTGTATCCACCATATCCACAGAAATATCTTTGCTGGATAACTCTTTCAAAAATAGGTACTGCGGGAGTAATAATTGTTCATGCTAATTCAATTATTTGACCTTCCAATAAGAATCGATTAATGTATTTATTAAAAACTATTGCACTACCTAATGCTTAAATTTATTAAAATTAAATTTTTTATTTAACATAATTTCTTGCAAAAAAGGTAGTAATAAATCGTGGTGTCAGACAAGGGTGTCCTCTATCACCTTCTTTATTAAATTTATATATAGGTCAGTTTCTGTCAGATGTGTTTCCAATTCACTGTGGGCTAAAGCAAGGAGATGCACTATCACCTTTACTTTTTAACTTTGCCCTAGAGTATGCCATTAGGAAAGTCCAGGATAAAAGAGAGGGTTTGGAATTGAACGGGTTACATCAGCTGCTTGTGTATTCGGATGACATGAATATGTTAGGAGAAAATCCACAAACGATTAGGGAAAACACGAGAATTTTACTGGAAGCAAGTAAAGAGATAGGTTTGGAAGTAAATCCCGAAAAGACAAAGTATATGATTATGTCTCGTGACCAGAATATTGTACGAAATGGAAATATAAAAATTGGAGATTTACCGTATTTGCTCGCGTAATTTGCGCACCCTACTTTTTAAGGGATTATTTTGAACTTTATTTTTGCTCCGTGTATTTTGCGCACACATTTTACGTACATATTTTTTTCAGTGTAGTAGGGATTACGTACATATTTTTTTCAGTGTAGTAGGGATTTTCCTTCCCTACAGTCCATCGTAGGTCATTCACCAGCAACTGAAGTACCTGCTTCAGAAAGAAACCCCAAAGTCCCACTACTTTAACAATGCTTGTCCTTGGTAGAGACAAGTTACCAGCATAGAAAATTAGCCCTACCGTAAGTACTGATCTATACATATACTAATTGAGATAAACTCAGAACAGGACCTCTTATTTGAAAAATCCGCATATTTTACGCACCCCAATTTTTCAGTGGCCAAAGTTAATTAAAAAGTGCGCAAATTACGCGAGCAAATACGGTATCTTTTGAAGAGGTGGAGAAGTTCAAATATCTTGGAGCAACAGAAACAAATATAAATGATACTCGGGAGGAAATTAAACACAGAATAAATATGGGAAATGCCTGTTATTATTCGGTTGAGAAACTTTTATCATCCAGTCTGCTGTCGAAAAATCTGAAAGTTAGAATTTATAAAACAGTTATATTACCGGTTGTTCTGTATGGTTGTGAAACTTGGACTCTCACTTTGAAAGAGGAACATAGGTTAAATGTGTTTGAGAATAAGGTGCTTAGGAAAATATTTGGGGCTAAGAGGGATGAAGTTACAGGAGAATGGAGAAAGTTACACAATACAGAACTGCACGCATTGTATTCTTCACCTGACATAATTAGGAACATTAAATCCAGACGTTTGAGATGGGCAGGGCATGTAGCACATATGGGCGAATCCAGAAATGCATATAGAGTGTTAGTTGGAAGGCCGGAGGTGAAAAGACCTTTAGGGAGGCCGAGACATAGATGGGAAGATAATATTAAAATGGATTTATGGGAGGTGGGATATGATGATAGAGAATGGATTAATTTTGCTCAGGATAGGGACCAATGGCGGGCTTATGTGAGGGCGGCAATGAGCCAGTAAGTAAGTAAGTATAGACGAAGTCATTTTAAAATGGGAGATCAGTTTAAATAAAGATTTTAAAATAAATAATAAATGGTTAGATGCAATATTATTTGCCAATGATCAAGTAGTGATTTCCAGTTCTGAAGATGATCTACAAAGAGCCATTTTTACATTGGAAGAAATAAGTGCCAATTATAATTTTAAAATATCAAAGAATAAAACTAAAATTTTAGCATTT
Source organism: Periplaneta americana (assembly GCF_040183065.1). Lineage (NCBI taxonomy): Eukaryota > Metazoa > Arthropoda > Insecta > Blattodea > Blattidae > Periplaneta > Periplaneta americana. The sequence continues at coordinate 128,092,608 of NC_091130.1, read as the reverse complement.
AAAGGACATGATTCCTTAAGAGCAAAAATAGTAATTGATAATACAATTATAGAGCAAGTGAATAGTTTTAAATATTTAGGTTTTAACTTATCTTATATTAAAAGTGAAGATATTAATGACGAAATAAATAAATTGAATCTGACGTGTGGCACTATTAAAAGAACCCTTAAAAATACGAGGAAAGAAACAAAAATGAAATTTTATAAAGTAATGGCTGTTCCTATATAAATGTATGGATCGGAATGTTGGACGATCACTAAGAGACAAGAACAAAGATTGGAAGCAGTAGAGATGAGATTTCTAAGAAATATAACAGGATATACTCTACTAGATAAAAAACGAAATGAAGATATAAGAAAATAATTAAATATTTTCAACTCACTGATCGAATAGTTACGTAAATATAGGAACGCCTGGAAACAACATATTGCTAGAATGCCAGAAGAAAGATTTCCAAAACTGTTGTTAAATTATATACCTTATAGAAAGAGAAATATTGGACGCCCACACAGAAGATGTTCTGAACAATTTTAACAATTCTAGCTTTCATGAAACCGGAATGAGCCTATGGCTTAATCCTTGTATGGTGATGATGATGATGACATAATTTCTTTAAAAATTCACAATATGAAATCATCTAAACTGTTTATCACCAAAAGTAGAGTAACTACTTATCAAACGACATACTCTTTTCTATGGTAACCAATTTTCTTTTGTTTTTAACGAACGTTCAAGGCTACAATACCTCTTAGTGTGTGTATGTGTGCATGCATGCTTTAATTAAAAAATTTAAACTTCATGTGCTTTGTGTGTGTTTTTAGGCTTTCACAGTGAATGTGATCAGAATTAGACTTTTTTCTTATTTCATCATGTCCTGGAACTTCACATTTCCAATGTTTGAGGACTGCATACAGATTACATCATCAGTATAAATATATATGGTCAGAGGAGTTGCCTACTCTGTTGAGCTAGTTATGTTTGGCTATTCTAGGTGATTTAGCTCAGTCACCTGGAATAGCCATACCTATCTGCCCTGATGAACTTGTATGTAGTTACAGAATGTTGGAAATGTTAAGTTTCAGGACACGGTGAAATACTCAAAAGTTTGATTCTGTTCATTTGCTTTATTTCACATATTAAGTTTCATGGTGCCATAGCAGAAAACACAAAATTAAATAATATTGTTGATACATTAGGAAAGGAAAAATTAATGAAGTTACATTTTATAATTTGGAGTAGGCTACGTGCTGGCATCAGGTTTCCCCTTCTCCCTTCCTCATCTTCATCATCATCACTCATTCCAGACACTACACTTACACATACATTCACCCTAGTATACGACATAACTCTCCACAGATACACATCATGTACAGTGTGGCCTGCTGAAGTGGTGTACAACTAGAAAATGGGTCACAGTCCTGCCATCTATCCGCAATATAGGCGGAATCCGAATCACGCAAGTGAAGTGGGTAGGCATTAGATACACACACACACATTTTATAATTTTATTTAAAATCTCTGAGTCTATTAAGAAAGTAAAATAGTTGTTAGTGTTTTTCGGTTTATTTGTAGTTTTCTAATATCTTCTTCTTAAGCTTAGAAACATTAAAATATTACAAAATCGACACCTGGAAAATAAATGATTTTCCTCTATTAAGAAAATTACAATATGAATTTTTAAAGTTTGGACTGAAGAAAGAATACCAGAAGAGTGGAAAGATGTTTTAATCTGCCCAATATATAAGAAAGGGCTGAAACAGAATGTTCAAATTATAAGACACATCTCTCTGCTTATAAGATATTCACAAATATAATATTATCTAATGTTCAACCATATACACACCAAATATTTGATGATGCTCAAGCTGGATTGAGAAGAAATAGATCTATAGTTGATAATATAGCCTATTTGTTATACAAACACTGCTGGAAAAGAAAGTGAATTTGATCAAGATGTGCATATGCTGTTCAATGATTTCCAAAAAATTGTCAGCAGCATTGATAGACCTTTGGAATGTTATAAAAGAATTTGGCATCCCTCAGAAATTTATAAATTTTGTGAAAATGTTTATAATTGTATGTCAACAATTTCAGTGTTACTACTGAGTTAAACAGAAACATTCCTTGTCACGTGTTCAATTTAGTTATTGAAAAAATAAATTCAAGCAATAAAATTTTATCAATTTGGTACAAAGCTAGAGAGCAAAATGAATATATTTGTAGATGATTTTGTTTTGTTTGGTGAAAACGAATATTGTTGTTATTAAAACTTTACGAGGTAATTGGTCTTAGAGTAAATGTTGACAAAAACAATTTTGTGCTTACTCGTAATTTAAATGTACTGTAAATAACATCATCACAATTTATTGGCCTAATAGAGACACATTTGAAAGAGCAAACGACTTTATCTATTTAGAAACCTTAATTATTTGTAACAATAACCTATACACAAAGCAAATAAATGTTACTATGCATTATCCGAGATTAAACAAAAAAATGTTTAACGAAAAATGTTGAGAAAAATATTGGGAGCAGTTACCTCTGATTGAGGTTCTGGCTGATATATACATCTGATGTCTGATTAGTGAAATATGTAGCTAGTCAGCGATGTATACAATGGAGGGGAAAGGAAATGGCCACTCTACCCCATTATCTCCTGGCCTAGTTGCCTCATGAGTGATGCTTGTTGGTGTCACTTGTGGGGTCCAGAACTGTCTTCGGAGTTGACTAAACAACAATTAGGAGCAGTTCGAGATGCAAATAATTTGTAATGGAGAAAACTGCACAATAAAGAAATTTATGAATTTACAATGAACCTGATATTGCAGCCAGAATTAAAGCAAGAAGACTGTAATGAATTGGACATGTACTAAGAGCTCCAGAAGAAAGAAGAGTAAAAAGGGTGTTCACAGAAACTCCTTTAGGGAGAGACCACTGGGAAGACTAGGCAAGTTATTTGGACAATCTGAAGGAAGACTTAATTTTTTTTAGAAATTTATGATAACTGGAAAATTGTTTTTTCTGGATAGGGTGCAGTAGTATTGTATCATTCATTCATTTAGTGTTCTGCCCAAGGGAAGGCCTTTTACTGCAAATGCAGCATTCTCCAATCTTTCTTAGTCTCTGCATATGATCATCTATCATCTATTATCTGATATCTTTTTTTGCCTCGAAACTATTCTCCTGTTCACCATTTCTCCCATGCATCCTTCACTGGGCAGTTTCTTCTCAGCCAGTGACCTCTTCCTGATCAGTTTTAGCATCATTCTTTCTTCACTCGCTCTTTCCAATACAACTTCGTTTCTTATTCTGTCTGTCCACTTCACACATTCCATTCTTAGTATTGTAAATTCAACAGCCAAGAGTTTCATAGCCTGTAAGGCTTTATTAATAATAGTAAATAAAATTCTTCTTACAAAATTTTCCTCTGAAACATACAAGAAAGATGTTTGCAAATGAATGGGTGAGAATGAGACAGTCCAAAGCTACACTTTTAACAAAAGTAGTTTCTTGTGCGGGTTTATTTCTTACACTTAATGGGGAAGCGACTACTAAAATATAACATTTGCTCAATAAATGACGTAAATATACTTTGAAGAAGTTATTATATCACACCAAATAACATTAGATTCAACTTTTAATACACTCCTGTGTAATTTTGTCTTTGTGGCGTAGGATTATATCATTCTCTTCAAATAATTTATTTCTCATGTAATAATAATAATAATAATAATAATAATAATAATAATTTATTTAACCTGGCAGAGTTAAGGCCATACGGCCTTCTCTAACACTCAACCACTCAACTAATATCTGTATGTATAGTAAAACGAGTATGTGTAGCATAATATACTCTAGTTACACCCAGGTTCGATTTCTGACTAGATTAGTTAGAATATACAGTGAAACCTGTTCAAATCGGAACCTGAATAATCCGGAATCCTGTCTATTTCGGAACAATTTATTGGTCCCAGCGAAATTCATATGTATTATGTATAATTTTTCCTGAATAAAATGGAAACTGTCCAACGCGGAAACGGAAACTGTCTGCTACTGTTCAAAACGGAAATAATATTTTGGACACACTACTTTAATGTAAACTATATTTTGAAACAGTATGTGCTTTCAAGAAATGTACGAAATACGTAGGTTACTAAGATAAAAACAAGTTTTCTTTGTAAAATTTTTGAGGGTGCGAGAGTGTGTTGGCCTGGTGGTCATAAATTTTCTAGGCAGACGAGTCCCTTCAAAGATGTTCAATGCTTCACACCTGTATACTGTCGTAGCTGGGTAGAACGCAAGTGTATAGTGATTTCGTAATAAAAAAAAAAGGTTGCGTAAAAATGTTGCACTATCATTAATTGATGAAGTAAAAGTTGAGGAAAATGAGAAACGAAGAGTGTGGAAAATAATGTTGAAATTTATGAATGGAAAACTCGGGTGTAACTTAACACTTTCAAAAGTAAAGGCCGTATCATGAGTGAGTGGCTTGTGGTCAATAATGGTGACATAAAAGGAAACAGAAAACAACTGGTTACATAGAAATAAATGAATTGTTGTGGGAGTGGATTGTTCTTGCCCTTCCAAAGATCATGCAAATTTCTGGACCTATTCTACAAAGAAAACCCTTGAACTGGCAAAGAAATTAGATAATCCAGAATTCAAGGGTCCTAGTCCAACTAAATGTGCTGCGATATACAGTACAGTAATATAGTATAGTGTTAGATATTAAATTTAGTGTAATTAATAAACTTTATAGTGTTTAATGAGTGATTTACGATACAATTTATACAGGAAATGAGATTTTCATCAAGATCATTCACCAATTAAATAAGTGACAGGAAGCTGATTTCATGTCAGTAGTGTTAAACGGAATATTTTGTAATCATCATCATCATCATCATCATCATCATCATCATCTTCATGGTAGACCTCGGCCTGTTCCGCTCTCAAAATTCCGGAATATTTTGTAATTCCTACAATTTGTGGCATGCCATTTTGTTTTTCGTTTATAACAAATGATAAAATATTCCATTTAACTTCACACCTGAATAACACCGAAATCTGTCCACAACGGAAAAAAAATTAGGACCATGTCACTTCCGTCTTGAACAGGTTTCACTGTACTATATAATTGCACTGTTATTTATTGTCTTTTTCGTCTGATGTATACTATGTATGGAATGTCAGTTCCTTGTCTTTTGCTAACAGAGAGGAATCTTTCTTACCACCCTAAATCTACCGATTAACATTTTTTTTCTCTCTCTGTTGTCGAGGAGAGTCAAATTTAACATAATAAACCTTTCAACATTACGGTAGTACTTTTTAACAATATAATCACGTCCTTGAGCGGTATGACAGAATATCTGGATGCCTGGAAGAAATTGCTTTTGCAAAAGCTAATACTTTTTAACAGTATAATCACGTCCTTGAGCGGTATGGCAGAATTATCCGACCAAAGAAAGGTTCATTAATTATTTGGAAATATTTCAACTGCGCGGTATTTTCCGTCCGGCCCCCCCGTAGCTTGCTCGCCTCCCTCTGTTTCTCCCTCCCATTCTCTTTCACAGGAACATTCTTACGCTAGCGCATGCGCGTGTGGCTCAAGGTTTCGTCCACACCTGCTGCTCAAAACGCGTCAGTTTGTCAGGTGAATTATGGAATGAAATCATTTCTTTGTGAAGCTAGAGTTCATACTTTAGAAATTCAAACAAGTCATTTGAAGATTCGGATGGTAAATAAATATTCGCGTTACCCCACGTTGAAACAGTAACATTTCATTCTGCCTTTATTCTTCGGGTATTATGTTTCGTAATCTGACTGCATTTATCTAAGCGGTGTTTGTACATAGATTCAAAATAGTAATATATTTTAACTATAACAGTTATGAACCAGTTTCTTTTTAGTTGTGATAGAAGTGTCTATATAGAGATACTAATTACTCCATCTGTATCTTGAAATCACGTCAATAAAACAACTGCTATTTCTGCGCATAGATGGCAGCACTTTTCGTAACAACTGGTTCCCTCTGGTAGTTGCTTTCAGGTGACTGCCATTATATGACATCAATTCCAAAATGGCGCAAAGTATTTGAGAGATGTAGTGTTCAGAAGTGAAACACTAGATAGACAAAGAAATTAGTCATTGACAGGAGTACTGCTGTTTAGTAAAATCCTCCGGGGCGGGATTAAAATAATATTTGAAGTGGGATTTTCGTTGTATTTAAAATCTGATCCTACAGTTCGATCTGAAAGTTTTGATATTTTTTTTTACCCCGAATCGAATTTGGATGCGATTGGGAAGTTGAGTCCGATGTGAAAGTACGGGTCCTCGCCCAGCCCTTTGCGGTTCCAAAGAACTGACGCAGATTACAGGAGGGATCAATTATAGCTGGGCCAGATTACATTATTTAAGTGTTTAGAATAGTAGAATAATTACCGGTAGTGTCAAAATTGAGTGAAACGTCATGTCACAAAAAATGTGGAACAATATACCCGATATGTTTTTCGTCACTCCAATAATGGTGGGATATGAGTAGATAGTGGTGTGATAATTATTTATTGATTAGCCGGTATAGCAGTTACTTTAGACTTGTGTGAATACAGAGTTCAGTATATATTCAGTTTCTTATAATTGGTAATAGGATTTTAAAAATTAGATTGCATGATAGTGGAAATTGGAGTATTCATAACGTATTCATTTACTCCTTGCATCGCTTATTAGTAGGCCCTTCAAAGTTGTATTAGTAGTAGATTAGTAATTATTGATTTTATTCTCACTCATTTATCACGTTCATTTCTGAAAGTGAAGAACAAAAAAAATATATTATAAAAAAAAAGTTTTCGAAGATTGAATCATTTTAAAACATGGTTCAGAATTCTAATTTAATATTACTTGAGGTCTTTCAGAAATGATGTATAAATTCCATGTTCATGCAGATGAACTTGGCATGTGTTGTTGACAGTTGTTGTAAGATTTTTCAGTAACAGATATTGCATGAAATTGGAGAGTAGTAAACTAATGGAATATTAGTTTTCATGTTTCATAAAAATGCATGAGTAATTTGTGTTTCTCTTTAGACTTTCAATGTGAACTTGAACTACAAAATACATATGTAGAACAGCAATTACAGTTACCAGTTGATTATAACAATGTGGGCTAACAATTGTAGATTTTGTTTTAAAAGAATGTAGTTTGGTTTCTTACAGGCCTATCTTTAAGATATTTCATTTTGTAATGCAAAGATTGTAACTTAATGAAATTACATCTTTGTAAATGTAACACTAAGAAAATATTTCCCAGTAACATGTCACTGTTTCTTTTTATACCATAATAATTAATAGTCTATACTATGGTAGGGGTTGAAAATTTTCATATTGTGGCCTATGTAGGCTAATATGGAACTGCTTCTTAATTTAAATTCTCTCATTCTAATTATTTTTCTGAGTAGGGTCCTTGGGTCTAGTTAGGAAGGAATAGTTTAAAAAAAAAGTAAAAATTTATATACATAATGACCCTTGTCTATATAGTAACAAGCTATAGTTTGATCCCAGTGAGGGCATTATTTCCCGAGTTCGAGCCTTGTAAAATTATGTTATTTTGGTTTGTTGTAGGACTCTTGGATCTAGTTATTAAGAAGTTATGAATTTGTATAATTGACTGCTTTAAAACCTTTACAACAATGGAAGGAGATGAGAATATTGTCCACTGCTGTGGAGTAATGGTTAGCCTGTCTGACCATGAAACCAGCTGGATTCAAATCCTGGTTGGAACAAGTTACCTGGATTTTTCCCTCAACTCATTAAGAGCAAATGCTGGGTAACTTTCGGCGTTGGACCTTGGATTCATTTCACTGGCATTATTACCTTCATTTCACTCAAACCCTGGATAACTATTGCAGTTGATAGAGCGTCATAAAATAAACCATTAAAAATATATTGCAGTGGAGAAGTGAAAGAACTTAACTGGAAACAATTTAAGTGTTGTCAGTTAAGTGTTATTGTTTAATTGTTACATCATTTGTAGGGTTCTCATATTCTGTTACATGGTTTGTAATTTATTGCACATTTCTGCTGTTATCTGCAATCTAATTAGGCCTATTTATGATTGAATCTATTATCTCGAAATGTTACAATGTTACCTATGGTATCATTTGTGGTATTATTTATTAATCTAATTATCTCTAATTGAATCTATTATCTCAGTATCTGCGATTGTTGATATTGAAAATGTATTATTTCATCATTCTTCAAGCATGGTTATGGCGAATTAGATGCAGTCGAGATATTGAAAATTGTGAATGTCAATTTGTTTGTAACATTTAGGCCTTATTTGTTTATTTAGCCTATTTAGTTCCAATATTGTAAAATATAGATAGGCCTATATGTACATTGTCTATGTAATGTACTCTTCCATTTTTGTACAAGATTTACTGCAATCAGTAATACGAATTCTTAATTCCTTCATAGTTAGACCTAAGAGTCCTGCGCTTAACCCTAATTACTTGTAATTTAAAGGCACAACTTCAGGAATTAATGCCTTCACTGGGTTCAAACTCTTAATACCCATACTATTTAATTATTTTAAATTATAATTTTACAAGACTCAAGCTCAGGAAATATGCCCTCATTGGGTTCTAACTATGGCTTGTTATGGACCATTATTTATATAAATTTTAACATTTTTAACAACTACTTAAGCCACTGGCATTGCTCAGTCGTCTAAGGTGCTTGTCTACTGATCCGAAGTTGTGCTCAGGTGCGGGATTGATTTCCACTTGGGCTGATTACCTGGTTAGTTTTTTTCCTGGGGTTTTCACCAACCATAAGGCGAATGTCGGGTAATCTATGACGAATCCTGGTTCTCATCTTGCCAAATACCATTTCACTATTACCAATCTCATCGTCACTAAATAACCTAGTACTTGATACAGCGTCATTAAATAACCAACTTAAAAAAAATTAGTACTTCATACCATACTCAATTATAACTTGACAAGGTTCGAACTCAGGAAATTATGGCTTACTACTATTATGAGCAAGGGTCATCATAAGGAGTATAAATGTTGACGTATTTTGAACCACTTCTTCATAGATAGAATCAAGAGACCTACACCACCAAGAATACTTAAGTAGATAACAATAGCCTATAGTACCTTCATTATTTTATTCTGATCATTTTTTATTGAAAAGTACTCTCTGCATTTCGAAAGTAATATTATGTATACATCTGTATACGCCCAAAATATCGCAATCACTATTGTAAGATGCTTTACCCATATTTTTCTTTTAAACAACAAAGTGGTCTTATTAGTGATATATCCTCATCAACTTAAAAGTATAGATCTATGTACCTTCTTTAACTGTTAGGAATATTAGTTTCAATGGATATAGTTTCATTTGAATGGACACCAAAAACTGTGTAATACATCTTACATAAATATACAGAGTACAGACCATTATATTGAGTATCGTATGCATCTATAAGAAGGGGAAAGGATATGGCGACAGGTTCTTGAGGTTACTTTTCTCTCTCCCTCCCTCTTTCTCCATCTATGTACAAAGGCTGTTAGATAGAAGAGCATCTATTTTTCTGCAAGTTTGCCTCAATTATTCTCCCCTGAATACGTCTGTTTGTGTCTAAGAATACAACAGCTTTGATAAAAATATTATAAAATGCTATGTTCGCCATTTTATGTCTCATGTGATTTTTTGTTTGTGTGAAAGAATTTTATTATATAAGGATTACTATATATATTATAGTCGCGACGTTGTTATTCCCGGCATGACTCCTCCTCTTTGCTTACATCTTAGGAAGTGAAGGCTCTATAAAGGCTAGGTATGTAGTATCGTTCGCCATTTTTGTTTTTTCGTTGCCGAGCTACCAGACGAGGGATCTATTTGCCACACTGTTAAATATTATCTTGTCGTAGCTTCTATGATAATAAATCAAACGCACTGTAATTCAGCAATAATTGAGCGGCAAATAACGTCCTCGTGTGCTTTCTGCGAACGCCAACGAAAGAGCCAAAATGGTGGGCGATTATATATTAAATATTTATCCAGCCTTAGGAAATGCTTAACATCTTCATCAGCGAATCACAAGACGGACACGTTTAAATGTAGCCGACCTGCAACGTGATTGGCTGCCGGAAATTAGAGCGACGGGACTATAATAATTATTATATATATATATATATTAATGAGTTTTTTTTTTCTTCTTCTTCTTTTTAGTTGTTGCAACTTTCTGACCACTCTCTGTTGCTTTCTTACAGTCATTAGCTACATTTTGTACTGTCGTTAAACTTTTCCCAACTGCTGTAGCTGCTTTTCCATAGCTCTTTCCTACGGTATTATTAGTCCCTTTTTCTGTTCCTCCTTGTGTTATTTATTATGCCTTTTTTCGTCTGATCTAACTCATGTACAACGGAACTGTAGTTTGCGTTTTTGAGTTTCCATGTCACACTACTTTGCTTCAGATAGAACACAAACAGTGGTGATGCACACTCTGTACCACTGTGCATACTGCATTGATTGCCCTCAATAAACAAGTTGAAGCAAAACAAATTAACGAAGATTTAACACATGAAAGCATGAACGTTATCAATTTCATGACAAGGAATAGCAGGAAAAGTGAAATAATTGGTAAGGAAAAAGAGGTAAATATTAAAATTTGATTGGAAATGTTCTGATTCAAGTTATAGCCACATTTTTAATATTCGTGTGGAAATGGAGGAGGCTGAAATATAGGCATGAGTCTATTTTTGGTTAGTACTAGCACTGCTGGTACTACCACAGATCATTTCTACATTTCTAATGAATATGGTCATTAGTATGAGAACTGAGCAGAGAGAACCTGTCCTCGTAGAAGAGTAGAAAAACTGAAATGTTTTCCCTTACCCACTTTTTCATTACCTTCTGTTGATTGTTACTTCGAATCAACTTCGTTGTTTAACACGAGCATTGTAAAGAAAACTGATTTATTGCTAACATAATCTTGAGTATGAAATAATATTCTTTGCATATTTAACCTAATAAATCTTCATGGAAATATTTCCAGTTAAATCACTTGGGAATATACAGGGTGTTAAAAAACAGCATTCAATATTTTGACAACAGATGGTAGTATTCATCAAAGCAAGAAGAAAAGTCCTGGAACATGGGTTCTAACATTAATACCTTCTGAGAAATGAGTACTTGCTCATCAACAAAGGAAATGCTCAGTGTGATTTCCATACAAAAAAAAAAGAGCATTTAGTATTCTAAGGGGTGATGGAAGTCATCAAAACAAGAAGAAAAGTCTAATAAACGTGGGTTTTAAAATTACATTTTGTACGAAACGAAGCTTTTGAAATTGGTATTGATAGAATAGCATATCTTCTAATGTGAGCTCTTTGCTTCCTATATTATTACGATGTACCAAAGTACATATAATATTTCAGTGCAGAAATTATGCGTCATCATATGATGATTGAAGAGTGAAACAGAGAAAAATTCTTTCCAGCACCGGGATTTGAACCCGGGTTTTCAACTGTACGTGCTGACGCTTTATCCACTAAGCCACACCAGATTTCAATCCCGATGTCGGATCAAATCCTCTCAGTTTAAATTCCACCTCATAGGTTCCCTCTAGTGGCCTACCCTCATGCACTGCATCATAGAGATGTATGACAATGGCACAAAAGGTAGAGTCGAATATTTTCAGATTGGTAGTGCTAGAGAGCTCATTGACCAAAATATTCCATTGGTTAAAAATTACGTAAAATATTCCACAGAAAGAGTGTGTTATGCAGGATTCTATGCAACAAACAGGGTATTTTGTAAAGGTGGTATATATGAAATGTTCAGGGACCTGACAAAAAAGTGCATTGCATAGAATAGTATAACAGTGGACACCTGTTATCTGGGTATTATTGTATATTATTTCATGTGCATCATTTGTGAAAGATTTACTCCTCATTACTTAATATGATCAAAATTAATAGTTTAGGAGAAATCACTGTACACAGATGGACAAACAGAGACATACAGTATATTCGTTATCCAGGATGCTGCAAGCATTTATTCCCACAAAAATCTCAGCAGTACTGTCTCTTTATATTGTGCATAATAAGTAAAGAATTTTAGAGAATTGCATATATCTTAAATATGCCATTTAGCTACTGATAACACTTCTATCATTACAGAAAAGAAAAAAAAATAGCTAGTGTTATGGTCTGAAATGAAACTGGAATAAACAGAAATGTAATGAAATTGAAAACAAAAAACTGATACCAATTTTATATAATCTTGTCAGGTTGAGGCAGGAAACACCATTAAAAAGTTAACATGATTTCGGAAGGAAGATTCTTGAAATTTTAAAAATGATGGAAAGTTGCTTCTACTTCAGTTTAGCAGTGATAGTGGGATATATACTTTGGAACAAGCCTTAACATTCTTGCACCATCCCCTTGCCTGAAAGCAGCTTTGACATATGCCAAAAATCACATTTTACAGAGTTGCCACGTCTTTTGCTAAGTACAATATAATACAGTAGCGTGCAAATTAATCCGAACAACGTAATTACTTATGCAAAAACGCTCAAACGGGATAAAAAAAAAGGATCTAAGACATACCTCAGTAATCTATGTGGCCTCCCTTGTTCCTAATAACAGCTCTGAGACGATTTGGCATGGATTCCACTAATTTCCCACAAATATTCTTCATTTCTTCATCGCGAAACATACACCAATGAGGGCAGAAATCATCATCTCCTTTGTAGAACAATCCATTTTTTGCATTCTTCTTTTGCAAATTGACCACAAGTTCTCAATGGGGTTGATGTCGGGTGAGTTGCCTGGCCAGGGGAGTACCTCAATATTCTTCTTGTTGAAGAATTCTGTAGTTTTTCGAGACGTATGGCATGGTGCCAGGTCTTGTTGGAACACACCTCTGCCATCCGGAAATGATTTTTGCAGCTGGGGTACGCTTCTGGTTTCCAATAAGTGAATATATTTGTCAGAATTCATCATTCCCTTGATAGGTATTAATGCTCTATGCCCTTCATGTGTAAAACAACCCCAAAACATTACTTTAGGGGAGTATTTGGGTGCTTGTTGGAGATGAGCTGCTGTTACTTTTTCGGATCCTTTCCATACGTAAGAAACACGGTGGCCGTGGACCTCGAAATGAGACTCATCAGAAAAAAGTACATTCTTCCAGTCATTCACTGTCCAGTGTTGATGTAATTTTGCCCACATTAAGCGTTTTTTGCACATATCAGGGGTTAGCAGTTGCTTCTTAATAGGCTTACGAGCCCTTTGTCCAGCTTCCAAAAGCCTACGCCGCACTGTTGTGACGTGAATATTCGCCCCAGTGGTAACCATTAACTCGCGGGCTAAGTTGACAGCAGTTAGTCTAGGATTTAATTTACTTTTCCTGACAATTAAACGATCATCTGCAGGTGAAGTCTTCCTTTTCCGGCCACAGTTTCCTTTTTTCTGGGGTGTGATGAATCCAGTCTCCCTGTATCGTTTTATGATCGAATTAACAGTAGCCAAACCGATGTGACATTCTGCAGCAATTTGCCCCTGTGTCATAGAAGAATGCTCTGCTAATGTTATAATTTTAGACCGTTTTCGTGGAGTTGTATCCATTTGTGAAGACGACAGAATGTACACAGGATTGTAGTATTAAGTCTTCAACACAACTGAAATGCTTATAAGTACAAAATGACAGGCAAAATGTCACATATTATAAAAAAAATAATGACAGACCTTCAACAATGGAATTACACGTACTACAGAAGTCAATTAAAGCGGTATGAGCAGCTGTGAGGCAAACAATGACAAAAAATGTAAAAATATATCGTGTTCGGATTAATTTTCACACTACTGTACATTATGAACCCTTCGATTATTACGAAAACCAAAACGCATTTTAACACTCCAACAAAATTCCCATAAAAACTTTGACGGTTTCTGATTAACATGCATAAAATCACATCCAGATATCGTGTCTCGATAATTTATTTACATGTGAAGTTGAAAGGGTTTCATGTGGACACCCTGTACCTATATGTTGAAGAAGCATCAGTGACACTGAATGAAGATTTTTTTTTCTTAATTTGAATGAAATTGAGGTGGCATGGATACAATGAAATGGTTTCCATGCATGGAGAGTTCCATGGCTTGAAGAATTAATGAAAGAGGAAGTCTGTACAACAGTAATGCTCACCTGTTCAGAGCACTCACCAAATCTGTGCTCATTTTATGCTAGCAAAAAATCTTATGATTAGGAACTGCAGGATCTATAGTCGTTATGCTGTTATTCCCAGCGTGACTCCTCCTCTTTGCTTATGTCTTAGGAAGTGAAGGCTCTATAAAGTCTAGGTAGGTAGTATCGTTCGCCATTTTTGTTCTTTCATTGCCGAGTTATCACATGAGGAATCTATTTGCCACACCGTTAAACATTATCATGTCGTAGCTTCTATGATAATAAATCAAACGCACTGTAATTCAGCAAATAATTGAGCGGCAAATAACGTCCTCATGTGCTTTCTGCGAACGACAACGAAAGAGCCAAAATGGCGGGCGATTATATTAAGTATTTATCCAGCCTTAGGAAATGCTTAACGTCTTCATCAGCGAATCACAAGACGCGCCATTTAAATGTAGCCGATCTGCAACGTGATTGGCTGCCGGAAATTAGAGCGACAGGACTATAATTACAGATTCTCCCCCCCATTTGTAAATCAAATGAACTCTTCTTGAATGAAACAAGTGATAAATTGTGTCCTGACTTCAAAAGGACAGAAGTGACTGCTGATGTGAAACTTGTTGTCTAGTGTCATGATGTACATAGTTTTAATGTATATTTCATCCTATTATTTCTCCACTAGTAAATATAGAACAAAAATGAAATTAGCACTCAGTAAGATCCATACTTTGATGGATTTCTTACGTCTGTTTCTATTAGTCCCAGCTATTTTTGTGTTGAACCGTTAAATATGACAAGCCATGCATGTAGCAGAAGAAATTACTTGCAATTGCAGACTACAAACAGTACTTTGTAATGTGTCATACTCTACCCCAGAAAGTACTATCACTGAGTGACACACATACAGAGAGATATGGTAAGAAGTATAACTATTTTGTCCATTTCCTCTGTTTCTTGAGAAAGAAGCTTCTCTAGTCTTGACAGTTGAAGTCATATGATAAATACATCATTTAAATCTCAATTGAATGAATTTGGCTTTATCAGTTACCCTTTGCGGCATAGTGGTTGTTCAGAAGAACCACCGTTTTCTTTCTTCCTAAATTTTATGGCACAGATATTCCACCAAGGAACCACCTCTTGAGTATACACGAATCTATTATTATTGAAAGGTCACATGTCCACTTTTTTGACAAATTGAGTTATGACCACCATCCTGTTCTTCTTAGTATAGTGCACCGTTTGCTGAAGAAAAGATACAAGTATGTGTACTCTAACAAATGTTACAGTGTAAAAAAATTTGTTTAGTATTGAAAGGGCACGTGTCCAGGACATGTGACCTATCAATAACAAACTCGTCTCTTCTCACATCATTCATTGTATGATGTACAATATAAAACTCCATAATTCCATTCTTTGTTTACAACAGTTAAAAATAGCGAGTAGTTGAATCTTTAGAGAAAGGAGTGTCTAAAAATCAGAAAATATACTTTCAAATTTCACACTATTCAGTTATAGTTTTTTATGCTAAGTCCCCGGGCATCATAATTGCATACGAATACGTGTATATTGATGGAGTAATAATACACACATTCATGTTACTGCTTAGAACCAATGCTATGTATCCTAATGACTTGAAACTACCTGAAAGTGAAGCATGTTATGGAAAATCCCAATAAATAAGAAGAAAGTTGAAGATGTCAGCAAAGTTATGCAGTATGTACTTTCTGAATATCTTCAATTTTATGAAGAAATTGTCCAGTGGCCGACAGAAGAAAGGAACAGTAAAGATGACTGAAAACTTCAGAGGAAGTGTTTAATGAAGAAACTTAAAAGTTCTTATGCTTTTAAATTGCTTATTTCAGAAATAAGAGATCTTGCCTCAGCAAAATAGCCTATGTTCTTAACAGTTATATTCATAAGTATTTGTTAGCCAATAATAGGTGAGACACATTTAGGAACATAAAAATTTATTTCATTATGTTTTACTTACTGTTTATTATTAAAAGGGCACAAGTCCATCATAAATATAATTTTTTTACAATTAAGTTTTAGTGATGTTAGCATTAATTTATGCATGTAATGTAACTTTACACCTCTGTTGTCGAATAAAAAACATGTGATTACACTACTAAGTACCATTTGCAAAATAAACAGTTTTTTGCTTCTCCTGTAAAATTACGAAAGTGGACATATGACCTTTAAAAAATAATCGATATAGAGGTTCCATCTATGTTTTGAAATTGTGTGCAGAGTTAAAATGTTGGAAAAAATTGATCGAAGCTTTGTTATGAATTATGATCCATGAAATGAAAAACATAAAAAATTAATTTGTGCTGCAAAAGGTTAATCATTGAAGTTTTTAACGAATTTTATAGTGTTCCAAGAAAACTGAATATTATGTTTCAACCAATTAGAATGCATATTATTTGCAAGTAAAGGTTTTCTGTTATTTGACGTAAATGAGGAGTGATTGTAAACTTTGTTTGGAGCTCTCTCATAACTCGTCCAGGAACAGGTCCTTTACAACAGTACTGTAAACCTGCGATACAGGACTCCCATCCTCACTTAGCTTCCAAAGGAAAGTCTTGCTAAGGATTTTTATCACCCTTAAAAATCCATTACCCTCGACCAGATTGTAGCCTGTGAACTTCAGATCTAATGGCAAGTGTGGTCACCAAGGAGGACGCGTTAAAGAATGATAAATATATGCAGAAAAAATATGAATATTGTTTTATTTATCTGTGATCTGCATTGAATTGAATTAAAGGAGAGGGAATTGGGAGGAGAAACTTTAAAGTGTCCACACCTGAGGAGTAACGGTTAGCACATCTGACTGTGAAACCAGGTGGCACGGGTTTGAATCTTGGTCGGGGCAAGTTACCTCGTTGAGATTTTTTTCTCAGGATTTTCCCTCAACCCAATACAAGCAAATGTTGGGTAACTTTCGGTGCTGGACCCCAGATTCATTTCACCGGGACTTTATCACCATTTCATTCAGATGCTAAATAACCTGAGATGTTGATTCAGCGTCGTAAAATAACCCCAAAAAAAATTAGTTACGCGAAAACGTTTCCTTGCAAGAGAGTTCAGGGCTGCGAAAAACTGAATATGTGAGCTCCAAACCTGTTGGCCACTTGTCTCACTCCAGTTTTTGCTGCTCTACTGAAGGAGCTGTAGAAAATTTTGAAGTGGTAAAAGGAGATAAAGAATCTAATCTAATAGCTAGAACATAATGGGGTAGAGGGGGAGGTATTAGAGCAGCTGACTGCAGGATCGGAAGAAGAAATGCCAGAAGGTGTAAGTCTGCACATTGAAAGGTACTTAGGTGAGATAACTCTGTATCACTATAATGATTATTAAAATATGTTTCATACACCAACCTATATCAAGTGTAAAAAAAATTTGCGACAAACCTAACAAGCCTGTTAATCACATTATGAGGAACAGTTCGAGATAGGGAATCTATGTTTGGCAACCTTTCTCTTCCTACTTTTTTTGCCTTAAAACAGTCCCTTGAATAGCAACCTTTCCTACATTCTAGAACTTGTCCGAGGAAGGTGTTGGATTTACTGACAGACCAATTTGTCATATCTTTTTATTACAGTATTATTAGAGCAAATCTCCAAAATTCCACTTACATTAACAGTGCAGACATTGCAGTGTCTAAATAATGAGATCCTTGTCCAACATCGCTGGTGTTGTTCTTTCACCATAATATTTGCAACATGTACTGGTAATTGTGTTCAACACCATGTACGAGAATGTAGACTCCATCACACTAGAAATATTACGAGAAGCAATTATGTAAAAAAAAAAAAAGTGGAAAAATTCCAAGTTGCAATGGAATTAGTATAGAATTAATTATATACGTGATACAATGAAAAATATTAATATTAGACTTCTTTAATGTATGCTGCTAGAATTATAACATACCAAATGAATGGTATGTAGCCCAGATAAAAAAAGGGGGTAGGAACAAATTATCATGACATTAGAATACATGATATAAACAATTCATTGTGTTCTGCCCAAGGGCAGATCTTTCACTGCAAACCCAGCATTCTCCAGTCTTTCCTATTTTCTGCCTTCCACTTTGTCTCCAAACAATAAGCACGAATAATTGAAAAATGACTCCAATAACTGATAGTTTGGTATTAGATATGCAACATGGTTTCAGGAAGGGGAAGTCCTGCACAGACTCTATATTTACTATAACCCAGCTTATTGAAAAACGTCGTAAATTCAGTTTGCAAACATATTTCGGTTTTATTGTGTACAAGGAGGCATTCGAGAGGGTAAACAGAGAATTATTATGGGACATACTATTCAACAGAGAAGTACCTCAATATCTCATTAAAACAGAGCCTATATAAAAACAATGTAATACAGATAAAATACAAAATAGTAGACAGAAAATGGCCGGAATAAGTGAAGTTCAACAAGGCAGTCCTCTTACTCCCATACTTCTTAATATATATTATATTAGTGTAATATGTTACTAGTCTGTGATGTATGCAATGGAGGAAGGAAGGAACTGGCCACCATATGCTGGCTTAGTTGCATTGTGAATGGTGTCACTCATGAGGTTCCAACCTATCTTCGGAGATGAAGTAATAAGAACTTGGTCTGAGGAGATTAGGCATTTTACTATTGACAATGTACATTTTACAGCACTTTTATTTCCAGATGACAGTTAATCCACAGTTAATTCCCGATTTACCACGAAAATCGTCTGTAACTGCATTTAGATTGACAACAGGTCATGATTGTTTGGCCAAACACCTGCATAGAATTGGAATATATCAGTCCCCTAACTGCCCATTGTGCAACTCAAACCAAGAAATGGATTCGGAACACCTCAAAATCTGTGCTTCAGTGACTGGCCATGATAATATCTTTGAAAAATATTGGAGTGCAAGAGGTCAAATGACTTTATTGTCAAATGCCTGGCATTAGAAAACAACATTTTCAGACCAAGTAATTGTCAGCTGCAATGAAAATGCAATTTTAAAATTAAATGAAGTAACCAGTAATTTTAGTATGACCATCTCTATTGATAAGATAAAAACAGTGTCATTCTTGGAATCTTACCCAGTCAGAACAAAAATTGTATTAAATAATAAAATTACAGAACATGTGAATATATTCAAGTATCAGACTGTTGTAACCTTCAAGAAGAACCGTACAATAGATTACAAGTTGAATTCTTTTAATTATTTTGTGGAATTATACATCGAACACTAGGTAGAGAAGTTCGAAAATATGCATTACTGAAGTTTTATTAAGTGACGGCTTTACTAGCTTTATTATATGGCTGTGAAAGCTGGGTTATAAGTAGGCTTGTAATGTTGGGGACCAGTTACAAATATTGACTGCAGCATGGTACATAGGCCAGGAACATGAGCTAGTATGAGGACATTGACTTGGTTCTGCGATCGATTATGGGAATAACAAGGTGAACATGAAAAAATCTGAACAGTTCTAAAAGTAAATATAAGTTACATAGCATTACAAAGATATATCTTTACGTACCTTTCATTATGTGCAGAAGAATTATCATAGAATTATTTGTGGGTTTGAGTTTTCTCCTTTCCTTCAGGATCTGTACAATTACAATGCACAACAACATACATCTTCAATCCAAAGGTGAATCTTCTCCGATTATCACGAAAATAATTTTTATATCTAGAATAACTTTGTTTCACATCACATGTGTATGATTGGCGAACAGAGTATTCATCAGGTACACTGTTTTCGCATGCTAGAGTACTGACTGATGAACGGATAGTAAACTTGAAATCACTGTAATGCACCCTGTTGGTCCCCAACATGACAAGTCTAGTTATAAGTAATCACAGTTAATATAGTTATCATTTCAAATTTATATGATAACTATAAATAAATAAAGCAATGGTGTAACATCCTCGCACATACTCCAAGTTGGAAATCACTGCACTAGACTCAATTGGTGGCATATCTGTCATTAATAAGAGTTTCTTGTGAGAAATTCCAGAACAATCTGCTCGTTTTGTGCATAGATGTAGAGATTGTCTGCGGGAAAGTTCTCAGTTAAATAGGAAAAAGGGAGAGGAATAAAAATATAGAACATGAAGTTGAACCTCCCCTCCTTTTTAACAGTATAGTACTGGTATTCTGCCATTGCACTGTAAGTCGTGCAGCCATTTTTAAATGTTTACACCATTTTCTGCTCAGATTTATGTAAGTATAAAAGTTTTTTCATATAAGACAGTATGTTCGTGGTCTGTCATTGATTAGGGTACAAGACGGCGAATCTTACATTTCAAGTTTTTGATACTATAAGACAGATTCATTGTAAAGTGTGCAAATTCACTATTTCCACTACAGAGAATATAGAAAATTAATTTGTTATAAAGAATAGTTTTGGTTTTCTATCTTTGGGATTCTCTTCCCACTCTACCAGTGCCACCAGGTTGTCTTTCGACATTGCTGGTCTTTTCTCCTGGCTGTGGCTTATGTGTAACACACTTCTGAGATTGGAGTACCTGGAAGGCAGAGTTATGTTGCTCCAATGATATGGTAGAATAAGCACATATGAATATGTAGCGCTAGAAGAGAGCTTAAATATAGACTTAACCTAAATTCCAGACCATGGACGAATACAGGAACAGTACTCTGTATTGCACTAGACCTGTAGAGGTTATCTAGTTTTTCAGTCTCGTCAAGTATGATGGACAAGACAAGACAGGTAGTCTTTCCAGGTCATGTGACATGAAAGTGAAATGGTTAAGTAGTTCCAAAAGTCAGATATTAAATCTGAATATTGTATGAAAACCCCAAATTCTTCTTCACAAGTAATTCATTGTGAAAACGTGAAATGTCATATCAACCTATTATTTTTTATAGAAGTTCTGGCTCTGATATATATATATATAACAGATTGGCCATGTTAAAAACAGTAACATGTGGACGAGAACAACCACCAAGATTGCCACCGTCGGTTGGGAATGACCACTAGATGGAAGTACAGTTGCTCCATGCAATTCAGTTGAGATTTATAATGTGACTTTTATGCAGTAGCTAGACGGCAGTGTAGTGAAATGAATAAATGTTGCCATCAAAGCCTATAAGGATGAGCAATCTGTTATATGTGATCTGGGGTTCTGGTAACAGTTTGAATTGTTATTGCTATTGATGTTGACCGAAATTCAACAGGCTACCTTTATTTCTAATAATTGCATTAAGTTTCACTATTATGATCTTATTTGAATTAATAGTCATGGTAGTAGAAGTAGTAGTATTTTGTTCTTTTCACTTTTTGTTAAATTTCAATGTTTGTGTATTTTGTGACCTGATGGAGTGTAAGAGAAGGCTTTATGGCCTTATCTCCACCAGTGTAAATAAATAGTAGTAGTATCAGAAATTTTGCAGCTGTGGCCACTTTTTGTTCCAGATTGCCACCTCTCTTGATTTAGAGCATCTTTCTTTTTTTTAAGTCCTTTGGTAGAAATGATTTCTCTGATGCTCTCATACCATGATCTCCAGAATCTGCCAAATGTAATATTTCCAGCTGGATACCATTGAAACATTCTTTTAAGCCATTGTAGATGATCCATCATAAGGTGTCCAAATCATTTTTTTTTTTTTTTTCTTTCTTTAACTGTCTTCTCTGCTTTCTTTCGTCTCCCTAATTTTTCATTCCAGATTCTTTGTAGTTGAGATTCTCTTTCACTTCTTAAATAGTCTCTTCTTTTTCATTTCTGCATTCTGAGTCTGTACTTCACAGAGGACAGTTTCAACCAGTGTGTTGTCTATGTTTATTTTATACTTTCTGTAACTTATGTGTTTTTGTCTTACCATATTGGGTTCAGAGATTTCAAAATTGTGCTTGCCTGTTCAATATGTATTTTAATATCTGCAGATTCAATTTAATCTTTAGTGACTGTGGTGCCTAAATATTTCAGTTCATTCACCTGTTTAATCAGTTCTCCTTCAGCATGATTTCATATTTAGTACCCCGAATTAATAATTGTCATTCCATATTCCTGATTTGTTTATAAAGTCTCAGAAGGCTGAATTCTAAGTCCTCGGCATCTTGAGCAAATATTAGGCCTTCCTGGTAATGTTCAAAATTCAAAATGAATAAATAATTATTAACTATAGGCATGCCCATTTCTCTATACCAGTGGTTCCCAAAGTAGGAGTCGCAACCCCTGGGGGGGGGGGGTCGTGTAAACAACTGAGGGGATCGTGAGATGATTTATAAAATAAGACAAAAGCATCTTATTAACTTACATTTATTTTGTATTTAGAAACATGAACATAAATATGTTTAACATAAAAATAAAAAAATGTTTCAGTGGTTATAAAGTAAAAAATAATGCGATAAATAATTCTTTTTTTAGAAAGTAACTTTTCAAATCTGAACTCCGTATTCCATACATACAATGATATTTTTAAGTTCAAAGAAATATCTCGCTTTTGTTTTGATTGATATCATAGACAAGAAACTTATTTTGCATAAATACTAGGTTGAGAATATTATAAAAAATGTAAGAACTTCGTACTTAACTTTTCAAAATATTCTTGCATTCTTTTCATTCAAAACTGCTCTATACACTGCGAAAAAAAAAAGTCTAATTTAAACATTCCATCAGTAGATATATATTTCAGTGGCGAAGCTCTTACGAGGCTTTTGAGGTTGAGCCTAACTAAAAAATTTTAGTTATTGTTCCTAGTAACAGTAGACCTATAAGTTTGTAATAGCAATATATTGTAACACTTGGTTGCACTCTGATCCTTCCATATATTAAGTTCACTGTTGGCAGTCTTTCCAGTATGGAGAGATCAGTGTGAGCAGCCAAAAAAGCTTCTAATGGCAAGCTACGACCTTGACTCGCAATCTTGAGGGGGGATGGGATCGATTCGCTACATCTCCGTATGGGATGAGGTTAGCCTTCCGTACAATATTTTGTCGTGCTATATTGGTATTCTCTGAAAGCATTGCATTGCATTGAGTTTAATCAAAAGTGCTTGCGTGTGTGTGTTACATATTTTGTGTAAAATGGCTCATACTGAGACAACATTGAGGTCATTATTTTGTAGAATTAAAAGAGAAACCGTTTTCAAGCTGGACGTATGAAACAAAATGTCCTTACAAAGAGGAGATCTACACCATATTTACATATTAAAATAGTGGGTGGAGGAAGACAAAATATAAATTTTAAATTTTCATAGTATAAGAAATATTCTTGGCTAACAAGGTGCTCTGAGACAAATAAATTATGTTGTTTTGCCTGTATTCTGTTTGGGGGTGAAAATGAGTGGTCATCATCTAGATTTTGATAGAAAAGCCAATAGACATCTGCTCAATAAAGAGACATAAGGTAAGCAAATTTTTTTCAGCCTACTCAGTATTTAGGAGAGAGTCGGGTAGTATCGGACATCGGGTAATATCGGACAGTGCATTTCTTTCATCTACCACCATATGGTAGTACCTGAATGACATGGTTACGTTTCTCTATGCGACATCACAGAAATGTAACCATGTCAATCAGGTACTACCATCGTGTGGTAGATGAAAGAAATTCACTGTCCAATATTACCCGACTCTCCCCTACACTGTGAGTTGCCATGAAGAAAGAATGAAGCTTCACTAGCACCGCACAGTAGAGTTAGGATTAGAATACATTTTTCGTAACTCACATGACGTGTCTGTTGAAAAGTGAGTTTACTGCAGAAATAACACAGATTTATCACTTGAAAAATGATCACTGTCCTTGACAAATTTCCATTCATGTTCAGAGTCATATTACCCACAGTTTATCAGAGCCACTGGCAGAATACATACATTGGTACCAGTATTTGTAAAAGAAAATGAAATATTATTATGGACACCACTGAGATGTACAGTCTTAGAAAAAAGTTTGTCTACAGATACGTTTATAAGTCCCAGAAAGGAGACAGTGCATATGTTCAGACATACAACGAAACAAAACTAATTTTATTATCTCAACTAGTCCTCTTGTGACTCAGATCGCACGTCCTCTGATCATACACACTGTCTCCTTTCTAGGACTTATAAGTATCTGTGCAGTAAAACTTTTTTCTAAGACTGTACAAGAGGCTGAAAATTTAACTTTTGCACTAGAAGGAAATGTGATCATCGTGTGCCAACCACTTTTACCTCCAGGGAAGATATGGTACTCAATTTGTAGCAAACTGAGTAGATTCCACTTTAAGTTACGGCAAACTAAAAGTGGGATTGAACCTGGACTTATTCAATCTGTAGTCTGTTGCTCTACCAACAGAGCTAACTCAGTTCCATCACAGTTCATAGCATATCATTCTAATAATTATATTCTAACATAAAAATCATCCCAAGAAAATTTTAAACAGAGTTATTTGTAAAGAAGATAAATTGGATGTTTCTTGGAGACATGATTAACAGAATTAATATTATATAGGGTTGGAGGTTAAAATGTCTACTCAATTTAAAATGTTCACTGAAAAAAAGCCCAATTTATTTAATTTCATTACATAAATGTCCAATGTAAAAAGATCCAATATTTATTCATAATGTTCTGCCCAAGAGCAGATCTTTCACTGCAAACCCAGCATTCTCCAATCTTTTCTATTTTCTGTCTTCCTCTTTGTTTCCTCATATGATCCACATATCTTAATATCGTCTGCCATTTGATATCTTCTCCTGCCCTAAACTCTTCTCTCGTTCACCATTCCTTCCAGTGCATTCTTCAGTAGGCAGTTTCTTCTCAGCCAGTGACCCAACCAATTCCTTTTTCTCTTTCTGATCAGTTTCAGCATCATTCTTTCTTCACCCACTCTTTCCAATAGAGCATGTAGTATGTATAGGTGAATCTAGAAATGCATATATTTGGAAGACCTGAGGGGAAAAGACCTATGGGGAGGCCAAGGCATAGATGGGAGGATAATATTAAAATAGATATGAGGGAGGTGGGACATGATGGTAGGGACTGGATTAATCTTGCTCAGGATAGGGACTGGATTAATCTTGCTCAGGATAGGGACTGATGGTGGCTTACGTGAGGACGGCAATGAATCTCTGGGTTCCTTAAAGGTCATTTGTAAGTAAGTAACAGAAAACTTAGTATTCCGAATTTGCTCAATGCAATAGAATGGACAGTTTTGTTCATGGACATTCAGTAGTGGACATTTTCCTGACTGGACATGTTTGTCTATGGGCATTTTTCCTTGGACGTTTTGCATGTGGATATCTTTTGCTCTGAAAATTTTAACCTGGAAGCTTATATAGAGTTATGTTAAAGTACAGTTTTGCTGTTCTAGGAAGCACTAAAAAATAGGGTCTGGTACTCTGTTTCATTATATAGTAACTCTAATTCTTTTCACATAGTTCTGTCTATAGCTGACATTCTTGGTGACCTAGTGGTTACCATGCTTGCCAGATCCTGAGGTTCGAAGATTCAAACCCTTCCAAGAGCAATGAATTTTTAAGGGCAATAAAAATCTTTAGCATGACTTCTTTCAGAAGGGAAGCGTGTCGATAATAACATGTAAAATTAATAAAATAGTTTTTTATATTACTCTTGATGATAGGACTGAAAGAAATAGTATTTTAACCTATGAAAATTCTGGCCACTTGTTTTTGATACATGTCACAGCTTATCTTACGATAAATTAACTGTTTTATGAGCTTGGCCATAACATTCCCACAAACTGTACACACAGATTTCTACAACAGAAGGCAAATACAAAAAGAAATTATAGTCCACAGGTCTACATTATAAGAGTATGAAAACTTGCTTTGAATGTTGCATTGAGAAACATTGGTGCTTATATTTGTGTGTGTGGTATGGAGATGAAACAGTGTGTGTGTGTGTAGTTTGAAGAGAGGTTTCGACATGATGAGCTCATTAATATTACCATCTTCACCCTCAGCAGATTTAACTTGGGATAAAATACTGTATATAATACAATATTGATATTGATAGTATAGCACGACCAACTTTTGTTTTCCAATTTATTGGCACTTATGTTATATTGTTTGTACTGTAACATGGAATCAGTATGGAGAGAACCGTAAAGGGAGATACAATAATATTGTTATATTCTTTATCGATCTCTATTATGGGTGGAAGGCAGGGGCAGCTTTTGGGGTAGTGCCAGTGTGCCATGGCACCACCAATGAAAGAAACAAAAAATAATATCCTAGAAAGCAGTTGTAATAGTTTATTTCTACACATTTTATTCGTATTTCATTTGAACGAGCGCGCGCACAGATCCGGACGAACTCTTGCAGCGTTTTTCCGAACGTTTGAGCCACTTCGGTGTGGCACTGCCTACATCCATATAACACTGTACAAAAGGCTACGGATTCTAGTTTATATGCGTTTCTTATGGCAGACTTTGAGCCGAATTCAATTTGACTCAGTAGTTAACATTCCACTCGCTAGAGCACAGTAATGCAGAAATTTCGCTAGATGGCAGGGTTGTTGGAGATGTTAGGAAGGGAATCATCAACCGCAGACTTGCACAAAAACACAAGTTAAAGTTCCGTGCCAAATGTTAATGTAATGTTGCCAATTCAAAACTAATGCACATAACTTGGATTTGAATGTGTAAATTATTATCCATTTAACTATATTGAATGCAGAGATAGTCATGGTTCTTTTTAGAAAGATAAATATTTTTTCATATTAGGCCTATGTAAAACTGTTTGTTAATGTTGTGTAATATTTGTTTTATTTTGCGGCAACTAAATATTGCTACACTGTTGCTATATTTGATTACTTTCATTTTCGGCCTTCCTCTTCAAAATTCTCAAAATGGTTTAGTATTGATGCTTCTGTTAACGATACAGGAGATCTGTGCAGGACATGAACATGTGTTATTCAGGCCACTGCCTTGGATTCATCGGCCTCTTAAAGTGCAAACGTGTTTGTTTATTATCTATATCACTGTTTATCTCTTGTGTTTTTGCCAGTAATTTTACTAGTTATAAAAATTATTTGTATTTGACTAACAATACTGTGAAAGTTTTGATTATCTGTATCTGTAAATTTCGTTATTAGTTTCGGAAATGTTATTGTAACTGTTACTAGATGCATTATTAACTGTACACCTGGTAAAATAGCTGGTTTAATTAATGTGTTTTATTTAACATAATGCAAACGTGAACTGCGATTATCAATTTCACTAGGGTAATTTGCATACAACCTTTTTTCATTTTTGGCACCACCACCAGAATGCCTCACCGGCCGCCACTGGTGGAAGGTAACCACTGCACCAAAATGAAACTAATAATAGATCATGAAGAGAGTCTAACATGCACCATTTTAGAGGAAATCTTTATGTTTCTGTTAAGCATTTGATACCATCACGGTTACTCCAATAACTCTAGCAAGCACAGTCACCCATCTCTTACCTTCTTCTCCCCCTCTGCTGTACTCGGAGACATGCGACAGTGCGCTTTGTTGCAAGATTTATTTTAACGATTTTCGCAATTATTCAATTTATATTCATGGCTAAACAATTCAATTAGCAAAAAAAGACTCAAGATAACTAACTATTGAGATTATTTTTATCTATCTGCTTGTATAGCAACCAGCCATTTCTCTTGGGTCATTATTGCAATAGAGCACTGCAAACATTTTTTTTTTTCCTACGATGAAAGAGTAATGGAACGGAGAAAAATTCTCTCCGGCGCCGGGATTTGAACCCAGGTTATCAGCTCTACGTGCTGACGCTTTATCCACTAAGCCACACCGGATTCCACCCCGGCGTCGGAAGAATCGTCTCAGTTTTAAGTTCCAACTCTTGGGTTCCCTCTAGTGGCCGCCCTCTGCACTACGTCATAGATATCTATGAACCTAGGACCGAAGTCCACACATGTGCTGAGGTGCACTCGTAATGAGTGACGTAGTGCAGAGGGCGGCCACTAGAGGGAACCCAAGAGTTGGAACTTAAAACTGAGACGATTCTTCCGACGCCGGGGTGGAATCCGGTGTGGCTTAGTGGATAAAGCGTCAGCACGTAGAGCTGATAACCCGGGTTCAAATCCTGGCGCCGGAGAGAATTTTTCTCCGTTCCATTACTCTTTCATCGTATGATGACGCAGAATATCTGCATGGAAATGTCATATGTACTTCGGTACATTATAATAATATATTTTTTTTTTCCTGCTTAACGGCGCTTCATCAAAGAAAAAGAGCAATAAAAGTTTTGTTATATTTAACATGTAGAATCACCTCTTAAATTTTGATGAATCAGCCTTGTATTATCCACCATTATAATAGTGTGCTGACAACTTTAGTCAATCCAGAAGATGGCAATAAAGTGCGACACATATTCACAAGTAAAATTTTAATTTCTGGAAAATAGTTTCACAATAGTTAAAACAGAAAATAAGCTATTTTTAGGCACTTTTTGTAATGTTCAAACATTTTTATTTATTTTCAATTTGGCCTGTGGTTATCAAAGCTTGTGTTGGTGTTATGTGTTGCATGGCAGCTGGGGAATGGGGCCGGGCCGACAGCGGGGGTGATGGCGCCCCACGGGGGGCTGTCACAACCACCACAGATCGTAATGGAAGGGACAAGTCATAGTTCTAGCAACGCAACAGAAGTGGACATCCCCCCTGAGGCCCAGCCCCCCGCTCCGGCAGCCACACTAGTTGAAGACATGGACATGAATGAGTGCTCAGCCCATGACAGGAACAGAGATTTAACAGGTTAGTGCTAAAAATAGTAGTTGTTACAATGTAACACAGGTATTTTGTTTCAGCTTTAATTTCCTCCAGAAGGAGGAAGGAAATTTATGGGATTATTTATGCACTTACCAGATTGTCTATCCTATACACACCATTCCTGCCTAACAGCTTTTCTCAATCCTTGTATCTCTTAGGGCCGAATTCATAGTCACCACTTATCGTAAGGAAACCCTTAAGCAGTTGCTTATAATAATTTCCAATTCATAAATCCCACTCAAGTGAACACTTATTCAAATAAGGTAGCTTGTCAGCTTACTCAAGTGTTTCCTCATATTCATTGTAATCAGCTGATTCAGTATACAGTGGATGATGATTTTGGTTTTGACGAATTTATTGAGTTCTATAATGAAAATAAAAATGAAAACGTATTTAGGCAAAACAAAAGATAGGCCTATATTCGAGATATGAAAAGCCCTTTAGAGATGTACAATGACCAACAATTTAAGAGGAGATACCTCGACAAGGACACTGTTGTGGATATTCTGATGTGTCTCATTGAAATTTACAATACAACCATGAGGCTTACCGAGTTCACCACTGCTGAAAATACTGGTCGCTTTGAGATTTTATGCTACAGCATCATTTCAGTTAGGTTTAAGTGGTATTTTTTGCAGGCTCCAACGAAGTATTAGGGCCTATTTGCATTTTCGTTTATATTCTACCCAAGGAATAAGCTGTTAAAATTTTCGTAATTATACGGAAAAATAAATTAAAATGATTTACTTACAGGAATATTTCCGGAGTTTGCATTAAATTCAACCGTAATTTTGTCTCATGTCAAGTTCTTCTTTTGGAGAGAACAATTATCAGATTTTTTACTTTCAACGATATTCTATATTTCATAACTATTTCTCTTAGCTCACTTCTTTGTTCTTCTGTAAAATGCTTTCTCGACATCTTGTATAATTTTTAGCTCTATAGTATTTACTTCTGTATATGTGTACGATAATAATGCCGATTTAACAATTTGAAGGTGCTGGAAAACAATTGAATGTACGAAAACGCTCATGTCTAGCCATGTTGCCATATTTCTTTCGATGTCAAGGGAATGCTCAGTGCATATGGAAGAGTAGCGTCTCTGCAATACGATCTAAAATAAGTGGTAAGGAAACACTCATTATTTAAGTGTTTCCTCATTTTATAAGTGACGACTATGAATTCGACCCTTAATCTGTCAAGAATAGTTGGCTTTGAAGCACTTACAAACAAGATAATTGCAGGATTATGTATAGCTGTGTTCTATAACTTTAAAATAATTGTTAATTCCATACATAGTGTGATAGTTGATAAGTTGACTAGAGGACCTGCAGCAGTTACGAAATTAGTTGGATTATTTCCACAATTGAGTTCTTCCCCAATGTTTCATTATCCTCATAGCATTCATTATTTTCTTCTATGTTTTAAGTACAATTGAGACTAATTATCTGTTGTTATTGATGTGATTAATTTCCCATCGCAGTTTTGAATTCATTATATAGGTACTTCAGAATTATGTCAGAAAGGTAGCAGTTACTGTCTAAAGATACACCTTATTTAACAAATATTTAGGAAAGATATTGAACTGGAGGCACACAAGTGGTGTACATGGAGTGAACTGACAAGTAAATAAAACTATTTTGCATCAGGGAAAGTCAAATGAAAACCGTAAATATTTTTTTTTATTTAATTTATTGAACAAAAGTGAAACACAAGTGTATCATTTTTCGACAGTCTTCTTGACGTTCAACACAGGTCCTCCAGCACGTAGGAAGTGCATGGATTCCATTGAAAAAAAAAATCTTGTGGTTGTGTGCACAGTGACTCATGCACAGCCTAGTGTACCTCTTTATCAGAACAAAATGTCTTTCCTCCCATCGCCTCTTTAAGTGGTCCAAACATGTGATGATCACTCTGTGCGAGGTCTGGTGAGTGTGACGGATGTGGAAGAGTATTGAAGTGAAGGTCATTGATGGTTGCAACTGTTGCACGGACAATATAATGAGGCCGAGCATTGTCATGTTGTAAAATGACACCTGTAGTCAAATATAGCCTACACGTCGCTTTGATTTGATTGCAGGCCGAAGATGATTTTTTAACATATCTGAATGTGACTCAGTGGTGATGGTGTTTCCCCTAGACATGTAGTGCTCAAAGATAATGCCTCGTTCATCCCAAAAGAGAGTCAGCATAGATAACCTTCCCTGCAGATGGCTGCTTCCGGAACTTCGTGGATTTTGATGATAAGGAATGGCACCATTCCTTGCTTGCTCTCTTTGTTTCGGGTTGGTGGTAGTGTATCCAGGTTTCGTCTTGCAAGGAAATCATTACCTTCTGCTTCAAAGTGCCACAAAAGTTCTTGACATGCGAAAACACGTCGCTGTTTGAGTTTTGGAGTGAGCTGCCGTGCACCTACTTTGTGAAACTTAAGCACATCATGAATAATGTGATTTGCTGAACCATGACTAATATTCAGATTTGTGGCTATTGCATCCACCATTACACGTCGATTTTCCATCACTCTGGTATCACAACACGGTGTGCCTGACCCTCGCAGGGAGCGTCTATCACAGAAGTCAAGCCGTTGCTGAACTTTCTACTCCACTCATACACTTGCTGCTGTGATAAACATGCATCACCATATTGGACCTTCATTCACCAATGGATTTCAATAGGTTTCACACCTTCACTGCTCAGAAAATGTATGACAAAATGTTGTTCTTCGTTGGTACATGTCGCAAGTGGGGCAACCATCTTTAAACTGATACTATGACAGCGTTTCGCTTGTCTGCACTATACTGCCATCTATAGGTCATTGTTAATAGCAGTGGTAACAGTACTGTCAACTTGCAAGACAATGGCGCGAAATTTCGAATTTTTATTACATTTTCAAAGTTTTCATTTGACTCCCCCTTGTATGTTTTGAGTAAATAAATAAGTGTGTGTACACTGAAAAGGAAGCTGTACATACCAACTGAAACTAATCTTAAATTTGTGCTTTCACACATGTTAATTTGTTTTATAATTTAGTTCTTATGTTTATATTGTTTTACTGCTGATGATTTGCTACTTCATTTTTTTTTTTATAGATACTTCTGAAGGCACAAGGGATGAGGAAAATGTAAAAGTTAAGTTTGAAACACTCCGTGCAATGGAGCAAGCTGAAACAATTGATATTGATAGTCACATGTCTGACAGGGTAAGTTGCAAATAGCTGAACTATTATAACTATTATCATAATCATCGTCGTCACTGTCATAGTCATTATTTACTACTACTTGTTATAAAGAACGATTTTTACATACACATACACACATTGTGCGTGGGAAGTAAGACTTGACCCTGTTGACAATGATCTGTGTTCGCCATTATCACATCTTCATGGGAGTGAACTTGTCACATGTATTTATGTGATCGGTAATGTAACCACAACAGCCTACTATGCAAATGTATCGAAAGTTTTATTCAGACTAAGGTGAAAGCAGTAGTGGAAAATTGTTTTGTGCTATTGACAGACATTCAAATTAGGCTGACCAGATTTTTTATTGTTCAGCAGGGGACATCAGCAATTTCAGTCAATCAATCTTCTTAATGTATCCAGCTGTTTGCTGACAACATAAAGTCCACTATTGTCCACTGTAGTCTATTCAGTTGTTGTTTTTCATGAGAAATGAGGGGTATTTTGATCGGTATTCATTATAGATGCCTGTTGCTAGTAGCCAGAGGTGGGGTGTAGTCAATATATACTGCAGGGCTGTGTCTTCTGCAACTGGTACTGATGATTTTAATTTACTTCTTTTGTGGTTTATGGATGGACAGTATAGAAGAATGTGTTCCAGATTTTCATCATGATTTTTACACCAAAACAAGTAGGATTATCAGAAATGTGAAATCAGTGTAGGTACAATTGAGTGACAATGTGACCTGTTCTGGCTCATGTTAAAAATGTTTGAACATGTCTGGGCAAGTTTTTGTACATTTCCAGGTCATTTGGTTTCTTTTGTACAGACTGTAAAATTTTTTCTTTGTCAGAAGAGAGCCAATTGTTGATCCATAGGTTCGTAAAATGAGACTTTACTGAAGCAAAAGCTCTGGATAGAGATATCACTTGAAGAGGTCTTGGTTGTAAATATGTTGCCTGTTTCAAGAAAAACTACAAATGCTTATTTAGTCACTCTCCATTGAAATGTTGCAGAAAATACATGTAACAGTAGATACAATGATAGAACTTTGCACAGTAAATTTGTAGAGTATCTTAGCTTTTTAAATTAAATGCACAATCACACATAACTCCTATACATAATTATAGCCACGAAGAATTCAATTTCAGTACTGACGCATGCATGGAAGTCTTCCACATAATATTGTACACACTGAATTCTAACACTCACATTTTACAAGTACTTGTCTGAAGAATGTATCTTTTTAAAGATCTGTTCATTCCCATACAGCTTCACACTAAGTTCTTCACATGAGAAATGAAAGTTTGTTTTCACTTGTAACAAAGCTTTAACTGTTTCAATTTTCATTCTTGACTTTACATCAGTCCAGATTGAGTTCATTGTGGAGAAAAGTCTTTCAACTGATGAATAACTGACTGAATGACACATGATTAACGACACCATTTTGAGAAGATTTTCAAATGGAATGGAATTTTTTTTTAAATGTTAAAAACATCATACCACTTTTCACCTGTTGGTTTGTCACAAAACTCCTAATTTTTTTAACTACTTAAAAATGGATGCTGAAGCAGTTCTAACGCTTCTGCACAATGCGAATGAAGACAAAGATGCTATGTTTTTGTCAAAGAATGCAGAGTATCTCGTACTGTGCTGTCTGGTTCTTCTGTCTCATACTGAAAACCGTTCAGAAATGTGCATGAATCACAGCAGTTTCATCATAATACTTAAATATTTACGTGTAAAATGTTATTGAAACAAAATCAAAACTTCTGGGGACAAATATGGGGACAGCAACTCAAAACCAGGGACTGTCCCCAGAAATTTGGGATGTCTGGTCAGCCTAATTCAAATAAAAAATTGACTTTATTATTTTTTTTTTAAATAAATTCTGTAACGAATTGAAGTTTTGTGAAGCTTTGTTATGTTGTTAACTATTCTGGATATAAATGCCCTAATGAATAGATACATTTTGTGGAATAAGGAATATCTTAATCATTACTTATATACATCATCTACCTAAAGGTGACAAATTCTTTTCTTATTTAACTAATTGTCAGATGTAGTGAAATGGTATACTGTATATCCATAAATTCTCTGTGTATTTACTTTATAGCAGTAAGTATTGAATAAAAATGTCCAAGCAATATTATAAGAAATAATACTGTTATTTATCAATATTCAAAGATAATTTATATTACTGGAATCAAACAATAATAATAATAATAATAATAATAATAATAATAATAATAATAATAATAATAATGATAATTGATACAAAATTGAAATACAGGATGTCGAAGCTCTGTTGTACTGTCTTTTATAGAATGTGCATTTCTTGTTTTTTTACTTGTACTGCAAATTAATGTTTGCTGTAGTTGTAATTCTTTCGGAATTTCTCCAGAGTCCTACCTACCAGAACCTTAATGGTGCTGCTCTATTGCAGCAAAATGTGGGTGAAGATGAGCATACAATGCATACTATGATGATTACACCTGAGCTTCTTGGGCTTATTCCATCATCATCAGGACACTCAGGTAGGTAGTACCCATCTTCTATCTATATATATAATTTGAACTGGTAATGGAAATTATGGGAAAATGGCTGAATGGATTTTAATTAATGATCCCTCATTTTGAAGTTTGGCATCCAAGGATATGTGGAAAAATAGTCGTTTTCAGTGAAATGTCAAATTTCCTATATAATTTTCCTATTTTCCAAAATCCATCTGTCGTCAGACTTATTAAAAATAATTTACAGGTCTGATTGTCTGATGTGTAATTTTCTGAGTACAGCTGTGTATTGGATATTAAAAACTACAAAACTTAAAAACTTTGATGACATTATTACCATTAAAAATGAAATATTATACTGTAGTTAATGCCATGACATATTTGTTACCAATTATACACATTAATGCTACAGTATATTGATGATATGAAAATGAAACTTTTTGGGGTTATATAAATAGACGTAGATAATATCTTAAATTAGATCTTCATTTCTATTGTATTGTATTTATTAACATTCCATGGTATTCATACAGTGCTTCACAACTAGAATATGGAACAAGTCAAAAAACTTAATACTATTGTAAAGTCTTAATTTATAGTCATAGTCTAGATGAAATATATACAGAAGAGATTTACAATATAGTCTACTAGTACAACACAAAGTTTTAGTATCAATTTCATGAAGCGTTATTGAATATCATGAATTCACCTACAGAATAGAAGGCGTGAGAAATTAGGTACTTCTTTAATTTGGCCCTAAATAATTTTATGTTTTGAGTTTCATTTTTTATATCGATAGGGAGGCTATTAAAAATTTTTAATGCCGTATAACGCACTCCTTTTTGATAGCATGATAGACTTGGTGATGGAGTATGAAAGTCATTTTTTTTATGTGTATGCTATGAACTGTTGAATTAGTTACAAAGTTTTCACAATTACATAAGAGGAAGATTATTAATGAAAAGATATACTGACAAGCCATGGGCATTATTTGTAGTTTTTTGAAAATAGTCCTACAAGATTCCCTAGATTTGGCACCTACTAATTGGTCTTTTTTGTAATAGAAATACACTGTTACTTTCTGTGGAAATTCCCCAGAATATTATTCCAAAACTCATTACCAAGTGAAAGTATATTAACTGAGTGATATATATATATATATATATATATATATATATATATATATATATATATATATATATATATATATATATATATATATATTACTGAGAACTACAAAACTTACGTAAAATAACATATTGTTATTAAAAATGAAATATTTTTACAGTTATTAATCAAGTGGTGTGGATCTTTTCAGCTGTTTAATGGCATTGTAGTGTAGATATTTATATGTATGATTCTTTTTAAACTACATCAAGATTAATTTCATATTCCTTTGGTTTAATTGATTAGATTTGTGATCGCTGCCAGGCATATCATTTTGTTGTAGGGAGATTAGCATGCCATTTCACTTCTTGCTGCTGTGATGAGTTAGTTTATTTCTCGTAACCAGCAACGAATGAAACACTGAAACTGCTAATGATTTACAATGAACATGCATTAATGATAACTGAAGGACTCATAGCAGTGATTTATCTACCAGGCTATAAGTGACTGAAAGTGAGACTTTATTTATAGAAATAGTTTCAAGCATGTATGGCTATGAATTCAAGAGCTTTCAACTCATAGTCTGTGTTTATTAATTTAATTTGCAGATGTGAGTAGTGATGCAGGGAAAGGCGGTCCAAAAACATGGACCCAAGAGGATATGGAGCTGGCACTGGATGCACTGAGAAATCATAACATGAGTTTAACTAAAGCATCTGCAACATACGGTATCCCCTCCACAACACTTTGGCAGCGGGCACATCGTATGGGCATAGACACACCAAAAAAGGAAGGACCAACAAAATCGTGGACAGAGGAAAATCTTAATAATGCTTTAGAAGCACTACGAACTGGAACAATATCAGCAAACAAAGCAAGTAAAGCATATGGTGAGTAGTTCGTGGTCTACTTTCTATACATTCACTTCCCGACTCAGGACTTAAGACATTAGATAAATATGTACAGTTGTGACTGTTCTTAAGATGCACTTCCAGGCCATAAAAATATTTATTTCCCTTGCTGAATTGGTTATCATCGGATGTATTTTTGTATTATATTACTTTGTATAATTAGTTTGAAGGATAGTGAGGACATGTATAACAGGGTAAATGTATGGGAGTTCTGTTCCAGCTGCTTCTTGAAAGAATAACGTTGGACCACAAAAAATAATGGAAATGAAGATCATGGTATACATGAACAAAAATGCGTCATTGGTAGTTCACAATTCTTAACTCCCCATGAACCTTTCTTCTTAGGCTAATCGTATGTGTTATTTATCCCTATCTGTGCTCAGTTTAATTCTCTTTACCTATTTTATATGGGTACTTTATAATTCACACCAGATTTTATTCTTTATACTTGTGTCAGTTAATCTGCATGTATGTATTTAACTCATCGTTCCAATGCCAGAACATAGGTATCCTCTGATGGAAGTTTCACTACCTACAAGGAATTTAGTTACACTTATTTGCCAACAGGGGCAGAAGGGCAAGTGGTAAGCTCACTGCCTCAAATGCAACCTAGTATGTAACTAAGGTATTATTAGAATGCGAGAGGGGAGAAATTTTGATCTAGAGGCTCTAATTTAGACTTGGAGGTCTTTAATGTGCCGGAAAACTCGTAAGCTGCTTTAAAATCTACAAAGAAATTATGTGTTTCTATGTAATGTCATTGATCTTCTCTAATATTTGTCTCAGTGTGAAGATATGATCAGTCGTTGATTTGCTTTTCGAATGTCTGCTTGAAATTCACCTATTTTCTTTTCTACCATTGGTCACAGATTGTGCTGACCAGATTTTTTATGGTCCAGCAGGGGACATTGGCAGTTTCAAGAAAAACCACAAATGCTTACCTAGTCACTCTCCATTGAAATGTTACAGAAAATACATGCTACAGTAGATACAATGATAGAACTTTGCACAGTAAATTTGTAGAGTATCATAACGTTTTGAATTAAATGCATAAACACACGTAACTCCTATATATAAATAATTACAGCCACTAAGAATTCAATTTCAGTACTGACGCATATATGGAAGTCTTTCACATAATATTGTATACACACTGAACTCTAACACACACATTTTACTCTGAAGAATGTATCTTTTTAAGGATCTATTCATTCCCATACAGCTTCACATTAAGTTCTTCAAATGAGAAATGAAAGTTTGTTTTCACTTGTAGGTCTAACAAGGCTGTAACTGTTTCAACTTTCTTTTTTTTACTTTTCATCAGTCCAGATTGAGTTCACTGTGGAGAAAAGTCTTTCAACTGAGAATTACTGACTGGAAGTCACATGATTAATGACACTATTTTGAGAAGATTTTCAGACGGAATGAATTTTTTTTTTGGAATGTTGAAAAACATCATACCACTTTCGGCTGTTGGTTTGTCACAAAATTTCTCATTTTTTTGACTACTTACAAATGGACGCTGCGGCATTTCTCACACTTCCGTGCAACACGAATGCTAAGATGACCAAAGACAAAAATGCTATATTCTTCTCAAAGAGTGCAGAATATCTCATACTGTGCTCGCTGGTTCATCTGTTTGATACTGAGAAGCGTTCAGAAATGTGCATGAATCGCTGCAGTTTCATCACGAGCCTTAAATATTTATGTGTAAAATGTTATTGAAACAAAATCAAAGCTTCTGGGGGAAAAATTAATTTCCGGGGATAAAAGCAGGGACATTTGCTCCCCGGAGACAGCAACTCAAAACTTGGGATTGTCCCCAGAAATTGGGGATGTCTGGTCAGCCTATCACAGATGCGCATATAGAAAGTTCGCCAAAATCTTGTACGTGGTGTTCAAAAGTGTTATCTCTCTCTAAGTTCCTCAGTGCAGGAGATTTCTTTTTTATGTATGGGATATAGGATCCAGTTATGCAATTCATAGGTATTATTTTCATATGTTTGGTTAGACTTTGGAGAAGGCGATGTAAGTTCAGTCCTCCTTAATAAATTCAGCCAGTATGTTGTTTATTCCTAATGCTTTATTGTTTTCATCTTGTTTATCACTGTCATTAATTCTTCAAATGAGGACTCTTTAATGATTTGTTTCGCATTGCCTAGCATCTCTAAATATCTTTCTTTCTCATTGTCTACATTTAGGAATTCTTCAAAATGTACTGTCTTCTTCTCTATGGATCATAGTCATTCCCTGTGATGGATCCTTGACATGAATGTAGGGTCATCATTGGTCTGAATCTGAGATCTTCGCAGATGTTGATATGAAGGTCCTTCTGATCCAGGGACAACAGCTGGGGTACAAACTTAGCAGCGATGTGCATCTCATGTTCAGTTCGCCTGTGATGATTATCTGATCTGTACCAAATGAAATTCCATTGATGTCTGCAGCTTCTTGAATTGTAATCTGACGTGACGGTCATTCTGTATCAGTTGTGTGATTTCTTAAACATTTTTAGGGGTTGTGCTTGTGCTGGGTCATCCAGATTTCTTGTCGTCCTCCAACGATTTTCGGCCATTTTTAAATTGGGAGTACCATTCAAAGCACTGTGTTTGACCCAGGACGTCATTGCCATATGCTCCCCTATATCTCAAGGGTCTTTGAAGCAGACTTTCTAAGTAAAACGAAAAACACTTTGTTCCAATTTCGAATCCATTTTGAAATCGCAAAACCAGTTTAACATTACTTTACATAATTGCACACAGCGAGCATTACAGCCTTCTCAGCTTAATGCAGCTTGGCAGACTGATGCATGAGGGACTGGGGTAATGACTTCTGCTGCCACAAGAGTGTGAGAGTGTGCTATGTGAAAATAGTGAAAGCAGGTACCGTCTGATACATTTTGATGGCACTTCTTATCTCAGTTTTGTTTCAAGGTATTTCCTCTGTTTTATGATTATCTCTAGAGCTCTAGTTTTATTTTTTTCCCCTCTCTCTCTTTTTTTTGCGTGTGTACCAAAATACTCGGGAAAAAAACAGTTCCACAGTTACTTAGTCCTTTATCTCACCAGATATATTGAGAAATGAATCCCTCTTACTCCATTTATAGGCTGTTTGCTCTCTGAACTACAGTTGTACGAAGTTATGGGGTAATTGTGGTATAGAAAGAATACAAAATAATTTCTCAAGTCTAGTTAGTCTAGTAGTTAATGTGCTTCCCTTGAGACCCTAGAATTGTAAGTTCCCACCCAACTGAAGGCGGTGGATTTTTTTCAGATAAAAAAATCCAAAGTAAGGTTACTTTTTGGAATGTAATTCATGAACCCGTAGTAAGTTTGTGACTATAAAAGAATCTTATGGCATATGAACCAATTAATTAATATATCAGTAAAGTATCAATAAATTTAAGAATGCAGTTATATTGTCAGACTCCAAAGCAGCTATTCTATCAATAGTCTCTAAACACACACCTTCATCTCAAACAGCAGAAATAACTAAAATGCTCTCTCAATTAATATCACTCAATAAAAGAATTGTATTCCAATGGATACCATCCCATTGTGGAATCCTGGGAAACGAGAATGGAGATGCTTTAGCAAAGAAGGGCAGCACTGCTACTTACAGACCTGTTACTAAATCTACGTTTTACTCTGTGAAAAGATTGATTAAATCTACATACTTAGACTTTAACAAAGAAAATTTGATAACAAAATCTCAAGGGAAAAAAATGGAACTCTCTGCATCAAAATCCACAGTTAATTCCCGATTTATCACGAAAATCGTCTGTAGCTGCATTTAGATTGGCAACAGGCCATGATTGTTTGGCCAAACACCTGCATAGAATTGGAATATATCAGTCCCCTAACTGCCCATTGTGCAACTCAAACCAAGAAATAGTTTCGGAACACCTCAAAATCTGTGCTTCAGTGGCTGGTCATGATAATATCTTTGAAAAATATTGGAGTGCAAGAGGTCAAATGACTTTATTGTCAAACGCCTGGCATTAGAAAACAACAACATATATCAGTGAAGTTCTTAAAGTGTTCATTGTATCATTTTTCTTCAATTCATACTTTCAGTTCCAGCCAACTGACTACACATTCTAAGAGGAAATTATTAAGTAGAGCAATACTTAAACAATTTGTAACAATGTAGTTCAGTTACTCATCTGTACATTGCAGGTATACCAAGTAGCACACTGTACAAGATAGCAAGACGTGAAGGAATCAGATTAGCAGCCCCTTTCAATGCAGCACCTACCACATGGAGTCCAGATGATCTGGAAAGAGCATTAGAATCCATTCGTTCAGGTGCCACATCTGTTCAGCGTGCATCAACAGAGTTTGGTATTCCAACTGGGACACTATATGGACGTTGCAAGAGGGAAGGAATAGAGTTATCACGTTCAAATCCAACGCCATGGTCAGAGGATGCTATGGGTGAGGCCCTAGAAGCCGTACGTGTTGGACAGATGAGTATTAACCAAGCAGCCATCCATTACAATCTACCTTACTCGTCACTGTATGGTCGATTCAAGAGGGGTAAATATGAGGCAGAGGGACATCATCCAGACGATGGAGCTTCACCGCCTCCACCACCACCACCTCAAGTGATGGTGGTGCCCTATCAACAGGCCCCTCAGCAGCAACCTCCCCACAGTCAACACCATCAACAACATCACTCACCCCAGCAGCATCCGATGTACCAACATAGTAATAGTTGAGGTATGCATATATGTGATGAAGGTAAATCGTCTCCTGCCTACCTT
The DNA here is from genome assembly GCF_040183065.1 of Periplaneta americana. NCBI lineage: Eukaryota > Metazoa > Arthropoda > Insecta > Blattodea > Blattidae > Periplaneta > Periplaneta americana. The sequence continues at coordinate 128,051,216 of NC_091130.1, read as the reverse complement.
CTTCCATCTTAGCTTCCAGGACAACAACATATGCAGCTCTTTTCTGTGCATATCAACATGGTCGTTGCTGCACAGCCGAGCACTGTAACACCAGTGAGAACGTTGCAGACAAAAATGTGTTGTATTGTACCCTTGCAGAGACTTAATTTTTTGACTGGGATGATTGATGAGAATGGAGTAAGTGTCAACCAACTTGAGCATTGGAAATACGTAATCCATGACAAGGTTTTCTACTTGCAGTGCCATATATTCGAGACCCCACTTGCAAAATTAGGTTTCTACAGATCCACTGCCTTAGTACAAAATCTTAATGCTATCTTTGTTGTGACAGGTGATGCTGTTGTTGGATAGTGCACTAAGGATTATAATTGTAAGGCGAACTTCATATTGACTGGGAGCATCGTCTAAAGTGCAATAATTCTGACTATAGATGGTATTTATTGTCTGTATTCTAGCCAGAAATTTTATACATCAGATTTGTGTTGTAGGAGAATGCACAATACAATAAGATGAGTTGTATTGTAGGAAAATGCACAATACTGTAATCACTTTCCTTTCTTTTATATTTATTCTTCATTTTTTTTTTATTTTAATTTTATTTCTGTACATGTTAATTCAGTGCTTTATCAAACCAGTGGTTTGTAAAATGTACAGAGATATGACTTTGTCAAAGAGCAATTTTCATTTCATTTTGACGGTCATGTTGCATACAAGCTGCTTAAATGTAAATAATCAACAAAATACAAAGCAAAAGGAAAGACTTCAAAAGACTTTGTCATTCTTTGAGTACATTTTTTGTAAACAGAGTACAGTAAAAGTTTGATTTCAGTATTAATGTACGCAACCTGACCAGAGTAAAATACTCAGGCAGTTATTTTTCCTCCCTAGATGAAACCAGTAATATTAAACTTTTATATAATAATTATGTTGAAATATTTTCTGAACAGAATCATTGGAAACCAGAATGACTGGCAGTGTACAAATATGTATATATATATTTTTTTTATATTAACCGAACTTTAGTTTTCTACATATTTTATTCATTATTAGGGACTGTATGGATAATAGTATTCTATAATTTTGTAATATAGAAGTCAGATTTCATTAATATCCCCCTTGTACAATTTTTGGGTAGCAAAAAGATAGAACTTCGTAAGATTGTTAATTTTCAAATCGTGAATGCATGGAGAGTACCACTGCTTTGACATAATTATGAAATTTTAAAAATACGTAAGAATTTGTAGATCTTACAAAATCTACCTCCTGTTACTGCAAAGGAGTTTGGGTTAAGTTTTAAAATTGTATATGGAACTAAATCATATTTTTTGAGATAGAAGAACTTCAGTATTTTATTTACTCGTAAAACATAAATTAATTTGATGAAAGATGAGTGAAACTGAGAAAAATTCTCTCCAGCACCGGGATTTGAACCCGGGTTTGCAGCTGTACGTGCTGAGGCTCTCTGATCTAAGATCAAATTGTTTATACAACCAGGCCTTAGTGAAACATTTTTCAGACTCGCCCATCTAATTAGTCAGTTTGTTCTGCATACAAAATTTCGTCCTGCATCATAGCTGCAAGTCCTTATGGTTACTGGTTGAATAATTGTTCACCTCTGCTGAGGCTTGTGGACGTGAAGCCAACAATCTGCTGCTCGGTCTTGGCCCTTCATGGGCTGTTATACCTCGAAATGAAATAAAGATACAGAAATTCACAAAGGGAATCATCTGGCGAATCTTTAAATGGAGTGTCCTTGTGTTTTTGATGAAGGGAAGAATACAAAAATTCATAAAGAAAATTATCTGATGATTCTTTATGTATAGTGTCATATTTTTTTATTTTATATGAAGACTCGTTAGTTTTTTACTAAAAATAATTATATGCATGGGCATCATTCCTGGATAATTAACTTGTAGATTCAACCAATAGGTTTGGAGAAATCGTTGAACACAGATGGCAGACAGAGAGACAGATGACATGCCCAGAACCACTTTTATGGTATGAGGGACACTGACAATATGTGTGTCTTCAGAAATGTCGAAATTGATTTTTAGCTACATCAAAATACTTTCTCTCTTCTCTCTATACTTCATATAATAAGAAAGTAAAATGGATAAGATGTATTTTTAGTGCTAATTTAATTTACAAATCACAGGTTGTGTGTCGAAATTGGAAATGAAATAAAAGTAGTTTTTAATTATGAAAAATAATCTTACTTTGTTATGTTGTGTCACCTCAAAAACTATCCTGCTTTTCTTTTTGTAAAGATTGTTATTAAGTAATTTATTCTGTTAGGGTTGTAACTCAAATTGCAAAGCATGCATATTACACTTGCTTGTTATGCTAGTAAGCAAGTCTCGACTGGGAGTCGTCATAACAATTGTGTGGATATTGCACTTGCATAAGGAGCAGAAGGGTTGATCAATTCTTTCAGCTAAATTCACATTGTTTCATTTACAGAAATATTTCATACCAAACTGACGTGTGGAGAACTGTGTTCAAGTAACATAATTTAGTGAGGTGCTCATTATTAATTGAAGTAGCCAATATTGTTTCTTTATTGTTTTTATCCATTATTTGATGTTAGTTATCCATTAAATTAGTCATGCCACTGTTGCTATCAAAGTTAGGCTCCAAAACACTTCATACCCAGAGTAGAGAAGTTGTTTCAAATGTGTATGAATGTACATATGAAGAAGACACTCATTGTAAACTAGGTATTTTGAAAGGCTTAAGATAGATAAGGTAGGAGTAAGACCCATAATTTGTACAGGCGAAACAAACATTCAAAATCTTAAGACTGATGCCAGCAGAGTAGATTAATTACTTCCGGTTTCAGAAAGTAATGCTGGAATCCGGGACAGATTTTTTTCATAACTACCTTATATATAAATGTAACCTAAAAACAATCAATTAGAAGAAAATTGACTCAAAAATTACATCCAGTGATTAAAAACTAAACTTATTCCAAATTTGCCCTCAAAATTCTTTCCTATTGTTAGATAATGCCCCCTCCATATTACCTGAGACAAGTCTCTATCATGAAGTTCACTAAAACCATAAAAATCTGGCTTTCAGATAAAAACAAAGACGAAAGTTTACAATTTGAGGAAAGAATATAAAAAAAAATCCATTAAGTACATAACCGGCCGAACCCTTGCAGAAAATGGTCACAATAGGTTGATAGCAATAATACCACATTTATAATAATAGTACATTATGCAACGAGCCTATAATGAAGGTAATTAAGAAGTGAGTATGGATATTTATGAAACGAGAGCAAGCGAGTTTCATAATTTTCATACGAGCTTCTTAATTACCATTATAGGCGAGTTTCATACGACTTTTTATGCTCGACCATATTTCTAACTTGATATTATTAATTTTATTGTATCTGACCTGGAGCAATGTTCCGTATGTTGTGAGATGTGCGCAGACGCGAAAGTATTGATTTTTTTCGAGGAACAGATGTCGACATTGACCTTGCTAGGCCATAAGAACCTACAGAGATAACATTGAAATTAAATTAGACATTGAAAAACGAGATGACAAATTGAATTTATTTGAATATTATTTACAATTAACGCTAATTATTATAGTAACAGAACAAAACCTTCTGCGACAGTATTGGATTTCCAGCCTCCGTGACTTTTCGCTAATTCTCTTTCGGTTGCATATCCGAGAATAATCGATACTTGCGGTTTTATAACGGTAGAAAGCTGACCTGTCATTGGCTGAACAGTTGTAACCTGAGTCGTCATTGGCTGAAAGACCTGACCTTTAATGAGTAGGTGTACTTTAATGACATACATTAAAGGTCTGCTACCGGGTGTATAATTACTACATTTCGGCATGGTCGAGCATAAAAGACATTAAGTAACTGTGCTACAAAAGATTCAAAGAAATGTGAGTGTAGAAGGAACAAAATATGTGCCAACATGTGGACTGTATTGAAGAATAATAAAGGTGCGGTGGAAAATATTTTTGAATAACTTTTAATTAAAGATACAGCAGACAGTAACGTTCGGATGAGGAAGAGTCAGAGTCTGAAGATAGCATTTCTGGAACATCTTAAATAAGAATGTTGGATAGTGTGATGATCACCAAACATTTTGCATAGTAGAAATTGACGTAAATTTCTTAGACACTTCTTATACAGTCAGTATCTTAACACTGATGGCAACGACATAGAGTGCCAATATCAGTGATTCAACCAGTTATGGAAAGAACTCTATCTTTGCCTTTCTGTTTATTTTTTACAAGAGCCAAAATTGGCGGATCTAGCTGCAGTTAAAAATGAATATTTATTCATGGTTTTCCATTTATGCTATAATTTTATTTCCTGGAAATGTGTTTAATTTTATGTAGCCAATGAAACTGGATTTCATGCTGTAGTTAGAGTCATATTGTTCTGATTGAATTGATGATAACTTTTAAGAAATGTGCCCACATCAGTGATTTTAGGTATTAGAAATTTTGCTCACTGGTTAGGACATTTGTTGTTGAACTTACGTTGTAATGTTCAGCTTTTAATATTTTGTTAGGTACTAATGTAATTGTTTCTATCCTCTGGAAATGGCAAAAATAGAAAGAGTTGCTTATGGTTTGTCCAAAACAACTTCCGACCTGACAAATGGTGCCTTTAGCATGTTACCATGGCAGCCATTCAAATCAACCAATCATGAGAGATGCGTAACCATGGTAACGGGACGGTGTTGCCGTGTCTATGTTTACAAGTTGCATGTGAATACCATGGCCTAGTGGTGAATACAATGCCCTGAGTGACTTTGAGTTGGCTGGTTAGCGCATGCTTTGTGTGAATTAAAAATATTATTTAGTTGTATTATTGTTTTAGTCTATCGATAATTATTGTGTTTAAATTATATTACACGTATTATCTTCGTTGTCATTGGTGGAGTGTGTGGCTAGTGTGCGTTTTCTAGTTTCTGCGAGAGTTTGTAAACAGGTGACTTGTGCAATGTTGGAAGGAAGGAAGGAAGGAAAGGCAGGCAGAGAACAAAGAATATTTTACAAGGTGCCCCGTTAAAGAGTCAAGCGCGAGAGATGGTTTGTAATATAAGTATTTTGAGAGGGAAAAAGATAATGGCGGGCCTCTTTTACCTTTGGCGCAAGTCATAATGAGAACTGCTATTGTGTTAAAATTAATAAGAGCACTGTTATCGATTTTGGAAAAGAAAAAGGCCGTGCAGATTTTTAATCATAAATGTTTTTACAGTTTACAATTTTTTCAACGCCGTCTAACAATATCACATTGAAGAATACCGACACTCATAAAAGTAAAGGCTTCGTATTAAATTTAAACCTGTTTTTACATTTTACAGTCCTTTCGACGCTTTTCTAACGGTATTACATTGAAGAGTACCGGTACTACTATTACTACTGCTAATAATAATAATAATAATATTCTAATAAAAATAATAATGTACACAAATTTTAATGCCTAGTATTTAACAAATTGGTTAGAAATGTATGTGTTCGTGTCAGCCGTTCATTACTGCACTCTATCGGCAGCGCGCTCGCTTACACAAAAGATGGGCAACATGACAACACTGCTCCCTCTTCTCTGTAAACTGTCAAGTCGGAAGTAGTTTTGGTCAAGGTATAATTGCATAATTAATTTTTAAGAATATTATAATATGTGACTCCTGCATCGTGGTTAGGTGGTTTAAGGCATCATGTCTTGTGCTAGTGACACAGAATGAATGCTGGTTCGAGTCTTCATGAGGAAACAAATTTTCGGCCAGTGTATGAGACCTGTATTCGCCCGTCATAGTAACTATGTGAAATCCAGTTTTGCAACTAGCTATAATGACTGACGGGAGAAGGGAGTCATCATACTAACCATATGTTATCCCATGTACTACTGCAGTTATATGATCATTCACCTCTGCTGAGACATGTGGACTATCGCACAATGTTTTTATAGACCGAATAGAATATGTGATAAGTAGAGGTGTGAGTTTTTGTTATTAACGATATACACAAAATGTGTTAAAAACTTAATTTTGTACATGGAAAATGCAAATTGCTTAATCAATCAATCTTCTTAATGTATCCAGCTGTTTGCCGACAACATAAAGTTCACTATAGTCCACTGTAGTCTATTCAGTTGTTGTATTTCACGAGAAATGAGGGGTATTTTGATTGGTGTTCATTATAGATGCCTGTTGCTAGTAGCCAGAGTTGGGGTGTAGTCAATATATACTGCAGGGCTGTGTCTTCTGCAACTGGTACTGATGATTTTAATAAAAATTGCATAATGAAAGTCCAGAATTAATATGTCCGCGAATTTTCGCAAAATTGATATAAATTCACGAACTTACTTCATGATCACGATATTTTTCAACAAAAAAAGATTTCATGGAGAATTTGCATGGAAAATTACTCTTTCTTCCACATAAAAAGTGAAAATGTTCTTTGTTATAAAATACAATAAACATTTCTATATATTTGATCATTCAGCATTGCATATGTGTAGTATCTGGCAATGATATGTGCCTAATTTCATGGACTACTTCCAAGAAGCAGCACAAGCCAAGAACGGTTATTTCTCTTTCCCGCAACAGCGTCTTTGTGTGATCAAGAAGGCAATGCTGTTACTCCCTCACAGTCATATGAAATTGAATTATGAATTTAATTAGCGACACAAACAATTTTCTGTTAGTTTCAATGGGATTGTTTCAATAACACAGGTCTACAAAGAAAAAAAAAAATTGAGAGCTTTTTGAAATCTAATAACTGATTTTGTATATTCAAACCGTATGGATTGCAGAAATGACTTCCATTTTCCTGTATCACATCACGTTTCTAAAAAATTACATGTAATACAAATCTTTATAACATGTTTAAATTGACGATATTCAATATATGGGAACCATATGACCAACATACAAATACACATTGGATTCAGTTGTTTCCTTAATATAAATACAGCTTAGATTTTTAGAACATCAAAATTATTAACACATTAACTTATGACTTATTGTAATATATAAGTGTTCAAGGGAAAAACTTAAATGGAAATACATTTTATTCAATGCCTTAGTAAATTGCTTCATTAAGCTAAATTTTATATGTAGGGGCAGTAACAGAGTTTATTCAGGATTTACTAAGCTCTTCTTCATTATGTTCTTGGAACAGTGTGTGTCTTATAGGCCATTCTCGTTTTGTCCAGTGATTCTGTCTATGTCAACTGTCCCATTCACATATGTAACATGGGTACTTGGGTAATCCTATTGTTGTCCTAACAACATGCACAAAAAATTCAAATCACGCAGAGCATCCATTGATGTTTCTTGTACTTGACTTTGTCGAGTAGCCACTCAAGATTTTCATACGTTTTCTTGAGATAGATAGAATGAGCGACTGGAACTGATACTAGAAGGTTACCATTATGTAGTAACACACCTTTTAAACTTCTCATGCTTGGATCGATGAAGAGCCTTCATTCATTTGTTTTGTACGCAGCTCTAAACATTTTATAGGGTTTGGAATGTCAGTGCAATATACTAAAGTGTCTTCTGGGCTAAAATACTGTTGTAGATCTTTCTCTCGATTTCTGTAAAAGGTTACTTAGGTTCCTGCAGCTAGCAGATTCTTCTCTTTCAGCTTTGAAGCTATAAGTTCTGCAACTTTATCGCTTATCACGAGCATTTCTCCTAGATTGAGAACTTGTCATGTTTTCGGTTACGATTGTGAGACATTGAAAATAAAGTACAGAGACTGTCTTGGTGTGCAGATGTGTCCATGGGAATGCTATGCAAAGCATTTTTTCTACACCACAGCCTGTAAGTTAAAGAGACATATTTGAAATCTTCATCGTAGGTAGGATGTGATATAGTTTTCGGGTTCCTCAACCGATTGATATAACAAAATGTTCCTAACTTTCAGAAAATTCACTTCTTCAGCTTCTGTAACATTAAAGAAAATTATATTTGAATGAAGATTGGTACGTTAAAAAAATTACTATAAGTTCATCTACTATTCAGTCAATACCGTATTTTCTCGAATATCCCGCGCAGTTCTTTTTCTTCCGAAATATACAAGTAAAAATAAGGGTGCGCGTCTTATTCGAAATGAAGTTGGCAAAATTGCCTCATTTTCCTTCTCTGCAACGCCTAACATGGTAGCGTGTGCTATTATCTTGCCGCGCTGGTATTTCAATTGTTAACATTGGTAAATTAAAAAAAAAAAAGTTCTGAAGTGTCTTTGGGAGATTTAAATCTCTCATCAAATCATTCAGCTCATTTTGTGTGAAAGGTTGGAGCATGCCTCGTGTGTGTGCCCAATCAGAATCTTCAGATGACTCGACAGGTATAGAATTTGTTTCAGAATGCTGTATATGAAGGTTATTAGGAGGGTTTGGTACAGGAATATCAGGACCATGTGGTACAGGTCTAAGCAGATTCCAAATCAGGATAAATCATTCCTTTTTTTGTTTTTTGTATTGAAGCCTTTAACTTTGCAAATACAAAAATAGTAGTCGCCAGTATGGTTTTTTGGCTCATGCCACACCATCGGAATTCCAAAACTAAGGGCTTTCTTCTTTTCCTTTAACCTGTTACTTAATTCCGCAATAAAACACTGCACACTGTATGAGGGGCCCATGGTTTATCCTGATCGCCCAGCGTAATTCCAAAATAAGCAAAATAAACGCTTTTAACATGTGAAGTTATATTGTGCCTCTGTTTTGCAATCATGAAACGTCCACAAATATAACAAAATATATTTGGATCATTCAAACACTGCCTTCTGTTCATGGCTATAGCACAACAAACAAACTAAACCACACCAAATAGTCCACAGAAACACACTGCAATAGAATAGAATTCTCAGAACTGGTTGATGTAACTTTTCTCCAATGTCCGCCATTACAACAGTAGAAAGTGCTGCCATTTGATCATAAAATATGTTGTTGTTGTTATCTAATGCCGGGCTTTGGATCATAAAATATAATAAAATATTTAAAATATTGTCACCTCCAACAACACAGTGATGCAAAATTAACAAAATTAGAGTGTTTGTGTACCCTCAAATAAATTGTTGTGTTCCTATTTAATTGGAGATATTGTGTATTTTTTAATGTCTTAATAATCACAAATACTGAAATTATTAAAAATTGGTATGTGATAGGACAAAACCGTTGACATTTCTGGAGTCAGGTGAACAAACTGAATATGAAACAAGTGTCAAAACCAAAAAAGGAAAATCTGTATTGACCTGTGTAATCATTTAAAAAAATGTTATTTTATTCTTTTTAAGTTTCTGTGCGAAATATGCACGAAATTGCTTGTATTTTTTTTTTTTTTTTTTTTTTTACGAAATATTCACTGAAATCAAACCATTTAACCACTGAAATCAGGGTAAAATAATCACTATAAAATCACACCCCTAGTAATAATATATTCATTATGCAAGAATAACATGCATTTTCTCCATTCATTCTGCATAACTTAACAGTGCAGTAGATCTCATGCCCTGTTATGGTCTCAGTCAGTCATTTATTCAGTCATCCTCTCTTTGCATTAGGTTAGTAGTGTGGAAGTTCTTGGGGATCATGCCATTATCCATCCTATGTCTGTATCCATTTCAATCTGTAGTTCGGAATACATTCCAAAATTGGCTGCTTATGTAATCCTTGCGAGATATTGAAGTTCTTTTTATGGCCCAAAAGTGAATACTGAATTATATATACCACTGTTTTGTGTCAATACTGATCCAATTTCTTTATACATAGTCCATGCCTCACTTTCATATATTAGTAGTGGTCTTGCCAAAATATTACATATTTTTACAGGTTTTAAAAATTGAATTTATGATTCCTGTAATCTTCATAAATGTTTATACATTCATAGACAAATATATTTCTTCAACATACAACAATAACTAAACGAAGTCCACGAAAACCATAAGAATCTATAGATTTTCTTATCAAAACTTTTCATAGAAACGAGATACTCTGAAGTTAGCCTACATTTTTTAAAGAAATTTTGGTTGTAATATATTTAAATTTAATTAACCAAATTTTACGAACTCTAACAATATTCAGACAAAATAATAATTAAGTAATTGCTAAGAGTTTCATAGTGAAGTAATGTTTAGCTGTTTTGATCCTAAGTCATCATTAGAACAAAAAGTAACAATTATTGATAATTATCTGTTTTTATAAGTTTCTAGAGAGTGAATCTAGCCCAAATCACCAATATGTTGAAAGTCCTTAACACACATTATTGCATATAATAATGAAGCCTGCTTAAATATTGCTTTATCTATATTAAGTCTGTGACAAAGAAATACGTTATCAGATCTTGTCTGTAGGACTGAAATCATTCTGTGATCATCCATTAATTTTATTTAAGAGAAATATTATATCTTTGATATGCATTTCATTCAAAAGTATATTAGAACAAGAGAAGTAGACTTTTGGGTAATCCGCTATGCACTGGAACTTAAATCTCCATTATTGTAGTTAAGTTCCAGCACATGTTGATATGGCCAAAAGTCTATTTCTCAACGTAGTCACTGTGAAAGCCTAGAAAACCTAAACACTCGTAGAAAGAGTTTGGAATATAAAAATTGTGACTTCATAGTCTTATCATTTAGCATAACTGCTCTCTCTCTTTTTAATGCATTTGAAATTGTGCTTACTGAAATTAAATTCGAAGTATTCTTGGTCTTACAGAATTGTTTTCCTTATTAGTATCAAGCTATAACATTTGTTAGCATTTCGTAGGCTGCAAGATGAGGTAATAATAATAACGGGCAAAGGCCGTGAATATTCTGTTCTCTTTGGATATCTTAATTTATATTTGTGCCAGTGCAGTTATTACTATTGTCAAAAATAAAATGCAGAATAATATACTCCATTAGAAATGCAAAGGCTGTGAATCTTGTAATGTCCTAAATAAATATTAATCCATGTCTTATATTTCAGCACTGATGTTAAAAGTACCTACATATCTACCATTTTGATTTTTAGAAAAGAGTACAAGAAGTGTCATAACCGAGAGAAATGTATAAAGAGTTACAATAAGTAGAACATAACCCAAACTCTCTTGCAAAAATACTAGTAGTACAATCAGTGAAGCGTATATGGTTAATAAAATTTGTTAAAATACGATTTTCAACGTGTATATGTAAGACATATGAAGAATTATATAGTGTACAGTCATTCTTAACAGCAGACTTATTCTTAGTTATGTCTGGGGTTGGGAATTTTCTTGTAGTTACAGTGAATTTTTAAAGCAAGAAACTCCTTTTAACTACTACTAAGTTTAAATTGATTGAGTTTAGGATTGTATATCTGTGATACCTTGTTTTTAAGTTATGTGGTATAAACATCTAACCCTTACTTTTATATATTTAAATCTACGTGTATACCTATTTCCTTGTCTTTCTTTTTATATACACATTTTATATTTTTATTTTGTATCTCTGACAAACATTGCTGAAGCCAGTGTGGTGTTGCGTTGACACTTGCTCCAACGTAATACTTTGTACTACTGCTGTCTCGTTGAGGTAGGGGAAGGAAAGTTCTTGTCAATTTTCTGTAGCAAACACCAGTATGCTGTGAACATGAAAAATGTGAACTGAGAGATAATTATAATAGGTAACTATTATGTAACGTTTTTTTAGGAAACTAGATAATGTCTCTCTGATCTTAGGAAATCAAGTGTTCAAGAAGTAAAAATTAATGGTGCAAGAAATAATTTCCCCTAGTTAAAGGGTTGGAAGTTATATACCTTGTGTTTCTATCAGATTTTACTACTTGCTTTCTGTCCATTGTTAGAATCTTTCTGGAATAAAGGAAAGGTACATGTCAGAGAGAAGGATGTTATATTTTCTCACATGAACTGAAATCATAAATAAAACTGACCACTTAAAAGTATATAACTATACCACGGCTGAAGTTTTTCGTTTCCACCACACTAGAGAGATAAATACATTGAATTGATGACAACTTTGCATGCAGTGAAAATTTGAAAGATGTCCCATTGACTTCATTACACTTTCCTTATGTTCGCAGCTATAATGCCTGATCAGTTAAGACAATATACTGGGTGTTCAGTTCAAAGTGTGTCATGGCTCGCTGTATGCCATCATGTGGCTAGTCGATGAGCCTAGAGAATTCAATCTTCCTACACTTCCGCAGAGGTGTATTACCTATCTGCCAGAGAAGTTGCCTAGCAAATACGGCGTTCATTCTGAAGAGTACTTACCGATACGTACGGTGACCCGGTAGTGACAGGAGTGTGAACTGCTTCGAAACATACACTGAGGTGAGTTTTTTTCTTACTGCCGAGATATGGGGAGGGGGTTAAGACGATTACTTAAGTATTTGTTGACATTAATTTCGACGGTCAACATGGACACGGAGCATTTGATTTGTGTTGTGGTATGTTGCCGTACGCAAACGATGATAACAAATACCCTGTGTACAACTTGGCCTCGCGAAACAATTCGAAAGAGGTTATGGTAGCACACAGACCGTACAGACCGCCATCTGTTGCTACGACGTTCAAGTTATACCGTACACGTTCTCAAGTTCAAATTGAACGCCTTGATTAATAGGCAACTTCTCTGACATAAATCTGAAACTCTCTTCAAATCGCTGACTCATCAACAGTGATGTCATGACACACTTTGAAATGAACACCCAGTAGTTTAATGTTAAAGTCCCGTCACACTAATTTCCGGCAGCCAATCACGTTGCAGGTTGGCTACATTTAAACGTGTGCGTCTTGTGATTCGCTGATGGCGACATTATATATTTCCTAAGGCTCGATAAATACTTAATATAATCGCCCGCCATTTTGGCTCTTTCGTTGGCATTCGGAGAAAGCACACGAGGACGTTATTTGCCGCTCAATTATTTGCTCAATTACAGTGCGTTTGATTTGTTATTGTAGGAGCTACGACATGATCATGTTTAACGGTATGGCAAATAGATTCCTCGTCTGATAGCTCGGCAACGAAAGAAACAAATGGCGAACGATACTACCTACCTAGACTTTATAGAGCCTTCACTTCCTAAGACGTAAGCAAAGAGGAGGAGTCACGCCGGGAATAACAGCGTCGCGACTATAGGTAACATCACCATACTCTTATTCATAAAGGCACTAATAATAAAGTGCTGCTGAAAAAGAAATCAGAGAAACCCCGAGAAATCTTTTCCAGCAACATCTTTCTTTAATTACAAATTTCACTAAGTCTCTAATGTGGAAAAGTCAGTGCACTAGCTATTTGGGTAATGTTCGAAAGCATATCATAAGTTCATTTTGTATTATTATTATTATTTGTATTCTTGTTAAGTGGTTAGTCTTATTTTGTCTACCATCATTACCTTATCCAGATCTCCATTATTCAGTAATAATTTTCGTACAAGACTCCAAACTTCCAATATTCCACTTTACAAACTATGTGATTATTTACTGAAAATACTAGTACCACAGTCTGGTATATACAGTCACGAAGCTCAATACGTAGTAAATATGCATCCACAGATAGTTGCTAACCACTAGGATCGCTACTATCGCCTCATTAGAGACAATGCGAAATAGTATCTGCACAGTCTATTGTTCCTAGTACCCTCTTAAACTCAAGCTTCGTGACTGTATATACTAGACTGTGCTAGTACTATGATGCATAAACTTTCAGCAGTAGTTCTATTTCGTTCCATATATTAAACATTTTCACACATATTCAATTGGGATCTCGTGTTTATAGGAAAAGGAGAATGAGTAATCATTTGGTAAAGCATGAGAAAATTTACTTGTGCTGAAATACAAGTATTGCTGTAAGTTATATAATATCTGAAGCACATGCAGCAATAAAACCAGAAGACATAATTATTATACTACAATTCATTGTATTTTTATAATGTATATTGCCTATGCATATTACTGCCACTTCATGATGAAGAAAACTTCCTTTCTTCTTGAGATAGTAATACAGTTGAACTTAGTTATAACGACCATGGTTAGTGCAACATCTTGGTCAGGACAAATTTTAGTGCAATTGTTTGGGATGTGAGATCACAATTCATTGATTGGTTCATATATTAAATAATACACAACTATCTACTTAATTATAAAACAAATAAATAGAAATATGAGGTATATCTCTATATATCTCAAGTCCCTATCCTGCATGCATTGTATTCTTCACCTGACATAATTAGGAACATTAAATCCAGACGTTTGAGATGGGCAGGGCATGTAGCATGTAGGGGCGAATCCAGAAATGCATATAGAGTATATCTCAAGTAAAATAATATTTAAAAATATGTTTTTGCCCCCCCCCCCCCCCAGGATGCTGCAGAATATTGAATTTTGTATCTTGATATGCAAACTGAAAAAGAAACTCGTTACAGTCATACCTGCATGTAGTTAATTCTGGTTCACAAACTATTGTGAATGCTCACATTTAAATACATTTATTTTAACTATTTCCGTTTTCGGTCTGGTTGTCGTTTCCGTTCCCGGTTTATTGTGAACCAGCCTTTACATCAAATAAAACAGGATCACCAGAAAAAAATTACTGCATTGATTAGTACCCACTAAACCAGGGCCGGGAATAGCTGCACTCCGAGCGCTTAGCTTCTTCCGCTACAATTACTGTTGTACGGGTATTCATATGGTGACTGCTCTGTTGTACTATACGAGTTTGCCTTTGCCGCCCCTGTACTAAACTATCAATATTAATGTCAGTTTATACAAACGATTAGGGAAAACACGGAAATTTTACTTGAAGCAAGTAGAGCGATCGGTTTGGAAGTAAATCCCGAAAAGACAAAGTATATGATTATGTCTCGTGACCAGAATATTGTACGAAATGGAAATATAAAAATTGGAGATTTATCCTTCGAAGAGGTGGAAAAATTCAAATATCTTGGAGCAACAGTAACAAATATAAATGACACTCGGGAGGAAATTAAACGCAGAATAAATATGGGAAATGCGTGTTATTATTCGGTTGAGAAGCTCTTATCATCCAGTCTGCTGTCCAAAAATCTGAAAGTTAGAATTTATAAAACAGTTATATTACCGGTTCTTCTATATGGTTGTGAAACTTGGACTCTCACTCTGAGAGAGGAACATAGGTTAAGGGTGTTTGAGAATAAGGTGCTAAGGAAAATATTTGGGGCTAAGCTGGATGAAGTTACAGGAGAATGGAGAAAGTTACACAACACAGAACTGCACGCATTGTATTCTTCACCTGACATAATTAGGAACATTAAATCCAGACGTTTGAGATGGGCAGGGCATGTAGCACATATGGGCGAATCCAGAAATGCATATAGAGTGTTAGTTGGGAGACCGGAGGGAAAAAGACCTTTAGGGAGGCCGAGACGTAGATGGCAGGATAATATTAAAATGGATTTGAGGGAGGTGGGGTATGATGATAGAGACTGGATTAATCTTGCACAGGATAGGGACCGCTGGCGGGCTTATGTGAGGGCGGCAATGAACCTTCGGGTTCCTTAAAAGCCATTTGTAAGTAAGTAAGTAAGTTTATATCTAAATACACTGGGGAGCAAAAAAAAAAAACGCAACACTTAAATAAATTTGAAATATTGAACCATCATACAAATTATAACATTACTGTGTGCTTCTGTGGACCAGTTTGTGGTATGTAAGTGTTTTTTTTTGGGTTATTTTACGACGCTGTATCAACATCTGAGGTTATTTAGCGTCTGAATGATATGAAGGTGATAATGCGGGTGAAATGAGTCCGGGGTCCAACACCGAAAGTTACCTAGCATTTGCTCGTATTGGGTTGAGGGAAAACCCCGGAAAAAACCTCAACCAGGTAACTTGCCCCGACTGGGATTCGAACCCAGGCCACCTGGTTTTGCGGCCAGTCATGCTGACCGTTACTCCACAGGTGTGGACTGTAAGTGTAAATTCATGTTTTAATCTAACTGACAATACTAAAGTCTTTAAATAAAAAGGTAAACAATTTAATAAAGGAGTAAGAAAAATATTTGGTTGCGAAGCTTTTATCATCCAGTCTGCTGTCAAAAAATCTGAGAGTTAGAATTTATAAAACAGTTATATTACCGGCTGTTCTTTATGGTTGTGAAACTTGAACACTCATTTTGAGAGAGGAACATAGGTTAACATGCCTATTATGTTTGAAACTTTGTCACACATGTTGTGAATGGATCAGTTTGACCCAGGATTTGAAAAATGGATATAATAGTAAAACATCTTTTATTTAAGCCTTGGTTCAAAAAAAAGCAAATAATATCCTATTTTCCAATGTGTGAACACAAAATAATTACCACTTTATTCTATGCAAATGTTGCAATAGGCCTAAAATGTTTGCATGATCTTGGCAGAGGAACGCTTTGCACCTATTGCATTTTATAGTAATTTGGTCTTTCTTCGGTCTAAATTTCTTTTTGTTGCACTTTCTTCTGAACTCGTTCTTGGAACATTTTCCAAAATTAGTTTTTTCTTCTGAGCCAAGCTTCTTGTCATCTTTTTTTTTTCTCGCATTACTTGTGTTAATTGTAGGCCTAGTCCAATTCCTTCAGGAACAGTCTTCATCTGTACAATTTATTTGGATTGTATTCGCATGAACATATAATACATAAGCATTTATTCCTACAATATCGAGTACATTATAAAACACATAATCAGACGATCTTTTGGTACTCCTTTTGCAAGAGTAGGTACTGACACGTTTATCTGTGGTGTCAATTCCTCCCTTCGTTTTGTTGTAATGTAATTTGATTTCAGGCTTTCTGTGTTCTTCTGAAGATAGACTGCAGTCGTGATGCACTGTGGACAGCAAAATCACTGATTTATTCTTCTAAGACACATACGACACCATAGTTACGTCGGACTGAAATCCGAAAATGGTTGGACACCCTGGTCTCGTGCAGTTCAGCTGCGTTTCTTATGGTTTGTTTTTTCTCAGAGTTCTGACTAACGTTAGATTCCTCTTGAGAAGTTCCTCGGCCAAAATATAATAATCTGTGATGCTACAGCCCACGAAGAGCCAAGACCGACCAGCCGGCTGCTGGCCTCACGGCCACATGCCGAAGCAGGGGTGAACGACCATCCAACCAGAATGGAGGTATCATGTGATTAGCATGATGAGCCCCCAGCCGTTATAGCTGGTTTGCGTAACCGGATTTCACTACTTATCATAGCTCCCCAAGTGCATCACGATGCTGGGTGAGCACCGGTCCCATACATTGGCCGAAATTTCATGAGAAAATTTCTTCCCTCATGAGGACTCGAACCAACGCGCATTCTGTAACGCGAGTCCTAGGCAGGACTTAGACCACGACGCCACGGCATGGGACCGGCCAAAATATAGCCGGTAAAAAATTGTTCGTGGTGATGTTTTGATCAGTCTTTTCAATGCTACCAATATTTCTGCCTTCGTTTGTTTCTCGTGGTCCACTTTCTGGCTTTACTTTGCACACTTCTGCTGCGCAAACATATTATGCTGTTTTTACAATTTTATACCATACTTGCCTCTGGATTTTGAAAGTGTGTACTGGCAGAAGGGACATTTGTCTCGAAATGGCACCAACTGCTCATATACTGTGACATCTTGGTAGGGTGAGAACATTTTTGACATGTAGAAAAAGATATAATAGCAGCCAATTTATCATGACGTCATCTAACTGGTCGGACTGATTTGTTGTCAAACCTGAGAAACCTGCTAGTAGTATGAAAAAATTGAAGTGATATTGTTGCACAGAAAACAGGTCTACTATACATACTGTCCCATAGTTCTTGAAGTGATTATCCAGCAGATCTGTACACACCGGCTAAAATCAGTGTGAGTGAATGAGTGAGTGAGTGAGAGTGTGTGAGATTGTGACAGTGTGTAAGAGTGAGTGTGTGTGAGAGTGTGAGTGTGTGTGAGAGTGAGTGTGTATGTGTGAGGGAATGTGAGTGTGTGTGTATCGGAACACAGCAACATTACGTGACTGGGTCTAAATGACCCAACACAATAAATGTGTCAAAGTGAAAAATATGACCAAGTACTATATTTTTGTGGCTAAAAGTAATAGGAAATATTCCTAATGATGTTTTTTAGGATTACTCAAAGTCCTGTCACATTATCGCTGTTTTTGTAGGTTTTGTGTTAATTTTAGTAAATGCAATGGGTCATTTAGACCCATTCACAATAGGAAGGTTAAGGGTGTTTGAGAATAAGGTGCTTAGGAAAATATTTGGAGCTAAGAGGGATGAAGTTACAGGAGAATGGAGAAAGTTACACAACACAGAACTGCATGCATTGTATTCTTCACCTGATATAATTAGGAACATTAAATCCAGACGTTTGAGATGGGCAGGGCATGTAGCACGTATGGGCATATAGTGTTAGTTGGGAGGGCGGAGGGGAAAAGACCTTTGGGGAGGCCGAGACGTAGATGGGAAGATAATATTAAAATGGATTTGAGGGAGGTGGGATATGATGATAAGAGACTGGATTAATCTTGCTCAGGATAGGGACCAATGGCAGGCTTGTGTGAGAGCGGCAATGAACTTCCGGGTTCCTTAAAAGCCAGTAAGTAAGTAAGTAGGAAAAATAATTAGCAATTGTTCATGCTAATTCAATTATTTGACCTAATAGAAACCGATTAATATATTTATTAAAAACTATTGCAATTATTCTGGATTTATAACCATACACCTATTGGATGGTTTGTGACACCCTCGTTGCCATTTCTTGTCTCTCATCCTATATTTGTTGCTGTGCCATTAAAATTTACAACCCTAAACACAAGCGGCCAAAACAAAGTTACAACACTATTTCCTTTTTTTTTTTTTTTTTTCATATAATGGAATTCTGTGATATTGAACTCAGTTTTAAACAACATTAAAGAAAGTTAAGATGCCGTTAAACCTCATGAACACCGCTAGAACAGTCAGGTTGGTAGAGGATGGCCGCAGCTTATGTTATTGGATACAACTCCGTCGACGGTTTCACGTACAGTGCAAAGATACAGGGAACTTCGTTCATATTCTCGACTGTTAGACTGTTTGGGAGTCACGTGCCTGCCTGCTTGTGAGGAAAGGTTGACTGCAAGTGAACGATACCGTGTGTAAGCCTGCTTACGAAGGTAAACAGTTACGGGTAGGTCTGAATGAGGTTTTGCCTGTCTCTGGATTGGGGCTCTCTGGACCCCTAGGGCTTATCAGACTATGGATGAGATGGAATCTGGTGGACTGGCTCTATTAGGAGCTGAGGCAGGATGGCCCACCTGTTACCATCGGCTGATGAGGAAGGACTTGGAGTTCTTGACCCCTAGGGCTTGCCAAGCTTCTCGTCCCAGAACACTAACCACTGAGAATATGCAATTTTATTAAATCCTGTAGTGCAATAAATAAATTGTAAAACTGTGGTACTTTAATCAAGAATTTTCTGGCGTATTTTACCAGAAAATACAGATTTTTTTAAGTGAGTAAATAGCCAACGAACTTAGATTTCAGACTAATACTGTTTCATGATACCTGAATGCAAGTCACTCCACAATACGAGCACACAGACAGGCTGTCTCGGGTCCCGCCTGGACTGGGCTTATAAAACCCGGGCTGAATGGGCCAGTCCTAAATTTTAACCTGCTCTGCAGCTACGCCGGAATCCAAGCCAGACGACAGGCAGTTACGGGCGTATCATCTGCTTAGCCGGTGTCTGCCCCATTCCCTATATCCGCATTTAAAACCCATACTACCCCGAAGACTTCACCCCTGCCTAATTTTACTACTGCAGGTGATAGATGAAATGAGGGTAGGTGGAGATTGTTGGTGAAATGATAGATGGAAACGAGAGTTCCTCGAGAAAAAATTCTGTCACGACCTGACCAGGGATCGAACCCAGACCGTCTAGATCAGTGATGTCAAAGCAAGCGCATTTTTCTGATCTTGACGTCGTGCGCGGGCAGTAAGCGCTAAGTATGGAAAGAGGAAGGGTTGTGTATATGAATAAGCAACCTGTTAGATTAAGAAAACAATGGTGCACAAACTTCAAACGGAACGTGAAATTTTATGTCGTTATTTTTATATGGCTTTTTTATGTTTAATATTATCTATATTGTCTGTAAAACAAAAGCACTAACACTGATTTCTTAATATTGCACTTGTGTTTTAAATCTTCATAACATAATAGAGAGTTAAGAAGGAATATTCACTTAAATTCCATAGTACTATAATATTATACTGTAATAAGTGGATGAAATACATCATTCATAAAGAAAGTGATATTCCAAAGAAAGAGATTGAGTATGACATGATAACATGGAATTTATATTGATGGTATCTTTAGCCTTACAAAAGTAATCAATAAACTAATCAAAACAATATTACAGTACAAAGCAAAGTTACCTAGGTACTGTAACTGTTTTAAGTGTAATTAATATTACATAACAAAACTCTTATCGCATTATGCTTTTAAGGTGATATTTGTAAGCAACTTCCTATCATCAGAATATTAAATTATTTTCTCGAAATCTGCTGAAGCTATAGAGCTGATATTTTTACAACACGTGGGCACGTATCTTTTGATTATGATGTAACAGTAGTTGCTTTGTTAATTCATTTCCTTACAAACAATTTCCATGCGAATATTTTCAAAATGTTCAATACACTATCTTCAGTAATACGTATATACGGTATATTAGATTTACGAAAACATTCTGTAAGGCTACTAAATAAATAGGCTTATACCTGAAAATTTCACTTTTCTATACGAAAAGTTGAGAAAATATTTCTTTTGAATTAAAAAATCAAACTTGTGAAAAATGAGCATTAAAATTAAAACTTACATTCTTATAATGCACTTATACTTCTCAGGCAAATAAAAAATTAACATGGATACAGTTTTAATAAGTTCTCTTCCCTTTATCTATTGAACCAGTGCTTGCCATCCCTGAATATAGCTCGACCAAGCGGCATATACCACCTCTTTCGTCTGTCTCTTTCCTTTCCGCTGTAAAGCGCTCAGGCTCTCCTGGGCTCTAAAGCGCGCGCTTGCTCCTGTGGGCATCAATTGACATGCCTGTCCTAGATGGAAGACCAGCGAGCTAGCTCTTGAGATACAGGCGTGGCACTATTTTTATTACCGTGTGATGTGTTGATTACAGCAATACGTTTTCAATATTACGTAAAAATTGGTCTACAAAAGCCCTGTTGCCGGTTGTGTGAGAGAAATAATTACTTAGATGGCTGAACATAATGTTCGAATATTTATGCACGGTGTTAGCTGGAGTGTGACGTCTAGTAGTCTATGAAGAAAGCAAACTGTAAACAAGAAAAATATCGATTAATTAAACGAGAGTTGGGAGGTCGCGTGTCAATTGATGAATGCGTGCCATATGGTTTACCAACAACCGCCACCCTATTGCCGCTGCTATGTCTTGACAGTCAGCTTTATGCTCTGCTTTACTACTTAACAGTTCTATGTGAAAAGTGACTTTTACATGCTGATGTAATTTTGTTACAGGATTTATTGAAGTTATTAGTTTATATGACATCGCATCAAATTTTCAAGATATTTGTGAAAATCTTAAATTTTGCTGACACTTTAAACAAAAATGTCAAATTCTTCCATTCTCGACATTGTTTTCGACAGTTCTTCGCTACATAGGCGGAGAGAGAACCGTTTCCTTGGGGAGGGGGGGGAGGCAAAGCAAAACTGTAGAATCTCCATATAACGGGGTTACGGGGGACATCATTCTGTCTAAGGTTTTTCCGTGGTTTTCCTAAGGCGCTAAGACAAATGTCCGGATGAGCCCTAAAAGAAATGGGCCACGGACCTGCACTCATATCCCCATTAATCTCCCTAATTACTTTAAATTAATTAACTAATTACATCTCTCCCCCCTCTTCGTAATTGAGCCATCATATAGCCAAATGGCTTATCTCAAAATTGAGACGATTTAACAAGGCTCATGATAACAATCACCTCATACATAATAGCCAAATTGGCTAGTCTCCTATACATGAGACAACTCATCTCGCCTAAGGTATTCCGTGGTTTTCCTCAGGCGTAAGACAAATGTCGGGATGAGCCCTATAAGAAATGGGCCACGGACCTATATGCCCTTCCCCATATATATTCCACCTTTATTATAAACCATGTATGCCCTAGTTCAGATAATATTAATAGTCTATTAAATATACGAGGTCACTCAATAAGTCGCAAATTGAAAGGACAGGGACCTCTCAAATTGCAGATTAGATTTCACGGCGCTTCTTCCGACGGCCTTCACATGCTTTGTCATCGAACAACAGATGACGGCGTCTTGCCATCCTAACGGCAAACACCAGCCAACTCCTCCTCGCCCCGTTCCGTGATCAATTGATCAATCTCAGCCCCCCTCGCGTATGTGGTACCTAAGAGGTTACGTCCAATTTCGGCTTCTCCTTCAAAATTTTCTAGAGCTCCTTCAGGGGAGCAGCGTAACCCGGAGTGAGACTAGTGGCCAACAGGCTTGGAGCTCACATATTTAGTTTTGTACAGCCCCCAACCCCTTGCAAGGACGCGTTTTGCGTACCTTTTAAATTTTCCTCCCAAATCTCCTTCGATTTTTCGATTTTCGACATCATTTATCTCATAGTTTGACCCTGGTACAGTATATCGGAATATGATTACTATATTTTCGAGAGCGTGTTTCTTACAGTGTTACATCCACATCCGCGATGTTTTCGGACCGACTTGTGTAGCACTTGAACTGTAGGTCTGCTACAAATTATAATAGAGCATAACTTAAAACAATCTCCCCTTTTTCTCTCTCGTACAGAAACACATTCATACATCAATAAAACTACGTAACAGTGCTAACAGAAACCTTTTTATATGAAGTTTACCTCCCTGAAGATATCATATGAAATATAAACTCTAATTATTTTATTTAATCTCGTCTTTAAGTTTGCATATTATACCGGGATCACTTTTCTTTTTTCTGCATTGTTGTGCAGTATGTTATTCATATTTCTTCAAGTAGCGGCCTGTAGACTTCTAACACATGAGTACAGGCTGTTACAAAAAAAACATTACACTTCTTCCATTCCTCAAATGAGGTATAGAAATCCTTATACATTCAGAAATTAAAAATAAACAGGCCTATTATAGTCCAGACACATGATCTGAAGACATTAATTCATCATTTTAAGCACAAAAACTTGATCCCAAACAAAAGCAAAAAAGGTCCTTTGAATTCAATATTTTCTAACGTCAAGAGAATAAAAAGAGTTGAGGCAAGTTTGCGGGGCCAGTGCCGCCTATGCTTCGCTATCAGAAAATCGTTCATTCACCTGGGACATGGCGACATCTAAAATTACATAAAACACACCCTTAACTGTTGAGTGTTGAAACTGCACATTTCACTGTGAGTTGGCAATTGCTCTGATATCTTTTCCACATTTTTTATATGCCTTCATGACCCACCATCATCAGATCCTTTTGGGAGAACAGAAGTTCTCGACTTTGTTTCAGAATTGATTCAAATCCTGAATCTTTTCTCACAGAATCAATGACGACTTAACAGACTGTACATGTTTTATAGCGTTGCTTAAACCAGTTTTTCGGTTCTGCAAGACAGCATCAGCCGGATGTAGGCGTCCCAAGATTCTTTTGCACAAAAGAAGACAGAAATGAAATTCAGAGATCACTATTAGAGTTTTCATTTCTTTGCTGTTGGCAATGTCTTCAGCATTGAGGTTACCGTTTTTTTACGTATCCAACACCCTTATAATTGTATGATTTGAGGCTTCATCCCTGAAGAAGATGGCAGAGCTAGCCGTCGAAAGCTTGGAAGCTAATCTCCAACTCACCTGGCTGAGAACCCGAGAAGAGTTATTCTATACCCTTATAATTCTCTTATAGTATAATTTGGTTATGTCTAGATGACCAGAGCATCGCTGTTCCAAAATACGGACTGTCATATTCCCTTCATATATAGCCGTTACTTTTCCATTATGGAAAAACTCGTACAACATAATTTATTGGTAAAAAATTGTCGAATAGCAGTGTTATTTCTGATACAGTCCTCACAACAACCGAATGGAGGCGATGGTTGTAGCAGTACGTAGGTATATTTTTCTATTTAGTGTTGTCTATATGCGAGTAGATACCCTCCTGAGTTACCGCTCATGATCCTGAGATGTATCCAGCCATTTTCTTCCAGAGATGTTAGTGTTGCTTCCATGAAAGCCTTGGAATATATAGGAAAACAACTTACAAAACTCCGTTGGTCTGCGCATGCTTCAATCTTAAAGAGTGACAATGTACTATTCACCTCCTCCTTCCTAATTGTCAGCCAATAGTAGCGCGTACTGATAGCAGTGATACATGAGATGACTTGTCAATCAGTAGCGACAATGGTTCAGATTAATGGAAACTCCATACTCCGCCTCCAGCATAGCGGTAAGATTTAGTAACCTCCTACAACGGAGTTTTGCGAGTTGTAGGCCTGTAGTTTCTTTGTTGTCATATTGTAAAGCAAATGCAACGTGCTCTCTATTATTTTATGTCCCGTTTCTTCTTTCATTCATCAGCATAAACCACAGAACATCGGCATTTCTTACATCACTCTCTACAGGTGTATAAAAAGGATGGCGCAAACTTACACGGTTAAAAGTACACGATAAGAGAAGCGAAAAAGTCCCAGTAAACATGAGCCGTTTGCTAGAAAATTACGAATGTATGATTACAAGCCGCCACTGACGTCATTGTTAGTAACATCGTGTACTTTACTCCTTGCGCACTAGAAGCGGTCGTATACCATTTGTTTACAAAACTGATCATTGCCGAGAGGTGGAGTTGTAATCAAAGCATACACTTAAAACGTACAGGACGGATACAATACACAGTTTCAAAAGGTATCAGTCACGTCTCTTGTTTGAAGAGTGCCAGTTGTGCTGTACTGTAGAGTAACGAAGACTATGCGGATATGCAGGACTAACGGCAATGCACGCTTGTACCAAAAAACATATCGTGATCGAAGACACGCCGAAAGTCCGAAATGATCCGGGAGTGTTGGAAAGAATTCGAAATTCATTGCAGAGACGGGTACAGTATTGTATCGAGATGCACGGACAATACTTCGAACACAACCTTTAAGAGGTAAGAGTGTACAGTACCTAAATGTAACATACTAAAGCAGTACTGTAGTCCTTGTTAAGGTAAGCCATAAGTGAAATGTGAACTAAATCAGATAAAAAATTAATAAATTTCAAATTAATTTGTACTAACTGGGACGATATTTACAATGAAGTCAGTGGCGGCTTGTAACCATATATTCATAATTTTCTCGCAAGCAGCTCGTTTGCGGATCCATGTTTACTGGGACTTTTTTGCTTCTATTATCATGTACTTTCAATTGTATAAGCTTGCGCCATTCTTTCTGATGCACTCACAAACAATTTGTTGTCGTTACTTGTATGATCTGATTCTAAATTTCAGAAGACGCGTATGTACCGGTAACATTTTTTGGAATATGAACAGCACATTCAGCATGGATTTTATCGTTTTTCATTGTACTGGTATAGTCAGAATGTTTGGCGAAAAAACCTCACTCAGTTACTTCCTCAATTGTATAATTGCCCTGTAGAGCAAGTTCACAGACTACCAAAAACAGAATAACCTCAATTATCGATTTTTGTACTGTACCGTAGTAGCGATATTTTTCGAGAAGTTTCATGTATCATACTTGAAACATATGTGCAAGTATTAACGCGATTTTCTTTGTTTCTACATCATTACTGTCTGCACATGAGTTTAAGATTTTTCATGTTCTGAAAATCCCCTTTCAGTATATAATGCTTTCTTCCGCTTCCTAAATCCAGATTACGTGTAGGCCATATCTTTTGTCTCATTCGAGTGATACTGAATACATTCATAACAGAATGCGGTGTCTCTCGAACTAGAGTAAACCCACAGTCTAGTATATACAGTCACGAAGCTTGAGTTGTGAGGGTGCTGGAAACAATAGACTGTGCCGGTACTATTTCGCTTTGTCTGTAATGAGATGATAATACCGATCCTAGTGGTTAGCAACTATCTATGGATGCATATTTACTACTTATTGAGCTTCGTGACTGTATATACTAGACTGTGGTAAACCTACTGTAACCACTTAAATTACGCAGAATGTTTTTAACACACCATGGAGTGCCTGGATGCATTGCGATTGCAATACGTAACATATGGCGACCTTGCTTTCGTACTTTTAACACTTCCTGGTCTCTATTGTATTGTGACGTGAGAGTATTTGAGATTGAATATTCGATATTTTTAGATATTTATAAGATGAATGCTTTAGCTTGTATAGTTCAAATCTCGATCTTAGGTCAGGCAAAACAAGTCCTAGGGCTGGCAGTTCCCGTCCTGGCTACGGGCCTGAGTAGGAAACAGTAGACTATACTTGTTTTTTTTTTTATAGAAGGGACATGACAGGAGCGTTGCGATCGGAAAAAAAACTGAATATCACATAGCGTGGTAGGCCTGTTGCTATGGTAACAACGGTTGAGTTGCCAAACTTACAGATCCCACATGGCGAGTGTTTAATAGCTCTCTTGGAAACATTTATTGTGCACACAGTGTTAGCATTGGTACGTTTCGTCTTTGATTCTCTGTCGATTTTTGTATTGTTTTCTTACCTTCGCGTCAATTGTCAGTGAATGTTTTAACGTCAGCCGTCTTAACGACAATTGCTAGCTTCCATCAGCTGGCAGCTGGTAGTCCATGTTGGCAACATGGTACTGTAGTTCCAAGCTCGGCCGCTGAACTGTCGTACAGCATATTCCGAATCTCACCGGTCCGGTGGCATCAATGACATCACGTTGCAGCGAAATAAGGAACAAAACTGCTGGAAGGATCGATGGCTGTCATGGCGACTGTACAAGTTGTTGTCTGTGCTACGCTAGCAAAATTTTGCGAAATTTTCGTACTCCCATCTCGTTCAAAGAAAAGATAGCATAAATAATTTATTTTTTGAACCGGTAGTAATAACGGGTCCGTTGACATGTTCGCTCATAAGCCATTAACATATTGTTTTTACGTTGTGCTCATTACAAACAATACAGCAGAACACACCGCCATGACACAACAGTGCACGATGTTATTCGTCTGCTAATTCCCGCCCTGTACAAGAACCAATCAGATTCACTGATGGTGGCTGATGGAGACTGCCACCACCTCTGCAAGTTGATGGCACCGGTGCGACACCGGTGGAGCATCATTGACGTCATCGGTGGAATTCGGAACACCGTGATGCCATCGGATTGCTCACCGGTGAGATTCGGAATACGCTCATCGTAAACTCGTTTCTTGGTGACATGCCTCCCTCATGCGATTCCTTCTCGCCTTCCGCGATGCAATATCACTTCCAATCCTGGATATGATTCCTTGTTTTACGGTGTTTGTCACTGACAATTACATCAAAACTGAAACCATCAAAAGTGTTAATAATTTATTATTATTATTATTATTATTATTATTATTATTATTATTATTATTATTATTATTATTATTATTATTATTATTATTTTGCGTAAAAATTACTTGGTTAGTCACCTGTTCAATTACCCCAGAGCCGAGCCTGATAGATTTACGTTCGCATTTAACACTAGAAGTTGAAATGTTCTACATAGGCTACTGTATGTCACCAAGAAAATTAACGATTTCTTCAAATTCTTTGTTTCCAAAAAAGTAATTCAGCCTATTAGTGAAAAGTTTCAATTGAACCACTTAAGAGTGATTTCTCAAAAACAACGGATTTCAAATCACAATATTGGTGTCGCAGTGCTTTCATTTATAAAATTACCTTGGTAATGAATAGACTTCGTTGAATTGTCACACGCAGCATGCAATCAGGTTGCCGATCTACGGTAGTGTAGAAGAGGTGAGCGACCTCCCGGTCTCGTAGTATAAACAGTTCATGTTAAGAGATGTGACCGGTCCAAATAGATAGAGCAACTACAGCTAATGTATACCTATGTAAGCACTTGTTTTTGCATTACTGTGGTTGTTCAGTGCAGACAAGAATTCAATCAAACATACTGCAATGAGAGTGTTGCTGTTCCAAACAATTGCCCCTTGAATACCCTTACCCCCGCAGCCCGTCTTGACCCGTTGGAAAAAGTGGTTGGATGCTGTTAATTATTATGCAGAATATTAACTTACGGCAAAATAATGGTGGTAATTGATGCATTGGATAGCACAGACAGTTCCGCTGTTGCAGCAGTAAAATCATTGCGTTCTGAACAGCTATTGGAAGATATTCTGTCCATTGATTCTAATTTTAAAATCGTGTCCAAAAGCATCACCCTGTTAGAATCATCTAAACTACAACTCTCAGAAGCCCTTAATATAGTGTATAAAGTATCACAAACCGTTATCCAAAATAACAATTCACTAATTTTAGAAAAAGTAAAATGTAAGGTGAGGAACGTTATTGCTAAAAATTCTGCCTATTCACAACTTCGTATTATAAATGATGTACTATAGGTCACGATAAGACGTCTGAAGTTGGTGTACTAAAAAGTAGTGACTTCCCGTTCTTCAAATATGCTCCTATTACATCGTGTGATGTTGAACGTACATTTTCCCAATATAAAAACTGTTTGAGTGACCATCGGAGGAGGTTCACTTTGCAGTCGCTCAAAATGTACGTAACTCTTAACTGCAGTGCACATATTCAAGGATGATGTGAGTATCTTACATTAAATTTTAAGAGTTAATATATCTCACTATAAAATAATTGTTTGGACATTTCCTACTTCAATGATCATTCATTATATTTCTTGAATGCAGGATACAGGTTTTATTGTAACCGCAGTATACTGCTCAGTGTTTACATCAGAGGCATACTCCATCCGTTGCACGTCCCCTTCTCATACAATCTATACCGCGTGCGTAGTAAACCTTAAGATTCCCGTGGCAATTCCACGAAGTCTAGTAATGAATATTTTGTATTATTCTTTTAATATTTTCTTCTCCAAAATCAAACTTAGTTTCCTTCGCCTTAATAAGGTGATCGAAAGCTTGCCAGGTGCTAACTCATAATCAGAAAATCTGTTATCCAAATGATTACACACACTTAAAAAAATAGTTTATTTAACGACGCTCGCAACTGCAGAGGTTGTATCAGCGTCGCCGGTGTGCTGGAATTTTGTCCCGCAGGAGTTGTTTTACATGCCAGTAAATCTACTGACACGAGTCTGTCTCATTTAAATACACTTAAATGCCATCGACCTGGACCTGGGTAGAACCCGCAACCTCTAGCACAGAAGGCCAGCGCTATACCGACTACGCTACCCAGGCCGACCAGACTTTAAATTCCAAGGAATAAAATAATAGGCATACTATACATAAATAGATAGATAGACAGACAAATAAATAAATATCGCAATACGTACTTACTCGTATTTCGGTGGTTTGGAAAATAAAGTAATAAAAGGTATTGGGATTTTAAAAAAACTGCCACAGTGGGACTCGAACGTACTTCCTTTTGGCCTGAGACCTTATCATTAGACCACAGCTTCATGTCGATAATGCTTTTCTAAAAGAGATACAATAATAACAAAAATGAATGAGAGTGAAACAGAAAATGTACTTTCTCAATATTCGCCGGCAATTTTACAGATTTCATGAAAACTAAATTTTGAAAACACGGTTGATTAGTTCTTAACAGTTGGGCTTCATCCAATGCTTAATAAGATCCGAAACCAACCCATACCATTCCATACCCCCCATTTCATTTTAATATTGGATTATGAGTATCCAATATAAACAACTGATATTTCAGATATTTTTCGTCGGAGAGCCTAGATTCCCTATCTCAAATTACTTACATACAACCCCTTTATAGCCAGATAAATTTCTTCGATTAAATTCTGAAACACGCTGTATATAGATTTTTCATTGAGTGTCGTATTAATCTTTCTGAAATAGTCGTGCTGTCCAATGCTATGGAGTAACTGTTAGCATTCCTTACCGTGAAACGAGGGGGCCCGGGTTCAAATCCTAGTTGGGCAAGTTACCTAGTTGAGGGTTTTTTCCGGGATTTTCCCTCAATACAATAAGAGCAAATGCTGGGTAACTTACGGCGCTGGAGCCTGGACCTGGAATTATGACCTTCATCTCATTCAGACGCTATATAGGCCTAACTATAGCAGTTGAAAAAGCGTTGTAAAATAACCAATTAAAATAATAGTCGTGCTTCACTGCAATTATATAATGCAACTAAATACTTGTTAAGAGGAGAACAATTTTTCCAGGATAACAAAATATATAGTGGGCATCTTGATCCTTCAAATGTATCTTTACCATTTTTATTTATTACACTGAAACCAGTAAAGATATCTGAAGAGGATATTCCGTGACTTTTGAGACGCTTCAATGAAAAGCGATATAAGTAACTCTTCAAACAAATCACTGCTGTCTAGTAACGGGCTCTTTCTTGACAACGAAAAAACAAAAAAAAGACGAATAAAATACCAATAAAAGAGTACAAGGGAAAAACAATCATTCTTTCCTACTTTTTCACTAGGAACAGCAATAAATTTTGCAGTAATATACTGAATTAGAAGATGACATCACCTTTAAGAGAAATGTGACTTTGTTTTTCCCTGTACTCTTCAATAGTTTTCCATTTACACAATTCGATTGAGGTGATGGTCCGTGGCCCACAATGAGCTGAGAAAGAAACCAATTGTTTTCCGGGATAGTCTCTCAAAATGGAACGTTTTTAGTCTTTCTCTGTGACACCGTTCGAAAAATAGGGTGGAACAAAGAGACACGTGTCATGTAATATAGGGTGAACCGCAAGTAATATCATTAATTTCAGTGAGATATTTCAAATAAAAAAGTTTAGTACAGTTTTGCTCGTTTTTGCTTCCTTTTCGAGATAAAAATTGTTTTACATAAAACATTTCATAGCGTGTTCTGGGAAACGATTGAATTTTCAATATGCTCTGTCAACTTAAGACAGCAGTGTATTATGATAATAAATGATTGAAAGAAAAAAAATAGTTTTGTCCTTCAAATATGTAAAAATTTGATCCCAAAAAATATAATTTTTCGTCTTGCAAAGAAAATTTTCAATATTACCTTTCAATCTGCAAGGTTATTTCACTTCCACCCTGTATATACAGGGTGTTTAAAAATACGGAGCATAATTTCAGGTATGTATTTCCCACATGTAGACAATCGAAATAGTTCATTACAACATGTGTCCGGAAATGCTTCATTTCCGAGTTATGACCTTCACAACATTGAAATTCACCAGAACGTTTTTCTTTCCGCAGGTCGTTGTCATTACAGAAGATGTTCAAAATGTCCACCTCCTGCTTGAATACAGACCTCACATCGATGTCTTATTGACCTGCGAACACGATCCCAAACTCCAGGAGTATTGCGTATGTCCTCAGAACATGCCACAATTCGATTCCGAAGGGATTCCAAATCAGGCACCGGAAACGAATAAACCAATGATTTTAAATGGCCCCACAAGTAGAAATCGAGAGGGTTCAGGTCAGGTGAGCGTGGAGGCCAAGCAATTGGGCCACCTCTACCTATCCATCAATCAGGAAACCTTCGATCCAAGTACCGGCGAGCCGTATGACTGAAGTGTGCAGGAGCGCCATCATGCAAGAAGTGAATGTGTTGACGATTGATCAGTGGAGTGTCTTCTAAAACATGAGGTATGGTGTTTTCCAGGAAGTTTGTGTACGCCTGCCCCGTAAGTCTGTTTACAAGTACATGGAGTCCAACTAATCGATCACCAATGATACCGGCCCACATGTTGAGGGAGAACCGCACCTGGTGATGAGATGGAACAGTTGCACGTGGGTTTTCATACGCCCATACATGCTGATTGTGGAAATTTGTTATGCCATCTCGTGTGAACTGTGCTTCATCTGTAAATAATACTAAGGCAGGAGAGTTCGGATTTACACCACACTGCTGCAAGAACCACTGACAGAACCTAACTCGTGCAGGGTAATCTGCTGGTGACAGAGCCTGTACACGTTGCAAATGATAAGGATACAATTAATACTCTTTCAACAGTCTCCAGACAGTCGTATGAGGACCATTGACTTGCAACGCTACCCTTCGTGTGCTGATAGAAGGAGTCATGTTCACAGCCTCCAGAATCTCCTCCTGTACTTCTGGAGTTGTAGATCTTGGTCGTCCCCTTCCCAAACCAGGAGAGTTAAATTTTCCATACTCGCACAGACGGTAATGGAGACGTACAAATGTCTTCCGATCTGGACATTGTAGCTGTGGGTACCTCTCCTGGTACAAACGACGAGCCAGCGCAGCATTGCCGTCCGCCTTACCGTACATGAAGTGTATCTCTGCCAGCTCTTGATTTGAATACATGTCGCACAGTCTAACGCCTACACAACACTGAATGTAACTTTCGCCTCGGAATGAACTGTCAGAGTGCCCTCTTAATGTCTCCTTTGACGGCAACGACCTGCGGAAAGGAAAACGTTCCGGTGAATTTCAATGTTGTGAAGGCCATAACTCGGAAATAAAGCATTTCCGGACACATGTTGTAATGAACTATTTTGATTGTTTACATGTGGGAAATACATACCTGAAATTTTGCCCCGTATTTTTTAAACACCCTGTATATGCTGTTTCTAATGAAAAAGTAGGAAAGGATAACTATCCGTGGTGATAATCCTCCTTTACCAGTTTGGTAAGAAAAACAAATACATTTTGCAGTAATATACTGAATTAGATGACATCCTTATGAGAATGGTGACTTTGATTGTTTTTTTCCTTGTAAAAAAACACACACACACAGCATGATATATCGTCGCTGCGCTTCCAAAATCCGTTCTTTTTTTTTTTTTTTTTTAACGATTTTGCAGGACAAATAAAAAGCATTGCTACTTTTAATTGCCTTCATTTTCAAGGCTACTTTCCGTATAATTTCAATCACTACAAGAAAAGTGATTAAATTGTACCGAAAGTAACTTTGAAAATCAAGGGAATTAAAAATTGCAGCGCTTCTTTCTTATTTTGGAGGCGCAGCGACGATATATAGATTCGTCAAAATAATTGAAAATAACTTAACATGTCCAACCCTGGAAGAGCACAGGGGGAAAGCGTGATAAGTCGAAAATGATCGATTTTCTGTCTTAGATGTCATGTACCGTAATAACCAAAGCTCGGAACTTGGGGACTTGTGTCTTTGCACGTGGCTAAGCGACCGGACTTCAATATCAACAAACTCCCGCTTCCAGCACGGAGATACTGTCAAGTCTGCTATAAAAGTGGTTTCTGACTGGAACAACATATTGATAGTATTATGGTAGGTTGAAACACGTAATTTTACACCATATATAATAAAAAATAAACATGAGAAATATATCAAATTTACTGTTCTGCTCTGTACATTTTATTACAGTGTATGACTACGTACATTCCAATATTTTCAAACCCATAACTTCTTCGCTGATATGAAGCAAGAAAAGCTTATTTCCAAGTCATGTGAAGTGACGGGAGCAAACTTAAAATACTGAATGTTTTCACTGTCACTGTTTTCTGTTTGATTTTGAGCAATTGCTAGCTGACCTCGTATGTGAGAAAGATAAGTATATCCTAAATTTTTCTCAAAAATAGTTTTCAGTTTGTTCTACGGTTGGTTCCTCTGCTACTTAATCCATGGCTATGGACAAATTTTCCACTAATTTAAGGGACTGTAATGTCTTTCAATGAATGCCGGTTTCCAGCCTTTAGTTTGTGTGTAGCACAACTTACAAAATATAAACTCTCCATTTGAAGAAAATAATGTATCTCCTTCGAATTCCTCTACGAAATTCTGTACCTAAAGTTTAAAAAAATGTATTTTGAAACTTGTATAATATGCATTCGAATAACACGTATTTTCTAATTGCTCAAACAGACCGTTTATCTGTAATTCTCTGAATGTCATTGTCTTCGACATGCCACAGTTTCCTCGTCCGTCTTCCTCTCATTCGATGTGACAACTTCTTAGTACATACAACTATCCCTGAGCACTTGCAGCGTGAGCTGTGTGTACGTTGCACCTGTAACCTTACTCGTGCACATGAAACACAAGTCCCCAAGTTCCGAGCTTTGGTAATAACTCAGGTAGTGTAGATTTGTGTAGTTTAGCTGTCAGAATAACAACCTCATTAGTCCAAAGAAATTTGAAGAATGATAACCCAAAGACAGTACCCAGATATTATTATTATTATTGTTATTATTATTATTATTATTATTATCATCATTATTATTGAATTTCCAAGTTTATAGAACCCTATTTTACCCGAAGGTATATTAGGGCTGTAATTAAATCATACATATTATAGCCCTGTACAAATAGTTACATAAAATATATTAGTACATTATGCAACGAGCCTATAATGGTAGTAATTAAGACGCGAGGATGTTTATGAAACGAGCTCAAGTGAGTTTCATAATTTTCATACGAGCGTCTTAATTACCATTATAGGCAAGTTTCATACGACTTTTTATGCTCGACCATATTTCTAACTTGAAATTATTCGTAAGTATTCATGTTATTGTTATGTGAGTGAGTGAAATAGCCTACCTCATAAATTGTGAGATGTGCGCAGACGCGAAAATATTGATTTTTTCCGGGAAACGAATGTCGACGACCTTGATATAATCTAGAGAGTAAGATAAACGTAATCTTGATATAACCTTGAAATTGAATTCGACATTGAAAAACGAGATGACAAATTGAATTTATTTGAATATTATTTACAATTAACGCTAATTATTATAGTAACAGAACATAACCTTCTGCGACAGTATTTGATTTCCAGCCTGCGTGACGTTTCGCTAGTTGTCTTTCGATTGCATATCCGAGAATAATCGAAAACCTGAACTTTAATGAATAGGTGTACTTTAATGACATGCATTAAAGGACTGTTACCAGGTGTATAATTACTACATTTCGGTATGGTCGAGCATAAACATAATTATGACATACCCAGATAAGATATAATGGGTCTTGAATTTTTTTTTTACCCAGATAGGATATAATGGGTCTTGAAAATTTTAATTTGATCTCCTGTAAAAAACAGTGAAACGTGACATCAAGTTTTTTTCCCTGTACTATTTACTTGTAAGATCTAATTCTTTAACTCTCCTCAGAGACTGACAGTCTTCTCAATAGATGCAGAAGTGTAGAACATTGATAGTCAATGCTTGTAGAATATTATCTAAATGTTAACCATTAGAAATTACCGAGTGCTCTTGCTCTATAACCACTGTAGCCTATATAATTAAGTAGATATAGGTGATGTTTTATCTCTAATTCTCGCATTAGTGACTAAGAGCCAGCTGGTAAGCTCCAATTTGATTAATTTGAACTACCATTATTTGTGTGCTTTTATAAGTCTCAGTATTAAACCTGGCTAAGCTCGGAGGGGTAATGTATTGCCACAGAAAGAGAGAGCTACCGGGTGATGTAATCCTTTTCGGGGTATGGGGAGAGGGAGAGAGGGCATGCGTGAGGGTACTTGTCGTAAATCACTGCCCTACGGACCCCGCGTGTGTAGGTCCTACTGCATTGTGTCGCATCCATTGCCAAAAACAATGCTACTACCTCTTTTGCACAAGAGATAGGATCAAGTGTGGCTGTGCTATGGGATAGAGATAGTCAGAATAAGAACTCAAATGGACTTTTACTTGACTTTTTTTCATTTCAGCTAATTTGTGTTAACGACGTAGCCTACATTGATCATTTTTCACACACTAGAATTAAAATGATTATATTTAAAGCATCGTACTCCCCAAAAGTTGCTTCGCTGGCAAACCAAATTACATCTGCAACTAAGATGCTTTTACAGGTTTTTTAAATTGGTTATTTTCCGACGCTTTATCAACTGTTAAGGTTATCTAGCATCTGTATGAGATGGTGATAATGTCAGCGAAATGAGTTCAGGGTCCAGCGCCGAAAGTTACCTGCATTTGCTCTTAATGGGTTGAGGGAAAACCCCGGAAAAACCTGAACCAGATAATTTTTCCCCAACCAGGATTTGAATCTGGGCTCGCTCGTTACACGGTCAGGCAGGCTAACCGTTACTTCACAGCGGTGGATTTTACAGATATTGTTGTCGGTAGCGTAGTTGGTATAGCGCTGGCCTTCTATGCTCGAGATTGCGAGTTCGATCCCGGCCGAGGTCATGACATTTAAGTGTGTTTAAGTGCGACAGGCTCATGTCAGTAGATTTACTGGCATGTAAAAGAACTCCTGCGGAACAAAATTCCGACGCACCGGCGACGCTGATATAATCTCTGCAGTTGCGAAAGTCGTTAAATAAACCATAATTTAAATTTTACAGATATTGTCCAATATTATTATGTTACATTTCCATCTATGTCTTTATGTGAAAAGCTTAATAATACGCAAACCAGACCTGAAGATGCTATCTTAATAGCGAAAGCGCTAGTCACATGGTGTTTTATGTGTGTAACCTAATGTAATCTTTTGTATTATGCATTTGGTTTAAAATATAGACAGTTATTGAAGGACCTTTGATATTTATCTTCATTTACTTGTTAACTTGTCGGACCAACATGCCTTTCAAATAGGCCTATACTGACAAGCCATGGGCATTATTTGTAGTTTCTTTTAAAATTATCCTACACAATTCTCTGGGTTTGGCACCTGCTTTTAATCTAATTACTCTTTATTGTTGTAGGAATATAATGTTACTATCTGTAGAATTTCCCCAGAATATTATTCCAAAACTCATTACGAGTAGAAGTTTGCAATTTGTGTTGTTTTTAAGATATTGATGTCTACTGTCTCTTGCATAGATCTAATAGCAAAACAAGCTGACTTTAGTTTGGGGGTAATTTCTTTAATATAATTTTTCCAATTTAACATATTATCGATTTATAAGACAAGACATTTAGTTGTTGTTTCTATTAGGGACTTGTTGTTAATTATTGCGCTTGAAATTTGTGAGGTTGAATTTGGGCAGGATTTAAATAATTGGATTATTTAGTTTTGTTATAATTTAATACTAATTTATTGGTAACATATTTTGAGGATAATTGCCTCTGTTGAAAATTGGAATACTTTGGAGTTATTGATTGTAATTACTATTCTTTGTGCCATTTGCAAATAATAAGGGGTTTTATCAGGGAGGCAAGATCATTTACGAACACTAGAAAAAGTAGGGGACCTAACAAGAAGGGTACTTACCGTGGTTTAATTTCTGGTAAAAATAAGTATTTGCAGAATTATGCCTGGAACGAAAACTTACTTAGACAAAAGATTTATACTTTCCAAAATTAACTTATGCATAGTCTAGCCGTTACGGAAATATTAGCTATAGTTTAGATGTGATGCATGTTCAATTTCCCCACGAAATATGAGCTGCAATAAAGTTGACAATCACTTTAATAAAATGATGGGGGATTTAAAAGTAATTTATTCCCCAAATCGGCTTATGATTTTCATTTGCATGCGATATTTTAAAAGATTTAGAAATGCGAATCTCGCTTTAATTAATACTGTATGTGCCCGAGAACAACGTAGCTTGTGCTGCGGTCATAATATTTTCGATTACATTCATCTTTCTGTATTTCTTTAACTCTTACTACGTATTAATTTAATCAGAATGGAGTTAAGAATTATTCCTTAAATACTTTATATCATAAAGGACTTAGTTTCAGAGCAAGACATGTCACATTCTATTTTTGTCTGAAAGGAGAAGTGTTGCATTACTATTCCATTATTTGAGAAAATTAGAATATGGCCCAAAGTATGTAGGTTATGTGTGTGCAAACTATAATTACTATTATTAATCTTAACTGTTCATAGTAGTTCCAGTCATGGATGGATATTCTTAAAATATGGAGACACTTCGGAATAAAGTGTAAAAAATATTCTTATAATAATGAATTTGTATCAACAAAAGCCGCTCTGAATAAGGGTTCATAGATCGGCCTACTAATCCATTCACAATAAACAATGATTAAAAACAAATATGACAATTTGAAAGAAAAACATTAAGATAAATGATGAGAAAACATGGAAAATCATTTACAATAAAAGTTTCTTGAGTACAATTGATTACTAATAATTACAGTAATTACAGCTAAGGATGATTTTAACACATGAGATCCTATGGAATCAATCGTTGCATCAGAAATTTTAAATTGTTTAATAGTACATTATGCAACGAGCCTATAATGATAGTAATTAAGAAAGCGAGTATGGATGTTTATGAAACGAGCGCAAGCGAGTTTCATAATTTTCATACGAGCTTCTTAATTACCATTATAGGCGAGTTTCATACGACTTTTCATGCTCGACCATATTTCTAACTTGAAATTACCGGTATTCAGATGTATACATTTTATTTGTAACTGACAAGATCGGAAGTGACCTTGTTCTAGATCGTGAATTGTGAGATGTGCGCAGACGCGAAAGTATTGATTTTTTCCGAGGAACAATAATGTCATTGACCTTGATGTATAATCCCGTTAAACTTGATAATATTATAATATTATAACCTTGATTATTGAATTCGACATTGAAAAACGAGATGACAAATTGAATTTATTTGAATATTATTTACAATTAACGCTAATTATTATAGTAATAGAACATAACCTTCTGCGACAGTATTGGCTTTCAGCCTCAGTGACTTTTCGCTAATTCTCTTTCGATTGCATATCCGAGAATAATCGATACTTGCGGTTTTATAACGGTACAAAGCTGACTTCTCATTGGCTGAACACATGTAAGCTGAGTTATCATTGGCTGAAGACCTGTACTTTAATGAGTAGGTGTACTTTAATGACATGCATTAAAGGTCTGCTACCAGGTGTAAAATTAGTACATTTAGGCATGGTCGAGCATAAATTGATTTAAAGTTTCTCGTGGGATCGTGCTTAATCTATACCCGAAAAATC
This sequence comes from Periplaneta americana, assembly GCF_040183065.1. Lineage (NCBI taxonomy): Eukaryota > Metazoa > Arthropoda > Insecta > Blattodea > Blattidae > Periplaneta > Periplaneta americana. The sequence goes on along the minus strand of NC_091130.1, from coordinate 128,012,279 downwards.
GCTTGATATTCATATTGTATCAAAATATTTATAATGAATGTTACTTTTTTATACCATTTTGTTGTCCTTAAGTTTAGTATTCTAACATAGTATAGCCACCGGCGTGGCTCAGTCAGTTAAGGCGCTTGCCTGCCGGTCTGAAGTTGCGCTCGGGTGCGGGTTCGATCCCAGCTTGGACTGATTACCTGGTTGGGTTTTTTCCGAGGTTTTCCCCAACCGTAAGGTGAATGCCAGGTAATCTATGGCGTATCCTCGGCCTCATCTCGCCAAATACTATCTCGCTATCACCAATCTTATCGATATTAAATCACCTCGTAGTTGATACAGCGTCGTTAAGTAACCAACTAAAAGAAAACATAGTATTTTATCTTTAAATTATGGCTGATAGGAGCAACTTAAAGGGGGGAGGTACACCACTGACTTGCAAAAATTTAGTGAAATTCATTTTATTTATATCTCGGCCACTATAAAAGCTAACTGAACAAAACTTTTCATACTTAATATTGATTTTAATACTGATTGTTTTTCCCACCTGATAAGGCCTCCTACCAGAGATATGTTTGACCTTGGTCCTCCCTCCATCCGAATTCCAACTGGCACTACCCTACAAGCCGTAAATGTGGAGTAACTGCTTGAATAGTGGAGTTGTGTTTGCTCCTCGTCATTACAATGAAATCGCATATATCGCGACCATACAAAACAACCGGCAATAGAAATGTTTGATAAATTCTAACTTTCAGCTTTTTTGAGAGCAGGCTGGATGACAAAAGTTTCTCAATCGAATAATAACAGGCATTTCCCATATTTATTCTGCGTTTAATTTCCTTCCAAGTGTTATTTATATTTTTTATTGTTGCTTCAAACAATAAATTCCCAATTTTTATATTTCCATTTTGTACTACGTTCTGGTCACAAGACATAATCATATACTTGGTCTTTTCAGGATTTACTTACAAACCTATATCTTTACTTGGTTCAAGTAAAATTCCCGTGTTTTCCCTAATAGTTTATGGATTTTCTCCTAACATATTCACGTCATCCACATAAACAAGCAGCTGATGTTACCCGTTCAATTCGAAACCCTCTCTGTTATCCTGGACTTTCCTAAAGCTATATTCTAGAGCAAAGTTAAAAAATAAAGGTCTATTCCGTTTAATAAAGTAGTTCTCTTACATGCAAATTAAAATTTGAATAAAATAGATAATTTATGTAGATGAAATTATTGGGGATCATCGGTGTGGTTTTAGGCGTAATAGATCAACTATTGACCATATATCTTGTATTCGACAGATAATGGAGAAAAAATTGGAGTATAAGGGTACAATGCATCAGTTATTCATAGATTTCAAAAAGGCATATGACTCGGTGAAGAGAGAAGTTTTATATGATATTCTTATTGAATTTGGTATTCCCAAGAAACTGGTTCGATTAATTAAAATGTGTCTTAGTGAAACGTACAGCAGAGTTCGTATAGGTCAGTTTCTGTCAGATGCGTTCCCAATTCACTGTGGGCTAAAGCAAGGAGATGCACCATCACCTTTACTTTTTAACTTGCCATTAGGAAAGTCCAGGATAACAGAGAGGGTTTGGATTTGAACTGGTTACATCAGCTGCTTGTCTATGCGGATGGCATGAATATGTTAGGAGAAAATCTACAAAGGATTAGGGAAAACATGAGAATTTTACTGGAAGCAAGTAAAGAGATAGGTTTGGAAGTAAATTCCGAAAAGACAAAGTATATGATTATGTCTCGTGACGAGAATAGTGTACGAAATGGAAATATAAAAATTGGAAATTTATCTTTTGAAGAGGTGGAGAAGTTCAAATATCTGGGAGCAACAGTAACGAATATAAATGATATTCGGGAGGAAATTAAACACACAATAAATATGAGAAATGCGTGTTATTATTCGGTTGAGAAACTTTTATCATCCAGTCTGCTGTCGAAAAATCTGAAAGTTAGAATTTATAAAAACAGTTATATTACCGGTTGTTCTGTATGGTTGTGAAACTTGGACTCTCACTTTGAGAGAGGAACAGAGATTAAGGGTGTTTGAGAATAAGGTGCTTAGGAAAATATTTGGGGCTAAGAGGGATGAAATTACAGGAGAATGAAGAAAGTTACACAACACAGAACTGCACCCATTGTATTCTTCACCTGACATAATTAGGAACATTAAATCCAGACGTTTGAAATGGGCAGGGCATGTAGCACGTATGGGCGAATCCAGAAATGCATATAGAGTGTTAGTTGGGAGGACAGAGGGAACAAGACCTTTAGGGAGGCCGAGATGTAGATGGGAGGATAATATTAAAATGGATTTGAGGGAGGTGGGATATGATGATAGAGAATGGATTAATCTTGCTCAGGATAGGGACCAATGGCGGGCCTATGTGAGGGCGGCAATGAACCTCCGGGTTCCTTAAAAGCCAGTAAGTAAGTAAGTAAGTAAGTAAGTAAGTAAGTAAGTAAGTAAGTAAATAAGTAAGTAAGTATTTTAAATTGATTAGAATGTTAAAGACATTAATTTATCCGAAAACCCTAAATAGATTGTTTTGCAGCTTCACTATATCTTCTCTTTATGTTTTGTAAGGCCTAATGAAGTAACAGAGGAAAATAAAGGTGGAGGAGAAGTAAAAGCAATAGGTTTACTATCATGGAGATAACAAAGAAGGAAAGTATCATTATAATAAAAAAGAAAAAGCGAAAAAGAAATAGCTAAAAATAGTAACATTATAAAGTAATAAAATAGGAAGATGTACAAGTGATATGAGTTGTATAGCATCAGCATTAGTGGTATCGGCAGTAAATGTAATAGACTATTATCTGTAGTATGTGTAATGATAATAGTTGTGGTAACATCAGCTGTAATAGAAGTTTCTCGCTTACGTCTATGCAAATGTGCATTCAAAGAGTATTAAGAGAAGGGGCTTGCATGTATGTGGTACACTATGTGCTCGGTCCTGTTTGTTGACGCACTTCTATCTCCAGGCAGCACGCGATGATGGCTTCAGAATTAAACAGACAAGACTTCCGTTCTTTCCACTATAACGAAAACATTTTTACAGCAGCAGCCACCTTAAAACAAACATCCACCCCACAGTTCGACATTATCAACCCCCTTCCTGGATGCTGCTTAGACAGGCAGATGTCTTCTCGTGTTGTGCATACCACACACAACGGTTCTTCCTTCTTGGGACCTCTCTAACAGAGCTAGCGGCGGATTTGTGTCATCAGTGACGCCTCCAACCATAACGCCGATCTGTATAAGACCTGGAAGTCTCTTTCTGTTTTGCCGCTTAAGTGCTAAACATTGATTCATTTTGCTTAAACAAGACTCCACGCCCATTGGTAAAAAATTGTTATGTAAATATTACCGGAAAGTTGTATTTCATATGTATATTGCGGAATGTCCGAAGAGGAGATGTCAAACCGTCCACCAAACATTCTATTTCTAATATAATCTTGGTATTGGTATTGGAGTGCTGCGAGTCCCTCATGATACTGGCTGAACATAACACAGTTCAACTGAAATGGGTGCCAGTAGGGCCGTATTCATAGACGTTCTTAGAGCGAGCTAAATAGCTACTTCCGGTGGATGATCAGCGAACTAACGTTTTTCGTATTCACAAACCAGTGTTAGGAATAGTACGCGTGCTAAGCAGGTTTGGCCGGCTAAATTTTAACCTCCGCCAGTAGGGTAGTTGAATGGGTTACATCAGCTTCTTGTCTATGCGGATGACATGAATATGCTAGGGGAAAAATCCACAAACGATTAGGGAAAACGCGGAAATTCTAGTTGAAGCAAGTAAAGCGATAGGGTTGGAAGTAAATCCCGAAAAGACTAAGTATATGATTATGTCTCGTGACCAGAATATTGTACGAAATGGAACTATAAAAATTGGAGATTTATCTTTCGAAGAGGTGGAAAAATTCAAATATCTTGGAGCAACAGTAACAAATATAAATGACACTCGGGTGGAAATTAAACGCAGAATAAATATGGGAAATGCGTGTTATTATTCGGCTGAGAAGCTTTTGTCATCTAGTCTTCTGTCAAAAAATCTGAAAGTTAGAATTTATAAAACAGTTATATTACCGGTTGTTCTTTATGGTTGTGAAACTTGGACTCTCACTTTGAGAGCGGAACAGAGATTAAGGGTATTTGAGAATAAGGTTCTTAGGAAAATATTTGGGGCTAAGAGGGATGAAGTTACAGGAGAATGGAGAAAGTTACACAACGCAGAGCTGCACACATTGTATTCTTCACCTGACATAATTAGGAACATAAAATGCAGACGTTTGAGATGGGCAGGACATGTAGCACGTATGGGCGAATCCAGAAATGCATATAGAGTGTTAGAGGGAAAAAGACCTTTGGGAGGCCGAGACGTAGGTGGGAAGATAATATTAAAATGGATTTGAGGGAGGTGGGATATGATGGTAGAGACTGAATTAATCTTGCTCAGGATAGGGACCAATGGCGGGCTTATGTGAGGGCGGCAATGAACCTCCAGGTTCCTTAAAAGCCAGTAAGTAAGTAAGTAAGTAGGGTAGTTTAAAGGTGGGCTAACACTGCAACATGGCTCGCTATGAAGTTTATAACGTGTCTTTTCTTCGTCGAATTCGTGAAATGAGACGAAGGAGGAAAATATACCTTACAAAATTAATGTATTTAGAACGTTTCACTTACAACACTCTAACACGGCGTACTATACTAATTTTGAAGATATTTTAGCGAATATTTCTTCCGAATGGCGACGCAAGTCTTTTACCGACTACTGAAATATGTGTGACAGACGGAAAGGTTAGCCCGGTGCTAAACGTTGGATCAACGAGATATTTCCGTTGTCACACGACTCCGCTTCAATCGCTTCAGATAAATTGCATGTGGAAAGCAATAAATAAAGCTGTAAATGTATTTACAATTGAAGAATAAATTACATATATTCAATTTTAAACCCACTTCATTATCACTAATGGGCGATTATTTTAAAATGATGATTCTATGTGTAATGAACGACACGAAATGCAGGAATATGACTGTTGTATTTTATTTTAAACGAGTTTTCAATTAAAATTAAACGCGATATTAAAATACATTCACTCACGCTGTAATCGTTAAATTATAAAATGTTCAGATTAATATGTTAATGGTGCATTGTTGACGCAATTGATCATACAATTTGATAACTTTTACGTCAATAGATTACAATTTATAGGGCTTATTAACGGTTTGTACTGCACAAGACTTGGAATAATTTCATTGGTATGTATATCCCCACTAATAGAATTAGTTTCGAGGCATAAAAATCTGAAAAAAAAAAAAACCAGAATTGACTTTTAGAATAAAAGCTACGTAACTATTAAGGGTATATATATATATATATATATATATATATATATATATATATATATATATTAGCCTTGGACCTAAGTTATGAGCAAAAGCGGTTACGTAGTATGTTTGACAAAAAATAGTTACCTACTCTATTTTTGAAGATATAAGGTTTAGCCGATTCTTATTGTGATTTTAAAACTAAATTGTGCCAGAAAAAAAGTCCAATATTGATGAAATTTAGTCTCGATCAGTGATAAAATATTATCTATTTTTTAAAGATATGTCCGGTGAGGAAATTATGCGAATATTGTGGAAACACTGAGCGATCACTGTTCTTCGTATGCCACCATTACATTCTGTTACAGCATTTAAGTGAGAAAGAACGAAGGTAAAAGGTGAACAATGTGTTGGAAGACCTGTTTCTGCGACCACTCCAGAAACTTCATCGATAGCTGCGGTTTGTTTACGGCAGCCGTGGCGAAAATGTGATCGTGCGCCGAGCCACTGTGTAACCTGCAACGTCCATAGCACCTATGGAGGGAGGCGGACACCCGAAGGGGAAGTGAAGCAACTGTCTGACTTATTAACAGATTTTCATTTTCCTTACGTCAAGCACTTAAATATTGTATACAGTATAAGGTTACAAACTAATGTTTAGTACGTGTAACGAAGAAAGAAATGAACAAGAAAACATAGGACACATTATCAAAAGCTAAAATTAACTCTCTTCACAATGTCTCTGCGACAGAGTTTCAAAATCAGGAATTACGTCGCTTACTGCCAGTCGTAGTTGATCACGAAGGTATCTGTCTGTCAGTCGTGATCTAAATTTGGTTTTTACTATTTTCATTGTTGAAAATAATTTTTCACAAACGTAAGTTGTAGCGAACGTGGCTTCAACAGAGCAAGCGAATGAACGAAGCTTCGGATATTATTTTTTTTTTGGCAAAGATTTGAAAAGTCCAACATTTGTCAAGTCCTTACAACTAGATTTCATTCAACATCACATTGTAAACCTGTGAGTTTAAATTGAAGATCTAACCGCATTATTCGTATATCTGCTGAAAAAGAATCGACGTACAGAGATAATAATAATAATAATAATAATAATAATAATAATAATAATAATAATAACAACAACAACAACAACAGTTAACCTTTTAATGTTTCATGAGTAAAATGTAGTAATGTAGTATAATGCCGTTTTATGTTATACAACCGTTTTCCTCGTAATACTTGTGAACAAATCATACATTTAATATTCTCATCACATTGGCAGCAAAAAAATGCGTCCTCCCATCCTACTTGAAACTTTCGTTTTTGTATAGGTATATTGTTTCGAGAGAGGCATTGCGACGATACGCCACTCGTAGGTCAGAGACAAGTAGGCTACAAATGGAACGGAGTTTGACTCCAGTGAGTGAGAGGGTGGGGTTTGGGGGAAGTAGGAAGCAAGAGAAGTGCACAGCTATCATTGCGAGCCACAATGTGCTCGTGAGTCTCATTTTCGCCACGGCTGGTTTGCGGCGATCATCGCCGGGTGCACATCGCCTGGAGTTGCTAGCAGTTAAAATGAATGCGCACGGTTTCTTTACAGCAGCAGTGGCGAAAATGTGACTCACTAGCACATTGTGGCTCGCAATGCTTCCTACTTCCCCCAATCCCCACCCTCTCACTCACTGGAGTCAAACTCCGTTCCATTTGTATTTGCCTCTGACCTGCGAGTGGCGTATCGCCGCAATGTCTCTCTCGAAACCATGTACCTCTACAAAAACGAAAGTTTCAAGTAGGATGGGAGGACGCATTTTTTTGCTGCCAATATGAGGAGAATATTAAATGTGTAATTTGTTCACAAGTATTACGAGGAAAACGGTTGTATAACATAAAACGGCATTATACTGGGTACATGTCACTCATGAAACATCAAAAGGTTGTGTTATTATTATTATTATTGTTATTATTATTATTATTATTATTATTATTATCTTATTATTATCATCATCATCATCATTTCTGTACGTCGACCCTTTTTCAGCAGATGTACGAATAATGCGGTTAGATCTTCAATTTAAACGCACAGATTTACAATGTGATGTTAAATGAAAGCTAGATGTAAGGACTTGACAAATGTTGAACTTTTCAAATCTTTGCCAAAAAATAAATATACGAAGCTTCGTTCTTTCGCTTGCTCTGTTGAAGCCATGTTCGCTTCAACTTACGTTTGTGAAAAATTATTTTCAACAATGAAAATAGTAAAAACCAAATTTAGATCACGACTGACAAACAAAAACCTACGTGATCAAGTACTACTGGCAGTAAGTGACATAATTCCTGATTTTGAAACTCTGTCGCAGAGACATTCTGAAGACAATTAATTTTAGGTTGTGATAATGTGTCCTATGTTTTCTTGTTCATTTCTTTCTTCATTACACGTACTAAACATTAGTTTGTAACCTTATACTGTCGCCTATAAAATTATATTTGAATGTTTGATGTAAGGAAAATGAAAATCTGTTAATAAGTCAGACAGTTGCTTCACTTCCCCTTCGAGTGTCCGCCTCCCTCCATAGGTGCTATGCACGTTGCAGGTTACACAGTGGCTCGGCGCACGATCACATTTTCGCCACGGCTGCTTTACAGCGATGATCACCAACATAGATCGTTGGACGCGACGCAGATCGTTGGAGATTGCTTCTGAAGCAAATTCAGGACGCACATCGCCGCATACATATTCAATAATCGATATTTAGAGAAGGCCTTGCAGAAATATTGAATCAAGTTATGACAGCAAGACAAATGAGAATTGACAGCGATGTACGCTGGTAAAGAAACTACTTCCTGACGATCATCGCCGTAAACAAAGCGTAACTTAAGGGTTAGCATGTCTGACCGTGCAACGAGAGGGTCCGGATTCAAATCCTGGTTGGGACAAGTTACCGGTTGAGGTTTTTCCGTGGTTTTCCGTCAAGTACTCATCTTCACGCACGCAAATTGCGCGCTACTTTTGGGACACCTGGTATAATTTGCCATTTTCACTTCAACCCCAAATTGCTGCCCGTGACCCCGAGTATGATGCACCACCTGTAGCCGTCGCATAGCAACCAACTTTATGAGTTGGTGCAGACAAAACAAGAGAGAGTCATAACTCAGCCAACATTTTATTGCTGCTAGAGAACGACCGACAAGCCAACCCTCTCTTTCTCGTGGCCTGCTCTTCCTTCCTTCCCTCTAAACTTCATGGGAGAATTGGAATAGTAGTTGCGGCGATTTATTTCTCAATGTGACAATGAGAAGCTTAACACTGCTCATTATAACGCTACTCAGTGGCGTAGGCAGGATTTTGTCAACTGGCTGGATATTATTAAAATTGTTTACAATTTACATTATCGGTATTTTAAATTTTATGTACCGGTATTATTATTACAAGAGAAGCACCAACCTATTTTTTAACCAAATTTTACATGTAGGCCATAATTAAAAAAGTTAGGCCTACTTCACTCACCATATACTGTATTTGCTGACAGATCACTGAAACAGTGGCCTTCAATACATTCGGAAGAATAATTTCGTATGATTACAGTTTTACTGATAATGATTTTCAGGTGAAATAGTACATTATGCAACGAGCCTATAATGGTAGTAATTAAGACACGAGTATGTTTATGAAACGAGCGCAAGCGAGTTTCATAATTTTCATACGAGCGTCTTAATTACCATTATAGGCAAGTTTCATAAGAATTTTTATGCTCGACCATATTTCTAACTTGAAATTATTCATAAGTGTTCATGTTATTCTTATCTGACTGGGGAGCGGAACTGACCTTGTGCAATATCTCGTAAATTGTGAGATGTGCGCAGACGCGAAAGTATTGATTTTTTTCCAAGAAACAAATGCCATTGACCTTGATAAAGATTTAGACATTGAAAAACGAGATGACAAATTGAATTTATTTTAATATCATTTACAATTAACGCTAATTATTATAGTAACAGAACATAACATTCTGCGACAGTATTGGATTTCCAGCCTCCGTGACGTTTCGCTAGTTGTCTTTCGATTGCATATCCGAGAATAATCGATACTTGCGTTTTCATATTGCTACAATGGTGTTTTCTGATTGGTGGAATACCTGAACTTTGATGAATAGGTGTACTTTAATGAGGTTCATTAAAGGGCTGCTACCAGGTGTATAATTACTACATTTCGGCATTGTCGAGCATAAAAATATTAAATTGGCTCAACTTCGTGTTACTGATGGTATTGCGGACCATGTCACTATTTATGCACGCCGATCGACCGATTTTACTGACAAAGCATGATCCGTCATGGTTTATTCGTGGCTTGCATTCGAAAGAGAATACTGACCATTGACGCAAATACTTGCAGCACTATTGTAACGTTGTAACGAAAGTTTATTGACCAGTGATGCTAATACAGGGACGTCATTTTATTTTCACTTCAATTTTTATTGTACTTGAGTTTTTGAATGTACTTCACTCCCACCCCTTCTACTAACGAAGTTCAACCGTCCTCCACATAGATCCAAGACCGCATATACAGTCATAGTAGCCTTACGGTCATAGTAAACAGTACGTTCCATAAATATGTTCGCGTTTTCCAGTGACGAAAGAGCTTTCAATATTGCATCATTTTCCATTTCCCTTAGTCGCATCCCGATTTCCCCCACCTGCTTCTATTCGCCTCTCTGTAAAGGCTAGTGGCTGGGCTGTCTTACCTCTTTTCTGAGAACATTAATTTCTGTTAGGAATTGCACGTCTACGTAATATTATACCCATGCAATTGTTTAAAATAACTTAAATAAAAGGGCCTCGTTAAGTAATTAACTATCACGTGATTTCCTCCATTTCTACGACCCTGCGACATAACCACTTGGACGGACAGTAGATAGCATGTGCGAGTAATTTTATCTTTTCGGATCGGGCAGAAGTGAATATTAAATTTACAGTACGTAAGGTACTCTTTTATAGAGTAGGTACAGAATTATTTCAACATGAGTTACTGATACGAAGTACGAACCTGGTAATTGGAATTACGTACAGTAGTCTACAGTGCAATAATATGCACATTAAAACTGAAGCCTGTATCGAAATGAACGGCCACCATTTTCAAAAATGTGTTTAAATATCCATATTATGATTATTTTTCAACTTAACTTCATTCTCTATATTGTACACTAATATGCTGTAGACTATAATATACACTGTATAATGAATACGTCCGCATGGACAGCTCAGTTCGTGAGTAAAAACACTCATTGTTAATACTGTACTGTATTTTGAGTAAACAAAAATCTAATGAAAATTATCAAACTCAAAAGCGTGATATTTTCTAGTTTACGTAAATGGACGAACTACTTTTCTTCCCTCCTATACCTAGTAAAGTGAATTGTTTGTATATTACGCCAGTATCATCGAACTCCAGTCGTGGAAGTGGGTAGCAAACGGTGTTTCCGGTTCTCAATCGTTGATCCAAAGGTATAGCCAGGTTAATATTAGAAATGTTAGTAAAGTAAAATGTTTCCCTGTACTTGGAACATTATTCTATTGTTGCAATGAGTTCAGACTCTGAATAAAATATATGGACGAATCGCAGTTCAGTATTATGTTTTGAAATGTAAGTATTGTAAAAAAATGAGATGATTTGGACTTTTCCATAAAAATACGGACATTTAACAGATCTTCAAAAATAAATAAGGACGGCAGGACAAACCTTCAAAATACGGACATGTCCAGTGTTGCCAACTCGATTCTTAAAAACTCGCTATGAAAGCCGTGCAGAAACCGCTAAACTGCTATACAGTATTGTCAATGTAAAATTAGATTATTTTGCCGCTGTGAGTGCTAAAAAATACCCGCTAAATCCCTATATCAACAATACAAATTTCATAAATTTTACCCGCTAAATTAACACTGAAAAACGCTAGATCTAGCGGGAAAACCGCTGAATTGGCAACATTGGACATGTCCTGCTAAATACGGACGTTTGGTAACCCTGCAACAGAGCATTCTAGTGTTGGAAATTCAAGATGATCCATGTTCTGTATACAGGCGTCACGCCGTACATTGGTGATTGACGAGTTGCACAAGTACCAGGTATTAATAGTACACAAAACGTGAAAAATTAAAACAAATTAATGTGTCTTACATGCGATTGCGAAACGTAATACGCAACATATGGTCTTTTCCTACTAATTGTTACCTTCTGTGAAAGTGTTACGTTAATTGGAGGCGGGAATGTGGCAGAGTTCCCTTGTGAGTTTTATTTAAGTCACTGTTAACTATCGTGTGAAATAACTTTTGAATCAACCTGGAATTAGTCTAAATACCTGCAATTTGATAATGTGTTGACGACAACGATTACGCCTATTGCAAATACGAAAAGGATAATAAAAGGTGTTAATGTGACGAGAGCTTTCTTCTACTTTTTCTCGCCAAAAAAAAAAAAAAATAGCTCTTCTTTTTATAACTCTTTAAGAGTTACGAAGTGTGACCGACTGACTAGCTGCTGCTATGGTAATAAGGACTTTTTACGTTTGTACAGCTGCCATAAACCGATTATCTTTTATTGCCAACTACAACTGCAGCTTGCTTAAAACAACGGCGATGACAGAATAGTGAGAACGTTTCCGTTCAGTCATTCTTCTCTTTTGTTTTCTTCTGTCAGTTCAGCGTTGCAGGAACAAGAGCCTAATAAGCAGGCAGAGCATTTCTGTTCCCTAACGTACAGTGGATCAAGTACTTTCTTCTGGTACATCTATTATGTCACATCGAGGCATAACGTGGCTCGTTAACCACGGATGCATAAGCAGGGTAGTATCACAGTCTAGTATTGTCGGACCATCGGATCTGTGCCCCCGTAAGATATGCGAACTGAACCCTAATTCCTTCTCAGCCTCGGTAATTCATTTCTCTCACTGCATTCCTATCTCTCTCCCTTTCTCTCCCCCACTATTCACAATTTTGAGCCTTCTTGAGGGACAGTTTATTTGCACTTGCAGTCCAGTGTTGTCAACTCAACATGAATATTGTAGAACGGAGTGGCGAAAGAAATATTAATAAGTATTAAATACGTACATAATATCATTTTGCGATGAAGAGAAACAAACAGGTCAATATCAATTTCCTATAAATGAGGCAACGAAAAGAGCAGCTGCGATCACAGGTGAGGCTTATTTTATTTAAATTAATTACGTATTAAAATTACTTACTTAACTAATACTAATAATCAGGGAACGGATTTATATGGACTAAAAATATATGAAATATGTAAATATATATGTAGTTATTTTTACCAAAATATGGAATTAAATATGGATTTTTACCAAAATATGGAATTAAATATGGACTTAAAATTATAAAAAAATGACTATGTACGTTAAATATTGGTACATTTTAATCAAACTAAACAAAAAATATAATAGACGTACCTTATCTTCCAATGTAGTTTCAACAAAACACAATTTTTATTGTCTGTTACCATAACAATAGGTTACAAACATTTCTTTCAAGTGCTGAAAAGTGAATCTTCTTCTATTGTCTCTGAGGATAGATTTATACTGACTAAAAGAGCGTTCGACGTCACAAGAAGTAACTGGTACATAATTCAATTTCACAATGTCTGCTGGGGATAAGTCCAAGTTAATCTTCACTGTTGATTCACCACTCATCACAGCAACAACCTTTTGTAGTTCTTCATATCCAGGGTTTTTTGAAAGTACAGTGTCCACCTTAGCTCTTACTGCATCTGCAACTTTACCTCTACCACGATTCAGTTGTTCCACAGTACTATTTATAATTTCAAAACTTTCAGATAGTGAAAGGTGCCTATTTTGGAGACTTTTGAGCGTTTTTATGATGCATGAAAATGTATGCTGAATGTGAGCTAAGTCATTCTTCACACTTATGTCACAGGTAACTGTTTTCGCAGTATCAATTGAGACTGCATCTTCAGAGTCCAATGCAAGGAGAACATTGTTAATAGAGTCTATATGTTCGGCATAATATTCAACTGCTTCTAGCCATGTACCCCATCTAGTTAAAATTGGCTTTGGTGGCAATGGAATTTCAGGGTACATTTCTTTCAACACGTTAACTCTACTGGGAGCTTTGAGAAATACTTTTTTCACTGATGAAATCAACAAATCTACTTTAGGGAAATTGTCTCTGACCACTTCTGCCACACGATGAAATGCATGCGCCACACAAGTAAAATGAGTCAATTTAGGATATACAACAGATAATGCTTGTCCAGCTTTGACCATATAAGGGGCAGCATCGCTAATAAAGAATAACACATTATCGTACATAATACCCTTTGGCCACAGGATACCCATAGCTTCGTTGAACAGTTTAACTATAGTTTTGTTATTGCACTTTTCTAGAACATCACAATGTAAAAGAATTCGTTCAGAATATTGTTCACTTAACAAACCGATAACTACATTACCAACAAGTCTACCTTCTTTGTCGGGAGTCTCATCAATGGAAACCCAAATTGAACTATCTTTAATTTCATCTCTTATCTTCTGTATTGTCTCATCGTAGATGGATGGAGCATACGTCTTCCTAAGTGTTGACTCATCCGGGATTGTATGTTGAGTATATTTTTCAAGGAATTCCCTGAAGACCTTATTCTTTAGTTTGTAGAGAGGAATATCAGCAGAGATGAGAGAACGGCACAGGTCGATGTTAAACTCAGATCTTACATTCGATGTTGTTGGTTGTGTTAAAAACAATTGTCTCTGCTTGGAATTTAGTTGTTTGTTGGCCTGATGTTTACTAGTTGTAATGTGTTGTTGCACCAGGAACTTTTGTGTAGATGATACTGCACACTGACACAAATTACAAAATAATATTTTATTGTCAGTTGATAAACCATCTTCTTTAAATTCTGAAATGTAACTTGTTAGTTTTGATTTTAAATTGACTGAATGACGTACTTTTGGCATATTTACCGTCTTTATAGTATGATTTACAAAACTGAACCTATGTGTACTCTGACTGGCATTTAACTGTTGAGCTGCACAACTGAAGTCTGTTAAAAATTTTAAATTAAATTAATACAGTTTTGTAACTTACTTTCCCATTGTTGATAGGACTGCTAATTTTCAAATAACTCTGATGTTAAAGGGATTACTGAACATGTGTTTAAATCTCTATTGTTGAAATGTATTTTTAAAAGTTAATGGAATTTTGTTTTGTTTTATTGTTAAACCTAATATAATATGGACTGTTTTATATGAAATATGGAAAATATATGGAAATTAACGAAAATATGTACTAAACTCTAAAATATGGAAAAATATGGAAAATAAAAGTAGGATTTTTCAACCCTACACATTGTGAAACATAAAGATAATGCAAAATATAAATTATATTAGCTTTATAAGTAAATATGTATTTACATATCAATCCTTTCCCTGCTAATAATACAACATTTTATATAATTTATATAGGCAGATCAGAGCGCCTAATAAAGAAAATCAGAGGAGAGAGAGAGAGAGAGAGTCTGTGCAGGAGATGAAAAGCTAGAATCACCAGGGAAGAATAGACCGAGGGAACCTAATTCTTGTAGATGAAAGAAGTTCCAAGATTGAAGAAATTACTGAAGGTTGCGAGAGAAGCAATAATTTCCAAGGTTGGACAGAAAAACTACGGAAAGTGATTCGAGACATGGGATTCAGGTTTAAAAAATGTAGAAATACAAGATGTATTTTGATTGAAAGAAATGATATTGTAACATGGAGGATCAGTTATTTATGACACCGTTTGACAACATCCATATTCGGCAAGGTTCGTGGCCCGCTGTTTAACGTGGTGGGAGGAAAGCGGGTGGAATGGAGTGAGTACAGGCGTTAACTTTTCCAAGAACGACGACAGCGCTGAAGGGGCACAGATCCGATGGTCCGACAATATAGGCCTATACAGTCATGAAGCTCAATACGTAGTAAATATGCATCCATAGATAGTTGCTAACCACTAAGATCGCTACTATCGCCTCATTACAGACAATGCGAAATAGTACCTGCACAGTCTATTGTTTCTAGTACCCTCATAAACTCAAGCTTCGTGACTGTATATACTAGACTGTGGTAGTATTGTAAGCAGGTACGCATATACTATGAATCATAATACAATAGAGGCGCTCCATCGTCAATGTTGTATAAATGTAAAACACCAAGTTACGACTACATTGTGATCTGATTCTAATACTGAGTAAGTTGCATTTTCATTCAGACGTTTGTGTTAATATTATTTTAATTTATTGCTCTATATTATATTGCAATTCATTTTGATCTGTATTTGTACATATTGTGTAAAATGTAAATATTATTAATTAGCATATTGATTTTTATTATTATAACTAGCCGTACCCGTGCTCTCCGCTGCACTTGTTAGAAATAAATATAAAGTAATTACATAATTAAAATAGGACATCTGGTCCAGGGAACATTCGTGTTTGATAGAAGGATAAATCGTTTAATATGTTACGTAATGTAAATTATATTTAAATAATTAAAATGCGATCATTGTGGTCCAGGACCACTCATTTGGTGCAATGATAATTCCTTTAACATGTTTCTTAATTGTTATTACATGCAAATAATTAAAATATGATCATTTGGTTCAGAGAACATCCGCTTTTGGTGCAAGGATAATTCATTTAACATTTTTCTAAATTAGTCTTGAATGCATCCTTTAATAAATCACTCCAAATTAATAGAGTGGATTGTGTACGAAGATAATTTTCATGTTAACCTTACTATGCATTTTTTTTCTTTTGTTAAGTTTATTTTATTCACGCCTTAACATCAGTGGTCATGTCGCGTGTTTAGAATGTGTGGGTATACCAGTAGGCCGTTTTTACTCTTGAGAGTTCCCGTTTCTATTGTGTGTTGTAGATGGCTTGTGTTCATGTAATTGATTATAGAGTTTGACTAATGTTTTTGGTATTGGTAATTGAGGCGGTGATGAATCATGGCATGTATCTTTTCAATCCGGCATTTGCCTTTATGACTGAGAAAAATTATGAAAAACCCCAGTCAGATTGTTCGACCATGGGGTTTGAACCTGGGACCTCCCAAATGCGTGTCTCAAACGCTACCGTCTGAGCCACCTCGCTCGGTTGTATATCATTGTTTATGCAAATAAAAAAAATGAGGTACCCTGCATGGATATTATTTTAAGAAACACAGGAAACGAATATGGGTAAATTTTGAGCGCAAGAACGGCATTTCGTGACACCTTTTAAAATGTATTTAGTTAAAATGTATTCAGCTGCAGTGAGCTCTATAGTAAAATGCTTATTTATTATGGGCTGTATTTTTGGTCCAGTAAAAATACTCATCTTTACGACAAAACTCTTAACTATTATGTTCTGTGAACAATAAGAAACTTAAGTGTATAAAATTAGAGTATTTTATGTGGACCAAATAAAGCTGCAATAATCAAGTTATACAATATTTCGACAGAATATCAAGTTTTCTGTGCATAAAGATCTATTTTAATCTTACCTCAGTCCTCATATGTAGCAATACATCCATTTAGAGAAACTACAAATTTCAAATAGTGAAAGAATTATTCCAATCAATTAATTAGCTTCTGAGATTACTTCATACAAATACAGAAACATTCTCTGTAAATTAATATTAACAAACATCAAGGCCGCCTTAAATAGACGGAGTCATTTGTTTTAATTTCATTATAGCCATCATCGTTGTTCCTGCAATAACTCCTATGTGACATATTTATCGATTTTCAGATTTTTTGCTCTTAATAACTTAAAATCTCCTATATGTAATTATATGAGTCATATGAGTTGTTCATTTACGATTCAAAAGAATACTTGGTATCACACAGACTGGTACAAGTTGTGAACGAATTCGATTCGTAATGTCTTCTTGAATCTTTAGAATCGACACCTGAAAAACAATCGTGTTGTCCAACTCCAATTTGTTTTTTTCGATACAGTAGAACCTTAATTATCCGTCTCTTGTTTAACCGATCATCGGATTATCCGCTGGTGCCTTAATTGCATGTTCCATTACAAACTGAACTTGAATAAGTGGAAACCTTCGTGAGATTTTTACAAAAATGACACTTCATTCCCGGACATTGTTAGAATGTTTGAGAAGTTAGAATGGAGATCAAGAAAGAAAATTGCTGGAAGGAAAATTCATAAAATATTCACATACTTCTTTAAAATAGCATAAAAATAAGATATGAACAAAAAGAACGTATTATCCGTCTTTTTCGATTAACCGTTCCTCCCATCCCCTTCATTATTTCGGATAATCGAGGTTATACTGTACTACCTGTCAATAATCGCCTAACTATCTACAGTATCGATAATACCATTGCCTTAAGTTCTGACGTGAAGCAGTGGCAATGGAATGAGAAGATACTGACAGTGGTCCTAGCACAGACGCAGGAACAAAATTTGGGCCACCTAATTTTACTAAGTTCCAGATTCATCGCATTACGCGTGTGAAGTAAACAAGAGCACCTAAAATCTTGCGAATCTTGTTGCATATATAGAGGAGGACTGCTACCAAGACTCGGCCCATTTTTTAATTCCGTATCTGTACGCCCTACTTCTAAAAATCTACACGCGTGTACTTGAATATAAAAGAAATCACCCTTAAATTTACGTAAAGTTTGGTTGTGCGGTGATGAAACGAACTGTGAAAGAGCTAGATGTAGATTTTGGTTCTTCTGTTGCTGTTCCTCCAGAGGAAGAAGATTATGCATTCCATTTCTTAGCATTGTCATAAGATAAACAGAAGATAGGGTGTTTAGCTTTTTTATTTTTTATTTTAGTAGGTTATTTTACGACGCTTTATCAACAGCTTGAAGGTGATAATGCCGGTGAAATGAGTCCGGTGTCCAGCACCGAAAGTTACCCAGCATTTCCTCATATTGGGTTGAGGGAAAACCCCAGAAAAAACCTCAACCAGGTAACTTAAAAAATCGTTTAAATAAAACACTGTCAAGGTGGTTTAGGTAAAGTAATCCATATACTGTACTCGCCAAACTTAGACGACCTCCTTCACACCACTTCTTAAAACCAGTTCTGATAACTCAACTCAATGTCGATGATTTATGTTGCGTCGCTTGCTTATTTGTAACGCTGCGTTGTCACATCTTACTAAGCGAATAATGGGGTAATTGAATTATTTAAAAATGATATTTATGAAGTTTAATGCACGTAAAGAAACTGCAGAGAGACGAAATTCTGCATATTTAACAGTGTGTTTTCACTAAAAGTAAGTATACATACGGAATAAAGTACATAAAACAAGAAAACAAAGTATTGCAACTGACCATTTACTCAGTGTCAGTAGGTGTTGTGTCCAAGGGTGTAAACTCTCACGTTCTGTTTCAAATAAGACAAATATTAACAAATAGTGTAATAATAAATGAGTGCTGCAGTTACCAGTGTATTTGTTTTAGCTTAAAAAGATTTGTTCAATTTATGTTCTCACCATAAAATTTACTTAGTCTTACGTTAAAAAAGTGTTAATTGTTAAAAAAAGGCATATACCTTCAACAGACGGCCCGTTTCAACGCTATGTCACGTCATCTTCAGTGTCTCTTGAACCACTGGTGATCTTGACTCTATGATGTGCATTTGTCGATGGTAGGGATGGGGGTGTGTTGTTCCTATGGTGGGGGTTGGCCGTTTGTGTGTTATGATGTATTATGACGTCGAATAATGTGTGTGTATTGAACTGCAATTGTGTGTTAAGTATATATTGTGGGTATGCTATTGTATTCTTATATATTTCGTATTGTTCTAGGATGTTTAACTGTGAACTTTTTGGTGCGATGTGTAAAATTTCCATATCTGTTTCTATATTATTGTAGTAATGATTATTGCTGATAATGTGATCTGCGTAATTTGATATGATGTAAGGTTTGATTATAGCTTTAATATGTTCATTATATCTTGTGTGAAAGGATCTTCCTGTCTGTCCTACGTAAAAATGTAGGCAACTATTGCATTTTAATTTGTGAAATCCAGTTGAATTATATTTATTTGAATGTTTAATGTGATTATTTAGGTATTTCTGTGTTGTATTATTTGTTTTGTATGCTATCTTGTATTTTAGTTTTCTGAATGAAGTTGCAATTTTGTGGGTATTGATATTGTGATATGTTAATGTTATGTATTTATTCTCGCGTGGTGTTTGTGTTGGCTTGTTCTGTTTTTGTTTTGCCTTTTTTATTAGTGTGTCTATTATGTTAGGGTTGTATCCATTGTCTTCTGCTGTATATTTTATTGTTTTCAGTACTACATAACATCGTATTCTAATTAACAAAGCTTAGCAACAATAGAATAATTTTACTATGTGTGTTTAGCTACAGTTTGTATAAATAATAATAAAATTGAACTGTCCCCCATTGAGGGTAGCCCTTACGGACTCAGTATATCCTAAAAAAAATCAATATACATATGTAAACATAGAAATTTTAAAGAAGGGAAACAAAGAAAAGGGCAAGAAAAATTACAATTGCTATTAATGTGGCACCATGTGATTAATTAGGATTTGGCAGGATTTTTTAACACAATCATCAAATGTCATCCTTCAGAGATGTTGGCAGAGCAAGCTGCCGTCGAAATTCTTCGAAAAAAGCTGGTATAGTCCCTCGAGCACCTATGAGCAAGCCGAATACCTCAACGTGAATTAAGGCATATTTCAGCTTGAAATAGTTGACTGTAGGCTCATAGATCGACTTCTTCTCAAGGTGGACCTCGGCTGACTGATGACATTCTACTTCAAAACATATCATGTGGTCCACAATGATGCCCTGTTTAGTGTCAGTATTGTACGCTAAAATATCTACTCGTCTCGTTGACCCATTTTCAGCTAGACAGGAGATTTACTATAACTTTATTATTGCACCATGCGTCATTCTGATATACAAACCATGGATTAGACGTCACGACCACCAGCATGAGCCGCCACAGCGCACCGTGGCAGTGGACTGCTTCTGCAGCATAAATACAAACAACTTGTAACTGCTGCGGCTGGCTCCGTCTGTCTTTCTTTACGTCAAGGTTTCTAGCTCTTCGTGAGCACGAGATTCCCATCCATGATCATAAAGTTGGCAGGCCGCTGGTGTTCGGGAAAGGGTCTTGAGTTCTGTATATATCCATATACATTTTCAGTAGGTTATTTTAGGACGCTTGATCAACATCTTAGGTTATTTAGCGTCTGAATGAGATGAAGGTGATAATGCCTCTGAAATGAGTCCGGGGTCCAGTACCAGCATTTGCTCATATTGGGTTGAGGGAAAACCCTGGAAAAAACCTCAACCAGGTAACTTGCCCCGACAGGGAATCGAACCCGGACCACCTGAATTCGCGGCCAGACGCACTAACCGTTACTCCACAGGTGTGGACTACATACGTACATACATACATACATACATACATACATACATACATACATACATACATACATACATACATACATACATACATACATACATACATACATACATACGAATGCGATTTTAGGAATTAATTTTACTTAGACTTGAAACTCGAAAATAATGAAGATTAAAAAGCTGTCGACACTAGGTATTTTGTAAGATGAACATTTTGAACAGCAGAAATATAAAACTGACATTGAAACTGTAATTAAAAGATCAGTAATTTAACCGCACGCCATCGAAATTAGAAACACCAATCGTTACAGAGCTTTTCTACCATATATTTCAACAAACGTTTAGCTCAGTAAGTCATATTTCGAGTAGATCCTGTGATTTTTCAAGTCGGAGAGGTTTTCGTGTAGATCAGCGTTTCTCAAACTATGGTCCGCGGACCACCTGTGGTCCTCGATGTCTGCCCTTATGGTCCTTAAAAAAATAGAAGAAAAAATAAAATTCAATCGAATTGCGTATCACACTCAGAGTTTATAAATGACACATGACAATCGCCTTTCACTTTTTCTCCCAGTACTGACGTTTTATGAAATTTGTTTAACCCGCCCGTCTATCGCCTCCCACTCTACTCTCAGTAACAAAAGAGGGATGTAAAGCACTATGAACGTGGTGTTTCTCGCCATTTTTTCCGTGAAAATCTGGCGCTGTGCCTGTTACCCAGCTAGGGACCACCCGAATTCATAACAGGACCAAAGTACCGAAACTTTTCATGTATTTATGACTTTCTTAATAG
Organism: Periplaneta americana; assembly: GCF_040183065.1. Lineage (NCBI taxonomy): Eukaryota > Metazoa > Arthropoda > Insecta > Blattodea > Blattidae > Periplaneta > Periplaneta americana. Next base: position 127,990,733 of record NC_091130.1, on the reverse strand, counting down.
TCTGCATATTCAAATGGTCATGTACTGTACGTCGTACACCAATAATAAAACATGCAAAATTGCATCTTTACTTGTTGAATATCGGACATGTTTCTGCATTATTTTTGTTTTATTTCTGTTTTTGCAAATGACGATATAAGAAATTTTCTTCTATTAATATTAACTTAATTAGTTAATACTAATATAAAATTAATTGAATTAAATTAATTTTAATTAATTATTTCTACATTAAAATGCAAGTATACTGGTATTAAAATATGCTACATAAATGATTAATTTGCTTTCGAAGGAAACAAGAGTAAGGTGGTCCGCGGAACTATTCTGACTTAAAAAAGTGGTCCCCACTTCAGAAAAGTTTGAAAAACACTGGTGTAGATAACTAAAATTTATAAACTAACCTGGTTTCTTTGAGTTGAACTGCGACAAGTGTATTCCTACATGCACAGTGGTAGCTTGTTTCACAGTTGCTGCTCCCCTTGAAGACTGCAATATTCTACCTCTTGGCTTACTGATGAAGAGGTAGCAAAAAACATAGAAACATCTTGATTTTATTTCCAAGAATGTAATAATGTTGTATTGACAGCTAAGGATACAGCATTTATGTACATAGTTGTAATATAATAATATATTCGGTATAAAAACACAACATATTCAAATACTACCCTGTATTTTAATTCCAATCAACGTATAATTGTTTCTTTTTGCCTTTTGATATGTTAATAATAGAAAGCAAACATACTTATACAATACTCATACCCTGTTTTATTTAACTTAAGATTTAAGAAAAATTAAATACATTTCCAGAAGAGCTCTTCAGAAGTTAAAACCATTAAACTATTTAAAACAATGGAATATCGAACCATGAACTATTCCACAAAACAGCTTTCTCATAAATGGCAGTATAATCTCAAAACTCGACGTTACTTTTATTTACCTATATCCAAGAGTGTACAAATGTTCAACTTGGCAAAATCACACACTCACAATACTTTATTCACGCAAAGATTTTATTTATACAAGGAAGTTATATATAATTTTATAATACAAACATTTAATCGCTTATATGAAAATAATTCCTGACTAGTACATACGGTATACATGCAAGCAACGTAAACTGTAATTGACAATACGTGTAGGACATGACCAGCTCAAACTTTCCATTGTGGTAAAAACTTATTTTAAGTAAATGTTACGTCCCATGTGTCAGTTCTTTTCTGTTTATCATCATTTTGAAATAAAATAGTTCATAAGTATAATACGAGATAAACGTTAATATAATGAGATTGCATTATTTTGTAACGAAAAAACCTTCTTAAGTGAGGTCAATTTGTAAATATTACTCCTATTGTATGTGAGGATTTTGCAGATACTCTGTATAGCCGTGAATATTAAATGAGAAGTTCGGAAGTAAAACATGGTAAGTGACGTTAAAGTGTTTTGAAGTTTAGGTAGGCAAACATTTATACCCGGAACAGTTTATATAGTTACCAGGAAAGTAAAATCTGTATGCTTCTGCTATCTCTTGAGATGATGGAAAACTAACTACTGCATTAGACGCAAAATATAAGATACCATATTACACGCTACATAACTCATTTTTGACCAAAATGTCAGTTACCATTTTTTACTCCCAAGCCCTTCAAATATAAGTCTGATAAGCACAGCCAAGAGGCTGCTGCGGTAGGTACAAAGAAGTAACCTAACAACTAAGTAATTATTTAACTGCAGTTTCCTTACACGGTATTTTTAAAAATACAATTGAGTATGAGCTTGAAAATGTAACGTTTGTAAATTCTATAAAAGATAATCCAAACAATTTGCTCATTATTTTCTTTGTGGTTTTTTATTTCGTTGATGGAAAAGCTGTCTTTTTAATATGTAAACATATAATAGTCCATGTATTGTGGGTCCCTATCACCGCAGCATGGCGTGTCCTCAGGTTGCGGATAGAGAAGACAGCCTCCAGATATGGAGGGTAGCTGCGAATATATAGAATAAACAGTCGTGGACAGCTGATATGGGGTGGTCCTCCAGCTTGGGGGTTGGGCGAAGGGCTAACAACCCATCCTCGTAAAAAAAAACAGCTTGTTTCGAATCCATACAATAAAACCTTTAGGGAATCCGAGACGTAGATGGAAGGATAATATTAAAATGGATTTGAGGGAGGTGGGATATGATGATAGAGACTGGATTAATTTTGCACAGGATAGGGACCGATGGCGGGCTTATGTGAGGGCGGCAATAAACCTCCGGGTTCCTTAAAAGCCATTTGTAAGTAAGTAAGTAAACATATAACAGTCCAAATATCAGAGAAACTCAGGACAACAATCGTTCTAAAGTCCGTGTCTGGAATTTGTAGATATAGCCGGCGCATTTTGATAGAGATGAAGAGAAGCGATTGGGCGGAGCATTGCAGTGCGGGAGTGTGTTGCGGGCAACATCGGCGCGGGACCGCTAAGGGGTAAGATGCGCGTGGCAGAAGGTGACATCATCTCTCGCTCTCTCGAAGCAATGCCTTTCCCTCCAGAACGGTCATTGGCCCAGCCACCTACACTCACCACTTGCGCAGAGGACTTATTTCGTGTTCTAGGCCTACAGATTTAGCCGCTTTGTACGTAACGGCTAAGGCGCGCATCTTTAACGTTGCGTGGAAGCCACGGTCGAATCCCATCTTGTACACGAATCTACGTTACTACAGCATAGATTAGTCGTCTAATTGTAGAGTCTTTCATAAGTAACGAATCTATCGAAAAATCAATTATTTTGGATAATTTTTTGAAATGATGTTCATCCTCACAGTGCCGTACAGTCGATTTGGAAACAAATACCCCCTCCCCCCGCCGCAAGAGAAAGCGTAATGTGCATTTGCTGCTAACTCAAAATGACCTGGAGCATAGCCTTCTATACGCCAAGGACTTAAATGATTTGGAGCACGGCCTTCTGTGCGCCAAGGATAATGGCACACGGCCATGCCTATATACATTGTTGTGATAGACTGGAATGATAAAATGCTACGTAGCCGCTTAACGTTATTGCAAAACATAAAAACTGCTCCCTGGTTTGAACTTGGAGACACTGTCACTCAAATTAAGCGTTTATTCCGTAGACGAAGTGCTTCCAGGCAGGTGGATCGGTAGCACAGGCCCAATCCGTTGGCCTCCGCTATCACCTGATTTGACTCCCCTGGACTCCTTTTTCTGGGGATTCATCAAGGATCGTGTCTATGTGACTAAACCACGCACCATTCCTGAATTAGTGTAACGAATTGAACACACGATACAAATGGTTACGCCTGACATACTCACCAGAGTCCATGAAGAGTTGATACGCCGCTTACATTTGTGCATTCAGCAGAACGGAAGACATTTTGAAAATTATACGCCATAATATGCCAATAATTGAAACTGTTTTTACATTTATGTGTTTTAATAAAAACTTAAAACACTAAACATTCTTTCGTTTAATAGCTCTGGCGGCTAGGGGAGGGGTGTTTGTTTCCAAATCGACTGTATGACACCGGGAAGGGCTCTTTCTCGTGAGGATGAATATTATTTCAAAAAATTATCGAAAATAGTTAATTTTTCGATAGACCCGTTACTTATGAAAGACCCTGTATATAACTGTTATTTTTCTACATGTCTGGTCATTCGTTTAGGCCTATATCAATAAGCAATTATACTCGAGAGAGATGAAAACATGTTTTCTGCGTAGTTCTCAGTTTGGTTTTCTTTTCTTTTATTCTTTTTCTTTGCTTTGTTTATTTACAATTTGATTTGAAATAACAATCGAACGATTCAATTTAATTGCCAACAATTCCGTAATAAAATTATAGATTGCACTATTGCACTTCCGCAAGCACACCATTTCAATTGCTTTTCAGGTATATGCTGCACTGAATACAAGCCGTCAATTGAAACTCCGTGATAATTAGGTCCCGAGCTGTGTAGTAATTAATGATCTCATTGTTAGGTTTATTAGTAACTTACAAAGACGATAATTTCCGTTTCAGAAATTGATATAATTAGAAGAACGTTCCATACTATATATTTCCGTCTGTATAAAGTTATCAATTAAGATTAACGCATGAATGTAATACTTGATGTTGCATTCTGCGAGTTACATTCACGAAAATAATTAACTTTTTAAAAGTTTATATTCAAATTTAGTAACTTCTCATGGCACTAGCCACTGTCATGTCTAGAGTAACGAGCGGGACTCCTTCTCTGAGAGTACGTTCGGGTGCTGTTCGAATTTCGCTTGGGGTGATAGCTTGACTGATTTTTTTAAGGTTTTGATCAACTGTAAGGAGAATTTCGCGAATCCTCAGACTTTTCTCGCCACAATATTTCGCTATCATCAATTCTATCGTTGCTAAATAACCAAGTAGTTGATATAGGATCGTTAAACAACCAGTTAAAGAATAAATATAATAGCACATCAGTAATATTTCCTAGGTTTGTATTCCACCTTAAAAATCAGATTCACTGGAGTTCATAGCCAGCAGATTAATTTGTTATAGCTCGAACGGAACCTGGTGAAGCTTGACCTTGATGGCGGAACCAGTTCTACGAGCGGGTTAGGAGTGGAGTGGGTAACGCTTGTTCAGTCTCGCTTGCATCTCGTCACTGTAACATCGGCCGGTAGCCGACCCCACACCACACTACTGCTCTCTCCCTCCAAGCTTCACCAGGTTCCGCACGATCTATACGTATAAAGTGAACTTATTGTTATTTAGTTAACGGCGCATCATAGGATAAGTAGTGTTGATAAAATTATGGATAAACCTATGCGACGACTTGACGATGAAGCGATCCTCTTCAGTTTGAAAGTTCGACCGTGAAATCTCTGAAGATCTGGGAGGTATACTGTAGGCCTATAGGCATACTGAATTCTTTCGCGCAGTACCAAGACAGGAATAGGTTGCCATGGAACGCAGAGGGCCGTATTCATTGACATTCTTAGCGCGGGCTTCTGGTGGATGATCAGCGAACTAACGTTTTTCGTATTCATAAACCAACGAACTTTTAATGTTGATTATTTGGAAAGTAATATTCATACCGAGTTAATACTCCAATTCCAAAATAATTATATTTTCCAAAATTTCCATTAATCTCCGCCAAGAGTAGAAATCAATCTCCAATAACCTCCGCCGACACCAATACTAAAAAAAACAAATGATAAAATTAATCTCCATAAATACCTGCCCCTGTATATAACTCAATTTCATGAAAAACTGCATTAAGCAGATTTTGAACCGGTTCCTCTCGAGTGTTTTGGAGTCTATCATTAGCAATTCCCGCGATTAGACTTCATATATTCTTAAGTGTTATACACTCTTATTATAGAAGGAGGATATTATGTTATAAATAAATCACTCACTTGTAATCTAAAAGGATTACAGTAGTTTCCTTTTATATTGGAGTGTAAGAAGTGTCTAACGTGGCATCTGCGGCAGGCATAATCAGTGGCTTCTTATCGTTCTCCGTGTATAAGAGCGTGGAGGAAGAGGAAGCTCGTGATGAGGGCGGTGGGAACCGCACGGCTGTGTCAAGTGGCCTGCTTGAGGAGGTATTATTTTCCTATTTGTCTTCCCTCGCGTTCTTTCCTCCTTTCTTTTTTATTATTTTACAAAATGGACTTTACTCGTCTCTCGTGTTTGAAACCTTGTCTCAGTAATTAATTTAATCACACTTACGTGAAATTTTGTATAAAAACGGACTATGAGACATGTCTACATTTACTGTAAGTAGGCCTATATTAAATACTGAAGACCAGAAGCCTATTCCACGAAGGTATGGTGTTGTACATTATAAATTACTGGTGAAAGTTGTTGTAAAGTATGGAATTGTATCTTTCTGTTCCATGAAAGAATTATAGTGCCTCGTACATTACTAATGAATCGCTACAAGTGACGTCATATCAATAAATATACTACAGTCAACTCCGGATATAGTGAACCTCTGCAGACTTGCATATTTCGTTCACTATGTCCGAATTGTCTCTCCCCTAACCTTAAATGACAGAAATGAATAAAATTGTGAACAAGAAAAAAATATTTCATTTTTGTGGAATGGATTACACTGTATACTGTTAACCACAGTTGATTTACTTAAACTATGCTGTCGACCCATGTCCGCTTGCGAAAGATCGCGTTCAATATCACTTATATTGCAGAAAAGAGATTGCAAACGAATTTAATAATTATTTTTCAGAGATAGGACACAATGTTACTTCTAACATTAATAAGTCAAATTTTAACTCTTCTCTACAAAATGAGACACAAGATGAACATTTAGCTTCCTCCATGTTTCTTTTCCCTGTAACTGAAGATGAAATTATTATTTTGGTTAAGAAGTTAAAAAATAATGTTGCTCCTGGTATAGATGGAATTAAGAATAATACTTTCAAAATTATTATCAAATATATATTAAAACCCATGGTTCATACTTTTAACTTATGTTTTGTGCAAGGTATATTCCCAGATGTTCTGAAATGTGCCATAGTAATTCCAATATACAAATCTGGAGATAAAAATAATTTAAATAACTATAGACCTATATCTTTACTTCCAACATTTTCCAAATTGCTTGAAAAATGTTTAAAGAATAGATTAATAAATTATTTAGAAAAACATAAAATCCTCTCTAAAAATCAGTTTGGTTTCCGCAATAATATTTCTACTGATGATGCTCTTATTAATGTTACTGGAAAAATTATCAATGAACTAGATATCGGAAACAAATGTTTGGGTATTTTCTTGGATCTACGGAAAGCTTTTGACACTATCAATCATAATTTACTTTTGGACAAACTACATACTATTGGAGTTAGGGGTATAGTTTTAAAATTATTCCAATCATATTTTAGTAACAGAAGGCAAATGACCAAAATTGAAGATCAATTTAGCGAATACAAATATATTGATATAGGTGTACCGCAAGGAACAATTTTGGGACCTATTTTATTTCTAATATATGTTAATGATCTGCTAAATATAAATTTAGAAAAATTTAATGGATCTATATATTCATATGCGGATGATACAGTAGTTATTTTCAGTGGTTTTTCTTGGCAGGAAGCATATAGAAATGCTAATATAGGTGCTAACATTGTTAAAAAATGGCTTAATTCCAACTTCCTTTCTTTAAATATATCTAAATCAACTTTAGTTCCTTTTTCGTTAACAGCTGCCAGTGTTCAAAATTTTAAATTTAGCGATAAATATAGACTAATAATACACAGTGAAAATTGTTTAGATCCCAAAAGTTGTAAATGTCCACCTTTGAAAGAAGCCACGTATGTCAAATATCTGGGTATCATTATTGATCAGAATTTAAAATGGCCTCATCACATTACTTATCTTTGTAAGAGGCTTCGTAAAACAATTTATAAATTCGTTAATCTTCGATGCTACTTACCTATTAGAGTTCTACGAAATGTTTATTTGGCCATTATTCAGTCTATCATTCAATATGGTATAATTGTTTGGGGTGGAAGTACAAAAATTAATCTTAGTCCGTTAAATTTACTACAAAAACGAATAATTAAAATTTGTTTGAAGAAACGTTTCGATTATCCAACTAAATTAATTTATTCTGAATTTAATGTATTTAATATTGAACAAATTTATAAGTATACGCTCTTAAAATTTTATCATAAAAATCGTAATAAGTTTGTATTACAGACACACAATTATGACACAAGACGAAATATTAATTCAACATTAGTAGAACCTAAATGTCTCACATCTGCTGGTCTAAAGCATAGCATAAATTTTGGCCCTCGGTTGTACAATGCTTTAACTAAATTACACCCAGAACTTCTAACATGTAACCCACTAACATATAACAAGAAAATTAGAAACGTGTTAATATCTTCAATTTGATTAAATAAATTTATAGCCTATGTGTATGAATTAATCAACCTACATTATATTTGTATTCTATAATTTTGAAATATATATTAGTCCTACTTTTCACGTGCGATATTATTCTTCTCTAGTGTTAATATTATATTATATACTTAATTCCATTGCCGCTGTAATTATATTTTAGTTCCTATTTTATTTTACTTATTTATTTATATTATTAGTATTATTATTATTTTATTTTATTTTTTTATTTTTATTTATTTTTTTTTTATTTTAATAATATATCTGAACTGCGACCGAGCACGAGCGCTGCTCATTCGGTCTCAAATTTTGTTAATACTACTGTATCTTCTTTTTATATTGCTTGTATTATTTTATTTGTATTTCTCTTTGTTTGTTTTTGTAATTATATTTCTTTATTCTGTATATTTGAATTTAAATAAATAAATAAATTTAAATAATATTCGCCTTATCTTCCAAAGAAAATACTTTACGCTTCGACATTTTTATACAGTACATTCACGGTTGGAACACTAGATCAGGTAGAAACGACAAACGCTGTTATGGTGTGACTGCGTAATCAGCCTTGGAATTTCCCAGGTCACTTAATGGAAACTGGGAGAGGGATGATGAAGTTTGAAATCCATCGAAATCTTACCTTTATTTATGCTTTGGGCATAATGTCCGTCCCCTTTTAATAAAAGAAGACAATTTCATTTTCCATTGTTTCGATGCTATCAGTCATAATGGAAATGTTTCTGAGAACAAAAGGCAACCCTTTGACGGTGGAGGATTAGAAATAACAGTAGAATAGAGTGCTTGAGAACAGAAAGTCAACCCTTCGATGATGGAGAGAGGCAAGGTCATCACGCGTTGCCTGAATTTACAGTACAGATGCCTCAAACTAGGAAGCTGCCTGGAGAGGGGAAGTAGTAGAGCTAACGGAGGGGCCCACCTAGGCTCCGATACCCAGGTATAGTCATATTATCTGAAAAGTTGACCTCTTGACAATGTATTCAAGATGTACCCTCCCTATGCAGCCTTCTCAACTGTCATTAGAACTGAGCTGTACCGTTCTAGTCCACAGTGCACAGCAGTAGGCGGACAGTGGTAGGGGAGAAGTGCTCTATGCGCCTGGGCGAACGAGACAGCTTGTTAGTTTGAGCCATCTGTACAGTTCATTGTCTAGGAATCACCAATCCAACCTTTGTCCTTTGACTAAAAGAGTAAGGAACTTAAAATGTTGTTCTCAACACATTCTTTCAATTTTATACAAGAACGTCTGACTTCAAATAATAATTTGTCAGGATACAAGGTTCACTATAACCGAAGTGAGGGTTCACTATAAACGGAAATATGAATGTACTTTTTAATGTATGCGGATCGGGACCAACGATTTAGGTTCACTATAGCCGAATGTTCACTATAACAGAGTTCACTATATCCAGAGTTGACTGTACGTCATAACATTAAATAGCTGGTTGTCTTTGTATTTCATTCGTCGACTTAGGATATGTTTCTCTTAATTAATGTAATGTATTTTAAGCCAGGTTATACAGCAAAAATTCGTAGTGCTGTAATATTCTGCAATGTTATTTATTTTAGTTTACTTCTTTAATAATGAAAAATTTGCTAATAAATTATTATCACGTTCTTCCGCGATCCCCGCATAATGCTTCGTGATAGTTTCCCATATTAGCCAACAGATGCCACTAACATCGATCTTAACCCCCTCCTCCAAACTTAATTGATACGAAATTGCAAACACTGCAAAATTATTGAAATGATGTCAAAGGAGATCAAAATTGTTTCGTTTGATAGATATAGAAGTAAGAAAAGACATTCTAAACCACATATTTGTAAATATATAGCCTATATATATATATATATATATTGGTAGAGAATATTTGACAATTCACTAGTAAGTTACAAATGCTAGTACTTTTGTGGAACACAATCATGAAACTTCATTGATAATTTGTAAGTACAGAAGAGTCTTTTGTGGAACAGAAACTCTAGCATTTGTACTACTTACTAGAGAATTTACTTGTAATGTACAACACTATAGGTCATGTCACTGAACCACATGCTTCAAAAGTTACTTAGGTGGTGTGGGACTTTTAAGTAACCTTGTATATGGTTTAAGTAGATCCTACCTTTGTGGAATAGGCCCCAGTAGTAACCTACAGTTGTGAAACCAGTGTCATAACAGAATTTATAAAACAAAAATTAATGATTTTTGGAAGGAGAATTTTAAGAAAAATGTCGATCAACAAAAGAACCAAATGACACATGGAGAATGGAAACAAACGCTGAATTTAACAGAATTATGCACAATAAAAGCATTATACATTCTTTGACGAGTTGTAGAGGAAAATAATTTAAAAAGTAAAAGAGTTCAGAGATTTGAAATTTGTTCTGTTGCATTAAAGTGCACTTTAATTGATAGTAAAAGTATATATATATATATATATATATATATATATATATATATATATATATATAATGCAATGAAAGATGTCGATATACGAGTATTATCCTTTGCATTGCAAAAATGTTTGCAGATGTTATATATTCCAAATGCCAAACGTTTTTAAATTGATAATTGAAGATCTCGGGGGTAAATGATGATAGTTTTCTGGTTGGTAACAACCTATAAGCCACACTATCTTTGATATGGTTAAATAATTATGTAAATATGTTAACAAATGATTGGATTACGGTGCTTGAAAAATATGGCAATCCTCTTGTGTTTGCAGTAAAAATTAAAATGTGTGCAATTCGTATATGTGGGTTATTATTTACCCCCAAAGTCTTCAATTTTAAACAATGTTGGATCTGTGCATGAGCGACCTCTTCTAAATCCATGTTGTTCCTCAGTTAAGAACATCTCTGAATATGTTTGGAGTTTGAAATCAAGTATTTTTGAGTAGATTTTATAGCAGCTGTTTAAAATATTTATTCCTCGATAATTTGTTTGAATTTCCTTAAAAGTGATACGCGAAATTTCAAGAAAATTATCACCTTTCAACAGTGCCGGATTTAGGCCTAGGAAACCTAGGCAGTTGCCTATGACGCCAATTTCCAGGGGGGAGGGGACGACATTTTCTCTCTCTCTCTCTTCCTTTTTTCTTTCTTTTTTTTTTTTTAATTTTCATTTTACAGTGAAATTTGCTTTTAAAACACTTGTTGGTAAATCTTTTCTGAAGTTTGTTCTTGAACACCTTGTGGAAGTCGGATATTGTTCTGTTATCACATTGTCGCGGTTGCGGCAAGAGTAAAAGGAAAGTGTGCAGCTGCATAGTTATATTGTAATGCCGGTATCACGTTATTATACTACGAAACTGCTTGAATAAACAAGAATGCGTTGTTGAAAATAAAATTAAACGTGTGTTTATCATTTATCGCTGTGAATAGTAACCACAACTCTCAGTTAAATTTCTAGTATAATATGTCGTTAACAAAACTATTTAATCACTTTCCAGCATGCGTACTACTATATAATTCGATATCGAAGGTTTATTTTGCAAAGAGTTGGAGTTTATTTTAAAATTTACATTATACTTCCTATCGAAATAAAAAATACTCTTAATAATAAATTATACCACCAACAAAACCAAATAAACCGAAGCCTGGCTTTCACAAACCAATTTTGTTTCAACAATGAATAAGTTTGAATACGTTTTTTTTTTTTTTGCATCGAGTCTGATGTGCTTCGTCAGATCGACTTAATGACATCATCAATGCTTTCTCTATGAAGAAAGTGCGAAGAAAACCTTTATAATTCACAAATTAGAAGGATGTATTTTGATTCCAGTAATTTGTTTTCTGAATTGTAACATTTAATTTAAAACTAATTTAAACTAAACATGACCTATATAATAGCTACTCATAAACTGTTTGTGGGAGTTGGGAGGGGGGCGGTGGCAAATTTTAGCACTGCCTAGGGACGGCACTATACCTAAATCCGACCCTGCCTTTCATGGTGTGAATTATGCGGTCATTGCTCTATCGCTATGATCATCATCTGAACATCGGAATGCATTGAAAACTACCTAAATAAATTGATCTTGGGATAAGAAGTAGGGGAGACTGTTGTACCTTTAGCGTAGAGCACCTTTGAACATTTTTTGTTTTTTAATTTTTGCTAATATCTAGAGGACTCAAATTGAAGTAGATTGTAGGGAAAGCCGCTAAGTAGCTCTGGTCATAGTTTTGATTTGATTTATTGCAAAATGTGAGTTCTGTGAACGAAAGAATTTTTTTAGTGCCAAAAGTAAACATTTCGTTCATTGATATATGTTATCTAATATAAAACCAGATTGTATTTGTTACCATCCATTAAGTACAATGTGTTCCGCATCATCTGGTGAGTAATAACATAATTTTAATTTCCAAGATTTATTCGAATCTCTAGTTTTGGGAGCCATATTTGTTTAAACGTGCACCCTCTTGTACCTTTGAACACAAAACATCTTGTAACATGGAACATGTTCCAAGGTACACAATACTATTGGCTTTTGTTCTTATTTTATTTTATTTTAAGATCATGTGACGAAGTAAGTCTGGAGTTAAGAGGACCCCAATTGATACGGATGTCTTGAAGAAAGCTGTTGAAGCAGTTATTGCTCCTCCAGGAAATAAAATCTCAATCAGAGAAGCCTGCTCTGGTTTATGATGGCAAATACATTTTAAATATGATTGTCAGTTTTTACAGCTATATTCCCACCTATATGACATGTGTTCCAACTTACAAGAGGGTTTGTTCTAAGGTACATGACCCTGTTGTACTTTTGAACATATTACATTTTATTTTTTCCATCCTTAATAGATGTGTAGAACAGGAAAATATATACACGAAGTTGCAAAGGAATCTTCATTAATTATTTAAATTATTTTTTAATTTATAAAATATCATTTCCCAAAATTAAAAAAAAAATAAAATGTGAAAAGTGTTTAAAGGTACAACAGTCTCCCCTACACATAAGATTAATGTGCAAAAAGGATTTTAGGCTGAAGGGATTACTTGCAAAGCCACGCCCTTAGAGCCAGATGGAAGTTCACAGAGTGTGATCATGTATCAGACCCCCGTCAGCAACTTTAAAATCCACGAGACACTGGAATAGAACTCCGCGGTCGCTCCCCCAGTTTGGACTTGTTCTTGGTTGCAGGTTGATACTAGGACCGCATAATTTCCACTTCTCATCAATCATAATTTATATTCGTGCTGTCATGCTAGTCCTCTCCGACCCGCGCAGCAAGTATTGAGTCTGCTCTGTTCAAATGACAAATAATAAACCGAGGTTTATAGCGCTCTCCTACGCTAAATTTCTTCGCATAGCGATGAAAAGCGTTTACTGTTGAATAATTTATAAGTTTACTGGCACGGTATCGACGCCAACACATAAATGTATCATTTTAAATAGAAACGCATTTACATCAATTCCATATGTAAATAGGTAACATTTTAACTTGTTCCTCATATAGGTTCAAATCGTGTACAGTAATGGGGGTAATGACCTAATTCGACGTATGAACAAAGAAAATAAGTCGTTCCCAGCAGATGTAATGGCTTCTGAAAGACTCATAAAATTTCTCATTAAGATCTTAGATCAGGGATATAAAATGAATAAAATTCTCAGGTTGTGTTTGCATTGTTCGTGTGTCTTAAAGTAACAAAGATGAAGGCCACATTGAAGATGAGACTTTCTTAAAATTTTGAGAGGCAAAATGTTAACCATTAGTAACATTAAAGCACGAAGAATATTGTGTAATGTATGTATGTATGTATGTATGTATGTATGTATGTATGTATGTATGTATGTATGTATGTATGTATGTATGTATGTATGTATGTATGTATGTATGTATGTATGTATGTATGTATGTATGTATGTTATTGTGTTGCATGTTATTGTGTTGTATTATATTGTGTTGTATTGTGTTGTATGTCGTATTGTATTGTGTTGTATGTTATTGTATTGTATTGTGTTGTATGTTATCGTATTTATATAATTATGTTATTATATTTTATTGTATGTTGCTGTATTTTATTGTATGATGCATTTTATTGTATGTTGTTGTATTTATGTAATGGATTTTATTGTATTTATATAATGTATGTTTGTATGGTAATGTATGTATGAACGAAAGTGTTCAAGGCTGCAGTTTAAGTTAAGTCCAACTATGGTCTGTCCAAAACAACTTCCGACCTGACAAATGGCTCCTTTAGCATGTTACCATGACAACCATTCAAATCAACCAATCACGAGAGACGCGTAACCATGGTAACGGGACGGTGTTGCCGTGTCTATGTTTACAAGTTGCACATGAATACCACGGCCTAGTGGCGAATACAGTGCCCGGAATGACTTTGAGTTGGCTGGTTAGCGCGTGTTTTGTGTGAATTAAAAATATTATTTAGTTGTATTATTGTTTTAGTATATCGATAATTATTGTGTTTAAATTATATTTACACGTATTATCATCGTTGCCATTGGTGGAGTGTGTGGCTAGTGTGTGTTTTCTAGTTTCTGCGAGAGTTTCTAAACAGGTGACTTGTGCAATGTCGGAAGGAAGGAAAGACAGGCGGAGAACAAAGAATATTGGACAAGGTGCCCCGTTAAAGAGTCAAGCGTGAGAGATGATGTATTATGTAAGAGAGTATTTTGAGAGGGAAAAAGATAATGGCGGGCCTCTTTTACCTTTGGCGCAAGTCGTAATGAGAACCGCTGCTTGTGTTAAAATTAATAAGAGCACTGTTATCGATATTGGAAAAGAAAAAGCCCGTGCAGATTTTTAATCTATAAATATTTTTATAGTTTACAATTTTTTCAATGTCTTTCTAACAATATTACATTGAAGAATACCGACATTCATAGAAGTAGAGGCTTCGTATTAAATTTAAACCTGTTTTTACAGTTTACAGTCCTTTCGACGCTTTTTTAACGGTATTACATTGAAGAATACCGGTACTACTACTACTACTACTATTACTACTACTACTACTACTACTACTACTACTACTACTACTACTACTACGAATAATAATAATAATAATAATAATAATAATATTATAATTATAATAGACTAATAAAGTTCTAATGCCTAGTGTTCAACAAACTGGTTAGAAATGTATGTATTCATGTCAGCCGTTCATTACTGCACTCTATCGGCACCGCGCTCGCTTACACGAAAGATGCGCAACATGACAACACTGCTCCCCCTTCTCTGTAAACTGTCAAGTCGGAAGTAGTTTTGGTCAAGGTATAGTTGCAATATTTATATTGACAATCTGCAAGAATGGACAGTTGACTAAGATTGTTTTATTTTTGACCTCTACTGCGTCATACTACTCTTGACAAAACGGTGTGAAAGGATGTGTTTAAACTAATCATGGCTATTTATCGCTACAATTTTATCACTTTTCTAGTATTTGTTTTTATCACTTCCCTAGCATTTGTTTCTTTGTTTGCCAACATTTCAAACTACAAATTCTTTACGGGACTATAAAACATGCTTTGCGATCGTCACTTGTTTACCGCATAGACAGTCAACTGAAAATGGCGGCTCCGTTCAAACGTTTTAGTGAAGCTAACATTAGGGAAATAGAATTTTAGTAAGCCAATTCCTAATATTTTATTGTATGAGTACTTTATTTCTTCTAATCTTTATATACTTTCTTTTAATCGTGTAATAGTCAATTAAATTCCACTCGAGTTTTGATTTTCTCTAGATAAAGCAAAACCTGTAATGAGATTACTGTTGGTAATATTACAATATAAGTTCACTGTTATTAACTGACGACTAAATAGAAATAGGAAAGATTAGTTTAGCTGCAATTTATTCTTTATAAGCTGTACGAAATTGTTAAATGATTCAAGTTGAAAATATTTACTAATAAGTCCAAAATAATTATGTCCAGAGAAAGAGACTTCTTAAGAAAGAAAACAGACTGTAACCGATTAGAAAATTATTAAACTGGTTTAGAATTTCACGTACCCCAATAGCGATCTTTCCTATGATCAAGGCAGTGTTACTCAAGACAGAATAAATTCATATCTGCCTTTATATGTGGAATTATAAAATTACATGAATCATTAATAATACTATATAATATTACAAATATGTGTTTGAAATAATGACAGCAAGTGAAAAATTACGAAATGTCAAAGACGTAAACAGGAATGTATGTAAAATTGCAGTTTAGATCCGACTGCAATATTTAGGCATACAATTAGCATTTGTGCGAGATCGTGCGTATTTGCTTGTTTTCCGCACAGAACCAATACGCGGTAAGTGTGAAATACCACATTCAGTATTCCCAACGTAACACACATAACAATTTCCCTCTTCTTACCGCTTAAGCGCGACATTCATTTTACTGCTTTAGCCTTTTAACATATTATTTTTAGAGACGTTTAACATAGTAATAATTATAAATTGGAAACTTACCACTGCAATTTCACCTAAATTGCACTGTTAATAATTATTGTTTTTAAATATTTGCAAAAATTAAGTAAAGTCTACTACTCCACGAAAACTATTGTATTCCTGATACAAGTAACATTAAGGAAGCCGTGAAAAAATCAACAAGACTCCAGATGCCGATGTTATTACTGCAATATGTTATATAAATAATATTGTTAAAATATTAAAGTGAAAAATAAATCATTACCGTTTGTTTTAAGTTCGCATTTATAGACTGGGGGAAAAAAAAGACAGACGTATATCACGGCCTGCTGGAGTATAGATATTTTTGTTTTCTAAAGTTGCCGTCATTAAACAGAAACCAAGATGGAGATTTCATTGCAACTAATTAGAAATTCGTCTTTCAGGTATGTAATAAACGATCTTCGCACAAAATAATGTACGATACACGAGCGGTATGTTTGTTTTCATGTTCTCGGAAATTAAAAAAGCTCAACTACGTTTCGCTTTTTCAATCTTTTCCTCGAACATGAAAACGTCAACATACCGCTCTTGGAACGTATATTACTATTGTATGAAGTATTAATATTAAGCTCCATCAGGGCCTATTCATATAGCACTTAGATTAAAATATGCTGTAATGATAAAGTCATTAAATTTAAAAAAAATATTGTGACTTTCTATTTAGACTGAGTTCATAAAGCTAATTAATTTTTATTCCCATAACTATTTTCAAGCTTTTTAGCAAATATGAACTAAAAATGTTGAAAACCTTGAAGCAAGGAGCCTTTTTAGTAAAATATATTTGAAAAATATAATTTCAAAACTATTATCCCTAATCTTGTACAGGTGTTAGTACTGTAGACATGTTTAGTAGTTTAAAATTAATAAATTTTGGATGAAAATTCTGAAAGTTTAAAAAAAATCATGTGACCCCTTAAATCAGCTATTTAATGACGCTGTCTCAACTACTGTTGATGGAATTCATGATAGCGAGATATTTGGCGAGATGAGGCCAAGGATTCGGCATATAATTACCTGACATTCGTCTTACACTTGGGAAAACCTCGGAAGAAAACCAACCATGTAATCAGTTCAGACGAGTACTTACCGAACGCAGCCCCAGGTCAGAAGGCAAACGCGCTGAAGTCTGAGCCATGCCGGTGACCAACATTTTAATAGAATGGAAGATACATGAACGAACAAAATGGCTTGGGACTGCAGACTAAAAGGCAGACGGAACATCAGAAGACCTAGGAAATGCTAGAGTACGATCCAACAATTTTAATTGATTATTTTACGACGCTTTATCAACTGTTATAGTTACCTAGCATCTGAGTGAGATGAAGGTGAAAATGCTAGCGAGATGAGTTCGGGGTCCAGCGCCGAAAGTTACCCAGCATTTGGTCTTAATGGATTGATGGAAAATCCAGGAAAAACTTCAGTCAGGTAACTTGGTCACAACCAGGATTGAACCGGCCCGCTGGTTTCACGGTCAGACGTACTAACCGTTACTCCACAGCGTGGAGCTGTCGAAGACTAGTTCATGAAGATGAAGAAATGAAGGAATATCAAAAGAGGAGTCGTGGTGTACGTGACTTCGAACTAGAAAACACCCTGATCTTTGGCTGAAATTTCCCCCAGTGGATAGTTTCTCCTCTGTGTCGTGTCTACCACATGCTATGTGAGTTTAATTCCTTAGTCCGTGTGGTGTAACCTGTCAAATGTATGAAAATAAACTGAGCTTAAAATTTAGGCAAATATAAACCGCTGATAGATGATAAAAAAGAACTAATATAGTCATCCAAGCCTTCTAGAAGTTACGTAAGTGTTTTCAAAATAACTTGAACAGCATCTACTAAACTGCTAACTCTTTTAATGTAATAAATTCAGTCTCTGATTTTCGACTCATTTTCCGAAGCTGCACTAGGGCGTGGGTTCGAATCCCGTTTAGGCTGGTTTCTGGTTAGGTTTTTCAAAAATTCTTCCAACTGTAAGGCGAATGTCAGATAATCCTCGGACTCATCTCCCCAAATAGCATCTTCCTATTACCAATTCCACCGGCGCTAAAAACCGGTAACCTCGCAGTTGATACAGCGTCGTTAAATAAGTAATAAAAACTGTTCATTGACTGAATCTTCTCTCCAATATAGTTACTTCTTGGATGCTTCATCCTTGGCGAGACTCCCGGGCTTACACTTAAGATAACACAAAACATCATATTGACAATCGACAAACATCCATTTCCTACACGGAATTCGAACCCACGAACGTAGCTTTCACGCAAAGTTATAGCTACATGCAATAGACATTGCGTATGCCACGACCGATAGGTATGCTGTACACGCAACATTTAATAACTTCCGGTCAGTTCACGAAGTTGTTAATGCACCCTCAAAATAAAAGAGTTTTTACTTTTCTGTTTCAGGATATAATGCTGTAGATATCGCTATTATAAATTACTTAGCACAGGAACTTTAACATTATAAAGAGTGTTCAGAACTTACGTTACAAAAGAATATGTTAGAAGATAATAAAACAAACATGAATTATATTAATGTGGTAGATAGATACTACAACAAACATTAATTATTGTGGTAGATAGAAAATAATAAAACAAACATTAATTATTGTGATAGAAAATAATAAAACAAACATTAAGTATTGTGGTAAATAGAAGATAATAGAACGAATATTAATTATTGTGGTGGATAGAAGATAATAAAACAAACATTAATTATTAATGTAGTAGATAGAAGATACTAAAACAAACATTAATTATTAATGTCGTAGATAAGATACTAAAACAAACATTAATTATTAATGTGGTAGATAAGATACTAAAAAAAAGCATTAATTATTGTGTTAGATAGGAGATACTAAAACATTAATTATTAATGTAGTTTACAGAAGATACTAAAACAAACATTAATTATTAATGTGGTAGATAAGATACTAAAACAAGCATTAATTATTGTGTTAGATAGAAGATACTGAAACATTAATTATTAATGTGATATATAGAAGATAATAAAACAAATATTAATTATTAATGTAGTAGATAGAAGATACTAAAACAAACATTAATTATTAATGTTATAGATAGAATACTAAAACAAACATTAATTATTAATGTGGTAGATAAGATACTAAAACAAGCATTAATTATTGTGGTAGATAGAAGATGCTAAAACATTAATTATTGATGTATAGAAGATACTAAAAGAAACATTAATTATTGTTTATTTTAGTATCCTCTATCTACCATATTCTTTTGTAACACAAGTTATGAATCATCCTCTATATTTGATTTTAAAAGTGGATAATGTTCTAATGAATATAATTACGTTATAGTGATCCAATACCTGATCTGTATGTTCTGTTTCTTTCTACTGTTAATATCTGGATGTTTTTTTGTATTTGATAATTACGTTCTACGTCAGATTTTGGAATTATAAGTTATAAGTTCGAAAGAAAATATTTGTTTTAGTGAAATGAATACTTTTTACTCGAATATACTATTCCATAATAACAGTTATTGAACAAATAAAACATATGTTACCAAGTTTCATTACTCTGTATGCATTTATATGATTACAACATACGAAAACAAGTCCGAATCTCATCACGGAGTATGACGTCACAGAAAAAAGAGGCATTTAGAGTAAGCTTCCAATGCGTAACTAAAATTCTAAAATATGTAACTATGCTTAATATTTGCATAATATCGCTTATGTACCAACGCCCTCTTGTGAATTCCTCCTCTCTCGTTCTCGCCACTGATGAAATTCCCTCACATTACAATTGCAAATTTCCTTTTATACATCAAAAGCTTCCCCAACATTCGTTAAGGTTTTACCCACGCCGATACTGTCAGGATATTATAGGGATGCACAACATCTCAAATGTCATGTACGCCTTTCTCACATCCTCACTTCGTTAAGTTTACTTATTTGGTCATATAAATGTGCACAAGCATTGTCTGTCTTGAATTAAGCTTTCTTCATGCGAAACGAAGCAGTAAGGAATACACTCATGCAATATCAGAACGCCTGTATTCTTAGGCAGTCGTATACTCAATGAAATTCCTACAGAATTTTTCTATCGTTATAGAATAATTGCGGAAGATTCATTAGGGTAACAATATATAGATTTTCTAAAGAAAGTGTCCATAATTAAACGATGTACCGTGAGACATCGAAGTTTTTCTAGTTTACTTGACTATACAATGACTAACACTTGGTGGACTCCAGTGTCATGGAGTCATAATCTTGCCACAAAAAATACATTGCTTCATACTGCTAACGGAAAAAAAACATAAATTTCCTGAGCTGGCTTACAAGTAAGCTTAAAGCCACGTGTCTTAAACCTTGCGTTCACGTAGGATAATTGAAGATCTGAATTGACAAACATACTAAATGCAATAGTTACTGAATTTGACTTTTTCCCTGTTTTGCATAGGCTATCATCCCGTAAAAAGAATTTTTTTTAGTTGGTTATTTAACGACGCTGTATCAACTACTAGGTCATTTAGCGTCGATGAGATTGGTGATAGCGAGATGATATTTGGCGAGATGAGGCCGAGGATTCGCCATAGATTACCTTGCATTCACATTACGGTTGGGAAAAACCTCGGAAAAACCCAACCAGGTAATCAGCCCAAGCGGGGATCGAACCCGCGCCCGAACGCAACTTCAGACCGGCAGGCAAGCGCCTTAACCGACTGAGCCACGCCGGTGGCTTAAAAAGAATTGGCTTATACCAATTCCGACTCTAAGTCTGTGTTTTTGAATCTTACAAATATTTATTTGAATACTCTTATGGCAAGCGTATACAGTTTTTATGCTCCTCTGAAAATTTACTTCAGTGGACTTGGGATATTTGACAATTCAGGTCTTCAATTATACACTATGTGGGGTTTTTCGAATGAATAGAGGTAGAAATGTAATATTGATTCCAAATGAAAATAAAACTCTCAAAGTTTTTTGTCTGTAAGTTTGAGACACTGAAGGAAACCAAGGACGGTAACAATCGAACAAATGCAATAGTTTTCATCGTTACAATTATACAAGATGAATATTCAAAGAAAAATGCAATGTGTTTTGTGGCTGGCAAAATTTGAATCTGTGACTCGTGTATGACGTGAATTTTGTCGCGTATTTAATGAACTAACATACGAGAATAGCATTCGTTGGCCAATTTGATGCTCTTAAAGGGAGGAGAAACGGATGCATCGAGTTGCGCTGATCAAGAAAACAAATGAATGTTTTTTTTTTTTTTTTTTTTTTTTTTTTTTTTTTTTTTTAAAGTAAAACAGGCGGATTCTATCTGTATAGACTATTTGTTTTTTTTTTTAACAAATGCCACCAGGTTGTCTATTCGATATTTCTGGTCTTCTCCTCTGGCATTGGCTTAGTTGTAACCCACTTCTGAGGTTGAGGCGACTGGAAGGCGGAGGTACATTACCCCGATGATATAGGATGTTTATGATTATGATTATATGGTGCCAGGAGAGGTCTTAAGTGTAAACCTAACCTAAATACCAGACCATGGACGAACACAGGAATAACCCCTTTAAGGAAAAATTCCTGTGCTCTAACAGGGAATCGAACCCGAGACCTCATGAACTATAGCCTAAAGCTCTGATCAGTAGACCATGAGGCTGGTCTCTGTATGGACTATAGACTACAGAATAAAGTAAAAGAAATGTACCTACCTAAAACCATGGAGGGGATAAATTTTTTTGATAATAATAGATCCCTCTTATTAAACATTGTGGAGAGCTTTATGAATGTAATAGAAAAAAAGAAGACAGATGGTGTTTAAGTGAAGCAGAAAAAAAAAGTTAAAATTTTTCGGTCTCTATCGGAAATCACGACGTCATTCACCATATTATCAGTTCACTTATGAATATTTACCAAAATTTCTTAATTTTGTTTGAAAATTTCTCCGTCAGAGGAATCTATTAGGTAATTTTTTTTTAAAATATAACCACATACTATAACTATTTCCTATAAAAAATTATTTATAGCTTCCAAGGGCGCCCATAGGATCCAATCTCAGTGGTAGCAAGATGGTTAGAAAATTAGAGGAAATGGATGGACGAGAAGAGAGAAAACTGAATATGAAAAATAGCCAGTTCTGAAATCTAAATTACCCTGTGTACGCATTCATAGTTTAAAGAACTCAGTTTTGTTGAATTGTTTACCGAGGGTTTGAGAAAACATGTATCGAATACATAGAGAAAAATTAAAAAAAAAAACGCGTAAAAAATAAAAATCTACCACTGGCTACCCCCTGTGAGCGCCCTTGATAACTTCACTATAACTGGTTGAGTGTAAGAGAAGGCCATACGGGCTTAACTGTGCCAGGTTAAATAAAGCCATTGTTATTATTATTATTATTATTATTATTATTATTATTATTATTATTATTATTATTATTATTATAAACAAATTGATCAATGATCTGTCACTAATCAGCGACAATCTGTTTATCATTTCTGATGGAAGATTGATTTCCGATCAAATACTGATTGTTCTTTCCGCAACGAAAATAGAACTGATGGCTAGTTAATCCCTCTTTGATTGTAAATCATATCTGATCGGTTTTTCTGCAACCGGGCCCATGAGTTTTATTTTCATCTGGCACCAATATTACATTTCTACCTCTATTCATTAAAAATATATATAATCCTCTGAAATCCCACAATGACTTCGGGACACGGTGTATAATTCAGCATTATATGATTACATGTGCAGTTATGGATACCTTTGAAAGCAAATACTTGAATTATATTGCAATCGTTATTTAATCATGCACCTTTGTTCGGTAAAGGATCATCGAAATGTTATGGTTAACGGCAGTGTGTTGCGTGAGGATTTATAACTCTATTACAAATGCTTTATTACATACTAGCCGTACCCGTGCGCTCCGCTGCACCCGTTATAAATAGATATAAAGTAATTATATAATTAAAATAGGACATTTGATCCAGGGAACATTCGTGTTTGATAGAAAGATAAATCGTTTATTATGTTACTTAATTTAAATTGAATTAAAAGATTAAAATGCGATCATTTTGATCCAGAGACCACTCATTTGGTCATAAAAATTAGTTTAGGAAATACAGGAAACGAATATACAGAATAGCCTACCAAGTTTTCTGTGCATAAGAATCTATTTTAATCTTACCTGTCCTCGATTCACTCAGAAGTTACTGTGATAACATTATAGCATTATGTCCATCTAGAGAAACTACACTTTCCAATGGTGAATTAATAATTAGTTATACAAATCGGTTAATTTAGCTTCCGATATTACTTCATACAAACACAGAAACATTATCTGTAGGCTATCTTTCATAGCTTTCGATTGTTGCTGTCCAAGGCCCCTTATAGACGAAGTCATTTGTTTTTTAATTCATTACACGGCCTTAGATGGCAGTTATTTTAATTTTAAAACTCATTTATCTCATTAAATATCAGCCCTATCAAAATGTTTCAAGGAATAAAACTTATCGCAAATTATTTTTAAAGAAACTTTTGTTATGTAACATTTTTCACAAAAATCAATAATAAGCGAGATATTTCGATTTATTTAATTCAGGCCCCCTTATAACCCTCCTTTTAAATAATGTATTTTGAATGCCATATAGCCTAAAATCTAAGTTACAACGAACTTAATTTGTATTCCAATTTTCATCGAAATCCGTTCAGCCATTATCGCGTGAAAAGGTAACAAACATACAGACAGACATACAAACAAAAATTTCAAAAAAGCGATTTTCGGTTTCAGGGTGGTTAATTATATATGTTAGAAGCAATTATTTTTGGAAAATCGAAAATTACCAGAAAAATTTCGGCTACAGATTTATTATTAGTATAGATTGTTTCATGTGTTTAATTCTGAGAAGAACTTACGTAAAATGTCTCCACCGATTGTGTTCGTTATATAGTCATTTTCTTTTTAATTTGAGTTTATGCTCAAACACAGGCATGTGACATCGTATGGTGAATTATTTTAGATCCGTATTCAGCTCTGCATTAATCGGGGAAATGAAAAGAGGATGTTTCACTTGAACTGTCCATGGTTTGGACATGATAGCCGGGCATGTGGGGGCGGTACTCTCCACGATGAGAGCTGATGTGTTACAGGATCATTCCCCTGACCTAGTATTAGAAGTTAGATTGTTATGTGTATTCGAGACAACTCAAAATAATTTCTCGAAGACGTTAATTTGAAAATCATTCTCCTTTATCTTTTGCATAATAGAATGAAAAAATTGTCCATAGCAAGAATTAATATTGACTACCATTCTGAAGAAGTACGCGTATAAGTAATATGAAATCGTGCAACATTATACAGGGTGAATCATAATTAATGTCATTAATTTCATAGGGTTATTCTTTGAGATATTTTAAACAAAAAAGTCTAATATAAATTTGCTCGTCTGTGCTTACTTTTCGAGATAAAAATTGTTTTATACGAAATATTTCATAGCGTGTTTTGGGAAAGCTATTCATTTAATTCCCAATATGCCCAGTCAATTTAAGAGAGAAGTGTATTATGATAGTAAGTGATTGAAAGAATTTTACTTTTGTCCTTTAAATGTGCAGAAATTTGATGCGAACAAATGTAATTTTCCGTTCTAAAAAGGAATTTTAAAATGTTACATTTTGTTCTGATCAAATGTCTGCACATTTAAAGAACAAAACTAAAATTCTTTTTATAATTTATAATCATAATACACTGATCTCTTAATAACTGAGCATATTGGGAATTAAACCAATGGTTTTCCAAAAACACGCTGTGAAATGCATCGTATAAAACCATTTTTGTCTCTAAAAGGAAGCAAAAACGAGCAAAATGGTATTAAACGTTTAGGTTTGAAGTATCTCAAAGAATAATCGACATTACTTACGGTTCAGCCTTTATATAATATCAACGTTTAAAATGTCTCACGAGAAAGACTAGTGACGTAATAGTTGCGATGCTGATAAACTGTTGAACTCTTCATAATGGCGAAATGTGGAAAATAGAACTAGATTTTGCCTTGCATCATTCATCATTCATATATTAAAATAGGCAGGACATTTAAGTTATGTGCGAAGTAATTAAAACTTAGGCTATCATATTTACCAAATTTGCTAACTTCGTACTTTAATCCAATGTTTTTTGGTTAAGTAGAAAAAGTGACGTGAAAAGTCTCTGACTTTTGTTTATTAGCAACCGACAGATCATACGAAAAATACTTCCCTTTATAGTACATTGGTCTGTTAATAATATTTATCAACGTATGAAATGAAATGATTCTGAATTCTCACAGTCTAATGAGACGATCATGTAATATGTTTGGATTTTAGATTAATATCGCACATAATAAGAATTATTCTTCCTTGTAAATCCATTAAAATTGCTTCTTGTAGTTTTATTTTAATATTGTTTGTAATTTTATGATTGTTCTTTAAATTTCCATGGCGTTATACTAATTTGAAGAAATAAACGGAGTTCTAATATTTTTTTATAATGTTATGAAATTGAAATAAGTTTCGCATTGGTATACTTTCATTTACTACAGCGTGTTTTTATCAGACCTACAGTCATACAATTTAAATAACATAGCATTCTATTAACGGAAATCGTGATCTTTAAAACAAAAAAAAAAATTATAACCTTTTAAAATGTAAAATGTTCACTAGCTGGTGATAAAAATTACATTAATACATTTAGTTAACAGAGCGTTTGCGCAGCATATGAATATAAGTAGACCTCGGATTTTTAGGTTCGCTTAGCGTAGGCTGAAACATACTTTCTTTAGGCAATATCATCTCTCGAGAGTTTCTCGTGTTGCATACATTTAGGGATTTTTATATAAAATTGTTGCAACCTATCCTATTCGAGCCTAAAAATCCGAGGTCTGAATATAAGCCTACAGTGCATTACCAACAAACAGAATATATCTCAGTGTGATACGCAGAGCCGAAGCAATAAACGGAAAATGAATTAATGTTTTTAGTTCAGGTAATATGAATACATAAGACAGTACGTTAACTTACTAATCTGACGACCTTATGCCGGCTTATAGTGCTGGTTGTGTTGAATTAGATCTGTGCTTTGACAACATTGTGTGTTATGCTCTGTACAAAAACATTATCTTTCAGATAAATGGGTTAGATACTTCTATCGAATGCTCCTTTGAAGTGTTAATTGTTAATGTTTACGTTGTAAATTTGTCAAGTGGAACAACGTTTAAGAAAGTCGATGAGAAACATTAATTTTAATTAGAAATTTTGTTCTCTCGGAATATTCTTATGACACCAGATATTTGATCTGTTTCTTCAATATCAAAATACTTTAAAAACGTCATTTTA
Source organism: Periplaneta americana (assembly GCF_040183065.1). NCBI lineage: Eukaryota > Metazoa > Arthropoda > Insecta > Blattodea > Blattidae > Periplaneta > Periplaneta americana. The sequence continues at coordinate 127,964,060 of NC_091130.1, read as the reverse complement.
GCGTATAATATGCAATCTCATAATATTTAATCGTCTATATCACATTACTTACACGTTTTTAATTACATTTCATGGCAATTAAATTTTAATATGTTTTATGTTTGGGAACTGCAATTCATCTTCTGTACATAGCAATTAATAGGCTGAGAAACACTTGTATTAACTTTATTTTTTCGTATCAAAACTGGTTGCTAATTTAAGCTAACGTCCAAGTGTGATTTATGTAAAGTTTACTAACTGAAATCTGTAGTATTAAACTTAGAATTATTATAAATGGTAGAAAAAGAGAATAAAACCGAATTAAGGCACTTAATTTGTGCATATTTTTAAGTACTTTCTATGAAAAACTCAAAGTTTATACCTGCAGTGAAAATTGAATTGTTTGCACACAGAGTACAGAAAATTTTACATTTTCTGGTAGAATAAAATTATTATGCACATTGCAATATAAGAATTAAAGAATATAATTCAAGAGCAATGTTCGAGACAGATAAAAAGATAAGAGTCCTGCTATAAAAGCTATGTAGCCCTAGGTTATACAATTGTACGACTAAACTTGTATTACACGGATAGCCTTTTTATCAGATAGTGTTACGTAATTCCAATATTAACGCTATTTCTATTATTTCGGTGTGCAACACAATTTAAGAGAATAGTGAAAAAGGTTTAATTAATATTTTATGCTCGACCACGCCGAAATGTAGTAATTATACATCTGGTAGCAACCCTTTAATGGACCTCATTAAAGTACGCCTATTCATTAAAGTTCAGGTGTTCCACCAATCAGAAAATATCTTTGTAGCAATATGAAAGCGCAAGTATCGATTATTCTCGGATATGCAATCGAAAGACAACTAGCGCGAGATTAGACAAAGTAATGTCTAATTCAATTTCAAGGTTATATCAAGATTGTTTAATTTAGTCTCTAGATTATATCAAGGTCAATGTCGACATTTGTTTCTCGGAAAAAATCAATACTTTCGCGTCTGCGCACATCTCACAATTTACGAGGTATTGCACAAGGTCAGTTCCGCTCCTCAGTCAGATAAGAATAACACGAATACTTATGAATAATTTCAAGTTAGAAATATGGTCGAGCATAAAAAGTCGTATGAAACTTGACTATAATGGTAATTAAGACGCTCGTATGAAAATTATGAAACTCGCTTGGGCTCGTTTCATAAACATACTCGCGTCTTAATTACTACCATTATAGGCTCGTTGCATAATGTACTAATATACAACCAGTTTTGTGTCGTGCTCTGTACTGTAAAGAAATGCAATAACCAATTCATTCAGAAGACGAATTATCTGTGAAGCTTTAATTTTAAAAACGTCTGAACAATAAATTTCCCTTCATCAACTCAGATGCGCTTGCTCTTTATACATACTATACACATGCAACTTAACATGGCTTTTACTCAACATTAAATAAGTTATATTTAATAATTACACTTTAAACAAATTACGTCTACAGAAATTAACTGGTCCTACAAGAAGAAAAGGACTTAACTTCATGAACGGTCAATTTTTATAGACTTTAAAGAACGTTTCATATAAAATTATTTTAAAAATTGCTGAGAACACAACTCACTGGAAGTTGTGGCAATGGTCTTTATTAATCTTAACATGTTCTGTTATACATAGTAATATATTGCGATACGAAACGAAGTCTAGTCTTTTCATTTTCCGAGTTTCTGTAATACACTTTACACACATGTATTACACACTGTTTTTTGGCCGATCTTAATAAAAAAATAAATTATTATTAATCATTTTTAATTTAAATAAGTAGTTTATTTTTGGATGTGTGATCGCCGTTTGTTATTATTTGTATTTGTCGATAGGTGTTATTCATTTGTTATTTACTTACCGCACGTGTATTGTACGTTTAACTTACAAGGCCTAACAAGAACGTCGGTAAGGTTGTTAAAAACACGATCGGTCAAAAAATATAGTTAATATTTTATGTTAAGGGGACTAGGTAGTCTGAGCATATGGCTGTTGCGTACGAGTGAAGAAACTTTGCTATTATTCTTCACCTTTTGAATATATCAATTTACAATTTTGACAGCATACACTCAATATTTAAAGGTATATTTTGGTATTTAGACTATCTTTCTACCTCTTATACTTGATTTTATAAAACATTTTAAACTTGGAAATAATTAAATTTAAGTTAAAAACATAGGTATTTTAAGAACATTTTTCCCAGAAACAATTTTCACTGCAAGTTCCTAAAAATTCAAGCATATTTCCAATGCAGTTGGCTATATTTGGCGCTCGATTGATCACATTATGAATAATCGTTCAATAGAAAAAAAATTCCATCCTGAAAAAAATTATTAAAAGATTGTCATACTTTTTCATATTTTTCTGGCTGTAAAATCCACAATAATTTTGATAACTATATGAAAGTGGCCATGCTTCTTCAGGACCATATGCAATAGGAGTATACAAAATTTCAGCCTCTTAGCTCCAGTTGTTTCTGAGAAAAATGTTCCTAAATTACTCTTGTTTTTAACTTAGATTTAATTTTATTAATATTTTTCAGCTTTAAATTTTTTTATAAAATCAAGTATATGAGGTATAAATATAATCTAAAACGCAAAATATACCTGAAAATATTGTGTGTATGCTGTAAAAAATTGATAGATTCAAAAATTGAAGAGTAATAAAATTTCACTTATTTCACAGACTACCGAGTCTCCTCAAGAGACATCAATCAATGTTCATGGACTTGCTAAAGGTGAGTTACTTACTTGATTCCTTAGTATTATGAGCAACTTTTGTAGCAAAGGAATGAAGTCATCTGGACATTATGGGGATAATTATACTTTCTTATTTTCTGAATTTGAGCTGGCGAATGGTGAATTTTATATATGCTGACGGATATAATTTAGAGAGATAAATAAGTGTAAGAAATGTGCTGAGTACAGTGGTAAAAAACTTTCAACAAGAACAAATCTGGCACATTGAAATCCATGACTAATCAGTACCATGACTAGCTTAGTAACCCTGTCACAATTTATAAAGCTATTTAATAACTGTTCATGGTTTATTTCTTTTCTTCAGAAATAAGAGTTGATTACTTTGTTGAAAATGTGCATTTTGCATCCATAAATAAATTACATGGAGGTGAAAAGTCAAAAGTAATACATTTTCACTATAGAAAGATTTATGTAGAAGGAAGGAAATAGGCTCCTTCAGATGTCTCTGTAGAACAACAGGGACATCATTTTATTTTTACTTCGATTTTTATTGTACCTGAGTTTTTGAATGTACTTCACTCCCACTCCCTCTACTAGTAAACTTCCAACCGCACTCCACACAGAACCAATGCCGTGTATGCAGTCAGAATCGCCTAATAAACAGTACTGAGTTAGTGAGTATAGTACGTTCCAGAAACGTGTTTCCGTTTTCCAATGACGAAAGAGGTTTCAATATTGAATCATATTTTCGCACATGTACTGTCGTCCATTTTCCTACGACGCATCCCGGTTTCCCTCACCCGCTTCTGCTCCCCCCTCTGTAAAGGCTAGTGGCTGGGCTGTCTTAGCTATTTTCTGAAAACATTAATTTATGTTAGGCATTGGACACCTACGTAATATTATACAACTGTTTAAAACAACTTAAATAAAAGGGCCTCGTTAAATAATTAACTGTCAAGTGATTTATCCCCTTCCTACGACAAAACCACTTGGGCGGACAGTAGAGACCATGTCTGAATAATTTTATCTTTTCGGATCTGGTAGAAGTGAAGATTAAATTTACAGTACGTAAGGTAGGCTATTCTTTTATAGAGTAGGTACAGAATTAGGCCTATTTCAACATGAGTTACTAGTACGAAGGACGAAACTGGTAATTGGAATTCGGTACAATAGTCTATAGTGCGATAATATGAACGGCCACCATTTTCATACATTGTTTAAATACCCATATTATGATTATTTTTCGATTCAACTTCATTCTCTGCATTGTACGCTGATGTGCTGTACACAATATAATACACACTGCATAATGAATACGTCCGAATGGATAGCTCAGTTCGTGAGTAAAAACACTTATTATTAATACAGTACTGTATTTTGATTAAACAAAACATAATGAAAATTATCAAACTCAAAATCGCGATATTTCCTAGTTTACGTAAATGGATGAACTACTTTTCTTCCCTCCTATATCGAGTACATTGATTTGTTTGTATTTTACGCCTGTATCATCGAACTTCAGTCGTGGAAGGGGGTAGCAAACGGTGTTTCCGGTTCTCAACCGTTAATCTAAAGGTATAGCGAGGTTAATATTAGAAATGTTAGTAAAAATAAAATGATGTCCCTGTATAACGATTCTTTACCTCCAGTAAATTTCATTTGTACTCTTGAGAATAAAATTGAATATTCAATCAGAATCTAGTAAAGTCATTTGTTTGTATTTTACGCCAGTATCATCGAACTTCAGTCGTGGAAGGGGGTAGCAAACGGTGTTTCTGGTTCTCAACCGTTAATCGAAAGGTATAGCCAGGTTAATATTATAAATGTTAGTAAAAATAAAATGATGTCCCTGCATAACGACTCCTTATCTCCAGTAAATTTGATTTGTACTCTTGAGAATAAAACTGAATATTCAATCAGAATTACATTCTGTAAGTAAAATAAGTTACAATTATATATTTACATTCCATACGATTAGGTATCGGGTATTTAAATTTTTGTTATAGTTTCTTTTGATATAAATATCGTTTTGTTGTTATACAGAACATATCAAAATCAAAATAGACCAACTTCGCCCCAACTGAAGATGTGAACTGTGGTTATGAACACGTACACATACATGTATAGCAACACAGAGAAAGGTAATATACAGTGGTACCAACATTAATTTATCAACACACAACGAGAATTAAAATCTCTTGCATCCAGTTTATTACGTATAAAATTCGCGTTGATATTTCACTGTGTCCCTTGAGGAAAATATCAAACGCTACTGGTTGGGGAAACGGAGGAGACATTTATGCCAGGAGTTATAACTTTTTATGGGTTGATGTTAGGACTGATCGTTACAACATACAATGCGATTTCTTTCTTGTACAGGGCGTATAACTTTACTGTTCTGTCCGCCTGACATTCCTTTTTTGCTATAAAATTCTTCCAAGTAATTCCCAAGTGCCCAGTCGCAATGGTTTAAATTTTATGACACTGCGAAGAAAGGCATCTCATAAATTACTTATGAACCTTCAGAAATAAAAAACTGGACAAAGAATATATTGTTTAAATAAATAGGACTGTGCTTATGTTGTTTACTTTGTTAAGGATAATAATGCTTTTTGATTACATCGATTACAACTAAGCCTTGAAAAAGTCATGTAAGTTAACATAAAATAAACTAAACACTTCGTCTCGTCCTCAGAGATAATACGTTAGAAATTTGGAAACAGAAAATCTATGTTCAAACTCCCCTTAAATGTTTAATTAAATGAATTTGGAGTGTTTTCTTTATTGCAGTAAATCATTGCACATCTGTCGACATTGAAGCGTGTTATATGTACACTAACGTTCAAAGATATCTGACCTACGATTTTATGATCGTGTAAGCGTTCTTTCTAACCACGGGATAAGTCAGAACCAAAGATATACAAAAATGACAAATTTCGAAAGAGTTCCGCTAGCTCTCAATAGGTGGCACCATTATTGGGGCGGTTAAAAATGTCTGGGAAAATGATTATGTAGATTAAGTATACATTATTCTCATAATTGACAATATCAACAGTTTCCAGCTAAACTCAGTGTTGCTTTACAATCAGTAGAGTGGTATGAAAAATTGAATGCGGGTAGATTTATGTACGATTGGCAAAACTGACTATTTTCTTCGCCATCTATTCATAGAATAACAAAGAAGCCACACTTACACCAACAAATTATCGATCACTTTCGATTAGTAGGGTCAGGTATCTTTGAACGTCAGTGTACTATCACTCACAAGGGAAGGGTTTCGGCTCGAACAGGAATTTCGTATCCAAAATTTGTATAGAGGCCCATCTTTACATCTCTGTAAAGCTTCCAAAAGCATTCGTTTGTGTAATGTGTGGTTTGTCTGTTAGAGCACTGTACAAGTTGAGGTGTGGGGAGAGTACTGCACAAGTTGAGGGGTGGGGAGAGTACTGCACAAGTTAAGGGAATGGGACACCTTACCCGTAAGCCTAGCCTAGCCTAGAAACTAGTGCGAGTGGTAAAATGTCTAATGCCCATTTAAGAACGTTTTTCTCCAACGTTCTGTCTGAAAATATTGCAGCTAATCAAAAGTATATACTGTTGTGTGAGTCACTGAATGCGCACAAGGACGCAGCCTTAATAAATGAATCATTCCAAGCCTAGGACATGGCATGTATGATCATTCCACCTGAAAAAAACTAAATATATCCAGCCTCTGAATATCTATTTCCTTAGGCAATACAAAATATATGCTCGGAGGATAACAGATTGCATAAGGACTCTTTCTGAGAATCCAGAACTTAACTTGGGAAATCGAGTGTTTATAATGAAAATGCACTCTGTTATTCATAACCAGTTGTCTGCTCCAGTATACCGCCCCATGCTTCAATATTCCTGGCAGTTAGCTGGTTACGTGAATCCTGAACAAGTCTCGGACTTCAAAAATGTAATCCAGGTGGCATTTGATTTTTGAGCACTGGAGTGTGGTTCAGAAGATTGTTCAGGTGTTGCTTCTGCGTGTTGTGCTTATTGCTCTGCTCCATGCTGTTTCATGCATTTTATAGAGAATCCTCATGTACATTTTTAAAGAAGTATATTGACCAATACCAACCAAACGGACAGTTACACAAATGAATGCTTTTACGGTCTTCATCACCATTGTGAGGTAAGCCTCTGTACACATTTTTAACCAAAAATTCCTGTTCGAACCGAAACCCTTCCCTTATCAGGAGTTCCATATTTTATCTATTCTTTAAAGAATGTAAAATGAAGCATACAAACTGAGGAAATGATTAATATATAAACTAATAATTTAATATATTAACTAGTAAATTGTGAAAAACAGATGCCCATTTGGCAGAATTTAGATTTGGATAAGTTCATATTTAAAGTACTCAATCTTGAAATTCAAATGTATTCTTCAATATCAAAAATATAACTGTAAATTAAAACTGTAATGCATTATTTATCTGACGAACAAATTTGAACGCTCAAAGCTTGGATAATGGAAATCGTGAATTAAAGTCGACAGACAGTAGTCTGCCAAATATAAAACTGCATTAACTTCTTTCTGAAATAACTTCCCTGCTGCAAATGAATGGAAATCGCATTATATGTTCCCTCGCTGCTTTGATCAGTAAGTCCCCCACTTCTATTATTTTATCTCGTTCTGGCAGGAGAATGTAAACTTTTTCACTTCATTTGTGCATTTGATTGAGAAGACGGATGAATTTGAATTTCAAATGGCCAGTTCATTCTTATATACCTCGCCCTTTTCCCATTATCTTATTCAATTCCTTATTCCATTTCTTTTACTGCCGTGTCATTCATAACGTCCTCCCTTCCGGGATTGTTTGACCGATGACTGGGCAGAAATTAAACTGAATACGTAAGTAGAGAAAGAAAGAGCACTGCACTACACCGGTCCGTAGTTGCTGAGGCCCTCGGAGGCTGCCACCACCACCTTGACGCCGCGCTCGTCGTCCTCCAGCGTGCAGTCCGAGGAGGCAGGGCGCTGCTGTCATACGTGGCTCAGCGGCTGACTCTGCTGCTGCTGCTGGTGGTGGTGGAAGTGGTGCTGGCTCGAGGACTGCAGGCTGCCGGGGGCCGCCGCCGCGATGTGGGGCCCCGACAGCAGGGTGCTGCTGGGCGCGGCGCCCGCCGACGTCACGTAGTGCTGCTTGACGGCGGCGCGCTGCTTGCCGGCGGTGGGGTTGATGAGCACGGCCCCCGGCTCGCCGCCGCCCCCGTACAGCCGCCGGGACAGCCGCCGCCACGAGTCCAGCGTCTTGCCCGACCAGATCCACACCCCCGACGTGATGCCTACGGCGAGCGCCATGAAGTATTTGAGCATGAGGACTGAGTACAGAGGTCGCAACCTCGAGCGAGATCCCACCGCCTCACACGGACACACCAGCGGCTTCATCCACTCCGCGTACAGCGTCGTCTCGTACAGGTAGCAGCCTATCACCACCGTGGCCGGCACCGTGTACAGAACACTGAAAATCCCGATCCTTATCATTAACTTCTCTAACTTGTCGGCTTTACTTCGACCTCCGATGCCGCCCTGCTGTTTAATTACATTACGAATGCGGAATAAGGACACGAATCCCCCGAGAAGAAAGGACGTTCCGACTAGAAGGTACACTACGAGGGGCGCGAGGACGAAGCCTCGCAGGTTGTCCGTGTTCTGGTTGCCCACGTAGCAGATGCCGGCGACCGGGTCGCCGTCCACGGCGGAGGTGATGAGGACGGCCACGGACTTGACCGTGGGGATGAGCCACGCCGCCAGGTGGAAGTACTGCGAGTATCCAGCGATGGCCTCGTTGCCCCACTTCAGCCCCGCCGCCAGAAACCACGTGAAGGACAGCACAACCCACCTGCGGGCCGACCAACATTCCACTTTATTAATCTCTTCTTGGTATTACTGTGGACAGCACACTTACCTGGGCAGACCATGTTGATTTTATTTCTAAAAAATTGTCAAGAGTAATATTTCCTCTGCGAAATTTGAAAATTTATGTTCCGAAGAATTACATTAGAGTTGTCTATTTTTCTTATTTTCATAGTATACGGTACTTTCTTAAGTCTCGTCTCAACTATTAAACACTTAACAATAAGATGTTAAATATAATATGTTGAATTTGACATGTATATGGGTATTTCAAGTCTCATTTGACTTTACATGTTGACTGAGTATGTTTAAGTTAACACTTATAACATGCTGGCATGTTTTTCAGCAGCAATGGAGAACATGTCAAGACAATTCACTTCCTCGTGCAGCGTCGGTACAGTTCGGTAAAGTTTGTACAGTTTCCATAGCAACAACTAACTTCCGATTTTGTGGCGCATATTTTGATCATTTTTATACGATCCTTGTGTTGGCTGTAAATTGTTCGAAATAATGGAGTGGACGAAAGAAAATATGTTAGAATAAAACTGATTAATGCACTGATGGAAAGGCCTTGTTTGCAAAAGAATACGAGACAAAACAACGAAGGCCGACTGGAAATCGATTATCATAATCCCCATATATAAAGCAGGAGACAAATGCGATGCAAACAATTACAGACCTGTCAGTCTCACATCAGTTATCTGCACAATAATGGAACATCTAATAACACAGTATATTCGCAACATTTTAGAAAATAACGAGTGGCTGAACAAAAATCAACACGGCTTCAGACCAGGATACACTTGCGAAAGTCAAATCACATCCTTAATCCGATGAAGTTGATAGGGGGGGGGGGAAGAATAGATGGAATTGTGATCGATTTCGCTAAAGCTTTCGACGTAGTGCCTCACGAAAAACTTTTAGAGAAACTAAGCAGGCTTCCAGTAGATAATCAAGTAGTAAGATGGATAAATAAATTCTTAGAGAACAGAACCCAAAAGGTCAGACTAGGAAAAGAAATATCGGAACTAGGAAATGCAACATCAGGCGTGCCTCAAGGGGCGGTCCTTGTACCTCTATTGTTTCTTATATATAAACGACATAAATAGAAATACTAGTCTCAGATAAAGTTATTCGCGGTCGACTGTATAATACATAGACAAATTAATGACGAATCCGATATCGCCGCCTTACAAAACGATCTTAACGTTATTGAAACCTGGACGACAGAAAATAAAATGAAAATCAATGTCAGTAAAAGTAAGTCAATATCCTTCTGTAGAACCCATAAAGAAATTTCTCTCAGATATCTGCTGAATGGTACATCGGTGCCACAAGTGAACACTTGTAAATACCTAGGTATATATTTAAGTAACAAACTGGGTTGGGAGGAACAAGTCACTAATACCACAAGGAAAGCCTGGAAAGCACTACATTTCTCTATGCGTATTCTGAAGAAATCTAACCGAAGGTCAAAAGAATTAGCGTACAAAACCCTTGTTCGCCCAATTATGGAATATGGAACAAGATTGGGATCCGTACAGACAAAACCAAATCGATTCAATAGAAAAGGTCCAACGCAAGGCAACAAAATATGTCAAAATGGGAAAGGGACATGGTGAAGAGATAGTAAAAGACTTAGGGTGGGAATCTCTCAAATCAAGGCGACGAAAAACCAGACTCACTGCATTGTTTAAGCCACAAATGGGACACAAAGTATGGACCGACATCAATGCTAGATTAGCAACACCATCATACTTAGGCAGGGCAGATCATATTAGGAAGTTTAAATGTAGAAAACAAAGAACGGACGTGGCAAAATTTTCCTCTGTTAACCGCACAATAGTAGACTGGAACAGCTTACCTGCGGCAATCTTTCAGGGTGGTTCTCTCAAAATCAATACATTTAAGGAAAGGTTGAGAAGATTAGACTGAAAATGTAATTGTAGGTGCAGTGTAAGTTGTGTCATGTAATTAGTTAAGTTGATATGTAATTAATTAAGTTTATATGTAATTAATTAAGATGATATGTAATTTAGTTGATATGTAAATAAATTAAGGGGATATGTAATTAATTAAGATGATATTTAATTAAGTTGAATTGTAATTAATTAAGGTGATATGTAATTACTTAAATTGGTAATAGTTGGGTGAAATAGAAGTACTTATAAGTTAGGTTTACTTTTGCTTATTGTAGGCGTTATTATAGACTAGTTTTTATTTATAGTCCTAGGTTTATTGCATCTGTTTATTTATAGTTAGAAATAACTTTAGGTTTATTTTATTTTATTTTTCTTTTATTGCTGTAATTATTGTAGAATTATAATGGCATTATTGTATATTATATATCAGTGCCACCGGATGTATACCCAATTGTACTGTTAATATATACTTACCTACATACAAATTTAAGATTATTTGCAGCACACGTTTTACGTTATTAAATATTACGGAGCGCTTATAATACAAAATTAAGATTATGTGCAGCACACGTTTTTCGTTATTAAAAATGTTAAGAAGTGCTTACAATACAAATTTAGGATTATGTACAGCACACTTTTTCCGTTATTAACTTCACACTATAATCAAACAAGAACCTAAGATACATACATAATGCCTTTGTTGTTTTGCTGTTTTAACAGTGTGAAATCTTAGCCTCAACTATACCACCCCTACTTCTCTGTTAAGTTTTTCAGCGGACAGTTTCGGCAAGAGAGCGGAAGACTATTCCATCAATTTAGCTGTTACCCAGTTATTCGTAAATTAAATATATTATACTGTAATTTTAGAGATGTAACAAAATTTTAGCACACAAAATCGATCTAGTTCTCAATGAAATTATGTTCTATGAATTGAATGAAACTAATTAATTCCCAGTTCTCAAGAAAAATTCTTATAAATAGTTGCTGGAACAGCCTCCATATGTTCAATGCTGTTTTCTTAAAGTGGAATCCTCTATAGAAGGATTGATGTATAGGTTTAGAACAGACCTGCAGAACTGTAGCTCTTCAGAACGACTTCTTTTCTCCCCTTTCTTACCCCACCCACCTTTTCTACCTGTGCGTTCACGGCGTTCTAGTTACGCTCGGCTGCATCAACATTCATTCTCGCGGCGGAAGTCAATCATCGCCAATAGAAGTGGAGTGAGGCTGACATCATATTTCACCTACTTGCGAGTTCTGCAGGCCTGGTTTAGAATATGGAATCTCATATTTTGCCTGTCTCTAGTTATAACGTCAACTGTGCCCTCACCATATTGAGGAAGCCATGCCGAAGAAGTAGACGAGCAGGAAGACCATAGTGCAGGCCTCGGGCCCGGTAGAGCTGTAGCGAATCATGTCGTCCACGCAGGCGACCGCTTCGTGGCCAAGGATGACCCGTACGAGGTAGCCGATGCTGACCATGAAGTAGCAAGCCGACAGGAACACGATGGGCCTCTCAGGGTACTTGAAACGCTCCGTGTCGATGAGGAACGTGGTCAGCGTCATCAGGGTGGACACGAAGCACAGACCCGACCACAGCGCTATCCACACCTGCAATATTAACAACATGCGTGAAGAACTGTTTTCAGAACATGGAAGGAGTGATAGTAGGAGAGAGAAGAATAAAGTGCATAAGATTTGCTGATGATATGGCGTTGTTAGCAGAAGATGAGATGATACTAAAGAATATGCTACTACCACTACTACTTCTTCTACTACTACTACTACTACTACTACTACTACGACTACGACTACTACTACTACTACTACTACTACTACTACTACTACTAATAATAATAATAATAATAATAATAATAATAATAATAATAATAATAATAATAATAATCCGTGGCTCCACAGCCCTTGAAGGACCCCGCTGTTCTGCAGTTGGTTCCCAAACAAAATATCAACAACGTGAGTTGGTTCCCCATGTTCAAATATCAACAACGTGAGTTGGTTCCCCATGTTCAAATATCAACAACGTGAGTTGGTTCCCCATGTTCAAATATCAACAACGTGAGTTGGTTCCCCATGTTCAAATATCAACAACGTGAGTTGGTTCCCCATGTTCAAATATCAACAACGTGAGTTGGTTCCCCATGTTCAAATATCAACGTGAGTTGGTTCCCCATGTTCAAATATCAACGCGAGTTGGTTCCCCATGTTCAAATATCAACAACGTGAGTTGGTTCCCTATGTTCAAATATCAACGTGAGTTGGTTCCCTATGTTCAAATATCAACAACGTGAGTTGGTTCCCCATGTTTAAATATCAACAACGTGAGTTGGTTCCCCATGTTCAAATATCAACAACGTGAGTTGGTTCCCCATGTTCAAATATCAACAACGTGAGTTGGTTCCCCATGTTCAAATATCAATGTGAGTTGGTTCCCCATGTTCAAATATCAACGCGAGTTGGTTCCCCATGTTCAAATATCAACAACGTGAGTTGGTTCCCTATGTTCAAATATCAACGTGAGTTGGTTCCCCATGTTCAAATATCAACGCGAGTTGGTTCCCCATGTTCAAATATCAACAACGTGAGTTGGTTCCCCATGTTCAAATATCAACAACGTGAGTTGGTTCTCCATGTTCAAATATCAACAACGTGAGTTGGTTCCCCATGTTCAAATATCAACAACGTGAGTTGGTTCCGCATGTTCAAATATCAACAACGTGAGTTGGTTCCCTATGTTCAAATATCAAAGTGAGTTTGTTCCCCATGTTCAAATATCAACAACGTGAGTTGGTTCCCCATGTTCAAATATCAACAACGTGAGTTGGTTCCCCATGTTCAAATATCAACGCGAGTTGGTTCCCCATGTTCAAATATCAACAACGTGAGTTGGTTCCCTATGTTCAAATATCAACGTGAGTTGGTTCCCCATGTTCAAATATCAACAACGTGAGTTGGTTCCCCATGTTCAAATATCAACGTGAGTTGGTTCCCCATGCTCAAATATCAACGCGAGTTGGTTCCCCATGTTCAAATATCAACAACGTGAGTTTGTTCCCCATGTTCAAATATCAACAACGTGAGTCGGTTCCCCATGTTCAAATATCAACGACGTGAGTTGGTTCCCCATGTTCAAACATCAACGTGAGTTGGTTCCCCATGTTCAAATATCAACGCGAGTTGGTTCCCCATGTTCAAATATCAACAACGTGAGTTGGTTCCCTATGTTCAAATATCAACGTGAGTTGGTTCCCTATGTTCAAATATCAACAACGTGAGTTGGTTCCCCATGTTCAAATATCAACGCGAGTTTGTTCCCCATGTTCAAATATCAACAACATGAGTTGGTTCCCCATGTTCAAATATCAACAACGTGAGTTGGTTCCCCATGTTCAAATATCAACAACGTGAGTTGGTTCCCCATGTTCAAATATCAACGCGAGTTGGTTCCCCATGTTCAAATATCAACAACGTGAGTTGGTTCCCTATGTTCAAATATCAACGTGAGTTGGTTCCCCATGTTCAAATATCAACAACGTGAGTTGGTTCCCCATGTTCAAATATCAACGTGAGTTGGTTCCCCATGCTCAAATATCAACGCGAGTTGGTTCCCCATGTTCAAATATCAACAACGTGAGTTTGTTCCCCATGTTCAAATATCAACAACGTGAGTTGGTTCCCCATGTTCAAATATCAACGACGTGAGTTGGTTCCCCATGTTCAAACATCAACGTGAGTTGGTTCCCCATGTTCAAATATCAACGCGAGTTGGTTCCCCATGTTCAAATATCAACAACGTGAGTTGGTTCCCTATGTTCAAATATCAACGTGAGTTGGTTCCCTATGTTCAAATATCAACAACGTGAGTTGGTTCCCCATGTTCAAATATCAACGCGAGTTTGTTCCCCATGTTCAAATATCAACAACGTGAGTTGGTTCCCAATGTTCAAATATCAACAACGTGAGTTGGTTCCCCATGTTCAAATATCAACAACGTGAGTTGGTTCCCCATGTTCAAAAATCAACAACGTGAGTTGGTTCCCCATGTTCAAATATCAACAACGTGAGTTGGTTCCCCATGTTCAAATATCAACAACGTGAGTTGGTTCCCCGTGTTCAAATATCAACAACGTGAGTTGGTTCCCCATGTTCAAATATCAACAACGTGAGTTGGTTCCCCATGTTCAAATATCAACAACGTGAGTTGGTTCCCCATTTTCAAATATCAACAACGTGAGTTGGTTCCCCGTGTTCAAATATCAACAACGTGAGTTGGTTCCCCATGTTCAAATATCAACAACGTGAGTTGGTTCCCCGTGTTCAAATATCAACAACGTGAGTTGGTTCCCCCTGTTCAAATATCAACAACCTGAGTTGGTTCCCCATGTTCAAATATCAACGACGTGAGTTGGTTCCCCATGTTCAAATATCAACAACGTGAGTTGGTTCCCCATGTTCAAATATCAACAACGTGAGTTGGTTCCCCATGTTCAAATATCAACAACGTGAGTTGGTTCCCCATGTTCAAACATCAACGTGAGTTGGTTCCCCATGTTCAAATATCAACGCGAGTTGGTTCCCCATGTTCAAATATCAACAACGTGAGTTGGTTCCCTATGTTCAAATATCAACGTGAGTTGGTTCCCTATGTTCAAATATCAACAACGTGAGTTGGTTCCCCATGTTCAAATATCAACAACGTGAGTTGGTTCCCCATGTTCAAATATCAACAACGTGAGTTGGTTCCCCATGTTCAAATATCAACAACGTGAGTTGGTTCCCCATGTTCAAATATCAATGTGAGTTGGTTCCCCATGTTCAAATATCAACGCGAGTTGGTTCCCCATGTTCAAATATCAACAACGTGAGTTGGTTCCCTATGTTCAAATATCAACGTGAGTTGGTTCCCCATGTTCAAATATCAACGCGAGTTGGTTCCCCATGTTCAAATATCAACAACGTGAGTTGGTTCCCCATGTTCAAATATCAACAACGTGAGTTGGTTCTCCATGTTCAAATATCAACAACGTGAGTTGGTTCCCCATGTTCAAATATCAACAACGTGAGTTGGTTCCGCATGTTCAAATATCAACAACGTGAGTTGGTTCCCTATGTTCAAATATCAAAGTGAGTTTGTTCCCCATGTTCAAATATCAACAACGTGAGTTGGTTCCCCATGTTCAAATATCAACAACGTGAGTTGGTTCCCCATGTTCAAATATCAACGCGAGTTGGTTCCCCATGTTCAAATATCAACAACGTGAGTTGGTTCCCTATGTTCAAATATCAACGTGAGTTGGTTCCCCATGTTCAAATATCAACAACGTGAGTTGGTTCCCCATGTTCAAATATCAACGTGAGTTGGTTCCCCATGCTCAAATATCAACGCGAGTTGGTTCCCCATGTTCAAATATCAACAACGTGAGTTTGTTCCCCATGTTCAAATATCAACAACGTGAGTTGGTTCCCCATGTTCAAATATCAACGACGTGAGTTGGTTCCCCATGTTCAAACATCAACGTGAGTTGGTTCCCCATGTTCAAATATCAACGCGAGTTGGTTCCCCATGTTCAAATATCAACAACGTGAGTTGGTTCCCTATGTTCAAATATCAACGTGAGTTGGTTCCCTATGTTCAAATATCAACAACGTGAGTTGGTTCCCCATGTTCAAATATCAACGCGAGTTTGTTCCCCATGTTCAAATATCAACAACATGAGTTGGTTCCCCATGTTCAAATATCAACAACGTGAGTTGGTTCCCCATGTTCAAATATCAACAACGTGAGTTGGTTCCCCATGTTCAAATATCAACGCGAGTTGGTTCCCCATGTTCAAATATCAACAACGTGAGTTGGTTCCCTATGTTCAAATATCAACGTGAGTTGGTTCCCCATGTTCAAATATCAACAACGTGAGTTGGTTCCCCATGTTCAAATATCAACGTGAGTTGGTTCCCCATGCTCAAATATCAACGCGAGTTGGTTCCCCATGTTCAAATATCAACAACGTGAGTTTGTTCCCCATGTTCAAATATCAACAACGTGAGTTGGTTCCCCATGTTCAAATATCAACGACGTGAGTTGGTTCCCCATGTTCAAACATCAACGTGAGTTGGTTCCCCATGTTCAAATATCAACGCGAGTTGGTTCCCCATGTTCAAATATCAACAACGTGAGTTGGTTCCCTATGTTCAAATATCAACGTGAGTTGGTTCCCTATGTTCAAATATCAACAACGTGAGTTGGTTCCCCATGTTCAAATATCAACAACGTGAGTTGGTTCCCCATGTTCAAATATCAACAACGTGAGTTGGTTCCCCATGTTCAAATATCAACAACGTGAGTTGGTTCCCCATGTTCAAATATCAACAACGTGAGTTGGTTCCCCATGTTCAAATATCAACAACGTGAGTTGGTTCCCCATGTTCAAATATCAACAACGTGAGTTGGTTCCCCATGTTCAAATATCAACAACGTGAGTTGGTTCCCCGTGTTCAAATATCAACAACGTGAGTTGGTTCCCCATGTTCAAATATCAACAACGTGAGTTGGTTCCCCATGTTCAAATATCAACGCGAGTTGGTTCCCCATGTTCAAATATCAACAACGTGAGTTGGTTCCCCATGTTCAAATATCAACAACGTGAGTTGGTTCTCCATGTTCAAATATCAATGTGAGTTGGTTCCCTATGTTCAAATATCAACGTGAGTTGGTTCCCCATGTTCAAATATCAACAACGTGAGTTGGTTCCCCATGTTCAAATATCAACGTGAGTTGGTTCCCCATGCTCAAATATCAACGCGAGTTGGTTCCCCATGTTCAAATATCAACAACGTGAGTTTGTTCCCCATGTTCAAATATCAACAACGTGAGTTGGTTCCCCATGTTCAAATATCAACGACGTGAGTTGGTTCCCCATGTTCAAACATCAACGTGAGTTGGTTCCCCATGTTCAAATATCAACGCGAGTTGGTTCCCCATGTTCAAATATCAACAACGTGAGTTGGTTCCCTATGTTCAAATATCAACGTGAGTTGGTTCCCTATGTTCAAATATCAACAACGTGAGTTGGTTCCCCATGTTCAAATATCAACGCGAGTTTGTTCCCCATGTTCAAATATCAACAACGTGAGTTGGTTCCCCATGTTCAAATATCAACAACGTGAGTTGGTTCCCCATGTTCAAATATCAACAACGTGAGTTGGTTCCCCATGTTCAAATATCAACAACGTGAGTTGGTTCCCCATGTTCAAATATCAACAACGTGAGTTGGTTCCCCGTGTTCAAATATCAACAACGTGAGTTGGTTCCCCATGTTCAAATATCAACAACGTGAGTTGGTTCCCCATGTTCAAATATCAACAACGTGAGTTGGTTCCCCATGTTCAAATATCAACAACGTGAGTTGGTTCCCCGTGTTCAAATATCAACAACGTGAGTTGGTTCCCCATGTTCAAATATCAACAACGTGAGTTGGTTCCCCGTGTTCAAATATCAACAACGTGAGTTGGTTCCCCCTGTTCAAACATCAACAACCTGAGTTGGTTCCCCATGTTCAAATATCAACGACGTGAGTTGGTTCCCCATGTTCAAATATCAACAACGTGAGTTGGTTCCCCATGTTCAAATATCAACAACGTGAGTTGGTTCCCCATGTTCAAATATCAACAACGTGAGTTGGTTCCCCATGTTCAAACATCAACGTGAGTTGGTTCCCCATGTTCAAATATCAACGCGAGTTGGTTCCCCATGTTCAAATATCAACAACGTGAGTTGGTTCCCTATGTTCAAATATCAACGTGAGTTGGGTCCCTATGTTCAAATATCAACAACGTGAGTTGGTTCCCCATGTTCAAATATCAACGCGAGTTGGTTCCCCATGTTCAAATATCAACAACGTGAGTTGGTTCCCCATGTTCAAATATCAACAACGTGAGTTGGTTCCCCATGTTCAAATATCAACAACGTGAGTTGGTTCCCCATGTTCAAATATCAACAACGTGAGTTGGTTCCCCATGTTCAAATATCAACAACATGAGTTGGTTCCCCATGTTCAAATATCAACAACGTGAGTTGGTTCCCCATGTTCAAATATCAACAACGTGAGTTGGTTCCCCGTGTTCAAATATCAACAACGTGAGTTGGTTCCCCGTGTTCAAATATCAACAACGTGAGTTGGTTCCCCGTGTTCAAATATCAACAACGTGAGTTGGTTCCCCATGTTCAAATATCAACAACGTGAGTTGGTTCCCCATGTTCAAATATCAACAACGTGAGTTGGTTCCCCATTTTCAAATATCAACAACGTGAGTTGGTTCCCCATGTTCAAATATCAACAACGTGAGTTGGTTCCCCATGTTCAAATATCAACAACGTGAGTTGGTTCCCTATGTTCAAATATCAACAACGTGATTTGGTTCCCCATGTTCAAATATCAACAACGTGAGTTGGTTCCCCATGTTCAAATATCAACAACGTGAGTTGGTTCCCCATGTTCAAATATGAACAACATGAGTTGGTTCCGCATGTTCAAAATCCAAGGCTGTGATTTTGTAGCAGGCTGTGTGGGACATGGATGTTAATCGATCATGTAGCAGAATAGTTGTTATTGCCTGTAACGCAACCTATAATCGATCATGACCCGTGACTCCATCTGCGCTGTGTGGGACATGGATGTTAATCGATCATTTTTTTTTTTTTTAAATTCGTCAACTTTTGGATACAGTATCGAAATCTTGGGTGATCTCCCGACTGTTCCTAATTACTTTTACTTATTGCTGAGAGGTAGTTCATTTATGATGCTGCACTCCCGTCATAACCAGGATGAACAGCGTGAAAACAAATTTGACAGATAACTATGAGAAGAGGAACAAAGGTGTACGATGTCTTGTGTAGTACTGAGGGTTATAAGTTCCTAGTTTTGATACATATACATTTTGGTGGGAATGTGCCTGTTTATAAAATGTTTCAGCGAATCTCCTAATGATAACTGGGATACTTTCCACTTTTAGATCTTGATGTATCTCTTCGTTTCTTGTGTACCACCCGCTGTTATGAATTACACGTAATACTTTATTTTGTACAACTCGAATGGGATCTAATGTTGTCTTAGGTGCGTATCCCCATACTGTAGAACCATACAAAAGCACTGATCTAATCAGCAATTTATAAATTGTTACTTTTTTAGATGTTGACAATGCACGTGTTTTTAAAAGGGGATGCAGTTGTACCATTCTTGCTATTGTTTTTAATCGATCATGTAGCAGAGTAGTTGTTATTGCCTGTAACGCCACCTATAATCGATCATGACCCGTGACTCCATCTACGCTGTGTGGGACATGGATGTTAATCGATCATGTAGCAGAGTATTTGTTATTGCCTATAACGCCACCTATAATCGATCATGACCCGTGACTCCATCTACGCTGTGTGGGACATGGATGTTAATCGATCATGTAGCAGAGTATTTGTTATTGCCTATAACGCCACCTATAATCGATCATGACCCGTGACTCTATCTACGCTGTGTGGGACATGGATGTTAATCGATCATAAGTTACAGTGGCAGTGGAAGTACAGGACAGCTGTATTGCACTTAATTATGGATTTTACTACTATGCTTAGTAAAAAGGGGAAAAACTCTTACCTATCAGTGATTATAAGTTCGGTTTTCAGAAAACATTATCTGGTGGAAAGATATACTTGTGTTAAAAGAGGATGTAAGTGTTTCGTGAAACTTTCTGATTCAGATATTACAATGGAATTTAACGTAAAACATAACCACGACACATGTGACACAGCAACTTTAAACCGTTAAAAGTTTAGCAACCAAGTGAAACGAAAAGCTATGCAGCACTTGAACGAACGTCCATCGAAAATTATTCGCCTTGAGGTAATGGAAAAAGATGATTTTCAGACTCTGACTAACAGTGACATCTGTAGGGTAAGGAATAATGTATACCGCAGCCGCTTAATTGTAAGACCGAAATCAACCTGGAACCAACTCGAGTATAGCTCTGGGACGAACTGGGAACTAATTCACAGATTTGGGAACCAATTCCAGTACAGCCAAGGACCCAGACCCACCAGCTGGCTGTTGACTTCACGTTCACATGCCGAATCAGAGGTGGACGATCATCCAACCAGAATGGAGGTATCGTGTGGTTAGCACCATGATCCCCCCCCCCCAGCCGTTATAGGTGGCTTTCGTCACCGGATTTCGCTACCTATCGTAGTTCCCCGAGTGCATCACGATGCTGGGTGGACACCGGTCTCATATATTGGCCGAAATTTCATTAGAAAATTTCTTCCCTCATGAGGACTCGAACCAGCGCGCATTCCGTAACGCGAGTCCTAGGCAGGATGCCTTAGAGCCTTAGACCATGACGCCACGGCGCGGGACAAGGAATATGCTACTGGAGCTAAATGACAGCTTTGAGCAGTATGGGATGAAGATAAATGCAAACAAGACGAAGACCATGGTCATAGGAAGAAAAATAAAGAAGGTAAACTTGTGAATTCTAAATGAGGCAGTAGAGCAAGTGAACAGCTTCAAATACTTGGGTATACTATAAGCAGTAACATGAGCTGCTGCCAGGAAGTCAAAAGAAGAATAGCAATAGCAAAGAAAGCTTTTAATAAAAAAAAAGGGAGCATCTTCGCTGATCTCTGGAAAAAGAACTAAGGAAGAGACTAATGAAGTGTTTTGTGTGGAATGTGGCATTGTATGGGGGGTAGAAACACGGACATTACGACGAAGTGAAGAGAAGCGAATAGAGGCATTTGAAATGTGGATATAGAAAAGAATGGAATGTGTGAAATGGACAGACAGAATAAGAAACGGAGCTGTGTTAGAAAGAGTGGGTGAAGAAAGAATGATGCTGAAACTGATCAGGAAAGAAACAGGAATTGGTTTGGTCATTGGGTGAGAAGAAACTGTCTACTGAGGAATGCACTGGAAGGAATGATGAACGGGAGAAGAGTTCGGGGCAGAAAAAGATATCAAATAGGCCTAATAGACGACATTAAGGTATATGAATCATATGCGGATACTAACAGGAAGACAGAAAATAGGAAATACGTAGACGCTAGATAACCATGGCAGTTGATAAAGCGTCGTAAAATAACCAATTAATAAAACATACATACAAACATGCACATTGAAAAGACTCAATGTAGTTATGTAGAAGACAATCTGTTAAGTGTAATGATATTAGAACTGCTAGGTTGGTATTAATGTTATTGGACATTTCACATTAGATATCGTACCAACAGAGCGCTGCGTTTTGATTGGTTCCTTATGCAGCAGTTCGCAGTGGGCTTCAGTAGTGTGTTTGTGTTGCGTGTGTTTTTGCTACAGTGTACGCCAAGTTCATGGAATAATTGAGTTGTTTTAATAATATTTCAGTTGGTCCGTTGAACAAAGATAATATTATTCTAAATCTAAACCCTAGTCTCAAAAAAGATCAAAGCCCTTCACAATTTCTCCATTAAATGTAAGATAAAGTTGTAAAGCTCCTCAGTAGATACCGCCTCGTTTTTTTACATGTTATTCGAGTCATATGGAAGGCGGGAATGAGCGCCGAATTCTGGACCTGCTGTCCGGTGGCAGCGTCCCTAAAGAAGAGTGAAGTTTTTAATAGTGTGTGCGTTTGTGGGTTGCTACTGTATATGCCAAGTTCGTATAACCATTGATAATATTGTGTTTGTTATTAATGCTGTTATATTAAATTATTACTAGTAAGTTCTGCATAAATTTTAAACAACGTGTCTCGTTAGTAGAATGTGAACACGTCGATTTTCAACAATCTGTCTTTATTCGTACAGTTAAGAGAATTCTTTATGAAAAGTACATTCGGGCAGAATTTAGATATGAACGTAATTATGAAATTATTACTATAACATTTTACTTTCTTTCTGTATAGATATACGTTATACAGTAGTTCATTAATGAATGAAAGCATGAACAAACATGGATTAGCGCCAATAAGTATGTTATTTTTTTTTTTGCCAATAAGTGTGTTCTTTTATATATAGTGAGTTTATAAACAGTGAACTTCCAAGTTTTACACGAACAAATTGGACAACGCGATGAGAAGAGCCAACTGGTGAGACCTACGATAGTTATAGCAGGTAGGTAAAGTAAGGGTAAATTGTAATAGTACATTATGCAACGAGCCTATAATGGTAGTAATTAAGACGCGAGTATGTTCATGAAACGAGCGCAAGCGAGTTTCATAATTTTCATACGAGCGTCTTAATTACCATTATAGGCAAGTTTCATACGACTTTTTATGCTCGACCATATTTCTAACTTGAAATTATTCATAAGTAGGCCTATTCATGTTATTGTTATCTAAGTGAGGAGCGGAACTGACCTAGTGCAACAGCCTACCTCGTAAATTGTGAGATGTGCGCAGACGCGAAAGTATTTATTTTTTCCGAGAAACAGATGTCGACGACCTTGATATAATCTAGAGAGTAAAAGAAACATTAATCTTGATATAACCTTGAAATTGAATTATACATTGAAAAACGAGATGACAAATTGAATTTATTTGAATATTATTTACAATTAACGCTAATTATTATAGTAACAGAACTGACTTTATTTCAAATGTAGGTTATTTATTGTGCAATTGGTGAAATCGATACTTGCGCTTTCATATGGTGCTTTCTGATTGGCGGAACACCTGAACTTTAATGAATAGGTGTACTTTAATGAGGTCCATTAAAGGGCTGCTACCAGGTGTATAATTACTACATTTCAGCATGATCGAGCATAAAATATGTATAACGTATTTAGCTTGCGTCGCGACTTGTATTGCTTACCAAAGACGTTTTTGCCTACAGCAAGTGAGGAATGTATGGATACGCGTCTTGATGCTCCTGTGTTATCAACTACACATGGATTTCGCAAAAACGGTTGTTGGCATTTTGATTTTTAATAGTGAGTACCTACTTTTATTTCGTGGCTAAACTAGCGCACTAGAAGTTCAGGTGATTTTGGAAGTGAAAATAGTCGAATTTATAAGGGATTTGGTGAAACAAGCGCTGAGTTATAGTCGCGACGCTGTTATTCCCGGCGTGACTCCTCCTCTTTGCTTACGTCTTAGGAAGTGAAGGCTCTATAAAGTCTAGGTAGGTAGTATCGTTCGCCATTTTTGTTCTTTCGTTGCTGGGCTACCAGACGAGGAATCTATTTGCAACACCGTTAAACATTATCATATAGTAACTCCTATGATAATAAATCAAACGCACTGTAATTCAGCAAATAAATGAGCGGCAAATAACGTCCTCGTGTGCTCTCTGCGAACGCCAACGAAAGAGCCAAAATGGCGGGCGATTATATTAAGTATTTATCGAGCCTTAGGAAATGCATAACGTTATCATCAGCGACTCACAAGACGCACACGTTTAAATGTAGCCAACCTGCAACGTGATTGGCTGCAGGAAATAAGAGCAACGGGACTATAGTTCCGGTGATTTTGGAAGTGAAAATGGTTCAATCTGCAAGGGATTTTTTAGGGACTTGTATTAGAAACTTAAGGATTTTATACGGATATACTTGAAGGACAGGAAATTACTTACTTACAAATGGCTTTTAGAGAAGCCGGAAGTTCATTGCCGCCCTCACATAAGCCCGCCATCGGTTCCTATCCTAAGCAATACTAAGCCAGTCTCTACCATCATATCCCACTTCCTTCAAAACAATTTTAATATCATTCCATCTACGCCTCGACCTCCCCAAAGATCTTTTTCCCTCCGGCCTCCCAACTAACACTCTATTTGAATTTCTGGATTCGCCCATACCTGCTACATGCACTGCCCATCTCAAAACGTCTGGATTTAATGTTCATAATTAGTCGCGACGCTGTTATTCCCGGCGTGACTCCTCCTCTTTGCTTACGTCTTAGGAAGTGAAGGCTCTATAAAATCTAGGTAGGTAGTATCGTTCGCCATTTTTGTTCTTTCGTTGCCGAGCTACCATACGAGGAATCTATTTGCCACACCGTTAAACATTATCATGTCGTAGCTCCTATGATAATAAATCAAACACACTGTAATTCAGCAAATAATTATGCGGCAAATAACGTCCTCGTGTGCTTTCTGCGAACGCCAACGAAAGAGCCGAAATGGCGGGCGATTATATTAAGTATTTATCGAGCCTTAGGAAATGCTTAACGTTATCATCAGCGAATCACAAGACGCACACGTTTAAATGTAGCCAACCTGCAACGTGATTGGCTGCCGGAAATTAGAGCGACGGGACTATATATCAGGTGAAGAATACATTGCGTGCAGTTTTGCGTTGTGTAACGTTCTCCATTCTCCTGTAACTTCATTCCTCTTAGCCCCAAATATTTTCCTAAGCACCTTATTCTCAAATATCCTTAATCTCTGTTCCTCTCTCAAAGTGAGTCCTAATTTCATAACTATACAGAACAACCGGTAATATTAATATAACTGTTTTGTACCTCAGGGTGAAATAGGGTTTATTAAATTGGATAATAAAAAAAATTCTTTCAGCTTTTTTAAGAGTAGACTGGATGTTAAAAGCTTCTCAACCGATTAATAACAGCATTTCCCATATGTATTGTGCGTTTAATTTCCTCCCGAGTGTCATTTATATTTGTTACTATGGTCAATGTTACTTATGTCCCGCCCACTATAGAGATATAGGCCAATTTTACAATTATTTAGTATAACTTGTTGCTTCTTTGACAGGTTAGGTTTGGTTAGTTTAAGTTTTTGTTATAGCCAAAGCTCGGATCTTGGGGACTTGTGTGTCGTGTGCTTGAGTAAGGTTACAGGCATAACGTACACAAAGCTCACGCTGCAAGTGCTCAGGGACAGTCGTTTGTACTAAGAAAGTGGTCACATCGAATGGCAAGAAGACGAACGAATAAACTGTGTCACGTCGAAGCCAATGACATTAAGAGAATTACAGGTAAACGGTCTGTTTAAGGAATTAGAAAATACGTGTTATTCGAATGGGTGTTATGGAAGTTTGAAAATGCATTTCTTAAATTTTAGGTACAGAATTTCGTGGAGGAATTCTGAGGAGATACATTATTTTCTTCTAATGCAGAGTTTATATCTTGTAAGTTGTACCACACATAAACTAGAGCTGGAAACGGGCATTCATTGAAAGACATTTTTAGTCCTTTAAATTGATGGAGAATTTGTCCATAGCCATGGATTAAGTCGTAGAGGGACCTTCCCTAGTAGTGATACACTAATTGAAAACTATTTGCGAGAAAAATTTAGGATATACTTATCTTTCTCAGATACGAGATCTGCTGAAAATCGAACAGGAAACAGTGACAGTGAAATATTCAGTATTTTATTTAGGCCCAAGACTTTATAATAAAATTTCAAACCATTTTCCAAATTTGAAATTTTTAAAAATTGAAACTTTTAAAAAAGAATTTTGTAAAATTATCCATGATATATAATAGTAACAAATGTACTTTTTTACCTTTTATTTCTATCGACTATATTCATGTTTTTATTGAATATCACTGGCTTCTGTCGGATTGTCAATTTATATTAAATGTGTATTTTTCTCTCGTTTTCCCTTTCTTCTTTATTCTTGCTCATGTGTTGTACTTATTGGTTTGAATTAAGTTACTGTATTTAGTAAACTGTCCTTGTAAATTTTATGTTATATTATTCACTAAGACCACACCGTACACGAGCCTGACTCTTACGGTAGTGGCTAGAAACATTTTTATTTTATAAATGCAATTTGTACTCACTAGGTAGCTAGTTAAAATAAATAAAATAAAAAAATTAAAGTTTGCTCCCGTCACTTCATGTGACGTGGAAATAAGTTTCCTTCGTTTCAAATCATGTTTAACTAACAGACGAAGAATTTATGGGTTCGAAAATCTTCGAATACATGTAGTCTTACACTGTAATGAAATGTACAGAGCAGAACTGTAAATTTGATGTATTTTGCATGTTTATTTATATATATGCTATAAAATTAGATGTTTCAACCTATCATAATATTATCATTATGTTGTTCCAGCCAGGAACCACTTTTATAGCAGACCTGACAGTACCTCCGTGCTGGAAGCGGGAGTTTGTTGACATTGAAGTCCGGTCGCTTAGCCACGTTCAAAGACACAAGTCCCCAACTTCCGAGCTTTGGTTATAGCATACCTTGCATATGAAGGGTACAAGGGAAAAACGAACAAGGTCACAATTATTCTGTTAAAGGTGATGTCGTTATCTAATTCACTGTATTACTACAAACTTTAATGTTATTTTTACCAAAAGCGGTAAAGGATAATTAAAACCACGGATACATTCATTATTTCCTTTATTTCAAGTAGAAACAACAATAAATTTTGCAGTAATATACTGAAATAGATCATTATCTCACCCTTAATGGAAATGTTACATTGTTCGTTTTTCCCGTGTACCCTTCATATACGATTATAGCGCAACATTGGCAGTGATAAAAGTGAAATATTCGTTCAGTGGGCGTTGGATACTCTACATTCACCTTTCGTACAATGTTCTGTCAAGAGACATAATAATTTGTCTTTTCGGGATTTACTTCCAAACCTATCTGTTCAGTAATGCTAGGAAGAAAATCCAGTTATTGTAATGTATGATGATCGGCGGATTAACTAATGAAAGTGCAGCACAACAGCTGAGAGCTCACTCTACTTTCCATTAATGATTGTATTGCACAACTGAAATTAAAATTGAGTATCAGATCGCCTAATGCATTGGGAATTTATTGCCTACTCTCGCAGGTTCCTAAGAGGAGAACATTGTCCTGTACGAAGGTCACGTAAAACCTCAAGCTGACTGAATTTGCATTTCCCTCACTGCATTACTCGCTAGATGATCTGTTCGGAGAGCTCTTTGCTTCTGATCACTGCCGACATCCGAACAGAATTAACTTGATTCGTCCTATCCTTGTCGCATCGTCTTGTGACAGAGTGGCTGATATTGTTTGCTTGTCCTAGTCTGTGATTGGCAGGAGAGTCTATTAAAACTCTGGTCTGCCAGGATATTCGACCTCTTGTGTTCATATGAGTCAGCCTGCTACAGGGTGGTTGATAAAATTATACTCAATTATGGCCGCAACGTTAAAGGTACAATTTGTAGACAGTTTAAAAAACAGAACGTTTTGTAACGTCTTTATCGTCGTTGTCAACAATATTATCGTCATCGCAGCTGTGACCAAAGCGGGTGTCGTGATTACATCATGTAAACACAGACATTCAAACGGGTACGAGGAGTTTCCTGTACAATGTTGTGTGTTTCATTCACGTACTGAAGGCAAGCAGTCGCTCTACAAACTCTGTCTCTACAAGCAATAAGAGATGGTTTCGTGAAGAATGAAAAGGGGAACTTTTTTGTTGTTTTTTTATTTTATTTTTTATTTTATTGGGTTATTTTACGACGCTGTATCAACATCTAGGTTATTTAGCGTCTGAATGATATGAAGGTGATAATACCGGTGAAATGAGTCCGGGGTCCAGCACCGAAAGTTACCCAGCATTTGCTCCTATTAGGTTGAGGGAAAACCCCGGAAAAAACCTCAACCAGGTATACCTTATTTTATTTCAAGGAGTGCAGTTCGGTGTTCAAAGGAACCACCGAACTGCACTCCTTGAAATAAAATAAGGTATAACTTGCCCCGACCGGGATTCGAACCCGGACCACCTGTTTTCGCGGCCAGATGCGCTGACCGTTACTCCACAGGTGTGGACTTTTTGTTGTTCTGTCAGACAAAATGTAGTATGTTTACTTTGCTCAACGGTTCTATTAGGAGTATATAGAAACATTAATTGCCGCGCTGAATAATGTATTATTATTATTATTATTATTATTATTATTATTATTATTATTATTATTACTGACCACTAAGTATGTGTTTCTGTAATTCATCTGTACGTGCATGAATATTAATATTTTTAGAGCTTTTCCCTAGAATAAAATTATTAGGTTTCATCTCAATTTTAATCTACTTAATCTTTAAATGAGGGTAACTATTTATTAGTTATTCATTTAATAATAATATTGTAGAAAGACTGATTCAATAGTATGTGCCAACGAACTGTTAAACGCCAAGAATTGACATGTCTTTAATCATAGCCAGTAAGAGAAAGATGAGATAAATAAATGTAAGGAAGTCAGCTACCTAAAGGGGTTTGAAATATCTCGTGCTCTAAAGCCTTTTAATAGAACAGAATTTCTCAAAAGAGTAATGTTTAAAATAGCTTAAATAACTTGTCCATAAGAAGTTTTTAATTTTGAAAAATTACGAATTTCTTGACCAAGTATCGAGATAAGAATTTAGAAAATTCCTGATTATATTCAAGAGGAAGGTTAAAAAAAAAGAAGCAAGAAAAATCGTATATTATTCACTGGCTCTTGATGACAGCAGTGACATTACTGATACAGCAAAGCTTTAGATTTTTATCCGCGGGATTGATCAAGATGTTAGTACAGGAACCACCACTGGTTGTAGTTTTCATGCCAAGTATCTTTCCTCCGTCTCCATACTTCATAGGCTGTCTGTCGCATGTAATCACTGCAGTTCGAGTTTTGGTCACCGCTGCGTCATCATCTTCATAATCGTTATTATAATCGCCATAGGATAAGAATTAAAAGAAAAGCGATGGGCAATTCATGGAATCCCTGTAATCGTGTGAAACATGTACGCTGGTTGTTACTGTGAGCGTGGTTGAGTTTGTAAGAATGTTTAGGATTTGAAATAAAATGTTGATATAAAATCTTTTAATTCCTACGCCGTGTTTCTGCGTCTGTTGTACCTGATATCGACATTAAAAGGCGTTGTCACTGCTGACGCTTACCTTAACAGCAATTCTATTAGCGACGACGTAAGCATTTTCGATCAAACTTTCGGCTGTCGCTTCGGTACAGCCTACTACGATTTCTTTTCGGACGCACCGCAGCTTAAAGACTTATTTTTGTCGCGGATTTGGTCATAAGATTTTGGCGAGACGAGTCCGAGGATTCGCTCTGGGATTACCTGATATACGCATTACAGTTTGGGAAAATCTCGGAAAAACCAACCAAACAATCAGCCCAAGTGAAACTTCTGGAAAGGAACTTTTGTAGGATATGATTTTTATACGAATTACAAGAAGTAGAAAACATCATCGCACGCTATTAGGTTGCTAGGCAACAAATGGACTCATCCTCCAATGATGGCCATTAGAAAAAGAAGAAATTATTCAAAAGTAACCTAGGCGTTTCGAAAATACAGCAAAAACAATGCCACAAGGGGGAAAGGAACTGACCACCCTACTCAATTATCTCCTGGCCTAGTTGCCTCATAAGTGGTACCTTCTTGGTATCACTTATGAGGTTCGGACCTGGACAGTCAACTAAACAACAAGAATAAACGTAGCATTTTCTCCCAGATCTCTTAGATCAGTGTTTTTCAACCGCCGAGCCTTGACATCAATTATACCTGGCGGGATATTCTCCTGGAATCTGTCATTTTAATCTTCTAAGCATTTTTAACGAATGAGTATTTAATAGTGGAAATATTGTCATGAGAATAATTTTCGTAATTGTGTCGAAAAGCGCAGGTCCAGATCGTTATGAGTCATAAAAATTGCCTGCAAGCCGATTAGAACAATGAGCGGCGAATCCTCTATTCTAAAAACTGAACGAAATAACATCTGTATTCCATATATCACTGTTCAATAATTTCATTAGATGAGAAGTATAAACATTTTTTTAATTAACTGAAGTTTAAAATATAAAATTATTTCCCAAGTTTCAACCACTGGTACTCTTTAATAGTGTTGTTAATCGATCAAAATATTTCATCGATTAACTATTTGAATTTAATCGATTAATCGAGTTTTGATCTAGTTTTAAAAATGGCGCGGAACAATTTTTCCCTTGAAATTATTCAAACCTATCTCTCAACTTAACTGACATGTCACTTATTGTTATTAGGCCTAACGAAAAGTCCAAGAAAATGATTCTATTAGAAACAGTAATAATACTGCAGTTGAACAAGCTATTTTTTTTAAATTAGGTCTTTGTAGTGCGAGGTTTCTGTTCATACATGTTTCTGTTAAAACAAAAAACAGAATATCAGCAAAATTTGTAACATAGGCAAATAACATGAAGAAAAAACAGTCCTTAAATTTCATAAAGTTATTTTAACAATTTTAAGGTTGGGTTCTAAGGAGAATATTAAGAGGCATGCAAGATATGGATACCGTACAAATCAAAATACGAAGAGAACCATGACACACTAAAAAGCGTTAAGAGGTTGAATGTACAAATTTGGTCTAATATTTAAGCCTGCTACTCATAATAATGATGATCGTGGTGGTGGTGATCAGTGTTGCCAAGTCAGCGGTTTTTTAGCTAAATCTGGTGTTTTCAGGGCTATGGTCAGCTACAGAATTTTACCATCAGCGGCTAGCTGTTTATTTGGCGTTTTTTGACGATTCTGGCAGAAAGAGACGGTATTTTTAAGTTTTTTTTCTGTAAAGATATAATGTTTTATGTGTACTTGCGGACAACAAAATTAGTTAATCATAAATCAGAGTTTAATATGGTATTATCACAATTTTTCATTGTGCGAATATACAATATCAACGTTTTATGTTAACTCGATTTGGTACAACCATGTCCATTTTCTGCCTCATTCATTGTTGTTGTACAAATAAGGTATGTCGCATTTTATTAAACTCTCACAAGGGGAGGGTTTCGGCTCGAACAGGAATTTTTGGTTAAAAATTTGTACAGAGGTTTACCTCACAATGGTGATGAAGTCCGTAAAAGCATTCATTTTTGTAACTCTCCGTTTGGTTGGTATTGGTTAATACACTTCTTTAAAATGTACATGAGGATTCTCTATAAACTGCATGAAACAACATGGAGCAGAGCAATACGCACAACACGCAGAAGCAACACCTGAACAATCTTCTGAACCACACCTCAGTGCTCAAAAATCGAATGCCACCTGAATTACATTTTTGAAGTCCGAGACTTGTTCAGGATTCACGTAACCAGCTGACTGCCAGGAATACTGAAGCATAGGGAGGTATACTGGAGCAGACAACTGGTTATGAATAACAGAGTGCATTTTCATTATAAACACTCGATTTCCCTAGTTAAGTTGTGGATTCTCAGCAAGAGTCCTTAAGCAATCTGTTATCCTCCGAGCATATATTTTGTATTGTCTAAGGAAATAGATATTCAGAGGCTGGAAATATTTAGTTTTTTTAGATGAAATGATCATAATTCTATTTCCTAGCCTTAGAATGATTCATTTATTAAGGTTGTGTCCTTGTGCGCATTCAATGACTCACACAACAGTGTACGTTTTTGATTAGCTGCAATATTTTCAGACAGAACGTTGGAGAAAAATATTCTTAAATGGGCTTTAGACATTTTACCACTCGCACTAGCTTCTAGGCTAGGCTCTCCCCACCCCTCAACTTGTACAGACAGTGCTGTAACATACAAACCACACATTACACAAACGAATGCTTTTGGGAGCTTTACAGAGATGTAAAGATGGGCCTGTTTGCAAATTTTGTATACGAAATTCGAGTCGAAACCCTTCCCTTGTCAGTCTATTCATGTATGCATTGTTTTTGTAAATAAATTGATATACTCAATCATAAAGAGTAGATAATGAATTGAATTATTATTTTCATTTATGATAACTTATAATATGATATATTATTTAATTTATCATAATTTTTATGTAACACAGACATACTTAAAACTTAAAACCAAACTCATTGTTGGCAGGCACGTCTCCAGTTTAGTGTGAAATCAGATTACGAACCGACTGATGTGATTGTGAATGTGATTGTTTCCGAAGTGTCTAGTATATTATTGATCTACTTCATTCAATTTTGAAGAAATGTGCCGCGTATAACTCTATACGATCTAAAGTTTAGATATGTGTGAAAAAAACATTGTGTTGAAAGATTAGGTGGAAGAAGTTGCCGGTGATAGATCGAAAGCTCGATGTAAATGGTGTAAGGTGATATATTGAATGCAAAATATACAGATTTAATTATCCATACGATTTTGCATAGAACATATAGCCTACGAAGTGACACACACTTTCCATAATTTGGTTCTACATTTTATAAAATTCTCCAGTTCTTGAAACTGTATAGTCTGTATTTAAAATTTGGAAGTGATGTGTTAAAAAAAATCTGGAGTTTTTCAACTACAGTTTAGCGGTTTTTTTAAGGTTGTGCAGCGGTAAATGGAATTTTGAGTTGGCAACACTGGTGGTGATAGTGCAGTAATATAACTCATAAAACTCACCGAGGCGAAGTCCTTCTCTTCTTGCGAGAAGAATACTCCGCGGCAAGGAAAGGCGCAGTTCTGCACCTTGCCGACGGAGACGCTCCTGTTGTACCACGGCGATTCCTTCGTCACTGTGTGGAGG
Source organism: Periplaneta americana (assembly GCF_040183065.1). Classification (NCBI taxonomy): domain Eukaryota; kingdom Metazoa; phylum Arthropoda; class Insecta; order Blattodea; family Blattidae; genus Periplaneta; species Periplaneta americana. The sequence goes on along the minus strand of NC_091130.1, from coordinate 127,931,083 downwards.
GGCTGGCGACACCTGCACTCGCACTCCTTGCTTTTCGGACCTTCTCCCAGTCGCGGAGGTCCCACGATGTCCGGACAGCCTCTTTTGCCCGGCTTGCAGCCCTGGGTCGGTTTCCTGGTGGGCTTGACCGTCGTGGTGGCGCTGGTGTCGGTCCTGTTGTTTTGCTCCATGCACAGGTTGACGGGGTCCCCGTGCACCGGAAACTTCTCGCACGCCATCCTCTCCGGCCACTGGAACCCGTACTGCTTCATGATGGGCACGCATCCGTTCCGTGCCCTCTCACAGACGCTTCTGCACGCCGGAAGGGGCTTCAGGTAATCCTCGATGCATATAGGTGCGTACATGGAACACAGGAAGAATTTAAGATCTGGAGAGCAGTGGATCTCGACTAGTGGCCAGAACTGATGAACCTCCAGCCCTGCCTCGTCTTGAGTTTCTTGGTTCAGCTCGTTGGGCATTGACGTCATGTTGTAGCCAATTCCACGGCACATGGGAATTGTGATTTCCTCGCACCTCGGCGGAGTGGCGGCTCCCACAGCGGAAGAGGATGACGACAAAGTAGACGAGCCGCCGCTGCTGCTGCTGCTACTGCTGCTGACGCCGCTACCCCCGCTGCTACCTGCAGCACTTCCAGTTCCGGTTGATTTTTCGGCCCCGCTGCCATTTTCGGTCATAATCAGAATGAATAAAACCGACACGAAGTACCAATCACGATACATCGTGCGAGCTACGACCTCCCAATGCCTGCAGGACTTACAAGGACTGCATATTCAAGCGACGCTATGCGTTTTCAATTTCTTCGTCGGCGGAACACAAAACACTTGCTCTTCGACTCGACCGCTTTCTCGCTAACTATACACATTTGCTACATCCTGTTTTGATCTCAAGTTTCGAAATGTAACGAACTACTCCGTCATCCCACTCAGATATGGTCTTCATAAAAAGTTTCTATCCTTGCACTTCTATGTCCAAAACAAACTGAAGTGAGTCATTGATTGACACAAACTGTTCACTGAATAGTTGGCTGACTGTCTCTGAAGCGAAATTTATTTTGATGTGGAACTATTGAAGTTGGCGTCTGTTATTAATTTCAAGTTGTTCCTTTTTGTGTCGAGAGAATGACATTTTTTGTCTCTTTATCTCGAACCACACCATGTCTTCGAAATTGTGGAGGGATTCTTGCTACTGTCACTCGAAAAAATGCTTTATAGAAGTCACCGGTAATTACCCATAATTCTCACTTCATGCTTCTGATGGCTGCGCTGTATGTCGCGATGACGAAAATAAATTGTCGGTCTACTGCATGAATGTTCACTCCACGGACGACCGCTGTTCCCTGGAAAAGAAAGAAACAAAATAGGAATAAATAAAAATAACAATAAAAAGCTACAAATATGTTGTCGTTCATGAAAGTTCTTTGTTCACGTTGTATGATTTACCTATCTTTTGTGCATTCATCTGCCAATGTGAACTTGTGACCTAACAAATTGCTGTGATTTAAAAAGTTAATGAAAGCAATTTAAAACATAGTGACTAATGCACATTTTAACCATTTTAAAGAGATGTAAAAGGAATGTACGTCTTACTAAAGTAGATGCTGTTTATATTTTCTAAAAATTATTTAATTCTCGAGATATTTTACGAGAAGTTAGTTTATGATTTTACTAATGGTTGCAAAACTTCATTTCTCACACTAGTTTATTAAACCGTGTCGGACTGTAAAGAAAACAACTATCGCAATGTCCATATTTCATATGTTGTACAATATTATAGTATTGTGAAATTTTAATTTTCCTATTAATTTTTTTCTATTGTTCTATTAAAATTATAGCTTGTGCAGCAAATGCTGCAAACTAAGACGTTCAAATAAATTTTTTTTCAGATTTACTTTCAGTGAAGAATAGCAGATATTTTTAAAGTTATTTGCTTCAGTAATGATGAAACATACTCCCTCTGAATTATTTTTTAATGCCAAATACTTTTTCGTGAACCTATCCACCTTCAGTTTTTGAGTTTCAACGCGAAAACGCAAGTAACAATGTCAGGACGATCAGTGAGTTTTTCATGTGGGAGTAAAGCAATAGCTATTTCAGGTCATTGTGGATTGTAGGCAAAAGTTAAAAAAAATGTCAGGTTTGTTGTGCTTTCGAACAATAGACATAACATCTTGGTATAGCTGCTGCATGTAGGCTTGAAATGTAGAGAGTAAAATCATTTTATCCTGCTAAGAGATCTTCCTGAAATGATCGGGAGACTACGTAATTTTGTAGGCATCTTATTTTATTAGCAAGTAATACCTTTTGGTCTTTCCTTAGGAACTGTAATTTTTGCGCTCTCTCGAGCCAATACTGAAGAGAATGACGCATATAAATATCTACACCACACCGCCATTAAGTATATGAAAAAGACCCAACCCCACTTGATTAATAACTATAAAAATATTTGATTTTTAATAACTATATTATTATCTTACATAAGTTTTGTATATATATGTATATATATATATATATATATACACTATATAGCCGCCACTCAGTAAATTATAGAAATGAAGATCTAATATAAGATATTCTCTACATGTACTTACATAACCCCAAAACGTTTCACTTTCATATCATCAATATAGCATTAATACAGTATGTATAATTAATGAAAAATAGTCACATCATGGCATTAACTATAATAATATTTCATTTATAATGGTAATAATGTCATCAAACTACCTCGAGTTTTATAGATTTTAATATCCAATACACAGCTATAGCCAGAAAATTACACACCCAGAATCAGACCTGTAAATTATTTTTAGTAAGTCTTGAGCTTTTAATAACCAATTGAATTTGAGCTCTAAATATGTCAGCAATCCTGCAGGTCATGGCCTTCGTGTAACAGCCTATTGTTTATTGTAGTGTGTGTTTTGTTTTATACTGAAATGCAATTAGTTCTCAAAACTGACGAAAGATGGATTTTGGAAAATAGGAAAATTATGTAGCCTATTGTAGCCTATAGGATACTTTGCGAATTTCAGTTAAGGTACATCTGCAGTGGCCTTAACATAATTCAATCTTCCTTTACGCGTCTTAATATCACATCTATTTCATATTTTATACCGTGAAATAGAAATAAAAAGCGTACATACTTTGTTGAATTTCTAATTCGATTACCATAAAACTAGGACATTTAAAATGTGTCATATATATGGCATTTTTATTAATGCACTGAGTTTTGTTTAAGAACCACAATTGCTCCATTGAATTACGGTAATAACTTAATTTTAACCATTGTTTTCTACGTCTTCAGTAAATGGTGCTTGGCCCACTATGGTTCTGAACCCTTCAAATAACTTAAATAGTGATACAGCATATATAGTGATATATAATTATATTTCTTTGTTTCGAAAATTTAAGAATTCACGATCTCCTATTACCATTGCCATGGAATGAATAAACGTGTTTTCTCTTCCTACTCAAAAATGTTATATTCTGCACATAGGAGTTATTGCAGGAACAACAACGCTACAATCTGAGGCGGCGGTGAAAAATGTATTATATTGTTATTTTAAAAGTCTTGTATATCCTTAAATATCAGTCCTATCAAAATTTTGCATAGAATGAAACTTATCGGCAATAATTTTTAAAGAAACTTTTATTATGTAACATTTTTCACAAAAAGCAATAATAAGCGAGGTATTTCGATTTATTTAATTCTGGTCCCTTTAAATAAAGTATTTTGAATGCCACATAGCCTTAATTCTAAATTACAACGAACTTAATTTATATTACAATTTTCATATAAATCGGTTCAGCCATTATCGCGAGAAAAGGTAACAGACAGACAGACAGACAGACAGACAGACAGACAGACAGACAAACAAAAGTTTCAAAAAAGAGATTTTCGGTTTCAGGGTGGTTAATTACATATATAGGCCTATGTTAGGACCAATTATTTTTGGAAAATCGAAAATTACCAGAAAAATTTCGGCTACTGATTTATTATTGGTATAGATTCAGAAAGTTAAGATACTCTTATATTTTTAGTGTGCAGAGTTCTATAATTGTATCTACTGTTACATATAATTTCTGCAACATTTCAACGGTGTTTGTGATTTTTCTTGAAACTGCCGATGTCCCCTGTTGGCTCATAAAAAATCTGGTCAGCCTATTTTAAATCAGATATCACTCATCAAAATCTCAACGGGTTCTAGTATGAAACGAAAAATATAATTTACAACCGTTGTAGCATCGGATTGATGTGATGACATGTTATAATTCCCGGAATAATATACATTCGCCAGTTCCACTTCGATTATGTAATTCGTACAGCCAAACAGATTTTCTGCCATGGGAACTGTTCTGACGTGTGTGCAGTTATTTTGTCTGTGACAAAAGAATAATGCTGGGCGCAACAGCAATCCACCAGTTCATTGGAAACTCCATACATTTAGTTCTCGGAACTTTCCGCAGTGCAAGAGGGAGAGGAGAAATATAATCTGTTGATTTATGTCTTGTTTTCTTCACGGAACATACTCTTTTTACACTACCGAGAATGCTAGCTCCTTGATTGGGAGGTTTCCAGTATCACCCCCATGATGACGTCATCAACCCGTCCCGTGTTCTTGTATTAAGACTGCGATGTGTCAGGAAATTGATTGGGCTTAGGGATGAGGATACGTCACGTCAATCTAGTGGGAACGGATTTCGCAGTAAGTAAATAAACGGAGCGTCTAACCTTCTGTTCACACAAACGGTTCCGAACTCAATAAAACTACCCCTTCTATCTCACCCTCATGATGGTGGTCGAGCAAACGTGACGGTGGAGTATAAGTCCGAGATCATCAAATTTTGCGAAAGATCACCTCCCCCACACCCTTTTAGCAGGGGCGGGAAAAATCGCAGCTGGTGTTCAGTAACTAGAAATAAGGGTTCCATTCTATAGATGTCTACGTGTCTTTATGATTTAACTTCTACTGTATTATACTTCGACTTGCGAGACCGTGCTGAGAAGACAAGGTCTAATCAGATTAATCCAAAGGTAACTTTAGTTTCATATTGTGACGTTACAATAGATTTTAGGAAATTAACCCTTCAAGCTTGATGTACATTATAGTGTAGATTGTTTCTTTTTCTTTTTCTTCTTCTTCTTCTTTTTTTGAATGTCTTCGATACTTTTAAATATTTTGAAAAATTCAATGTGATAGAAATAATAATAATAATAATAATAATAATAATAATAATAATAATAATAATAATAATAATAATATCATCATCATCATCCTTCACGAATTAGGCCTCTGTAGACCTGTTTCGGCCCCATCTAGCAGTCGTCTAAAAGGTCTTCCTGGTCGATGATATCCTTTAGGTTTATACTGCATCATAATTTTTGGGATTCTTGAATTTTCCATTCTTCTTACATAATCTAGCCAATTGAATTTGTATTTGCTGATTTTTTCTTCTACTGACTCTACTTCTAATAATTGTTCTAAAATTTCTTCATTCCTTTTTCTGTCTAAAAGAGTATATCCTGCTGTCCTCCTTAAAAATTTCATTTCCGTTGCTTTGATTCTGTTCATGTCTTTTTTCTTTAATGTCCAAATCTCGCTTCCATATAAAAGGGAGGGTAATGCTAGTGCATTATATATTTTTATTCTTGTAGATTTTTGTACTAATTTAGCTTTTAATGTATTGTTTATTATTCCTAGAATTTGTGTAAATTTGGTAATTTTCTTGTTCACATCTTTTTCATTTTGATAAGATATTTCACAACCCAGATAATTGAAATTTTGTACTTGTTCGAGGCATTGGTTATTGTGTATTATCTTACTTCTGACTGGGTCTTGTCCTAAAAATGCCATTGTTTTTTATTTTTGTGCTGAAATTTCCATCCCAAAATCTTATAATATTTTATTTAATGTATATAATCCTCTTTGTAAATATCCTCTGAATTGGAAATTATGACTTGATCATCATCCAAATAGAAACTAAAAGGCACAACTGTAATAATAATAATAATAATAATAATAATAATAATAATAATAATAATAATAATAATAATAATAATAATCCGTGGCGCTACAGCCCGTGAAGGGCCTAGACCGACCACCCGGCTGCTGGCTTCACACCCACATGCCGAAGCAGAGGTGGACGATCATCCAACCAGAATGGAGGTATCGTGTGGTTAGCACGATGTTCCCACCAGCCGTTATAGCTGGTATTCGCAACCGGATTTCGCTACCTATCGTAGCTCCTCAAGTGCATCACGATGCTGGGTGGGCATCGGTCCCATACAATCGCCGAAATTTCATGAGAAAATTTCTTCCCCCATGAGGACTCGAACCAGCGTGCATTCCGTAACGCGAGTCTAGGCCTTAGACCGCGACGCCACGGCGCGGGACTAATGTGGTAGACATGGAGAATATTAATTTTGAAACATTTCTATACCTGAATTAAAAATAAAATTAAAAATTTTGGGGCCCCAGGGGTCAAAATTGTCCCCAAATCTTGAATATCTGTGAAGACTTGATTTGGAAATCTTGGATCCCCAGAATGATTATGTGACCAGTTGTTTCTTTTCTTTTCTTTTTCTTCCCCCCCCCCCCAATTTTGTTTAATATAAATTCAGGTCTGAAGGGGTTAAGCCTTGTAGTATCGGAAGGCTGGTGTCGCATTGCGGTCTTCTGGGTTGATTTCTAAATTATGGGGTGCACAATAGCCCTTTTTTGCCAAAGTGATACAGTTTTATACCTTTAATTCAGAAGACGCTGCAATAGCTCAATAGAAATAAAGTAGTTCACTAGATCAACTCTATTGTACTCGTATATTATGATAATCATCCTGGATGATATGCAATTCCGTGTTAGCCGCTCGATCCGAGATCGTGACATCAAATCCTGACAAAGGCGATGAAATTTATAAGGTGATAAATGACTTCCGCCGGGAGGGAAGTAAAGCTGCGGGTCTTGTGTCGTAGATTTACGATACGTAAAGTAACCCGATTCTTGATAGAGTGCTCCGATTGTTCACAGCAGTCCAATTGCATCTCTCATACCTTTTCCCTTCCTAAAGCCAAACTGCTCTTCTTCCAACTGTCATTCCGTCTTAGAATATAGGCATAGTCTAAACGTCGATTCAGTATTCGCAGGAGAATCTTCGCTGAGTGCGATATCAGGTTGATGGTCCTGAACTCGTTACATTTCTTGGCATTGTTTTTCTTCGGTATTGGCCGCAACACTGTCTCCGTAAAATCTTCAGGCCATTCGCCTATCTCAGCGGTTATCAGCACAGTGCATCCTCGGGTTAGCGTCTTTTACCCGCGGATAAGACATTGTACTAGCGTGCATCTGTGGCTGCTGGCGGGTATGCTTTCTCCCTCTCTCTTCTGCACGACACGGTACATATTCTGATATACACTTCTTACATGTTACTCATTTCAGCAAGTGCTGACGACCACTGGCATATTTAATATATTTCGTTGCATAATGATAGAATAAATAGTAAAAAGCAATGGTGATAGTGCATCTCCTTGCTTTAGCTCGCAGTTAATTAATGGTACAAAATGTCCTCCTGGAACAGCGAAACTGAAGCAAACATGCAAGTTCAAGAATGTATTTTTATATAACTTTAAAATATATACAGTTCTTTAAATATTAAATCCTACAATACTACTTTTAACTTGCAGTTAGGAAGAACAATTACCAACTTTTGTGAACAAAGATTTCTTATCGATTCACAGATTAAGATAATGATATGCGCGATAATTATTGAAGGTATTACTTACTTACTGGCTTTTAAGGAACCCGGAGGTTCATTGCCGCCCTCACATAAGCCCGCCATTGGTCCCTATCCTGAGCAAGATCAATCCAGTCTCTACCATCATATCCCACCTCCCTCAAATCCATTTTCATATTATCTTCCCATCTACGTCTCGGCCTCCCCAAAGGTCTTTTTCCCTCCGCCCTCCCAACTAACACTCTATATGCATTTCTGGATTCGCCCATACGTGCTACATGCCCTGCCCATCTCGAACATCTGGATTTAATGTTCCTAATTATGTCAGGTGGAGAAAACAATGCGTGCAGTTCTATGTTGTGTAACTTTCTTCATTCTCCTTTAACTTCATCCCTCTTAGCCCCAAATATTTTCCTAAGCATCTTATTCTCAAACACCCTTAACCTATGTTCCTCTCTTAAAGTGAGAGTCCAAGTTTCACAACCATACAGAACAACCGGTAATATAACTGTTTTATAAATTCTAACTTTCAGATTTTTTGACAGCAGACTGGATGATAAAACATTATCAACCGACAGGCATTTCCCATATTTATTCTGTGTTTAATTTCCTCCCGAGTGTCATTTATATTTGTTACTGTTGGTCCCAGGTATTTGAATTTTTCCACCTCTTCAAAGGATAAATTTCCTATTTTTATATTTCCATTTCGTACAATATTCTCGTCACGAGACATAATCATAATTGAAGGTATTACACATTGAAATATAGGGGAAAATAAATTCTGGCAATTGGTATGATTATTGAGCTTTGGACAAGAAATGTTCAGTTCTATCGATGAGCCGTGAAAAAATTCCTTCAATTCCCACAAGTTCTCTATATTAGAATGCCTTCCATTTTATTAATCAAGTCTTATTTGTATATTACAGAATTATATCTTTCATTAGTTACAAAATTCACATTTATATTGCCGGTTAAGAAATACAGTGAATTGGATTAAATTCCGAAAATATGATGCTGAAAATGCAGCAAGAAAAATTAATACAGATGGAAGGAACACTTCTATGCAGTGGAACCCTACCCTTAGACGTTGTAGAAATCAATGCACACGCGCTGTGCCAATTATCTCCATGGAACCGGAAATCATCAGTGGACTATTCAGTGGTCAATCCTTTTACCTACGCTGGGTCCAGTCTTAGTGTTATGTTGTCATTAGGGTAGGAATAAAATGGGCTCTTTTCCTTCAACCCTTGTCAGTCTGTTGCAGTCGTAACAAAAGTTGAAGAGAGGGTTCTTAACCACTGCTGCAGACAAGTCGTGCGAGATTACCATTTGGATAGTCCTTCTGGACAAAGAAACTTCCAAATGTCCATTGTGAACTGAAAGGATTAGTAATCAGCTGTTATAGGAAGTAAAGGGGAGTGAAGGTGATAATAGAAAAGCTTGTAGCGGTCATGTTAATTCAGTTGGTAGAAGCAAATGGTTTCTGCTCTGAAGTCTTTCCTGCCATTCAAAATAACTGTCAATATAAATTGAACATTGGTTTCTCAATATACATATTACGCAGGTGATATGAAAATACTATAGTAACGAAAAAGTGAGTGAAAATTGAATAGCTTTTTGGAAGACGTGCAAGTTTTTCATTTTAGTAATCAATTCCAACTACAGTAAATTCTCTGTGATCCGTTGCTATGTCGTCCGTCCGCTTCGTCGTCCGGCATTCACGAGATTTCATAGGCCACGCCTTACTGCAAGATGGTACGGAAATTAGTTAACTATCCCTCATTATCTGCATAATTGTTATGAGTAAATATGATAAAATATTTGTGAACATTTGAATAATACAGTAATTAAATCACCGATTACAATAGTTACAATCAGTATATTTTTTAATTTATTCCAATTAACATCAAGGGAAGCTTATTTGCCCCTGATGCATTGTAGCAAGCTAATTCAGTCACACGTTCTTTTTGGATTTTGAAACCAGGCGCAGTTTTGTATGATGTAGATTCTAAAGTTCTTTTCGGTAAACATTTGATATTTAAACCGGTTTCGTCACAATTGTATATCTGCTGGAGAGATAATTCCAGTTTACTCACCAAATCTCGGAATGTAATTTTCTATTCTTAAGCTGCAACGGTATCAGCTGACATCCTCTCTCCACAAATTGCAAGTGGACGAACACCATACTTTTCCCTCCACATTGACAACCACCCATCACTAGCACAGAAATTATCGCCTCCATATTTCTTAAGCATATCAAGCGCTTTCTCTTTCAGAATCAGATCAGATATTGGAGTACTTGTTCTTGAAACCATAGAAACAGTTCCTTATCGTATTTGAAAACATAAGGCTGCTTCAATGTACGGCGTTTGTCATTAGAGATCGTGGATGCACAATATTCTTCCAATGCAGCCCGATTAAGCTTCCAGTCATAAATTGTACTTCTTGGGGTACCAGAAGTAGTTTCCCCTTCATCCAGCCACTTCAAAATATCCACCTTGTCTTTTAAAGAATAACTAAACTTCGAGCTTTTATCAGTAAATGTCTTAGAAAGCATAGTGAACTTCTTCCACACACAACCTGTGATTTACTGAAAGCGCGACGGGGTTGCAAATAGGAGGAGGAAAAAAGTACATGGCGGGGAGAAAGAAGGCATGTACTATACTGTGAGTAGCCAATAATAATTACCTACCCTACTGTCCGGATGAGAGAGAAGTTACTGTACAAGTACAACAATTTAATTAACTTGGTTACCAAATCCTAGAATATGCCATTAGGAAAGTCTAGGAAAACAGGGAGGGTTTGGAATTGAACGGGTTACATCAGGTGCTTGTCTTTGCGGATGATGTGAATATCGTCGTTGTTCCTACAATAACTCCTATGTGCAAAATATAAAATTTTTCAGTAGGAAGAAAAAACACATTTATTCATCCTATGGCAGCCGTACATAGGAGACTGTGAATTCTCACATTTTCGAAACGTCGTCATCGTCTTCCTAACAACTATTAGGCCGGGTGGCCTGTTACGGTCTCAAACTAGAATTTTCAGTCCATCTCTTCTTCGGACGACCCAGAGATCTTTTGCCATGCGGGTGGTAATGAAACGGTGCTTTTGGAATTCTGCATCGATCCATTCGTTCGAGATGAACCTTCCACTGAAGTTGATGAACTGCATAATGGGTTCTATTTGAAGTTCTTGCATTATGTCCTAATTTTTTTATGATCCCAGCGAGTATATCCAGCTGTTGCTCTCATGAACCTCATCTCACTTGCTGTTATTCTACTGTTATTCGAAACTAGGAAATATAATTACATATAGGAGATTTTATTATTTGCTGTATCACTATTTAAGTTATTTAATAGAGCAAAAATCTGAAAGTCGATAAATGTCACATAGGAGTTATTGCAGGAACAACGATGATATATTAGGAAAAAATCCACAAACTATTAGGGAAAACTCGGAAATTTTACTTGAAGCAAGTAAAGAGATAAGTTTGGAAGTAAATTCCAAAAAGACGAAGTATAAGATTGTGTCTCGTGATCAGGATATTGTACGAAATGGAAATGTAAAAATTGGAAATTCATCCTTTAAAGAAGTGAAAAAATTCAAATATCTTGGAGCAACGGCAACAAATGAGGGGTTTGGGGAAAAAACCAGGCAGATCCAACTCAGTACTTTTCGAGATAAAGAAGAAAAACTTACCGACAAACAGTAAGCATATACAGAAGAGCCAGGTCCAAAATGCATTATAACTGTGAATGTAATTCTTGGAACTACTTGCTTCTTCGACCAAACGATAGAGCGTATTTTTTTTGTCCTCTGTGCATAAATAACTAAAAAATGAAAAAAATTGGAGCTGCCTGGTTTTTCCGCCAAACCCCTCAATTATAAATGATACTCGAGAGGAAATGAAACGCAGATATGGGAAATGCGTGTTATTATTCGGTTGAGAAGTTTTTTGTCATCCAGTCTGCTCTCAGAAATGCTGAAAGTTAGAATTTATGGAACAGTAGTTATATTACCAGTTGTTCTGTATGGTTGTGAAACTTTGACACTCACTTTGAGAGAGGAAGAAAGGTTAAGGATGTTTGAGAATAAGGTGCTTAGGAAAATATTTGGAGCTAAGAGGGATGACCACACAAATATTGGCATTTGCGGATGACATTGTCATTATTGGCAGATCCGTGAAATGTGTAAAGGAAGTGTTCCTTTCCTTGGAACAGGCTGGAAAAGAAATAGGCCTCATCATCAACGAAAGGAAAACAGAATATATGTTGGCAGATAATGGAAAGATAGGTGACAAAATAGACAGCCTGCAGATATCAGATTATAATTTTGAGAAAGTTGACAACTTCACATTTTTAGGATCAGTGGTCACTAGCGATAATAACATGTCCAAAGAAATCTCTAATCGATTAATGAAAGCAAACAGAGCATATTTCGGCTTGAAATATCACTTTAGTTCGCATGCTCTATCCAGGAAAGTAAAAGTTATTCTTTACAAGACATTAGTGAGACCAGTTTTGACATATGCGGCAAAAACGTGGTCAATCTCCAAAAACGATGAAAAAAGATTGGAGATTTTCGAAAGAAAGATTCTGCGAAGGATCTATGGCCCAACATTTGAGGAAGGTCTCTGGAGGAGGAGATGCAACTATGAATTATAAAGACTTCTAGGAGAGCCAAATATAATCAATACAGTTAAAACTAGCAGATTAAGGTGGGCAGGACATGTAATACGCATGGACCCAAGTGAACCATGCAAAAAAATTGTAATAACAAATCCAGGAGGTCAGAGAAGACGAGGTCGACCGCACTTGCGGTGGATTGATGGAGTGGAAGAGGATGCCAGAAAGTTGGGGTGCAAGAATTGGAAGGCTGCTACACAAGATAGAGATGGTTGGCGACAATTACTAAGGGAGGCCCAGGCCCACCAAGGGCTCTAGCGCCAATGATGATGATGATGATGATGATGATGATGATGAAGAGGGATGAAGTTACAGGAGAATGGAAAAAGTTACACAACTCAGAACTGCACGTATTGTATTCTTTACCTGACTTAATTACGAACATTAAATCCAGATATTTGAAATGAATAGGACATGTAGCACGTATGGGCGAATCCAGAAATGCATACCTATAGAGTGTTAGTTGGGAGGTTAAGTTACGTTACATTAAGTGCATTGTAAAGCCGGATTTGGAGCGTCTGCGCATTGTTATTACACTTATTGAAATATATTTTACGGAGTTATTAAGTCGTGAATGTTACTACGTTTTGAAATATTGTACTATTAGTGGTGTGAACAAATCTGTAATCGGCCAGAAGCGGAACTGATCAAAGGGAAAGGTTTTCCGATGCGGCATGGTAATGCAATTCTACAAAATGAAAGTGCTACAGCTGAAATGAAAGAGCTAAATTTTTATATACGCCTACCGCGTATCATTTGAAAAGAGAAAAAATCCACGAAAAATGGATGACAGAGAGTGATCGTATCATGCTGGTATTAAGCACGTTTTCCTCGCTATTTCACGTGGCACAAGTTGTAAGAAAAAGGTAAATTTTTACCTCTGATACGGATATAAGTCGCATGGTGATGTGAATGCCGAAATGTGATTTGGGAGGGGAATTTTGATATTGGGTTCCCTGTTAAATGCTTATGAACAGCAGGCCTATCTGTGTGAATGTATCGCTGTACATAAAAAGTCAGCCATCTTATTTAAGACTTGGAAACTGAAGGATATTACATGTTGACAAAGTCTTCCTTCGGATAGCACAAGTGAAGAGATTGCCTCGGGCCCTTCGCTTTCGTGACATACGCAATATTTCATAGCATGGCAAGAAAGAAAATGCCAAGTAAATAATGTCGTGAGAAGTCTTGGAAGGATCATAATCTTTATACCTTTTTCAGAAAGGCGAAAAACGTTCTGCTTGTTGGCGTGCTGTCTAAAATAAAGGCATGGCATAGTAACGTGATGTTTTTATTACAGTAACAGTGTGTACTTCACAATCCAATTAATTTATTATTAAAAACAAAAATACAAATCCGTCGCGCAACAATCCATAGGGGCCAAGGCCTACCAGCATCGTTGCCAGACTGATCGAATTTTGATTGTTATGTGGAATTCTCACAGTTATAGGCCCACTACATTTTTTAGTTAATTAAAAAATAAGTATCGACATAAAAATACTTGTACAATTAATTCTCGAAGAGCCGTGGGTGGATTACCTAAATCGCCCTTAATCTGTTATACTAATGACAGACTACAGTAACCAATCGCGATTATTGACCTAATCGCGATCGTGGTTGTAGCACAGTCTAGTATATACAGTCACGAAGCTTGAGTTGTGAGGGAACTAGGAAGAATAGACTGTGCCGACAATATTTCGCATTGTCTGTGATGAGGCGATAGTAGCGATCCTAGTGGTTAGCAACTATCTATGGATGCGTATTTCCTACGAATTGAGCTTCGTGACTGTATATACTAGACTGTGGTTGTAGTGTCACCGTCCAGATCGCGATCAGGAGCTTAATCCTGTTTCCAGAACTAGATAATCACGCTGAGGCACGGCCCATTGGATGACAGTAACATTTTAGTAATCTTTGATTTCGAATCACCTTGATATTTTGAAGTTTTCTATTATTTAGGTAGCTGTTGCTGTGGAATTTTGTTACCCCCTCATTGTATTATATGGAAGAGAAACGAAAACGAAGTGGATGGCTAGAAAATGGCGTATTGGAGAAATTTAATGCAGATGTGGAAAAAGTAAAAAGAAATATATTAACAAATGGCAGACGAATTACTCATATATGGAGGTCAACAGAAGGCTTCTGAAAGATTTTTCATTTCAATAAATAAATCTTGGATTGTAAACTGTAACTGATTTATTTTGCATATTTTTAATTTCAGTCTCCTTTACGACGATATCATTGAGATAGGGTTCATTTTAAAAATATGTTTTATTACAAAATAATATAAATCGTAGGCCTAATGATATAAATTATATAGGTTATAAATCTCTTCCCAAAATAATATAAATAGTAATTGTATAAAGTGTAACAGTTTAGATTATAAAACATGTAAAGTTTTAACAAATAGGCTAAATTCCCATATCAAGCTGCAAGAAACAACAATAAAAAAAAAGAAAAGCAATGAACAAACATCGAAAGAAAGTATGAACTTCAGATGTTGTCCAGAAATGACAGTCTAGTATATACAGTCACGAAGCTTGAGTTTATGAGGGTACTAGGAACAATAGACTGTGTAGGTACTATTTCGAATTGTTTGTAATGAGGCGATAGTAGCGATCCTGGTGGTTAGCAACTATCTATGGATGCATATTTACTACGTATTGATATTCGTGACTATATATATTAGACTGTGATATAAGTATGTACATAGAGAAAATTGTTTCCTCTATGGTCATTCAGCTGTTGACCAGACGGGACCAAACACGACCTAGTGTGTCCACACATTTTCAGTAATCAATTGTAATCGTGATTAGTGACTGTAGTCTATCACTAGTATAAGAGAAGTTTGGGTTTTGTCAAGTTGTTTGAAGGTTTTGACCATTTCTTAATAGATTATCTCCCAGGCTTTCAAAATTTTGAGTGACAAGGAAATACTGGACACCGGTCAAGGACGCTGCTGACAGCTGTTTGACAGTAAACTTAAGGAAAGTTGTGTCGGCTTGGAGATGAATTTTTACCGCTATGGACAATGCCTTCTCGATCTCTATTACATCAAAACCTATGGGTCATGTTGAGAGAGTGGGAGAGAAAGTAGCAATAAGCTCAATCACTTGTCTGGTTTTCCGTTTCTCTCAAATCTGCATGAACTCCTATAAATGCCTAAAACCTACGTTTGTTCCTGAAATTTTTTAGCATTCTTCGTATATTTAAAATAAAAATTCTGATACTAAAAATGTCTAAAAACTATTATGATTTTTTGTAAAATTGTGATTGAGGCGGTAATGAATCATATGTAAATTCCCAATCCGGCATTTGCCTTTGTGACTGAGGGAAACATGAAAAACTCCAGTCAGATTGGCCGGTCACGGGGTTTGAACCCGGGACTTTCCCAATACGAGTCACAAACGCTACCGTCTGAACCAACTCGCTCGGTATTTATGATTTTACATACGTACATCCTAATAATAATTAATTAGAAAATGGACCACGTGGAAAACCACGAGATAACTGGCATGTTACATATAAAACTTACACTTGGATGACGTCACCGTATTAATAGAAAGTGCGACCAAATTTCTCAAATTTAAAGCGCATAAACGTTTTACATTATAAAGTGATTCGAAAAATGAGAAATAGCCTATTCTAAACGCTAGTCTAACATGATTTATAGTCTGGATTTTCTATTGTATAAACACATGATATTAAATACAAACCGTTAAAGCCAGTATTTATAGTCCTGACGCTGTTATTTCCGGCGTAACTCCGCCTCTTTGCTTACGTCTTAGAAAGTGAAGGCTATATAAAGTCTATGTAGGTAGTATCATTCGCCAGTTTTGTTCTTACGTTGCCGAGCTACCATACGAGGAATCTATTTGCAACACCGTTAAATATTATCATGTCGTAACTCCTATGATAATAAATCAAACGCAATGTAATTCAGCAAATAATTGAGCGGCAAATAACGTCTTCGTGTGCTTTCTGCGAACGCCAACTAAAGAGCTAAAATGGCGGGCGATTATATTAAGTATTTATCGAGCCTTAAGAAATGAATCAGCGAATCACAAGACGCACACGTTTAAATGTAGCCGACCTGCGACGCAATTGGCTGCCGGAAATTAGAGCGACGGGACTATAGTAGAAATGAACTACGATCGAGAAAGCAAGACTAACAGCGCCCGCAAAGCCGAAAACCCGCACGACAGTGTTCCATACGTCGCGTCGTTGACGTAAAGACTGCTTGTGAGTGTTTCGAGACGCCGAGATTGATCACTCCCGAAGTCCCGAACGTCAAGCAGCCTTGAATCGCCACAGTTGTTTATACCTGACTGAACTTTGGCAACTGTTATATATGTATAAACAATCAAGTAGCCTATTTGAAACATCATCTCTACCTTTCAGTGTATAATAATTCATTCCCCAATCTTTATTTATTAAAAGGCTAGGAATTTTCTTTTCATATGTTTGAGATCAAGTGTGAAATCTCAAGTAAAAAGATATTAACGTTATGTTTTATGTTTCTTAGGAATGCAAATTTATTTGAGAATGTTTTTTTCTATTTATATAACCATAGGTACTATCATATCATAGAACCAGACTATTTTGATAACTGAGATACTGTTCTGTTTTGTCGTTTTGTCTCCTTTAAACTTTTATAAGTTATTTATTTCAATGATGTATGTTATTCAAAGTTACGAAATCTTTCCACGCCGACCAAATGCTATTTCGAGAATGAAGAGCGAGACTCGAAGCGCACGAGAATGACGAGACGAGACTCGAAAGACAAATGCAAAGAACACAGCGAGCGAGAGCGGCAGTTAGTTTTGTTCATCTCCAGTATTTAGGATAAAATGTACTCTTCCATTTTAAGAATTGAAATCGTCAACCTTTAAAAAACCCCATTTCTTATCAATAGTTAGACATATGATATACATTTTAATATACTAGATGAGAGCAAATAGTATTATTCTAATCTACAAGAATTATATAATTATTTATAATAATATTTTAGATAATACTTTGAAAATTGTCTTATCTAGAAATCCCATTACCTAATATCACGTGCCTACTCTTTGCTGGATACTAACTTACAACAAATCATATTTCAAAAGAAATCATGTTAAAATTTCTAGATTAATTTTAACTATTTTAAAGTTATGTCCTGGCTCTGAAACTAGTCAATCAATTCTCACATAGCGACTGTTTTTTTTTTACTTCAAGATTTTACACAACAGAACCATTTTACATTGTTTTTCTTGTCATTACTTTGTGCGATTATTTTGCCAATAAACTTCTGCTTCAAGCTTTGTACGTGCTCTCTTCAATTAAATTATTAATATCATCTCGCCGGGCTTGAAATTACAGCACCTTTCTATGTTCATTTTCCACAGGCTGATTTTCATTTTGACATTTCATTTTCGTGTCAAATATTGAGTACTTTTCCAATACATGTGTTTCATGTTTGATACACGGATAATTCTGAGAGTGTCTGATCAATCATAACATTTGTATATTATAAATTTTGTTTCTGCATACTCCAAAATATGCATTTATCTATTTTTCTCAATACTTTGTACGTAAACTAGAGAATCGTCAAGAGCATCAATTTTGTATTAATGTTGATGAAACGGTTCTGATTAGTATAGAGGTACGTAACAAAATTCAGTTGTTTTTTAAGCAATAGCCTGTCCGACGAAGGTTAGTGAAACCGGCATTATGACTAAGAAAATTTTTATGTTTATGTATTCATAATTTACCACATGACGCCTATCTGTTTAGCATATCTTTATCTTATAAGTAGAGACGAGAATTCCATGCAAATGCATGTTTTTATAGGAAGATAGGACATGGCTCAAACTTAGTAGGGCTACTTATCCATTTCATTACTTTCCGGTTTCAAATATGTGTACTTTTTCGTGCATATTTGTATGTTTTTGCCTTTTTGACGATAAAAACATGCATAATGCATATTTAAGCAATTTTTAGCTTAATCATACATAGGCCTACATTATAATCAGTTTAAATGCATGTTTTAATGATTTTGAGTGGACACCACAGTTTCTCGATTTTTATGTCTCTTATTTTGGAATCAGGAATGAAGAAAGAAAGAACTAAATAACAGAAAAAGATTTATTCCAGTTTGCACCCATAACTTGCGATGTAGAGAATTGACTGACAAGCGCAGAAACCTCACAGAAACCAATTAAAATTATGATGTTAATTATTAACTGTGCAAAAAAGAAGTGAAGTTAAATAAGAAATTTGGAACAAAAATGAAAGTGCATATTTTAACTATTTTCCGCTTGTTCGTGCATTTTCATAGTTTGATAGTACATGAATGCATGCATATTTTGGGATTTTATAGTGCAAGAAATTCTCGTCTCTACTTATAAATATACATTTCTTTTTCTGACCAGCTTTTGTTTTTTAACATTTTAGAATTAATATTTCAGTTTACAGCTCGCTAGCTTCCTTTTTTTCCAAAGAAGGATAATTGTAATGATTTACAGCCATTTTATCAGTAAGATAAGCTTGTCTGTTGGGGATTTTCACACTCCTAGCTGTGGTTACCTCATGCCTCTTTTTGGGTTATTTAGATTTGTTACTAAATTTACATTCAGTAGAATCCCGTGACGAAGTTAACATAACGCCGAGTCCACACCTGTGGAGTAACGGTCAGCGCGTCTGCCCGCGAAACCAGGTGGCCCGGGTTCGAATCCCGGTCGGGGCAAGTTACCTGGTTGAGGTTTTTCACGGGGTTTTCCCTCAACCCAATACGAGCAAATGCTGGGTAACTTTCGGTGCTGGACCCCGGACTCATTTCACCGGCATTATCACCTTCATTTCATTCAGACGCTAAATAACCTAGATGTTGATACAGCGTCGTAAAATAACCCATTAAAAAAACATAACGCCGAGACTGCGTCTAGGTTCCTAGGACAGTACGGGCAATCCAAAATATACTTAAAGGCTCATTCACAATGAAAATTAAACATAACGTAAGCGTTAACTTAAGAATATAAACGCTACGGTAAAATCAAGAAGTCATACCATCATTCACGATGGGAACATAACATAACCGCAAACATACTTGGTAACCATGGAAACATAACAACGACGCCATTTCCTCATATTCTCTCGTATACTTCAGCGCTCCACGATTGTGTTTTGTTTGCAAATCACGTAAGCATAAGCATGAAAGTTTGGAGTTTGCAAACTTTCATGTTAACGTCTTACGGTAATGTTTATGTCAGTGCTTATGTGAATCATTGTGAATGATCCCATTTGGTAGCCTGGGCGCAAACTTCTGTGTTTATGTTACGGTTATGTTTAATTTTCATTGTGAATGGGCCTTAACTGTTGAGAATGCCGTGACGGGTGGTTAAACAAGTTGACAAATTATTATAGTGATAGCAATAGTCCACCGCTGTGGAGGAACGGTTATCATGCCTGACAGTGAATCCAGCGGGCCCGGGTTCAAACCCTGGTTGGTACAAGTTACCGTGTTCAGTTTTTTTCCCTCAACTCGTTATGAGCAAATGCTGGGTAACTTTCGGCGCTGGACCTTGGACTCATTTCGCTGGCATTATCACCTTCATCTCATTCAGATGCTAGATAAAAATAGCAGTTGATAAAGCATCGTAAAATAATTAATTAAAAAGTATGCCTAATAGCAATAATTTTTTACTTGTGAATATTATGTGGTACACATTTGAAGGTACACTTTTGAAGTTCTTTCATGGGTCCGCCTAAAAGAAGCGTAGAACAACACATTCTTTCTCTGTTCTGTTTAGAATATTACTACTTTTACTCCAAAATATCTGAGAATTCGCTTGAAATATCTTACAACGTTACGGAATCAACATCAGGCCTTTTTCCTTATTATCCATTCTTCATCACCGTACCTCTTTCTATTCATCCTCTTTCACCGTGTCAGTTTGTCGCCTATGGAACTCCTTACCTCGTCATATCAGGGATTGCCAAACAGTTAATCTATTTAAATTAAAAATTAAGAATTACATACTTTTACATGAAATTGATTTGTGAGCGTTAGCCGATTTTTATAGTTTATGCTGTGTGTTTGTATAAAAATTGTCATTTAGGCCTATCACAAAATAGAATCAGGATATGAATTACTTAATTATGTATCATGTTTAGTTAATATTTCATTATAGCCCATGTAAGCTTGTTAATGTGCATGAAAATGATTTTTATATTTAAGTATAACTATTAATATTACATACGAAACCAAACACACCTCAAAGACACAGCAAAGACGGCCGACAAGCTGAAGAAGAAATGGGCAGGACACGTGATGCGACTCAACGCGAACCGGTGGACACACATACTTACGACATGGGACCCAAGGATTGGCAAACGGAACGCTGGAAGACAGAAGACAAGATGGGCAGACGAACTTAGAGCAAGATTCGGCCATCTATGGTCAAGAACAGCGAAAGACCGACAACAATGGAAGCTCATCACTAGACCTCGGACTTTTAGGTCCTAAAAATCTTAAATTAGGTACCTAAAATAGGTTCTATCACAAATCAAAATAGGTTCTAAAATTACAAAAATAGGTGAACAAAAAATGACATTATTTCATTTCCCATTACATATTAGCCAAAACATTTGACATTATTTCATTGTACATGTCCATAATTAGAGCCAGAGTAAACAACTAACACCTTTTCTAAGTTTTCCATTGAGAAACTGCATCGCTTCTCGGATAAAACCATCTTATATGCCGAAAATGAGCGTTCCACATCAACTGATGACACCAGAGCATATTTAAATGTTGGTATTAAATGCAAGGGAACAGCACATTCATTTCCAGGTGTTTTGCCAGCCAAGATGTCAGCAACTGTGCAGAGAACTGTCAATCCTGGGTTTTTTTGAAGCACTGATTTGAGTTTTTCAGAATTTTTTTCACCAACATAACCAGGAACCAAGTTGATTTTTTCTGTCACCTCTTCCATCAATCCCAGTTGCGTGTAGACCGGTTTGCCTGAAGACTCTAGAGCATTAATAATGGGGACCAGAAATACATAATGTGATTTGATGAATGCAATATCCCGGGCAATTGTTGGGTCCTGCAGAAGTTTTTTAGCTGAAGTAATGCTCACTGCATCCTCCCCCAGTTTCAAAACAAAGTTCCTAATGTCCTCCAAATGCTTGCTGTAATATTCCACGGCCTGTAACCATGTTCCCCATCGGGTAAGAATAGGTTCTGGTGGAAGTGGCACATTGGGAAATTGCTCTCGAAATAATTGAATCCTCGTAGATGCTGCGATTGTTGTCAAGGAACGACTGGCATACAGAATTACACAGCGTTTCCATATTACCAACTGTAGAAATTGGAAAATGTAAAATTAGGTAAAAATAGTTTCTAACGTGAAATTAGGTATTTTAGGTTGTATAGGACCACCATTTTCGAACATACATTTCCATAATTCGTATATATACAACTTTTCTTTTATATATCATGAGGAACAAAATAGGTTTTTACTCAAAATCCGAGGTCTACTCATCACAAAGTGACTTGCAACCCAAACAGTGACTAGTGAACAGTGGACCGCTCAACTATGGCATTACAAAAGTGACCATCATTCCCGGAGTGGCTAACCGGGAACTGCTTGACAAGCCACCCTGCATAGTCAGGAGGCCCTGGCCCTTCATGCAATTTCGTGGCTAATTCTAATTGAAGAGTCCACTGCAAGAATGATGGATGTCACTTTCTTGTCGAAAATTAACCAAGACTGTCAATGCATAGCTTAAGACATATACAGGGTGTTTAAAAATACGGGGCATAATTTCAGGTATGTATTTCCCACATGTAGACAATCAAAATAGTTGATTACAACATGTGTCCGGAAATGCTTTATTTCCGAGTTATGGCCTTCAAAACATTGAAATTCACCGGAACGTTTTTCTTTCCGCAGGTCGTTGCCGTCAAAGGAGACATTAAGAGGGCACTCTGACAGTTCATTCCGAGGCGAAGGTTACATTCAGTGTTGTGTAGGCGTTAGACTGTGCGACATGTATTCAAATCAAGAGCTGGCAGAGATACACTTCATGTACGGTAAGGCGGACGGCAATGCTGCGCTGGCTCGTCGTTTGTACCAGGAGAGGTACCCACAGCGACAATGTCCAGATTGGAAGACATTTGTACGTCCCCATTACCGTCTGTGCGAGTATGGAAAATTTAATTCTCCTGGTTCGGGAAGGGGACGACAAAGATCTACAACTCCAGAAGTACAGGAGGAGATTCTGGAGGCTGTGAATATGACTCCTTCTATCAGCACACGAAGGGTAGCGTTGCAAGTCAATGTTCCTCATACGACTGTCTGGAGACTGTTGAAAGAGTATTAATTGTATCCTTATCATTTGCAACATGTACAGGCCCTGTCACCAGCAGATTACCCTGCACGAGTTAGGTTCTGTCAGTGGTTCTTGCAGCAGTGTGGTGTAAATCCGAACTTTCCTGCCTTAGTATTATTTACAGATGAAGCACAGTTCACACGAGATGGCATAACAAATTTCCACAATCAGCATGTATGGGCGTATGAAAACCCACGTGCAATTGTTCCATCTCATCACCAGGTGCGGTTCTCCCTCAACATGTGGGCCGGTATCATTGGTGATCGATTAGTTGGACCCCATGTACTTGTAAACAGACTTACGGGGCAGGCGTACACAAACTTCCTGGAAAACACCATACCTCATGTTTGAGAAGACACTCCACTGATCAATCGTCAACACATTCACTTCTTGCATGATGGCGCTCCTGCACACTTCAGTCGTACGGCTCGCCGGTACTTGGATCGAAGGTTTCCTGATCGATGGATAGGTAGAGGTGGCCCAATTGCTTGGCCTCCACGGTCACCTGATCTGAACCCTCTCGATTTCTACTTGTGGGGCCATTTAAAATCATTGGTTTATTCGTCTCCGGTGCCTGATTTGGAATCCCTTCGGAATCGAATTGTGGCATGTTCTGAGGACATACGCAATACTCCTGGACTTTGGGCATTTCCGGACACATGTTGTAATGAACTATTTTGATTGTCTACATGTGGGAAATACATACCTGAAATTATGCCCTGTATTTTTTAAACACCCTGTAGAATGTACATAGAGAGTTGTATGGTATTATCACTGATAGTCATTGTCCAGTAATGATCGGAAAATCGCAGTTAAGCTTTGAGCGCTAAGCATTTCAAACTTTCAATTGCTTCTCCTGCAAAATGTATTCCAAATGACATCCATCATTCTTGCAGTGGACTCTTCAATTCTAATTAATATTACTATTTTTGTCAATGTTTCATTGTCTATTTCACTTCTGGTAGTGTGGAAGAGAAGGCCTCATGGCCTTAACTCGACCAGAATAAATAAAATAAATAGATAAGTTTGATAAATAAATAAATCTTTCCCCTGGTGTTCATTGTTATCCGTAAACCATACATTTCAATAAAATTAGAAGTGAGGCAAACACGAAAGGGCTGATCATTGCTAACAACAATGTAGTAGTATGTGTTTAATGAAACATTTGAATCACTGGACGTGCTCAACGTTCCGTTTAATCCAAGAGACGTTCTGAGCACCAACCACACTGCGTCTGGAACAAGTGCCACTTACGGAATATGAAAGCTGTCACTGGAATCTGACCTCTCCAGGGACGGCTGCATTTTTACATTAAAATGAATTCTCGTTTATAAATAGAACGGAAATGCTTTTGATGGTTTAGCGGTCGACATCTGAAATTGAATATTGTAATGTGGTTACAATTCCATTTCCTGAAGAATATCCTGGGCCAAAGCGGTGTGAGCAATGTGCCATTCCCGGAATATCATACTATCGTGGGAACCCCTCAACCCTACCTATCTACAGTAATTGGTTCTCATGACAACCAATTGAAATGGTTGCGTCCTAAACAGAGGGCGCTGGATCTAGCTGCTGTTGAGCAGTCACTCGGTATAATTTTATAAAAAGGCCGTTATTCGATTCTCGTTCCGGAATGAGCGATAATATGACTATAGTGGCATTCCTTTCTATGAAGTAATGAAAATTCAATTAGACCGTCTCTGCTTATCTGTATTACAATTATAATTTAATGACGTCTTACATTAATGTTTTCGGTACCTCAGTGTACCAGTGTATGTTAGGAGAAAATCCACAAACGATTAGGGAAAACACGGAAATTTTACTTGAAGCAAGTAAAGCGATCGGTTTGGAAGTAAATCCCGAAAAGACAAAGTATATGATGAATATTGTACGAAATGGAAATATAAAAATTGGAGATTTATCCTTCGAAGGGGTGGAAAAATTCAAATATCTTGGAGCAACAGTAACAAATATAAATGACACTCGCAAGGAAATTAAACGCAGAATAAATATGGGAAATGCGTGTTTATTATTCGGTTGAGAAGCTTTTATCATCTAGTCTGCTGTCAAAAAATCTGAAAGTTAGAATTTATAAAACAGTTATATTACCGGTTGTTCTGTATGGTTGTGAAACTTGGACTCTCACTCTGAGAGAGGAACATAGGCTAAGGGTGTTTGAGAATAAGGTGCTTAGGAAAATATTTGGGGCTAAGCGGGATGAAGTTACAGGAGGATGGAGAAAGTTACACAACGCAGAACTGCACGCATTGTATTCTTCACCTGATATAATTAGGAACATTAAATCCAGACGTTTGAGATGGGCAGGGCATGTAGCACGTATGGACGAATCAAGAAATGAATATAGAGTGTTAGTTGGGAGACCGGAGGGAAAAAGACCTTTGGGGAGGCCGAGACGTAGATGGGAAGATAATATTAAAATGGATTTGAGGGAGGTGGGATATGATGATAGAGACTGGATTAATCTTGCACAGGATAGGGACCGATGGCGGGCTTATATGAGGGCGACAATGAACCTTCGGGTTTCTTAAAAGCCATTTGTAAGTAAGTAAGTAAGTGTACCATTTTCAGATGTATTGTTCGCAGAAAGCAAGGCTTGACTGGAGCCCGGGGAGTGATAAACAACAACCAAATGATATTGTAAGTTAAAACATAAGAAGTGATTTAGTCAACTCAAGCACAAAACATCCATCAAAGTGTACGTTACGAATATTCTAAATTTCAAGTGCTCCAATACTAAATGTGTGTTTATCATCGAACAAACAATGCAAAGAATCTTCAAGATTATTTATGCTCAACAATACAGTGCAATTAAGGTAACGACTAGTTGCCCCAACGAACAGTCACGATAAACATAATAAAATTCACAGTGTTAAATATTTAAATAACGTCATAGAACAATGACCACATGTTTTTAATTGATCTTAATTGGTTGTTTTAACAATCGATAGTATATAAGTGTTTCATGGTCCATATAACCACTGTAAACATTTATATGGGTATCACACACACACACACACACTATCCAAGACCACAACATATGTACCTATTGGCCAGGTTTACATTTAAATTTAGTATCATAAATACATCTGAAGATGGTACACTGAGGTACCGAAAACGTTAATGTAAGAAATCAATAAATTATAATTGTAATACAGATAAGCAGAGACGATCTAATTGAATTTTCATTACTTATTAGTCAGCTTATCGGAACAATCAATACAAGATGAAACTATTCCTTTCTATGTACATGCTGCGTGAAGTAAGAAAATAAGGTGGAAACAGTTAAATATTAATACAAATTTTCAAGCGTAGATGTTTAAGCATTGTATGGATGGATAACTTTTATTAGCTGTGTGAAGTGTGAGAAGTGTGAGACTTTTAGGCCATTCTAGAGTTCAGAGTGCGAGATAGTTTAGCTTAATTATTACGATGTTATAACTACAAATTGTAAAAAGTAAGGTATTACATTCATAAAATTGTGAACTAAAAATTGAAGGTTCTACATACCAAGCGCTCTGATCACTGAGCTACGCCGAATTCAATCCACAGCACCGGATCGAATTCTCCTCCTTCAATGTTTTCCTTTATGGCCTGACTCCATGTTAAGCATATACAGAGTGATTTATATAGAACTGACACATTTCTTTCTTTAATTATTCCCTTGGAAATTCATTCAATGACCCAATTTTAGCACCAAATTAAGCAGAATGTTCTGGAGTTTCGATTCCTTGTCACTAGATGCGCAGATTTTTATGTTTTATTCCTATTGTTGGCAGCTGTTTTCGACATTTTGTGTCAACGTGAAAATGCAGTACACATTAAATCAACGACTCTTTATGTGAACTCACAGAACTCACGCCATTGGGCCATCGAAAATCCACATGTCATCCATGAAGCACCTATGCACCCGGTTAAAATCGGAGTTTGGAGCGCAATATCCGCACAGAGAATAGTGGGGCCAATTTTTTTTTAACCAGACTGTGAACACTGCAGAGTACCGACTGATTTTCATAGAGTTTGTTGAGCAACTGGACGATGTAGAGCTGAGTCAAGGATATTTTCAGCAAGATGGCGCTACATGCCATACCTCAAATGAATCCATGGAACTAATTGCAAATTTCTTTGACGACCGAATAATTTCCAGGAACCTGTGGCCACCGAGATTTCCGGATTTGACAACGCCGGACTTCTTTCTATGGGGTTACTTAAAAGACAGGATTTACGCCACACGTCCCCAGACATTGGACGATCTGAAGCACAACATCACACAGGAGATTCAAGCTATTGACAACAGAGTCCTCCAACGAGTGGCCAGTAACATGCAACGACGTGTTGAGTTGTGCCTTATGCAGGATGGAGGACATTTTCAACATTTGCTATAGAGGTAAATAATCTCCCAAAATTCCTCTACATTTTAGGTATAATAAGTTGTCGCTAGCACAATTCGTTTTGAAACAATTAATGAAAGAAATGTGTCAGTTCTATATAAGACGTATATGTCCAATGTCAACTGCCATTATATTAAGAGCATACTCAGCTGAGTGACTTATTTGGCCGGGATTCCGCAGTTAAGTGCACAGTAATCTGTACAGATATATGCACTGCTAGCTATGAGAATATTATATTTTTTTTTATTAATTTGTTATACAGAATAATATCTGTAATATTGACAATTAATATTTGAGGAGAAAAATTCGCTCCGGCGCCGGGGATCAGTGGTCAGAGCGCTTGGTACGTAGAACCAAGGACCCGG
This sequence comes from Periplaneta americana, assembly GCF_040183065.1. Taxonomy (NCBI): domain Eukaryota; kingdom Metazoa; phylum Arthropoda; class Insecta; order Blattodea; family Blattidae; genus Periplaneta; species Periplaneta americana. Next base: position 127,903,517 of record NC_091130.1, on the reverse strand, counting down.
GTTCGATCCCCGGCGCCGGAGCGAATTTTTCTCCTCGAATATTAATTGTCAATATTACAGATATTATTCTGTATGACAAATTAATAAAAAAAAATTTATAATATAAAAATTGAAGATTTTTTAAAGAACCATAGTCCAAAAAAAATGCAAATTTGAGATATTAAGCGTGTGGTGAGCGTATTGTAGCGGCTATCTGCTGAGTTAATTACAGTAGACTCTTGCTAATCCGGCCATTCATTGCACAGATGGGTGCCGGATTATCGAGAGTGCCGAATTACCGAGAGTGCTTAAAATTATCATTCAACGCAATGTTATAAGCTGCGCCAATCACTCCACCTGCATTTGTAAATCGAAACTAGAACATTCCATGCGTGGCTGCGTGGCTGCGTGGCAGGCATTTGTCTTGATATAACTAAGTTTCAATTTTCAATAGATAAAAGGTACAGTACACACACACGACTTTTGAATTAAATTTCTTTAAGCTTGATCAAGAATTATTTTAAAAATTAATAAACAAACAAAAAACATTATTTACTGGTACTGTTTCTGGTTGCAATATATGACCAAATACTTTTCAAGATTCTCGACTGAGAAGTTTTTTCTGTTGTCTCTCAAAAATACGAAGGACGAAAAGGTTCTTTTGACAGCACTTGACGTCATAGGTGCGAATTTCATCGCTGCCACTGCAGCAGATACCCACGGTAACTGGCAATTGAAGCTTTCCCTGGAGAATAGAGCACACATTTTTCATTTTTTCAAATCCTGGATTCCTCTGCAATACTTTCTTCAGTTTTAATGTGACTGCTTCACCCACGGGTCCTGGTACTTGTTTCTGTAGAAGCGAGTCAATGACACAATTGCGTCTTTCAGTTGTAGTGATGAAGATTCCAAGTACTAAATATATTTTGGAAGGTTACTGAAATGTGCCTTTAGAAAAGCAAGGGAGCCAGATTTTGCCTTAGGGATTGAGGCAGCCTCCTTCACGTCGAGAGTGTTCCTTCCTCCCCCCTCCTCTCTCTCTCTCTCTCTCTCTCTCGAAATGTATTTATATTTCTCTCAAAATAAAAAAAAAATCAATATATAACGCAGTAAATATAGGATAACGCTTATGAACAATGAATTAGGTTTTTTTTAGATACTAAGGTCCAATTTAGGAAAGCAAGGAAAAAAAAATAGGTAAAAACCTACAAATCCAGTACCTAATAATAATAATTTATTATTATTATTATTATTAATTATTATTATCATTAATTTTATTTATTATTATTATTACCATTATTATTATTATTATTATTATTATTATTATTATTATTATTATTATTATTTATATTACATTTTTATGGTATATATTAGAATTTTATTGCATTATTTTGATATATTACGTTATATCGACTTCTTAATAATCATCATTATAATCACCACCACCACTACCAACAACAATAATAACAAAAAGAAACTTTTTTTTTCAAGAACTGCATATCTTGGTCACTTTCCTCCTCTCTTTTGTGTAAATTTTGAATTAACACCATAAATTAAAAAATTGGCATTATTCTCGAATTTCTGGTAATATGGCCTGCTTAAGATAACGCAAGGATGTCAAAGCGCCTGCACTTCGTGCTCTCACGAACCCGCACAACATTTCCTTAAGAGCGGTGATTGCACTTTATTTCGCTGAAAAGTGAACCTTGTTGGCTTTGTATTGCTTGCAGTATTAGCACGTAATATACGCGCTTTGACATTCTTGAATAACAAAACCAATACAAGACCAGGACATGCATCCGCTCCATTTCCTTTCAAACCAAATTCGTTTAACTTGTAATCGGATATGCTATCGCGATATAAATTAAAGATTTATGAAATTTTGTTAGGAAACATAAAGTAAAACGTTAACGTAAACATTTATTTATGTGCTTGAACAAGAAGACAACCTGTAAGAAGTCCTTGACCTACATATCGATGATGTTGAACAGCAACCTCGTATGTCAAAATATTCATTTTTACAGTAGAGCTAAAAAAGCATTTTAATATCTTGATAACGAACAAATAAGACGGTATTTAAATATCTTCGTGTAAAGTTTGTATCCAAGATTATGTTTGCAGAAAATTCGGAAAGACGTTTTCTTTTTGTAGGGATGAAGTGAAATTATTTTTTTTTCTGTTCAACACCATCGATATAGCGACCATTTAAAAATTATTTCAGTATTCTTCAAATAACTAACTGGAAAACCGTTTTTCTTGATCTACGTAAACAAATTTTTTGGTCCTATAGAATTATCTGTTACGGTTACGATTGGTTATTAATGGAGAAAAATTCGCTTCGGCGCCGGGGATCGGACAAGGGACCCCCAGTTCTACGCACTGGGCGCTCTAACCACTGAGTTACACCGAGGCTCAGCACCGGATCGAATTTTTCTCTTTCGGTATTTTCCCTTAGTGGCCTTACTCCATGTTCGACATTACTGTATATTGACACTTGTATTAAGTCAACAGTCAACACACTCATTTGAGTGACTTGGTGGCCGGGATTCCACAGTATATATGCACTATTGGCGAATGATCTACGCAAAGATTTTTTTATCCTGCAGAATTATCTGTTATGGTTAATATTAGTTATTAATGGAGAACAAATTCGCTCAGTGGTTAGAGCGTAGAACGTAGAACTGGGGGTCCAGGGTTCGATCCCCGTGCCGGAGCGAATTTTTCTCCATTAAGAACCAAAGTTTTCCTGGAACCACATTGCGAACTCAGCAGCCAAGAGCTTTCATAACTAACAATTACTATAATAATAATAATAATAATAATAATAATAATAATAACATACCTCTGACTGAGGTTCTGGATGATATGTACATCTATTATCAGGCAGTACATCTCACTTGACGATATGTCAGAGGAAGAACAATTGTTTGTATGCATCTGAAGTCTGATTAGTGTAATATGTAGCTTATCGGCGATGTATGAATTGGAGGGGGAAAGGAACCGGCCACTCTACCCCATTATCTCCTGGCCTAGTTGCTTCATGAGTGATGCCTTATTGGTGTTACTTATGAGTAGAGCCCGGATGTTTGGCAAAATGCCTTTTTACTGAGTGGAAGTAAATTATTATAGATATAAATGCGATTTGGAGTAAATCAAAGTGATAGGGCCAATTTTTATTTTACCTATTTTAGGTGATTCTTACTAATAAATGATTTTTTTGTCATTTTAAAGAATTATTTCTTATTTATTTGCAATTTTCTAATTAATTGTAATGTAATGTGTATCATCAGCTTCTTGTCTATGCAGATGACGTGAATATGTTAGGAGAAAATACACAAACGATTAGGGAAAACACGGAAATATTACTTGAAGCAAATAAAGCGATCGGTTTGGAAGTAAATCCCGAAAAGACAAAGTATATGATTATGTCTCATGACCAGAATATTGTACGAAATGGAAATATAAAAATTGGAGATTTATCCTTCGAAGGGGTGGAAAAATTCAAATATCTTGGAGCAACAGTAACAAATATAAATGACACTCGGGAGGAAATTAAACGCAGAATAAACATGGGAAATGCGTGTTATTATTCGGTTGAGAAGCTCTTATCATCCAGTCTGCTGTCCAAAAATCTGAAAGTTAGAATTTATAAAACAGTTATATTACCGGTTGTTCTGTATGGTTGTGAAACTTGGACTCTCACTCTGAGAGAGGAACATAGGTTAAGGGTGTTTGAGAATAAGGTGCTTAGGAAAATATTTGGGGCTAAGCGGGATGGAGTTACAGGAGAATGGAGAAAGTTACACAACGCAGAAGTGCACGCATTGTATTCTTCACCTGACATAATTAGGAACTTAAAATCCAGACGTTTGAGATGGGCAGGGCATGTAGCACGTATGGGCGAATCCAGAAATGCATATAGAGTGTTAGTTGGGAGACCGGAAGGAAAAATACCTTTAGGGAGGCTGAGACGTAGATGGGAGGATAATATTAAAATGGATTTGAGGGAGGTGGGGTATGATTATAGAGACTGGATTAATCTTGCACAGGATAGGGACCGATGGCGGGCTTATGTGAGGGCGACAATGAACCTTCGGGTTCCTTAAAAGCCATTTGTAAGTAAGTAAGTAAGTAATGTGTATGACTAACTTTACTAACAATAGTAAATAAAAGTAATTTATTTCCTGCTTAATCTGCTAATAATCGTGCTTTAATACTGTTGGTGTAATACGAATAATATCGACAATCCACAGTTACAAATATAATATTGTCATGTCTTCACGGTACCAACAATCAGCTTTATAATTTTAAATATTAAGCTCGTCTTCACAGAAGTTGTCACGTAGCATTTCCAATTGTTTGCTTTCATATTTTCAAATCTTAGTGTTACAATTTTGCGCTACACGAGTTTATTATTGTAGGAGAAAGAAATCTGAGTGAAGAACAGTCAGTTATTGTTGGGTGACAGAAGGTATAAGATCGGTTAGCTAGAAGGCCTAAATTCAGTAAACCATTGAAAAGTAAACTTCATGCTTACTTTAGTGAATCTGGTTCCCATGTGTTTTCAACCGATGGAACAGTTTTGTTATGTAAGGTTTGTGAAAAGATAGTTAATCACGAAAAAAATATTTAATAAGTAGAGAGAGGAATTTAGGTAAAAAACTATTTTTTCCTTGATACATACAAGCTTCAGATTTAATATTTACATTTTTCATGGAAATATAAGTATAAATAAAGGGGTTTTATAGTGCCTACAAATGCCTATTTCGACATTAGTACCTATTTTTAAGCTGTTTTTTTATTTTTGCATCACTTTTCGTAACTGTTTCGTATCGTTTACATTCCAAGACAGATAACAACAACTCCTTCCTAGCAGTGAACGACACAATAGAGAAATACCTCCAGGTCACTCCTTCTCATTCTTACAATCTTTCAATCCAAAACTTCCAACTTTCAGTCGGCCTGGGTAGCGTATTTGGTATAGCGCTGCCCTTCTGTGCTCGACATGTACTTACTGACATGTAAAAGAACTTCTGCGGGACAAATTATTATTATTATTATTATTATTATTATTATTATTATTATTATTATTATATCTTCCCCTGTTTGTCAGCAATTTAAGACAACTCGCTGGGTTGTACCCGAATAAGCATTCTCTTACATCCCAAGACAGATAACAACCCCTTTTTTCTCACCATTTGTAAGTATAGCAGTGAGCGACACAATACCCACAATAGGTGCTGATCATCTACTGTGAAGCAGACTATGGAAATGTGATTGGTGAATGAAAAACACTAACTTAAAGACAGAATGTCTTCATTTTGTGTACGCATGTGTACCCTTGTAAAATGTGAAATTTGTGGAAGTTTATTTTAATCCTAGAATTTTGCGTTAAATGAATGTTGAATTTTATATTAGTGACATTCTTTAACAGAAAAATCCTATTTTTATTTTATAGAGCCTAAATAAAGGAGTTTAAGAGCCTATTTTAGGCGCCTAAAATGCAACTTTTTAGGGCCTAAAATTCCGCTCTTTATTTATAAGTCAACATGTGTCACATACGAAGTAAATATGTGAGTTAAGTTCACATAATTTAAATTTATTGCTAAGATAACTTATATATTATGCCTTTTTAAAATTTATAATGCCTTTTTCAAGGATTATTGTGCCTTTTTTTTTTTTACGTATTTATTGCCTTTTTTCCCTCGGTTCACTATTAGGATTATGTTTAATTATACAAACTGCTACAGGATTATTTCTAGCAATACATTATTGTCCAAATATTGAAATAGCATTTTCAAGAACTGCTCATATTTGCCGTGACGTAAATTGGATTGAAGATACACCTGCTAAGTGTAACGAGAAAATAGCAAGATCAACTGATGCTCCAGCACGAGCAATTATTTTAACCGTTATAAAATGATGAAAGAGTAATGGAACGGAGAAAAATTCTCTCCGGCGCCGGGATTTGAACCCGGATTTTCAGCTCTACGTGCTGATGCTTTATCCACTAAGCCACACCGGATACAACTCCGGCGTCGGACAGAATTGTCTCTGATTGAGTTCCAACTCTTGGGTTCCCTCTAGTGGCCGCCCTCTGCACTACGTCATAGATGTCTATGAACATAGGACCGAAGTCCACACATGTGATGAGGTGCACTCGTTATGAGTGACTAGTTGGTCGGGATCCGACGGAATAAGCGCCGTCTTAAATCACGATGATGACGCAGAATATCTGCATGGAAATATCATATGTACTTCGGTACATTGAAATAATATATATACATTATAAAATGCCTAAACATCCGGGCTCTACTTATGTGGTTCAAACTTGTCTTGGACAATCGACTAAACAACAACAATAATAATACATTAGCAGTAGCAGTAGTAACTATTTATTTATTTATTTATTTATTTATTTATTTATTTATTTATTTATTGAACGAAAAGCTGATGATGTATAATAACAGTTCTCATAGTTTTCTGGCATATCCTGTAATTATAGGATTTACCGGCTTTCTTAAGGATTCGTGTGGAGAGTGAGAAGCATAATTAAGGAGTGGAATTGTTTTGGAACAGACACAGCAGTACTTAATGGCAGCGCTTCTCAGCCAATAAGGCACGCAGTGGCTCATGGCTCGTTACGGGCGACACTTGCAGTGGCTGTGCTGACACGTCCATCCGTCGTACTTTATTGTCCATAATTGAGTAGTAACGCTCTGACATGATGATGGGCCTCTTAAAGTCCTTTTGACAGTTGACGTCTGTTAAATGTGAAATCAGTAGGAGGATACAGACAGCCTTTTCGTGGGACACTCTAGCCCATCGCATCCTCTTTTGTATTGTTTCTATAGGGGAGAAGGAAGCGCTTTCTAAATTGTGCTCCTAGACACTGCTCTAAGCGAACTTAGCTTGTTTTTTTCACTGTGTTAAAGTGCTCATAAAATGTTTTTCATATCTACAGATTATCCGCAAGTCATGTAATTACCACCTTTGTTCCCATGCATATATATACGTGTACGCTGAACTACATTTTTTATATTCACTCTAAGCGAGTTTTAAACAAAAAATTAGCTGTTTTCAGTGGAGCAGCGATCTATAGTTCTCTGTAGTTTTTTTTAGTAGGTTACTAGCTGAAAGCACCCGGCGTTGCCAGGGTTTTCCTTCCTGCTTCTATTTTTAATTAAACTGGTTATTAAATTTTCGGAAATCTCGCAAACCTAACTATACACAACCAAAACGAATTGTCTTTACTAAGCTTTCCTCGCCCATAAAGATGAATCTTTACTTAACGTCACTTACATGAATTAATGAACTCCTTAGCCAAATGCCTGCCAGGGTTAACTCAATTTAAAACAGTTGTAAATCGCGCACCGAAAAGAAAACATTTCATCATGTGCCTGACGTTAAACTGTTGTTTTAAATTTGTTTGTTTATTTATTTATTATTTATTTATTTGTTTTTATTTATTTATTTACTTACTTGTTTATGTTATTGATTTATTCTGGTGTAGTTAAGGCCATTAGGCCTTCTCCTCCACACCGCCAGAAATACAAATTAAGTAATAGAAAAGTCAAACTATAAACAAAGTAAAACCCAACGAAAATATAATTCCTTCTCCTTTTTCTGATCAGTTTCAGCATCGAATCAATATATACATATATAATTTAATTTATATTGGAAGATTTTTTTACCTCTTGACCGCTGTACACCCACTTATATCATACCAAGTTTTTTTTATATAACTTGAAACTATATCTCATAAATTCAGAACATATTGTATTAATTCTAATTTTACACACAAAATACAGATACAATATAAACTCGCAATAAGTCATTTTGTAACATAAAGGCTAATATTCTGAGAAACGTATAGGCCTACCGGTATTTTAGAAATTAAGAGATTTTTATTTTAACAACGCTTAACATACTAAATTTGCAACGTGAACAACAATATTTTGAGAATTAATACAATGTTATTTTCAGTGGGCTTATGTACATTCACATACTACATTAGCAACATGACGAAAGTATCATTGAATTGCTTATTGATATGTGTAAAATCATTTTTTTTTTCACTTCCTTGTATAAAATATAGTTGAGGATGTGAAAAACTCGCAGTTTTTAAGTTAATGTCTGCAACTTTGAGCGACTGTCCTTGAGCTTCATTTTAATATGACCATTACAAATGATAGTGACATTGAAATTGCAGTTGCTTAAAATTGAATGAGTATCCTAGCAATACGTGGAATAAAAGCATATCCTTTTATTTTTGCAGTTAATATTGCCAATTCTATTACGTTTCGTATGAGTTTTTCACACCAATTCTTATTCGTGCATAATTTTGGTGGGTAAATATTTCGCAATAGTACTATTGGTTATTCAATATTAAGTAAATTATGTGGTAGCAATCCTTGTAGTTTCAAAGAATATTCTAGAATTCAGTTGTATAAAACAGTTTGCTCACTATCTACAAAACTGCATCGAGGAATTCATAATACGGTCCTGGACTGCGTAAAGATACTTATTGCATAAATTATCTAGTTTTAGCCTTCATGATCTGTAACAACAATGTAATTTAATTTCGTGTTAAAATTTCCATGGCCTCGTGAAAGTCGATGTTGAATACAACAGACAATAATAAAAAAACAATAGACTATACTGTAGAAGATTGCATTTTAGTATTACACATGAATGTTTGACCGTATTTATTTTAATTTTTTATATTTTTAATTAGTTTAACTTCCATTTGCACAATTTTAATGTAGCCTATGTTCTTCTCCTGGTTATGAAGGTTAAATGTGCAAACTTTGGCACATATCGGTCAAAGCGTGTAGATTTGTATAGAGAACACACATACATACACACATACATACATACATACATACATACCCACATTCAATTTTATATATTAAGATTTTACGACGCTTTATCAACATCTTAGGTTATTTAGCGTCTGAATGAGATGAAGGTGATAATGCCGGTGAAATGAGTCCGGGGTCCAACACCGAAAGTTACCCATCATTTGCTCATATTATGTTGAGGGAAAACCCCGGAAAAAACCTCAACCAGGTAACTTGCCCCGACCGGGAATAGAACCCGCGTTACCTGGTTTCGCGGCTAGACGCGCTGACCGTTACTCCACAGGTGTGGACTCTGTAGTTTTTAAATGCAGGTGTGTTATGAGATGAATTAATTGAGGTAATGAATTTAAATGTAACTTATAAAATCGTAAAAGAAAGGTGTAACGAATTAGTATACGAGATAACAGTTATATCAAAATCTGAACGGTTTAAGAACATTAAGTAATTTTAAGTACAGGGACGTCACTTTATTTTTACCAACATTTTTAACATTAACCTGGCTATACTCGGAAACACTGTTTCCCCCTTCCATTACAGGAGTTTGATGTTACTAGTGCAATATGTAAACAAATCATTTTACTAGGTATAGGAGGAGAGAAAAGTAGTGTATCCGTTTATGTTGTAGGGAAATACGATATTACGATTTTCAGTTTGATCATCACTTTAACGGAATTTATCAAAATACAGTAGAGTAGTAACATTTTTTTTTTAAACTCAACATTTCAGGCGGCTATGTTCGTTATGTAATGTCTACTTTATTTAGCATATTAATTATTGATGTTATCATACAATATAGAGAGTGCATTTAAATTGAGGGGGTCATAAGTAAAGGGCTGTAAGTGCACTTAAGTTACTTTTGAGAAAATGGGGTTTAAATATTTAAGCTTTCGTAAAATCGGTGAAATTATTTATTTAAATTTTAATGTGTGATGCGATTAAAATATCCCTTTACCACTAAAATTTTAGATACTTTTGCCTACACTGGATGCACTTAACTCATGTTATTACAAATGTCACTAGCATTCCTTTGCTTCTAGCCACCTCAATTCAATAAAAGCTAATCTGAATTTTTAAACTAGTTGCTGAAAATGGTTGCCGTTCATTACAATGCAGGCTTCAATTCTTTACGCATATTATTAAAAACATTTGAAGCATATTCTCTGAAATTGAATTTATCGTTTCTTGAATATAATTTTTTATTACGATATTATTAATATAGGTTCTTTCTTCTATAGAAAACGCAATCATATTTATGAAACACACTATACACTGCAGTGTTTACTTCACTGCTTGAAGACTTCGAATTCAACAGCGGCCGTAAGTTTGTGTGTCTGACGGGAGCAAGGACATTAGTGAAGGGGTGAGAGTGAAGTACATTCAGAAATGCAGGTACAATAAAAATGCAAGTAAAAATAAAATGATGTCCCTGTACATAAAAACGTCATAGCAACAAATAAGAATTTCGATGGCCTAGATCTATTACCACGTAAACTATGTGATTTTTCCAAAATTTTTCAGGAGAGACATAAAACTGTTTATTATTTCTACATTATATCTATTTGAACTATTGAAAAGCACAATAATCAATATTCTTACTGATTATTGTGTTTTTCAGTGATTCATATACAGGGACATAATTTTATTTTTACTTCAATTTTTATTGTAACTGAGTTTTTTAATGTACTTCACTCCCACCCCCTCTACTAGTAAACTTTCAACCGTTCTTCACACAGAACCAAGCGTATACGGTCAAAGTCGCCTTACGGTCATAGTAAACACAAACAGTACTGAGTTAGTGAGTATAGTACGTTCCAGAAATATATTCGCTTTCAATATTGAATCATATTCTCGCACAGGTACTGTCGTCCATTTGCCTATGTCGCATCCCGGTTTCCCCCACCCACTTCTGCCCGTCCCTTTGTGGCTGGGCTGTCTTAGCTCTTTTCTGAAAATATTAATTTCTGTTAGAATCGGACGTCTACGTAATATTATACAACTGTTTAAAATGACTTAAATAAAAAGGCCTCGTTAAGTAATTAACTGTCACGTGAGTTCCCCCCTTTCTATGACCCTGCGACAAAACCATTTGGACGGACAGTAAATAGCATGTCTGAGTAATTTTATCTTTTCGGATCGGGCAGAAGTGAAGATTGAATTTATAGTACGTAAGGTCTCTTTTATAGAGTAGGTATAGAATTATTTCAACATGAGTTACTAGTACGAAAGACGAAACTGGTAATTGGAATTAGATGCAATAGTCTATAGTGCGATAATATGCACAAAAGAACTAAAACCTGTATAGAAATGAACGACCATCATTTTCAAATATGTGTTTAAATATCCATATCATGATTATTTTTCAATTTAACTTCATTCTCTAATGTGCTGTAGACAGTATAATATACTTACTTACTTACTTACAAATAGCTTTTAAGGAACCCGAAGGTTCATTGCCGTCCTCACATAAGCCCGCCATCGGTCCCTATCCTGTGCAAAATTAATCCAGTCTCTATCATCACACCCCACCTACCTCAAATCCATTTTAATATTATCCTCCCATCTACGTCTCGGCCTCCCTAAAGGTCTTTTTCCCTCCGGTCTCCCAACTAACACTCTATATGCATTTCTGGATTCGCCCATACGTGCTACATGCCCTGCCCATCTCAAACGTCTGGATTTTAAGTTCCTAATCAATGCATAATGAATACGTGCGAATGGACAGCTCAGTTCGAGAGTAAAAACGCTTATTGTTAATACAGTACTGTATTTTGATTAAACAAAAACCTAATGAAAATTATCAAACTCAAAATCGCGATATTTCCTACTTTACGTAAATGGATGAACTACTTTTCATCCCTCCTATACCTAGTAAAGTGATTTGTTTGTATCATCGAACTCCATTCGTGGAAGGGGTTAGCAAACGGTGTTTCCGGTTCACAACCTTTAAGCCAAAGGTATAGGCAGGTTAATATTAGAAATGTTAGTAAAAATAAAATGATGTCCCTGTAGATAGAATGTAGAAATAATAAACAGTTTTATGTCTCACTTGAAAATTTTGGAAAAATCACATACGTGGTTTTAGATCTAGGCCGCCATCGATATTTAAGAATAAATAATATTGAAGTGAGGATGGGCTTAGCTTGGTGGAGGCTAGGAATATGGAAATTGAAAAAGTAGGAAGGGTACCGTAGAGAAGGACATCTATCCCCTTTACGGCATGGAAGAAGACGCGTTCCATGTAGTAGGCTATAGGGTGATCAGATTTTCAAAATAAAAGAACGGGACGTGAATCCATATTTTACCTAACAATTTTTATTACTTGTGTTTATATAATGTCAGTGAGCAATAAGGTCCAGTTTTATCGAAAAAGTCGAAAAATCGAAAGAGAATTGGGAGGACAAATTTAAAAGGTACGCAAAACGCGTCATTGCAAGGAGTTGGGGGCTGTACAAAACTAAATATGTGAGCTCCAAGCCTGTTGGCCACTAGTCTCACTCCGGGTTACGCTGCTTCACTGAAGGAGCTCTAGAAAATTTTGAAGGGGAAGCCGAAGTTGGACGTAACCTCCTAGGTACCACATACGCGAGGAGGACGGAGATTTGATCAAGTGATCACGGAATGGGGTGAGGAGGAGATGGCTGGTGTTTGCCGTTAGGATGGCGAGACGCTGTCATCTGTTGTTCGATGACAAAGCATGTGAAGGCCGTCGGAAGAAGCGCCGTGAAATCTAAATCTGCAAATTGAGAGGTCCCTGTCCTTTCAAATTGCGACTAATTAAGTATATTTAATAGACAATTTATAGGTTCTGAACTACGACATACGTCGTTTACAAGAAAGGGGAATATATATGGGGAAGGGCATATAGGTCCGTGGTCCATTTCTTATAGGGCTCATCCCGACATTTGTCTTACGCCTTAGGAAAACCACGGAATACCTTAGGCAGGATGAGTTGTCTCATATATAAGAGACTAGACAATTTGGCTATTATGTAGGAGGTGATTGTTGTCATGAGCCTTGTTGAATCGTCTCAATTTAGAGACCAGCCATTTGGCTATATGATGGCTCAATTACGAAGAGAGGGGAGAGATGTAATTGTTAATTAATTTAGAGTAATTAGGGAGATTCATGGGGATATGAGTGCAGGTCCGTGGCCCATTTCTTTTAGGGCTCATCCCGACATTTGTCTTAGCGCCTTAGGAAAATCACGGAAACCAGTTTTATTTATTTTAAAGCAATAAATATTACACTGTTTACAATAACTAGACTATATTATGCAAGTGCATAATAGAGTAGCATGGATACTTGGCTTAAGTCATTGTTAACAATTATTTATATTACTAGTCTGGATTAATTAGGTTAACTTATCCGTTTGAAAATACTTCAGATTAATTCTGCAGTGCCTGGGAAAAGAGACACAAGTCAGTTTCCACAAACCTTTTTTGATAATTTATTGACAACTTTCGGAACATCTGCTCGCTTGAAAAAAGAGGCATAAATATTTCTCCCATTACAGTAATTCATACAGAAAAAAATCAAATCGACATAAACCAGTGTAAGCTGTCAATAAATTTTATCATTAAAGGTTTGTGGAAACTGACTTATGTCACTTTTCCCAGGAACTGCAGAATTGGACCTTACATTACTGTATGTCTATGTCATTGTATTCTGAACTTGTTTCATAACAAATTTTTTTGCCTCATATTAACTTTTAACTATTTGACATTCCCCATGAAGATCAACTGTACAATCAGCATCATATTTCTTTGATGAGTGAATTTTCTCTAGAAGTGTTGGCCTTTCCTTCATGCAAGATACATTTTTGAAATTACATTTTGTGATTAACGTGACCTTTATTGAATTCATTACGGTGACATCTGATGGAAACAGGTAGAAATAATCAATGTTTTACGTGATTATTAACTAAAATAAAAGAAAAGTATTTTAACAATAATTTAGGAAAACGGAACACAATTTAAAAAGGGAAATTTGGCGTCCAAGCATATTCTTCTCAGGACAAGGGACAAGGGACAAGAGGCTGACAAAAGGGGAAAATTCAGTTAAAAAGGGGACGTCTGGTCACCCAAATATAGTATTATAATGTCAAGAAACAAACAATACAAGGAAAAAGTGATTAGATAAAATTTTTTTAGTATGAATAGATAAGTAGCATATAAGAAATATGTAGTAAAACTAATATAAGAGAGTTAAAATAATTAGGCAATTTTTTAATGATAGTGAAGCTGAAATGGGAAGAGAAAGTTAAAATTTAATGGTGTATTAAATTGATCTTGTAGTGTGCGTGTTTTTTCCTGCTTAGATAATAAGGGGTGTGGTTATGGATATGTTTAGGAGAGGGGTTGTGTTTAGGTAGTAGCTAATTGAATGTGTTATGTTTAAAAAAAGTACATTGAACTAGTTTTTAGGGTAATGTAAGACTTACATAGGTGAATAAAATTGTAAAGTAAGGCAGATCTGGGGAAATACAAAATTGTAACAGATCTGTCTTACAGATATAAATTATTGTTAATTTAACGACGCTCGTAACTGCAGAGGTTATATCAGCGTCGCCGGTGTCCCGGAATTTTGTCCCGCAGAAGTTGTTTTACACGCCAGTAAATCTACTGACATGAGCCTGTCGTATTTAAACACACTTAAATGCCATAGACCTAGGCCGAGATCGAACCCGCAACCTCGAGCATAGAAAGCCAGCGCTATACAAACTACGCTACCGAGGCCGACTCTTACAGATATAGTACTCGTATATGATGGATGAATAAATATATCATATCATGACAAATTCAAGTGTATATCATTTGAGAGGTCTATCGATTGGGCTTTTCCATTGCTATTGTTCTCGTCATATTAGAGGCCGGGTGGAACATAAGATTAACATAGAGATATAAAATACGCTAATACCATTTTAGACGATAAAGAGAGAAAGAAAGCACCACTCTAGATTTGCTCATTCAGCTTACATACTCTCAAATCGTTGAGTATGAATGTCTCATTGTCTGCTTCCCGCTGAAAGAACGATTAATAGAAAATAAATTTTATGAAACCCTCAGCTTTTATGGCAATTGAAAACACTGCCTTTATCTGGAACTGAACCGAGTTCTTGCAGCCCGCGATACGTTACAATAACGAGAGATTTCAAGACATAATTATGTATTCTTAAAAACAAACTAGTGTTAATTTGCTACTCATACTAGCTTACGAATTGACTGCTAACAATGCTTGGAGGCTTTTGGAATGTTACACTGTTCGATATTGAATAGCACCACTGAGTACGTAATACATCTTCTGCCTTCTGTACGCAACGTTCATGACAACTCCTTTAGGTTGTAACAAGTAAGGCGTTAAATCAAAGAAACGAACAATGGCCGTGTCTTGCTAATGAGCTGTGAATTATTCACCAGGAGGCTGGCCACAGGCTCCACGCACACTCAATCACACATGCAACTCATTAGAGCCCGTACGCAGCAGAACAATACGCACCCGCGTGAGGAATTGACTCTCTTGCAAGCGAGGAATATGTAATCTGCAGAATAATCAGCACAAAGCTCGCCCTTGCACGCTCAAATATCGGCAGTGCTCTTCGGTTTGAACGCAGTTCTGAGCTGTAATTGAGAACCATGCTCACGCATGCACTTGCCGTTACAATAGACAACAAAATAGGGTCGGGACCGAGAGTACTTACTTATGGTAATTGTGTACAAAATAGAACGAATTGATTTGTAAGTGCCGGTTTCACCAACCGTAATCAAGATTTCTTGACGAATATCAAATGTTTAAAAACTGTTAAAGAGGTTATTTTCCGAAGCAGATTGTTTTGGGTAATCCACCATATCCTGGAACTTAACATCTGCAACGTTTTGGAACTGCATACAGGTTCCATTTCCAGGACAAATAGGCACGATCTGAAGAGTCACCTTCTCTGTTGAGCACTGTTATGCCTGGCTACTCCGGACAACTAGCCGTACGCATAATGAATCCAACAGAATTGGTGACTCTTCAGATAGTACTGTTTTGTTCTGAAGATGAAGCCTGTAGACTATGCAGTTCTGAAACGTTGCAGATTTTATATACAGAGTGTCCCATTTATTTTGTGCATCTATTATAACTTTTTTGTTTGGATAGGTATTGGAATTTTTGTTTTTGAGCGTTATGAACGAGGGGCTAACATGAGTGTGGGGATTTGGTGCATGTAACTACATTATGGTACAAGATACACGTGACGTCATCAATTTTTCAAATAGCACTACATACTTTAATCATTTTACATTGATTACACACATTAAGACGAGTTCAAAAATGTATCACAATGTCACCTTCCTACTCAATAACTACAACAAAACGAAACGAAAACGTACTTCCAATGTGATAATGTTATGCTTTTAGAGTCACAGAAGATGTTCCAAATGGTGACCATTCACATTAATACACATTCGAAGGCGTTCCCCGAAAGACTGTATGACTGCCCGGCATGTTGCTGGCTGAATGGACACACAAGCCTGTCGAATGCGTTGCTGAATGTCGTCTGGTGTTGTCAGAATGTTCTGGTACACACTGACCTTTACAGTTCCCCACAGGAGGAAGTCTAGTGGCGGCAGGTCCGGAGAACGTGCAGGCCACTACGTGGATTGTGGCGTCGAAAGTTGTGCTTTGTTTACATGTTAAGATAGCAAACACACAACACATGACGTATACGGACGTCAGTCGTCTTTCATTTTGTGTAAGTTAATGCACAAGATGAATGGGGCACCACAACAAACGGCACATTCTGATGGCATTCATTTTGATTAGGTTTCATTCAGACGCTAAATAACCTAGATGTTGATACAGTTTCGTAAAATAACCAAATAAAATAAAAAAATCCAACGAACCATTGATGTTAATTATTTGTACAGTAATATTCATACTGAATTAATACTCCAATTCCAAAATAATTGCATTTTCCAAAATTTCCACTAATCTCTAACAATATCCGCCGACACCGATATTAAAAACACAAATGATAAAATTAATCTCCATAAACACTTGCCCTTGGTGATGTTCAAATTTAATGATATGGTCGAGAATGTATCCTTTATTACTATTTCCTTAAAAGCGATTATGTCGATCCTACGACAACTACCATTAACGGCAAAGCCATGGACTTCTTCGTAAACGGAAAAATCAATTTCCTTAAGTTCTTCAGCTATGAAGGAGCGAACACGATGTTGGCGTGAGTTTCTGAAAAGTTAGCTTTGCAGACAGGACCCTAAGACATGGACAAGTGTTGTTTCTCCCTGCGGCAATGTCTACAGAGGTTAGGACAGGGCTGTGAAATCCTAGAACGTCATAGAATATTTTCATTTAATCAAACCTAGTTATTTTTATATTCGTTAAATCGATGACCAGATCTGAAGATGAAATTTCGGTGATGAGCGAGCTGACATGGTCAAATGAGTGAAATATTACGCTGCTGGCCTACGTCTAGGTACTAGAAATATTAGAGAAAGTAAGATATGTGTTCTAACAGATTGCACAAATTCCTTAAATATTTTTTGACGTTTAGGGGAGAGCTCGGGTAGTATCGGACATGGTTACGTTTCTGTGATGTCGCATAGAGAAACGTAACCATGTCATTCAGGTACTACCATATATTGGTAGATGAAAGAAACGCACTGTCCGATACTACCCGATGTCCGATACTACCCGACTCTCCCCTAATGTCAATATTCGTCCTAGGCCTACAGTGATACAAAACGCGAAATGATTTTTTGGAATGGAAATTAGACTTCGCTTGCCATGGAAATGCTTAGGCTTACACTACAACACTACATCATATCCGATAAAAAAAAAATGTAACCGAATCTATTTCTATACACAGGCGAAGTCCACTATATACATGACTCTACTTAGAAGAGTTTATTATAATATGGGTGCAATATATTAAAAAAAAATTTTATTTAGTTGTACTTTGACGTGGACGCAAAACAGACGCGTGCGTTATTATAGAACATTGATACAAACTTTATATTATTCACATGCTATTGGTTAAATAAGATTAACAACATTGACAGGTTATCCTTATCTGCTTATATACAGTACACTAGTTAAGTGTTCATTGTCTGTGGCTCAAAAACAGTTCTTTACTTGTTTTCTTAACACAGTCAACTCCGGATATAGTGTACCTCTGCGGACTTGCATATTTCGTTCACTAAATCCGAGGTTCACTAAATCCGAACTGTCTCTCCCCTAACCTTAAATGACAGAAATGAAATAAATTGTGAACAAGAAAATAAAATACTATACAGTAATTAAAACTTTTCATTTTTGTGGAATGGATTACACTGTATAATGTATAGTGTTACCCATAGTTGATTTACTTAAACCATGCTGTCGACCTACGTCCGCTTGCGAAAGATCACGCTCAATGTCACTGATAATATTCGCCTCATCTCCAAAGAAAACACTTTACGCTTCGACAGTTTTATACAGTGCATTCACTATTCGAACACTAGAAACAGACTGATCAGATAGAAATGACAGACGCTGTTATGGTGTGACTGCATACTCAGCCTTGGAATTTCCCGGGTCACTTAATAAAAATTGGGAGGGAATTGATGGAGTTTGAAAGCCATCGGAGTCTTATCTTCATTTATGCTCTGGACATAATGTTCGTACCCTTTTAATGAAAGAAGGCAATTTCATTTTGCGTTGTTTGGATGCATCCGTCATAATGGAAATGTTTCTGAGGATAAAAGGGAACCCTTTGACGATGGAGGATTAGAATTAACAGTAGAGTAGTGTGTCTGAGAATAGAATGGCAACCCTTCAACGGTGGAGTGAGGCAAGGTCGTCACGCATTCACGCGTTGCCTGGATTTACAGTGCAACTCATTTTCTAGGAATCTCTAATCCTACCTTTGTCCTTTTGACTAAAGGAATAAGAAACTTAGGCCCGATTGTATAAACCATTTAATCTTAGATCAGAGGTTAAATTGATCCTTGTTTTAGCTGAACTTGGAATTTTGTGTTGTATAAAGTCTAATCTGAGATTAATTGTCTCAAACTAAAGTCAACTTTGACTGAAGAAATTTCTCTGATTAAGTTAGATGATCCAAGTTCAGTTACTTCTTTTCTGTTTGAAATATACGAGTGACAGATTGTGCAAATAAAATATCCATTATTATTAATATTAATAGATATGTTAGGTACATTTATATATATTTCTTTCAATTTCTTGCCTTAATACACAAACATTCTTATATTTTATAAGGCTCTATCGTGTTCAGCAGTAACAAATAACATAACCTATAATTATATTATGTTTATAACAACCATTAATTATTATTGGATATGATAGGTACATTCATAAATGTTCAATTAACTGTTTTACTAAACGAAAATTGTCGTTTTATAAAGCTTTATTATGTTTAGCAGTATCAAACACAATAACATGATAACAATTTGGAGAACAGTCAACCTTCTTATTGTCCGCCATTATTTACATTGCACAAAAAACCAGTGTCTCCAACAGAGTGTAATACGGAAAGTCGCCAAAAAGTAGTTGTAAAGTCGCTAGATTTCTCATTATCAACAAATGAAGATTAAATTTTGTCAGTATTATGGGGTGCTAAAAGGTCACTAAATCACTATTTAAGCAATACAAAAGTTAAAAGAAATTGTTGTTGAAAAAGAGTTAAAGTCGCTAAATTGGCAACACTGAACAAACCTGTGTAACATGGTCCGCGCATCATGTATTTCACCTGTTTATGCGATGTTGCCAAATCCTTTTCACGTGAACTTAGATTGCATTTGAACCAAGGTAATTTGATCGCAGAAAAGTTTTATACAATAGAAGAAGTGTCTGAACTCGGTTCATATTTCGATCTTCGATCAAAGTTGATCTTTAGTCAGGGAATTTTATACAATTGGGCCTTAGAATGTTGTTCTCAACATATTCTTTCAATTTTATACAAGAAGGTCCGACTTCAAATAAGAATTTGTCAGGATACAACTCTTGTCACTTCAATTTTTTAGGTTCACTATAACCGAAGCGAGGTTCACTATAAACGGAAATATTAATGTACTTTTTAATGTATGCGGGTCGGGACCGACGATTTATGTTCACTGTAGCCGAATGTTCACTATATCCAGAGTTGACTGTAGTGGATTCTGTTTTAATGCAGTATTATTACTATTAAGAGCAAATGCAGAATAACTTTCAGCGCTAGACCCTGGACTCATTTCGCTAGCATTATCACTTTACCTCATTCGGACGCTAGACAGCCATAGCAGTTGATAAAGCGTCGTAAATCATCCTGTTGATAACATGTGTAGGTATTACTTTAAAGAGTGCAGCTGGTACATAAATTCAATTTTAACTTACCGTAGGTTTCTTTCTTTTAAAAAGAAAAATAAATACATAATGCTGTTAATGGTAGTTGTCGTAGGATCGACATAATCGCTTTTAAAGAAAGTAGTTCTAAAGCAGGGTTTAAGCCACAGTCGCATTTGTCGCATTTTGCTACTCGATTTGTAAAAATGTAACAAACTGTGAATGTAAATGTGCAAAAATGCGACAACCACATTGGACTTCAGAAACGAAGATGGTAATGGAGAAAATGAAATCAGAGATGTGTTTGAACTAATCTGAATTTAAATGAAATGCTAATGACATGGGTAATGTTTATAAAGGTATTGAGCAATAGATGTTGAGGAATTGATTTCAAAGAGTTGGTGCAATTCATTAAGTTAAGTGAACAATTTCTTCTAATTGATTTATATAATTCCATCGGCATACTGCAAATTGTGAGCGAGGATTTAGTTGCATGAATCTTGTAAAAACTGGAATTAGAAACCACCTTTCAGTAAAAAGAGTTAGCACTCTGCTAACAATAAATCTTGAAGGGCCTACTAGTAAAGAATTTCAATGTTTAGATTGCCCATAAAATAACGTATTTTAATGTGATATAAATTCAGCAGTAATTGATTCTAAACATACCTACGTCTAATAATTTACTTACATAAGTACAGTACATCTAGAGTGTGATAAGATGGCCTTAAAGTAATAAAACTCCAAGAAACAAATTACATAATTTTATGTTTCTGCATACTTTATTAATTTTATCTTTCTGCACAATTATTTACATTGCACAAGCATTTCGCAATTTGCACAAATATAATTTTTCATTTCTGCATTTTTGCGACAATTATTTATTTTCTAGCTTAAACCCTGTTCTAAAGGATACATCCCCGACTCTACCATTAGATGTGAACATCATAAAGGTCAGCCTGAGGAAGTGAACAACGAGAAATAACTAATAAAAACTATGTTATCTTAGATATCTTTTCTCCCTAAACCTTTACAAAAATCTGAATGGCAATACAAGTAGGCTACAAGGCTAGAATTATAGACTATTAAACTTTTGATTACTATTTTTGAAAAAAGAAATGAAATTGTAGTATATAAACAGGGATGTAAAATTGTTAATTTCAGATGCTGCGTCAGGATTTGCGTCGGTATGTGGGTGACGCTGAGGGCGGTTGGCTGCTCGGGGAGACGCGAGGTAAGTAGAAATTCCACCTTTCAGCTGAGACTCCCTTGCCATTCCTCTAGTTCTAAGTAGGTAATTTCCATACCACTCCATTCATCCCGGGAGGAAAATATTACTAATGAAGATGTGTAGTTGTTGTTTGAAACTCAAATTAACGTTCTACGTGTAGGGAGAAATGGAGACATCAATAAGAGATATAACACGTCGTCACCTTAATCCAATCCCTTATTTTTTCTAAAGTTGTCGTTAATCTCACGGAACTGTTGTATTATTGAATAACCAGACAGAATTACTTCCCAGATTGCGTTTGTGGAAACAACGTCTCTGTTACGAGTAAATGCCCTGATTGGGGTTAATTGTTTATTACTGTCCTCACAGACTACCATTACATCCAATTTATGGCTTGGCACATACAGAATGAAGCTTAGTTCACAACAAGAAGAGGCGCACTGTTTCACATTTCGAAACATGATCAGCTAACAACTCTATGCCTACTGAATATTAATGTAAAACGAGGCGATCTGTCGGTAAATGGCCATTGTATTGCAGTGTCAATATTGACTAATTAACACCTAATAATTTACGCTGAAGAGTGTTTCTATGATGGTCCACTCAATTAAACGACACAGCGAACTTCTTTGTCGCCTGCGCAAATAGACCTAAAAATTAAATACAGTTTGATTCGTTTAGGTATGGATAATATTAATGTATTACTATAAAGCTATTGTGATAGTAGGAAAAATTTCTTGCTGGTTATATTATGATTAAAAGATGGGAGTTTCCATATATGATAATCAACAATGCATAATCTGAATGTTTTGTACAATTTACTTTTGTATTTTTATCATCTTTTCGTCAGTGTTTGTTTTCTTGTTCTACAGTTACCCTGAAATTTTGTTCTTTAATTTATTATGTCGACAATATAGTTGTTGAAATTTCACAGTATAGGTAATTCGGTGCATATTTGATCCATAATTTTGTCTTCTGTAACTTTAATACCGTTTTTACGTTAGTTTCTTATTTCTTACAGGGTGTCATGGCCTTTCTCTGTAGGTAATTTTGAATTGAATAATTGCTTAGATGTAGGCATATTGCTTAATTTAAAAACATTCCTTGCAGTCCGTCTTCAGTTCTACTACGTCAGGTTGTTGGTTTGCTAATTTGTATTACATATGAAGTCTCAATGATGAAACTGCAGTAAACCCTACGATTACTGCCAGAGCAAACGATTTGCAGCTAGTGAGAAACTGATGAAAATTGGTTACACTATTTCTTTCCTTTAAAAAGAGAAATAAATACATAATACCTATAGTAAGTTAAAATTGAATTTATGTATCTTTAAATGCACGACCTACACATTTTATCAACAGCATGATTTATTGAAAGTTCAGATTTGTATGGAATTTTAACTTTTTCAAGTTACACATAAAATTAAGTGTTGGCACAATTTATACAGACAGACTGATTTCTACTAGTAATTTCCATAAGTGTACGTATATTTAAAAATGCAATTGATTTTGTTTAGTTAACTATCCGAAGACAGGTTGGAACCTCATAGGTGGCGCCAATAAGGCATCACTCATGAGGCAACTAAGCCAGGAGATAGTGGTGTATGCTGTTCATTTCCCCCTCCGTTGCGTACTTCGTTGTCTAGTAACATATTTCACTAATCAGACTTGCGATGTATATAAACAATTGTTCGATCTCTGACATACTGTATATCGTCAAAGGAGATGTACTGCCTCATAAAATTCTCAGACAGAATCTCAACCAGAAGTACCATTGATAATTTTTATTTAAATTTCTTCCTCAGTCTGAATAACCTCCCCTTTTATCCGTCTTATCACTGCAGGTAGGGGAGGGAGATTCATTGGATCGAACACTGCGCATCTCACAAACACTGAGACATCACAAGAAATTCACAAGACAACGAACAAACGCTCGTCCTATGGACGGAAGATAAATGGGGAGCTTGGTATCAAAGTTTGACAACTCCAATTTTGCTTTTTTTTACAGGAGAGGCGAAAAACTAGATACTTGGAAACCAATGTCATCGTTATACGTAGATTTTTTTTTTTAACATTCTCATGGGTCGTAGAAATATTTTTTCAGTCTCAAAATGTGATTAAAATTAATATTCAGGTCGAAATTGAGGTTTAAAAAGTGAACTTGTCCATCTCTGAAACTGTCATGGAGTTGTCTGTTTTTGAAACCAAATGAAGTCATATTTAAAGTGGAGTTGTCTGTTTTTGAAACCAAACGAACCCATATTTAAAGTGAAATTGTCTACTTCTGAATCTAAGTCTCTTCTAACTCGGTTTCAAAGCAAATTTACATAAAACAGTACTTATTCATCCACAAACCGATTATATAAACAATCAGCCATGTTGGATTGGCGTTGCTTTATGGGAAAAGGTGGTACGAATGTGGGCTTCTCATTGGCTATTGAAGGAATTGTCCTAATTTGAAACCAAGCCACAGTGGAGTTGTCTACATCTTAATTCTAAAGCGCACTATTAAGTGCTATTTTCGCTCTGTTCTGTCCGTTTTTGAGCCTTAACAGTTCCAGAATCGCATTCACCACAAACATTCTACGAGGAACAATCAATATAACGAAATCGCAAAAATGGAGTTGTCTAACTTTGATACTACTTACTACTTACTGGCTTTTAAGGAACCCGGAGGTTCATTGCCGCCCTCACATAAGCCCGCCATTGGTCCCTATCCTGAGCAAGATTAATCCCGTCTCTACCATCATATCCCACCACTCTCAAATCCATTTTAATATTATCTTCCCATCTACGTCTCGGCCTCCCCAAAGGTCTTTTTTTCTCCGGCCTCCCAACTAACACTCTATATGCATTTCTGGACTCGCCCATACGTGCTACATGCCCTGCCCATCTCAAACGTCTGGATTTAATATTCCTAATTATGTCAGGTGAAGAATACAATGCGTGGAGTTCTGTGTTGTGTAACTTTCTCCATTCTCCTGTAACTTCATCCCTCTTTGCTCCAAATATTTCTTAAGCAATTTATTCTCAAACACCTTAACCTATGTTCCTCTCTCAGAGTGGCAGTCCAAGTTTCACAACCATAAAGAACAACCGGTAATATAACTGTTTTATAAATTCTAACTTTCAGATTTTTTGACAGCAGACTGAATGATAAAAGCTTCTCAACCGAATAATAACACGCATTTCCCATATTTATTCTGTGTTTAATTTCCTCCCGAGTATCATTTATATTTGTTACTGTTGCTCCCAGATGTTTGAATTTTTCCACCTCTTCAAAGGATAAATTTCCAATTTTTATATTTCCATTTCGTACAATATTCTGGTCACGAGACATAATCATATACTTTGTCTTTTCGGGATTTACTTCCAAATCTATCTCTTTGTTTGCTTCAAGTAAAATTCCCGTATTTTCCCTAATCGTTTGTGGATTTTCTCCTAAACTTTGATACTGTGCTCCTGAAATTTATTTCATTGCCC
Organism: Periplaneta americana; assembly: GCF_040183065.1. Lineage (NCBI taxonomy): Eukaryota > Metazoa > Arthropoda > Insecta > Blattodea > Blattidae > Periplaneta > Periplaneta americana. The sequence continues at coordinate 127,878,639 of NC_091130.1, read as the reverse complement.
ACGCCGGGAATCGAACCTCGTTCCGCTTGGTTGGCAAGCGTACGCGCTATTTAAATAAAATTATAATTATCATCTCTCAGTATTCTGGTGCCTGTCTATTAGCAACAGAAAATCAGCAAACTTGCATGGAAATTTAAATTCTGTATAGTTGGCGTTAGTACTGCATAAGTTAATCTTATTTAATAATTTTTAAAATGCCGGAGAATTAATTGCATATTGAGTTACACGTTTGAAATTTAATCAATTTGACCACAGCGTAATGTAATCTAACTTGACTCGAAGTGAAGTATTTTACGGCTCTGGGGCCATTATTTTGCGGTCGTGAGGCTTCAGCTGAACGTGAACGAGCCTCTCCGAGTTCGGTGGACTTGATGTCATTTCCATACTTGAAGAACGTGGTGTCGATGACGACTGTTTATTTATCACCTGACTCATTAACATTCTGGACCTAGCAGCCACTTACAGCCACTCCCTGCACTTCACCGGCGTTATTTATAGACCAAGCAAGGACGAAGTGTCGCCAGTTCTACTTCTTGTATTTGAAAATTCCATAACAGGAGATGGTTCAAAATACGAGGAGTCCTCACAAGCACTGTGTAATTTGTTACGGTCAAGCGGAACACAAATAATGCTCTTGCACACACGCTGACCTCTTCATACCATGTAAACCTGTTGAAATAAAAAATGCTGTCGCTGATTGTGGCACCATGTCGGACGGATGTATCTGCTGGTGAGGACATTGTGTTTGGAATAATTGAATTCGAGAATTGTTTTCAAGAGACTTTTTCTTTTTTTGCCTGTCGGCCTTCATTTTAAAGCGAATTTGACAAACAAATGAGGTTGATTAAGTTAAAAAAAACTACAGAGAACCCAAGCTAATTTCATGAAATCATTTTACATTCTGAGCTCATCTTGTTTTCGAATTTTTCATAGGTAGTCCCATAATAAATTAACATTAAACATATATCCCACGTCAAGATGGTGTAGGGCTACTTCATCTCAGTGAAATATATCTGTCGTCGATTTGCAAAAGGGGACACGTCCAAAATAACGAAGTCTAGAAAAATCGCAAAAACTATAACTAAGTTAACAAATTAAAATATTCATATATTGTTTTCTAATTAGATCACTATGGATACTTAAATTCAGGATCCATGAACTATGGCTTTTTTACGATTTTCCAACACTTTGTCATTTTGGACGTGTCTCCTTTTGCAAATCGACGACAGATATGAGCATTAAAAAAGTAAGCTAATAGTACTACATCTGTACTACAACGCATAGTAATTTATTATGTCATTCCGAAAACCTTAGAGTTAGTCACTAAAATCAATCCTGGAGAGACACAAGCAATTATATTAGGACACAAACGGCAAACACGCTGTTAAACAACTTGACATTTCCCCCGTTAAAGTAAGTACAGTGCATATTTCTTTCAGTTCTTCAGTAAAAAATCTTGGCATTCACATGGATAATAACCTAAACTGGGACATGCAAATCACAGAAACCTGCAGAAAAGTATATTCTATTATCCATGTGCTGAAAAAGGATAAATGTTCGGAAAACGTATTATTTGTCTTTCTTGTGTTAAATTTTATATTATTACCTCGTTATAATGTTTCAGCCTGCTATTGGCCATCATCAGAACTGGTCATTGCTGGTCTTGGTGCCTTTTGTTTTGTTTCCTGTGGGGATGTGTTTGTGTAGTGTAATGTGGAGTCAAAGAATGTGTGTGTTCTGAAATTGAGTTGTGTGTTGGAAATTTCATTTGGATTTGTTTTTGTGTGTCTGTATATTTCGTATTTTTCTAGTGTGTTTAGTTTCTTGCTTTTTGGTTGGATGTGTAGGATTTCCATGTCTGTGTTGATGTCTCTGTAGGTGTGGTTAGCATTTGTGATGTGTTTTGCATATGTGGAAGAGTTTTGTAATTTTGTTATGGCTGTGATGTGTTCTTTGCAGCGTGTTTGAAATGATCTGCCTGTCTATCCTATGTAGAAGTTGTTGAAGGTGTTGCATTTGAGTTTGTATAAGTCTGTGTGGTTGTATTTGTTCGTTTGTGTTTGTGTGTTGAAATGTTTTTGTAGAATATTATTTGTTCTGTATGCGATATTATAATTTAATTTCTTGATATTGATGAGCTACTTGCTAATAATTGCAAAACACAAAGTAAATAATATTATCCATAAATCAGTGCATGTAGGCCTATTATGTAATTATTGCTATAATACGTTTAATCACTGTCTTCTTTTGATGTACAGTACGAATAATAGTGGCAACGAAATATAAATAAATAAATAAATAAATAAGTAAATAAGTAAATAAATAAATAAGTAAATAAAATAAATAAATAAATAAGTAAATAAATAAGTAAATAAATAAATAAATAAATAAATAAAGTTTAGTTATAATTTGTGGTCATATAGTGTGTTTAGGATCTGTGGGTATACCAGTAGGCCATTGTTACTATAATTGAGTTTCTGTTTCTATTATGTGTTGTAGATGGCTTGTGTTCATGTAACTGATTTTAGATTTTGATTAATGTTTATGATATTGGTGACTGAGGCGGTGATGATCATAGTATGTAAATTTCCAATTCGAAATTTGCCTTTGTGACTAAGGTAAACAATAAAAAAACCAAGTTAGATTGGCCGACCATTGGGTTTGAACCCGGGACCTCCATAATGTGAATCTCAAACGCTATCGGCTGAGCCAACTCGCTTCATTCTTTTCGTTTGTGATAGCACTAATGTTTAGGATTAGATACACATTTTAAAATTGGCCTTCCTTTTCTCACAGTTGTAAAGAAGTATTGCAACGCACAGAGAAACTGAAATGAGGTTATGGATTAACACTTCACGAGAATACGTGGAATGTGTACAAGCAGCGTTCTGGTGGAATTCAATGAATATACTTAACCTTCAGGAAGTTACGATTCAATATCATTCGGCCTGGATCCCAAAATTGATCTTCAGCGTGCATAACAAATGTGAGCCACAGTAGCGTACACAGAATTTTGTCAAGAGGTGGGGGGGTCTTTATTAAAATTGTTTACAGTTTACATTAGGTATCGGTATTTTAAATTTTGTGTATTATTATTATTATTATTATTATTATTATTATTATTATTATTATTATTATTATTATTACTAGCCGTACCCGTGCGCTCCGCTGCACCCGTTAGAAATAAATATAAAGTAATTACATAATTAAAATAGGACGTTTGATCCAGGTAATATTCGTGTTTGATAGAAGGATAAATCGTTTAATATGTTACTTAATTTAAATTATATTTAAATAATTAAAATGGAATCATTTTGGTCCACAGAGCACTCATTTGGTGCAATGACAATTCCTTTAACATGTTTCTTAATTTTTATTACATGCATCCATAGTTCAATGAACATTGACATCATTTACATTTAATGTGTGTACTTTATTTTACTTGTTATATGTTTCCATTGAATTATGGTAATAACTTAATTTTAACTCTTGTTTTCTACGTATTCAGTAAATGGCGCTTGGCCCACTATGGTTCTGAACCCTTCAAATAACTTAAATTATATTATATTATAATATATTATATTATATTATATTATATTATATTATATTATATTATATTATATTATATTATATTATATTATATTATATTATATAAAAAGTGTGTTGATAACGAATGTACCCCGATAAGTAAGTTTTCAATTTGTTATGGGGGCTCTTGAATCTCAGGAGGAACAAATTTTATTTTACAACAGGGTAACATAATCTGCTTGGCTCATTACCCAAATTTTTTGCATTGCATTTAATGCATATGTATTTTATGTATTTTAGCTCGATTCAATTGAGCATACTTAAAATTTGGATTATAAAATAATGAAATGCTAAGCTAACGTATTATTACTGCATACTAAATCAATACACTTTCGTTGTTCGTTAATTCTCTGAGATAAACATTATTTTAAGAAATACAGGAAACTAATACACAGAATAGCCTATCAAGTTTTCTGTGCATAAGAAGCTATTTTAATCTTACCTGTCCTCAATTCACTCAGAAGTTACTGCAATAACATTATAGCATTATGTCCATACAGAGAAACTACACTTTCCAATGGTGAAATAATAATTAATTATACAAATCGGTTAATTTAGCTTCCGATATTGCTTCATACGAACACAGAAACATCTTCTGTAGGCTATGATTCATAGCTTTCGATTGTTGTTGACCAAGGCCCCTTATAGACGGATTCATTTGTTTATTTCATTACACGGTCTTAGATGGCAGTTATTTTAATTTTAAAACTCATTTATCTCATTAAATATCAGTCCTATCAAAATTTGTCAAAGAATAAAACTTATCGGAAATGATTTTTAAATGAATTTTTGTTATGTAACATTTTTCATAAAAATCAATAATAAGCGAGATATTTCGATTTATTTAATTCAGGCCCCCTTATAACCCCCCTTTTAAATAATGTATTTTGAATGCCATATAGCCTATAATCTAAGTTACAACGAACTTAATTTATATTCCAATTTTCATCGAAATAGGTTCAGCCATTATGGCGTGAAAAGGTAACAAACATACAGACAGACAGACAGACATACAAACAAAAATTTCAAAAAAGCGATTTTCGGTTTCAGGGTGGTTAATTATATATGTTAGGACCAATTATTTTTGGAAAATCGAAAATTACCAGAAAAATTTCGGCTACAGATTTATTATTATTATTATTATTATTATTATTATTATTATTATTATTATTATTATTACTACTACTACTAGCCGTACCCATGCGCTCCGCTGCACCTGTTAGAAATAAATATAAAGTAATTACATAATTAAAATAGGACATTTGATCCAGGGAACATTCGTGTTTGATAGAAGCATAAATCGTTTAATGTTTACTTAATTTAAATTGTATTTAAATAATTAAAATACGGTCATTTTCGTTCAGAGATCACTCACTTGGTGCAATGATAATTCCTTTAACATGTTTCTTAATTGTTATTACATGCAACCATAGTTAAATGAAGATTGACATATCATTTAGTTTTCATATGTATACTTATATTAATTGCTATATGTTTCCATTGACTTATGGTAATAACTTAATTTTAACCCTTGTTTTCTACGTCTTCAGTAAATGGCGCTTGGCCCACTATAGTTCTGAACCCTTCAAATAACTTAAATAGTGATACAGCATATATATAGTGATATGTAATTATATTTCTTTCTTTCGAAAATGTAAGAATTCACGATCTCCTATGTACCATTGCCATGGAATGAATAAATGTGTTTTTCTTCCTACTCAAAAATTTTATATTTTGCACATAGGAGTTACTGCAGGAACGGCGGTGAAAATTATGTATTGTATTGTTATTTTAAAAGACTTGTATATCCTTAAATATCAGTCCTATCAAAATTTTTCATAGAGTAAAACTTATTGGAAATCATTTTTAAAGAAACTTTTGTTATGTAACATTTTTCACAAACATTTTTCTGTATTCGTCTCGAGTCTCGCAAGTATCACAGACAACATGGGGGCAGAACTGCGATGTAATAACCATTTTAGGTAACGATAAGTGAACGTTGAGTCACTAGTAGTAGTTCCCGACTTTATAACGAGAAGACGATAAGAGGAGGCGCTATTACAGAACTACGTATTATATGGCTCGGAAGAGATGTAAACAGCTAAACTTGCTGAATTTTGTTAATCATGGACTTGCAAGAACTGAACAGAACTGCAGTAACTATCAAAACACTGTGAACATACATGAAGTTGTAGCAGCTGCTGAAATATTACAGCGACGGCAGAACCGTAAAATTTTGGATTACTTACATTAGATTAATTAAATGTTCAGGTGTAAGCGGACCCATAAAATACAAGATGTTAAGAAATAAACTATCCAATATTTTAGGATGTGATAGTTAGCATCAAAACAAGAAAATAATGTCTAATAAACATGGGTCCTACAACACATACTTTCTGAGATCTGAACACTTGTTCATAAGAGGTGCTCAATGACGTCCATTTATGGCAATACATTTCTCTGCCCTACAACACAGTAGACTACCAGATATACCGTAGTTGACACCCTTGGCATAGAATAATGATACGTCGCAAGGAATACTGAAAACAAAAGTTCAGCGAGATTCAGCAGAGATGGTGTTGTGAATTTTCGTAATCAGCATGTGTAGGCTGATGAAAATCTCCATGCAGTTGAAGAAACAAGGCATCAGCACCGATTCTCAATCAACTTATGGGCAGGCGTTCTTGGTGATAGATTAAAAGGGCCATACGTGCTACCACAGAGATTAACTGGGGTTCGTTATCAGGACTTTCTTATTAACGCATTAAAACAAATTTCAAAGCGTGCGTGATTTCTTACGCCGAGGGGCAGAGGAATGCATTGCCATGAATGGACGTCACATTGAGCACCTCCTATGAACAAGTGTTCATATCTCAGAAAGTATGTGTTGTAGGACCCATGTTTATTAGGCATTAATTTCTTGTTTTGATGCATACTAGTACCTCCTAAAATATTGGATACTTTTTTTTAACACCCTATATACGTTCACATGAATGTCATGCATTCTCACGATAGTTCAGTGGTATCCCCTGGGGATACGCGGAGTTACCTCAAGGGGTACGCATTCCACTGGCTACGTATGTAAAAATGCTGACACATTAATTTTATTATACTTGTTGATAATAATTTAGATTTGCATATTTTCTTTTACAATAACAACTCTTTTTTCCGTGCTTCAATAATATTTTACATAATTCATTACTATTATCATTCCATCAATAACTACTGAATAATAATAATAATAATAATAATAATAATAATAATAATAATAATAATAATAATAATAATAATTAGAGGCTGGATTTTAAAGAGAATCTCTTTTTTATTTCAACACGAAACATGAAATAATTATGATGTTCAAAATTATCCTCCACCAACCAAATTATGTGGTTTTGACTTCCCTTTTTTTAGTCCATATTCCCCTTTTCCCCCCTTTTTAAAAACATCTCTTATTTTGGTCCTTTTTTGACAGAATATCGCAAACATTTAGATAACTTTCCTATATTTTTTCCGATACCCCTATAACGTCCTGAGTAAGCGAAAATAAATACCGTTCTTCTTCTAATTCCAGACATTGAAAAACTAATGAAGTGTGCTGATTTAGAGTTCATGATACAGAAAATTTTCACCTCTGGTTTCAGTTGATGTTGAGCGGTCATTTTCTGTTTATAAAGACATTCTGCATTCAAAGGGGCAGAATCATATTGAAACATATTGAAATGTTGAATGTGATCAATTACAACACTTTCCTTATGTAGTGAAGATATATATAAATGTAAGATAGTGTGTGCCAAGTATAACCATGAATGTGCTGAAGTATATTTTGGGGAGTAATATAGTCCTATTTTTTGGCTGTAACTTTCCCTTTTTTTGTCCTCTTTTGATGAAAAATTTTCCCTTTCAAATCCGGTCTATAATAATAATAATAATAATAATAATAATAATAATAATAATAATAATAATAATGATGATGATGATGATGATGATGATGATGATGATAATAATAATAATAATTTTTACTTTCGAACGCCGAAATAATATTGCTAACCACAGTCTCCATGGCAGTGACTCTAGACCTATCTTTTCTAAAAATTGATCTTTCATAATAGGTTCGAAAATTTTAGTAAACATTGGTACCAAGGAACTAGGTCTATAGTTTTCTACACTTTCCTTTTTTGTTCTGTACAAGTTATTTTTAGGATATCGCCGTTGTTCCTGCAATAACTTATATGTGCAAAATATATAATTTTTCAGTAGGAGGAAAAAACACATAATTTATTCATCCTATGACAGCCGTACATGGGGGATTGTGAATTCTTACGTTTCCGAAAGAATTTATTTTTTTTATTTTATTGGGTTATTTTACGACGCTGTATCAACATCTAGGTTATTTAGCGTCTGAATGATATGAAGGTGATAATGCCGGTGAAATGAGTCCGGGGCCAGTACCGAAAGTTACCCAGCATTTGCTCGTATTGGGTTGAGGGAAAACCCCGGAAAAACCTCAACCAGGTAACTTGCCCCGTCCGGGATTCAAACCCGGGCCACCTGGTTTCGCAGCCAGACGCGCTGACCGTTACTCCACAGGTGTGGACTTTTCGAAAGAAAGAAATACAGGATGTTTAAAAAATACGGGGCATAATTTCAGGTATGTATTTCCCACATGTAGACAATCAAAATAGTTCATTACAACATGTGCCCGGAAATGCTTTATTTCCGAGTTATGGCCTTCACAACATTGAAATTCACCGGAACGTTTTTCTTTCCGCAGGTCGTTGCCGTCAAAGGAGACATTAAGAGGGCACTCTGACAGTTCATTCCGAGGCGAAGGTTACATTCTGTGTTTTGTAGGCGTTAGACTGTGCGACATGTATTCAAATCAAGAGCTGGCAGAGATACACTTCATGTACGGTAAGGCGGACGGCAATGCTGCGCTGGCTCGTCGTTTGTACCAGGAGAGGTACCCACAGCGACAATGTCCAGATCGGAAGATATTTGTACGTCTCCATTACCGTCTGTGCGAGTATGGAAAATTTAACTCTTCTGGTTTGGGAAGGGGACGACCAAGATCTACAACTCCAGAAGTACAGGAGATTCTGGAGGCTGTGAACATGACTCCTTCTATCAGCACACGATTTCTACTTGTGGGGCCATTTAAAATCATTGGTTTATTCGTCTCCGGTGCCTGATTTGGAATCCCTTCGGAATCGAATTGTGGCATGTTCTGAGGACATACGCAATACTCCTGGAGTTTGGGATCGTGTTCGCAGGTTAATGAGACATCGATGTGAGGTCTCTATTCAAGCAGGAGGTGGACATTTTGAACATCTTCTGTAATGACAACGACCTGCGGAAAGAAAAACGTTCCGGTGAATTTCAATGTTGTGAAGGCCGTAACTCGGAAATGAAGCATTTCCGGACACATGTTGTAATGAACTATTTTGATTGTCTACATGTGGGAAATACATACCTGAAATTATGCCCCGTATTTTTGAAACACCCTGTATAATTACATATAGGCGATCTTATTATCTGCTATATCACTATTTAAGTTATTTAATAGAGCAAAAATCTGAAAATCGATAAATATGTCACATAGGAGTTATTGCAGGAACAACGATGATAATGTTGTCTTTACTACTTTGAATAGAACTACTCATTGTTACCTACAAGATAAAAGGAAGTCGATGGAACATAGGAGTTTGAATAAAGCTTAAGGACGTTAAATAAACTACTATAAGTTTTCGGGTGGACTTGTGATATTTACGACGCTTCTTTTTTCAACTGCTGATTATCTAGCGCCTGACTGATATGAAGGTGATAATGTCGGCGAAATGAGTGCAGGGTCCAGCGCCAGTCCTCTTAACGGGTTGAGGGAATACCCCGGAAAAAAACCTCAGCCAGATAACTTGTCCCAACCACGACTATCTTGGTGCATTGAGTCGCGAATCGAATATTTTTCGGCATTAAAAACTAGTACATTCCTTAAGACTAAGTATAGGTATATATTTACGGAAATACTGTTTGTTCTGCACGTCGTACATCGGAAAGTTAGAGACTTCCAAGCGAGAAAAGTTTTAAATGAATGGAAATAATCAATCAAGCGAACTATTTATTAATTTAACCTTGAAATTTGGATTGTCAGTGTGATATTAGATACACGGTGAAGCTCACATTAAGAGGGTCAAGAGCTGTAGGCCTGCTTGAGGCGTAAGTACATCTTTTGACAACGTAAAAATATTAGCTGTTTTAATTAAACCCTGAGCCCTCGAACCCTCAAAACTCTGTCAAAAACTATACGTAATCTACGACTGGTTGCAAGAGAGTATGACCAAATTATGCTGAGAATTAAGCACTGCGCTAATTCACGGGCAAGTCAGAGGCGCTCCTTACTGCGAATTTTTGTCGTATTCGTTGAAAGGATTAATTTGCGAAGTGTCAAATTCAGTACTTAACGAATTCTGCTGAGAGCCAATGCGAGGCTGCCTGTTTCTGTGTGTTTTGTTAAGGCGTGGAAGACGCTTTCTCCCGGATTCCGTCCTACTATTGAACGTCATCGTAATTCTGGAGTCAACCCCCTTCCTCTCATTTCCTCCATGCCGCTAACAACCCCTAGCGGCTGCTACAGGGAGAGATTAGCCCTGAAGCTGCCAGCAAGACAATGGCGGTAATGAACACGACAACTTTAGTATGGTTTGGGATGGGTACCGGGGTGTTCGTAAAAAGAAAAAATATCGGAATTCATTAGATGCGAAAAGCTTGGAATGGGAGGAGAGTAAAAGAAGAAATGAACATGGGAAGAAGTTTAGGATAGCTTTGAGCTTCCTTGTGTTTGTTAGTGAAGACGAGCCTCGTTTGTTTTCCCTTAAAGAAAACGTGCTTGTTCTGATGCCGGTCGTACACCGGGGCTCTCGCAGAGTTTGTCTTCACGTAACTAAACTAAATGTATACTCACGAAAGCATTGTTGTTGCACTGCAGGCACTAACTCACCACTTTGTTTTACAACCAGTAAATTCAACGTAAAGACTCACTATCTCGTATTATTCTGTAGTGTTTCTGTAACATACCAAATTTGTCACCCGACTAAAATATACGGCACCGAAATTCTGTTCAGTGAATCAGTAAAAAATCTAGATATTAATATGGACTATTACACTCTTATTACGTCATACTACTTTTGACCAATAAAACGGTACGAAAGGACGTATTTCAACCAATCATGGCTGCTTATCGCACAATTTTATCGCGTCCCTAGCATTTGTTTAATTTTATCGCGTCCCTAGCATTTGTTTCTTTGTTTGCCAACATTTGAAACTGCGCTGGTCTGGACGTCAAAAAAAATTATATATATATATATATATATATATATATATATATATGAAATTACAAACCACTCCAGTCGATGCACAGCAGTTTCAAATATCACTCGCATTGGCATTCAAGAACAAGAATTAATAAAAATCACTGATCATACCTATGCATCTTCTGAAATCCGATTTACGAATAAATGAAGAGCACCATTCGGAAATCCTGAATAAGTTGAATACACCATGTAGGCCTAAATCAACGAGTTCCACTTCTATTACGCACACGTCCAATATAACATCAATTGAACCACCAACGACATTCAAATTTGAAAATTGTACATTCAATAATTATTCCTTTTAAAATTATTCATTCGGAAATTCTGAATAAGTTGAATACACCATGTAGGCCTAAATCAACGAGTTCCACTTCTATTACGCACACGTCCAATATAACATCAATTGAACCACCAACCACATTCAAATTTGAAAATTGTACATTCAATAATTATTCCTTTTAAAATTATTCATTCGGAAATTCTGAATAAGTTGAATACACCATGTAGGCCTAAATCAACGAGTTCCACTTGTATCACGCACACGTCGAATATAACATCAATTGAACCACCAACCACATTCAAATTTGAAAATTGTACATTCAATAATTATTCCTTTTAAAATTATTCATGTTTATTTTTATGTCGTCGTTAATTAAAACTTTTCTAACACTTGTGTGCAGTAGACTATATTAGTTAGGTTATGTTAGAGCTTCTGCTATATGATATTATGGTTAGTCACGTATCAGAGATTGTTTAATATTAAGATTTATTGAAAATCATCTGTCTAGTGACGTTGATTACTGGGATTCGGATAATTGAAGTGGAATGAAACTGTTTTAATAAAAATGAAACTGAATCAACAAAGCCTTCTTGACTAGTAACATTGCCATCGTGTATAATAGATCGAGAACTTCTCGACGAGAAGGCATTGCTCACTACTGCCATCTAGCATGCGTCTAGCGTAATATTTGTAATGTTGAGATGGTACAATAATACATTTGAAGATAGTTGTATTTTCGTAAGTCAATTAATATTTTATTGTATTGGAGTACTTCCTTACTTCTAATCTTTATATACTTTCTTCTAATCGTGTAATAGTCAATTACATCCCACTCGAGTTTTGATTTTCTCTAGATAAATCAAAACGTCTAGTGAGATTACTGTTGATAAAAGTTTAAATTGGAACATTCAAGTTGCAGAAACCTGCAAAAAAGTATTCTCATTAATCCACTCGTTTAGGCGATTGAAGAATTTTCTACCCTTTTCCATGAAAAAAAAAAAAAATGTTAGTGCAAACACTCGTGATGCCCCACTTCGATTACTGTGATATTCTGCTTACTGACCTAAGCGTTACTTCGGCGCAGAGACTACAACGTGTTCATAATATGTGCGTCCGTTTCGTCTGCAATATTCACCGGGCTGATCACGTAACACCATCCCTCGAAATGTTGTCCTGGCTCCGTCTAGAAGATCGTAGGAAAATCCACTGTCTTTCCCTCTCTTTCACATATTGCATTTCTCCACTCCTGTCTATCTTGCGTCTCGTTTTCAAAATTTATCCACCCATCATAACCTAGACACACGATCACAACAATCCTCAATTTTATCCATCCCCTCCCACCGAACATCCTCATATTCATCTTCTTTCACTGTGGCTGTTCCTCGGCTTTGGAATTCCCTACCGAGTAATGTCAGGGACTGTCAGACATCAAACTAATTTAAGAATTGGCTAACGAAATATTTTTCTAACAATTCTTGTTAACAATATCAGCTGTTTCAGGTTTCTCAATGTTTAATGGTTCTATATATCACAGATAAATATCTAAATCATTTCATTATTATTATTATTATTATTATTATTATTACTATTACTATTATTTCTTACCAATGTTTATTATTGTCACACTAACATTACTTATCCAACTTTCATTACTTACTTTCATGTTGTTTTATGGTCTAGATATTAGTGTAATAACTATGTAAGCAATTGTATTCAATTAGAATTAGAGTCTGACTGGGCGGAAGAGAAGGCCTACTGGCCTTAGGTCTGCCAGATTAAATAAATAAATTATTATTAATTATTATAACTAACACTAATGACTTAAACAAGTACTACAGTTTTGTACTTGCTTTGTCTGATTTTCGGAAGAAATATTGTTGAGTTCAGTGTTAAAAGGCGTTCCTGCTTAATTTGACAATAATACAAACTACTGAATTAATATTTGAGGAGAAAAATTCGCCCCGGCGCCGGGGATCGAACCCGGGTCCTTGTTCTACGTACCAAGCGCTCTGACCACTGACAAGGAGAGGACACGCTCTGTATATCACGGAATTAAATAAGATTGTGTGAGATGAAAGTATAAGACATACTGTTTAAAGTCATACCTGGTATGGGTGGCCAATGACCTCTCGTTTTGGAAATATTGGCTATTGTTTGTGACATAACTTACTTCCGTTAGGTGCCTAATAGGGAAGCATTAGACTGCGTAACGGCGTAGCTCATATGGTTGGATGCTGAGTTGTTATCCTGGCAACCTGAGTTCGAATCCTAATGCCTTCTCATTTTTTAAAGCTTGATATTATTATTATTATTATTATTATTATTATTATTATTATTATTATTATTATTGCACTTTTGCAATTTAATATTTGTATGTGCATAGAGATCAATGTGCTTAGTAGCAGGTAATTTATCATATACAAACAAAACAGAAATATTGAAACATGAATGAAAATAATAATAATAATAATAATAATAATAATAATAATAATAATAATAATAATAATAATAATAATAATAATAATATCAAGCTTTAAAAAATGAGAAAGCATTAGGATTCGAACTCACGTTGCCTGGATAACAACTCAGCATCCAACCATATGAGCTACATTGTTACACAGTCTGTTTCCCTATTAGGCACCTAACGGAAGTATGTCACAAACAATAGACAATATTTCCAAAACGAGGAGTCATTGGCCACACATACCAGGTATGATTTTAAACAGTACGTCTTGTACTTTCATCTCACACAATCTTATACCATTCGGTGATATACAGAGCGTGTCCTCTCCTTGTAAGTTACGCCGAATTCAATCCACAGCACCGGATCGAACCTTCCTCCTTCAATGTTTCCCTTTTGGCCTGACTCCAAGCTAGGCATATATGTTGACGTTTTATGTCCAAGTCAACTGCCATTATTTCTCCTCAAATATTTATTGCCAATTAATTACAGAGATTATTCTGTAGGACAAATTAATAAATCTTTAATATTCTCAAACTACTGAAGATCAGTCATATAATCGTCATCTTATAGGCATTGGACATCTATTAACCTGAAACAATCTACACATGTTCAATCTCATGCTTCTTTGGACGTCCTTTTTAAAAACAAAATTGATCATTGTTTTCAAGTTCTTAAAGTGGTCTTGCATTTTCATTACATGAGCTGTTCAGAGCAGAAGTGGTGTAAGTCAAAATTGGGTAATGAAGTTTAAAGTAAAAAGTCTGTAAAATACAGCGCAAAGTAGCAATTAATATGCCCTTCGTGCTATCCACTGATTACTAATAATTTAAATAAATTCAATATTAATTGCTACTTTGTGCTGTATTTTACAGAATGTTTACTTTAACCCTCATTACACATTTTTGACTTACACCACTTCTGCTCTCAACGGCTCATATGTATATGGGATATCCTATTATCCCTGTGTGCATTTATTTTATGATTCAGAAACCTTGAAGTTGAGATAGACTGAATATTGATTACTGCAATAAAGAAATTGGATGTTATTCAGCAATGCCAATTCCGAAAAGTGAAATACAGGTTTAACAATGTTAATTACATATACTGAACTTTTCTCTTATAACAGAAATACGTTTTCATTATCTGCTGAAATCGTAATATAATTGAAACATTTTATAGTATAATTACAAATAGCCTGATTACTACATTAATTAAATGAACAATTGTTGAAAACGCAGTTATCAAATCTGAATGAAGGAGTGTAATTTTTTTCAGATAGCCTAGAATTAGAAGATGAAGATGTGGAAGTAGAATTTCACACTTTATTTAGTACTTCGTCGTCACATTACACAATACACCGAGAACTAAGAACTATGTAATATTGTGTAGAAACAGCTATAGGCTATAGCAATGCTTACGTATTCACACTACAGCGAGACATATGTTGCTAAACAGTTAAGCCATCTCTATATAGATAATTGAAACACGTATTTTATTACGCCATAAGGAAGATCAAAGACCTTGTATATAATATACAAGGTCATTTGGTTTGATATGCGCTGATGTTACATAAATTTGAATACCTGACTTTCTGTTAATTGTTTAATTTCATTCACGTAATACAGATTTTATAGGTTACAATTTGTTAGTTACCTGTGGGCGCGGGACCATATGTCAGCTGTGCTTTATTTCGACAGTTACTCCGTGCTACAGGAAAGCATTTTCCATAGCTCGACAAACGCATTCTCGCTGTAGTTTTTAACGGGACTGAAGCTGCATCTACACAGTTCAGTTTTCCATGCGCGTATGCATGCAGTCTGGGAAGAATATTCAAATGATCAAATTTAAAACGTACGTTCGATTAAGATGTTTGAAGATTTTGTGTCTACATCAGAGGTCTGCATCGGACGTTTTCGCTCGAGCGCCAAGCAGATCATAGCATAATCCGATAGGTAGCGCACATGCATGATGGGTAAAATTGTCGGGAGCGATAAATCCTCGAAAGGTATAAGCCGAGCGTTAAACATTCGTTCTTGTTACAGTGATGAATTGTGTAGTAACATCATAGATGTTTATCATTTCAAAACTTGGCAGTGTTTAACTAACCTCTCCATAGTACAATTACAAAACTAGCTTTAAAATGTTCAGTAGGTAAATGTTTCCCTCCCCCCCACACACAGGAGTGATTTTGTTTTTGCCACATCTGATAGATGTTATTGGATGTGAATGTAATTATTATAAACGGAGAACACAATCACGATAATGCAAGAACCGTATCAGGTTTTCTAGTAATAATAATAATAATAATAATAATAATAATAATAATAATAATAATAATAATAATAATAATCTCTAATAATTAGTGAGTCAATCTTTGCGTCTGTAACAGTTGTGCAGCATGATTATTCGTTTTATTGTATTTTCTGTGACGTTATCTCTGTACTAATATTGTTATTAATCTAGGCTACTACTATATCAATAATTTTTGTAAAACGTTTCTACATTGTCGCAGTATATAGGCGGAACACTATGTATGGACTAACATATTATAAAAAGGTAAAGGTATCCCCGTAACATGCCTTGAAGGCACTTGGGGGGGGCATGGAGGTAGAGCCCCATGCTTTCCATGACCTCGGCACTAGAATGAGGTGGTGTCCTAACATATTATATATGTGGTAAATCAAACATTGAATAATTATTAATTAGCAATAATAACTGTATATCGAAGTTTTTCATACTATTTCATTTATAAATTAATGTTACTGTTTCGGTACGTTCCATTGACTGTTCCATTAAACGTCTGTCATAAACGCAGAAAATAAAGCCTTTTTTTTTTTACCGTGTGAGCAAAACATGTGTATCTTATCTGTCGCCTTCCATACAAGATAAGACATGTCGGTGAGATGGCCTTGTACTGTGCTTCTATTTATTACGAGCGTATCACGACCGATCTTATTTCACTCGAGGGTGCGACATTCGACCGAGTTCAAGCGAGCGATTTAACTCCAATGCAGCACTCTGGTCTACATGGTGCACCGTTTTGAACATCGTCTTCACTGTGTAAATATATTAATTAATATTGAATATCAATCTTGCATTCATTGCTTGAATACGTAAAGTTGAAAGAAGAGTTTAACCGTGTATATGCTTCTTAATTGATTCATGCTCATCAATTTACAGGGAAACAGTTGGCGACACCAATTAAACAAAAGAACGACCATGCGATAAATTGATAGCGATAACTCTAGCTGCAAAAATTATCGCGATGTTTGACTGTGATTGGTTAGAATTCAAAATTTCATTACGCTTCATTGGTCGAAAATGGAATGACGTCATATAAACAAAATAGTCTGTAGTAATGTCACGAGAGGTCTGAGATTTGCCGATAAATGCACGAGCGAAGCACGACTATTTCGTGAATAAAATAAAAATGTAAATAATATATCCCTAAAATTCGATCACAAAATGTCAATAATTATATATTAACGAATACTTAACCTATTCAGACATTGTGAAGTTGAAATACTTGTAGATGAATGTCGATTACTGCAATAAAGAAATTCGATGTTATTATTCAGTAATGCCAATTGCGAAAAGCGAAATACAGGTTTAACAATGTTAATTACATGTACTGCACTTTTCTCTTATTATTATAATATAAACACATTTTACTTTTTCATTATATGCTGAAATCATAATTTAATTTAACAGTAATAGTGGGGACAGCTACATACCAATGCTTATGTATTCCCAGCGAGACATGTTGCTACACAGTGAAGCCATCTCTATATAGATAGGCCTAATTAAAACACGAATTTTATTACGCCATACGGAAGGCAGTTTGATCAAAGATCTTATTATTACTATGCAAGGTCTTTGGGTTTGATATTGCGGTGATGTTACATAAATTTGAACATCTGACTTTCTATTAATTGTTTAATTTCATTCACAAAATACAAATTTTATAGGTTAAGTTACCTGTGGGAGCAGGACCAATGTCAGCTGTCTTATTTCGACCGTTACTCACAATCAGTGCTACACGAAAGCATTTTTTATAGCTCTACAAACGCATTCTCGCTGTAGTGTGTAACGGAAATAAAGCTGCATCTACACAGTTCAATATTTCAATCGCGTATGCGTGTAATGTGGGAAGAATATTGAAAGAATCAAGTTTAAAAGGTACGTTCAATTAAGATGCATGAAGATGTTGTGTCTACATGGTGCGCCGTTTCGAACGTCGTCTTCACTGCGTAAATACATTAATTAATATTAAATATCAATCTTGCATTCATTGCTTTAAAGTTGAAAGAAAAATTTTAACCGTGTAGTTGCATCTTAATGTATTCATGGTCATCAATTTTCGGGGAAACAAAGAACGACCATGCGATAAACTGATAGTGATAAATCTAGCTGCAAAAATTATCGCGATGTTTGACTGTGATTGGTTGGAATTCAAAATTTCATTACACTTCACTGGTCGAAAATGGAATGACGTCATATAAACGAAATAATCAATATTAATTTTGTAATTATTTCGCAACGGATTATAATGAAAATTTCCTACGACATACGGGACCGCTTAGTAGTTGAACGGACATTATCGCCGGCCGGCGCCTATCTATCTAGACATTGTGAAGTGTCTGTGGTTTATTGCTGTTGAACGAGTCTTTATACTCATTGTCCGTCACAGGGGCACCGCCCTACACCTCCTCCTTAATGAAAGTCCCCTAGGCGTCTAACTACGTGCTGGCCACAGGAAATGCACTGCGATGTAATCTGCTATGGAGTGCAGAATTGCTGCGAACTCTCCGTTCTCAGTACCGACGCCTGCTTCATTTCGCCATTAGTGACCATTGTGTTGCTCCAGCAATGTTCAGTATGCGACTCACTGCATTCCCGGATGCGATCATTGTAAAATGAGGATCACGCAGCTATAGATATTTTTCTTTTCAAATTGCGCATTGAAAATCTTTACACGAAAGCTGCGCTTATTCTCGTATCTCATATGGATGTAATTTAATTCATTCGTAATTTTAAATCCAACTGGCGAAGTTTTATTTCACATAAATACCATCAATGCGAGTCATATATTTACACTGCTAATCCTGGAGTACCTCAAGGCTCAAATCTTGGCCCACTATTATTCTTGATTTATATTACTGATTTGCCTAAAATAATTAAATATTCAAAAGTTTACTTTATGCTAATGATCTAAAGATATTTAAATCAATACAAAATACGTCCGATCTAGAATTACTACAAATTGATATCAACAATATTTATCAATGGCTTTTAAATAATGGGTTAAACTTTAGTACAAAAAATGTTATTATATGACTTATACAAGGACTACATCTTATTTAAGAGGTAATTATACATTGAACGATGAACCATTACAACGAATATATTGTGTAAAAGATCTCGGTGTAACTATTAATCATAATTTGACTTTTCATAATCACATATTTAATATAACAAATAATGCTTTCAAAAATCTGGGTTTTATTATTAGAAATTCAAAAACTTTACAGAACACTTCAACTTTGACACTCCTTTTTAATTGTCATGTTCGCGCTAAATTGGAATATGCCTCTGTAATTTGGTCACCCACTTGCAAATCACATACTAATCAAATTGAAAAAATTCAAAAACGATTCTCTAGATATATGTATTTTAGAAGATGTCATTGTTCAGCAGATAAATAAATAAATATGCATATTTTGTATGTTAGCGCCAAAACAAAATATTTCGAAATAAATACATAAAACCCTCATATTTTCGGGATTTCTTTGTCTTTAAATCACATATTGTTAATGAAATTTCATAAAAACAACAAATATTTTGAAATAAATACATAAAACTCACATATTTTCGGGATTTCTTTGTCTTTAATCACATATTGTTAATGAAATTTCATAAAAACAAAAAATATTTTGAAATAAATGCATAAAACTCACATATTTTCGGGATTTCTTTGTCTTTAATCACATATTGTTAATGAAATTTCATAAAAACAAAACATATTTTGAAATAAATGCATAAAACTCGCATATTTTCGGGATTTCTTTGTCTTTAAATCACATATTCTTAATGAAATTTTATAAAAACAAAATATTTTGAAATAATACATAAAACTCACATATTTTCGGAATGTCTTTGTCTTCAAATCACATATTGTTAATGAAATTTCATAAAAATATTTTGAAATAAACACATAAAACTCACATATTTTCGGAATTTCTTTGTCTTTAAATCACATATTGTTAATGAAATTTCATAAAAACCAAATATTTTGAAATAAATACATAAAACTCACATATTTTCGGAATTTCTTTGTCTTTAAATCACATATTGTTAATGAAATTTCATAAAAACCAAATATTTTGAAATAAATTCATAAAACTCACATATTTTCGGAATTTCGTTGTCTTTAAATCACATATTGTTAATGAAATTTCATAAAAACCAAATATTTTGAAATAAATACATAAAACTCACATATTTTCGGAATTTCTTTGTCTTTAAATCACATATTGTTAATGATATTTCATAAAAACCAAATATTTTGAAATAAATACATAAAACTCACATATTTTCGGAATTTCGTTGTCTTTAAATCACATATTGTTAATGAAATTTCATAAAAACCAAATATTTTGAAATAAATACATAAAACTCACATATTTTCGGAATTTCTTTGTCTTTAAATCACATATTGTTAATGATATTTCATAAAAAACAGAATATTTTGAAATAAATGCATAAAGCTCACACATTTTCGGGATTTCTTTGTATTTCCTTCTCAACTGCCAAGAAATGAGTGCTACTAACCATAACTTACCACTATAGATATATTATTTAATGAATCAATGGAGTTGTTGTGCCCAGGTGATATTAACTATGATAACGTGCTTCTCCTTCTAACCGATGGAGCGGCGTACATGAAGAAAGCTGCCATTGGATTAAGTGTGAGTTACCCCAACCTGATTTATATTGTGTGTGGTTCATTGCTTGCATCGTATCTGCGAGACAATACGTACTATATTTCCAGGCGTAGACTGCGAAGCAACTGGCTTCATTAAAATACGCCAAGCTCACAACATGCGATGTGGAAAGAATATTTTCACGTTACCAAGCCTTGTTCCGTTATAATCGACATTCATTCACTAGTGAGAATTTAAGAATGGTGTTTGTTACGCATTGCAACGCCAATAGGATGTAGAGATTAGTACAATTGAAGGAAGCTTTAGCACATATTTTCGACTTTTTGGTACATATTTTTAGATTTATAGCACTTAAAAACATAAATATTTTCCACATTTTTAGCACATAAAATTCCGGGCCCTAATAATCAATAAAGACTGGTCCACAATAAACCGGGAACGGAAACAACGACAACGAGAACGGAAATATTGTTAAAATAAATGTATTTAAATGTGAGCATTCACAATTAACTTTATTAATATTATGATGAAAGATGGGTGGAGCGGAGAAAAATTCTCTCCGGCACCGGGATTAGAATCCGGGTTTTCAGCTCTACGTGCTGACGCTCTATCCACTAAACCACACCGGATTCCCATCTCGATGTCGGATCGAATCCTCTCAGTTTAAGTTCCACCTCTTGGGTTCCCTCTAGTGGCCTACCCTCCTGCACTGCGTCATAGATGTATGACAGTGGTACAATGTCCACACATGTGCAGAGGTGCACTTGTTATGAGTGACTAAGTGGCCGGGATCCGACGGAATAAGCGCCGTCTTAAATCACTAAGTGATTATTCGCATATCATATACAGAGTGTTTAAAAAATACGGGGCATAATTTCAGGTATGTATTTCCCACATGTAGACAATCAAAATAGTTCATTACAACATGTGTCCGGAAATGCTTCATGTTGTAATGAACTATTTTGATTGTCTACATGTGGGAAATACATACCTGAAATTATGCCCCGTATTTTTTAAACACTCTGTATATTATTATGATGTACCGAAGTACATGTGATATTTCCGTGCAGATATTCTGCGTCATCACATGATGAAAGACGAGTAGAACGGAGAAAAATTCTTTCCGGCACCAGGATTTGAACCCGGGTTTTCAGCTCTACGTGCTGATGCTCTATCCACTAAGCCACACCGGATTCTCATCCCGATGTCGGATTGAATCCTCTCAGTTTAAGTTCCACCTCTTGGATTCAGCACGTAGAGCTGAAAACCCAGGTTCAAATCCCGGTGCCGGAGAGAATTTTTCTCCGTTTTACTCATCTTTCATCATATGATGACGAAGAATATCTGCACGGAAATATCATATGTAGGGGAGAGTCGGGTAGTATCGGACATCGGGTAATATCGGACAGTCAGTTTCTTTCATCTACCACACGATGATAGTACCTGATTGACATGGATACTTTTCAGTGATGTCGCATAGAGAAACGTAACCATGTCACTCAGGTACTACCATATGGTGGTAGATGAAAAAACGCACTGTCCGATACTACCCAATGTCCGATACTACCCGACTCTCCCCTACTTCGGTACATCATAATTTTATATTATATGCGAATAATCACTTAGTAATTTAAGACGGCGCTCATTCCGTCGGATCCCGGCCACTTAGTCACTCATAACGAGTGCACCTTTGCACATGTGTGGACATTGTGCCACTGTCATACATCTATGACGCAGTGCATGAGGGTAGGCCACTAGAGGGAACCCAAGAGGTGGAACTTAAACTGAGAGGATTCGATCCGACATCGCGATGGGAATCCGTTGTGGCTTAGTGGTTAGAGCATCAGCACGTAAAGCTGAAAACCTGGATTCAAATCCCAGAGCCGGAGATATTTTTTCTCCGTTTCACTCATCTTTCATCATATGATGACGCAGAATATCTGCACGGAAACATAATATGTACTTCGGTACATCATAATAATTTATTAATATTATTGTGAACCAGCCTTTACTTGTAATTCTAAAGTCCGCCTTAAAACTTCACAAAATAAGAAAGTAAACTTCAGAATATTTCAAATGAGATTCAGTGTTGCCTCGACCCTGAAAACAATATTTCGCAGTTGTGTAACACATATAATCATGAATTAATTGCTATCAAAAAGCTGGCTAACTCCACTCTGACGACAACGCAGACATAAAAGCATATTGACTTTCCTTATGTCCCCATTAGTCCAAAAATGAGACCAAGTGATAACTTTGACTACCGCTACCGGCAATTCTTTTTTGACCAATACGTATTCACAAAATATTTTAGCACGTTATTTTCATTTTAAGTTGTCTAAAATAGACTAATGGTGTCCGTTCAGAGGTAGAGTGTGAAACGCTATTTTCTCCTAACGCCTTCCACTTTGGTGCACACCTCCCTTTATCGTAGTACAGTTTGCTGCTGTTATCAAATTACCAAACTTCGTCGTACATTGAAGTGCCGTGACATAGTATCTAATTGAGGATCCATCTTATGAAATATGAAATTGCAAGTATTTTATTTAGTAGCGTATTATAGTCTATTACATGTAAAGTACTGATCTCTAAAGGATATTTTGTAAATAATAATAATAATAATAATAATAATAATAATAATAATAATAATAATATTAATAATAATAATAATAAACCCTCTCCAAGTGTTTAGGAACTAAAATATTTTAGCATTGAAATATTATATTATTTCTTATTTTAATACTTTTCCAAAATAAATGTCATATTTTGGCAAAATGTTTTTCGTATTGTGTCGGTTTCCAGTAAAGAGGCTTCAGAGAAAAAGTAAATATACGATAGGTATACGCCAGGTCTTCAGAGTTCGCCACACGTCAATTTTGTTAAGATACGATATTTGGCCAAACGTTGACAACAGTACTTGATTGATAATGCGTTAGCACTACATTGAAGTACAATATTCTCGTCACGAGACATAATCATATACTTTGTCTTTTCGGGATTTACTTCTAAACCTATCTCTTTACTTGCTTCCTGTAAAATTCCCGTGTTTTCCCTAATCGTTTTTGGATTTTCTCCTAACATATTCACGTCATCCGCATAGACAAGCATCCGATGTAACCCGTTCAATTCCAAACCCTCTCCGTTATCCTGGACTTTCCTAATGACATACTCTAGAGCAAAGTTAAAAAGTAAAGGTGATAGTGCATCTCCTTGCTTTAGCCCACAGTGAATTGGAAACGCATCTGACAGAAACTGACCTATACGAACTCTGCTGTACGTTTCACTGAGACACAATTTAATTAATGGAACTAGTTTCTTGGGAATACCAAATTCAATAAGAATATCGTATAAAACTTCTCTCTTAACCGAGTCATATGCCTTTTTGAAATCTATGAATAACTAATGCACTGTACCGTTATACCTTTAAATGGGAGTATAAGAGATGTATTTTTAGAATAATTACTATAGTGATGTCCTACTTTATGACATTATTATTAAATGTTGGCACTGTTTTTAAGTTCGCCACTGCAGTTTCTTTCACGGACATTCGTTGCTCCTTCTCTGCGTTCGTCTTAAACAGTTGGCAGTTTAAATAACTGATTGCATTTTAACTTTAGTATTTAAATCAGTGACATTTTAGATATTTTATAGGTAAAAGAATACTAAAATTATTATCCATTTTGAATCTTGCGTACACTACTTTTAACACTTGAATACAATTAATTGATTAACTAGTGGACTTACTCGTGTTAATTATGTAAGATTTGTCCGGCTTACAGCTGTTTCAGTGCTTCACGCTCCATCCTCAGAGCCTACTAGCTCAAATCTTACATAATTAACACGAGTAAGTCCACTAGTTAATCAATTAATGAAATTATTAATCCTGTGATAATATATTAATGATGAAACTTTGTTTAATTCCTACTATGATCATTTTTCTCTATTAAAATATATTACATATGTAGCCTGATGATATTAAAATATTATTTGAATTTACAACAAGCACACAAGTGGCAAACTTAGAGAACACATGCGTCTCAACTTCGCCAATTGCATCCCCTTGACTCCTTTGTTTTTGTACGAGGAAGAGTACCTTATTCTTTACGAAATTTTTATTTAAGATGCTCTTCAGTATCAATATTGCAACGCAATTTTTTATACTTTCGAAATATGACATCATTTTTAATTTAAAAATAAATTTGCTTAAGGGTATATGTACGTGAACGATCACAAGTATTATCAGAAAATGTAGGCTCTAAATGTCTGAAATTTTATAAGGAAATAAACTCACAATTGGACAAAAATTACAAGACTTATCAGAACTTAAGTATTTGATAAAAGTATAAAAGAAGTTACTAATAATATTTCTCAAACCAGTTTTATCAGAGTAGTAAAAAAACAAAAGAATTCTGCAGTTACATCATTTGGTAACCATAACATTGTTATGGTCTCTCTGACATCTTTAATATTTTTCCTGCATGTAATAAACACTTATTTCTGAAAAGTAGATTACTCTCAGACATGTAGAGTTGTTTATTTTAATGCAATTAATTTTTTATTTGTCCTATATAAAATATATTAAAATGTACATAATATTTTGTGAACTAATTTTTCTATTTTCAAAGAAATGGACATCATTTTAACCTACTTTTTGCATAAGTGGATGTTAAATCAGTGTACAAAATTTCAGAATCCTATCTCTAATGGTTGTAGAGTTATGAAATAATGTGTGAAAAATTTCAACTTTTGGAAAATTTAATTTAAAGTAAAAAGTGAATTTCTTGAAAATAATATTATTAAACTTTTTATACTTTTATCAGATATTTACGTTGTAACAAGTCTTGTGATACCTTGTAATTTTTGTCCAATTGTGAGTTCATTTTTTTATAAAATTTTACAAATTTAGATCCTGCATTTTCTGATAACATTTGTGGTCGTTCACGTACATATACCCTTAAGGTGGCGAACTTAGGAGGCTTACCTTACCAGTGTTAAGGAAGATTGAAAATGTTTTTTCTCCTTTTATATAACATCACTGATCTCCACACATTAAAGCTGCTGGAAACACAAACTAAAAAATTTGCTTTGTCACCATGTTCACGCGATTCAAAAATCTTGTGACGTAATATTTCTGTGTCGGTCTTCAGATGCGGCTGCCACCACTCACGCTCGCCAGCTGTCTCGTTCTGTAACCCACAGCATGCACCCATGTTGCTCGAGTTGGTTATCGCGGAGCTAAATCTACTACTGGTCTTCAGGAATCTCTTCTCACTTGTCATATTCTTTACTATACAACACTCTCGTACTTGATCGAATGTTCAGAATATGACGGGATGTCCACATCTTTGGAGTAACGGTTAGCGCGTCTATCCGCGAAACCAGGTGGCCCGGGTTCGATTCCCGGTCGGGGCAAGTTAACTGGTTGAGGTTTTTTCCGGGATTTTCCCTCAACCCAACACGAGCAAATGCTGGGTAACTTTCGGACTCATTTCACCGGCATTATCACCTTCATCTCATTCAGACGCTAAATAACCTAAGCTGTTGATAAAGCGTCGTAAAATAACCTACTAAAATAAAAATAAATATGACGGGACGGCTGGCTCCCCGGAGTCATACAGAGATATCGGAGATTTTTCATGAATATTTTCAGCAACACCCTTCCCCATACTAAAATGCTTTAAAGAACTTTTGACCTAAACATTCTGGGATTATATGTTGTAAATAACACGCATTTAATTACACTGAACAACAAGAATTTTGCTCCGACTTAAAACAACGCGTCCCTTATGGTCTGATGTGCGCTGAATCCGAAAATGCATCTCTTTTCTTCGTATCACGTAAGGTTTTTAAGATATACTATGATTTCACTTTTCGATAAGCGCTCCCCCAGGAAACATCTGGCGCGGGTTGGTGGTATAAACCAAAACAAAGCATTTTCATCGGTCCACAAATTCACAAAGTTATGGGTGACTCTTTGTTTGAGGAAAAACTTTCCGTTACAGAAAGAATGGCATGGCGCGCTTTCAAAACGTTTGCTCAAATTTCCTTGGAAATTTTAAGGCAGAGAACTACATAGAACTTGTTGTGGAAACCATGTTAAATGTATATGACAAAATGGAGTGTAATATGTCTCTCAAAATACAATTTTTACATTCTCATTTGGATTTCTTTCCTCCTAACTTTGAGCGGTAAACGACGAGCATGGGGAAAGATTTCATCAAGAAATATCTGAAATGGAAAGGCGATATAAAGGAAGATCATCATCCAGCATGTTTGCAGACTATTGTTGGTTCCTTGTAAAATACAGTCCCGGGTCTAGTTATAAACAGAAGTCCTCCAGAAAATTATTTTAAATGTAACTTGAAATTCCGAGATTTTTCTCACTATATGCATGAAATATTTTTATTGTTGTGTTTTAAACTATGTTACATCATTTTTGTGTCCAGTACACATTTTTCAAGTATTATGAGGAATTTTGAATACCTAGTGTGTTGTAATTTTATCAGCAGCAGTGAAAAATTAAAAACAAATAAGTTTTGTCAAACAAAATTCAATTCATTTTTCCCGGAAAATGGCATGTGAGGGGCAATTTGGATTTTAAATTCAGATTTAGGGCACACACATTAGTAATATTGACCTATTCTTATTTCGGAGCAAGACAAAAAGTAAAAATTTGTTGTTCAGTGTTATATACACAACGGTACAAACTAGAGCTTTCTGCTACTAATTCTTTCCAAGTTGCATATCTCTAAACGTGAATACAGGCGATGCGTGTGACGTCACACTGCTGCGCCGCACCACAGCTAGTCCAATCTTGCTTCAGTTAATCACGTTACATCAGTGGCGGTTCCTCGGGGGAGGGAAGGGAGGAACGACCTCCTCACATTTTTCTTCTTTCGAAAGTAAATACCAAATAAAATATGTGCCTTGAAATTCAAGGAAGATTCGATAATTTTTAAGTTCACAGCTATAAGAAAACCTCGGTTGATCGAGTTTTAAATGATGCGCGCTCATGTGCTGCTACAAAACTGCGAGATTGTTTGTGTGGAGGAAAGCCAATCCATTCCTCCTTTACTGCAGTTAACACACATAGACAACAGCGCACTAGCGGCCAGAGAAAGAAGCAGAGTTTTAAAGCGAGTAAATGAACGGAGAGGGAGGAGATTCTCCTCTGAATCAGTCATGGGCGGGAAATAGAAACCGACTGGTCGTGCAGCAAGCTCGCTACCGCTGCCATCGAACGATCTTGCATTCAACCAGACTATAACACATCTAGGAGGAGACACAATAAAACAGTTTTAACGCAACACTATGAAAGACACCGTATGAACTTTTTTTCTAAAATTATAAATCAAAAATATTATTCATTGCACTTTATATAGGCTACTATTCATGGTTTGAAACTTTCAAGGATATTTGAAAGTTAAAGTCGTGTTTATATAAAACAAAGAGGAAGTAGTTCTACGTTGGTATCACAGATCTTTTTGGCCCCTGAAATTCACTTCTGTTAATTGTTTACTAGACAGGGCAAGAACCAAGTTTTCAGTTTTGTACAAATATATTTGAAATTGGAAGTAGTACTCCAAACTACATTATTTTTAACATAAAAAATTGGCCACCGGCAACTTTGAACAATAATGGTAGTATGACTTTACAAGAACTGATATTCTTCAAAAGCATGTGATACTGAACTTGTAAAATGTACATGTGGCAACACAGACCACGTGGGTGCAGTGTTAGTCTCTTCCAACACGTGTGATGCTGTAGTGTGCTCGAAAAATGCTGCAAGGTGACTATCCTTGTAATTGTTAATATGTGCAATTATTCAACAATGAATGGAAGTGAAAACATATTTTATGGAAAATTTAGGAAACTCAGTTTACAAGAACAGATTATTGCTATACAGAAGGGAAGGCCAACCCCAACACTACCTGGCCTTACATGTGTGCATGTTGGCTAATTTGTAGCATGTTTCATTCAAGAAGGTGTCATTTCGTCCTGTTACCTTCTTTCCTCCTCTTAAGAAATACGCAGGAGCCGCCACTGCGTTACATTCACTTTAATTATTTAAATTCGTGAAAAATATCGTTCTTCTTTTCATAACAAAGCGCTAAGTAGCTAGGAGCTTAAACAACGCATGCCACGGGTGCAACAGTATGACGTCAACAGCAATGGTGGACAACATTCCTTCGCACGTATATTGAGAACCGTTTGATATTTTGAGTTGCGGTTTTCAGTGCTGTCATCAGCTGCCTGTTGCCTACAACATATGAAAAGAAAAAAAAAATATATATTTTTTTTTATTCAGTATCCCTTTAATAAAACCCACAACTTTCATATACTTAACTTACGATATCCATTATCATCCAGTTTTCTATTACTTTTTCCCCGATGTTTGTAATAGCTTTCGCAAGTATACTGTATCCTAGGCATACCGTAGTAAAAAAGTAAGGTCTCTGAGGGTTCATCGCTGGCTGCTCATGAAATTTACCACTTGTTCTGAGTGCTGTTGTCCCTTCTACTCCGGACGAGTTTCCCCAGGCGTCATCCCCGTTTCGACATTGATGGAATAAAATAGATAGGCAAAGTCGTACTACCACTCTCATGACGTGTCTACGAATCTGATGATCACCGGAAAATGCAATAAATTTCTCATCCATCAGAGATTCTTGGATGTGATCTGCAGAGCTAGGGACAAGTCTCTCTCCCTCCCTCTCCCTATCCCCCCTCTCTCTCACACGAATTTGAATCTTCAGTTTAGTAGCACTCATTATTAGCATCAGTTCTTTTTACATAAATTCCAATTAAATGAAATATTTACTAAAACTAAAATTATTAATTGCTAATTTTATACAAACTCCCTGAAAGTCCTAAATTGTATTTTATGAAATCCCAAATCTCTTTTCTAGCACCTAGAAATCCGTTCCCTAATTATTATCATCTAACACTAGCTACCAGAACGAAAAGCAGTTATCCTCCACTATGTGACACGTTTGTCAACCTTCCTTACCAATTGATGAGGTATTTGCTAGTTTTTGCCACTTACGTATAATTAAATTTAAATTTTAACAATTGAAATGTTGTTATCGCATTCAATTTACAACATAGGGGTTTCCACGTTAAGAAAATAGCATTGAACATATGGGGGCTGTTTTTCTTGAGAACTGGAAATTAATTAGTTTCCTTTAATTCATAGAATATAATTTCATTGAAAACTAGAGTGATTTCATGAGCTAAAATTGTGTTACACCTCTAAAATTACCATACATTTAATTTATGAATAACGGGATAACAGCTAAATTGGTGGCATAGACTTCCGCTTTATTGCCAAACATCCCCGCTGATAAATTTAACAGACAAGTAGGGGTGGTACACTTGAGGTTAAGATTTCACACTGTTAAAACACGTACAACATTGTCTGTGACCACCTCTGTAGTGTAGGGATCAGCATGCTGATCTCTTACGCAGAGGGCCCGGGTTCGATTCCCGGTCGGATTGAATTTCCTGGTTGAGGTTTTTCAGGGTTTTTCCTCAACTGTAAGGCCACAACATCCCTGAATATCACCGGCCTCATTTATCACCGAAATCATATTCATAACAAATCAGTCATACATATACAGTCGCCATCTAGTTCACAACAATAGAACCAGTCTCAACAATAGTACACAGGCCTTCGGATTTCAACCAAAGATTAACTCGCGATATGACCAGAGATGTTAAAGCGAGTATAAATAACAGCCATGAAGAAAAAAAAAACCATTGTCTGTGCTTATTATATAAAGTACACAACATTTAACTGTCAGCAAAACAACAAAGGCATTGGATATGTAACTTAAGTTTTGTTTGATTATAGTGTGAAGTTAATAACGGAACAAGTGTGCTGCACATAAGTTAATTCTAAATTTTATCATAAGCACTTCTTAACATTTAATAACGGAAAACGTGTGCTGCACATAATCTTAAATTTGTATTGTAAGCGTTCCTTAACATTTAATAACGGAAAACATGTGCTGCACATAATCTTAAATTTGTATTGTAAGCGTTTCTTAACATTTAATAACGGAAAACGTGTGCTGCACATAATCTTAAATTTGTATTGTAAGCGTTTCTTAACATTTAATAACGGAAAACGTGTTCTGCACATAATCTTAAATTTGTATTGTAAGCGTTTCTTAATATTTAATAACGGA
This sequence comes from Periplaneta americana, assembly GCF_040183065.1. Lineage (NCBI taxonomy): Eukaryota > Metazoa > Arthropoda > Insecta > Blattodea > Blattidae > Periplaneta > Periplaneta americana. The sequence goes on along the minus strand of NC_091130.1, from coordinate 127,847,809 downwards.
AAACGTGTGCTGCACATAATCTTAAATTTGTATTGTAAGCGTTTCTTAACATTTAATAACGGAAAACATGTGCTGCACATAATCTTAAATTTGTATTGTAAGCGTTTCTTAACATTTAATAACGCAAAACGTGTGCTGCACATAATCTTAAATTTGTATTGTAAGCGTTTCTTAACATTTAATAACGGAAAACATGTGCTGCACATAATCTTAAATTTGTATTGTAAGCGTTTCTTAACATTTAATAACGGAAAACGTGTGCTGCACATAATCTTAAATTTGTATTGTAAGCGTTTCTTAACATTTAATAACGGAAAGCGTGTTCTGCACATAATCTTAAATTTGTATTGTAAGCGTTTCTTAACATTTAATAACGGAAAACGTGTGCTGCACATAATCTTAAATTTGTATTGTAAGCGTTTCTTAACATTTAATAACGGAAAACGTGTGCTGCACATAATCTTAAATTTGTATTGTAAGCGTTTCTTAACATTTAATAACGGAAAACATGTGCTGCACATAATCTTAAATTTGTATTGCAAGCATTTCTTAACATTTAATAACGGAAAACGTGTGCTGCACATAATCTTAAATTTGTATTGTAAGCGTTTCTTAACATTTAATAACGGAAAACATGTGCTGCACATAATCTTAAATTTGTATTGTAAGCGTTTCTTAACATTTAATAACGGAAAACATGTGCTGCACATAATCTTAAATTTGTATTGTAAGCGTTTCTTAACATATAATAACGGAAAACATGTGCTGCACATAATCTTAAATTTGTATTGTAAGCGTTTCTTAACATTTAATAACGGAAAACATGTGCTGCACATAATCGTAAATTTGTATTGTAAGCATTCCTTAACATTTAATAACGGAAAACATGTGCTGCACATAATCTTAAATTTGTATTGTAAGCGTTTCTTAACATTTAATAACGAAAAAAAACATGTGCTGCACATAATCTTAAATTTGTATTGTAAGCGTTTCTTAACATTTAATAACGGAAAACGTGTGTTGCACATAATCTTAAATTTGTATTGTAAGCGTTTCTTAACATTTAATAACGGAAAACGTGTGCTGCACCTAATCTTAAATCTGTATTGTAAGCGTTTCTTAACATTTAATAACGGAAAACGTGTGCTGCACATAATCTTAAATCTGTATTGTAAGCGTTTCTTAACATTTAGTAACGGAAAACGTGTGCTGCACATAATCTTAAATCTGTATTGTAAGCGTTTCTTAACATTTAATAACGGAAAACGTGTGCTGCACATAATCTTAAATTTGTATTGTAAGCGTTTCTTAACATTTAATAACGGAAAACATGTGCTGCACATGATCTTAAATTTGTATTGTAAGCGTTTCTTAACATTTAATAACGGAAAACGTGTGCTGCACATAATCTTAAATTTGTATTGTAAGCGTTTCTTAACATTTAATAACGGAAAACATGTGCTGCACATGATCTTAAATTTGTATTGTAAGCGTTTCTTAACATTTAATAACGGAAAACGTGTGCTGTACGTAATCTTAAATTTGTATTGTAAGCGTTTCTTAACATTTAATAACGGAAAACGTGTGCTGCACATAATCTTAAATTTGTATTGTAAGCGTTTCTTAACATTTAATAACGGAAAACGTGTGCTGCACATAATCTTAAATTTGTATTGTAAGCGTTTCTTAACATTTAATAACGGAAAACGTGTGCTGTACATAATCTTAAATTTGTATTGTAAGCGTTTCTTAACATTTAATAACGGAAAACGTGTGCTGCACATAATCTTAAATTTGTATTGTAAGCGTTTCTTAACATTTAATAACGGAAAACGTGTGCTGTACGTAATCTTAAATTTGTATTGTAAGCGTTTCTTAACATTTAATAACGGAAAACGTGTGCTGCACATAATCTTAAATTTGTATTGTAAGCGTTTCTTAACATTTAATAACGGAAAACGTGTGCTGCACATAATCTTAAATTTGTATTGTAAGCGTTTCTTAACATTTAATAACGGAAAACGTGTGCTGTACGTAATCTTAAATCTTATTATAAGCACTTCTTAACACAATAAAATGATTGTTGATGTATTATTATTATTATTATTATTACTATTATTATTGTTGTTGTTACTACTACTGGTACTATTATTTGTTATTGCAGTAACTTTTTAGGTGCCTAAAATTGTATTTTAATGCCTACTTTCAATCAATATGGAGCCTGGTTGAGGTGTCTAAAAGTTGGTTAATGGTGTAAATATCCGAAGTCTAGTTATAATGTATATAAAATATAATGTATGTTTTGCAGGCATCATTATGGCATTAATAGTTTTTTTATCATTTGAACGGACTCAACATACCTTCTAACGAAGGGATCTCGCGGCAACAGTGTAGGCCTACTAGTCATGACCCATAAGATCAATGCTTTTCTTTTAAGCTGGAATACTCTATAAGAGTCCCGCGCCATGGCTTCGTGGTCTAAGGCATCCTGCCTAGGACTCGCGATACGGAATGCGCGCTGGTTCGAATCCTCATGGGGGAAGAAATTTTCTCATGAAATTTCGGCCAGTGTATGGGACCGGTGCCCACCCAGCATCGTGATGCACTTGGGGAGTTACGATAGGTAGCGAAATCCGGTTACGCAAACCAGCTATAACGGTTAGGGGGCTCATCGTGCTAACCACACGATACCTCCATTCTGGTTGGATGATCGTCCACCTCTGCTTCGACATGTGGCCGAGAGGCCAGTAGCCGGCTGGTCGGTCTTGGCCCTTCGTGGGCTGTAGCGCTACGGATTATTATTATTATTATTATTATTATTATTATTATTATTATTATTATTATTATTTACTCTATAAGTAGTACGTGAAAGAATGATGCCTGCTATTTTCTACCATTTAAAATCCTCATTTACCAGTTGCTTTCCGTCACGTTATTCACCGTCTATTCCTGATTTTGCTTTTATTTCTTGTAACCCCGTGTTTCGACACTATATTGTAGACTTTCCTATTTGATCGATTACCCTACTTTTATCAAAGCTGAATCACCGTCATCACAACACTTAACTGTTACTTCGTAGACAGTTAATGAGGCATGAACATTGTCTGTACTATGCAATGTGTATATCTCACCGACTGGGTGGTCTTCCAAATAAATATTTTAAGAACATGTTAGTCACTTTCTGTTTCCGTAGTTCACCATTACGGAAGCTTACAAGTACAGTAGTTTCAGCTCAGACATTTGCAGAAGATGGAATGTGAGATGACATTTCATTGTTTGTTGTCTGAATGAACACCGTTACAAGCTGGACATTTCAATAACTACCATTTAACGGGAATAATTGTACGTCTCAGCAGGTATCTTCTGAATACATCAGGAACAGAAGTAGCACGTTTGACTTTCGGAGAATGTGGGTTCTCTGTTCCAGTGCTTATTATTGTAACTAAATCCCTCACGTCATGTAGTGACGTATAGTAGGAAAAGATCTTGCAGGTATTTGTTTCGACCTCTAACTGAACATTATCTTATTTTCCGTTTTGGTCTCTACTTTCAGCATTGAAATATTTTTGAGTTCTACTTACAGTACTCACACATTCTGGGATCAACATTCTCATTTTCACTGCTCGTAATAACTTATTTTCGTTTTATTTAGGCCTCATTTCCTACTGTTGCTGATGTTGAGGGACAATCTTCTAAACATACTCTGTACTTAGGTATGTTCCAATATTAATTCAGTAATATCAAGAATTTCTTATATAGGGTAAAGGTTGGTAAATTGTGATAATAATAATATTATGATAGTTCTTTTTGAGAATTTTTTGCAATTTTACTGAGCGAGAGAAGGACCGGTTTTGTGTAGAAACTTGTCCACGAACATTCCCTTAATACGTTGACGCAAAAAACCGATCTTCCTCTCGCTCAGTAAAATTGTAAAATAATTCTCAAAAAGAACTTTCACAGTATTACTCATATCACTATATTACCACCTTTACCCTACTAATACTAAAGAATATTTACTTGCAAATGACTTTAAGAAAACCTGGACGTTCATTGCCGCCCTCACATAAGCTCACCATCGATCCCTATCCTGAGCAAGATTAATCCAGTCCCTAACACCATATCCCACTTCCCTTAAATCCATTTTTATATTATCCTCCCATCTATGTCTCTCTCTACCAAAGGTCTTTTTCCCTCAGATCTTCCAACAAGCACTATAAGCATTTCTGGATTCACCTATACATGCTACATGTCCTGCTCATCTCAATCGTCTGGATTTAATGTTCCTAATTATGTTTGGTAAAGAATACAATGCGTGCAGTTCTGCGTTGTGTAACTTTCTATATTCACCTATAATGTCATCCCTCTTAGCCCCAAATATTTTCCTAAACATCTTATTCTCAAACACCCTTAACTTCTGTTGCTTTCTCAAAGTGAGAGTCCAAGTTTCACAACCATACAGTTCAACCGGTAATATAACTGTTTTATAAATTCTGAATTTCAGGTTTTTCGAGAGCAGACATTTAACATATTTATTGTGCGTTTAATTTCTTCTCGAGTGCCATCTATGTTTGTTAGTGTTGCTACAAGATATTTGAATTTTTTCACCTTTTCAAAGAATACATTTCCAATTGTTATATTTCCATTTTGTACTATATTCCGGTCACGAAACATAATCATATACTTTGTTTTTGTTTGTTTTTGTTTGTTTGTTTGTTTGTTTGTTTTTTTTTTTTTTTTGGTATTCACTTCCAAACCTATCTAATTACTTGCTTCAAGTAAAATTTCCGTGTTTTCCCTAATAATATTGCTCTACGGAAAGAACTACACGATAGCGTAAATCAGTAGGTGTTATTTCTTTTTTCAGTGGCAGGGCCCTTACCAAAAGGGCTATAAATAGTCCTCTTAACTTGCCGTTATTGGCCTGGCTCTATCAGCGTGGCTCATAGATGTCTGTGGTGACAAGAAACGTAGACCGCTTAGTTCGTCAAAGACTATCCAGAACTCAGGATTGATCAACCGGGATTTGAACCCAGGCCTCCTGCTTTAGAAGCTAAGCGCGCTAGCACTGAGAAACCGTGGTGATATAAATGTATAAATTTAATATTAGGAATACAGCTACTAACCGTGAAGTTACAAAAAAAAAAAATAATAAATGTAATAAGTAAACATCGTTACATTCAGTATTTATATTGCTTTTAAAATAAATATCTTTCACGAAATACATAATTTGATCCATTCATACTGAAGCACAGAATGTGGAAATTACGAACAAATTGCAGACTATTTAGAAAGCGGAATTTGCTGGTCATATAGTTAGAATGGCACAAGGTCATCTCTTGAGGCAATTCACCACACAGAATAGGGAGACAAATACAGACAGTGGGATAGTCGTATTTGGAACAGCTTCTCACAAAGGGACTTCTGTTCGATCTTTAGTAGCTTCTGTGAGAATGAGCGGAACAGAAAGACTCAACAAACAGTTAACATGCCAGTTTTGTTCCACCATTATTGCTTCCCTCGCCCTATCATCTCGCTGACTCTGAATAGACTATATGAGATTTCTAATTAAAGAATAACCACGGTTTGTAACACGTTAATTAATATACACGCATTATTCACACACTAAAAGTTTTTGTAAGGACGGATGAAACTCCATTTCCTACTTTGAAAACTGAAAATGGATTCGCTTTGTTGATAATGAAAAAGAGTAAACGTAAAAATGGTTTTTATGTAGATATCATACAATACAGCCAGATAATTATGGTGGTTCAGAACATTACTACGACTCCTTACTATTAGAAAGAGGACGAGACAGAATATTGATGGTATATCTTTAGAAAAACTACTGCTTTCCTATTTGTTAAGCAATGAATCAAGTTGTAAATGTTGGCAGCATTGCAGAAACTCTTGTAGAAACGTTGTTACGTGTTCTAATGAAATACTAAAGTATGAATGTATGAATGTCTTCACTTAAAGCAGATTTATATATTATTTATATTTCTAAAGTTTATGGAGCCTACTTTATAGGCATAATTACAATATAGACACAAGATTGATTAGAAGCGTATTGTTTAATTTTCTGGCAATCGTGTAAATAATCCTAATTATGTCGGCAGTGGTATCCATCCGGGCACTGCCTGCTGGATCACACCGTATGGCTGTTTACGCAGCTATAAGATGCGATCCAGCAGGCATTGCATCTGGGACACCGATTGGGTAATTGCACTGCCTGCTGGATCGCATCCTATAGCTACGTAAACTGCCTGCTCAATCAAAGTTATTTTGCCGCTAGGTGGCAGGCAGTGTCCACAGCTATTAACATTATCAGTAAAATAAATACGGTCAGATATCTTGGTCTAGTACTGGATAGTCGTTTGACATACAGACAACATATACAGTTAATACGAGACAGAGCTTTGCAAAGATTCTTAGCATTATATCCAATACTTAAAAGCTTCATTCCCCTCAAAACCAAACTATTGCTGTACACATCACTTGTACGATCATACATGTCCTATGCGTCAGAAACTAGGTCTCAAACCCATCCCCGCTACATCAAGAAACTCGATGCCATCCAAAGAGCTGTGTGCACAACCATCACAGGTGCTGATTTTTGCATTACTAAAGCACAACTGTACAGTGAGCTGGAAATCATTTTATTCAGTGACTACGTGCAGCACTTACGTAAAAATTATCTTCAGAGACTACAAACGCATCCTAATCCACTTATTAAACCATAATTACACATAGCATTCAGTGAACAATCAAGTAATGTTAACTTTTCTGCAAAAATCATTGACTCTGAAAGTTTACCTACATGTCCAGCTTACCAGTCTCCGTTTCTGATGGAGAAGATGGTCTCACTTCATTTACGTACTCATGTTATACAGGGACATCATTTTATTTTTACTTCAATTTTTATTGTACCTGAGTTTTTGAATGTACTTCACTCCCACCCCTTCTACTAGTAAACTTCCAACCGTTCACGACACAGAGCCGAGGGCGCGTAAGCAGTACTGAGTTACTGAGTATAGTACGTTTCAGAAATATGTTCGTGTTTTCCAGTGACGAAAGAGCTTTCAATATCGAATCATATTTTCGTACGGGTACTGTCGTCCGTTTCCCTATGTCGCATCCCGATTTCCCCCACCTGCTTCTGTTCGCCCCTCTGTTAAGTCTAGTAGCTGGGCTACCTTAGCTCTTTTCTGAAAACATTAATTTCTGTTAGGAATTGGACGTCTACGTAATATTATACAAGCGTTTAAAATAACTTAAATAAAAGGGCCTCCTTAACTAATTGTCACGTGATTTCTTCCCTTTCTACGACCCTACGATATAACCATTTGGACGGACAGTAGATAGTATGTCTGAGTAATTTTATCTTTTCGGATCGAGCAGAAGTGAAGATTGAATTTACAGTACGTAAGGTAGTCTTTTATAGAGTAGGTACAGAATTTTTTTCTTTATTTTAGTAGGTTATTTTACGACGCTTTATCAACAGCTTAGGTTATTTAGCGTCTGAATGAGATAAAGGTGATAGTGCCGGTGAAATGAGTCCGGGGTCCAACACCGAAAGTTACCCAGCATTTGCTCATATTGGGTTGAGGGGAAAACCCGGAAAAAAACCTCAATCAGGTAACTTGCACCGACCGAGAATCGAACCCGGGCCACCTGGTTTCACGGCCAGACTTGCTAACCGTTACTCCACAGGTGTGACGGTACAGAATTATTTCAACATGATAATTGGGATTAGGTACAATAGCCTATAGCGATAATATGCACATTATAACTGAAGCCTGTATCGAAATGAACGGCCACCATTTTAAAAATGTGTTTAAATATACATATTATGATTATTTTTCAATTTAACTTCATTCTCTATAGTGTACGCTAATGTGCTGTAGACAGTATAATATACTCTGTATAATGAATACGTCCACATGGACAGCTCAGTTCGTGAGTAAAAACACCCATTGTTACTACTGTACTGTATTTTGATTAAACAAAAACCTAATGAAAATTATCGAACTCAAAAGCGCGATATCTCCTAGTTTACGTAAATGGATGAACTACTTTTCTTCCCTCCTATACCTAGCAAAGTGATTTGTTTGTATATTACGCCAGTATCATCGAACTCCAGTCGTGGAAGGGGTAGCAAACGGTGTTGATCCAAAGGTATAGCCAGGTTAATATTAAAAATGTTAGTAAAAATAAAATGATGTCCCTGTACTAAGCAATATTCCTGTTAAGGCAAGAGTCCATGTGACCTGGAACTTGTGATGACATGTGTCTTTATTGACACCACCAAATAAATAAAATAAATATCAGTAAAATGCGAAGTCACTACCTCCACCTAGAGGCTACTCGCTCATAAGCTTTGATTGGGCAGGCTTTGTAAGCAGCCATAGGATGTGATCCAGCAGATAGTGGTAATTGACTTGTCACCACGTGATAGCGTTGTTGAAATACTTATGTTATAACAGGGGCGTGGTTTCGTTCATCGTCTGTGTATTTATCTCACGGATATCTCTGGTAGTTTAGATTAAACAGTCTTGATCAGTTACCACATTCTATCAACGATTCAAAATGTGTAAATCACTGAAATGCAATACAACTGCAAACTCTATATGACGTTTTCTAATATGCCATAAGCTTATATGTCATTTTCTGATCTTCGAGCCCTAAAATATTGGGACTTAATAGTGAGATCGGCAATGCTATTAAAAAGAAATTATTCGTTAATAATAATTCGCAGATTTCAGTCCGGTTACTTAATAATCATAAAGAAATATCACAACTTACATAACTTTAATTTTTTAGGAGGGCGAGTGGGTTGAATTTTGTTATAGTCCGACCATCGGATCTGTGCCCCCGTAAGATATGCGAACTGAACTTAATTCCTTTTCAGCCTCGGCAATTCATTTCTCCCCCTGTATTCCTATTTCTCTCTTTTCTACCCCTCTCTCTTTCTCTCCCCCACTACTCACAATTTTGAGCCTTCTTGCGGGACAGTTTATTTGCACTTGCAGTCCAATGTTGTCAACTCAACATGAATACTGTAGCAAGGACTGGTGAAAGAAATATTATTAAGCAAGTAAAGCATTTTGCATAAGTCAATCAGCGTCATTAGACCTACTTAAATTAAATTATGAATAAGTAATAATTAACCTTACAGTATTATAAGCAATATTCAAGAGACATGACACTGTTTAACGGAAGTTTGGAAACATCCCTATTCGGCAAGGTTCGTGGCCTGCTGTTTGACGTAGTGGGAGAGAAACGGGTGGAATGGGGTGAGTAGAGGCGTTAACTTTTCCAAGAACGACGACAGCGCTGAAGGGGCATAGATCGATGGTCCGACAATACTTTTAAAATGTCAGATAGAAATATTTCATTATATATTTTTGTCTCATTTTGTGATAGACCTACACATAGTCTTACATGTTAGAGAGAGTAGTTATAAAGATTACCTGGTGGTACAATTTCCAATAAGATGTTACAAATTTTGACAAATGCAGACGATGGTATAAACTAAGAAACATGCATTTTTTTAAATATTACTGTACTTAATATTGTGACCTAACTCACATTTGTATTATAATTATACAGTTTTATACTATTTAATATAAACCATTCCATCAATGAATCCTGGCTTCACACCCCAAACAAATTGCGCTAAAATATATCGTGACTGGAGTTGAATAACGATAGAGAAAGCAAGACTAACAGCGCCCGAAAATACTAAAATCCGCACGACAATACTGACTACATCGCGTCGTTGACGTAAAGACTTCGGGAATTGTCGAGGCTTGAATCGTCACGGACCAGAGTAAACTTTTAGCTGTTTTGGCAACTGTTATATATGTATAAACAATCAATTAGCCTATTTGAAACATCATCTCTACCTTTCGGTGTATAATAATCCGTTCCCCAATCCTTATATAATTATTATGCCCTTATTAAAGGCTAGAATTTTTCTTTTTCGTAAGTTTGAGATCAAGTGTACAATCTCAAGTAAAAAAAAAATATATATTAACGCTTTATTTAGTGTTATGTTGTATGTTTCTTAGAAATGCATATTTATTTGAGAATTGTTTTTTTTTTTCTGCCTTAGGTAATGTCTGATAATAGAACCAGAACATTTTGATAACTGCGATACTGTTTTGTTTTATCTTTTTGTCTCAGTTAAACATTTCTAATGTTATTTATTTCAATGATGTATGTTATTCAAAGTTACGAAATCTTTCCACGCCGACCAAATGCTATTTCGAGAATGATGAGCGAGACTCGAAGCGCACGAGAATGACGAGACGAGACTCGAAAGACAAATGCAACGCGAACACAGCGAGCGAGAGCGGCAGTTACTTTTGTTCATTTCTAATCGTGATCAAGTCTCTAGTATTTTTGTGATCAGAAGTTGGCCACCCTAGATATAAGAGTCACGTTATTAGAAAATTTTCAGTTTCTGATATACGTTTGAGACCAATTGTCGATCCTCTAAAATCGTGTCATACACTCTTCTGGAGTCATTTGGCTCATTTTACGACGCTTTATTATATAACTGCGATGGTTATGTAGCGTCTGAGTGAAATGAAGATAATTCAGGGAAATGAGTCCTGGATCCAGCGCAGAAAGTTATCCAGCATTTGCTCTTAATGTAATTGAAGGGAAAACCCTGGAAAAATCTCAACTAGGTAACTTGTCCCAACCAGGATTTGAACCCGAACCCTCTCGTTTCACGGCCAGACATGCTAAACTCTACCCCACAGCGATGAACTTTCTGGAGTGATCACAGAAACAGGTCTTCCAACACGGTGTTCATCTTTTACCTCCTTTCTCACTTAAATGCTGTAACAGAATGTAATGGTGGCATACGAAGAACAGTGATCGCTCAGCGTTTCCATCATATCCGCATAATTTCCTCACCGGACACATCTTTCAAAAATAGGTAATACTTCATCACCGATCGATACCAAATTTGATCAAAATTGAACTTTTTTCTGACACAATTTAGTTTTAAATTCACAATAAGAATCGGCTAAACTTTTTATCTTATAAAAATGAGTAACTCTTTATCAAACATACTAGGTAACCCCTTTTGCTTATAACTTAGGTCCAAGGCTAATATATTATATCAATACCCCTTAGCAGTTATGTAGCTTTCATTCTAAAAGTCAATTCTGGTTTTTTCTTTGTCAAATTTGTATGCCTCGGAACTAATTCTACTCGTATTAGCGGAGATATTCATACCAATGAAGTTAATTCCAAAGTCTGATACAGTACAAAATGTTAATATAAATTGTACTCTACTGACGTAAAAGTTATCACATTATGATCAACTGCGTCAACAATGCACCATTAACATTTTAATCTGAACATTTTATCATTTAACGATTACAGTGTGCGTGAATGTATTTCAATATCGCGTTTAATTTTAATTGAAAACTCGTCTAAAGTAAAATACGAGTACAACAGTCATATTTCTGTATTTCGTGTCGTTCATTACACACAGAACGAAAAATAATCGCCCATTAGTGATAATGAAGTGGGTTTTAAAATTGAATATATGTAATTTATTCTTTAACTGTAAATACATTTACAGCTTTATTTATTGCTTTCCACATCCAATTTCTCTGAAGCGACTGAAGCGGAGACGTGTGACAACGGAAATATCTCGTTGATCCAACATTTAGCAACGGGCTAACCTTTCCGTCTGTCACACATATTTCAGTAGTCGGTAAAAGACTTGCGTCGCCACTCGGAAGATATGTTCGTTAAAATATCTTCAGAATTAGCATAGTACACTGTGTTACAGCGGTGTAAGTACACGGTGAAACGTTCTTTCGCTTACTTATCGACAAAGTAATATGGAATTCGAGATCATAACGGTTAGAATAAATTATGCTGCTGTATGAAGATGTCTTAACAACATAGTGGTTGACATTTAACTCATAAGGAGAGGACACGCTCTGTATATTACCGAAATAAATAAGATTATGTGAGATGAAAGTATAAGACGTACTGTTTAAAGTCATACCTGGTATGGGTGGCCAATGACCCCTCGTTTTGGAAATATTGGCTATTGTTTGTGACATATTTCCGTTATATGCCTAATAGGAAAGCATTAGACTGTGTAACGGCGTAGCTCACATGGTTGGATGCTGAGTTGTTATCCAGGCAACCTGAGTACGAATGCTAATGCCTTCTCATTTTTTGAAGCTTGATATTATTATTATTATTATTATTATTATTATTATTATTATTATTATTATTATTATTATTATTATTATTGCACTTTTACTATTTAATATTTGTATGTGCATAGAGACCAATGCGCTTAGTAGGAGGTAATTTGTCATATACAAACAAAAACAGAAATATTGCAACATGAATGAAAATATAATAATAATAATAATAATAATAATAATAATGATGATGATGATTATGATATCAAGCTTTAAAAAATTAGAAGGCATTAGGATTAGAACTCAGGTTGCCTGGATAACAACTTAGCAACCAACCATGTGAGCAACGCTGTTACACAGTTTAATGTTTCCCTATTAGGCACCTAACGGAAGTATGTCACAAACAATAGCCAATATTTCCAAAACGAGGGGTCATTGGCCACCCATACCAGGTATGATTTTAAACAGTACTTCTTGTACTTTCATCTCACACAATCTTATTTCATTCGGTGATATACAGAGCTTGTCCTCTCCTTGTTAGTTTTACTGTTTTTAAGTACGAGTAGACAAATAGTCTTAATACAAATGAAATAGAACAGCCTTTACACTTTTTCTAAGATTAAAAAGAAAACATTATTTTTTTAAGAAAATTCCGTTGTTTTATGTAAATATGATTGACAAATATGACATAGTTGTAAAATACGTTATTGATAAATAATACAATACATTGACATAATAAGAGACCTAGTAGGTATTATTATTATTATTATTATTATTATTATTATTATTAGATGCATTGCAGTATAATTTGATTATAAACCTATTGGGAAACAAACTGTTGGCAGACTTAAGAAAAGCTGGAGAGAACACTTTTAAAACTAAACAAAATTCTATGAAACCAGAACAGACCAGGAGGCCTAATCCGTACAATAAATTGATGATGATGGTGATGGTGATACAATAATTAAGCTATTTTCCTTTACAGTATATGTCTGGGATACCATCTAAGTATGAGTAATTTGAATTATTTAAATATATAAGTTAATAATATCCAAATGTTGTATTGGATAGTACAACAAAAATATTGCGTTAGAAATAGTAATTTATGTACGCTAACTAGTGTATAATATTGGTAATTATGGCACAAACTTTATACAAATGTTACATACAACTTTTTATGCTATTCTAACATTAAAATGTGTAAAAAGAACTATTGTAAATTTACAAAATGTAATGTTATGACGTATTAAGGATATGAGTACTGGATATGACGTAATATATTGCATGGTTGCTAAGTAACCGTTTCTAAGACAATGTTATTTTGAGGCTCTTTCTTAAGGCTCATCTCCACTATTAAACATATTTAACATGTTAAATATAACATGTTGAATTTAACATGTATATGGACATTTCAAGTCTCAATTGACTTAACATGTTGACTGAGTATGTTGAAGTTAACACTTTTAACATGTTGGGGTGTTTTCCAGCAGCAATGGAAAACATGTCAAGTCAATTTACTTGCTCGTGCGGCGTCGGTACAGTTCGACAAAGTTCGTACAGTTTCCATAGCAATAACTATCTTCCGATTTTGTGGCGCGTATCTTGATCATTTTTATAGCCCTACTATCATTGGTCCTTGGTGTTGGCTGTAAGTTGTTCGAAGTAATGGAATGGACGGAAGAAAATACATTAGAATAAAATTAATGCACTGATGGAAAGGCCTTGTTTGTGGGATGTGTCTGCAAAAGAATACAGAGACAAAACAAAGAAGGCCGACTGTTTTAGAGAACTGGAATTATTATTTATTGTTCTCGAGAATACAATAGAGAGTTTTCGCACTCTCGCCGTACGCTAAATGTTAATGCTATGTTGACGTAAGTAATGGTCGTATTTGGTGATGTATATTAACGTTCGTAAAACTTCGGAAAGAATAATTATACGATATTACCCGTTCCTTTAACATCTATCATGTCGTAGGTCCTATGATAGTCAATCAATCGCGCTGTAATTTTTTTAATTGAGATGAAATGGTTGCTCTTAAATTGTGTCTTTCTTTGATGTAACAGGAAGTATTTTTGCAGCACTATGTTAAAATCGTGTTCTGACATTCTCAGCAAGTTTTTGAATCCAAATCGATCTTCAACTTTAAGCTCGTTTAGAATGTCTTCTGCATAGTGTCTTTTACTAAGATATTGCCGCATCCACAATCTCATTTTCTTCCTTTTCAAGGCCTTGTAATAAACAATAGAGGCAATTACAAAAGCCAAATCATCATCTGAGTCCACTGTCCAAGGTTTGAAAATAAGACACTACCTACATCTCATAGATTGTTTATGATGGACTACGCAAAGAAAGTCAAGTTTAACATGTTTAACAGAGTGGACAAAGTGTTAAATGAAATTAGCATTAACATGTTCAATCAACATGGTGGGATGTTAACGGTAAACAATTTAAAATTTAACATGTTGTTGTTAAATGTTTAATAGTGGAGACGAGCCATTACAGGTACGTTGTATAAAATTGAGTTGTGAAGGCGGTGATGATGTCAAGGAATACTAGTTGCTAAGTAACCTTTTCTGGCACTAGTGTCAGAATTAGGCCAATTGTGAACGATTTATAGCGTTATAATAAACTACCAAAATAATGCGTTATTAGTGTATAGATCAGCATGTTACATTCTGACAAGTTAGAAGCATGAATGAATGAATGAATAAGTGAACAAATGACTGAATGAATGAATAAATATATAAATAAAATACATACATAAACAAATAAATAAATAAATAAAATTGGGAAATGAATTTGTGGGCAATGAATGATTGACCATGTTAGAAATGAAGACATAATCGCCGAATTAAAATTTTCCAATTTATTGAAGAAAATCCATGACATGATATTCACAGACTAGGCCTACTCATTCGATGACTTTCACATAGGCCTATTACCTAGTTTGAATACGTTTCTGGTTTATCCAGCTATAACTCTTGCAGTCTTACTAATAAACCGTGTATAATTTTTATACGAGACTTATGCAGAGTTGAGACAGAAAACGTTACTAATAAACCGTGAATAAGCTATGGACGTATAAACAGGCTGTAACTATATAATGGGAATTGCTTTGCAGTAGTTATATACACGAAACCCCTTGTTTAAGCGTTGTATATAGGGAAAAAATGGCCGCCCCTTTAACAGCTGTTCGTATCGACTGTCATTTTATGATGATGTTTACCTTGTAACCACTTAAGAACAAACCAAAGATCATAGAATTATTAGAATAATATTGCTGTAGCTTGTACTCCTTGACCAAAATGTAGTGTGGTAATCGATTAGAGCCAGTTGTACAATCGATATTTAACACTCCACATTAGAGCGCTCTACCGGATCCAGTAGAGAACTTCAGATATTCTATTACCTTTCGCAACGAAGTAATGACGAAACTATGACGTAGCTGTGTAACAGTTATACTGTTATACACGACGTATGTAGTGATTATTAGTAAGGAATTTACACACGACTTATAAACGAGCTACTCATTGTATAAGTATAAGACAGTTAAACGTCTGTATATAGAGTTTTTATTAGTAAGACCGTTGGACGACAACGACGATGTTAACTGACACAACGTTTTAGACACAACGAACAGCTTTGGACTACACATATAATTAGTAAGCTTAACACTGCGGCATTTGTGACAGGTGTTACCGAAAGAAAAATACACTTGAGAGAGCGTCTAAATAAAACCAGAGTGCCGATTGTATTCATAATCCAATGTAAAATTTCATCGATTTCATATGAGTTGCTGCATTCCCAGGGGCAGGTATTTATGGATATTAATTATATCATTTGTGTTTTTTAACATTGGGGTCGGCGGAGATTGTTGGAGATTGATTTGTACTCTTAGCGGAGATTAATGGAAATTTTGGACAATACAATTATTTTGTAACTGGAGTAGTAAGTCAGTATGAATATTACTTTCCAAATAATTAACATTACAACTCCGTTGGATTCTGATTGTTCTGGTACAAGGCCAATAGACAGTACTTGTTGGATTGAGACTGTATTTAACACACATTCATTAAAAACGAAAAAAACTTACAGCCCTCAAATTAACACTTTCAAATTATTAGTGAAATGTTGAATTCTTCGTCTTTTGAGTTCCCTAATGTAATCAGAACACCTGGAATAGGCTACTATGTAATGTAGTCTACTTGGATATATAACAAAAAGCCACCGGCGTGGCTCAGTCGGTTAAGGAGCTTGCCTGCCGGTCTGAAGTTGCGTTCGGGCGCGGGTTCGATCCCCGCTTGGGCTGATTACCTGGTTGGGTTTTTCCCGAGGTTTTCCCCCATCATAATGTGAATGCAAGGTAATCTGTGGCGAATCCTCGGCCTCATCTCGCCAAATACCATCTCGCTATCACCAATCTCATCGACGCTAAATAACCTACTAGTTTATACAGCGTCGTTAAATAACCAACTAAAAAAATAAAAATATATAGCAAATCGTCATTGTTCCTGCAATAACTCCTATGTACAAAATATAAAATTTTTCAGTAGGAAGAAAAAACACGTTTATTCATCCTATAGCAGCCGTACATAGGAGGCTGTGAATTCTTACATTTTCGAAACAAATACATATAGGAGATTTTAATATTTACTGTATCATCCTAATTAAGTTATTTAAAAGAGCAAAAATCTTAAAATCGATAAATATGTCACATAGGAGTTATTGCAGGAACAACGTCGAAATTCAAGTCAAAAGAGACCCGAAAAAAAAAACTCAGAATATGAAATTCGCAATAAAACGACACAATAGTAATAATTCGCTAATATGTTCATATTTCGCTATTAGAACTCTATTTCGCGATTGTTTTATCCGTATATTATTAATCAGAATCACTTAATTCATAAAGATTACTAAAAATCTATTGTATATCTATTATGTCGTGATTTTCGCGATCTCCATAAATACTCATCCCTGCGCATTCTAAATAGCATAGCCAGAAAACGAAGTCCAGACTTTCCCTATTACAAAGTACTTACGATTTTTATGAAACTGAATGGACATCGGATAAAGAATATTTCGTCTTTCCACCGTCCTTCTCCACAGGTTGAAAACAAAAGGCAGTTTGAACTCTTTTTTTATTGAGTGGTAAAACACTATCAATTTTTATACATATTGAGAATTGGTTCACCGTGCAACGATTTGTATATATCTGGCAATACACCCACAGTATAAAGTTATGATATTCATGATTCGATATATGAATAGTAAACCGTCGTTGTTCCTGCAATAACTCCTATGTGACATATTTATCGATTTTCAGATTTTTGCTCTATTAAATAACTTAAATAGTGATACAGCAAATAATAAAATCTCCTATACATAATTATTAGGGCTAGGATTTTGATGCCCTATAAATAATGAAAAATGTCCTAAAACAATGCACTTATGACCTAAAAATCTTAAAAAAATGCCCTTAAAATGTTCTAAAAATTCATCTTACATAATTGGCTTAGTAGGAAAAGAGGTTTTGTACTACTTAATATTTAGACTAGTAATTAAATTAAATTCTAGTACCAACATTTAAGTTTATTTAATTTTACATAATTTTTCTAAGCAGTACACTTTAATTAATTATTTTACTTGATTTAGTTTCCATGTAGTCCACCACAAGGCCACTCTTATCCAGAACTAGCAGGTATATTGAAGGGGTGGTTGGACTGATACATTACATGGGGTGTACTATGTTAAAATGGCAATATTTGCATAGAAAAACGGTTAAAATATTATACAAAATATAAAAACGATTAAAATATTATACAAAATAAATGGGTATTAAAGGACAAAATATGTAGAGAAAATATAAAGGAAATAAACATTATTTTACATTAATAATTGGGATTTATTGCCAAAATTAAATGAAAATGCCTCAAAAATGACCGAATAAAACAAAAAATGCTCTTATGAGTTGAAACAGGCAAAAAAATGCCCTAACAAATATGTCTTAAAACACTCAATTTACCACATAACATATAAATACGAAAGCAGCTATGTTTCTGGCTTACTAGAAAAAAAGGGACATCCGGAAAAAAGATGCAATATCATCAAAATTCTAGCCCTAGTAAAGGCTGGTTCACAATAAACCGGGAACGAGAATCAGAATGAAAACGAGAAACAGAGGACGTGAATATGAAAATTTTTGATTCACAATAACCCGAGAATGTAGACGACTATGCATATCGATATGCATGTGAATAACGATATGTAAAGTCGATATTACGCATTCTGATGTTATTTGTGTATAATTGACCAATGGCGTTCTCTCATGAGTACAAGGCAGCCATCATAAACATAGGTTAACCAACTTCGAAATTTCAACTGAAACATTTCATTAGGTACGGTACTATAAATATGCACATGCATCTTTATTATCACAACCTATTTTAAGTCTACCATAACGTAAAATAATTAGAGGAGAAACATTTGTAATAGAACAAAACTGAACACAACAGTAGTTATTGAATTGAAGTATGAATATGTAGTGTGTCATACAACCAATACAGTAATAAAATATGATTCACTTACGATCGGTGTTCCAAGATGCAGCTATTGGAAGCCACGTATTCTCCTTCATTTTCTCATCTTTATACGAGGCGCGCCGCTTATCGTAAACGTGAGGATTTTCCTCAACACTCAATATTAGAATCTTATCAAATAAAACTTGCTCCATGATGCACAGCACAGAACAAAATAATGCATAGGTTATGTCACGGTCTTCTTGCTACAAAATATACGACGACAAAATAGCATTTAGATGGCAATAGAATGAAGTTAGTGGGCTGTGATCGGAAACGTGAACGCCAAAGTTGAAACTTGGCCAACTCTCCGTTCCCGATCCCGGGCTCCGGCAAGCTTTTCGTTAATTGTGAATGCTCACATTTAAATGTACACATTTTAACAATTTTACCGTTTTCGTTTCCGTTCCGATTCTCGTTCCCGGTTTATTGTGAACCGGCTTTAATTATATTTGTTTGTTTCGAAAATGTAAGAATTCACAGTCTCCTATGTACGGCTGCCGTAGGATGAATAAATGTGTTTTTTCTTCCTACTGAAAACTTTTATATTTTGTACATAGGAGTTATTGCAGGAACAACGACGAAATTTTACAACTTAATACTTTTACACTTGTGGTCTTACCTCTGTGCTGCTGGTGTTCGTGCACAATCCAATAGCGAAAGAGAACTGTAAGTAATTAATATCCTGTGACCCGCACACACATACTCGTGATAACATCTGTCCTGTTACAAAGCAGTAAAAACGATAATGTTGATATTCTAATATATAATGAAGGAGGCAACAACGACGCGCTTATGTAAACGCATGCCTCCCTCTCCTTCTTTATTAACACTACAGGAGCCCGGGTACTTAACTGGCTAACTGACAGTTTTACGGCCAGTTAACACGAGTTGTTAGCGAGTTTCTTCTTCCTACCTCCGCTGTGTTGGGAAGCAACCGTGAAACTGTTGAAGTCTGCTGGCTGAGCCTGCTTGCTCCGTGTGGAAGGGAAAGGAAATGGGAGACAAGTAGGGGGATGCTAGCCAAACTCTGTGACGCGATCTTTTGTAGCTTGTCACACCATTTCTACTTTTTTATTTTCTGAGATGACAAATCCTTTAGAGAAGTAGCGTTGTTACACTTTCTTCTATCAGAGGAAAAGCCCTCGACGAAAGTGAATGAAATATGTTTTTTTTGTCTTGTCCTGAAATTGTATTCTTGTTTCTGATTATGAATCTTAATACACCCATGCAGTGTTCCGCAACCAGTGTGCCACGAAACGCGCGTTCAATTCAAATTATCACATTGGCCAGGGATATACACAACTTTTGTATCCTTGTGTCGTAGAAGTCTGCCGCCTGGGGCCTGTTTCTCAAAAATACTAGTTTAGTAGTTCACCAGTTACTAGTTACCAGAGTATATTTCACCAGCTCTAGTAGATCTGTTTCTCAATCTATTTTACCAGTCTAGTAACTTGTGACAATTTTTCACTAGTCACATGATCTCTTTCACTAGTCAGCTGATTGGGTTCATTTGTTTATACCCATTGGTAGATATTGTTAACCTATTTGAGTTTAGAGGCTAAGTTGTTTGTGTTTTGGTTCTTACTTCTCTCTATTCTTGAAATTCCATCAATTGAAAGCAAATTAACTATACTCAATATGATTACTGACTCAAAGGATATATCATTCAGTGCGTTTTCAAGCATAATAACAAAAATGATAAAGTAAACGACTGGACAAAAAAATTTGTAATAAGTGAGGCTATGGAACTGATACTTCAGAACAAAGATTATGCATACGTTAGGGACACTTATTGGCCCAACATTAAGAAAGCAACTTTGACGAGTACCAATTCAAGTTCACAGTATCATAATATGAACACATTATGTGGCAAGTGAGTCTACTGGCGACATGGATGCCACTTATGACTTGAAAAATTCGATATTTTTTTTTTTTTCAGTTTCACGTTTGATCTATTCATAAATTAGTGTCGTTTTGTATTTAATTTGTAGGCTAAAGTTGACAATGTCAGAAGAACTGGCAGTGGAGGAGGAAAACCAGCAAAAATTACTGCAGTTGATGAATTGGTATTAGATTATTAGGAAAAAAATTCTGCATGTGTTGCTGGTCTAGGACAGAAAAACCAGATGGCATTGGAAAATAATCAACATCCCGATTTGTAGAGCAATCTGTATTTGAAGCTTTGTTGATAATGCATGACTTCTATTTGTTTGTCTTGTTATGGCAGGTCCCACTATATTTAACAACTCTCCAAGCTTTTCAGGACTTTATTTAAACCGTTCATTATATTTAAACAATGCTCCCGTAAAGGAATAATAATTGTTCTTTCTCGATATAGTTTTAGCTCTTCTCACAACAACTTCTTTACTACTTCAATCGAAATCACTAAACCACATTTGTTAAAAAAATAACTACAATATTTTGTTTTGATTATCTGAGAAAGATTGCCACTGGTAACTGATAATATAGAAATCACCAGTCTTTAGAGTCTTGTAGGAATATTCCTGTTAAATACTAGTATAGTCAACTAGATTAGCATTTTGAGAAACAGAATCAGTTATGAACTGGTGAAATCGACCAATATTACTAGTCTGTGAACTGATAACTACTACTTTACCCTTGTAGTTTCTAGAAACACAGACTTGTAAAATATACTAATATTACTACTGTACAGACTAGTATTACTAGTCCGTGAGTTTTGAGAAACAGGCCCCAGGGATCGGAACCAGTGTGTGACAGCCGTCTACACCTCTCCCACGGTAGACTATGACTAAGCTGCGGATTTATGCCTATATGCCTATTTTAATCCTTAACCTGAAGGCGGAAGATTTTAGGTTACATATCCATTTTAAGACACTGTGAGTATTATATGCGAATTCTATAGTGCCTATAATTGCCTATTTCACTAGTAAGTGCCTATTTGCTTATAAATGCCTAAAAGTTGCCTAAATATCTATATTATATATTATACTTGAATTTACTGACCATTCTATCGATATTTTTTGAATATGTCATTTGTTTCTTTCTTATCTAGCAGAGGGAAGTGATATAGAATTATCGATAATTCTGTGTGTTACGTTTTACTGCCAGCAGAGAGCGGAGAAATCGAATAATTTAAAATCAACCAATAACAAAAAATGTATTTCGAAAGCCGCATGAATGATTGTGGTAGTTGACAAGGGTAGTTGTTTTAAACTGTTTAAAATTACGATTTTAATAATAAGAAAACTCTTCACAACTACAAACATAACCTACACGGTAAAGTACTTTGGGTAGCCAGCTAAACGTTGAGAATTAATTAAAAATAGAAATTACTTGCCACCGGAACAGATCAATGTGCTTAATTCGTAGTGTGAATAATGGTGATGGTACTGACAACGACATTTTGAATATTCGCTGTTATTTTGCCAGAAGTTACAGTTTCCTACGAGCTCAATTATTTATTAATGAGAACAGCATACATAGGTAAAAGTAGCATAACCCATCATTAAAGTCAGTTACGGTGTATAGGTGATATAACTGCAGTGTCTGTTCCGGTGGTAGCAACACCCTAGAGCTTGTTGCGTCATTAATAAGGAGTATTATAGGACTCCAACGAGTGTGGACTGAGTGTTTACTTTGGAAACGCAGTGTCAAATGTGAGGCAACAAAATTTACACGAGTAAATATGTTGTTAAGTGAAGGACATTTAACTGCTGCTTGTTTACACATTCTATGTGTGCGTACAGTTTACACTGTACGAAAATAAAAGCGCGTGGTGTCAAAAATATGACGTATCACTAAAAATACGAAAACAAAATATATGATTAAAGTGTAATTTGTAATTGTAGAACTTAATTGGAAAATACATATTTACACAATGTGGACATAAATATTGAAGTCATCGCAAGAAAATAAACAGTGTACGGCATAAAAACTTGTAGGAATATTGAGAGGCGGACGTGTGACTATCATTGTAATGGACAGCCAAGAGCTTGTTCAAGTAAGGGAAGTATCATTACCTCTTCATACAGTGATGTAATGTGGTTTAAAGCCTATCTTCATAGAGGCGTCTTTTGCTGTTGCGTACTATTAGCATTTACGTAAGAATGCTATCGTACGTAATTTTGACGTAGGGGAAACTCGGCAAATTTAGCAATATGGGAAATTTGGCAATATTCCTGTATTTCTTTTATTGCCAAATTTCCTCCAGAGTTTTAAGAAGTTCAATGACACGATCATAGAGTGGAACATCTGAGTGTACTTTTAGTTTTAGTTTCATTCGAATCCGCGCATTAAAGTGGCACATATTGTTACTAATATTGAGAAGATGGAAACGATACGAAGAAGATGGAAACGATACGATAAAAGAACTTAAATGGGAAACTTTGGAAAACAGACGTAGGAAAACTAGAATAACATCATTGTATAGAGCACATCTAGGTGAGAAAGCATGGGTAGACATAACGGCTCGGTTAGAAAAGCCAACGTACTATGGTAGAAACGATCATGATTTTAAAATCAAATGTAGGAAACAGAAAACGGATGTAGGTAAATTCTCATTTTTAAATAGAACTATAAATGATTGGAATGACCTACCTGCAGCGGTCTTTGAGGGCTGTCCTTCCTTAAGGAGATTCAAGAATAATTTAAAAAGTTGTGTATAAAGTGCAAATTAAAATTAAGGCGACATTTAACATTTATTTTTTTTAAGGTGACATGTATTTATTTAGCCTGACGAGTTACTTCCTTGGTTTGAATTGTAAATTATTTAAAAATAGCGTGTAAGAGGGTCTTAGGCTAGAAATGTTTAGTTTAAATGTAGTTCTGTTTATAAGTATGCATAAGGGTGTAATTATTTGACTTATTTGAACTGTTGTATCAGTGAAGCGAGGTGAGTCAGTGAAGTTATGGTTTTACAGTGCAGTGAATAGTTCCGATCAGTGATAATTTATAGCGTCAATGAAATGTGTTCTATAGTGTCAGTGAAATGTGTGCTAAAGTGTCAGTGAAATGCGTCATAGTGCCACTACAGTGAGTGAGATGAGAGTAAAGTGAAAGACTATTGAAACTTATGTAGGACCTATACATAATAATGTAGGTTGTAATGTTTTTGTTATTATTGTGTTAAATTATATTGTGTATTCTTATTGTATTGTGTATAAAATTGTAGGCCTATTGTGTATTGTATAATTGTATTGTGTACTGTAAATTTATTGTGTATTGCTAATCATTTCTTTATTGTGTATTGTTTATATTGTGTATACCACTGCCACCGGGTGCATGCCCACTTGCAGTGTAAATAAATAAATACATACATACATACATATATACATACATACATACATACATACATAATAGAAAGAAGTGTTGAATACTCCCTGTGAACGTGGTGATTGTGTGGACGTGTGTACACAAAGACTGAAAGAAAGTGTTTTTCATTACCTACATATGTTTGTGCATTATATATCAAAAGATGAGATTCCATATTATAAGGTAAGCCATTTATATAATTAATATTTTCTGTCAATAACTCATCAGCCCTTAGCTCATTTTATGTTCTTCTTAGCAAAAAAAATGTCTTCTCCAGGGTAGTGTGAATTAGCCATTTTCCTTTATAGTGATATATTGCTGCTCTCTTTGAACATGAATGTGTACTCGATGGTAAAATTTAAGAGTAGGGACGTATGAGGGATTTTTACAGTCTTCAATGCAGCACTGTGTGTGGTGTGTTGCAGATATGCCAGGGGAACGAGGACATTATTCTGAAAAATATTCCAAAGATGATTTGCGGGCTGCGGTTGGGAGTGTTTTGAAAAATAGATCATCGACTTATAAGGCTTCTAAGAAGTACAATGTGCCCTTTAACAACTTAAAGAGGTTTCAGTATGCATCCTCAGGACCCGATGACGTCATTCCCAAGAAAGGAAGACCCATAGCTCTAACCGTTGAGGAAGATCAAAAACTGGTGACATATGTAATCAAAATGCAAGAACTTGGGTTTGGGCTATCGGAAAAAGAAATTCGAAGACAACCCTTCAATATAGTTAATAAGAGTGGTCGGAAAAATGCATTCAATTCTTTTTTATGTTTAATGACTTCTTGTCCCAGTAAATTAAGTCTTATAAATCTTGTACCACTGTTTTATTTTCAAAAATTTATTTTTAATCCTATTGCCAAATTACCCCTGTACTATTGCCAATTTATCCTGATGAAGTACCAAATCTGGAAACATGTCATTTGTTATTTATTAGTGTGTTATGTGTAAAGTAATTTAGATTTGTAGAATTTTCTTTCAAAGGTTTATTGAGATTTAATGTTTAAACACATTCCATAATAGAGGAATATTTAATTTCAGAATATGTAACCAGCGAACAGGGATTATAAAGAATGGACACTGAGCGAATTTTCCTGTGTTTTGTTTCTCTGTGCGCCAGCGGTTAGTTCCACTTTCAAGCTCTAGAGGTAGTGTAATCGAGCATACGCTAAGATAATAATTGAGAATAGAGTTGAGACACAGGATCCAAACATCGCCTACCTTATTGCATAATCCAGTAACGCTTTGCTTCAAATAAATTCAAGTTAACAGCTTTTCCTCATTTCTCAGTGACAAACTAGTTGTAATAATAATATTTTATTTTTCAGATATAATACATTATATTATAAAATAATATAATACATTATACAATTAAGGATCGAATTCGTTTAATATTTGTATAATAATATAATATAGGTATATGGTTTTACTTCTCGTAAGAGTTTTGTTATTCCATTTTCAGCGCTATCAAATCATTACATATTTTAATTGTTGTTGGGGTCAACGTCTCAACTCTCATTATAAAGGAACTCTAGAGTCTAGACATTGCAGTTAATGAAGGATTTATTATTTTATGGACCCAATTAATTTTATTTGAGTACATAATGTACCTAGCTGTATTAATTGTATGTGTTATATTTCCGCTGTGTCGACTGCTAGCTGGTGTGATGTCAGCGCCAACTCTAGGGAGAAAGCAGAATCTGACGCTGTAGCTGGCTTGACGGTCATTGAAATCAGTCCGGCTACATCAAAGGTACCGACGCGAAGTGTCCATTCTTTATAATCCCTATTCGCTGATGTAACTACAAACTGTGTTAAGATACAAATATTGCCAAATTGGACGAGTCTCCCCTATAATGGGTAAACTTATGGAGCAAATTTCCAAAGACATTTTGAGCAAAAAAAGTCATTAAAACATGGGTCCTGTTCTCAATATTTTCTGAGTTACATTAATTTGAAGTTGTATGTAAAGCGACTTTTTTCTTTAGTTTTAAGAGTAGAAGAATATTACAAAATAGAGAATGAACTATTCAGAAGTATCATTTCTGTAATTGGCTAGTGTTCTGAAGCTAAAAATCTGTTGTATTAGCTAATACAACTGGCATTCAAACTTGCCGATGAGTCCTCGTTCATAGTTCATAGGGTGGGGTCGCAACGAAGACGTGATATACCATCTCTAATCTCGGTATTTCCATTGAATGTGACTTGGCACAATAAAGCCCATTTCATTTTCATTTATAATGAAAACCGTTTCTGTTTAGCATTAACATGTCTCTTGGAAGACGGCCATGTATATGCAAACATGAGTTAAGGTTATTCAATTTTCATTAAAATAACTTACATACGATTAAATTGTGCAATATACGTAATTACTTCGCTAGTTGATGTACGCGTATTAAGCTAATGTGAAAACATATGCATTTTATCAACAGTAATCTCACTAGACGTTTTGATTTATCTAGAGAAAATCAAAACTCGAGTGGGATTTAATTGACTATTACACGATTAGAAGAAAGTATATAAAAATTAGAAGTAACGAAGTACTCCAATACAATAAAATATTAATTGACTTACGAAAATACAACTGTCTTCAAATGTATTATTGTACCATCTCAACATTACGCTAGATGCATGCTAGATGGCAGTAGTGTCTTTATACAGACACTGTAATGATTACTATTCAATAAATCTTAATATTAAACACTCTCTGATACGTGACTATCCATAATATCATATAGCAGAAGTTCTTTTTATCCTCTCAGAGCAGAAGCTATAACATAACCTAATATACACAAATGTTAGAAAAGTTTTAATTAACGACGATGACATAAAAAATAAACATGAATAATTTTAAAATGAATAATTATTGAATGTACAATTTTCAAATTTGAATGTGGTTGGTGGTTCAATTGATGTTATATTGGACGTGTGCGTAATAGAAGTGGAACTCGTTGATTTAGGCCTACATTGTGTATTCAACTTATTCAAAATTTCCGAATGAATAATTTTAAAAGGAATAATTATTGAATGTACAATTTTCAAATTTGAATGTGGTTGGTGATTCAATTGATGTTATATTGGACGTGTGCATAATAGAAGTGGAACTCGTTGATTTAGACCTACATGGTGTATTCAACTTATTCAGGATTTCCGAATGGTGCTCTTCATTTATTTGTAAATCGGATTTCAGAAGATGCATAGGTATGATCAGTGTTTTTTATTAATTCTTGTTCTTGAATGCCAATGCGAGTTATATTTGAAAGTGCTGTGCATCGACTGGAGTGGTTTGTAATTTTATATATATTTTTGACGTCCAGACCAGTGCAGTTTGAAATGTTGAAAAACAGAGAAACAAATGCTAGGGTAGTGATAAAAATAAACAAATACTAGGGACGCGATAAAATTAGACAAGTGCTAGGGACGCGATAAAATTGTGCGATAAGCAGCCATGATTGGTTGAAAGACGTCCTTTCGTTCCGTTTTATTGGTCAAAAGTAGTGTGACGTAGTAAAAGTGTAATAGTCAGTTTGACCTCCCAAACCGTGTGTGATAAACAGGTTTCGAGACTTGGGACCCGATACAATAAGTTTACTGTGCATGTAGGCCTACTATAGGTTGTTCACTCGCTGCAGGTAGTGAAAGGTAGAGATGTGTTGAGGTAACAACGTTGCTATTTAGAGTAGAGTACGGTGGTATGGGGAAACACAAATATGTACATTCTGAAAGTAAATATACATTACACAATGATAATGTCAAAAGTATGTGAATAGCATTAATTTATTCTCTTGTCTTTTATAAGCATTTGTGTTTAATTATACACAGTGTTAATGGTGGAAATAAACATGTAGCAATTTTAATTTCTTCATTTATCCTATTGGTCGTCTTGATGAAGTGCAGTTACAATACCGAATTGCAATGTACTACAAAATACATTTTTAGTGTCTCAAATGTAAATCTTTTTCTGTTATCTGCCAAACACAGTTTGTACTGCGAAATGCTGCTTGATAGGAGCAAAACGAAAAAAACCTAACATTGCAGTCTGTAAGAGACAGTCCTTTATTCTCGGGTGACTCTATATCCACTAGTTTGCTGTTTATATTACACAATGTTCAATATCCGTTATTTTTACATAAAATTGATTTCCACTTCTGTTTTACACGTTCTTGATATCTCATTAATTCTCTGTGTCATTTCTTCAATTAATTTGAGGGCTTCCGGCATCTCTTGCTCTGACTTTTCTAACCGTGTAATACTTTCAGACACAGTTTGAAAAAGGTTTGTATGAAAATCAAATTATTCTGCAGAACCTTCAAATCCAGAGCGTTTTTCTTTGCGTATTTGTTGGCATTCATTCTACAGTAACCCCACCCACTGTAAGCTTTACCACTACACTCAGTACGCCGTTATGCGGATTTCCCACTGAACTGCTCTATTGGGTCCGAAGTCTCGAAGCCTAGAGATAAAGTACAAAAAAGATTAAACCTACAGACATAATTTATTGATAAGTGTGCACATACATACATACATACATACATACATACATACATACATACATACATACATACATACATACATACATACATACATACATACAACTTACATGGTGATTCACGAGGAGTTACCGCCACTTACGGAGCAAATTTCCAAAGACATTTTGAGTAAAATAGTACATTATGCAACGAGCCTATAATGATAGTAATTAAGACGCAAGTATATTTGTTTATGAAACGAGCGCAAGCGAGTTTCATAATTTCTATACGAGCGTCTTAATTACCATTATAGGCAAGTTTCATACGACGTTTTATGCTCGACCATATTTCTAACGTGAAATTATTCAGAAGTATCATTTTAGTTGTATCTGACTCAAGATCGGAAGTGACCTTGTGCATAGCTCGTGTGAGATGTGCGCAGACGCGAAAGTATTGATTTTTTCCGAGGAACAATAATATCATTGACCTTGATGTAGAGAATGACATGAAATAATTTTGGTATAACCTGGAAATTGATTTGGAATTGAAAAACGAGATGATAAATTGAACTTATTTGAATATAATTTACAATTAACGCTAATTATTATAGTAACAGAACATAACCTTCTGCGAAAGTATTGGATTTCCAGCCTCCGTGACGTTTCCCTCGTTGTCTTTCGATTGCATATCCGAGAATAATCGAAAACCTGAACTTTAATGATTAGGTGTACTATAATGACATGCATTAAAGTACTACTACCAGGTGTATAATTACTACATTTCGGCATGGTCGAGCATAAAAGTCATTAAAACATGGGTCCTGTTCTCAATATTTTCTGAGTTACATTAATTTGAAGTTTTATGTGAAACAACTTTCTTGTTTAGTTTTAAGAGTAGAAGAATATTACAAAATAGAGAATGAACTATTTAGAAGTATCATTTCTTTAATTGGCTAGTATTCTGAAGCCTAAAAATTTGTTGTGAATTCCATAGTTGCTTCGTAAATTTTTTTTTTTTTTTTTTTTTTTTTTTTAAACTACAAAATTAAATTTCGGCATATGTCTTATATAGCTTTCGCGTGTTAAATATTATAGTACCTGGTTAACTAGTTTCAGCCTGTTATGGGCCATCTTCTTGAGTTCGTATTTTCTTAAATTAATGACTTTAGTGACATCTGCGGATTGGTATACGTATACTGGAACAATATTATTCTTTCACATATTTCACGGCTTCAGTCATTTCCACATTTCTCGGCTGCAGGCAATTCAGTTGTTTAAAGGTAAATTGCAATATGCAAACATTATACATAATCGATAAGAATTTTATTATGTATTACTTGACTCAGTTTTGAAGTAGACTGTTTGTCTTCACTCCAGTGTGTATGTGTATGTGTACGTGTATGTTGGTGTGTATGTGTGTGCCCACTTCACTTGCGTGATTCGGGTTCCGCATATTGCTGATAGATGGCAGGACTGTGACCCATTTTCAACTTGTACACCACTTCGGCGGGCTGCAATGTACATGATGTGTATCTGTGAGTTGTGTCGTGTACTAGGGTGAGTGTATGTGTAAGTGAAATGTAGGGAATGGGTGAGGATGATGATGGTGAGGAAGTAAGAAGGGGAAGGGCACGTAGCCTACTCCTGTCGAATAGCACCAAGGAGGCCGCCAGGCTTAACGTCCCCATTCGACGGACGAATCAATGTCAACAGTGACATATGGCTTCTTTTCATATGCACTGCTGAGTATTTCCCATGTAAAGAGAGGTCTTCCGTGTGTTTTTTCATAGCACAGTGTTCTGAACTACTATTCGTTTTATAAATTCTATTTCCACATTACACAATTTCCAGTAAAATGTTTCTCAATTTGTCAGTATGATTACAAACAATTTTTGTTTAAATTGCATTCAACTTCATAGTGATTTAGGATTCAGCTACTGTTATGTTGAAAACCGCTCATTCAACTGCTCAGCTACACTTCGAACGTTAGTACGTAATGAAACTGCTTCTCTACTATGCATATTATTGTGATGTAGGGTTGCAATAGAGCTACAGTCTGATCCGTTTGGATATGGATAATATTAATTTATTATTATAAAGCTATTATGATAGTAGGAAAAATTTATTGCTTGTTATATTATAATTAAAAGATGGAAGTTTCCATAAATGACAATCAAGAATCCATAATCTGAAAGGACAAATGAAAATCGTAGATAATTAAAATGGCTACTACAAATCAACAGCGGGCACTATGTGTTCTTTAGTATGCTAAATTTGAGAGTGTTAAAAGAGTTCAAAAGGAATTTTGACGTGAGTATGGAGTGCGTAATGTACCTAAATACGATTCCATAATGTTGTGGCATCGAACATTTGTAGAAACAGGTTCTGTGTTAAGAAAAACTTGCAAGAGGTCACAGGCGAAACTCAGTACGAGAAGCAACTATCTCTTGGCTTGGCCCCCAAAGTCCCCACATCTAACCCCTCCTGACTTCTTCGTGTAGGGTTTTGTTAAAGACATTGTCTATTCACAGAAACCCAGAAACATTGACGATATTTTCAACAAATCACCCCTCTTATGTTACAACGGACATAGGCTGAATTACATCACCGTTATGAGTTTTGCAGTGTGAGCAATGGGGGTCATGTTGAGCTCTGAGGAATCTCCCATCTTTCAGTGTTGTATGCACAAAGTTTCAACAAATAAAGTTCAGTAGTAAATGTTGTGAAAGTTGGACTTTCACTTTGAGAGAGGAACATAGGTTAAGGGTGATTGAAAGGTGCTTAGGAAAATATTTGGGGCTAAGAGGGATGAAGTTACAGGAGAATGGAGAAAGTTACACAACACAGAACTGCACGCATTGTATTCTTCACCTAACATAATTAGGAACATTAAATCCAGACTTGAATAATTTCAAGGGAAAAATTGTTCCGGGGCCGGGTATCGATCCCGAGACCTCTGGTTGAACGTACCAGAGGTCCCGGGATCGATACCCGGCCGCGGAACAATTTTTCCCTTGAAATTATTCAAATCTGTTTACAGAAAGTTTTACCTGAAAGACTAGATTTGCATTAAATCCAGACGTTTGAGATGGGCAGAGCATGTAGCACGTATGGGCGAATTCAGAAATGCATATAGAGTGCTAGTTGGGAGGCCGGACGGAAAAAGACCTTTTAGGGAGGCGAGACGTAGATGGGAAGATAATATTAAAATGGATTTGAGGGAGGTGGGATATGATGATAGAGAATAGATTAATCTTGCTCAGGATAGGGACCAATGGCGGGCTTATGTGAGGGCGGCAATGAACCTCCGGGTTCCTTAAAAGCCAGTAAGCCAGTAAGTAAGTAAGTAAGTAAGTAAGTAAATGTTTTACGGTATTTTTATTTTATCCATACCCAAACGGATCACCCTGCATATGCTTGGCTGCACTCAACCTGAAAAAAGTGTTTTGGTACGAACTTTCTAGGACTGGTGATGACAACGCGAATAAAACGCACCAAACATTGCACAAGTAGACGTGACAGATAAAGAAGAGATTCATAATTGTTTTCTTCGTGTGGAGAACATGCATTTGTCACCAAATTAACGTTAAGAAAATGACAAGAGGTACTCCGTCTGTGCTAAGTTGAAAATAATGGGATTAGATGTGAATTGGCGTAGGGAGATTCGCCATCATGTGCTGGACAGCTCATTCCTCCACTCTCTCCCCCTAACCCTACTAAATTCCGAAAGTTAATCTAGAAGCTCGGTGCAGCAATTATTAACCCGTAGCATGATCCGAAGTCACGAAGCAATAAATTATTCGACAAAAGCAAAATTTTAGGAATGCCTATTTGCTCTGTACTAAATTTCCAGTGTTACAATATGAGGCGCTCATGGTATGTACGCGTGTCTTTCGCAAGGAAAGGGATCTGCGTCGTAATGCAACTTGTAGAATATTAATAGGCAATAATGAAGAGCGAATGCATATTTTTCTTCCAAGGGCGTTACCTGAACTTAGTTTCTCTAAAGTACGATGACAGTTATTACTATCCTGTGTCGACAGAAAAATTCCACACCTGCTGCGACAAGAAATCATTTTTTATTGCCTGAAAAGTCGGATCAGTCTCAGACGAGTAAATATTAATGCTGTGATCTGAAAATCATATCTTCTTGAGCCATTATTCGATGTATTCCGGTTTCATTTGTATCGAATTGCAAATGTAGGTATGTCATCGTAAACTGTTCTCTACAACTCTCACAATTCTGTGCAACCCAAAACCTGTTTCGTATAAAAGTATTAGTTACACGAAAGCTATGAAAACCATAGCGCTAGCGACTAAATATGAAGTGGTTAACAATGATTCTATTTTCAGGACAATGAAGGTACTTTAGTGTTTAATATTAAATTTGATATTCACCGTTGTGAATCGAGCGTCTTCTAGAGCCTGTATGATAAATGTAATTGGTGGATACATAACTTTAAGACACTGGGAATTTTGTAGTTCTTTTGTTTGAGTAATCTTCATGGATTTATGCGTGTATTTCTGATTTTAGTTGCGTTGGTAACCCAGTCGGCAGAACGCTCTCTCTTTCACTGTTTGTCCAAAGATTGATAGATGGCAATAATTGTGGTGAATTCTAGAAGACGCTCAGAATCCCACTTCTGATGTGGACATGACTAATATAGGTCTATGATATACAGCAGACCACCACCAGAAGTATTATCGCCGCGGCCTCATGCTTAACATGTCGGCATCATACAATAACGTGCGGTGTGCTTTTAAAACATAATTTTGCCGACCGATTGTTGCTCTGTAGGTTTCACTCTAAGCGTCACGTTGTCACGTCTACTTCCTCGATAGGAATAAGCACTAGTTTGTTATATTGTTAAATGACATTATTATTATTATTATTATTATTATTATTATTATTATTATTATTATTTAATATACGAGTACGTTGACATTTTTAACTCTTAATAATAACTCTTTAATAATAATTTTTAATCACATACCTTAATGTTCGTCCTCAGCACAAGACATTGCAACCTCGGTTTTAGTCCACGTGGATTAGACATGGTTATTGGTTGCAATATTGAAATTTAGGCGAGTGATTGGAGCGGCGACATAAGAAATTTGAAAACAATAATGCAATTAAATTTCAACGAGGCCGCTCAAAGACCTGCCGAATGTTAACCATGAGAGCGCGGTGATAATACGGTATATATTCATAGATTTGATGGAGAGGAACGCTTAGTGTGGCAGTTGATAGAACCGGCTTAGTCGGACAGCACAATTCGTAACCAAATCATTTACTTCGAATGCACAAAAAGTCTATTTGGGCTGACGTGCTTAGTGATTCTTTCCATCCGACTAGATTAGAACCTCTCTATACCTCTACCTCTATTTCCAATTTTTGCATGTATGTGTTATTAGAGTTTAAACTGGCGAAGACTATTAATCATCCAGGGTGCTATGCATAGACTTTTCGCTAGCCCACACTACGAGCGTGCTAAACTAACCCGAGCTATCGACTGGTTACTTGTACAGGATTCATATAATATCATCGATAACACTGGTTTATGAATACGCAAAACGTTAGTTCGCTGATCATCCACCGGAAGCCCGTGCTAAGAATGTCTATGAATACGGCCCTAAGGGTTTAAGCGTAGAAATTATGGCTACAAGTCCAGAAGATCGGAATTCTATTTCCATTGACAAGGAGAGAGAAAATTATAGTCCGGTTAGAAGTCTGAAAATTTGTTGAGTTTTTGACTACGAAATTTGCGAGCTGCTGCTTTTTATTTAATGTAGTCATATTTCTCTTAATTTCACGGAGTAGTCGATACAGCATGGTGGATAGACCTGATGTTTGTAATGGAGTTCATGGACATGTTAAGTTTATATTCTTTACAATTTATTTCTTATGAGTTATGATTCTAGAATCTAGAGGATTCACTTCCTTTCTGATATTTCCACGACAGACTCTTTCTAATTTTACAGGTATTAACGGAAGATTCCTTCATATTTATTTGAATGATGTCGAATGAAACTTTTTCGTAAATTGTGCTTTATGCAAGTTGGGGCATACTTTTATACTGTAGTAAGTTATTGGTATATGCCAAGTTGTCATACAGTAGTTTCAGTGTTAGCTCACAGCGAACTAATACGTAGTACTGTACAGTGGACTCTCCTAAGTTTGACTGAACAGAATTGAAAGTTCAGTCCAATAAGGGTAGTGGGTGTGGCAGGTGAAACGAATATAAATTCTTATTGGCTATCCTTCAACGAATACAGTACTGTACTTGCATTTCCTGCCCGCCCCGAGACTTGTGTATGCGCTTCTAGTACCACAGTGGGTTTCGACAGTTCCGTCTCACAAACGGCACAATTCTCAAATAGGAAAAGAAGAGTTTATTAATTTAAAATCAGTGATTAAATATGGGTGTCCTGATCAATAAAACATTATGTTTTCCTTTAACAAAATCAGTCTAACTGTAGGATGTCGAACTTGTTTTCTGTCGAATTTACGAGCTTCCACTGTACATTGAAGAGTTATAGCAAACATTACTCTTAGGCACTGCATCATATTTTCGACCGTGCTTCCTCAAGTTTGGACAAAAAAGTGACGTGTAAACACTTTGAAAGAAGAGGGTCTGCAATTGGTAGCCTCCGTTCCGTTCCTTCCTATGCCTTTTGTTACCTGAGTGATCAGCTTAGTGGTTCTAAGCGGATTTCAAAAGCTTAAAGAAGTCGTGTGGAATTTACATTGCAGACCATTAATTTTCCGTAAATTGTGTAGGCCTACTGATTTAAAAAAAAAAAATTGAAGGCGGATAAAATATTACTGCAATGCTGTAGAACTTGCGCAATTCAATACATTTTGTAGACTACGTATTTGCGCTCTCAAGTTAATGTTGCCATACAATCTGAAGTAAAACACTAATCTTCGCGGAATGTTAACTTTTACCAAACAACATACTAATTATAATTAAAATTTAAAGAGACATGAAATCATCAACAGTAGTAACTTTACTGAAGGTAGAAAGAAAAGTGGAAGAGTCAATATCTGCCTTCTCAAATGTGTTCATTATGATTTTATTATTACTTTATTACTATCATTATCAGAGACCGGAAGTTTAGGCATTATGAATCATTAAAATAGGCAGGCAAAAAGGAATCATAAATAGCTAAAATAGGCAGGCAAAAAGGCTTTATAAATAGCTAAAATACGCAATAAAAGCCAATTTCAAAAACCTTGCACTAGACCCACAATCTTGCACTTTCCACAAAGGGATTTCTGCAGCAAGAAAAGCTTTATACAGGGACATCATTTTATTTTTACTTCAATTTTTATTGTACCTGAGTTTTTGAATGTACTTCACTCCCACCCCTTCTACTAATGAAGTTCCAACTCCACACAGAGCCAAGACAGCAGATAGTAAGCAGTACTGAGTTACTGAGTATAGTACGTTCCAGAAATATGTTCGCGTTTTCCAGTGACGAAAGAGCTTTCAATATTGAATCATATTTTCGCACAGGTACTGTCCGTTTGCCTACGTCGCATCCCGATTTCCCCCACCTGCTTCTGCTCGCCCCTCTGTAAAAGCTGGGCTGTCTTAGCTCTTTTCTGAAAACATTAATTTCTGTTAGGAATTGGGCGTTTACGTAATATTATACAGCTGTTTAATTTAACTTAAATAAAAGGGCCTCGTTAAGTAATTAACTGTCACGTGATTTCCTCCCATTCTACAATCCTGCGGCATAACCACTTGGACGGACAGTAGATAGCATGTCTGAGTAATTTTATATTTTCGGATCGGGCAGAAGTGAAGATTGAATTAACAGTACGTAGAGTAGGTATAGAATTATTTCAACATGAGTTACTAGTACGAAGGACGAAACTGGCAATTGGAATTAGATGCAATAGTCTATAGTGCGATAATATGCACAAAAGAACTGAAGCCTGTATCGAAATGAACGGCCACCATTTTCAAAATTGTGTTTAAATATTCATATTATGATTATTTTTCAATTTAACTTCTTTCTCTATATTGTACGCTAATGTGCTGTAGACAGTATAATATACACTGCATAATGAATACGTTCGCATGGATAGCTCAGTTCGTGAGTAAAAACACTTATTCTTAATACAGTACTGTACTTTCATTAAAGAAAAACCTAATGAAAATTGTCAAACTCAAAATCGCGATATTTCCTAGTTTACGTAAATGGATGAACTACTTTTCTTCCTTCCTATACCTAGTAGAGTGATTTGTGTTTTACGCCAGTATCATCGAGCTCCAGTCTTGGAGGGGGGAGCAAGCGGTGTTTCCGGTTCTGTAAAGGTATAGACAGGTTAATATTAAAAATATTAGTAAAAATAAAATGATGTCCCTGTATAATATATATATATATATATATATATATATATATATATATATATATATATATATATATATATACTGTATATCTTTATTCCAACTCTTTCCCAAAAGTTCGGAATATGGTTTTGATGTGTTGGAACTCATTTCGAATTTAGCTTTCAAGGAATTTCTTTCACCTTCGTCCTTTCATTTCACGAAGCGCATTTCTGCAACTGGCCTTTCTTCAGTACAGAGTTCAGTCGTCTACTATGGTACATAATGCCATGTTCGCTGAATTGTGAGGGACGAGGGGAGAAAATTGCAAGCGACAGCCATCCAATCTCCGAGGTGACAAGATGGGGGAGAGAAGGGACTACTCAGGTTTCAACGTGGCGGCTAGCCGGGAAAATTGATTGAGATTCCAATTTGTAGAAAGAAAGGAGAAAATCTGTAATGAACTCATTTATAATCTTTGGACAGCAAAGAGAGAGTGAGAGTTATGGAAACAAATTTTTCACTCTGTGCTACATGAAGCTCTGAAGCTGATCGATAATTTGAACTTTCCGGACTTTAAATCCTGACTGGAGCTTTTCCTTAATCACATCGACAGAATGTCCGTTGAATATAAATGGAAGCGAAGGGTGAAAAATAATCTTCAACTGTCACAGATTATAATTTACATTTCTCAACAGTTGGGATTCACTATGTATTCAGACTTCCTGTTGCATATAATATTCTGAAAGAGGTACACAAGTGACATTCTTCGATAGTCATGACTTGATCGAGAATTTTGCTTGCATTTGATTGTGCATATTAATGCACATTTCGACGGGGAATATTTTACTGAAATTACAAACATACTCTGAAAATGAAGATGTTATTATAACATGCAAAATGCCATAATACGAGGGGGATCCAGGAAATAACGACCGTTCGCGCATACCCGCCGCGCAGCTGACTCCCCTTCCTTGTTTGAAGGTCAACTGCCTTCCTTAACATGTGTTCTCATAATGTTGTGAGTACTGGTTGCAACAAATCGCCATTGTGCATTTTGTGTTACTTCAAAATGAACAACGTGATTGATAATCCCGCTGACTGTGAGGTGAGGAGTGTGATTCGATTTTCGAATGCCCGACATTTGAAACCTGCAGAAATTTACCGGCAATTGAAAGAAGTGTATGATGATACTGTAATGAATGAAAGAAATGTGAGAAAATGGTGCGAAATGTTCAACAATGGGCGAACAAATGTCCACGATGAAACTCGACCCGGACGCCCATCACTCATCACAGAAGACCTGAAGACTAAAGTGAACGACAGAATCTTGCAAGACAGGCGCACATCATTCGACGAATTGCATATTGCCTTTCCTGACATTTCTCGTTCTTTGCTTGGTGAAATTGTGTCGCAACATCTTGGCTACCACAAAATCTGTGCACGATGGGTTCCACGGCAACTGAGTGACCAACACAAAACTCAGAGAATGGCCTCAGCATTGACATTCTTGATGCGATATCACACAGATGGAGACGCCTTTCTTGATCAAATTGTGACTGGTGATGAGACCTGGGTGTCTCACAACACCCCAGAGACCAAGCGCCAATCACGTCAGTGGCATCATCCCTCATCACCCAAGAAACCGAGAAAATTCAAACAGACTCTCTCAACACAAAAAGTCATGGCTACTGTCTTTTGGGATCGCAAAGGTGTTCTTTTGCTGGATTTCATGCCAAAAGGCACTACGATCAATGCAAATCGTTATTGTGAGACTTTACGAAAACTACGGCGAGCCATCCAAAACAAGAGGCGAGGAATGCTTTCGAGAGGAGTTGTGCTTCTTCACGACAACGCCCGCCCGCACACTGCTGCTTCAACTCGAGAATTGCTGGATCAGTTCGGTTGGGAAATCTTTGATCATCCGCCCTATAGTCCAGACCTTGCTCCTAGCGATTTTCACCTTTTCACTAAGCTGAAAGACTTTCTGGGTGGTACGCGTTTTGGAAGTGATGAAGAGTTGAAGAAGACAGTGAACATCTGGCTTAATGAACTGGCGGCAGAGGAGTATAACACGGGAATTCTAAAGCTAGTGAACAGACACGACAAATGTTTAAATGTAGGTGGTGATTATGTAGAGAAGTAAAGGAAGCTTCAGTTATGTAACAGACTTTGTTTTTTCAAATAAATATATATTTTTTAATTATTACAACAAAACGGTCGTTATTTCCTGGATCCCCCTCGTACTAATCTGGTACGACGGAACTTCTCGACGACAGCTAATATTGTTGTGTTATTTGGTGCCGCATTGTTCAATCGCTCCTGGTACTGCTCTTTAACGTGGCGCAAGCTCTAACGCCCCACTTCGTATGACCGGAAATAATGCTTGACGATAAACACCTTCTTCTCTGTTGTGTTCACTGGAGTACCTCTCAAGCAACAATACACCCATTCACAGTACATTACAGAAGTTCAGTTGGTGATAATTTAGAGAACCTTTGTTTTTCAGTAATTTCGGAATACTTAGTTCACGATAGTGCAAAAGTTCATGGTTTTTTAAGGAAAGTGATAGAACATCTGAAACAAACACGTACCTAAATATCTAAAATATATTATTATAGTGACGGAGAAAAAAAAAACCTTCGTTAATCTACTCAATCATGTTGGTGCTATTCGACAGAAGTAGGCTACGTGCCGGCACCGGGTTTCCCCTTCTTCCTTCCTTACCATCATCATCCTCACCCATTCCCTACACTACAATTACACGAACACTTAAGATACATTTACCCTAACACACAACACAACTCTTCACAGATACACATCATGCGTAACGTGGCCCGTCGAAGTGGTGTGCAATTTGAAAATAGGTCACAGTCCTGCCATCTATCCGTAGTATGCGGGACCCGAATCACGCAAGTGAAGTGAGCACACATAGACAGACAGACATTATACCGGGATCACTTTTCTTTTCTCTGCATTGTTGTGCAGTAAGTTAATCATACATCTCCAACTGGCAGCCTGAACACCTGCAGACTTCTAACACATGAGTACAGGCTGTTACAAAAGAAACATTACAATGCTTCTATTTCTCAAATGAAGTATAGGAATTCTAATACATTCAGAAATTTAAAATAAATATTATAGTCAGACACATGATCTGAAGACATTAATTCATCAATTTAAGCACAGAACTTTAATCATAAACAAAAGCAAAAAAGATCTTTTAAATTCAGTATTTTCTAATGTTAATATAAAAAAAAAGTTCAGGCAAGTTTGGGGGGCAGTCCCCCCCCCCATGGCGCCCCCATAACTCCGCCTATTGTCGAACCCGTGCACGTAGCCACTTAAGTGGACCCATTGTGCCCCAGATAACTGGAAAGTTTAACCAAGTCCCGAAGTCTTCTGGGTCCCAGTCAGGGTTGCCAGATGTTCCGATTTGGCGGAACATGTCCCGATTTTCATATAAAAATCCCGAGTCCCGCTTCGATTCGAGGCGGGACGCAAAAAGTCCCTCCTTCAGAAAATTAACACTACTTGTATAATTTTCTCATTACCTAGTAACTATTTTCTTCTAGGCCTAAATAATTACATTAAATTTAAATTAATTTTCTTAACAATGTAGATTTGCACATTGGAAAAAAGAATATTTTGGCACGTGTAAGGTTTGTGACAGCGAATTCAGTGGTGAATATGATATCTTTTAACATTTAAAAAGAGACGTTCATCAGAAATGCTTCGTACAGAAAATTGAAAAAAAACTTGATGAAAATGCTAAGTCCAGTGATAAATATGTACAGTATTACATAAACGCCGAAAATGTATACTGTATGCCAAATGGTAGGTTTGGAGTACTAATATGCTAAGTCAGAAAATAAATGTGAATTTAAATATCAATAAATGTTATGCCATTGTAATCGATTAATAAAAATTGAAACATATTTTGTGAATGTGATGCCATCTTTTGAAATTTGTGCTTTACAATCAATAATAAACGGCTTGGGAAATCCGTGAGACAGAACTATTATTAAGTCATTAGTCATTAAGTCGTCAAGTTAATAATTTGGCATAACATAATATTCCCACAAGCTCTTCAGAAAGATGCGAGAGAAACGTGATGCACAAGTACAAAACAATCCTTATTTGGCTGTAAGTTAGCCAGATAAATATTGTTTTGTACTTGGAAACCTGTACCTACAATATGTTCTTTTATTAAAATTGCAATTTTGCATGTAGACAGATAATTTTTAATCCTTTTTTTTTACAAAACGTAAGTGCTGTATATGATGAAGAAAAGATGTCCCTCCTTGGTATATCTGAAATCTGGCAACCCTGGTCCCAGTGTATCCGAGCCCAATGACATACTCGTAAGCCCACTATATGGTTCTGTACAGCAGAGTTACTTCTGAGGAATATCAGAAAATGTGTGCAATTTGTTTTATATTTTTTTATAATTATTTTTTCAAATCTAATAATTATTCATCCTGGCTTGTTCCTCTTGAGGTACACGAGTGCCACTTCTTGCAGTGTCTGTTTATGTAAACATGAACCCATGGCGATTTATTAATTCATTACGATCTTCACTCGTTGAGTAAAGAATTGTTGTGACAGCTGAGGTTACCTCTCGACCAGTTCCACCTTTCAACAAGTAATTCTCGACAATGACTTGTATTTTCTTAAGTGTACACTCTAAAATCTCCAACTCAGGACTGTAAGTACGTTAAAATGCTTGTAATGTTCTACAAATCTTTTTACACAGTCACTTTTTTTGTATTCCTAGCTCTTGTGAAAGCTCTACACATACTTCAAACATTAAAAAAAATTGCTTAATGAATACAATAACAAAAGCAACGAAGATGTAAATGTGGTCACCAGCATATCAACGGAGACAATTGGGAAGGTCACGATAGAGTAAACACCTTTAAAACGACATAAGGCAAATCGCGGGAGTACCGCACAAACATTCGAGTTTTACTTTATAGGGAAATGAAATGGGAGGAATGCTAGTTGTTTCATTAAGCCTACGACAATGTATGGGAAGCCACGATAAGTAACGAAATCCAGTTACTAAAGCCAGCTGTAACGTGCTAACGACACGATACCTCCATTCTGGTTGGATGATTGTCCACCTCTGCTTCGGCATGTGGGCGTGAGACCAGCAACCGGCTGGTTGGTCTGAACCCTTAAAGGACTGTAGCGACAGGATTATTATTATTATTATATTATTATTATTATATTATTATTATTATCGATTGTTCTTTATGGTTTTGAAACTTGGACTCTCACTTTGAGAGAGGAACATAGGTTAAGGGTGTCTGAGAATAAGGTGCTTAGGAAAATATTTGGGGCTAAGAGGGATGAAGTTACAGGAGAATGGAGAAAGTTACACTGCACGCACTGTATTCTTCACCTGATATAATTAGGAACATTAAATCCAGACGTTTGAGATGATCAGGACTTGTAACACGTATGGGCGAATCCAGAAATCATATAGAGTGTTAGTTGGGTGGCCAGAGGGAAAATGTCCTTTGGGGAGGCAGAGACGTAGATGGGAAGATAATATTAAAATGGATTTGAGGAAGGTGGGATATGATGATAGAGACTGGATTAATCTTGCTCAGGATAGGGACCGATGGCGGGCTTATGTGAGTGCGGCAATGAACCTCCGGATTCCTTAAAAGCCA
Organism: Periplaneta americana; assembly: GCF_040183065.1. Lineage (NCBI taxonomy): Eukaryota > Metazoa > Arthropoda > Insecta > Blattodea > Blattidae > Periplaneta > Periplaneta americana. Next base: position 127,805,259 of record NC_091130.1, on the reverse strand, counting down.
GTAAGTAAGTAAGTAAGTAAGTAAGTATTATTATTATTGTTATTATTATTATTATTATTATTATTATTATTATTATTATTATTATCATTATTGCTAACACATTCATTTAGCGCTTGTACAACTATTGTCTTCCTGTTAAATGGCTGATGACCAGTAGACCTGCAGACGCCGATAAAGCTTTGTAATAGCACTAAGCTGAATTTCCGGATTCAAATTTTGATAAATTCATGTGGATTTTTTTTATGACCAAAGACTGTTTTGCTACACAATCACACAGATTACTTCGTTTCTCTTGCCATCTGCACCCATTATCTTAATAAAAGTACCGTAAATAAACTGAAAATAAAATTATGGCTTATTTAACGACGTTTGCAACTGCCAAGGTTATACGTATCAGCGTCGCCGGTGTGCCGGAATTTTATCCCGTAGGAATTCTTTTATATGCCAGTAAATCTACTGATATGAGCCTGTCGCATTTAAGCACTTAAATGCCATCGACCGGGACCGGGATCGAACTCGCAACCTCGAGCACAGAAGACCAGCGCTATACCGACTGCGCTACTCAGGCCGACGTAAATAAATGGAGAAAAGGGGAAAAGGAACTAGCCCACCTACCACATTATTTCCTGGCTTAGTTGCACCATAAGTGGTGCCTTGTTGGTATTATTTTTTGTGAGGTTCAGACCTGTCTTCGGACAGTTGACTAAACAACAAAAAATGGAGAAATTCGTACTAACACAGTTGTGACGATTGACTTTAAGTGCAACATTTACCGAATCGTCCACACCTGTGGAGTAAGGGTTAGCGCGTCTGGCTGCGAAACCAAGTGGCCCGGGTTCGATTCCCGGTCGGGGCAAGTTACCTGGTTGAGATCAATCCAATGTGAGCAAATGCTGGGTAATTTTCGGTGCTGGACCCCGGACTAATTTCACCTTCATCTCATTCAGACGCTAAATAACCCAAGATGTTGATAAAGCGTCGTAAAATAACCTACCAAAATAAAAAAAAAGTACCGAACCATCCGAGAAAAATCCCTCTGCAAAATCTGCTTTTTCAACCATGAATTTCATCACTACCTGTTCGAGGATCGAATTCGAGACGAGTGGATGGAAGACCAGGGATGTAATACTTTAGCCACAGATGCTGCTATTCAGCATTGAACTATGTCATTAAAAAAAAACAGTTTCGTTTCTAACAATTATTAATACTACTGTACTAGCTACTTAAATATTTTCACCATTTCAGAGCTAATATATCAAATGTTCCAGAGGTGAAAGGTGAACATTTCTGTCCATAATCAGTGAAGTTAACAAGATCTTCTTCAGTCTAGCGTGCGAAGTTGAAATTCTGATGTATTTATCCTACGATATATTACTACAGTTTCCTCGTGTATTTTAAACCCACAGATACAATTCCTTTATATGAAACTGATCAATACCTTTATTCCGCCTTTCTAAGTTGTCACATCCCAATCACTGAGTCAATCAGATAGAGTGGCGGTATCAATTTAACAAGAGGGAACGGATTCCTGTGCACTGTAGGGGGGAAAAAAGTCTTCCATTTTCAGGAGAAAGTTCTTTAATCTTACCCCGACTGAATCCATTTCCACACTGAGAAATCTAAAAAGTAATTCAGACAGATAAACGAATGTATCTTCCTTCAGTGATGCCTCTTTCTATACTCTGCTCCTATTTCAATTCAAGCAGGTTGTGAACTTGAATTAATTTCTTTCTAATTAGGATTATATTGCATCCAAGAAAGAAATAAGTGTGTCATCGGACAACGAACACAGTAAACAGGCAGAGGGTTAGTTCTTTTGTCTTTTTTACTATATCGTCATCATCGTCATCGTCATCGTCATCGTCATCGTCATCGTTGTCACAACTGCCATCACCACCATTCTTCTCCACCTTCGTACTTGGACATCGTTATTTCTTTAATGTAAGTATCTTCTTATTCATATATTCTGATTTTCTTTTAATTTTCTCTTCTTTATTCCGTTCTGTCCCATCACCGTATTCTTATCTATCAAACATACTTTAAGTTAAATTGTCCTTTAATTTCATCGTGCGACAACCAAAGTATTTAAATAGTTCTTTTAACTTAGGTCTGAAAGTGGGTTATACTCATCAATCTTCAAGCAATAATACGAGGTTTACCAAAAAGAGAGTCCACTCATAAATAAGTGCAAGGAGATTAAGATTAATCTAACAGGAGTCACTTACGTACTGCCCAGCGTTAGAGTAAATACTCGTACAGTAGAATTCCTCTTGCAAATCAAGCTTTCAGGTATAACTCCCTGTAAAGTTGATTTGAATAATTTCGAGGGAAAAATTGTTCCGGGGCCGGGCATCGGACCCGGGACCTTTGGTTAAACGTACCAACGCTCTACCAACTGAGCTACCCGGGAACTCTACCAGACATCGATCCAATTTCTCCCTCTATATCCACAGAACTCAAAATGGGCTGACAACCGTTGGTAGAGCGTTGGTGCGTTTATAGGTTATTTAAAGACACAGGTTTCTGTAATGCACAGACATTTTTTTCCATGTTGAAATATACTAATTTTCATATAGATATTTAAAAATATAGTTTTGAAATACGTACAATGATTATTTTTAGTACTGAATACGGTAATGTACATTAATCAGTTAATAAATAATTGTAGTAATACATAATAGCGTAAAAAATACTAAACGTTTTCGTAACCTAAGACAATTTTAAATGTCGGCCATGTGACGTTGAGAAGCAATGTAGCCAACTTCGCAATTATGAAGACGATGAAGTAGCGCTCGATGATTTGAACCTCTTTAACATATCTCTAAGGTTTGCTTGTTTATATCATTTGAATGAAACTTTTACGCACTGTAGAAACAGAGAATTTCACACTTTCCTATTTAGGCTCGTCCAACACTCCTTCGAAACGGACGAGTTCAAGTGATAAATTTAAATATATAGTTTCTGCGCATTGTTTGCAAGGCCCAAGTGACAGCTTATCGATGCTACCCGATCTACTCCAGGGACATAACGGGGTTTTCTGTGAACAAGCGTGAACAATGTACAGAGTAAACACAATAAGCTGCATGTATGATCCACGAAAACCACTCACATCTTCGTCCGACTTTTCCCTTTCGCATGAATGACTTTTTTTTTTTTTGCCTAGCCAAAAGTGCCGTTGTTTTGGTATTGCCGGTTATTTGGGTGCCGGATACGAAGGATTTTATTGTATCTAATGTTATATTAAAAGAAAATAGTGACCTATTTTTTAATTGATTTGCATATTTTACACGAATTCGAGATCTTTCTAGATACCAGCAACACAAAGAGAATCACAAAGCGGCGGTTATATGGACAAGCGTCCTTCCATATTAATGCCCAGATAATGATAACAAAGGAAGTTAAAATTATGATCTTCCAGGAAGCGCCTGAAGCTAGGCTGTGTAAGCATAATATCAATATACTTATCATTAAAGAAGCCGATTCGTGCGGCGAATTAAAAAACAAAAGTTACAACACAGATTACCCACCGCCTATAATAATTTCACAACCCGAGCTGTAATTAGAAACAAATGCTACAGTTACAACGAGACGTCTAAAATAGGTACAGTAACCATAATGCGTAATACAGTTCCTTGTGTTCTTAGCGGTAGTCGTAAATGTATTAAATTATCTACCTACGCGGTAAGACACAAGAGCCAACGCTGCAGAAAATCAAACAGAAAGTGAAACCGACTATTTATCCTTTGTTTGCACACGCACCTTAAAGCTGCGTCATTTCGCCACCTCAATGCTGTTGACAAGGTCCTCTTGAACTGATGCCGCTATGGTTTAAAATATAACCCTCAATACTTCCCGCCTTCTGTCCCTTGAACCAAGAATTTCTAGTACATATTCTCATTTACTCTGAGGAACTCTAAGACAGTAATATATATACAGTCTTACTAATAAACCATGTATAGTTTTTATACGAGACTTATGCAGAGTTGAGACAGAAAACGTTACTAATAAACCGTGAATAAGCTATGGACGTATAAACAGGCTGTAACTATACAATGGGAATTGCTTTGGAGTAGTTATATACACGAAACCCCTTGTTTAAGAGTTGTATATAGGGAAAAAATGGCCGCCCCTTTAACAGCTGTTCGTATCGACTGTCATTTTATGATGATGTTTACCTTGTAACCACAGAAGAACAAACCAAAGGTCATAGAATTATTAGAATAATATTGCTGTAGCTTGTACTCTTTGACCAGAATGTAGTGTGATAATCGATTAGAGCCAGTTATACTATCTATATTTAACACGCCACACTAGAGCGCTCTACCGGATCCAGTAGAGAACCTCAGATATTCTATTAGCTTTCGTAACGAAGTAATGACGAAACTATGACGTAGCTGTTTAACAGTTATACTGTTATACACGACGTATGTAGTGATTATTAGTAAGGAATTTACACACGACGTATAAACGAGCTACTCATTGTATAAGTATAAGACAGTTAAACGTCTGTATATAGAGTTTTTATTAGTAAGACCGATATTGTATTAACACATCTCTATATCCATCGAACAGTACCATGAAACTTCTCTCATTCCATTGACACAAAACTGGCAAGCCTAAAGAGGAGGCACATAATAATTTAAATGTTTCACTTTGCTTGTGTTTATAGACTGAAAGAAACTGTGAACAGCATCTATTGGATATTCATAATCGCTGAAAGCTCGTAGCACATTTTTTGTGAACGCTTATCTTCGTATTTATGTGTTGCAATAACTTACTGTTGTGAAGTTATCTGGGATGGAGCATTGACAGGAGGTGAGGTCCATTGCATTGCGTCGTTCGATAATGGAGACCACTATAAGATTTATTACCTGTAAATTGTTGATGGACATCACACGGCACCGTTCGTTAACAATATGACCTTATATAATGTTCCAATGACAGATAAAATTACTGAATTACGGACGAAATTGGCCATTAAAAGGCTTTTACTGACAATTTTATAGCGCAATAAATCAATAAGCAGGCAAGTAGATTATCTGTAGTAGAGTAAGTTGTTGCTTTATAACCAAACAACTCATTGATGACACTTGTGGCTGATTTAGGAGCCGGAGATTTGTGGCATGGAGTGTGAGATTGGTAACAAGTGCGGTGTGGCGAAGCAACTCGTGTGCCACGTTGTCTGTTTTGTTTTGTCTCTCATTTTGTAACTAGAACACGTCTATTCTTTCCCGAGGTATAGATGGCAGTATGAAAACGACACGCGACACTTTTCGACATGTGTGGCCAACGCTTATGTGTCAGAAACTATGGAACTTATAGCTAAGTGACATATATCATCGTGTAGAGGACACAATCTTTTATCATCCAGTCTGCTGTCAAAAAATCTTGAAGTTAGAATTTATAAAACACTTATATTACCGGTTGTTCTGTATAGTTGTGAAAGTTGGACTCTCACTTTGAGAGAGGAACAGAGATAAGGGTGTTGGAGATTAAGGTTCTTAGGAAAATATTTGGTGCTAAGAAGGATGAAGTTACGGGAGAATGGAGAAAGTTAAACAACACTGAACTGAACGCATTGTATTCTTCAACTCAGTAGCGGCTCTTGTGTATTTCTTAAGAGGAGGAAAGAAGATAACAGAACGAAATGACACCTTCTTGAATGAAACATGCTATAAATTAGCCAACATGCATAGGCCTACATGTAAGACCAGGTAGTGTTGGGGTTTTCTTCCCTTCTGTATAGCAATAATTTGTTCTTGTAAACTGAGTTTCCTAAATTTTCCAAAATATATAATGTTTTCACTTCCATTCATTGTTGAATAATTGCACAAATTAACAATTACAGAAAATTCACCTCACAGCATTCTTCGAGCACACTACAGCATCACACGTACTTCGAAGAGACTATAGCTACTAACACGTAATCGGAACCGCGGAAATGAGAATGGGAAATAATCTGAGGAAAACGAGAACACTGCACCTATCCACGTGGTCTGTGTTCCCACATGTACATTTTAAAAGTTCAGTATCACATGCTTTTGAAGAATACTCGTATTAGTTCGTGTAAAGTCATACTACCATTATTGTTCAAAGTGCCGGTGGCCAATTAATTTTTTATGTTAAAAATAATGTAGTTTGGCGTACTTACCTTCAATTTTAAATATATTTCTACAAAACTGATAACTTGGCTGTTGCCCTGTGTAGTACACAATGAATGGAAGTGAATTTCAGGGGCCAAAAGATCTGCGATATTAACGTAGAACTACTTCCTCTTTGTTTTATATAAACCCGACTTTAACTTTCAAATATCCTTGAAAGTTTCAAACTATGAATAGTAGCTTATATAAAGTGCAATGAATAATATTTTTGATTTATAATTTTAAGAAAAGTTTATATGGTGTCTTTCATAGCGTTGCGTTAAAACTTTTTTTATTGTGCCTCCTCCTAGATGTGTTGTAGTCTGGTTGAATGCAAGATCGTTAGATGGCAGCGGTAGCGAGCTTGCTGCACGACCAGTCGGTTTCTATTTCCCGCCCATGCGCAGATTCAGAGGAGGATCTCCTCCCTCTCCGTTCATTTACTAGCTTTAAAACTTTGCTTCTTTCTCTAGCCGCTAGTGCGCTGCTGTCTATGTGTGCTAACTGCAGTAAAGGAGGAATGGATTGGCTTTCCTCCACACAAACAATCTCGCATCTTTCTCACAGTTTTCTAGCAGCACATGAGCGCGCATCGTTTAAAACTCGATCAACCGAGGTTTTCATATAGCTGTGAACTTAAAAATTATCGAATCTTCCTTGAATTTCAAGGAACATATTTTATTTGGTATTTACTTTCAAAAGAAGAAAAATTTGAGGACGTTCCTCCCTTCCCTCCCCCGAGGAACCGCCACTGTTTCACCTGACATAATTAGGAACATTAAACCAGACGTTTGAGATGGGTAGGGCATGTAGCACGTATGGGCGAATCCAGAAATGCATATAGAGTGTTAGTTGGGAGGCCTCAGGGAAAAAGACCTTTTGGGAGACCGAGACGTAGATGGGAAGATAATATTAAATTGATTTGAGGGAGGTGGGATATGATGATAGAGACTGGATTAATCTTGCTCAGGATAGGGACCGATGGCGGGCTTATGTGAGGGCGGCAATGAACCTCCGGGTTCCTTAAAAGGCAGTAAGTATGTATACGTTTATTCTTTCCCGAAGTATGGATAGCAGTATGAAAACGACATGTGTCGAAAAGTGACATATTATGTCAGAAACTATAGAACTTTGAGCTAAGTGACATATACCTAGACTTCGTATTTTAGGTAGGAACCTATTATAATCCTTAAAAGATAAGTTCATAAAAACTTGCAAGTACACGGTTCTTATAAAACTATGCCTAAAATTGGTATTTTAATAGTACCTAACAATGTCTTCTACAGAAACAAGTACCAGGACCCGTGGGTGAAGCCTCACATTAAAACTGAAGGAAGTATTGCAGAGGAATCCAGGGCTTGAAAAAATGAAAAATTTGTGCTTCATTCTCCAGGGAGAAAGCTTCAATGGTTAGTTACAGTGGGTACCTGCTGCAATAGCAGCGATGAAATTTGCTGTCAAAAGAATCATTTCATCCTTCAGATGTATTTGAGAGACAACAGAAAACTTCTCAGTCGAGAATCTTGAAAAGTATTTGGTCATATATTGCAACCAGAAAAGTACCAGTAAATAATGTCTTTTTGTTTGTTTGTTACTTTTCAAAATCATTTTTAGATCAATTTTGAACAAATTTAATTCAAAAATTGTGTGTAAGTATTGTACCCTTCATCTATTGAAAATTGAAATTTATGTAGTTGTATCAAGGCAAATTATATTAGATAAAATGTTAATTGTTACAATAATTTATTCAAACTACAAATAATGTTGAAGGGAAAGGAGCAAAAATTTCGAATTTTATAAATTTTTATAAATAGATTGGTTCTTGGAAAGGTCATTTTCGTGGTCCATGTTGTCTTAATATATATATATATATATATATATATTAACGGTCTTACTAATAAAAACTCTATATACAGACGTTTAACTGTCTTATACTTACACAATGAGTAGCTCGTTTATAAGTCGTGTGTAAATTCCTTACTAATAATCACTACATAAGTCGTTTATAACAGTATGACTGTTACACAGCTACGTCATAGTTTCGTCATTACTTCGTTACGAAAGGTAATAGAATATCTGAGGTTCTCTATTGCATCCGGTAGAGCGCTCTACTGTGGCGTGTTAAATATCGATAGTACAACTGGCTCTAATTGATTACCACACTACATTTTGGTCAAAGAGTACAAGCTACAGCAATATTATTCTAATAATTCTATGATCTTTGGTTTGTTCTTCTGTGGTTACAAGGTAACCATCATCATAAAATGACAGTCGATACGAACAGCTGTTAGAGGGGCGGCCATTTTTTCGCTATATACAACGCTTAAACAAGGGGTTTCGTGTATATAACTACTGCAAAGCAATTCCCATTGTATAGTTACAGCCTGTTTATACGTCCATAGCTTATTCACGGTTTATTAGTAACGTTTTCTGTCTCAACTCTGCATAAGTCTCGTATAAAAACTATACACGGTTTATTAGTAAGACTGTAAGAATAACTGTAAGGATACATTTTTAACGACGAGCAGTTTTTTCGACATCTTTCACAGCAGGTTGGACATAAAACCTAAAAAAAAAAAAAAAAACTATTTCACCTATTTCAAAAATCTAGAGTAATCTTTTTAAAAACCTAAAAATCCGGTCCGTAAGTGATGAGAAGCTGAAAAGCTCAGATAAATTAAAAATATCAAAGCTGTATTTATTATCATTTAACAGTGTATATACTGGGTGTTCATTTCAAAGTGTGTCATGACGTCACTGTTGATGAGTCAGCGATTTGAAGCGAGTTTCAGCTTTTGTGTCAGAGAAGTTGCCTATTAATCAAGGCGTTCAATCTGAACTTGAGAATATGTACGGTATAACTTGAACGTCGTAGCAACAGATGGCGGTCTGTACGGTCTGTGTGCTATCATAACCTCTTTCGAACTGTGTTTTGCTTGGGCAAGTCGTACATCGGTTGCGTACGGCAACATTCCACAATACAAATCAGATGCTCCGTGTCCATGTTGACCGTCGAAGTTAATGTCAACAAATACGTAAGTAATCGTCTTAACCCTCTCCACATATCCCGACAGTAAGAAAAAACTCACCTCAGTACGTGTTTCCAAACAGTTCACATTCCTGCCAATACCGACGTTACCGTACGTATCGGTAAGTACTCTTCTGAATGAACGCCGTACTTACTATGCAACTTCTCTTGCACATAAGTAATACACCTCTGCGGAAGTGTAGGGAGATTGAATTCTCTAGGCTCATCGGCTAGCCGCATGACGGCATACAGCGAGCCATGACACACTTTGAACTGAACACCCAGTATAACTTAAATCTCGCACAATTCTTGAACATAAATATTTAAATTTAATGCAATGGAAGTGGAGTTGACTGTAAGCGCGATGGTACGTAGTGTAAATCAGCTTTTAGAACCTCACCTCGCACTGCTGTTGATGCAACGATGGTGGTGGGCCATTTTCATCTTTTTGCTTCATCACCAGAAGCTTTCAAGCTTCTCGGATAAGTCCCCTTTCCTCAAATCACTTCCCATCTTTCACTTAAAAAGCTTTCGTATTACAGCACGAAAAGAAATGTAGCTTGCAGTGTTATTAACTTTTTATGGAAATATATTTTACTTGTGGCTTCAGAGATCGTGTACACGACATTTATCGTGAAACTGGATCCTTTTTGTTACTGGAAATAAAAGAATACGGCGAGGAAAGCATATTGACACCCGAAGGACGTCCAGTGGAACAACTTCATTTGGACAAGTTTTTTAAACTTAATCTTCTGTCCAAGTGTCATTTGCTAGGAACAAGCAATCTCTTAATGAAAACATAATTTATAATGAAATGGTTTGAAAGTAGCTTTTTGGCCTCTGGTAACAGACATTTGACATTCAACAGTCAAAAGATAAAATAAAAATATTTTTCTACTTCAGACAATGTTGTCCATTAAATTCAAATTGAAGAGTACAGGGGAAAAAGGGGGGATGTCCACTTTCAGGCAAAATTCAGATTTCCATTCGCTTATATACTTCATATGAAGTGAATTCATTCTACACTCAGAACAGGGGAAGAAGGTTCTTAGTCACAGAATAACTGCTGGTTAAATTCTCAGTATTATATTCGGAATGATAATAGTTTCACATGTTAAAATTGGTTTCCTGAGAATTGTTTAAAAGTGGACATCCCCCCTTTTTCCCCTGGACTCTTCAATTGCGTTGAGAGCGAACATACTCGTAGAATATCTTTAAGTCGTCGTATTTTGTGATCTCACAACCTTCTTTACATTAACGCTATTAATTAAAATAAATACTTCACAGCCATTCCAGGCAAACTGGAATTACAATGAAAAAATCTTCAGAAATATTTGTTTATTATTAGTGACATAGATAAGACTCTAAATTTAAATATTCTTGTGTTTTATTTTCAAAAGGAAAATATTTTATAAGTTTTATGGGCATTGAATCTAAGTGATCTTGGCTAGGTAATGGATACTTTTTGTTTCCTGAAGTTTGCGCTACATACTCATAGATAGATCGGCTGTTAATGTATGTTTTTCAAGGAGCTATTGTTGAAGAAATATTTTGAGAGTCTGCACTGTTAATTCCAAAATTCCAGGATCAAGGAACTTTTTACTCTGTATTATATTCTTTCTGTCATTTATTTTAAGTAGATTGGCTTCATAACAATAGCTATCTTACAGTTCAAGTGAATATTTTGACTTATAAATGTCACAGTTGTTTTGAAACTGGAAAAATGTAGGACATTGACTTATCTGTGACATCCGTGACACGGAAGAAACAGCTATAAAATATTTTGTGCGAGATCGTGCGCATTTGCTTGGTTTCCGCACAAAACCAATCCGCGGTAAGTCTAAAATTCCACATTCAGTATTCCCAACCTAACACACATAACAATTTCCCTCTTCTTACAACTTAAGTGACATATTGATTTTACTGCTTTAGGCTTTTAACATATTATTTTTAGAGACGTTCAATATAGTAATAATTATAAATTGGAAACTTACCACTTCAATTTCGCCTAAATTGCACTAAATATTTGCAAAAATTAAGTAAACTCTACAACTCCACTAAAGTTACTGCATTCGTGATGTATGTAACATTAAGGAAGCAATTTGTTTTAAGTTCGCACTTATAGACTGGGGGGGGGGGGAAGACAAACGTATATCACGGCCTGCTGGAGTATAGTAAACACAGAAAACATTTTAAAGCAACAATGTTGAAGATAGATATTTTTGTTTTGCAAATTTGCCGTCATTGAACAGAAACCAAGATGGAGATTTCATTGCAACTAATTAGAAATTCCTCTTTCAGGTATGTAATAAACGATCTTCGCACAAAATAATGTACGATACACGAGCGGTATGTTTTCTTTCAATTCTCGGAAATTAAAAAAGCTCAACTACGTTTCGCTTTTTCAAACTTTTCCTCGAACATGAAAATTTCAACATACCGCTCTTGTAACGCATATTACTATTTCAAGGAGCTATTGTTAAAGAAATATTTTGAGAGCCTGCACTGTTAATTCCAGAGCTGCAGGATCAAGGAACTTTTTACTCTGTATTATATTCTTTCTGTCATTTATTTTAAGTAGATTGGTTTCATAACAATAGCTATGCTACAGTTCTAGTGAATATTTTGACTTGGAAATATCACAGTTGTTTTGAAACTGGGAAAATGAAGGACATTAACTCATCTGTAACATCCGTGACATGGACGAAACAGCTATAAAATATTTACCGATTTATGTTTTTATGAACTAATTGGATGCCATGAGATTTGCATAGCTTTCACATGGACACTATGAGGATGAATCTCTTTTTGCTTGAGGCAGAGTCCTGAGTTTACACTTTTTGTTAATAAGGTGTGAAGTGAGTTCATAAATCTTGTAACATTCGTGACGGAACCTTTTCTTTATTTTCTACAATAATGATAAATTTTATTCAACAACTTTTTTCTGTAAAATGATACTGATCTTCTGAATTGATTATAACAATAAAAGTTTACAAAAGTAATTTCATTTTCAATATACAGTATAGAGTTTGAAAATAGTAAAAATGTAACATCCGTGACAACTGGAATGTCTATTTATGAATAGAGTATTTAATAGTGAATCAAAATATCACTTGGATTTAATAACAACAATAACAATGTATTTATTCAAAGGCAGCTTATATGCAATGAAAGATAATTTCTGACTACGATTAGACAAAACTAAAAATTTTCAGGAGCCACCACATTTTATCCACACATACAATTAGAAACCCATTCGAACTAAGATAAAGATACATTTACTGAAATATTCTACAGTAGAACCCCAATTATTCGTCACTCTATTAACCGATTGTTGGATTATCCATCTGTCATTCTCTCCTTTTTTTTGTTGCAGAAAAATTATTGAGTATAAAATTTACTCTGTCACACGTTAAAAGTGTTAAAATTGTTTAAAAAGGTATTTACCTTCGACAGACGGCCCGTTTCGACGCTATTTGTTGTCGTCTTCAGTGTCTCTTGAACTTGAGTGGTTCAAGAGACACTGAAGACGACGACAAATAGCGTCGAAACGGGCCGTCTGTCGAAGGTAAATACCTTTTTAAACAATTTTAACACTTTTAACGTGTGACAGAGTAAATTTTATATTTTTAACAAAGTGTTAACGAGAACTTTAATCAATGAATTATTGAGTACTGCACAATACATTAGTACGTATTTTTTATAGACTGATATTACAAGTCTTTGCCCTTACACATTATGATCTACTGTTCGAGTGACATGCTTAATTAATTTGTTACTGTTGCTCCAAGATATTTGAATTTTTCACCTCTTCGAAGGATAAATCTCCAATTTTTATACGATGAAAGGGTAATGGAACGGAGAAAAACTCTCTCCGGCGCCGGGATTTGAACCCGGGTTTTCAGCTCTACGTGCTGATGCTTTATCCACTAAGCCACACCGGATGCCGTTCCATTACTCTTTCATCGTATGATGACGCAGAATATCTGCATGGAAATATCATATGTACTTCGGTTCATTAAAATAATATATATGATATGCGTAAATCACTTCGTGATTTAAGACGGCGCTTATTCCGTCGGATCCCGGCCAACTAGTCACTCATAACGAGTGCATTTCAGCACATGTGTGGACTTCAGTCCTACGTTCATAGACATCTATGACGTAGTGCAGAGGGCGGCCACTAGAGGGAACTTAATCTGAGACTATTCTGTCTGACGCCGGGGTGGGCATCCGGTGTGGCTTAGTGGATAAAGCATCAGCACGTAGAGCTGAAAACCCGGGTTCAAATCCCGGCGCTGAAGAGAGTTTTTCTCCGTTCCATTACTCTTTCATCGTATGATGACGCAGAATATCTGCATGGAAATATCATATGTACTTCGGTACATTAAAATAATATATCCAATTTTTATGTTTCCATTTCGTACAATATTCTGGTCGCGAGACATTAATCATACACTTTGTCTTTTCGGGATTTACTTGCTTCAAGTGAAATTTCCGTGTTTTCCCTAATCGTTTGTGGATTTTCTACTAACGTATTCACGTCATCCGCTTAGACAAGAAGCTGATAATATATATTGTGGAACATAATAGTAAACATGATACACATTAACTGTAGGCCTATAAACTCTATAAATACAATACCGGTATATACAATTAATTCATTTAACAAAATCAACTCCGTTACGGTAAACAAAAGCATATATTCTGAGATTATGAAATTCATATCTTTTACCATAACTGTCAGAAATGCATATAGCGTATTAATCGGGAGACCGGAGGGAAAAAGACCTTTGGGGAGGCCGAGACGTAGATGGGAGGATAATATTAAAATGGATTTGAGGGAGGTGAGATATGATAGGGACTGGTTTAATCTTGCACAGGATAGGGACCGATGGCGGGCTTATGTGTGGGCGGCAATGAACCTGCGGGTTCCTTAAAAGCCATTGTAAATAAGTAAGTTAACACAAAAGTCTGAATGAAAATGGAACTTACTCAGTATCAGAATCAGATCACATTGTAGTCGTAACTTTGTGTTTTACATATACAATATTGACGATGGAGCGCCTGTATTGCGCTGTTATTCATAGTCTATTCGTACCTGCTTGCAAATTATTCTACCTTGCTTATGCATCCACGTGACGTAATAGATGTACCAAAAGAAACTACTCGATCCGCTGTACGTTTGGGAACAAAAATGCGCTGCCTGGTTATGAGTTAATTTGAAGTTATTCACAGTATATGCATGCGATTTCAAAATAGGATTCACAAAAGCATATAAGCTGTAGCGACCATGTTTCCCCGGGAATGTAAATGACGATTGTCCCGTTTGCATCCTACGCTCTCCATTACCCTATTCAAATTCGTGACCATGGAAACTAAATTCCCATGAATATCAATCGTCAATCTCTGCTCTGGATTCTGGACAACGTTCATGTAGCTTGCAGGTACTAGGTCTTAATTGCAATTTAGATCTCGAAACAAGAGAGAGAGAGAGAGAGAGAGAGAGAGAGAAGAGAAAGAGAGGGAAGTAATAGCAGACATGGACAACTAGCGTTCATCGCGTTTCCCTTGCTCCCCCCGGGGTGACTAATTCCAATCACACTCCCCTAATCGGCTTAGCTTCAGTATTACAATAGTTAGAGTATCGAAACCTCATCTTGCCACATCTTGGCTACCATTGCATCTTCTCTGCACTAATTGCTTGGATATTTTGTGGTTGGTGACAAAGGCTGAGGGTAATTTTACCCTCCTAGATCAGGGGATATATTCTACATTTTTGCTTTAGTCGCATTACCGAGTTGCTCCCGAAGCTTTGAGTCACACAAATCCTACTACTTTCTTCAAAATAATCAAGACCGAATTGGAAAGCTAAACTTCAGAGAAAAAGTATAAATGTATGCACAAGAACAGTTAATTTCCTCACTTCCAGATAGGTTATTTCAATATATTAGCCACCGGCATAGCTCAGGCGGTAGCGTGTTTGCCTGCTGGGTTAGATTCCCGCATGGGCTGATTATCTAGTTGGGTTCATATATAGGCCTATATATACAGGGTGATTCATTATTACGTGTAAATACTTTGTGTGTGTAATGTAGAGATGAAAATAAGACTAAAACGTTCTATACAACTTTTTCTCAAAACCTTTAATTCCAGAGTTAACGCCATTTTGCGTGGAACTTGCGCTCCCAAACATGCACTTTCGTACAGTGCATTTGGATTTCAGTACAAAAACATCCAAAGTCACTAAATGCATATCCTCGGCAGTCTACTTATGCACGTTTTGTGGACTAAAACCAAACACAGTAAAGAATGTAAAGCAATTTCTTTAGACTTTACACATTTGCACAATTCTTAGTGTAATGCATCTTCAGAGTGCTATCCCTCAACTTGAAGACATACCTGTGCTCGCCGCCTTAGTGATCTCTGAACGTTACACAGCCCGTTCATCTCATCACGAACAATTCCACACGCATGTTCAATTCGCTGTTGTAGTACTTCTACGTTAGGTACAGCAGAGGCATACACTAACGACTTCAGGCGGCCCCGAAGGTAGAAGTCCAGAGGATTCATGTCTGGTGATCTGGCTGGCCAAGGAGTTGGCCCTGCGCGGCCTATCCATTGATCTGGATATGCAGCATTGAGATACGGCCTTACGTTGCGGCAGTAATGCGCAGGAGCACCATCGTGCATAAACCATAAGTTCACTTGCATTGCAAGAGGGATATCATGTAGCAGACCATGCAATTCGCGTTCCAAGAATGCGCGGTAGATTTCCCCATTCAACCGCGGAGGTAGAACTCGAGGTCCAAGTAACTGATTCCCCACAATACCACACCAAATGTGTGGGAAAACAGTAATGCCTATGCAGTTACAGCGATATAGGTGTCATCCACTGGAACTCTGGAATTAAATGTTTTGAGAAAAAGTTGTATAGAACGTTTTAGTCCTAGTTTCACTTCTACAACGCATACACAAAGTATTTACACGTAATAATGAATCACCCTGTATATAAATAAATATATATATACACAACTTTATATATATACACAGGGACATCATTTTATTTTTACTTCAATTTTTATTGTACCTGCGTTTCTAAATGTACTTGACTCCCACCCCTTTCACTAATGCCCTTGATAACGTCAGTCACACAAACTTACGGCCGCTGTTACTAGCAGTAAAATAAACAGTACAGAGTACAGTGTGTTTCAGAAATATGTTGTATTTTCTATAGAAGAAAGAGCTTATTTTATTGAAGTTTATTTTCACACAGGTATCGTGTGTAGCATAACTGAATTTATCTGTGTGGACTGAGTACAAGTGAAGATTAGAGTTACCGAAAGTACGGTACCCTATAATATGGTGCGGTGCGAGTTTTATTTTACTGTTTGTAGGTATGAAGGACGATGATGGAAACTGGAATTACAATGTAACCGAATGTGAACAACAGGTTTTTTTCACAATTTCCTGATTATATCATTATGGAATATTTTCGTAGAAATGTCATTAATCTGGTAGATAAATTTAGAGCAACAGAGTGTACAGAAAGGAAGAAAAGTGTAATATGGCCAACAAAGGTGACAGAAGATGCTGTAGAAGATGCTAGAGAAAGGATGCAGCGAGGTCGTAATAAGTCGGTCAAGAAGTTAGCTGTAGACATTGGGGTTTCTTACGGAAATTTTTTTTATTGGGTTATTTTACGACGCTGTATCAACATCTAGGTTATTTAGCGTCTGAATGAAATGAAGGTGATAATGCCGGTGAAATGAGTCCGGGGTCCAGCACCGAAAGTTACCCAGCATTTGCTCGTATTGGGTTGAGGGAAAACCCCGGAAAAAACCTCAACCAGGTAACTTGCCCCTACCGGGTTTCGAACCCGGGCCACCTGGTTTCGCGGCCAGACGCGCTGACCGTTACTCCACAGGTGTGGACTCTTACGGAAATGCTCGCAAAATTCTCAGGAATAAATTAGGTTAGTAATATGCTGAATAAAGTATACATTACATAATGAATATAACCGCCTGAAGAGTTGAGTTTGTCAAAAAAAAATTGTTACTATTCTACTGTTTTTGATAAAATACTGTAAAAGTAATGATCAAACTGAAAACCGTAATACTGTATTTCCCCGTAACATAAATGGATACACTACTTTTCTCCCCTCCTATACCTAGTAAAATGATTTGTTTACATATCCCACTAGCAACTCCAAACTCCTGTAATGGAAGGGGGGTAACAGTTTTTCCGAGTACAGCCAGATTAATGTTAAAAATGTTGGTAAAAATAAAGTGATGTCCCTGTATATATATATATATATATATATATATATATATATATATATATATATACACATGAAAATGAAATGATACTAAATGTGAAGTATGTTACTACAGGTGTGTAGTATTATGTGGTAGGTTAGGTTAGGTTTGATTAGTTGTGTATTATGTGACAGGTTAGGTTAGGTTGATTAGGTATGTATTATTATGAGAAAGGTTAGATTAGATGTGTAGTATTATTACTATGTTGGCTACACTGAAACCCACTGTTACATTAACGAAATATGGCAGTATTCTTCATTCGCGCACGACGATTTTCGTATATATAGGAAAGGTACATATTTAGGGTGGGTTGGATGGGCTTACAGCTCTCCCAGTTATCACATCAATTTCTACTAATCAGTACTATAAATCAAAGGCATTTTCAAGGTATTTTATCAAATTCCTTTAGTGGCTGGGACATAAGTAATATTCACCTTAATTATTACTGTATTATTTAATAATATTAATATTATTAGTTACGTTCAAATTTCAAATAACACTCGGTAATAACTTTCGTTTCATTAACGTTGGCATCGTCTTCAAAGACAAATGATGATGTCAACGTAACAGAAAGTAAGTGCCAGTTATAGTATTTATATAATTCGAAACAAAGTTTCAATCTAACAACTATAAGGTCACTATAATTCTCTAGCATAATATAGTAATAAGGGGGAAATGGTTAGGTTTATCTCTTTGAGTATAAAGTAAGAAAATCAGGAGTGAAGTTTATGATGTACAGGGTCCACTGTCGCGAAGTGTGGGAATATTGTTGAGATTCTTGTGGGCAGTGCTATAACAACAATCCGTGACAGAGACATATTGAGACGCGTCTTAACGGAACAAACACGGTTATCACAGCTGATATCGTAGGAAACGTCAATCACTGTACTCGTCTATTGACATCCCAACAGCCAGTAATTAAACTTATCGTGCTATCGTGTCATATTCTTTCACAGCACAAACAAAACACACTCGTAGTGTCCATTTTGTGCACTTCAGAATATCAAAAAGAGTTAATGGCTGTTATCTTTACAATATTATTCCTACTGGCCATAAAGAATATGGAGGAAGGCCAAACATAATTTTTTGTATGTGTTTATGATGACTATAGATGTTGAAATTTAAACTATATATCATTCTATTTTAGAAATTCTGTTGTAAAATTTAAATTATTGCATAAAAAATGTCCATATTACGTAGAATTTGTAGATGATGCCATATTGGTAATTCTGAAGTTCAAATGTACACTTCTAGGGACTTATTTATTTACAAATGGCTTTTAAGGAACCCGCAGGTTCATTGCCGCCCTCACATACGTCCGCCAGTCCACACCTGTGGAGTAACGGACAGCGCGTCTGGCCGCGAAACCAGGTGGCCCGGGTTCAAATCCCGGTCGGGGCAAGTTACCTGGTTGAGGTTTTTTCCGGGGTTTTCCCTCAACCCAATACGAGCAAATGCTGGGTAACTTTCGGTGCTGGACACCGGACTCATTTCACCGGCATTATCACCTTCATATCATTCAGACGCTAAATAACCTAGATGTTGATACAGCGTCGTAAAATAACCCAATAAAATAAAATAAATACGTCCGCCATTAGTCCCTATCCTGAGCAAGATTAATCTAGTCTCTATCGTCTTATCCCACGTCCCTAAAATCTATTTTAATATTGTCCTCCCATCCACGTCTCGGCCTATCCAAAGGTCTTTTTCCCTCCGGCCTTTCAACTAACATTCTATATGCATTTCTGGATTCGCCCATACGTGCTACATGCTCTGCCCATCTCAAACGTCTGGATTTAATGTTCCTAATTATGTCAGGTGAGGAATATAATGCGTGCAGTTCTATGTTGTGTAACTTTCTCCATTCTCCTGTAACTTCATCCCTCTCAGCCCTAAATATTTTCCTAAGCACCTTATTCTCAAACACCCTTAATCTATGTCCCTCTCTCAAAGTGAGAGTCCAAGTTTCACAACCATACAGAAGAACCGGTAATATAACTGTTTTATAAATTCTAACTTTCAGATTTTTTGACAGAAGACTAGACGACAAAAGCTTCTCAACCGAATAATAACAGGCATTTCCCATATTTATACTGCTTTCAATTTCCTCCCGAATGTCATTCATATTTGTTACTCTTTCTCCAAAATATTTGAATTTTTCCACCTCTTAAAAGGATAAATCTCCAATTTTTATATTTCCATTTCGTACAATATTCTGGTCACGATACATAATCATATACTTCGTCTTTTCGGGGTTCACTTCCAAACCTATCGCTTTACTTGCTTCAAGTAAAATTTCTGTGTTTTCCTTAATCGTTCGTGGATTTTCTCCTAACATATTCACGTCATCCGCATAGACAAGAAGCTGACTTCTAGGGACAGGGAATTAAAAATAAAATTCCATTGTGGAATCATTGTGATGAAATATACATGAGTTACACAATATAATTTGTTTCATACTATATCGAATTTTACTTCTTTCAGTACTCCAAAGCAGTACAGAAAATGAAACTTTACATTATACGAGTAGTAACTTTCCAGACTCCAGGCCTACCAACGTACACCATGATAAACTTAGTATGAGAAAACTGAATTATTAGACTTTTGGACGAGTCTATGTTATTCCTATAACCATCACTATGACTTCAACATATAATATTTACAAAAAATAAAGTAACATAGCACAAAACATATACTTCAAATCATTTCTATGAAAACACACACATAGAAAAGCTTCAGTTCAGAGACATACTACCCATAATATCAAGCAAATCTTCATTATCGATCGGAATGTCCTGTATTGTGCATTATACTCGTATATGTATACAAGCTTGAATTTACGTAATTGAAGTCGATAAATTAAAGATACGTAGGCCTATGGTATTTCTGTCAGTTTGCATTAACTTCCTAACTAAGCTACATTAATTTAATTACATACATATTTATTTCACCTTTGTTGCGCTGTTTCATAATTATCTTGTATAACTTTCATTGTTACAATTGCGTTTACTATTGTACATGATTCTCTCATGCTAACATAACATCCTCATTGATATCCTCGACATCCTGGGTAACTATCTGTGCTGAACCCCGGACTCATTTCACCGGCATTATCATCTTCATCTAATTCAGACGCTAAATAACCTAAGATGTTGAAAAAGTGTCGTAAAATAACCTACTAAAATAAAAAAAAATACTGCTTCTCATACGTCATTTTTTATTTGTTTGGGATTAATTTTCCCATCGCTTCGTTGCAATTTTTTAATACTTTTTTGAAATCTCACATCTTTCTCTTAAACCTGCCGCCATGATTATTCGCAACAATTCTCTCCTACTCGTCAACTTTTTGTTCAATGACCGGAACTATGGGCCCTGTAATTAGCGTATTACCTGCCTACATTTGGCAAGGCTTCTATACATTCAATAGGTTACCTCATTTTTAATTAGCCAATCAAATGGCTAATTGGCTGATGACGCGTGAAGAGTCCATGCTCATTTCCTTTATTTTCAAATTGATAGCGGCATCAGCGTACATTACAAACATAACCGCCTGAAATACAAACATTACAATGGGCATAAAGTAATTTGTGTACGTATCATGGGATAATATAAGTACGTTGAAAGTGTTTATACCGTGTATATAAAAACTGTACTTGCACTTGTCACTGCATTATTTTTCTGTATTTCTTAATAATTCGTCTGCTCTCAGTGTCTGCCGTCCGTTTTCGTCTGCTAGTTTCCAGTCTTGTGTTTATAAAAATTCTAACATCGAATGTTTTTTAATATCTCATTCTAAAGTTTGGAAAAAGGAAGCATGTATCGGTATTGAAATGTCAGCCACACGTTCATTTACAATAATCATCATAACTCAACAATGAATTGTCACTGGAGGCTTTTATGATTAACCCACTGAATATGCCATAAGGACAAAATGTCATAAATCATTAATATAAAATCAATATCATGAGAATTATAGTGAAAAAAACATCACTGGTATCAGTCGCTAACCCTCCACCCCTTTGGTATGCGACTGTTAGCATAAGTAGCTTGATTGTTTTGTTAATTGTAAGTTATGTACGACCCAGCAAAGATTACAAAAGAAAGAAAATAATTTGAAGGTTAACATAGATGAACCTAATCTAAATATTATGCAAAGCTGGTATCAATATAGGCTACTTATATAGGCCTACGTGATTTATTTAAACTTATCTGTAGGCTTTAACATTCTCGGTCGGTTCGGCTTTATTTTCATTAAAGCTGTTCGAAAATCAGCAACAAAATCGTCATCTTTAAAATGATCAGAGCATACTCTGCTTGTATCAGGATTGAATTTATCCTGTCTTTTGCACGCAATTACCCATTTTTTTCTAATTCCTAAATCTTTAGGAATGGTAAAGAAAGACAACTCTTTATTTTTATCGTTAGAATTGTTGCATACCGCAACAGCACACCTTTGACCTGGCATAATGCATTCAAAACAACATAAACAAGAAAAAACACGAGATACTGCTTTGAAGCATTTGAGCTATCTTGTGACGTCAAAATCGCTATCCTTTCCCCGTCGATCCCTCGCCAATAAGAACGATACTAATGCAACCTATGAGAAGTTTAGAAGCCTTGTACATTTGGTGCATCTCCAACA
This sequence comes from Periplaneta americana, assembly GCF_040183065.1. Lineage (NCBI taxonomy): Eukaryota > Metazoa > Arthropoda > Insecta > Blattodea > Blattidae > Periplaneta > Periplaneta americana. The sequence goes on along the minus strand of NC_091130.1, from coordinate 127,783,131 downwards.
TACAACAATTAACAAATATTAAATATTTTTATATAGTATGGGGATCATTAGTGCGGTTTTCGGCGTAATAGATCGACTATTGATCAGATTTTTTGTATTCGACAGATGATGGAGAAAAAATGGGAGTATAAGGGTACAGTACATCAGTTATTCATAGATTTCAAAAAGACATATTACTCGGTTAAGAGGGAAGTATTATATGATATTCTTATTGAATTTGGTATTCCAAAGAAACTAGTTAGATTAATTAAAATGTGTCTCAGTGAAACATACAGCAGAGTCCGTATAGGTCAGTTTCTATCTGATGCTTTTCCAATTCACTGCGGGCTAAAGAAGGGAGATGCACTATCACCTTTACTTTTTAACTTCGCTTTAGAATATGCCATTAGGGAAGTTCAGGATAACAGGCAGGGTTTGGAATTGAACGGGTTACATCAGCTTCTTGTCTATGCAGATGACGTGAATATGTTAGGAGAAAATACACAAACGATTAGGGAAAACACGGAAATTTTACTTGAAGCAAGTAAAGCGATCTGTTTGGAAGTAAATCCCGAAAAGACAAAGTATATGAATTATGTCTCGTGACCAGAATATTGTGCGAAATGGAAATGTAAAAATTGGAAATTTATCTTTTGAAGAGGTGGAGAAGTTCAAATATCTTGGAGCAACAGTAACAAATATAAATGACACTCGGGAGGAAATTAAACGCAGAATAAATATGGGAAATGCGTGTTATTATTCGGTTGAGAAGCTCTTATCATCCAGTCTGCTGTCCAAAAATCTCAAAGTTAGAATTTATAAATCAGTTATATTACCGGTTGTTCTGTATGGTTGTGAAACTTGGACTCTCACTCTGAGAGAGGAACATAGGTTAAGGGTGTTTGAGAATAAGGTGCTAAGGAAAATATTTGGGGCTAAGCGGGATGAAGTTACAGGAGAATGGAGAAAGTTACACAATGCAGAACTGCACGCATTGTATTCTTCACCTGACATAATTAGGAACATTAAATACAGACGTTTGAGATGGGCAGGGCATGTAGCACCTATGGGCGAATCCAGAAATGTATATAGAGTGTTAGTTGGGAGACCGGAGGGGAAAAGACCTTTAGGGAGGCCGAGACGTAGATGGGAGGATAATATAAAAATGGATTTGAGGGAGGTGGGATATGATGATAGAGACTGGATTAATCTTGCACAGGATAGGGACCGATGGCAGGCTTATGTGAGGGCGGCAATGAACCTTCGGGTTCCTTAAAAGCCATTTGTAAGTAAGTAAGTATGAAAGAAAATATTTTACGTAACTCCTTAAGAAAGCGTTTTAACGGTAGTCGTCGTAAACATCTCACTCGTACAGTAGACTGGCTTTCTTAAGGAGTTACAATACGTAAATAACTACTATTGTATGTACACTCATTACACCAATCACAAAATTTATAAAAACCAGACTGTGGTGTATTTTGATGAAAATTTGGTGAGAGCACGATCAATGCCAAATAATACAAATCAATTACAAATAATAACTCATGAATAATTTAATTACCACGCGTTTTCATACAACACTATAGGTAAACAAATTATGAATAAAGAATCATAAAAAAATTGCAACTGTATCTCCTCGTACTGTCGTATAACAGCATTTCATCCTAGAATGAGTTTTATACGTAGTTAATACCTATTATTATGATGCATGTCCTTAAAAGTTTTTTGTATAACATATTCAAACAACTTAAGCCTGTTCTATAGAAGTTTATCTTGTATTTCGATCGGAGCTTATAATCAACAAAATTGAGCCAATACGTGAGACGTTTTGGAGCGAAACGCTAAAGTCGAGAAAAAGAAATGCTAAGTATTTTATGGACCTTAAATGATTGTGAGTCCATTAGTCTCCTTTCAGACTGGTTTTAATGCCATCCGAACTATGTGTAATGTTTGTTGAACTATGTCAGTGGCTTAATCAACTTTCTCCACGTCAGTGGCATGAAAGAACATTCGATTAGATTGGACATGGTCAGAATATCTTACTTACGGATCATTTAATCTGTAGCAGAACAGTATTTCTTTCCATTCAAGCCTAATGTCCTGTTTCTATTCACTTTAAAAAAGAGTATTAGTGTTAAAATATAATATGTGAAATGTATTATTATTATTATTATTATTATTATTACTATTACTATTATTGTATTATCGTTATGTTATTATTATTATTGTTATTATTATGTTATATCTATAATAATCTCAGACTTCGAGTGACGTTTATTAGGACATTTCGTGAATTAAATAAAAATGTAAATAATATATCCCTAAAATTCGCTCATAAAATGTTAATTATTGTACATTTATGAATATTGATCTATTCTGACATTATGAAGTTGAAATAGATGAATATGGATTACTGCAATAATGCTAATTCAGAAAAACGAAATATAAGTTTAATTACACGTATTACTCTTTTCTCTTGTTGCTATAATAGAAGTAAATTTTCATTATCTCCTGGAAATTGTATAATATAATTACATATAACCTGATTAATACATTAATTAAATGAATAATTGTTGAAAACCCAGTTATAAAATCTGAATGGTGTAGTGTCTTTTTTTTTTTTTTTTTTTTTAGATACAATGGACATGGAATTAGAAGATGAAGATGTAGGTATGAAAGTAGGATTTCGCACTTTATTTAGTACTTCATTGTTATATTAATGGATTCATGCTCATCGATTTACGGGGAAACAGCTGGCGACAGTGACTAAACAAATGAACGACCATACGATAAATTGATTGTGATGAATCGAGGTGCAAAAATTATCGCGATGCATGACTGTGATTGGTAGAATTCAACATTTCATTACCTACATTGGTCGAAAATGGAATGACGTCATATAAACGAAATAGTCATTATTAGACTTCGTTGAATTGCCACACGCAACATGCAATCAGGTTGCCGATGTACGGTAGTATAGAAGAGGTGAGCGACCTCCCGGTCTCGTAGTATAAGCAGTTCATGTTAAGAGATGTGACCGGTCCAAATAGATAAAGCAGCTACAGCTAATGTATATCTATGTAAGCACTTCTTTTTGCATTACTGTGTTTGGAATAGTCAAAGCTTAACATTTGTTCAGTGCAGACAATAAATTCAATCAAACATACTACAATGAGAGTGTTGCTGTTCCAAACAATTGCCCCTGGAATACCCTTACCCCCGCAGCCAGTCTTGACCTGTTGGAAAACGTGGTTGGATGCTGTTAATTATTATGCAGAATATTACGGCAAAATAATGGAAGTAATTGATGCATTGGATAGCACAGACAGTTCCGCTGTTGCAGCTGTAAAATCATTGCCTTCTGAACGGCTATTGGAAGATATTCTGTTCATTGATTCTAATTTTAAAATCGTGTCCAAAAGCATCACCCTGTTAGAATCGTCTAAACTATAACTCTCAGACGCCCTTAATATAGTGGATAAAGTATCACAAACCGTTATCCAAAATAACAATTCACTAATTTCAGAAAAAGTGAAATGTAAGTTGAGAAACATTATTGCTAAAAATGCTGCCTATTCACAACTTCGTATTATAAATGATGTACCATCAGGTCACGACAAGACATCTGAAGTTGGTGTACTAAAAAGTAGTGACTTCCCGTTCTTCAAATATCCACATATTAAATTTTACCAATATAAAAACTGTCTGAGTGACCATCGGAGGAGGTTCACTTTGCAGTCGCTCAAAATGTACGTAACTCTTCACTGAAATGCACATATTCAAGGATGATGTGAGTATCTTATATTAAATTTTAAGAGTTAATACATCTCACTACAAAATAATTGTGTATTTACATGTTTAGACATTTCCTACTTTAATGATCATTGATTACATTTCTTGAATGCAGGATACAAGTTGTATTGTAACCGCAGCATACTGCTCAATGTTTACATCAGAGGCATACTCCATCCGTTGTATGCTCCCTTCTCATACAGTCTATACCGCGTGCATAGTAAACCTTACGATTCTCGTGGCAATTCCACGAAGTCTAGTCATTATTATTATCTGTACTGTCTACTGGCTTTGCCCTGTTATAGACATAAATAAATAAATAAATAAATAAATAAATAAATAAATAAATAAACAAGTAAATAAATATATAAATATATATATATATAAAATTACAACGAACAAAATTAGATTTCTATTTTTAAAATGTAATTTACGCTTATGGTTGATTAAAATAACATTATCATTATTACTATAGCTCAAAGAAAAATAAAGTACATATGTACATATGTAATACATGGGTGGGCTCAAATAGTTGAGTCATACCACAGTCTAGTTCTAGTACATACAGATGAAGCTTGAGGCACAGTAGAGTCGAATGTGTTTGAAGTGATTTGTTGCATTTCTCGCGATACAGAGCTCCAAGCGGCTAGTGACTAGGAGTACGAGAAACAATAGCCTGTGCCGTATTTCGCATTGTTGTGAGGAAAAAGAAAAGTTGTGTAAACTGTGAAATGTTCGTTTTCGGTGGTTGTTGTTTAGTCAATTGAACGAAGTCAGATTTGAACCTCATAAGTGACACCAATAAGGCATCACTCATAAGACAACTAGGCCAGGAGATAATGGGGTAGGGTGGCCAGTTCCTTTCCCCCTCCAATGCATACATCGCCGATTACCTACATATTCCTCTAATCAGACTTCAGATGCATATAAACAATTGTTCTTCCTCTGACACATATCGTCAAGTGAGATGTACTGCTTGATAATAGATATACATATCAGTCAGAGGTATTATCGGTTGTAATAAATGTTAATGGCAGAAATAATTTTAATAATGATATTGGACAAGGAGGAGATGTTTGTAGTGCTGTAAATTGTAAGAAAAAGAGGCCAGAGATATCTTTCTTCCGAAAGACCCAGCAAAGTGAGTTTATTAAACATACTATTCATCAAAATAATAAATAAACCTAATGTATTTAATATTTCAATAATGGAAGAAAGGTGTTAATTTTTCCAAAAGAACACGATAACGAAAGTATAATACATTTTGTCGTCTGCTAGGGAAGGGGTTTGTGATGAGGCGATAGTAGCGATCCTAGTGGCTAGCAACTAGCAAGTTCAACTGTCAATGGATGCATATTCCCTACGTATTGAGCTTCGTGACTGTATGTAGGCTACTAGACTGTGGTTATAGGTTAAAATAAATAAATCAAAAAATTGTAGTAATAATAATAATAATAACAATAATAATAAGAACAAGACGAGTTATTGAGTGGGTTTGGGCCCCACGAGCTCATATAAGTTGGCGCTACTGTATGGTTTATGTCCAACAATTTAAGAAGTTATCAGCAGTATTCCATACTTAATGTTCACTCTGTATGCTATAGGCTATCATACACCCTAGATCATATATGTAACAGATACTCCTCGCTACGTTAAAATCGGCAGCACTTTGAAGAGAACAACCGCCAGGATCGCCACCCGTCCGCCGTAAACGAACACGAGATGGCAGCACAGTTTTTAATGCAATTCAAATGGGTATTATGACGTGACTCCTTATGTAATAACTAGATGGCAGCGTAGTAAACCTGACAAAAGGTGCTAACCCCAAAGCCTATAACCCCGACATATCTGTTACATATATGATCTAGGCATACACGTATACATACATAAATAAACCGTGGCGCTACAGCCCGTGAAAGGACCAAGACAGACCAGTCGGCTGCTGGCCTCACGACCACATGCCGAAGCAGAGGTGGACGATCACCGATCCAGAATGAATGTGTCGTGTGATTAGCACGACGATCCCCCCAGCCGTTATTGCTAGCATTCGCAACCGGATTTCGCTACCTATCGTAGCTCCCCAAGTGCATCATGATTCTGGGTGGGCACCGGTCCCATATACTGGCCGAAATTTCATGAGAAAATTTCTTCTCCCACGAGGACTCGAACCAGCGCACATTCCGTAACGCGAGTCCTAGGCAGGATGCCTTAGACCACGACGCCACGGCGCGGGACCGTATACATACATACATACATACATACATACATACATACATACATACATACATACATACATACATACATACATACATACATACATACGAGTGTGTTTTTCTTCATCTGTAATTATAATATTATACCAAGAAGGCAGTGAAAAATACTTTTGTGCGAGATCGTGCGTATTTGCTTGTTTTCCGCACAGAACCAATACGCGGTATGTGTGAAATACCACATTCAGTATTCCCAACGTAACACACATAACAATTTCCCTCTTACCGCTTAAGCGCGACATTCATTTTACTGCTTTAGGCTTTTAACATATTATTTTTAGAGACGTTCAATATAGTAATAATTATAAATTGGAAACTTACCACTGCAATCTCACCTAAATTGCAATGTTAATTATTGTTTTTAAATATTTGCAAAAATTAAGTAAAGTCTACTACTCCACGAAACTTAGTGCATTCCTGATACAAGTAACATTAAGGAAGCCGTGAAAAAATCAACGAGATCCCAGATGCCGATGTTATTACAGCAATATGTTATATAAATAATATTGTTAAAATGTTAAAATGAAAAATAAATCATTACATAACCTTACCGTTTGTTTTAAGTTCGCATTTATAGACTGGGGGGAAAAAAAGACAGACGTATATCACGGCCTGCTGGAGTATAGTAAGCACAGAAAACATTTTACAGCAACAAGATATTTTGGTGTTCCGAAGTTGGCGTCATTAAACAGAAACCAACATGGAGATTTCATTGCAACTAATTAGAAATTCCTCTTTCAGGTATGTAATAAACTATCTTCGCACAAAATAATGTACGATACACGAGCGGTATGTTTGTTTTCATGTTGTCGGAAATTAAAAAAGCTCAACTACGTTTCGCTTTTTCAATCTTTTCCTCCACCATGAAAACGTCAACATACCGCTCTTGTAACGTATATTACTATTACGATTAAAATTAATACGTATTTGATAGTATGAAAGAAATGTCGCGTAGGGTAACTAATTATTATAATACATTTGTACTATGACACGGCATTGTGAAAGACGTAAGAATATTTTCACATATTTATCCCACTTCCCCTGAATTTTTTATTCTAAAGATATTTGGCTTCACGCCCAAACTTCCTGTAATTTGAAATATTGACACAATGAATCGTTTAGAAGGTGTGGACCTATGTACGTACTTGTCAAGCTGTCGTCTCCGCGGAGCAGACCGCACCTGGAACAGAAGAGAGAATGTTCACATGGCACTCAACATACGAGATTAGTTTTACATTGTCAGAAATCATTCGTAGTCTCTCATGCTGTGGCAGCATCGTTAGGGCAGTGCCAGTCTCCTGGTTCTGCAGCTGTTATAACACCAAAACGCTTTTTTTTTTATACATATATATTTTTTCCCCTTACATGTATCGCACGCAGTTTGTGTGCTCCCGTCACCTTACCGAAGTCCTCTGCAGGGTGTAATGTGAGTGTCATGTCCTACTTCTGAGAACTGGCAACACTGTTAAGAGCTCTCGGCTGTACTTTGAGCCCTTACAGCGAAGGTGAAGGATTTCACTTAAATCATACAATGCGTCGTTTGGTGAGAATTGGAGACCGTTCAATATTTCAGAGATATTATTTCTAACAGAGTTATCTGCATGTCAATTTCGCGGATTGATAGGCTTTTAAGACGACAGGAAAAATCCAGTTTCGGCCACTGTATAAAATCACTAAACTCGGCTTTAACGTTACACGGTTGAGAAGTAGAATCCCACTTAAATCGTGTGCAACAATAAATTGTTTTGATGCCATGTGTTAACATTTGAAGGTACAACATTGTGACCTTCTCATATGTATCACCCTTCTTCTCCTTGTGTCACCCCTGTTGTCCTTGTATCACCCTTGTTCTCCTTGTATCACCCTTGTTCTCCTTGTGTTACCCTTGTTCTCCTTGTGTTACCCTTGTCCTGTATCACCCTTGTTCTCCTTGTATCACCCTTGTTCTCCTTGTATCACCTTTTTTTTCCTTGTGTTACCCTTGTTCTCCTTGTGTCACCCTTGTTCTCCTTGTGTCACCCTTGTTCTCCTTGTGTCACCCTTGTTCTCCTTGTGTTACCCTTGTTCTCCTTGTGTTACCCTTGTTCTCATTGTGTCACCCTTGTTCTCCTTGTGTCACCCTTGTTCTCCTTGTATCACCCTTGTTCTCCTTGTATCACCCTTGCTCTCCTTGTATCACCCTTGTTCTCCTTGTATCACCCTTGCTCTCCTTGTATCACCTTGTTCTCCTTGTATCACCCTTGTTCTCCTTGTATCACCCTTGTTCTCCTTGTATCACCTTTTTTCTCCTTGTGTTACCCTTGTTCTCCTTGTGTTGCCCTTGTTCTCCTTGTATCACCCTTGTTCTCCTTGTGTCACCCTTGTTCTCCTTGTATCACCCTTGTTCTCCTTGTGTTACCCTCGTTCTCCTTGAGTTACCCTTGTTCTCCTTGTGTTACCCTTGTTCTCCTTGTGTCACCCTTGTTCTCCTTGTGTCACCCTTGTTCTCCTTGTATCACCCTTGTTCTCCTTGTATCAGCCTTGCTCTCCTTGTATCACCCTTGTTCTCCTTGTATCACCCTTGCTCTCTTTGTGTTACCCTTGCTCTCCTTGTGTTACCCTTGTTCTCCTTGTATCACCTTTTTTCTCCTTGTGTTACCCTTATTCTCCTTGTGTTGCCCTTGTTCTCCTTGTATCACCCTTGTTCTCTTTGTGTCACCCTTGTTCTCCTTGTATCACCCTTGTTCTCCTTGTGTTACCCTCGTTCTCCTTGTGTTACCCTTGTTCTCCTTGTGTTACCCTTGTTCTCCTTGTGTTACCCTTGTTCTCCTTGTGTCACCCTTGTACTCGTTGCGTTACCCTTGTTCTCCATGTGCTAACCTTGTACTCCTTGTGTTACACTTGTACTCCTTGTATCACCCTTGTACTCCTTGTATTTCCCTTGTTCTCCTTGTATTTCCCTTGTTCTCATTGTATCACCCTTGTTCTCCTTGTTTAACCCTTGTTCTCCTTGTATCACCCTTGTTCTCCTTGTGTTACCCTTGTTCTCCTTGTGTCACCCTTGTTCTCCTTGTGTCACCCTTGTTCTCCTTGTGTTACCCTTGTTCTCCTTGTATCACCCTTGTTCTCCTTGTATCACCCTTGTTCTCCTTGTGTTACCCTTGTTCTCCTTGTGTTACCCTTGTTCTCCTTGTATCACCCTTGTTCTCCTTGTGTCACCCTTGTTCTCCTTGTATCACCCTTGTTCTCCTTGTATCACCCTTGTTCTCCTTGTGTTACCCTTGTTCTCCTTGTGTTACCCTTGTTCTCCTTGTATCACCCTTGTTCTCCTTGTATCACCCTTGTTCTCCTTGTGTCACCCTTGTTTTCCTTGTGTTACCCTTGTTCTCCTTGTATCACCTTTGTTCTCCTTGTGTCACCCTTGTTCTCCTTGTATCACCCTTGTTCTCCTTGTGTTACCCTTGTTCTCCTTGTGTTACTCTCGTTCTCCTTGTGTTACCCTTGTTCTCCTTGTGTCACCCTTTTTCTCCTTGTGTCACCCTTGTACTCCTTGTGTTACCCTTTTCTCCATGTGTTACCCTTGTACTTTTTGTATTTCCCTTGTTCTCCTTGTATCACCATTGTTCTCCTTGTGTTACCCTTGTTCGCCTTGTGTTACCCTTGTACTCATTGTGTTACCCTTGTTCTCCATGTGTTACCCTTGTTCTCCATGTGTTACCCTTGTTCTCCATGTGTTACCCTTGTTCTCCTTGTATTTCCCTTGTTCTCCTTGTATCACCCTTGTTCTCCTTGTGATCCTCTTGTTCTCCTTTTATTATACTTGTCCTTTTCATCCTCTTTTCCTTCTTGTCTCCTATTTCTTTTACTTCTCCTTTTTCTTCTTGTCTTTCCCCTTTCCTCCTTGTCTTCACTTTTTCTCCTTGCATTCCCCTTTTCTCCTTACATTCCCCTTATTATCCTTGTATTTCCCTTGTTATACTTGTATTCTCTCTATTTTCCCCTTTCTCTTCGTCGTACCGTTGTTCTCCTTGTATAATGCTTGCTCTGCTTTTATTTCTCTTGTTCTACTTGCCTTCCCTTTGTTATCCTTGTATTCGCACTAGTGTCATGCAATGTTCAAACATGAGAGGAGATATCAAGATACTACGAACAACGCCCTACTACTTAGGCATCCAGCAGTACGTGGATATGAAGCATGTAAACTAAAATAACCGAGTCTGTTGTAAACCGGTCAGAGACATTATGTTAGGTTCAAGTTTTCCGAGTCTCTGTAGAACCGAAAATATACTTGTATAGCAATGGCTAATGGCTAACTTGAATAGCAATTAGCCATTTCTCTCGGGCCATTACCGCAATAGAGCGCTGCAAACATTGGGCAAAGACTATTTTTTCCTGCTTAACGGTGCTTCATCGAAGGAACAGTGTAATACAAGTCTTATTATATTTCACATGTAGAATCACCTGTTAAATTTTGGTGCACCTAGTATAAATGTGTAATTTGTATCAAATTAATATTATTTATTTTTATTTAACCCCTTGAGGCCTGATGTACATTATAGTGTATATTGTTTCTTTTTTTCTTTTTTTGGAATGTCTTCGATACTTTTAAATATTTTGAAAAATTAAATAGGATAGGAATGGAGAATATTATTTTTGAAACATTTCTATACCTGAATTAAAAATAAAATTTACAATTTTGGGGCCAAATTTTGATTTTCTGTGAAGACTTGATTTGGGAATTTTGGATCCCCAGAATGAATGTGACCATTTTTTTTTCAATTTTTAAATATAAATTCAGGTCTGAAAGGGTTAAGATAATTTTTAACAACAATAATTGTTAACTCCCTGAGCAATTTTGATATTACATATTGCGAGATTTTTAATTACATATTTATGTAGGCACATATTTTCAGGATCAATATTAGATAAAAATCCTGACTCTAATCATGAGAATGTTTTCAAAAAACGTTAGTCATTTATTCTTATACAAATAACGCAATGAAATTATATTAAATGAATGTATATGAATTATAAGTGCAATTACCTTACGAGATGTTTATACAGAAATGTTGTAACTCAAAATTACAAGCAGAAATCAATGTACAAATAAATTAGCTTTAAGAATGTAATTTGAAGTCCTATTATAATATTTAATTTCAGAACCGCTAATGCCTTAGTTTTGTGCTAATCCACAAAATTTTCTGAAGGCCCACTTCATAAGAAGAAAAGCTAAGCATAAACGTTAGAAGGTGAAAGAAGCTAAAACAAAAATGACACGATTGAAACAAAAACGTAACGGTTATCGCCATGTTCAGAGAGAAAGCAGTCTACCCTTGCTTCATCATAAACATGCATTAAATCCTAATGATAATTTATAGAGGGAATAATTACTATGATTCTTTAATTACGAGAAGTGGCTTTCAGATTGCATTTCAGGAGTACGTAATTGCTGCGATTATCATCACGTAAACTCTAATAACAAAATGTAATTTATCACGCGATGTTTAAAAGAAAGTCTATCCCTACGTTTATGCTGTAAAGAAAATACTGCTTCGTCTTGCGAGAGATTAACATAAAGGTAAACACCTTATCAGCCTGTATCTTTTTACTTGATTATTTAACGATGCTGTATCAAATACTGGGTTATTCAGCGTCGATAGAATATGTGACAGAGAGACGAGGCCGAGGATTTGTCACATTACCTGACATTCGCTCTACGGATGGGGAAAACATCAGAAAAAATCATGCAGGTAATCAGCACAAGCGGGGATCGAGCCCGCACCCGAACGCAACTCCGAATGGGCAGGCAAGCACCCTTGACGACTGAGATACGCTGGTGGCTAGCAGTCTGTATTAATGTACAGCAGTGATGTCAAAGCAAGCGCATTTTTCTGACCTTGACGTCGTGCGCGGGCATTAAGCGCTAGGTATGCTAGGAGGAATAAGCAGCCTGTTGGACTAAGAAAACAGTGGTGCACAAACTTCAAACGGAACGTGAAATTTTATGTCGTTATTTTTATATGGCTTCTTTCTGTTTGTTATTTTCTATATTGCCTGTAAAACAAAAGTACTAACACCTATTTCTTAGCCTAATATTGCAGTTGTGTTTTAAACGTTAATAACATAGTCTAATAAAGAGTAAAGAAGGAATATTCACACAAATTCCATAATAACTACAACTATACTGTACTAAGTGAATTAAACACATCATTCATAAAGAAGTGTTATCCCAAAGAAAGACACTGAATATGACATGATAAGTTGAAATTGATATTGATGGTATCTTTAGCGTTATAAAAGTAATCAAAACAATATTATAGTACAAAGCAAAGTTGTCTAGGTATATGTTTAACTGTAACTAATATTACATAATAAAACTCTTATCACATTATGCTTTTAGGTGATATAGGTGGGGAACTTTCTTTTATCAGAATATCAAATTATCTCAATCTGCTGAAGCTATAGAGCTGACGTTTTACCAACACGTAGGCACATATCTTTTGTTTGTGATGTAACAGTATTTGCTATGTTAATTCATTTCCTTACAAACATTTTCCATGCGAATATTTTCAAACATTTTAATACACTATCTTCAGTAATACGTATTTACGATATATATGATTTACGAAAACATTGTTTTAGTACCTGTAAGGCTACTAAACAAACATATCTGAAAATTTCACTTTTCTGTAAAAAAAAAAAGTTGAGAAAATATTCCTTTTGAATAAAAAAGCAAACTTGTGAAAAATGAACATTAAAATTAAAACTTACATTCTTATAATGCATTTATACTTCTCAGACAAATCTAAAAATTAACATGGATACAGTTTTAATAAGTTCTCTTCCCTTTATCCATTGAATCAGTGCTGACCATCCCTGTATATAGCTCGACCAAGCGGCATATACTACCTCTTTCGTGTGTCTCTTTTCTTTCCGCTGTAAAGCGCTCAGGCTCTCCTGGGCTCTAAAGCGCGCGCTTGCTCCTATGGGCATCAGTTGACATCACTGATGTACAGTGTGCAATATCAACGGCCGCAGCCGTATCTATGGTCGATAGAACAAAATTAACTGTCGCTCTCGCTCGCTGTGTTCGTTGCATTTGTCTTTCGAGTCTCGTCTCGTCATTCTCGTGCGCTTCGAGTCTCGCTCATCATTCTCGAAATAGCATTTGGCCGGTGTGGAAAGATTTCGTAACTTTGAATAACATACATCATTGAAATAAATAACATTATAAATGTTTAAATGAGACAAAAAGACAAAACAGAACAGTATCTTAGTTATCAAAGTGTTCTGGTTCTATTATATGATATTACTTATGGTTATATAAATAGAAAAAGAAAACAATTTTCAAATAAATTTGCATTTCTAAGAAACATAAAACATAACGTTAATATATTTTTACTTGATATTGCACAATTGATCTCAAATATATGAAAAGAAAATTCCTAGCCTTTCAATAAGGGCCTAGTAATTAAATAAAGACTGGGGAACGGATTTATTATACACTGAAAGGTAGAGATGTTGTTTCAAATAGGCTACTTGATTGTTTATACATATGAATCGGGAATTGCAGAAACAGCACGTCATGAAAACTAAATTTTTCAGTAGACACAAAAAACGGTATTACTAGTGGTAGACCACATCAGTGGTTATAGTACTGGCTTCTTCAGACAGAAGCCTAATAGATGTGTGGTTTATACCAAATTTATTGGAATCTAATGAACTGTTAATGAAATAAATCAATATATATTAGCTTGACATGTGCTGTTTCTGCAAGGAATCAAAATTGTAGTATAATAATTTCAGTTCAACTAAAGTTTATTTGTCAAATTAGGGATATAATATATACATAGGTCTACTGTGTACTTAATACATACGTTCAGCATATAAATGAACTTATTTTTCCACAATAGGCCACTGAAGAATATTATTGTAAAATTTTTGACATTCATGTGGTATGTAACGCATTAGTTTGCGTATATCGTCAAGCTTCTCTCTTTGAATTGGCACGATTTTGTCTGGATATGGCAATGAAGAAGGTAAATATGTATTCTCCTATGTACTTACAAGCAAACATTTTCATGGGGGCAGATAAAAAAAATTATCTTTTTTTCTTCCATCATTTAATAATAGTAAAAGAAGTGCTTACACAAATTTTTACCAATCGAAGGCCGTAAAAAATAAGTTTCATGGAAAGTTTTATTGGAACAGATATAGCAATTGTTGAGTTATTTTTCAACATATTCTCCACCAGAATTGAGACATTTGTCATTCAGTGGAATCAGTTTTTGTACCCTTGTGTCGTAGATGTCTGCCGTCTGGAATCGGAACCAATGTATCGGCACATGTATTTGGTATGAGTTGTTTCTGCACTCTTCCAGATTTCACAGGTCTCCAAATGTGAGACGGCTATACTGACATATGTGGGTTCAGCATGGAATGATAGCCCTATATAAACAGTCAATGAAACTCCAATAAACTCATTTCGCCACAAATAGTGACATATGCTGTTTCTGCAATCCCTGATTAATATATTATAACAGTTGCCAAGGTAGAAAAAAGTTCAGTCAGGTATAAACAACTGTGGCGATTCAAGGCTGATTGAGGTTCGGGACTTCGGGAGTGATCAATCTCGACGTCTCGAAACACAAGCAGTCTTTACGTCAACGACGCGACGTATAGAACATTGTCGTGCGGGTTTTCGGCTTTGCGGGCGCTGTTAGTCTTGCTTTCTCGATCGTTGTTCATCTCTAGTCGATACGCTAGCGTGCTGGTCCTCCATCCAGGCGACTCGGGTTCGATCACGTAATGTAATTGCATAGTTACAAAATTATAGCAGTTTATAATCACGAAATGTTTAGGCTATGTGGAGACAGTGCATTATTCTCCTCATTTCAGAAAGTTCTTTCCTCCGTTAAATTTCCCTGCAGGGAAACTGTCAGTTAAGAATTCAAAGAAGAGGTACTGAATCAACGTACGAATTTTCAAAGATTTTCTTTGTGACCCTTTCGAATAGGCCTATGTAACATAAGCGCATAACAAGTCCCCTTTCTTCCTAATTTTACTGATCTCTCACTACAGTAGCTTAGTTGTGTCTTAATAAACAAATAATTACTACGTTTTATTTTTTTTATTAGTTTTATAACAAAAATACTTCACACATATTCAGGATATTTTCACAAGGATCATAAGGGTTACCTACAACTGGCTGGTTTTAATTCTATCTTACATCTACAAAATATAGGGGACCACTGGTTGTAAAGTGTATAAAAAGTTTAAAAATGTCTCTTTAGGGAAGATTTAATTGATTACTTGAATTATTATATAACTCTATTAGTCGTAGTTAAAGGAAAGCATAATTAAGTACACGTTTGCAACAGCTTTTCCACCTCCAAGTAGAATAAAGAATTACACGATCCTTTCCAGAACAAAGATTAACTTACCAGTGGCGACTATTACTAATAGTGTAGCATGTTAAACTGTACACCGTATCCGAACAGTTACCAGTTCTCAATTTGCTTGTTTGCTTTTCATTCCATCCATCTGCTAATTCTCACTTTTCGATAAACATGTGCGAAGTATCGATTAATAACGTTTAACATTCTGTTGCGTGGAGTTGGTGCTACTGTAGAAGAAAAGCAGAACAAAGCGTACAGTATATGGTTCGGGCTCCTCTTTCGTTACCAGAAAAATGTTCGGAAGTTTTGGAATGTAAATATTATATGAGACTGCCTCTTGAAGACACCATTCAACGTCTCGTGTGTTTTGCTACGTCAACTCTTGAAGTACCGGCAATACTAATTTTCCTTGTATTTATAGTAACCCTCAATTTGATATATTTTCTGTGATGAATGAATCAAATCATAAAAACAAAAATCTGTTAGAGAACATGACGAGTGATGTCGTTAGTTGATGTTTTATGAACATATTGAATCATCTAGCAGTAGTGATATGCACGATATATCAGACTCAACTTTAAACGAGTAAGAAAGTCATGATGGCCTTAGGTTCGAATCTCGACAAAGATGTGAATACTTATATCTTGCCAGTGTGATGTCTCAGAACGTCATTTCAGCCCTAAGTCGTAGGAGTTCTTTCGTATTTCCATCGTGTATTAAGGTTATTTAACAACATCACAGATGTGCAGTATATGTCGTTCACATTATGGCGTTGCAGTGATACTGGACTGTCATCGAGTGAAATTGTACAATGACGTTCAAAGATATCTAACGATACTAATCGATAATTTGTTGGTGTAAATGTGGATTCTTTAGTTATTACTTCTATGAATAGATGGCGAATATAATAGTCACTGTTGCCAATCGTAGATAAATATGCCCGTGTTATAGAATTCAATTTTTCATCCCACTCTACTGATTGTAAAATAACACTGAGTTTCGTGGAAACCGCTGATATTGTCTATTAGAAGAATAGTTTATACTTAATCTACAGTCTAGTATATAGTCACGAAGCTCAATATGTAGTAAATATGCATCCATAAATAGTTTCTAACCACTAGGATCGCTACTATCGCGACAATGCGAAATAGTACCTGCACAGTCTATTGTTCCTAGTACCCCCACAACTCAAGCTTCGTGACTGTATATACTAGACTGTGCTCAATCTACATTATCATTTTTCCCTGATACTTTTTAACGGCTCCCAATAATAGTGCCATCTATTGAGAACTAGCGGAACTCTTTCAAAGTTTGTCAATTTGTCATATCTTTGGTTCTGACTTATCCCGTGGCTGGAAAGTTCGTTTACACGGTCATAAAATCGTAGGTCGGATATCTTTGAACGTCAGTGTACATAGATAAGTTAAGAAAGAAGTAAGTTATGTATATTGAAATTAATTTAATGAAACAAAAATAGCCTTGTATTTTTAATTTCACAGAACACTGAAACTTTGACTATTTTTGTTAATTACGAAATATTTTGGCAACACTGCTGTATGGTTTTGGTAGAGTTTGCGTTAGGGCGCGGATTCGATTCCTGTTTGGGCTGATTACTTTAGGGTTACCATATCTCCGTATTTATGCGGCCACGTCAACAAAAGCGAGTGCTTCAAACTATGAATGCGTGGCCAGATTTCAGAACTCGCTGTTTTTTATGCTCAATTTTCTCTCTCCTCGTCCATATGTTTCCTCTAAATTTCTAACCATCTTGCTACCACTGAGATTGGATTGAATCCTGCGGGCACTCTTGGGCTAGCGATAGTGCTTTTGGTTTACTGTTTGTGTATGTGTTGCTAGCGTTTTTGGAACTGGTTCCAAAGTAGCCTACTATTGTTCATCCAGCTGCATCTTAGTAAATCACGTGCTCTTTGCTCTAGAAATCGTCTTATTAGGTAACATATAAATTATGTTTGGTGTGCGTATTCACTGGAATAACAAAAGTTTGTTGTTAGCACTACACTAATCACATAAACTTAGCGTTTCATCATAATCAACGTTCTTGAGAGAAGAAGTCTATGCTTAAAAATTAAATATAATAATAATAATAATAATAATAATAATAATCCATTGCGCTACGATCCTTTAAGGGCCCAAGTTCATAAAATATTATTAATATGAACATCGGCAAATCGTTTTAAGTGGCAAAGCATGCGTACGGTCTTGAAAAGATCTTCGAAAAACTTTCGCCACTTTTCTTGTGTAGGCCTAAATAACGCAAAGAATTCAGAGGACGATTTAACACGCACAGAAGACAGTGTATTGCATTACGAAATGATCATTTGCAATGCCAGTAATGTTATTTTTTCAAACTTTTACAAACTTACTCATATTTTAGGGCAAGAGGCACAGAAAATTATTATACATTTTCCATAAATTTTTGTTAGTGAAGAACGTGATGGAAGCCAAAATGAAGAGATTAAAAGCACTTGATTCTAAGTGTGGACTAATGGAACCCCTACCCTTATGGACCGATAGATAGACAGGCCATTAATGGATGTCCATCGATTCCTTATCTTCCGTTGTGTCCACATTTTGAGTTGATGGCTGTCAAGCTCTCGAGTAGGTGGCGTCAGCAGTTTCCATTGACACATTCGTTCATCTCTGTCTCTCTTCTCCACATCCACACACAGTATGTTGCAGAACATCGTCGACAAATCGGTATCAACAGAACTTTGTCAATTACATATTCATCTGAATATATCTGTATAGTTTCAATGTTTTTTCTAAGGTACGTGATTAAATGTGAAATGTAAATTTCCATATTTATTCATAGAAATGATTACTTTTGTCAACATAGCTAATCATAGCATATTCTTTAAAATGCAAATAATTTTCTGCATCTTACGTCTGAATTTGTAAAGTCATCTTCTATTAAATTATTGTGCATGATCGAAACTTATTTTTTTTCTTCTCCCAACTCCTCCCCCCCCCTTTTTTTTTTATAAAAAATCAAATATAACGATATTTGATACAATCTCTGTGACAATCGTTCAACACTCCGGGTACATTTTTTCAACAAAAACAAGTTTCTAATTTTCAAGGAAATGCAGGTTATCATCATCCTTAATACTTTTTTTTTTTACTTGGTTATTTGACGACGCTCTATCAAATTATTTAGCATCGATGGGATTGGTGATAGAAAGATGATATTTGGCGAGATGAGGCAGAGGATTCGCCATAAATTACCTAACATTTGCCTTATGGTTGAGGAAAACCTCGGAAAAAACCAAACCAGGTAATCAGCCCAAGCGGGAATCGAACCCGCACCCGAACGCAACTCCAGATCGGCAGGTAAGCGCCTTAGCCGACTGAGCTACGCCGGTGGCTCCCTTAATACTGAGAGAGCGGTTTCTTGTAGAGGTTTATTCTCTTTTAGTCTGTGTAACATTATCTTTTTGTTAGATAGATTGTCTTCATATTCAGTGTCTATAATGCATTTAACAAGGATCGATGCATATGAAATGTATTAATCAAAACGTTTCTAGACGTTAAATAAATTGAACAAAATAACAAAACGTTATTTCATAAATACAATTTTTACTAAAATAATATGTACTTATTCATTTTAATAAAACGAGTCTTTTTAAGTTTGCTCGTAATGAAATCTACAGAAATTTGCAAGTAACTATTAATCTTGTTGTGCTTAATAACTTATGTGCTATCAACAAATACCGATATATTTAAATATTGTTAATTAATTAATTACCATAAGCACTACACAGACACAGTCTTTTTCGTTTTTAATGATTGTGTGTTAAATGCAGTCTCATTACAACAAATATTGTCTATTGGCCATACTGCACCTTTACCAGAATCCAATGAACCTTTAATGTTAATTATTTGGAAAGTAATATTCATACTGAGTTAATACTCCAATTCCAATTCCGCCGACACCAATATTAAAAAACACAAATAATAAAATTAATCTCCATAAATACCTGCCCCTGGTGACAATGCTGGCGAAATGAGTTCAGGCACAGCGGCGAAAGTTACCCAGCATTTGTTCTTAGTAGGTTAAAGGAAAACCCCGGAAAAAACCTCAACCAGTTAACTTGTCCCAATCAGGATTTGAACCCGAGCCCGCCCGTTTCACGATTAGACAAGCTAACCGTTACTCCACAGCTGTGGACCCAACGTATGCTGCCGATCTGATGAACATGTAATGGATGAATTCTGGGATAAAAGTATGAGAAATTTTAAATCTTTGTACAAAGAAGCTCTTTTAATAGTCTATAGAGCAGAGATGGTTCGTATTCTTTGATATAAAAGCGATAATAATTACACTGTTTAATGCTCGAAAGAGAATAATAAAGTGAGTAAAAGTGACATTATGAATAAGTTATACATTGCGTGACATTCCTTTAGAGATCATATGGAAAATGACGACATTAAACAGAATTGTATATTTTACTTTAAATGGAGAAATGTAAAAATGTAAGGAAACACGGTAACAACATAAATATGTTCCGAATGTCAGAGACTCGAGTATCAAAGCTGAGATACAATTTCAAAGCGACAGGACGACGGAGAAATGTAGAGAGAGATGTATGAAGACAGAATAAACCATACTGTTTTACATCTTGACGTTGATGATGAAGGTGATTTTAGTTTCGCGTCTGAAAATTTGCAAGGAAGTCGACCACATCGCACAATCAGTAAAATACTGTTGTATGTCGAAAATCACATATTATTTTCGTAAATAATTTCCAACGCTGTTTTACTAGTTACTAACCTACAAATGGCTTTTAAGGAACCCGGAGGTTCATTGCCGCCCTCACATAAGCCCGCCATCGGCCCCTATCCTGTGCAAGATTAATCCATTCTCTATCATATCCCACCTCCCTCAAATCCATTTTTATATTATCTTCCTCTCTACATATCGGCCTCTCCAAAAGTCTTTTTTCCTCCGGCCTTCCAACTAACACTCTATAAGCATTACTGGATTCGCCCATATGTGCTACATGCCCTGTCCATCTCAAACGTCTGGATTTAATATTCCTAATTATGTCAAGTGAGGAATACAATGTGTGCAGTTCTACGCTATCCAGCTTTCTTCATTCTCCTGTAACTTCATTCCTCTTAGTCCTAAATATTTCTCTAAGTACCTTATTCTCAAATACCCTTAACCTCTGTTCCTCTCTCAAAGTTCCACAACTATACAGAACAACCCATAATATAACTGTTTTTTAAATTCTAACTTTCAGCTTTTTTGACAGCACACTGGATGACAAAAGCTTCTCAACCAAATAATAACAGGCATTTCCCATATATTTTCTGCCTTTAATTTCTTTCCGAGTGTCATTTGTATTTGTTACTGTTGCTACAAGATATTTGAACTTTTCTACCCTTTGAAAGGATAAATCTCCAATTTTTATATTTCCATATCGTACTATGTTTTGGTCACGAGGCATAATCATATAAGCCTACTTTTTTCCCAAATACATGTAGTTTGTAGATTTTCTCCTAACATATTCACGCCATCCGTGTAGACAAGCAGCTGATGTAACCCGTTCAATTCCAAACCATCTCTGTCATCCTGGACTTTCCTAATGGCATATTCTAGAGTGAAGTTAAAAAGTAAAGGTGATAGTGCATCTCCTTGCTTTAGCCCGTAGTGAATTGGAAAAGCATCCGACAGAAACTGGCCTATACGGACTCTGCTGTACGTTTCACTGAGACATTATTGGAGGTATGAAATTATAATAATAAAATATTTAGTAAATTATATCAAAGGTTTTGGTACCTATTTATTAAAATATTTTACAGCAGTATTTTACGGGAAATTGCATATCTTTACAAATCACAATTTTCGAGTTCCGACACTATTTTGCTGGGAGTGCTAAACGATCTATGAAACACAAGATAAAAGCAAATTTGTCATTAATTTAGGACTACGCAGATATAGCATGTTATATACAAGTGCGGTAGTAGCCGACATATAAAGTTTTTGTTATAATTTGGTGCACAAGACCAAAATCCAGCATTTCATTTAACATGAATGTTACATTAAGCGAGCTAAAACAGAACATCGCGCAGGCTATGAGGATTTATGGAATCCAATAAACCTTTCCGTTAAACGATGAAGTTTTTGCTCTGTTGACCGCACTTGAAACGCGATGGAATGAAAGAACCGGGTCTATTGGGTCAGCTGGAATGCCGAGATCAGCGAAACTGCGTGATCCATCTGGCTAAATGGAGATCCAGAGTATCAAATGACCGTCACAATCAGAACGTTGTGAAATGAGATGACCAGATTGGTTATGCTAGCAGGGAGTGGTTGGCTATTTGTTTTAAACAGCTTTATGGAAATGACGTTTTACCAGGGACTGGCGGAAAATTTATGGCGCGTTCATGAGGTTTGAATCTGCGTGTAGGACTTCATAATGCATTCAGCCGGATTACAATATGGCGCGGCAGCAAACATTGTTCCATTATTATTACTTACGATGCATAATAAATACGTCTAAAACTCAACCATTATCAATGGCATAGGGATGTGTTTCTCTCTCGGAGTAGGATTCACGTTATTATTACTAAATGTTGGCATGGATAATAGGCAGTTTGCATTTCCTATATGAAACATTTTAGAGTCTCACTCCACCTCCAAATGTTTTCCATTGAGTCATTGCCCATGCACCCTTCCCAACTTGCATCCACCCTACACTTCTGAGTGATGGCACAGGGGTGAACAAAATAAATCTGACAATTTGTAATGACACAGCACATACTTCATTAGACTGGCTACGATTCAAAGTGTAATAATAATAATAATAATAATAATAATAATAATAATAATAATAATGATTTATTTTAGCTGGCAGAGTTAAGACCGTAAGGCCTTCTCTTCCACTCAACCAGCAAAAAGTGTATATACATATGCTTGAACGTACAAAGAATTCAACAATTTGATTTAGATGAGAGTTACATGTACACAAGAGTTATTTACGAATTAAACAACAAAATACTATGAATTATTAATTAAACACTGAAATACAAACTATGTAGCAGAATTAAGCTAAAGTACATAGAATGTTAATATATTTCAAATAATGTTAGATAATAGAAAGAGATTATTATGAGACAATTTTGAAAATACAGCACTATCAGGATGATGTCTAAAGAAAGAAGTAACAATGTAGTCAGTGATAGTTTAAATCAGTATGATTGGAGCGAAATGCTAATAAGGTTATCTTTTAAGCTGTTTTTAAAGGTGTTTATTGTCTTGCAGCCCCTAATACCTTGTGACAAGGAATTCCATTGACGCGAGGTGGATACTGTAAAAGATGATGAATAACAAGATGCTCTATGAAGAAGTACACTTAGCGTGCCACAGATAAGTGATCCGGTATTTACGTCGTGGTTGGAGTATAGTGTAGTCTATGTGTCAGCTCTAAAACCTTATAGGATAAGTAGGAAAAAGCAGTTGCAAGAGGTATGCTTTCAGGCAAGAAAAGAAAATTGGTCAATAATATAGGATATAAGATGTAATTAATTTTTAATCTTAATTACTTACAATATTATCATACAGAATCAAGTGACCATACATATAATAATTTGTTCTTTAATTATATATGTTGAATAACTGGGCAGTGACTTCTTTCCTATTGCGGATATAGGCCTATGCATCTTCAGCCCAGTGTTGCCAACTCGATTCTTAAAAATCCGCTGTGAAGCCATGCAGAAACCGCTAAATTGCTATATTGTCAATGTAAAATTATATTATTTTGCCGCTGTGAGTGCTAAAAATACCCGCTAAATCCCTATATCAGCAATACAAATTTCATAAATTTTACCTGCTAAAATATTGCCAAAAAAACTCTAGATCTAGCGGGAAAACCGCTGAATTGGTAACACTGCTTCAGCCGTCTTACATGTCGTACCAACATAACTTACGAGACATTACGAACGTTTCACGCTAGTTTGTAATGTTCCAGCGGGATAGAAATTTCGGCCATTTTCATACCTCAGGGAAGTGTGTAGGGGTAAGAAAATGAAGTGCTATGACAGGTTAGGTTAGTTTAGATTTTTATTATGTCTTTCGTACTTATCTGTGACAGGTTAGGTTACGGTAGTTTAGGGTTTTGTTATGTCTTGTATGGGCAAATCTGTGACAGATTAGGTTAGGTTAGATTAAGATTTTAGTGACAAGTTAGGTTAGGTTAGATTAGGATTTTATTATGCTTTACATATACGAAACTGTGACAGGTTAGGTTAAGATAGTTTAGGCTTTTGTTATGCCTTGTAGAGGTGAATCTGTGACAAGCTAGGTTAGGTTAGTTTAGGATTTAGTGACAGGTTAGGTTAGTTTAGGCTTTTATTATACTTTACATATACGAAACTGTAACAGGTTAGGTTAAGATAGTTTAGGTTCTTGTTATGCTTTGTATAGGTGAATCTGTGACAAGTTAGGTTAGGTTAGTTTAGGATTTTAGTAATAGGTATTAGTAGGTTATTTTACGACGCTTTATCAACATCTTTGGTTATTTAGCGTCTGAATGAGATGAAGGTGATAATGCCGGTGAAATGAGTCCGGGGTCCAGCACCGAAAGTTACCCAGCATTTGCTCATATTGGGTTGAGGGAAAACCTCGGAAAAAACCTCAAACAGGTAACTTGCCCAGACTGGGAATCGAACCCGGGCCACCTGGTTTCGCGGCCAGACGCGCTGACCGTTACTCCACAGGTGTGGACGGTAACAGGTTAGGTTAGTTTAGGATCTTAGTGACAGGTTAGGTTAGTTTAGGCTTTTATTATGCTTTACATATACGAAACTGTGACAGGTTAGGTTAAGATAGTTTAGTCTTTTGTTATGCCGTGTATAGGCGAATCTGTGACAAGTTAGGTTAGGTTAGTTTAGGCTTTTATTATCGTCAAGATGAAGGTGAAAGCGATAGTGTTGCGCTCTTGAACAGATAGTGATTTTTTGTTTTCTATATTGGCTGTTCAAGTCAATGACTACTCCAAATTCGGCGGAAGTCACTCAACGCTCGTATCACCTCACCAGTAACTGTAAACATTTTCGCCGTGTTAGGCATTACCAGAAAGTGCTAACAAGATCTAAACTTCACATAAAATCTAATTCATATTAAATACACTTGTAGGCCACCGGCATGGCTCAGTCGGTTAAGGTGCTTGCCTGACGGTCTGAAGTTGCATTCGGGCGCGGGTTCGATCCCCGCTTGGGCTGATTACTTGGTTGGTTCTTTTCCGAGGATTTTTCCAACCGTAAGGTAAATGCCAGGTAATCTGTGGCAAATCCTCGGTCTCATCTCGCCAAATACCACCTCGCTATCACCAATATCATCGACGCTAAATAACCAATTAAAAAAAAAAGAGAGAGAAGATTTTAAAATTCATTTTATAGCAGCTATTATGTATATATAATATATTGTAATTGATATATGTTACAACTATTTTATACAATTTTGACATCAGAAACCGATGTATTTAGTATGTATTAGACTTCGTGTGAAGTTTAGATATTGCTAGAACTTCTGATGATACCTAATTCGGCGAATGCGTTATACAACATATCATATAAATAAAGAACAAATTATTATGTGTGTACTCACTATAAAGTTGTTTCTTGATTCTGTATGATAGATAATATTATAAGTCATTAAGACTGAAAATTAATTAGGGGAGAGTCGGGTAGTATCGGACTTCGGGTAATATCGGACAGTGCGTTTCTTTCATCTACCACCATATGGTAGTACCTGAATGACATGGTTACGTTTCTCTATGCGACATCACAGAAACGTAACCATGTCAATCAGGTACTGTCATCGTGTGGTAGATGAAAGAAGCTCACTGTCCGATATTACCCGATGTCCGATACTACCCGACTCTCCCCTACAACTTCTTCTTCTTCTTCTTCTTCTTCTTCTTCTTCTTCTTCTTCTTCTTCTTCTCTTCATGGAGTAGGAGAGTCTCCTGTTCCGTCCTCAACTTTCCACCTTGTTCTTGGCCGACCAATATCTCTTCTCCCTTGTGGTTTATAATCCAACACCTGTATCGGTATTCGTTCCTTATCCATTCTTCTCAAATGATTCGACCAACGAATTCTATATTCCTTTATTTTATCTATAATTGGGAACAGGTTTAGTTCATTCCTTATGTCATCATTTCTATATCTATCCAATCTTGTACATCCTTTTACTCCTCTGAGAAATTTCATTTCCGCTGACTGGATTCTATTAATATCATTTTTCTTCAAGGTCCATGCTTCACATCCATATAAGAGAGTTGGTATAGCCATTGTCTTATAAAATTTTATTTGCGTTTCTTTCCTTGTTTTCTTCTTTAAATTCTTGGCAATTGTGCCACATATAGCCTGGAAGCGTTGTGTTTTAATATTCACCTCAACTACTTATATCCTATATTATTGATCATAGACTTATCTGAAACACACTTCTAAAATGAATTGAAAAATGAAAATTGGTCGCAAGTTAAGTTTATACAAGGATTTGTGTGTACGACGAGTAGATCGCGTCAGGATGTTTTGAAATAAAATAGCAGTTACGACAATCCAGTCCCCTTTACGCTACACTAGCACCATTCCCTTGCATCCCTTTCAGCGTTACAGAGATGAGACACGAACATTAAGGGCTCAAAGTTATTGGTTGTGCTGCCAAGTCTAACGTTGATCAGGATAAAGAAGAAAACCGTTAAAATCTCCAATAAGGATTGTCAGCCTGAGAGATAAACTCTAGTATCTTCTGAATGGAGAAAAACAACAGCATCGTAATATAGTCTCTCCCGAAGGTACAATGCAGAAATGTAATAAAAGTCCGACTTTAATATTAAGATATAGATCTTTCATAGGGCTCGTTCATACATTTCACAATAATGTTTTCGTGACAGGTTATATAACATTTTGAAAAATATTTAATTTATTTAAAATTCATCTTTATAATTTTCTTGTATTTTGTCATCTTGGTCATAGGTTATGTAATAAAAATCGGTACACCGCTGTGGAGTAACGGTTAACATGCCTGACCGTGAAACGAGCGAGCTAGGGTTCAAATTCTGGTTGGAACAAGTTAGGCCTACCTGGTTGAGGCTTTTTCCGGGTTTTCCCTCAGTCCATTAAGAGCAAATCAGTGGCGACTCGTGATATTTTTTTGTATGTAGGATATGAGATTGACGACTGATGACCAAGACAGAAACTAATATTAATATAATAATAATAATAATAATAATAATAATAATAATAATAATAGAGCATGCAAAATCAATACAAGTAGGCCTATGTTAGTCTTTGACTCACCATTCTGGAACTGGCAATTTATTTGTAGTGAAGTTCGATTCGCTTCCCCTTTTGATTTGCAAAGATGACTCCTAAGCCTTTGTACTGCCCGATATTTACCGATGCTCCGTCGTACGTTTGCGCAATTAATTTCTTGCTACAGTGAAATTCTTATAAATGATCAAATACAACTTCAGATATTCTTTCGGCTGTCCTGTCATCTGAAAGTCCTTTTAATTCTTGTGTTTATTACAGCTTATTCTATTTTTTATTCAATTTATTTTTATATTATATCATTTTAAATTATTTATTATTTCCTTCATTCTATTCTTCTAAAATGACCAATGAACTGCATTTAAGAATAATTTCGAGGGAGAAATTGTTCCGGGGCCGGGCATCGAACCCGGGACCTTTGGTTTAACGTACCAACGCTCTACCAACTGAGCTACCCCGGAACTCTACCCAACACCGATCCAATTTTTCCCTCTATATCCACAGACCTCAAAGTGGGCTGACAACCGTCAAGCAACCAACTTCGAGTGCACACTAACTCTGTGTGACTTAAATTGTGGTTTTCTGTTAACGAACAGTGACGTGTATTATGCAAATCAAAATTTCAGGTATAACTCCCTGTAAAGTTTATTTGAATAATTTCGAGGGAAAAATTGTTCCGGGGCCGGACATTAATATAGAAAAATTGGATATATCCTCTAGGTAGCAGCAAAAATTAAAAAACAAAAAATGTTCAAAGGTACGCTGTGCTGAAGGTACAACAGTCTCCTCTATTATTATACAATTTCTTCTTCTTCTTCTTCTTCTTCTTCTTCTTCTTCTTCTTCTTCTTCAGTCCCTTCTGCTGCTAAGCGTCGGGTTCGCCCCTCTCCGTCCATTTCATCCATTTTCCCGGTCTCTACACATTCTCTTCATCTCTACCATTGTTTTTCCTTTCTGTTGGCCTGTTCTTTCTATTGTATCCTCCCATTTAATCCTTGGTCTTCCTCTTCTCTTTCTTCCTTCCACTCTCATTTCCATCACCTGTTTAACCTTCCTTTCCTCTCCCATACGATATACATGCCCAAACCATTTCAATTGCCTTTCATTAATCACCTCTGTTAATGCTTTTCTCAGTTTAACTTCTTCTCTTATTTGTATGTATGTATTTATTTACACCGCAAGTGGGCAAGCACCCGGTGGCAGTGAAAAGCACCCGGTGTCATTCCTTATCGTATCTCTTCTGGTCTTTCCTACAGCTCTTCTAAGATATTTCATTTCCACTGCTGTTAATTTACTTCGATGTTTATCTAAGAGTGGTAAGCTTTCGGTACTGTATTGTATTATAGGTTTAATTATTGAATTATATATCTGTATTTTTGTCTTAGTGGTTATTTCTTTTTTCCCAACTATGGGTTTGGAATTGAACGGGTTACATCAGCTTCTTGTCTATGCGGATGACGTGAATATGTTAGGAGAAAATACACAAACGATTAGGGAAAACACGGAAATTTTACTTGAAGCAAGTAAAGCGATCGGTTTGGAAGTAAATCCCGAAAAGACAAAGTATATGATTATGTCTCGTGACCAGAATATTGTACGAAAAGGAAATATAAAAATTGGAGATTTATCCTTCGAAGAGGTGGAAAAATTCAAATATCTTGGAGCAACAGTAACAAATATAAATGACACTCGGGAGGAAATTAAACGCAGAATAAATATGGGAAATGCGTGTTATTATTCGGTTGAGAAGCTCTTATCATCCAGTCTGCTGTCGAAAAATCTGAAAGTTAGAATTTATAAAACAGTTATATTACCGGTTCTTCTGTATGGTTGTGAAACTTGGACTCTCACTCTGAGCGAGGAACATAGGTTCAGGGTGTTTGAGAATAAGGTGCTAAGGAAAATATTTGGGGCTAAGCGGGATGAAGTTACAGGAGAATGGAGAAAGTTACACAACACAGAACTGCACGCATTGTATTCTTCACCTGACATAATTAGGAACATTAAATCCAGACGTTTGAGATGGGCAGGGCATGTAGCACGTATGGGCGAATCCAGAAATGCATATAGAGTGTTAGTTGGGAGACCGGAGGGAAAAAGACCTTTAGGGAGGCCGAGACGTAGATGGGAGGATAATATTAAAATGGATTTGAGGGAGGTGGGGTATGATGATAGAGACTGGATTAATCTTGCACAGGATAGGGACCGCTGGCGGGCTTACGTGAGGGCGGCAATGAACCTTCGGGTTCCTTAAAAGCCATTTGTAAGTAAGTATTGTATTACTTATTTGATAGTATGCTGATGTTGCTTTCTTTACCCTGTTCAGTACTTCTTGATCTACTCTTCCATCACTAGTTATTATTGTTCCTACATATTTAAAACTTTCCACTCTCTCCAGGTTTTGTCCTTCACATTCAATGTTAAATTCTGTTTCCTGTCTATCTTCCTTACAGATCCACATTACTTTACTCTTGTTGACATTAATCCGCATCCCTTTTCTCATTAACTCTTCGTTCCATTCCTTCAGCATTGTTGTAGCCTTTCAGGTGTTTCTGCTATTAATGCTATATCATCCGCATAGATTATACAATCTCATCATTGCAAATATTCCGCTAGATGTCTTTTATTTTAGTAGGTTATTTTACGACGCTTCATCAACATCTTAGGTTATTTAGCGTCTGAATGAGATGATGGTGATAATGCCGGTGAAATGAGTCCGAAGTCAAGTACCGAAAGTTACCCAGCATTTGCTCATATTGGATTGAGAGAAAACCCCGGAAAAAACCTCAACTAGGTAACTTGCCTAGACCGGGAATCGAACCCGGGCCACCTGGTTTCGCAGCCAGACGCGCCAACCGCTAGATGGGAGTAGTGTGTTATGATGAGCTGCTCTCTTGTTATCAGTTGTGCCAACTATATAATCTTCATTGAACTCTATGGACCATTGCTAGTCAGGAAGGTTTTGTTGATTCAACGCAAACATTAATTGTTATCATAACAGATAAATTCTGTAGGACTAAAAATTAATCTTTACTTTCCAAATAATTAACATTAAAGGTTCGTTGGACTCTGGTAATAAAGGTGCGATATAGACAATATTTGTTGGATTGAGACTTTATTTAACACACATTCATTAAAAACGGAAAAAAACTTGCAGCCCTCAAATTAACACTTTTAAATTATTAGTTAAATGTTGAATTCGCCGTCTTTTGAATTCACTAATGTAATCAGAACACCTGCAACACCATGTAATGTAGCCTACTTGGATATATAACAAATTAAAGTGAAAAAAAAAAATCCGAAAAAATTCATATTGTGAAATTCGCTATAAAACGACGCAATAGTAATAATTCGCGAATGTGTTCATATTTCGCTATTTCGCGATTTGTCGCGATTGTTTTATCCGCATATTATTAATGAGAATCACTTAATTCGTAAAGATTAGTAAAAATATATTATATATCTATTTTGTCGTGATTTACGCGATCTCCAAAAATACCCGGCGCTAATTATGGTTAAGTAAAAAGAAACATGTCTGTCACAAACGCAGAAACGTGAAAAATCAAATTTATTTTTATTAACTTACGACTCTGTTCAGAAGCACAGTAGGCTAGATAGAAAACTGTAAGAACAATGACATTGCTTCTGATAAAATAAAATTCATCGGACAGTCGTGTGGGTACAGTCTGGTTTCAGGGGCGGCCCGTCCTTATGTGCGCTACAGCACAACGATAATTTTGGCTCAAATAATGTATTTGTAATACCACCATAGTATTTGATCTGTCATTTGACAATTTCCCGTGGTTATGTTCATGACGCGTTATGAAGTGTTTAGTCTTCGTGCCTTCTTTGGTGCCTCAGGGGGTTCGTTGTGCTACTCAAAGCTCCACATGAAAAATGTAGACAGTTATGCGCATGTGCGAAGCTAAAATCACTGCTCTGATTGGCTATTTTTACGCGGGAAAGTGCTGTAGTCAGCTTCAGCACAACACAGCTTGGAGATTGCAAAAGTAAAGCGTAACGAAAGAAAGCTTGTTTGTGGAAGAATTCGGAACTATGTACAATGTATTTGGCAATTCAAGTGTCCGACTGCTGCTGCCATCTACCAGTTAAAGTTGCTGTCAACAGCTATACTATACTGAACAAAAGAGTGTTCCAGATACAAGTTGCATTTCTATACGGAAGACCTGACTTCCGAACAACAATTTACAGGATCCATTCTGTGAAGTATCGAAGTTGTTAAATATTTTGGTTACAACACCAATGACCACTGCTGAGCCAGAAATATGTTTTTCTTGCTTGAAACGCATGAAAACGTTTTTAAGGAACACTATGTCCCAGGATCGCCTCACTGCTCTTGCAATACTGTCAATAGAAAAGTGTATGATGTCCAAGATGGAGGGGTTTAACACCAAATGACAAGTTCTACAGTAGGAAAGAACGTCGTATGGGCTTCATATTTCATCACTAGGCGAGACTCCAAATTAAGATAAATACATAAGTGTAGGCCTCTACAGTAGGTCAATATAGAGATTATAGCACACTCATTATTTTGACCACCAGCCGCTACTGTCTGGTTTAATAAATTTGATCCGAATTTAGAGTGTAATAACCAAAGCTCGGAACTTGGGGACTTGTGTCTTTGCACGTGATTAAGCGACCGGACTTCAATGTCAACAAACTCCAGCTTCCAGCACGGAGGTACTGTCAGGTCTGCTACAAAAGTTGTTTCTGGCTGCAACAACATATTGATAATATTATGGTAGGTTGAAACACGTAATTTCATAGCATATATATAATAAAAATAAACATGAGAAATATATCAAATTTACTGTTCTGCTGTGTACATTTTATTACAGTGTATGACTACCTACATTCGAAGATTTTTCGGTAGTAGACTTAAAATACTGACTTTTTTCACTGTTACTGTTTTCTGTTCGATTTTCAGCAGTTGCTAGCTGATCTCGTATCTGAGAAAGATAAGTATATCCTAAATTTTTCACGAAAATATTTTTCAATTAGTGTGTCACTACTAGGGTAAGCCCCTCTACGTTTCGATCCATGGCTATGGACAGATTTTTCTACAATTTGAGGGACTGCAATGTCTTTCAATGAATTCCGTTTCCAGCCTCTAGTTTGTGTGTGGCACAACTTACAAAATATAAACTCTCCATTCGAAAAAAATTATGTATCTCTTCCGAATTCTCCACGAAATTCTGTATCTAAAAAAAAAAAAAAAAAAAAAAAGTATTTTCAAACTTCTATAATACCCATTCGAATAACACGTATTTTCTAATTCCTCAAATAGACCGTTTACCTATAATTCTCTGAATATCATTGGCTTCGACATAACAGTTTCTTCGTCCGTCTTTCTGTCATTAGTTGTGGCCACTTTTTTAGTACACACGACTGTCCCTGAGCACTCGCAGCGTGAGCTTTGTGTACGTTGCACCTGTAACCTTACTCATGCACACGACACAAGTCCCCAAGTTCCGAGCTTTGGTAATAACAATACAATAAATAAAAACATAAGTAGGTGTTTTTTTTTTTTATCGGAGGGTGAGTCATGGACTGAGGTGGGACACCCCTAACAGGGCAGGCACTCCCCCGCCCCTCTTGAGAGTGATGGATTGCAGTCCGTCACGCAAGCAGAATCATCGCCGCACACAACTGACACACCGCAAGATGCAGGCGGGGTTCACCTCGTAATGGCGGCAATTAGCTGCATCATCATCATAGCGCTAAATACATCCTCGCTTTTTGTTTCACATGGGAACAGCTCGCAGTATAAACAAGCGCGGGCTGCTGGCGCTGTGGACCAGTTTAATCTATCAAATTTCCACTCTCCTCCCCCCCCACCCTCCCTTTGGAACGCGAGATTTCCTTTCACAGTTCCACCATTTTAATATCAGAGGTAAAAACACCGGTTTACAATAATCCCTTAATGTAACTGAACAGTCCAAACTTGTTTTTTTAGAAACCGAAAAAGTCTAAAAAAAACCAGATCAACTTTTGCTTCTATCACGAATTGAGATATCCTCATATATACTACAAACATCTGTGGTGTGGTGTTAGGGTAAAGGGGGATAAGTTTTTTTTTTTTTTGTGCAGA
The DNA here is from genome assembly GCF_040183065.1 of Periplaneta americana. NCBI lineage: Eukaryota > Metazoa > Arthropoda > Insecta > Blattodea > Blattidae > Periplaneta > Periplaneta americana. The sequence continues at coordinate 127,750,300 of NC_091130.1, read as the reverse complement.
TGAAATAAATTTTGTTTTCCAGATGAACACACAAGTTAAATTATACAGGGACATCATTTTATTTTTACTAACATTTTTAATATTAACTTGGCTATACCTCTGGATCAATGCCGTTTGCTACCCCCTTCCACGACTGGAGTTCGATGATACTGGCGTAATATACAAACAAATCACTTTACTAGGTATAGGAGGGAAGAAAAGTAGTTAATCTATTTACGTAAACTAGGAAATATCGCGCTTTTGAGTTTGATCATTTTCATTACGTTTTTGTTTAATCAAGATAGAGTACTGTATTAACAATGAGTGTTTTTACTCATGAACTGAGCTGTCCATGTGGACGTATACATTATGCAGTGTATATTATACTACCTACAGCACATTAGCGTACAATATAGAGAATGAAGTTAAATTAAAAAATAATAATATGGATATTTAAACACATTTTTAAAAATGGTGACCGTTCATTTCGATACAGGCTTCAGTTCTAATGTGCATATTATCGCACTATAGACTATTGTACCTAAATCCCAATTACCAGTTTCGTCCTTCGTACTAGTAACTCATGTTGAAATAATTCTGTACCTACTCTATAAAAGAGTACCTTACGTACTGTAAATTCAATCTTCACTTCTGCTCGATCCGAAAAGATAAAATTACTCAGACATACTATCTACTGTCCGTCCAAGTGGTTATGTCGTAGGGTCGTAGAAAGGGAAATCACGTGACAGTTAATTACTTAACGAGGCCCTTTTATTTCAGTTATTTTTAAACAGTTGCATAATATTACGTAGACGTCCAATTCATAACAGAAATTAATGTTCTCAGAAAAGAGCTAAGACAGCCCAGCCACTAGCTGGCGAATAGAAGCAGGTGGGGGAAACCGGGATGCGACATAGGCAAACGGACGACAGTATCTGTCCGAAAATGATTCAATATTGAAAGCTCTTTCGTCACTGGAAAACGCGAACATATTTTTGGAACGTACTGTTTACTATGACCGTAAGGCTACTATGACTGTATATATGCGGTCTTGGATCTGTGTGGAGGACGGTTGAACTCATTAGTAGAAGGGGTGGGAGTGAAGGACATTAAAAAACTCAGGTACAATAAAAATTGAAGTATAGTACATTATGCAACGAGCCTATAATAGTAGTAATTAAGACGCAAGTATGATTGTTTATTAAACGAGCGCAAGCGAGTTTCATAATTTTCATACGAGCGTCTTAATTACCATTATAGGCAAGTTTCATACAACTTTTTATGCTCGACCATATTTCTAACTTGAAAGTATTGAAAATTAGGTAGGTCTTTTTATGGTTATGTGCGAACTGACCTGAATTGTGAGATGTGCGCAGACGCGAAAATATTGATTTTTTCCGAGGCCGAATGTCATTGACCTTTGCACAGAGTAAGAATGAACATTAGTCTGATATAACCTGGAAATTGATTTAGAATTGAAAAACGAGATGACAAATTGAATTTATTTGAATATTATTTACAATTAACGCTAATTATTATAGTAACAGAACATAACCTTCTGCGACAGTATTGGATTTCCAGCCTCCGTGACTTTTCGCTAATTGTCTGTCGATTGCATATCCGAGAATAATCGATATAACGGTACAAAACTGACTTGTGATTGGCTGAAGACCTGTACTTTAATGAGTAGGTGTACTTTAATGACATGCATTAAAGGACTGCTACCAGGTGTATAATTACTACATTTCGGCATGGTCGAGCATAAAAAATAAAATGATGTCCCTGTACAAGTGAGTGTGCAAAAATGAAAAGAATACTAGCAGTTAATGATGAGCAGAAAATCACTAACCTGTGATTTTATCACAGTGATCGAAAACTCACGATCACGCCTATGATTAAACAGCTCTTTAAACAGTGATCACAGTTCGAGAGCTAAACTGCTCACCTGCTGAGACAGTTCATGTTTTTTCTCACTGCGTGTGCTGCGCTGCTGTGCTTATGCTACCTAGTGACAACACTGGGAACAACTACGCCTACATCAACTAAGGTGCGTTTTTGTTTTGCTGAACTTCAAGGCAAGAAAGATTGTGCGAGTGCTGAAGGAGAGGCCAGGATCCTTCATGGACTGTAGCGCCAGGAGAATGGAGAATTAAAATCAAAGCAATGCTAACTCATTAGTTTGCGTGGTTGTAGCCTGTATATATTTTCGTTTGGTTTTATTTTATTTATAGTTTGATTTTTCTATTATTTTATTTGTATTTATGGTGATGTGGTAGAGAAGGTCTGATGGCCTTAACTACGCCAAAATAAATGTAGGCGAACAAACAGTGGACCATGTAATATATGACTGCATCAAATTTAAAAATGAAAGACAAACTCTAGCAAATTTTATACATAGGAGTGGTGAAAGGTGGCCCATAGACAAAGACAAATTAGCTAATAAGTATACAAAACAATTAATCAAATTTGCGAATAGTATAGACTTAGGAAAACTACAATAAAAGACATAACAAAGACATAAAATAGGAATTACAACTTGTTAGAATTAGTGATGTAAGTGTAAATAGAAATAACGTAAGAGGAATATAATGAACAGTATATTATTTAAATGAGTGTAAATGTTAATCACAACTTGTCAGAATTAGTCAGTGTTATAAGTGTAAATAGGAATCACATCTTGTTAGGATGAGTAACGAACAATTATAATTTAAGTAAGTGCAAATAAGAACCATAACTTGTTAGGCCAAGTCAATGTTATAATCAATGAACAATATATATTTCAATGAAATGTTAATAGGAATAATAACTAGATAGCTCAGGATTAGTGAGTACATAACGTTAAATGTAAGCAAGGAAGTATTCATCACATGTTAATATCGTATATAGATATATTCGTATATGTAGTAGGCATGTAGTACTGCAGGAACTAGTGGTGGAGCATGCTGTTGTATATAGACTTCATATATATATATATATATATATATATATATATATACATACATACATACAAATTAAAAAACATTTGAACGTATGGCACGTGATGAAATGTTTTCTTTCGCTGCCTCACCTACAGTTGTTTTAAATTGAGTTAATCCTTTTCAGGCATTCGGCTAAGAAGTTCATTACTTCATGTAAATGATACTGTAAAGATTTCATCTTTATGGACGAGGAAATCTTAGTAAAGACAATTCGTTTTGGTTGTCTATAGTTGAGTTTCTCAGATTTCCGAAAAGTGTAACGACCAGTTTAATTAAAAAAAGAAGCAAAAAGGACAACCCCGGCAACGCCGGGTGCTTTCAGCTAGTATAAATATAAATACTATTTACCAAAATATCAATGTCTGCTTTCAGAAAACATATCATATTCATATGCTAGTATTGTCACTCTGAGTCCATATCTGTGTCCTTTTCTTCACTATCCACATCTACTACACGAATATAATCATGCCACTACTTATACACTGGAACTTCTCAAGCTTCAAAATATCATCCACTTTTTTGTGACTTATTGGCAATGGCGAACCGTACAGATTTCCAGCTAAATCCAAATTAATTTCATCCACACGCACTCCTTTCTTCATAGCAACAAAAGTATCAGACACGAGCATGCTAGTTGTTTTGTTCTTTATGATAATGTTGTAGAATTCTTCCTTCCCTATGATATGGATGATTTTAATTGACATTATATTTGGTATGTAGAGCCAAATGCTATTTATATGCGGTGAAACTTACGCAACTTGTAATGAGTCTATTACATACACAATTTACACATTTTGATCAGAAGTGACGTATTTTGAGGTTGAATAATGAGCAACAAATGTGATGATCATATATCACAGCAACAAAACATTCGAAGCGTTAGTAAAAACTCGAATACAAGCAGATGTTCCACTCGTGTTGCCATCGGAGTGCTTGTGTAGTACATGTATGCAAACAATACGAAACGCTTTAATAAAAACTGATGCGTATTAAATTGAATAAATACTGAACATTTTAATTGGAATAAATTAATAATTTTTTGTGATTGTTTCCAGGAGAGCAAGCAATAAAGTGTCAGACTACAAACTGAAAAAAAATGGCCTGTAAATAGATGGTCATAACTAGTCTTAAAATATTTCGAAATATTGACACAGTCTAGTATATACAGTCACGAAGCTTGAGTTTATGAGGTTGCTAGGAACAATAGACTGTGCAGGTACTACTGGGTGTTCAGTTCAAAATGTGTCATGGCTCGCTGTATGCCGTCATGTGGCTAGCCGATGAGCCTAGAGAATTCAATCTTCCTACACTTCCGCAAAGGCGTATTACCTAAATGCGAGAGAAGTTGCCTAGCAAGTACGGCGTTCATTCTGAAGATTACTTACCGATACGTACGGTAACGCCAGTAGTGGCAAGAATGTGAACTGTTTGGAAATACGTACTGTCGGGATATGGGGAGAGGGTTAAGACGATTACTTACGTATTTGTTGACATTAACTTCGACGGTCAACATGGACACGGAGCATTTGATTTGTGTTTTGGAATGTTGCCGTACGCAACCGATGATAACAAATACCCTGCGTACGACTTGCCCGCGCAAAACACAGTTCGAAAGAGGTTATGGTAGCACACAGACCGTACAGACCGCCATCTGTTGCTACGATGTTCAAGTTATACCGTACACGTTCTCAAGTTCAGATTGAAGAACGCCTTAAATAATAGGCAACTTCTCTGACATATAAGCTGAAACTCGCTTCAAATCGGTGACCCAACAACAGTGATGTCATGACACACTTTGAAATGAACACCTAGTATTTCACATTGTCTATGATGAGGCGATAGTAGCGAACCTAGTGGTTAGCAACTATCTATGGATGCATATTTACTAAGTACAGTAAAACCCCGATTATCCGTCACCCTATTAACCGATTGTTGGATTATCCGTCTGTCATTCTCTCTTTTTTGTTGCAGAAAAAATATTGAGTACTGAACATTACATTAGTACGTATTCTTTTTATAGAGAGTGATACTACAAGTCTTTGCCCTTACACATTATGGTCTACTGTTCGAGTGACCTGTTTAATTTCTCTGCAAAACGTCTTCCAGAAGTGCCAAAAGAATACATGTTGTGCTAAGTATCGAAGAGAAGTGCATATAATTGAGTGGTTTTGGAAAAGAGGAACTGTGGCTCATCTCGCATCGGAATTTGAGATTGGAGTTACAACTGTGCGAGATTTAATTAAAAAAAGGATAAAGTGTACAAATTACTTAAATCTATAACATGAGACCTAGGTCTATACTTTTCCTATCTTTCACAGAAATCCATCATAGGAAGTTTCACTGAACCTTAGAAACGCGTCATTGATATTCATTCATTCATTCATAGTGTTGTCACTGCAAACCCAGCATTCTCCAGTCTTTCCTATTTTCTGCCTTCCTCTTAGTCTCCGCATATGATCCATATATTTGAATGCCGTCTATTATCTGATATCTTCTTCTGACCCGAAATCTTCTCCCGTTCACCATTCCTTCCAGTGAATCCTCCAGTAGGCAGTTTCTTCTCAGTCACTCAGGCAATTCCTTTTCCTCTTCCTGATCAGTTTCAGCATTATTCTTTCTTCACCCACTCTTCCCAACAGAACTATTATACTTAAAACTTCTGATCCACTACCTAATGACCACGGAGAAAATTACGAAACTGTATTATGCAACACTTAATTTATGAAAGTCTTCTATGGTACGGATTATCCGATTTTTTCATTAACCGTTCAGCCCACCTCCTTCATTACCACGGATAATAGAGGTTCTACTGTATTGAGCTTCGTGACTGTATATACTGGACTGTGATATTAAAACAAATCCTCACTTTGTTTATTTCTCATCATTTTCAACAATTTTAAATGTGGTTTACAGTTTTACATGATATCTTAGCATCATAAACCCGAATGTGTTTTTTTAACTTAGTTATTTAACGACGCTGTATCAACTACTATGTTATTTAGCGTCGATGTGATTGGTGATAGCGAGATGGCATTTGGCGAGATGAGACCGAGGATTCGCCATAGATTACCTGACATTCGCCTTACGGTTTGGGAAAACCTCGGAAAAAAACCCAACTAGACAATCAGTTCAAGCGGGGACCAAACCCGCGCCCTAGCGCAACTCCGGATCGGCAGGCAAGCGCCTTAGCCGACTGAGCTACGCCGGTGACGGGATGTGTTAATAACTCTAAGTATATATTAATAAAACTAACACAATTCTCTCAATTGAACAAAGATTCACACGACTCACATTATCTCTAGGCTGTAATTTATGCACTATTGTCACTCTGTAGAGCTCAAATTTAAGAAATTTAGTGGCTCTAAATGCTGTGGTTTTCGAAACATCCGTTTCTTGTGAGTGACGGCGGAAATATTTTCAAGGAGAATGTTCTAACCTTTCTCCTATCTCATCGAGTTTTTCCTCAGTAAGTAGGCCTACATTTGGGTTTCTCTTTCCACTTTTATTCAGAACTGACCCCGTTTCTCTAAACTTTTTTTACGAAGTTTAAAATAGTCGTCCTATATGGAACGGGAACATCAGGAAATTGCCTTGCAAAACGTCGTCGCACTGTTTTACAATTCTTCGTTTTCAAGTAAAGGCTGGTTAACAATAAACCGGGAACGGAAACGACAACTAGATCGAGAACGGAATCCACACCTGTGGAGTAACGATTAGCGCGTCTGGCCGCGGAGCCAGGTGGCCCGGGTTCGATTCCCGGTCGGGGCAAGTAATCTGTTTGATATTCCGGGGTTTTCCCTCAACCCAATATGAGCAAATGCTATCTATCGGTGCTGGATCCCGGACTCATTTCACCGACATTATCACCTTCATCTCATTCAGACGCTAAATAACCTAAGATGTTGATAAAGAGTCGTAAAATAGACGCTCTAACCGTTACTCCACAGGTGTGGACGTTACTTTTGTAGGCTTTCTAGCTAGTTAGTTGGTTATTTAACGACTCTGTATCAACTACTAGGTTACTTAGCGTCGATGAGATTGGTGATAGCGAGATGGTATTTTGGCGAGATGAGACCGAGGATTCGTCATAGATTACCTGACATTCACCTTATGGTTGGGGAAAACCTCGGAAAAATCCAACCAGGTAATCAGACCGGCAAGCAAGCGCCTTAACCGACTGAGCCACGCCGATGGCGTAAGCTTTCTATGTGCATAGGAATCTGTTTGATGAACTTTTTTCTCGATTTAAAGATAATTTTGTATTTTGTTATATTTTAGCTCGAACATTATTCAGGGGCGTCGTCATATCGCTAGTTTTATTACGCCTTTGCTACAGTATTTTGCAGTCCATATTCTTTGTAGTGAACTGTTTCATGGTTCAGCTCGTTCTTCCGCAAACAAATTTACTGTCGTCGTTCCTTTGTTTCGTACGCCAGATGAAAGCAATACGCGTTACACTGCAGTCACTTTTTAACCAGTAATCGAAGCTTCTTGTGGCTGCACCTAGCTCTTGTTTGTTTTAATTTTTTTAAGCTCTGTGGTTCAGAGATGGTATTGGATTAAATGTATTCACACCTTGGAGAGATCGTGTGCACTAATTCTATACTATGCTGACAACACAATTTTTTAGTTCAGTTCGTGAAGTTGAATATTTATTTCCATGATTTTTCTTTTCTGCATTCGAAATGAAACATTTCAGCGAAATTCTTGACTTCACAACTTCTGTATTACCCTTGAATTCTGCTCTAGATAGTCTCTGAAGTTAATGAATTAAACAATTTTGTTGGGCCACCTGTGCTTATCTTCTTAAATAGTTTTTATAGTTTTTATAACATTAACGTTTTCGATACTACTTATGTATCATCATCAGATGTTAGAGCATTGTGTTGACTATATGTAATGAAAACCTTGCCTCATGGTATTTTATGAATTTACTATTTGGTTGCATATTACTTATCATAATGTCTAAGCCTTGTTAGAGCTAACATGGTAACAGTCCGTTATGATTTCTTAGCCTAGGTCAGTGCCTCTAATTCACAATAAATAGTACATTATGCAACGAGGATATAATGATAGTAATTAAGAATCGAGTATGGATATTTATGAAACGAGCGCAAGAGAGTTTCATAATTTTCATACGAGCTTCTTAATTACCATTATAGGCGAGTTTCATAAGACTTTTTATGCTCGACCATATTTCTAACTTGAAATTACCGGTATTCAGATGTATACATTTTATTTGTAACTGACAAGATCGGAAGTGACCTTGTTCTAGGTCGTGAATTGTGAGATGTGCGCAGACGCGAAAGTATTGATTTTTTCCGAGGAACAATAATGTCATTGACCTTGACGTAGTCCGTTAAACTTGATAATATTATAATATTATAATCTTGATTATTGAATTCGACATTGAAAAACGAGATGACAAATTGAATTTATTTGAATGTTATTTACAATTAACACTAATTATTATAGTAACAGAACATAACCTTCTGCGACAGTATTGGATTTCCAGCCTCCGTGACTTTTCGCTAATTCTCTTTCGATTGCATATCCGAGAATAATCGATACATGCGGTTTTATAACGGTAGAAAGCTGACCTGTCATTGGCTGAACAGTTGTAACCTGAGTCGTCATTGGCTGAAAGACCTGACCTTTAATGAGTAGGTGTACTTTAATGACATGCATTAAAGGTCTGCTACCAGGTGTATAATTACTACATTTCGGCATGGCCGAGCATAAATACAATTAAAATTCAATATAAAATACAATAAGATACAGTTTTAAACAATTTAAAAACACTATATAAAATGTAACATGTAAAAACTGTGTACCCTTGTTGGAATGGCTGTGTTGGTCAATCGTTTACGCCGTTAAATAGGGCGGTTTAGCTGGTTCTAATTCAAATTCATTGTCTGGAACACGAAGCACTTATTGAGATCACTGAATTTCTGTCTATACTGTATGTTGTTATTAAGACCTTAATGGGCTTTTCATTTATAACCAGTTTCACTCTAACAATTGTTGCAGACATGCACGACTTTGATAGATTCACGGAGCTCGACATTAAACCGCTTGTAACTACATACGTCTAATCACCGATACTTGCATATCAGCAGACATCAATGAATTTTGAATAGTTAAGTTAGAGTGAAACTGGTTATAAATGAAAAGCCCATTAAGGTCTTAATAACAACATACAGTATAGACAGAAATTCAGTGATCTCAATAAGTGCTTCGTGTTCCAGACAATGAATTTGAATTAGGACCAGCTAAATCGCCCTATTTAACGGCGTAAACGATTGACCAACACAGCCATTCCAACAAGTGTACACAGTTTTTACATGTTACATTTTATATAGTGTTTTTAAATTGTTTAAAACTGTATCTTATTGTATTTTATATTGCATTTTAATTGTATTTTATTGTGTACTAGAGACACTGACCTAGGCTAAGAAATCATAACGGACTGTTACCATAACAAGGCTTAGACATTATGATAAGTAATATGCAACCAAATAGTAAATTCATAAAATACCATTAGGTAAGGTTTTCATTATATATAGTCAACACAACGCTCTAACATCTGATGATGATACATAAGTAGTATCGAAAACGTTAATGTTATAAAAAACTATTTAAGAAGATAAGCACAGGTGGCCCAACAAAATTGTTTAATTCATAATAGCAGCTTATCGGTATGCAACAAAATGAAAGCTCTGAAGTTAAAATTTTAAGAAGAATAAAATTCCTTTGTCCCCTTGGCAATTTACTTAACAGAGTACTTGCTTGCGTCGGCCGTGGACCCGAGTTCGAATATTGGTGATGTAGGAGTCGTATTTGTGTTGGAAAAAGCTAAGATGTCTGACGGTTTTCTTCGACGTACTCCCATTTCCCTCCATCATTCACTATCACTTTCAATTTCAATATTCATGATCATTTCAATAGTAGATCTATTCACCCAAAACGTTATGGGGTGACATAATACTTACCTGGCGTACAGATGGCATCAGGAAGAAAATATAATACGCTTTCGGGGGGGTGGGGAGGTTGGAAGGGAAGTGGAACTCCATCGGATCCTTAAATCTACATGGCTGAAACGACATATGGTACAGTAGTGGCAAAAAAAAAAAAAAAAAAAAAAACGGACCGACCCTTGTAGCTGATTTCAGAGCCTTGTTCCCTCCAGAGCACGATAGACTGGTAACTAAGACTTTCTTGGTTCGAATCCTGCTTGGGAAGGAAACTTTTTTTTTTGTTCCTTATTCAAATTTATTCCCAATACTTTTCGATTGTTGGTAAAATTCATGTTCTGGGAATAATAATTAATTAAGTAGTAAAATATCGCTGCAATCGAAAAGTATTGGGAATAAATTTGAATAAGGAATAAAAAAACGTTTCCTTACCAGGCAGGATTCGAACCACGAAAGTCTTAGTTACCAGTCTATCGTGCTCTGGAGTGAACAAGGCTCTGAAATCAGCTACAAGGGTCAGTCCGTTTTTTTTTTGCCACTACTGTACACATAGCTGAGTCACTATAATTATCTACCACAATATAAGTATTAATACAGTATGGAAACTTTTTATTAATAGCGCTATGACAACCTATCAGCTTAGCATCACTAGCGCCTCTGGTGGCGAATAACTATAATTATACGCTCACCATATCTATTATCTTCGGAAAATGAATAAACACATCGCAAAATATATCATTAAATAGACTACTAAGAAGATGAACATTATTGCATGTCTGACATTTTAAATTTAAATAACCACGGAAAAACTAGTCAGATTGGTCGGTTCGGGAATCGAACCATGGACCTCCCGGATGCGAATCCCATGCGATACGCATGAGCCAAGTCGCTGGGTTAATGTCCTTTCAAGTCAGAAAGAAGGGTTTCAACTCCATTTGAAACCTAAAATCAAGATGCTACTTGACTTGAACCAAATGTTAACCACAGTTCATACTTTTCAATTCCGTCAAATCAAGCCACTTGATTCAAGCTACTTGAAAAGTGTGAACGAGGCTTAAGGCACAATAAGTCCATTCGCAGCTACGGTGTTAGTCTTCCACACGTCCTCTGTACGAAGGAAGAAAAGAAATGACTTCCCTACAGGTTTATGTAGCGTATTTTAAGTTAGGTACTTATGAATGTGCTTTTCTACCCACCTAATCATCTGCCCACGGTAGAGTTTGTTTCTTTACTTCGAAAGTATAACTTGACCGAGGCGAGTGGAGACGCGGGCGTAATGTGAACTATCCCGATGTCGCTATACGAACGCAGGAGAAGTACAAGTGGCGCTCCGGGCTGCAGGACTCCATTGACCTTGGTCGAGTAATACTGAATTGTTTCATTAGTCTGTAACAAACCGAGTTTTGTAATTGAACACTACTAGCCTATATTCACTGTGTTTATGTATGACGTAATCCAATGCATGTAATTATTTTGCAGAGAATTCAACCCATCATGGCTATAACAGAACCGAATTAATTAATTTAACTCTGAAACACAATATCAACTTCAGAATTGTGCGAAACCGTGCGTTCAAATGATTATTAATTTAATATGAATATTCACGTTAAACTTGGCAGATAATAGGCTACAATCGATAACAGTGCCATTGCATGATATTCGCTGTTTGTTATTGTGTTCCTCACTATATGAACCAATACTGAAATTAACACGTATCATATGCCATTTTATTGATACATTCAAGCAGTATTTTATAACCATAGAAATTTAACAATGCTGTTCTATTGAAATTTCTTGTCTTCATTCATTCATTCATTCATTCATTCATTCATTCATTCATTTGTCTGGTAGAGTTAAGGCATTCAGGCCTTCTCTGCCGCTCAACCAGAACTACAAACTAAAAAAAAAAAAAAAAAAAAAAAAAAAAACATGTGTAATAAGCAACTTCTAACTCGTTGATAATAAGCAGAGACCAGATTTTAAAGGGTAAATTTTTCATCAATAAAGGACAATAAAAGGGACAGTTATAGCGAAAAAAAAAGGACTTACTCCCCAAAACACACTTCAGCACATTCATGGATATACATGGCACACCCAATCTTACATTTATCTCTTCACAATATAAGGAAAGTGTTGTTTTGATATGGTCGAAAAAGGACTTCAAAAAGGACTATAATACTCCCTCAAAAGGGTCCTATTTTAATTGAAAGCACACTTTAGCACATTCATGTATAGACATAGCACACACAAGCTTATATTTATCGCTTCACAATATAAGGAAAGTGTTGTATTTGATCACATTCAAAATTTCAATATGTTTCAGTATGATTCTGCCCCTTTGAATGCAGAATGTCTTTATAAATAGAAAATGACCGCTCAACATCAACTGAAACCAGAGGTGAAAATTCTCTTTTTATCTTGAACTCTAAATCAGCACACTTTATTAGTTTTTCAATGTCTGGAATTAGAAGAAGAACGGTATTTATTTTCGCTTACTCAGGAAGTTATAGGCCTATCGGAAAAAATATAGGAAAGTTATCTAAATGTTTGCGATATTCTGTCAAAAAAGGACCCAAAGAAGAGATTCTTTAAAAAAGAGAGAAAAAAGGGGAATATGGACTGAAAAAGGGGAAAAAAGGAAAGTCAAAAACCACATAATTTGGTCGGTGGAAGATAGTTTTGAATATCGTAATTAATTATTTCCTCTTTCGTGTTGAAATAAAAAAGGGATTCCCTTTAAAATCCGGTCTCTAGTAATGAGAATGCATTTTAAAAAATGAAATCGACAGGAACAATTTATAGAACCAGCAGAGCATTACAAAAGAAAATGTAGATTATAAAATGATATGAAACAGGAAATCAATTTTAAATTGAAAATTAAGAATAATTCTGACTACTTACAAAAGTAATTGTTGTTGTTGTTTAGTCAACTGTCCGAAGACAGGTCTCAACCTCATAAGTGACACCATTAAGGCATCACTCATGAGGCAACTAGGCCAGGAGATAATTGGGTAAGGTGGTCAGTTACTTTCCCCCTCCATTGCATAAATCCCTGTCTACATACACATATTACACTAATCAGGCTTCAGATGCATACAAACAATTTGTTCTTCCTCTGATACATATCGTTAAGTGAAATGTATTGCCTGATAATAGATGTACATATCAGCCTAGTTATACCCAGATTGATCGGCCTTATAGGTTTTGACGGTAACGACTTTTGTCAGGTTTACTATGCTTGTTCTCTTCAAAGTGCTGCCGATTTTAACATAGGGATGAGCAATCTGTTACATATATGATCTAGGATATCGGCCAGAACTTCAATCAGAGGTTATAACACACGTTCTGAAGATGAAGAGACATCGGTAGGCAGAAGAAACGTGAGAATAAAGTTTGAAAAATATTTAAGAACTTATCTATGAAACTAGATAGTTATAATTAAGCTGCGGATTTATGCCTATATGCCTATTTTAATCCTTAACCTGAAGGTAGAAAATTTTAGGTTACATATCCATTTTAAGACATTGTGAGTATTATATGCGAATTCTATAGTGCCTATAATTGCCTATTTCACTAGTAAATGCCTATTTGCTTATAAATGCCTAAAAGTTGCCTAAATATCCGTATTATATATTATATTTGAATTTACTGACTATTCATCGATATTTTTTGAATCTGTAATTTGTTTCTTTTTTTTATCTAGCAGAGGGAAGTGATATAGAACTATCGATAATTCTGTGTGTTACGTTTTACTGCCAGCAGAGCGCGGAGAAATCGAATAATTTAAAATCAACCAATAAGAAAAAATGTATTTCGAAAGCCGCATGAAGCATTGTGGTAGTTGACTAGGGTAGGCTAATTAGTTGTTTTAAACTGTGTATCCATTTTGTGAGTTTGTGAATTGAGTATGGAGTTGAGTTTTCTGCTGTAATACGTGAAGTATACCGTGGAGATATGCCAAAGCAAAAGCCATCAGAAGCACTGATTGGAAAATACATTGACATTACTGCGTTCCACTGGTTTGGTCCCCAGCTGAGACTGGATCCTGAAGTATTGCCCCATCACTTCATGTGAAGTAGAAGGGAGTTTCTCCCAATTTAAGAACGTTCTTACAGACAATAGACATCAGTTCTCATTACAACATTTGGACGAATATTTACTTATTCACTTCCATAATGACATTCCTATAGAAAGTAGTGTATAATGCTACACTATGGTCGTGTTAGCCATTGAGAGTTAGAAATTTTTAGTGCCTTTTTAAATGGCTATTTTAGAATTTTGAATGCCTATTTTGCCTGCCTATTTCAGCTGTTTTTAGTGCCCAAAAATCCGCAGCTTGTTTATAATATATACTGATGTTAACGAGAACACTAATTAGTGTAGCATTATAAGTATATACTAATACTATATAATACTATTACTATAAGATGTATAAGACATGATATTTCTTCAAATTTATTCTCAAAAGTTTATTTAAAGCCTAGACAAAAAACTAAAATATGCTATTATATTAACAACAATAGCATTGTTTATATTGCCTTGTGTATATCTATATAATAGTATATTTTGTTTCGCAACCAACTCCTCGTAAGATATAATATATTATCGACTTCGACCGGGAATACTAATGGACACTTCTGTACTCTTTATTTCCTCAGAGTCGAGATTTCTTTTGCATGCAGTAATTCTACTACTTGAGGTTTCTAATTTCATTTGCTATCCGAAAGAAACCTAGTTAGGATTTCTATAAATAACAACTTTATATTGGATTTAATAGGATATTATCCTCAACCCTCTTTTCGACTCTTGAAGCCGATTAGGTACATGCAATCCCTTCTATGGACAATGGGGATAAGTCTACAGTCTGGTCAGACTGTCGCACATAACTGGGGATGAAGCAATAGTGGAATGAATTTTGAGAAGAAACCGAAGTAGTTGGAGAAAACCTGCCCCAGAACAGCTTTTTTCACCACGAATTTCAGTGGTACTCTCGGGTATCGAACCCCTGTCGTCTCAGTGAAAGGCCTTAGACAAATCGACTAAGACAATGCTAGGCTGTAAAAGAAAATTAAAATGCGTAAATTTCATACTGTTTGTGGGTTACGTTACTGTCTAAAGTCTAATTAAATATGTAAAATCAATAATACAGCGACATCATTTTATTTTTACTTCAATTTTTATTGTACCTGAGTTTTTTAATGTACTTCACTCCCACCCTCTCTACTAGTAAACTTCGAACTGTTCTCCTCACAGAACCAAGCGTATACAGTCAAAGTCGCCTTAAGGTCGTAGTAAACATAAACAGTATTGAGTTAGTGAGTATAGTACGTTCCAGAAATATGTTCGCGTTTTCCAGTGACGAAAGAGTTTTCAATATTGAATCATATTTTCGCACAGGTACTGTCATCCGTTTGCCTACTTCGCATCCCGGTTTCCTTCACCCGCAACTGTTTAAGATAACTTAAATAAAAGTAATTAACTGTTACGTGATTTCCCCCCTTTCTACGATCCTGCGACATAACCACTTGGACGGACAGTAGATAGCATGTCTGAGTAAAGTTATCTGTGCGGGTCGGAAAGAGGTGAAGATTAAATTTACAGTACGTAAGGTACTCTTTTATATAATAGGTATAGAATTATTTCAACATGAGTTACTAGTACGAAGGACGAAACTGGTAATTGGAATTAGATACAGTAGTCTATAGTTCGATAATATGCACAAAAGAACTGAAGCCTGTATCTAAATGAACGGCCACCATTTTCAAAAATATGTTTAAATATCCATATTATGATTATTTTTCAATTTGACTTCATTCTCTATATTGTACGGTAATGTGCTGTAGACAGTATAATGTACACTGCATAATGAATATAATGATAACTCAATTCGTGAGTAAAAACACTTATTGTTAATACTGTACTGTACTTTGATTAAACAAAAACCTAATGAAAATTATAAAACTCAGAATTACAGTACGATATCTCCTAGTTTACGTAAATGGATGAACTACTTTTCTTCCCTCCTATACTCAGTAAAGTGATTTGTTTGTATTTTACGCCAGAATCTTCGAACTTCAATTATGGAAGGGGGTAGCAAACGGTGTTTGCGGCTATGAACCATTAATCCAAAGGTATAGCCAGGTTGATATAAAAATGTTAGTAAAAATAAAATGATGTCCCTGTATAAACTTCAAAGTAAAAATCTAGATGTTTTATGCGACACTTAAGTTCTGCGATGATCGTATCAATTAACGTTTCGAGAAAATGTTTTTTAAATATGCATCCACGTGGCTTGCAAGATGTGATTGTAATAGTGCGTGCATTATAAATTTTCGAAATGAATATACTACATATATACACGTTTAAAAATAGGTAGTTAGATTATCATTATAATAAACTGCTTTAAATGTTTAAAAAATATATAATTTGTTTAGGGATAATTCGTTTTCATATGTTGGCCAGAATAACTAACGTGATGTGAAAGCGGTAATTGATCAATAAGTGCATTGGGTCGCATCTGATACACTGCAGTGCACAATTTCACCGTACGATTACGGCGTGTGATTGGACAAACACGCCAAGTGGGGCATGCTGTTATATTATTCACAGTGTAGAACACACTGTCATTTTAATTTGTATTCTGCCGCACTACATTTTTCATAATAGCGAAAATAACCCTTATAATCGATTTCATCGTATGAATTCAAATTGCTCTCTCAGAGTTCTATAATAAACAGCAGTGATTATCGGCAGAATCGAAGTGGATTACACCCCACAGCAATTTTAAAGCTTCGAGCAGCTTTAGATGAGTATGATGTTTATTTTTAACTCGTGATTTCCATTCAGCGGCGCTTACTTTTTTTAGCGAATACTTAATTTATAGAAATCAGCAACAGAGTGAATTGCAAGGAAATGGAAGCTCGATTCAAGGGAAAGATATGGACTATCAAGAGCTCTAGAATTTCAGTCGTTTACTTCCTTCACTGACGTATAATGTAGCAGCGTGATGGTCAACACCTTCTTTTCGTCGCCGTCGTATTCTTCTTCTTCTTCTTCTTCTTCTTCTTCTTCTTCTTCTTCTTCATTCATAATGAATTAGACCTAAATAGATCTGTTTTGGCTTCATCTAAAATAAGTTTCAGCGGTCTCTCAGTTCTTCGATGTCCTTGTAGCTTGTAATTTGTTAGGGGTGGAGATACGAGTCTTGTAGTTGTTTTTTTTAGTTGGTTATTTTACGACGTTGTATCAAAATTTCAGGTTATTTAGCGTCTGAAAGAAGTGAAAGTGATAATGCCGGTGAAATGAGTCCAGGTTACAGCATTACCCAGCATTTGCTCACGATAAGTTGAGGGAAAACCCCGGAAAAACCTCACCAGTAACTTGCCCCGGCCGGGATTCCAACCTGGGCCAGACGTGCTGGCCGTTACTCCACAGGTGTTGTGAGTCTTGTATAATTCGTTCTTGAAGTGTATTGGAGCAGGTTGTTTTTGCACTTACAGATTTTCTAATCTGCAGGTTCTACTTTTAATTTCTTAAAATTTCTTCGTTTCGTCTCTAATTCTGCAGCTCATCGCATATATTTCATTTTAACTAAGTTATAGTTCGGATTAAGTTAGTTCATACCCTAAGGGTGAAACTTAGCCATTTTTTCCCCATTACTACATATGCTAGTGAATTATAGTGATTTTCTAGTTTGAAGGTTGTATTTCCTTTTGCCAACTTCGTTTCGAATTTCTGTACTGAGAAATACTACAACTGGTAGTGATTTTCTGACTTATGTTGGCAGTAGTAGAAGCAGTTTTCGGTAGCGCAAATTCTGAAAATTCAAATTGTTCTAGATATCTGAGCCGATTACTGATCAAACTTTCCCTCGATTTTATAAAAAAACACTTCCCAACCTTGTATCGTAATATAGGCTAGTATTAACGTGTAGATAGAATGATACGAAACGGATTACTAAGAATAAAAAAAAAAATACATTACATTACCAAATATAAGAAGAAGATATTAAAGATCTATGAAACGATTGTTCAAAATGTTAGGCCGTAACAGGCCTACAAATGGCCTAACCATGAAAGTTACTTGGTGATAATAATGATAAATATCTATTTATCAACAGTAATATCACTAGAGGTTTTAATTTATCTAGAGAAAATCTAAACTCGAGTGGGATTTAATTGACTATTACACAATTAGAAGAAAGTATATAAAGATTAGAACTAACAAAGTACTCCAATACAATAAAATATTAATTGACTTATGAAAATACAACTGTCTTCAAATGTATTATTGTACCATATCAACATTACGCTAGATGGCAGTAGTGTGTTATGATTAGCTGTTTTCTTGTTATCAGTTGTGCCAACTATGGAAACTTCATTGAACTCTGTGGACGGTTACTAGTCGAGAAGGCTTTGTTGATTCAGTTTCATTTTTATTAAAACATTTGCATTCCACTACAATCATCCGGATCCCAGTAATCAACGTCACTTGACAGATGATTTTCAATAAATATTAGTATTAAACAATGCCTGATACGTGTCTATCCATAATATCATATAGCAGAAGCTATAACAAACCATAACCTAAATAATATAAAAAAGAGTTAGAAAAGTTTTAATTAGAGATGATGAAATAAACAACAACAGTTTTAATTAACGATGATGAAATAAAAAATAAACATGAATAATTTTAAAAGAAACAATTATTGAAAGTACAGTTTTCAAATTTGAATGTTTTAGTGGTTGGTGGTTCAGTTGATGTTATATTGGACGTGTGCGTAAAAGAAGTGAATTCGTTGATGTACATGGTGTATTCCTCAGCTTATTCAGGATTTCCGAATGGTGCTCTTCATTTATTTGTAAGTAGGGTATCCGGGAAGATGCATAGCTATGAGCAGTGATCTTTATTAATTCTTGTTCTTGAATGCCAATGCGAGTCGTATTTGAAAGTGCTGTGCATCAACTGGAGTGGTTTCTAATTTTCTGTTTTTTGACGTCCAGACCAGTGCAGTTTGAAATGTTGGCAAACAAAGAAACAAATGCAAGGATAGTGATAAAAATAAACATATGCTAGGGACGCGATAAAATTAAACAAATGCTAGGGACGATAAGCAGCCATGATTGGTTGAAAAACGTCCTTTCGTACCGTTTTATTGGTCAAAATTAGTGTGACGTAGTAAAAGTGTAATAGTCTCTGAAATAATTCGGTATACCGACATCTTGAGGGATAATGTTCAATACGGAGAGGAAATAGGCCTACTCTTTCTTGATTCCATAATCCGAAATGGGCCTTAAATGAGTCCACATCTGATACTAGGCGATGACATGGTCGGATCCGTGACGTGGGTTCAGCATGCCTCTGGATCACTGCTTTCGACATCACATATAAACATCAATGCTTTAGGCGGGATTCCAAGTAGAAATCATTGTAGTACAAGGCTGTATGCGCAACATTTGAGAGCCTATGCAGTTCAAAAGATCTCAATTTACACAGTCAACCAGACAGTGCGGAGGCTTTGGAAGCTCTCTCGTCATGTCGGTTGGGTTTCCGACTGGTCGGAAATTACCAAAACGACCTTGTTTAACAGACGAAACGGAATCAGACGGCAATGATTTGTGTGCCCGGTTGCAAGGATATGACGAAAGGAGCGTATTCGAGGAAAGACAGAGGAAGTGTATGTTCTATCTCAACGAAAATTCCAATTTCGAAAAACGTATTATGTGACTTTCTCGTGTTAAATTTTACATTACCTCGTTAACATGTTTCAGCCTGTTATCGGCTATCTTCAGAACTGGTTGTTGCTGGTCTTGGCACCTTTTGTTTGTGTTTCCTGTGGGGGCGTGTTTGTGTAGTGTAATGTGGAGTCAAAGAGTGTGTGTGTTCTGAAATTGAGTTGTGTCTTGAGAATTTTATTTGAATGTGTTTTTGTGTGTCTATATATCAGTGGCGTAGCGTCAATGTAAGCTAAAAAGCTTAGCTTCCCCAGTTAATATTAATTTCATAATAAACCTGCACTTTATGGAGAAAATTATTTATTCATTTTAATAGAATTTATATTTACGCGTTATATATTGTGATGCGGCAGCTCAGGACGATTTGTGATGCAGCAGTAAACGATAAGCCTGCACACACCAGCTTCCCAAGCAGACTGGTTTCTTCTGTGTAATACACCCCGCAGATTTTCCATCCCTTTCTAACTAAACTACCCTAGTCGCAAGGCTCGTAAGAAGCTAGCTTTAACATTTAAAATAAGTAGTTTCCGAGTTATCCCTTTTCGTGAGTTGTGTTCAGTTGAAGTATTAGTGTCCATTGTGGCTGATATAATAATAATGAGCGAAATAACAGTTCCTGACACTAATTTACTTGAATTTTTTTAGGACAATTGTAGTATCAAGACTGACTTACGAACAAAAGTGTGATTTAAAAAACAAATGACCGACTCCCTTGCTGTCAATGAAGGACACAACCAAAAGACAGACGCATACTTGCGTAATGATACTAATACTGTATTTAATGACCGTTAATATTGTGATTTCTCTAAGTATGACAGGGAGTGAGCTAATGTTATACGTATACGTGTCTATTTGTTAGAGGTACTGTATGTGTAAACAGTGATATCATAATTTACTACGTACCATTTGAGGTCATGCCTTATTGGTGTTACTTACGAGGTTCCCACCAATCTTCGACTGCTGGCTTGACATTGACTACTATTTATTTTAAGACTATATTTTTGTAATACGTTTTCTCATATTACATGAAAGACAACTTGAGTTAGCTTCCCCTGCTCAAAATTTCATGCTACGCCACTGCTATATATTTCGTATTGTTCTAGTGTGTTTAGTTTCTGGCTTTTTGGTTGAATGTGTAGAATTTCCACGTCTGTGTTGATGTCTCTGTAAGTATAGTTAGCATTTCTGATGTGTTCCGCATAAGTGTTTTGTAGTTTTGTTATGGCTGTGATTTCAAACACATTACAAAGAACACATCACAGCCAAAACTACAAAACACTTTGGCATTGGAAGGAGATTTTGCAGTGTTGTTCGATTTCTTAATTTTTCAAAGACGCAAAACACTTTGGGAAATATGATGATAGATTTATTCCGTGCTTTGATTTGATTTTCGATCATCCATTACCTTGTCTTAAGAATGGCCGAATTCTTTGTTTCGATGTAAAAAGAAAAAGGTTTGGATATACCAATATTCTAAGTTTTCTACGATAGGGTTACGTCTAGAATTCTAGATAAGCGTACTGTGAATGGTTGCATTTAATGACTTGGTTTCTAGCTTTTATAACGTTTAAAAGTATGGGTTGTAAATGAGACACTGTACGCTTGCAAAATACATACGCGGGATGGACACTGATGGAAATTCAAAATATGGACACTGTTGAATAGAAGTAGAGACTAGCGTCGTACATTACAGGCGCTATGTTCGGTTCAAGTTTGTCGATTTTGGCGAAGTTCGATATTCGCTGATGTGCGCTGTGCAAAAGGAGGCTTGTCCTGTTTGTTCCACCTTATTATAAACATATTCGCTGTATTCCACTCCCACCCCCTTCATGTTTTAACCGTTTAAGGATTTTAGCACAGATCTTGCGATTAGTTTTTCATACGAAATAAGTAGAAGGTTTTAATGTCTTGGTTGCCTCTCTTATTTTCGAACATTGCAGGACACTCTCTGATTTCGAAGCCAAAACTCGTTTATTTATTCTCAGACAGTATCAGTTTTATTATTTGATATAATAAATCCGGGACAGAGAATATTATCAACAGTAATCTCACTAGAGGTTTTGATTTATCTAGAGAAAATCAAAACTCGAGTGGGATTTAATTGACTATTACACGATTAGAAGAAAGTATATAAAGATTAGAAGTACTCCAATACAATAAAATATTGACTTACGAAAATACAACTGTCTTCAAATGTATTATTGTACCATCTCAACATTACAAATATTACGCTAGATGCATGGTAGATGGCAGAGTTAGCTGTTTTCTTGATATCAGGTGTGCCAACTATGGAATCTTCATTGAACTCTGTAGACGGTTAGTAGTCAAGAAGGCTTTATTGATTCAATTTCATTTTTATTAAAACAGTTGCATTCCACTTCAGTTATCCGGATCCCAGTAATCGTCACTTGACAGATGATTTTGAATAAATCTTAGTATTAAACAATCTCTGATACGTGACTATCCATAATATCATATAGCAGAAGCTATAACATAACCTAAATAATATTAACAAGTGTTAGAAAAGTTTTAATTAGGGATGATGAAATAAACAAGAATAGTTTTAATTAACGATGATGACAAAGACCTTTAGGGAGGCCGAGACGTAGATGGGAGGATAATATTAAAATGGATTTGAGGGAGGTGGGATATGATGATAGAGACTGGATTAATCTTGCACAGGATAGGGACCGCTGGCGGGCTTATGTGAGGGCGGCAATGAACCTTCGGGTTCCTTAAAAGCCATTTGTAAGTAAGTAAGTAAGTAAGACAAAACATAAACATGAATAATTTTAAAAGAGTCAACTTATTGAAAGTGCATTTTTCAAATTTGAATGTTTCAGTGGTTGGTGGTTCAGTTGATGTTATATTAGACGTGTGCGTAAAAGAAGTGGAACTCGTTGATGTAAATGGAGTATTCCTCAACTTATTCAGGATTTCCGAATGGTGCTCTTCATTTATTTGTAAATAGGATTTCAGGGAAGATGCATAACTATGACCAGTGATCTTTATTAATTCTTGTTCTTGAATGCCAATGCGAGTCATATTTGAAAGTGCTGTGCATCGACTGGAGTGGTTTGTAATTTTTTTTTTTACGTCCAGACCAATGCAGTTTGAAATGTTGGCAAACAAAGAAACGAATGCTAGGGTAGTGATAAAATTAAACAAATGCTAGGGACGCGATAAAATTAAACAAATGCTAGGGACGCGATAAAATTGTGCGATAAGCAGCCATGATTGGTTGAAATACGTCTTTTCGTACCGTTTTATTGGTCAAAAGTAGTATGACGTAGTAAAAGTGTAATAGTCAAGAGAAACTGTGAGTTAATCCCTGAAATTTATTAAAGTTTCAGTCCTGTTTAATTTATTAATCCTACTCTTTTTAAGACTATTAAAAAGGTAGTCACAATAAGTAATTTTGGTTAATGTAACATATTTCTTATTCCATTGGGCCTATAGGCCTAACCGTATATTAATGCACTTTATTCTGACAACCATAACAAATACAGAATTCGAACCCGTGACTACGGATTCCACGCAGCATCAAATTAGCCTTAGCCGTTGCGTGCATCACTCTTGTCGCTGAGAGAAGTAACGACCGGAAGTCGTTATTCGCTCATGTTCGTGGTTTTTCACATCGGAAGGCGGTTGTTAATAAATTCATTAATTAGATCTGGGCCATATCTTTTAATCCCCTTTCACAACTGCTGGTCATGAATGTACTTCTGGGTAAAGTCACTGTGTATAACAGCTGCATAACCAAACATTAACACAGAAGGTCTAGGACTATACTTGTTTTTTTTCTTTAAAGATGGGACATGACAGGAGCGTTGCGATCGGAAAAACAACTGAATGTCACATAGCGTGGTAGGTCTGTTGGTATGGTAACAACGGTTGAGTTGCCAAACTTACCTTTCCCACGTGTCGAGTGCTTAATATCTCTCTTGGTGTTATTTATTGTGCACACAATGTTAGCATTGGTACGTTTCGTCTTTGATTCTCTGTCGATTTTTGTATTGTTTTCTTACCTTCGCTTCAATTGTCAATGAATGTTTTAACGTCAGCCATCTTAACGTCAATTGCTAGCTTCCATCAGCTGACAGCGTGGTAGTCCACATTGGCAACATAGCACTGTAGTTCCAAGCTCGGCCGCTTAACTGCCATGTCCCATCTTTCAAAAAAACAAGTATAGGGTTGTCAACCCTCCCGTATTTCCCGGGATCTCCCATATTTGCCCTAAATTTTTAACAGATTCCCGGCACCCGTATTATTCTTCTCTTCGAGCATTTTATCCGTTATTTTTGCATAATATGACCATTTTTATTCTGAACATTTAGTTTTGCCGTGAATGATAATGATTTGTATGATGAATTTTGTTGTTCAAGATAGACATTAAAATGTGCAGCCTCTTTAGAAAGTAATTCTTGCCGGAAATGGATTTCAGTGCTCACTCGTTTAAAATCGAACTATGTTAATGTTATCAATTTGGAAAAACTGGCGAATTTTACTTGAAGCAAATAAAGCGATAGGTTTGGAAGTAAATCCCGAAAAGACGAAGTATATGAATATGTCTCGTAACCACAATATTCTACGAAATGGAAATATAAAAATTGGAGATTTATCCTTTTGACTGGAATAGGGTACTGCGAAATACGTCGTTAGTTTACCTATTTTTGGTACAAGTAACATTTCTTTAAGTATTTATTTATTTATTTTCCCTTGAACCATCAATAAAAAACACGTATGCTTGTAATTTTTTAAAGTTATAAGTGGCTGTATGCAAGTACTTACGCGGTATTCTGAAACTCAAATAAAATACTATT
This sequence comes from Periplaneta americana, assembly GCF_040183065.1. Classification (NCBI taxonomy): domain Eukaryota; kingdom Metazoa; phylum Arthropoda; class Insecta; order Blattodea; family Blattidae; genus Periplaneta; species Periplaneta americana. The sequence continues at coordinate 127,725,812 of NC_091130.1, read as the reverse complement.
TCGGATTTCGTGTCGAAAATGTACATGTGACAACGAAATCAAAGCACTAAAATGTCAAACGTCATGCCTTTATTTCGCCTCCGCCCGCCTCCAGCGTTGCCAAACCTACCCATGCTCCGGCTTTAACTGAAGGTGGCTCTGGCATGATCCATTGTACTAAATAAAGTGCGAAATCCTACTTCCACATCTACATCTTGAGATCTTCTAATTCCATGTCCATTGTATCTAAAGAAAAATGACATTCCTTCATAACAATTGTTCATTTAATTAATGTATTAATCAGGTTATTTGTAATTATATTATAAAATGTTCAAATTAAATTATGCCTTCAGCAGATAATGAAAACGTATTTCTGTTATAATAACAAGAGAAAAACGCAATACATGTAATTAAAATTGTTAAACCTGTATTTTGATTTTCTCAATTGTTATTACTGAATAACATTCAATTTGTTTATTGGAGTAATCTATATTCATCTATTTCGACTTCAAAATGTCTGAATAGGTTATGTATTCATAAATACACAATTATTAACATTTTGTAAGCAAATTTTTAGGGATATATTATTTACATTCTTCTTTTATTCACGAAATAATCCTAATAAATGTAACCCTTGTGACATTACTATACATAAGTTCGCATAATAGGGCAGTCTGTGATATTTTACTAGATTGGCTTTAAAGGTATGAACTTCTCGCTCATGGAACAGAATCAAGGCAACGTTATTTATCGCGATGTTGTGCTTGGTAACTATCACGGCCATCGATTTTGTGGCTTTTCTCTGTCTCTGCAAGCAATGTGAGCAGGAGTTTCGCACCGACCACGACCGCTGCCTTGTCTTTCACACCGTCAGTCGATACGGTAGCCTATGACCTCAATACTTGACAACGTCAGAGAACAAGTTGGCCAGGTCCAATTTCAGAATCATCACTGTACGCATACTATTAATTGCATGTAAGAACACATTACATCGGTGAGCTACTAACTACGTTTAGTACACCGATAATGCTAATATTGAAGGCTTAACATCTGTAATTAGATATCTATGAGTATAATTAACCAAATGCGAAAATCTAGCACCAATGAAAGTTTTTGGGCAACTTTCATATACGTGTATGAGAGCTCAAGATATGAATGCTCTATAACTAAGGACCGTACTTTGTCCCACGAGGCTTCAAGATTAAGTATTACTGGAGTTTTTAACTGCACGACGCATGTGCATCGAGCAAGCGAAGTATTTGACTGACTGCTCACGCGACTGTTATTTCGTAAAGTGGGCAGAACAAAACGTACCACTTTAACAAATTCAATAATATTTACAATTTAAATTATTGCCACAATGTATACTAGCCTAGAATACGCTATTTTTACTTTTTAGGGCCTACACTATAATAAAGAATGTAGGCCTAAGATGATCGAACATTATTTACAATATTAAACTTATGTACGGTTTTGTGTATTATAATGCAGGGTATTTTATTTCTTAATACTATGGCCTACTTATTTTGTAAATTGTGTACGCCTATAATAGTATAAATAATGTTAGATCAATTTAAGTCTTCATTCTTTATGATAATGTACAGTAAATAGTAAAAATAGCGTATTTTAGTGTAGGCCCTATATAAGCTAGTGTAAAGGACTGTCAAACATTTACTACTTTCAGAAGCCGATTGTCAGAAAGATTGTTTTTCGTCTCTAGAATATGATCTTTCTTCAAATATTACTTTTGTAGAATATTTATTTTTAATATATCAATTTTATAAAAGTTGGAGATTTATTGAAGAGGTGGAAAAATTCAAATATCTTGGAGCAACAGTAACAAATATAAATTCAGGGGTTTGCCGGAAAAAGGGCGTATACGTCAATATGGTGAATTGAGATACATGCAATCTAAGATTTTAAAACGCACCTAAATAAAATGTTATACACGCACGCAGCCCTGTCCTGCAGGTATGTACAGTACAATCAAAACAAAATTTCGCTACTGTAATTATTCACTACATTTTAAACCGTTTTCCCGAAGAAGGGCGTATAGGTCTATCCGCCTTTCTTCCGGCAAAGCCCTCAATTACACTCGGGAGGAAATTAAACGCAGAATAAATATGGGAAATGCCTGTTATTATTCGGTTGAGAAGCTTTTATCATCTAGTCTGCTGTCAAAAAATCTGAAAGTTAGAATTTATAAAACAGTTCTATTGCCGGTTGTTCTGTATGGTTGTGAAACTTGGACTCTCATTTTGAGAGAGGAACAAAGATTAAGGGTGTTTGAGAATGAGATTCTTAGGAAAATACTTGGGGCTAAAAGGGATGAAGTTACAGGAGAATGGAGAAAGTTACATAACGCAGAACAACTGCACGCATTGTGTTCTTCACCTGACATAATTAGGAACATTAAATCCAGACGTTTGAAATGAGCTGGGCATGTAGCACGTATGAGCGAATCCAGAAATGCATATAGAGTGTTTGTTGGGAGGCCGGAGGGAAAAAGACCTATGTGGAGGTCGAGACGTAGATGGGAGTATAATATTAAAATGGATTTGAGAGAGGTGGGTTATGATGATAGAGACAATTAATCTTACACAGAATAGGGATCGATGCCGGGCTTATGTGAGAGCGGCAATGCACCTGCGGGTTCCTTAAGAGCCATTTATAAGTAATACATCAATTTTAATTCATCATATTGATCATTCCTTCGATCCAAATTGTCTTATTTAACATTAAATTGTAATTGTTTAACTCTTATAATTACATGTTACCAACACATCTACATTTTGCTCTTATTATTTTTATTATTATTATTATTATTATTATTATTATTATTATTATTATTAGTCCATTGTTTTCTGTATTAATATCATTTATATTTCCTGTGTATTTTTATATTGGTTCAGTGGAAGAGAAGCATCAATCTTCATCGTTAGCATGCATTTTCTTCAGTCTTCGAGGTCTAGTTTTGAATCATGAATAGAGCGTCAATTGCATCACAAACAAGATGAACATGTTCCCTTATAGTACCTGTGCCAAGCGCTAAACATGATGTCTCGCCAATATAGTCTACGAACAGCTAGCTTATCTCCGTACGCACTGGGACAGAATACAGTCCCTATTTATAACAATAAAATGATTCCTAAACACTACCTCGACCTTGACGCTATCCACAAGGTCTATCGAGGTCTTTCGTAAAATGTGCTGAATGTCGAAGGATGTAGTGTAACGTTTCGGTTGAAAATTACCCTTAGCTCATATCAAGAAGATACAATTAGATAAAATCCGTCATATTGCCTGAGATCTGAGAAAAATTCCCAATGTTCCGATTAATTGGTGAGTTTATTTACAGTCTTCTTAAATTAAGACACTTTCTACATTTTTCCTCACTTCGAACCACACACGCCTCCATTAGCTCTCATGGAGCTATAGGGAAACAACTTAGAAAACTCCGTTGGTCTGTGCATGCGTCAATCTTAAAGAATGACACAATATACTATTCACCTCCTCCTTCCTAATTGTCAGCCAATAGTAGCGCGTACTGACAGCAGTGATGCGTCAGATGACTTGTCAATCTGTAGCGACAATGGTTCAGATTAATGGAGGGAAAACTCCGACACTGCCTCCAGCACAGTGGTAAGGTTTAGTAACCTCCTACATAGGAGTTTTGCCAGTTGTTAACCTATAATAGTCTCATTTCAATATTATTCCACCAACTTCATAGTTACGGTACCTTGAAGGATTTAGCAGATTTGACCAAAATTTAGTGATTATTTACGAAAAACAGGTACTCCCAAATACGAGATGAATATGCCGAGATTAGCTTGGATAAGAATAACCTCTTGATCTTTACAGTAAATAAATCGTTAAATAAAATAATACATACCAGTACCCAGTTTCCTTCCGCCGTCTCTTTGTCTCTCTTCGGAGCAAACGCGAGCACACACCTGCAAATAAAAACACAGTCAGACCATGGCAAAAAAAGTCACAATTTCTATTATGGAAGAGCGATAATGTCTCCTACTGACAGTGCAATAGATTAATTTGTTTAATGTTTCAGTCATTTATGGAATCTTTTCTAATTAAAAATTAATGTAATTAAATGTAAACCGTGGAGGTACCATGATATATAACTCAGCAAATTTTAACAGCTTATTCTTTGGATATAGTAAAACAAAAAATTATGTTACTATATTAGTCCCAAATGAATACTTTTTCTCAGAAAAAAATAATCTTCCCTTAGGCCTACATGTTAACACTGTTTTACTCGATAAGTACTATCCGTACGATTCAGATTTTTATTCTTATCATTTACAACTAGATTCATTACTTTTTGCAGACAATTTAGCTCTAGTGGTATCCTCAGAAGATTAATTACAACGTTCAATTTTTAATTTTAACAAAATTGATATGAAAATCAATAAAGAAAAAAGCTAAAATTATGGTCTTTTGCGGAAAATACCCTGTGCCTAACAAAATATGTTTAGATTAAAAAATATTAGAAAGAGTAAATTATTTTACATATCTCGGATACACATTATCTTTTTTCGATGAAGTAGACATTTCACAGAAAATTTCTAAATAAATACACCAAAACAATAGGAATAATTAACAACATTATGAAACCTTCCCTTGTAGAAAGGCATACTAGAATTCGCCTATACAATACCTTGACGAGACCTGTACTTTGTTACGGTAGTGAGGCATGGACATTGAGGAAGAAAGACGAAAGCAGGATAACGGCTAATGAAATGAAATTTATGAGATATACAGCGGGATATACGAAATGGGATCACAAATGCAATGAAGATGTAATGGAAGAATTGCAACTAATTTTTTTTTGGTAGGTTGTTTTACGACGCTTTATCAACATCTTTGGTTATTTAGCGTCTGAATGAGATGAAGGTGATAATGCCGGTGAAATGAGTCTGGGGTCCAGCACCGAAAATTACCCAGCATTTGCTCATATTGGGTTGAGGGAAAACCCCGGAAAAAACCTCAACCAGGTAACTTGCCCCGACCGGGAATCGAACCCGGGCCACCTGGTTTCGCGGCCAGACGCGCTGACCGTTACTCCACAGGTGTGGACTGCAACTAATTAATGACGTGAAACATTATCGGAATAACTGGATAAATCATCTCCATCGCATGCGTAGAGATAGAATCCCAAAGTCATGCTCCACTATCGTCCAAATGGGAAGAGATCTCTCGGTCGTCCAAAGAAGTTTTGGATTGAAAATTCAACCGTGAGATCTTAACAGGCCATATGGCCTAATACTTGAAGGAACGCAGAAGAAGAAGATTCTTATCATTAAAGAAACTGAAAAGAAATTATTTATTCCTTTGCAATTTTTCAATAAAATGAATGATTTTATTGCCAATTAAATAACAAGATTAACATGTATCGTTATTTCCTGCCATAAAGAAGTTTTATTAATCCTGCTGCAATGACTAAAGGACGGAATGCTGCTATTCAGACCTGAGTTCATGGGTGTATTCGTAGGTAAGCCGGCGATGCACTGTTGCCAAACTACGTAGGGGCTATTCCATCTCAAATCGACCGAAATATAGAGAAAATTGACCTTGCAATTTTTAAATACAATGAAACTTTTACTGTCCGTAGACAACTATGTTACAATGCTTTGTGCAAAGTTTGAGTCATCAGAACTTCATAGTGTTTAAATTTAAAATATTTTAATTTATCGTATTTTCATAAAATTAGCAACTTTAAACTGTTGTGGCTCCGAAACCCTTTCACCTAATGATCAAAACCATGGTTTATTTTGATGATGAAACGTTAAAGTTTATATTGACATGCAAACAGTTTTTCTTACTTTTTATGGAAATGGAGAAATTTAGATTTTTCTCAATTAAGACACCTTTGCCCACGAAAAAATATTTTAAAAATATATGGTTAGATTCCGCATTGAAAGTACAAATAAACGCGTATTTTTTACTGGTGCAACGTTAATAAGATAATATTGAAAAATCAAATAAAGAAAATAAATAGTACGCGCGTGAGCTAACCAGCTGACTGTGAGGCGGTAGCTAGCCTAGGCAAGCAAGGCCAGGAGACATAAACACGTGATGTTTCGTTTAGTAACTCACAGCTGTGCTAGCTTTATCACAGGTTTTCATAAACACAGGAGTAAAATGACGCCCAATGCTCGCTTATCTTCATTTCTCGGCCAGTGTGTGCTGTGTTGCTCCTTTCAAGTCTAGGCGTGTGAAAATAATTTATTTAATACCCCCGAAACTTACTGCCGTGACACTAAGCAAATAATGCCGAATCCCTCTTAATAATGCAAGGTTTTTTCTCAATATTTTTTTACATTTTTACAAATAAGCAAAAAACCTAAAAGTAAGTAAAATCAGATTATCTGTCTCTCTGTATACAATAAAAATAAGGATTACTTCTTATCATAACCTGCCAAAGTCAGCTTCAAAATGAGATCTCGTTCAATGTTCTGCAGTAAATGGTTCCAGAGTTCTGAGCGCTGAAAGAGGCTTGTTTTTCTAAAATACGCTAAATTTGTCGCTCAACAACACGAAAACCGTTTGACTTTCGATAGTATATTTTTGCAAATGCACTCCCCTCAGCACCTTCTATAAATAGGGAAAAAATTAGAGTATAAAAAAATGCGAGGTTTTTTTACTGATTGATTTCATATGGAATAGCCCGTAGGTTTTCAGTATGATTTTCTAATTAACCTTGCACTTAATTACAAAACGCATCATAATAATTTTTTAAAAATGTATTTTAATGTATTCTATTGCCTTCTTCAATCTCCATAGTTATATAACTTCCGGTCTGTATTTATTACTAAATATTCCAGGCCTGTAACTCTTACGTTTTCTTCGTTGTTGCTGTACATGAATGGCTTTATTTACTACAAGATGTTCCAGGTCTGTAACAACCCCGTTTTCTTCGTTGTGACTGTACATGAATGACTTTATTTACTACTATACGTTCGAGATCTGTAACTATTTATTACAAGGTGCTCGAGATCTCTAACAGTCCCGTTTTCTTCGTTGTGACTGTACATGAATGACTTTATTTACTACTATACGTTAGAGATCTGTAACTATTTAGTACAAGGTGCTCGAGATCTCTAACAGTCCCGTTTTCTTCGTTGTGACTGTACATGAATGGCTTTATTTACTACTATACGTTTGAGGTCTGTAACTATTTATTACAAGGTGCTCGAGATCTCTAACAGTCCCGTTTTCTTCGTTGTGACTGTACATGAATGACTTTATTTACTACTATACGTTAGAGATCTGTAACTATTTAGTACAAGGTGCTCGAGATCTCTAACAGTCCCGTTTTCTTCGTTGTGACTGTACATGAATGGCTTTATTTACTACTATACGTTCGAGATCTGTAACTATGTATTACAAGATGCTCGAGATATCTAACAGTCCCGTTTTCTTCGTTGTGACTGTACATGAATGGCTTTATTTACTACTATACGTTCGAGATCTGTAACTATTTATTACAAGATGCTCGAGATCTCTAACAGTCCCGTTTTCTTCGTTGTGACTGTACATGAATGACTTTATTTACTACTATACGTTCCAGATCTGTAACTATTTATTACAAGATGCTCGAGATCTCTAACAGTCCCGTTTTCTTCGTTGTGACTGTAAATAATGGCTTTATTTACTACTATACGTTCGAGATCTGTAACTATTTATTACAAGATGCTCGAGATCTCTAACAGTCCCGTTTCCTTCGTTGTGACTGTACATGAATGACTTTATTTACTACTATACGTTCGAGATCTGTAACTGTGTATTACAAGGTGCTCGAGATCTCTAACAGTCCCGTTTCCTTCGTTGTGACTGTACATGAATGGCTTTATTTACTACTATACGTTCGAGATCTGTAACTATGTATTACAAGATGCTCGAGATCTCTAACAGTCCCGTTTTCTTCGTTGTGACTGTACATGAATGGCTTTATTTACTACTATACGTTCGAGATCTATAACTATTTATTACAAGATGCTCGAGATCTCTAACAGTCCCGTTTTCTTCGTTGTGACTGTACATGAATGGCTTTATTTACTACTATACGTTCCAGATCTGTAACTATTTATTACAAGATGCTCGAGATCTCTAACAGTCCCGTTTTCTTCGTTGTGACTGTAAATAATGGCTTTATTTACTACTATACGTTCGAGATCTGTAACTATTTATTACAAGATGCTCGAGATCTCTAACAGTCCCGTTTTCTTCGTTGTGACTGTACATGAATGGCTTTATTTACTACTATACGTTCCAGATCTGTAACTATTTATTACAAGATGCTCGAGATCTCTAACAGTCCCGTTTTCTTCGTTGTGACTGTAAATAATGGCTTTATTTACTACTATACGTTCGAGATCTGTAACTATTTATTACAAGATGCTCGAGATCTCTAACAGTCCCGTTTCCTTCGTTGTGACTGTACATGAATGGCTTTATTTACTACTATACGTTCGAGATCTGTAACTATGTATTACAAGATGCTCGAGATCTCTAACAGTCCCGTTTTCTTCGTTGTGACTGTACATGAATGGCTTTATTTACTACTATACGTTCGAGATCTGTAACTGTTACAAGATGCTCGAGATCTCTAACAGTCCCGTTTTCTTCGTTGTGACTGTACATGAATGGCTTTATTTACTACTATACGTTCGAGATCTGTAACTATTTATTACAAGATGCTCGAGATCTCTAACAGTCCCGTTTTCTTCGTTGTGACTGTACATGAATGGCTTTATTTACTGCTATACGTTCGAGATCTGTAACTATTTATTACAAGATGCTCGAGATCTCTAACAGTCCCGTTTCCTTCGTTGTGACTGTACATGAATGACTTTATTTACTACTATACGTTCGAGATCTGTAACTGTGTATTACAAGGTGCTCGAGATCTCTAACAGTCCCGTTTCCTTCGTTGTGACTGTACATGAATGGCTTTATTTACTACTATACGTTCGAGATCTGTAACTATGTATTACAAGATGCTCGAGATCTCTAACAGTCCCGTTTTCTTCGTTGTGACTGTACATGAATGGCTTTATTTACTACTATACGTTCGAGATCTGTAACTATTTATTACAAGATGCTCGAGATCTCTAACAGTCCCGTTTTCTTCGTTGTGACTGTACATGAATGGCTTTATTTACTACTATACGTTCCAGATCTGTAACTATTTATTACAAGATGCTCGAGATCTCTAACAGTCCCGTTTTCTTCGTTGTGACTGTAAATAATGGCTTTATTTACTACTATACGTTCGAGATCTGTAACTATTTATTACAAGATGCTCGAGATCTCTAACAGTCCCGTTTTCTTCGTTGTGACTGTACATGAATGGCTTTATTTACTACTATACGTTCGAGATCTGTAACTATTTATTACAAGATGCTCGAGATCTCTAACAGTCCCGTTTTCTTCGTTGTGACTGTAAATAATGGCTTTATTTACTACTATACGTTCGAGATCTGTAACTATTTATTACAAGATGCTCGAGATCTCTAACAGTCCCGTTTTCTTCGTTGTGACTGTACATGAATGGCTTTATTTACTACTATACGTTCGAGATCTGTAACTATGTATTACAAGATGCTCGAGATCTCTAACAGTCCCGTTTTCTTCGTTGTGACTGTACATGAATGGCTTTATTTACTACTATACGTTCGAGATCTGTAACTGTTACAAGATGCTCGAGATCTCTAACAGTCCCGTTTTCTTCGTTGTGACTGTACATGAATGGCTTTATTTACTACTATACGTTCGAGATCTGTAACTATTTATTACAAGATGCTCGAGATCTCTAACAGTCCCGTTTTCTTCGTTGTGACTGTACATGAATGGCTTTATTTACTACTATACGTTCGAGATCTGTAACTATTTATTACAAGATGCTCGAGATCTCTAACAGTCCCGTTTCCTTCGTTGTGACTGTACATGAATGACTTTATTTACTACTATACGTTCGAGATCTGTAACTGTGTATTACAAGGTGCTCGAGATCTCTAACAGTCCCGTTTCCTTCGTTGTGACTGTACATGAATGGCTTTATTTACTACTATACGTTCGAGATCTGTAACTATTTATTACAAGGTGCTCGAGATCTCTAACAGTCCCGTTTTCTTCGTTGTGGCTGTACATGAATGGCTTTATTTACCACTATACGTTAGAGATCTGTAACTATTTAGTACAAGGTGCTCGAGATCTCTAACAGTCCCGTTTTCTTCGTTGTGACTGTACATGAATGGCTTTATTTTTTTTCCTTCAGGAGAGTTCAGCATTTTTTCGTCTCTCCTTCAATAACACTGACTTTGTGGTTTATAATACACGAAAGCGGATTTCGAAACCTGACACGTCAATGCACGGCAACTTTATTTTTTGTTTCTTTCCACACAGTACATGTAAAGACTGTAAGAAGATATATGCATCAATACGAACCACCACAACTTCACATCTTTTAAGTTCTCTCCGAAACACTGGAGTTTTGACATTCTGTAATTCATGTATATTAAGCGCGACCGTAGGGTGTTACAGCTGACAATAAGGATGTCAGCAACTTTCTTTAGAAATAGAGTGGATTCTACACTCGTCTTGGAAATGCAAAGCCTTGGAAATCTGATTCAAACTTTGTATAATACATTATGTTACAGCGAAGGTATTGGAAGTTACTGTGCCACTGGAAGAATACCAATAGGAACTAGATCTTAGGCAAGATATTGTAATGCAATATTCAAACTTCTAGAATGAACGCTTAAAGTTTAAACATGCGAGTCGTGTATTTCTCAACAAGATTTGCGTAGCCTATTTCTGAGACAATGTCTATGCTGAATGTAACATGCCGCAGGTTGAGGAAGGTTTGTGTAGCCTATCGAGTTACATTATATTACGTTCCTAATATTGCAGTGCTAGTTGCTGCTGTTTTCAGGTAAAGGGACTATCAGAAGCAAACCTTTTGGGAATATACAGGGTGATTATGGAGCTTATTTCCGAAGACATTCTGAGCACAAAATGTCATATAATCATTTGTCCTAATCTCAATATTTTCAGAGCCACACTAATTTTAAGTTATTTGTAAAGTAATAATAATAATAATAATAATAATAATAATAATAATAATAATAATAATAATAGTAATACTAATAATAATAATAATAATTTATTTGTTTATACTGGCAGAGTTAAGGACATACGACCTTCTCTTACACTCTACCAGGTCACAAAGTACACAAACAGTGAAAATTTAACAAAAAATTGAAGAAGAGAATACTAGCATGTTGCACAATAATACTTACTTGCTTACTTACAAATGGCTTTTAAGGAACCCGAAGGTTCATTGCCGCCTTCACATAAGCCCGCCATTGGTCCCTATCCTGTGCAAGATTAATCCAGTCTCTATCATCATATCCCACCTCCCTCAAATCCATTTTTATATTATCCTCCCATCTACGTCTCGGCATCCCCAAAGGTCTTTTTCCCTCCGGTCTCCCAACTAACAATCTATATGCATTTCTGGATTCGCCCATACGTGCTACATGCCCTGCTCATCTCAAACGTCTGGATTTAATGTTCCTACTGTAATGATGTCAGGTGAAGAATACAATGCATGCAGTTCTGCGTTGTGTAACTTCATCCCTCTTAGCCCCAAATATTTTCCTAAGAACATTATTCTCAATTACACAATAATAATAATAATAATAATAATAATAATAATAATAATAATAATAGCATAACAAAATCGACACTAAACAACAAGAAAATAATACCATATTAAAAAAGGAAGAAAGTAAAATACATTGGGATATAGTAAAAGCAACTCATTTAGTACAGATAGTTAATATGGAAAACGTAAGGAAGAATATAACAAAATTGAATGCAATAAAATAATAATAAAAAGAAAAGAAATACAAAAATTAAATAAAATCCATAATAAAAAGGGTATGATAATAAATTGATCTGGTGATCAAGAGAACAAAAAAGGGGAATGGAAAGAAAATAAATAATATATATTTTTACAAAACTATCGCAGAGAAAAGGGTTTATAATTGAAAGGAATTTGAATGGAAAAAGTGCAATTTTAGTTTATTTTTGAAACTAGGCAATGTCCGACAGTCTCTGACATGTTGTGGTAGAGAGTTCCACAGATGAGCTGCAGAGACGGTGAAAGATGAAGAGTAGAAGGATGTTCTGTGTTTAGGAACGGAGAGTGTGATATGGTGTTGTGAGCGAGTATCTATTTCGTGATATGAGGACAAATGTTGTAAATGAGATGCTAAGTAGCTAAAGTACCATTATTCTTGAGTTTTAAGGATAAAAAATATTACAGATAAAGAATGAACTATTCAGGAGTATCATTTCTTTAATTAACTAGTATTCTGAAGCTAAAAATGTGTTGTGAATTCCATAGTTGCTTCGTACAGATTTTTTTTTCATCTTTTAACTACAAAATTACATTTTATTAAGCATTTATCACAAGAATTGTTACAAATCATACCCCTCTTATAAATTCTTCAAGACTGTACATTAGGATGCATAATTAAACTGTAAAGAATCAAGTTCTTAAAGTTGTATGGGATGCAATAGAGAATCTCACTTATTCTGTTACCTTTCGTAATGAAGTAATGACGAAACTATGACGTAGTTGTACTGTTATACATGACGTATGTAGTGATTATTGGTAAGAATTTTACACACGACTTATAAACTAGCTATGCATTGTGTAAGTACAGGACAGTTAAACATCTGTATAAGAGTTTTTAATAGTAAGACCGTGTGACAATGCTTCCAGTTAAAAACAACTACTTTATTTTTATCAAGTTCATATAGGCCCTACATGTAATAATAATAATAATAATAATAATAATAATAATAATAATAATAATAATAATAATAATAATAATAATAATAATGGCTTTATTTAACCTGGCAGAGTTAAGGCCGGAAGGCCTTCTCTTACACTCAACCAGGATTAAAACTTGCTTACATAGTTGAACATAAAACTGGATCGGAATTAAGTAATTACATACTGATACAATTTAGGTACATAATGAGATCAAAAGAGGTAGTTACATAAAAATTTACCTCATAAACTGAAATGAACATAGTGGAATACATATTAATGTTGTTAGAATCAAATACGAATGACATAAAAACAGAAGCCGATAATTCAATAAAAAAAATGTACACAGTAAAAATAAAAATAAACACATTAGTATACATATTAGTATCAGATTACAATTAAGTAGGATTTGCATAATTAAACTAGAAACCGACAATTGAATAAAATGTACACAAAAATAGATTAATAATAAAAAAACAACACAGTGGGATACATACTGGAGTTAAGTGATAAATAAACACGATTTACATGATTACACAATAAAAATAAGAAACAAAAAAAAAATAAAATAAATAAAAATAAATACAGTGGAACACATTCCATTAAATATTTGCAACGCGTTAGGTCTGGCAACTCATCATAAGATATTTTTCTAATTTACATTTAAAGGAAATTAAAGTTCGGCAGCCCTTGACTTCAGACGGCAGAGAATTCCAGTGACGAGAAGTAGCAACAGTGAAAGATGAAGAATAAAGAGATTATGTGTGGAGTGGTATTTCTAGCGTGTTATCATATTCAGCGTATTCCGAATCTCACCGGTCCGGTGGCATCAATGACATCACGTTGCAACGAAAATAAGGAACAAAACTGCTGGAAGGATCGATGCTGTCATGGCGACTGTGTAAGTGGTTATCTGTGTTACGCTAGCAAAATTTTGCGAAATTTCCGTACTGCCATCTCGTTCAAAGAAAAGAGATTATAAACAACTTATTTCTTGAACCGGTAGTAATAACTGGTCCGTTGACATGTTCGCTCATAAGCCATTAACATATTGTTTTTACGTTGTGCTCATTACAAACAATACAGCAGAACTAAAGCAGAACACACCACCATGACACAACAGTGCACGATGTCATTCGTCTGCTAATTCCCGCCCTATACAAGCACCAATCAGATTCACTGATGGCGGCTGATGGAGACTGCCACCACCTCTGCAAGTTGATGGCACCGGTGCGACACCGGTGGAGCATCAATGACGTCATCGGTGGAATTCGGAACACCGTGATGCCATCGGATTGCTCACCGGTGAGATTCGGAATACGCTCATTGTGACCGCGTATTTAAGTTATGATATTAAGAAAGACTGTGAAATCGGACAAGGGAATGTAATAGTACTGTATATACTTTCCACGTATGTACTTTATATAAAATCGTTTTCGCGATGTTGTCAGTTCGTCAAAGAAGCGCTGTCTGTGTTGGAGAGGGTCTATGTACACAGGTTGCTGGTGGCGTTATACGAACTTATTTGGCGAGAGTGTAGTAGACTAATAGGGTGAAAGCCATTACAAAGATAGCCCGGTCGTTTATGTCACGCAGTTGTCTGTTTTATTGTTCGTGGTAACCTAATAGAAATATAACTGAGGCAGATGGCTCGCCGAAGCGGGGAAATTTATAGCCATGTCACTCATGTTCGTATTTCCGGCGTTCGATTACGATCGCGAGTATGACACGAGGTAGTTCACCCCCGCCTGCTGGAGCCCAGAAGCTTAAAAGCCGAGTTGGGGGCTGCAGTTGATCCAGTCACTATTTTCTTTTCGTTCGTCCTAATGGAACTGGCTGCTGGAAGCTTTCAGCGGAACAATCGACTATCTCACAAATGCGGCCTTAATATCCGGTTGTATACGTAGTTGAACTCGCCATATGTCAGTAATTTGAATCATTTGAATACACAGATATTTAAATGCAGTCATACTATGAAATTAACACATTGGCAACAGAAGGCGAAATAGGATACGCTTATTTTCCAGAAACATTTAAAGGTAACTAGTGGCTTGTGCAGTAAATCCTGCAAATAAAAATTTTTCAGATTTATTTTCAATTAAAAATACTAGAAATTTTGAAAATTTGCTTCCATAATAATAAACATATTCCTTCTGAACTTAGTTTTTTATTTGCTTGTGCTGCAAACTAAGTTCATTAGAAGTTCAAATAAAAGTTTTTCATATTTGTTTTCAGTGAAGAATACTAGATATTTTGAAAATTATTTGCTTCCATAATAGCGAAACATATTCCCTTCGAATGATTTTTATGTCAAATTCTTTCTCTTAAACCTATCCATCTTCAGTTCTCGAGTTTCAAAGCGAAAACGCAAATAAAAATGTCAGGAAGATCACTGAGTTTTTCATGTTGGAGTAAAGCAGTGACCTTCTCCATTCTCCTGTAACTTCATCACTCTTAGCCCCATATATTTTCCTAAGAATCTAATTCTCAAATACCCTTAATCTCTGTTCCTCTCTCAAAGTGAGAATCCAAGTTTCACAACCATGCAGAACAACCGGTAATATAACTGTTTTATAAATTGTAACTCTCAGATTTTTTGACAGCAGACTAGATGACAAAAGCTTCTCAACCGAATAATAACAGGCATTTCCCATATTTATTCTGCGTTTAATTTCCTTCCGAGAGTCATTTATATTTGTTACTGTTGCTCCAAGATATTTGAATTTTTCCACTTCTTCGAAGGATAAATCTCCAATTTTTATGTTTCCATTTCGTACAATATTCTGGTCACGAGACATAACCATATACTTTGTCTTTTCGGGATTTACTTCCAAACCTATTGCTTTACTTGCTTCAAGTAAAATTTCCGTGTTTTCCCTAATTGTTTGTAGATTTTCTCTTAACATATTTACGTCATCCTCATACACGCATTGTATTCTTCACCTGACATAATTAGGAACATCAAATCCATACGTTTGAGATGGGCAGGGCATGTAGCACGTATGGGCGAATTCAGAAATGCATATAGAGTGTTAGTTTGGAGACCGGAGGAAAAAAAAAAAAAACCTTTGGGGAGGTCGAGACGTAGATTGGAGGATAATATTAAAATGGATTTGAAGGAAGTGGGATATGGTGATAGAGATTGGATTAATCTTGCACAGGATAGGGACCAATGGCGGGCTTATGTGAGGGCGGCAATAAACCTGCGGGTTCCTTAAAAGCCATTTGTAAGTAAGTAAGTAAAGCAGTAGTATTTAAGATCATTGCGGATTGTAGGTAGGTGTTAAGAAAATGTCAGGTTTGCCATGGTTTCCAACAATAGACATAGCATCTTGGTATAGCTGCTGCATGTTTCGTGAACTACCTTGAAATGTAGGGGGTAGAATCATTTTATCCTGCTAAGAGATGTTGCTGAAGTGATCGGGAGACTACAAAATTTTGTAGGCTTCTTATTTTGGTCTTTCCTTAGGAATTAGGAACACCACCTCTATCCACCTGCTACTTTAAAGGCACTGAATTACTAGTTTACCTTCTCCTCTTACCCCGCAAGAATCATACTCCCCTCGCATGGATCATCTCGTGAAATTTGGACAGTAGCTAGTCGGCGATGTATGCAATGGAGGGGGACAGGAACTGGCCACCCTACCCACTCTCTATCATCATATCCCACCTCCCTCAAATCCATTTTAATATTATCCTCCCATCTACGTCTCGGCCTCCCCAAAGGTCTTTTTCTCTCCGGCTTCTCAAACTAACACTCTATATTCATTTATGGATTCGCCCATACGTGCTACATGCCCTGCCCATCTCAAACATCTGGATTTAATGTTCGTAATTATGTCAGGCGAAGAATACCATGCGTGCAGTTCTGCGTTGTGTAACTTTATCTCTTGTAATTTCATCCCTCTTAGCCCCAAATATTTTCCTAAGAGCCTTATTCTCAAACACCATTAATCTCTGTTCTTCTCTCAAAGTGAGAGTAATATAATTGTTTTATAAATTCTAACTTTAAGATTTTTTGACAGCAGACTAGGTGACAAAAGCTTCTCTTTTTGACAGCAGACTAGGTGACAAAAGCTTCTCAACCGAATAATAACAGGCAGTTCGCATATTTAGTCTGCGTTTAATTTCCTCCCGAGTGTCATTTATATTTTGTTACTGTTGCTACAAGATATTTGAATTTTTCCACCTTTTCGAAGGATAAATCTCAAATTTTTATGTTCCCATTTCTTACAATATTCTGGTCACGAGACATAATCATATACTTCGTCTTTTCGGGATTTACTTCCAAACCTATCGCTTTACTTGCTTCAAGTAAAATTTCCGTGTTTTCCCTAACCGATTGTGGATTTTCTCCTAACATATTCACGTCATCCGCATAGACGAGAAGCTGATGTAACCCGTTCAATTTCAAAACCCTCTCTGTTATCCTGAACTTTCCTAATGGCATTTTCTAGAGCGAAGTTAAAAAGTAAAGGTGATAATGAATCTCCTTGCTTTCCCCGTTGCACATTAGAAAAAAAGGACAAGTAGTTGCCCTCTTATAGTTTGGGATGAGTAGGACGCAGAGAATCCATTTAAGAGAACATGGACATTAATTAGCAACGAATAAATGACAAAGGTGTGACCACTCACATCTGCAAGGATTAGGCCTACTTGGTTTCTTTGGGAAGTAAATATGAAACACGCAAAGCGTTCTGAAAATAGGAGCTTGTGACATAAACTCTGCTTTTATCGTCACCTTTGTTTCTTCCGTGCCGTAACTTTAGAGTTGCATGGCGTCAAGAAGGCAAGACTAGTGGGCCCCTGGGCACTCATGATAAGAGCTTCAATGTATTGCACAGAGAGCACTTTTATTGTGATTCTCTACTTTCTCTGCTGTTCTCTTTTGAATTCACTACATTTCATACGACAGCTTTAAGAACACATAATACGGAAAATTTATTTTTGACGTGAATGCGTCTGTCTGGAAGTTACAATGTAGATTTCTGTGTAAAGCTGGGATATCGTGAAAGTTAAGGGAACCAGGTACTGATTATGGGTAAAAAATCCGATTTTATTATTTTGTGTTTAAAAGAAGTACAAAACTTGCTCTTTAAAACAATATTGTGGGAGGTATTTCTGCAGATAAGCCCTTTAAATAGCCTCTTTAAATTTGGCGGTGCATGTAATTCATACATCCTTCTTTTTTTAAATGCAGTTTTCCGTAAGTTGACATTTTTCATACTTACTGTAAGTGCATTTTTCTCTGAATTTACTCAATCAATTTACATGGCATTTTTACAGTGTTTTCTGCAGCCTGTGTTGTACATAGTAGACCTAGGGGTTTAAAAATATCACGCACATAACACGAGAAAAAAAAATTATACACTGAGAAAATTAAAAAAAAAATGTTAAACAAAGTTCAATATTTTTTTTCTGTTTTACTAGGGGTGAAATATTTAACTAAATTTTGCTTTAGAATTTACAATATACATTGCTAGATAACTTAAAAAAATGCAAAGTATATGAGTGAAGACTGTAGCAAGTAATGTGCACCTGAAGAAAGAGGTACACTTATCAAAGTGGGAAAACAGGTTATTAGTTAGGGCCTTTCTTTTGCACTTGGATACGAAACTAATTAGATGTCTTTTATACCACTTAATTCAGAATGACTGATTGTATAAGCATAGAAATTTTTATTCCAGTCTGAGCACTAAAAGCCTAGAAATATTGAACTAAACTTTTATACTGAAAATTTTTAATCGCACAGGCATCGCTATCCAGTCCCCTTAAGGGGTTTTTTAAGTGTAAATAACTCGGCAACGATATAAGCTAGTAAAGTGAAACTTATAGTATGTAAAATGTACAGAGAATAAAGAGAATTAGACCCAGTTATATACAAGTCACTAACTGTAGGTTATTTCTAACTGAATACAAGTAAATAACTCGATATTAGTTTCTGTATAAAATTAACTTCACTTGGGGAGCTACGATAGGTAGCAAAATCCGGTTGCGAATGCCAGCTATAACGGCTGGGAGGATCACCGTGCTAACCACACGATACCACCATTCTGGTTGGATGATCGTCCACCTCTGCTTCGTCATGTGGGCGTGAGGCCAGCAGCCGGCTGGTCGGTCTAGGCCCTCCACGGGCTGTAGTGCCACGGATTATTATTATTATTATTATTATTATTATTATTATTATTATTATTATAAAATTAACTTAAGAACATGTAAACTAGGTTTAGTACTAATTGATATTTGCAGTAAAATATGTGGCAACAACGCGAACCATGAATAAAATTCGTGTGTAAAGTCTGTTGGTTTTCAACTGTTTCGGCAATGATAGAGAAAACATAATCATCTCTGCCTCCTTTAATATGCACATCAATACGGATAATACATTGGATTCAGATATTCAGAGCATGTTTTTTTATAGTTGTAACTGAGAACATAACCTTTGTTCACGTTCTTCCACTACACATTTTTGGTAACCGAATTCTGATTTTAAATTGTTTGTCATCGAGTTCAATGAATTGATTTCTTAGCTCGTGAAAATGAAGGAACATGGTAAAATTAAATATCGTCATCATCAGTAGATGAGATATCAGAATAATCATAAATCTTGAAATAAATGTATGAATTTGTAATTTAACTTAACCTAGAAGAATATTAAAAGTGTAGGTGAGAGTTGGGTAGTATCGGAAAACGGGTAATATCAGACAGTGCGTTTCTTTCACCAGATGGTAGTACCTGAATGGCATGATTACGTTTCTCTATGCGACATCACAGAAACTTAACCATGTCATTCAGGTACTATCATCTGGTGGTAGATGAAAGAAACTCACTGTCCGATACTACCCAACTCTACCCTATATAATATAATTTCACTACAATCAGAACTTAGAAATTAAAAAATTCTGTCCAAATAAAATAAAAATAAACTTCACTCACCAATTTACTTACAAGGAGAATATTTTCTTTTCTCCTTTTTATGAAATATTTTCAATAAATTTCAGTTATTATAATTAACTTGAGCAGATTCGTGAGTTATATTATATATTGAGCTTAAGTTCTGATACAGTTTTGTGGAATAAACCCTGAGCACGAGTATGTACTCTTCTGGGGGTGCTACAGTGAATTTTATATAAAAAATGCAATATGTATCTTTGTTCTATCAATAAATTATTATTATTATTATTATTATTATTATTATTATTATTATTCGGGTTACATCAGCATCTTGTCCATGCGGATGACGTCAATATGTTAGGAGAAAATCCACAAACGATTAGGGAAAACGCGGAAATTCTACTTGAAGCAAGTAAAGAGATAGGGTTGGATGTAAATCCCCAAAAAAACTAAGTATATGATTATGTCTCGTGACCAGAATATTATACAAAATGGAAACATAAAAATAGGAGATTTATCCTTCGAAGAGGTGGAAAAATTCAAATATCTTGGAGCAATAGTAACAAAATATATATATATATATATATATATATATATATATATATATATATATATATATATATATATGACACTCGGGAGGAAATTAAACGCAGAATAAATATAGGAAATGCCTGTTATTATTCGATTGAGAAGCTTTTGTCATCTAGTCTGCTGTCAAAAAATCTGAAAGTTAGAATTTATAAAATAGTTATCACCGGTTGTTCTGTATGGCTGTGAAACTTGGGCTCTCACTTTGAGAGAGGAACAGAGATTAAGGGTGTTTGAGAATAAGGTTCTTAGAAAATATTTGGAGCTAAGAGGGATGAAGTTACATGAGAATGGAGAAAGGTACACAACTCAGAGCTGCATGCATTGTATTCTTCACCTGACATAATTAGGAACATTAAATCCAGACGTTTGAGATGGGCAGGGCATGCAGCACTTATGGGAGAATCCGGAAATGCTTATAGAGTGTTAGTTGGGAGGCTGGAGGGAGAAAGACCTTTGGGGAGGCCGAGACGTAGAAATGTTATGTTTTTTATTTAACGACGCTCGGAACTGCAGAGGTTATATCAGCGTCGCCGGATGTGCCGGAATTTTGTCCCGTAGGAGTTCTTTTACATGCCAGTAAATCTACTGACATGAGCCTATCGCATTTAAGCACACTTAAATGCCATCGACCTGGCCCTGGATCGAACCCGCAACCTTGGGCATAGAAGGCCAGCGCTATACCTACTCGCCAACCAGGTCGATCCGAGACGTAGATGGGAAGATAATATTAAAATGGATTTGAGGGAGGTGGGATATGATGATAGAGACTGGATTAATCTTGCTCAGGATAGGGACCATTGGCGGGCTTATTTGAGAGCGGCAAGGAACCTCCGGGTTGCTTAAAAGCCAGTAAGTATTATTATTATTATTATTATTATTATTATTATTATTATTATTATTATTATTATTATTATTATTATTATTATTATTGTTGTCTTATATAGACCTAAGAGACATGGACATCGTTTTGCACAATTTAATAATATATGATACGACTGATATATTAATAAAATTAGATTGAAGTCCTCTTATCGTGTCCAAATTATTGTGTACATAAACACTAACATTCAGATTCATGCAGGCTGTTTTCAGTTCTTTACCTTCGGAAAAATAGTAGCTTACACTAAATATTAAGCTGTTGCCAAAATAATTAGAATGCCGTTAAACATTGCATGACAACTCCAAAACATGCGACAAACAAGAGTGTGGGGTCTCGTGTAGGACAGCTTAGAAGGGTTAACAACACCTCTTAACAGAAGCCATATAAAAGTGAGAACTGTTTTTTTTTTCGCGGAAGGGGTGATCAGCATTTCAAATTATACTGAAGGAGTGCATAAGCAGCTGATACACGTTTGTTGTTCGCATTTATTTTTACAAGCCATTGTCTGGTATGCACATATGATTCCTCAAGCTAAGAAATAAAATAATTACCATCATTTTCGAAATGTACATAGATGTAATAGAATTCTCAGTAGCCATAGAATTTAATTTATAGTCTCTCTAAGAAAATGACAAACGCGTGCTTCGCTATTAGCCCTCACTGAACAACAAATTTTTAATTTTTGTTTTGCTCCGAAATAAAAATAGATGAATATTACTAATATGTGTGCCCTAAATCTGAATTTAAAATCCAAATTGCCCCAACAAAAACCATTTTCCGGGGAAAATGAATTTAATATTTTATGACAAAACTTATTTGTTTTTAATTTTTCACTGCTACTGATAAATTTACAACACACTAGGGATTCAAAATGCCTCATAATGCTTGAAAAATGTGTACTGGACACAAAAATGATGTTACATAATTCGAAACACCACAACAATAAAAATATTGCATGCGTATAATGAGAAAAATCTCGGAATTTGAACTTACATTTAAAATAATTTTCTGGATGACTTCTGTTTATAACTAGACCCGGGACTGTCTTTTACAAGGAACCAACAATATTCTGCAAGCATGGTGGTTGATGATCTTCCTTTATATCGCCTTTTCATTTCAGATATTTTTGGTGAAATTTTTCCCATGCTCGTCGCTTACGCTCCAAAGTTAGGAGGAAAGAAATCCAAACGAGATTGTAAAAAGTGTATTTTGAGAGACATATTACACTCCATTTTGTCATATGAACTTAACATGGTTTCCACAACAAGTACTATTTAGTTCTCTGCCCTAGAATTTCCAAGTAAATTTGAGCAAACGTTTTGAAAGCGCGCCATGCCATTCTTTCTGTAACGGAAAGTTTTTCCTCAAACAAAGGGTAGGCCATAACTTTGTGAATTTGTGGACCGGTGAAAATGCCTTCTTTTAATTTTCCTTCACTCAAACTGGTAAACTTTTCTTTTAAATACTGAAAACCACACCCTTGTTTGTTCATTGCATAGACCTCACTTTGAACTGCTATGAAATTTACTTAATAGAAGGGACCAATATCTGTTTATTTATTAGAAATAGAAAAGAACATGCCAACAACCATAAGAAACCGGAAAGTCATAAACTCATAAAATGGATTATATTTTGTTTTGGTTTATATCCCAGCCCGCTCCAGATGTTTCCTGGGAGAGCGCTTATCGAAAAGTGAAATCATAGTATAGGCTATCTTAAAAATCTTACGTGATACGAAGAAAAGAGATGCATTTTCGGATTCAGCGCACATCAAATTATAAGGGACACATTGTTTTAAGTAGAAGCTTTTCTTGTTGCTCAGTAATTGGAAATGACCCCTCTATTCGTTACTACCATATCTAAATAAATAACATAATAATAATAATTCTGAACGCGATAGCCCATACAAGATCAAGACCTACCAACCGTCTGCTGGCCTCACGTCCATATGCTTTAGTGAAGATGAACGATTATCCAACCAATAAGGGATTAAATCGTGTGATTAGGACGATAATCCCTCTAGACGTTGTAGGTGGTTCCCGGAATCGGATATCGTCACCTATCGTAGCTCCCCAAATTCATCATGTGCTGTACGGGTATCAGTTTCATACAATGGCCGAAATTTCATCAGAAAATGTCTTATCACATGAAGACCCAAATTGTACGAGTACTTTTACTTTAAGGATGGGAGTTTTTACTTTTCCGTCCCCGTATGGAAAACTTCTCAATTGTGAGTTTTGTTTCCAAAATCAAGATTTTTTCGAAAACATGAAACTTTATTATCGTAATTTTTGTAAAAAAAAACTATTTTGCAATAGAAGTCATTTATTATTTCGTTAGAAACAAATGAATACGTGGCCGTAGCTTAGAGTAAGAACATTATAATGGAGGTAAGTGAGCTAGCTGCAAGTGGAAGAATAGCGGAGGGAAATGCATCAGTTCACATTCTTCTTCCTCTTATGCGCGAATAATAATAATAATAATAATAATAATAATAATAATAATAATAATAATAATAATAATAATAATAATAATAATAATAATAATAAATTGATTCACGCCACCAGAATATGTAGGCCTATACATACAGCGAAAAAACAAATTAATAACGTTAATTCAAACAAAACAAGAACGTTTACAATTGCAGTAACACAAAACAAAGAAGATAATAAAAAACAATAAACATTTTAAGTTGATATACTATTAAACAAAGCTTAAGATCTATGTTAAAACAGAGTGTCCCAAATTGATGTATACACTCTTTGAAATATTGTTTCACAGCAAAGAAATTAGATATAAATACTATTTTTGCGGTTTGTGATTCAGAAAACAATGAAATGCATGGAAACATGTTCATCTGTTTATTAACAAAAATGGCGGTGCAATTATCGTTCGATGAACGTAAGTGGATACTGAAATGTTATTGGAAAGTGGAGAATGTTGTTGAGATTCAACGACGTTGGAGGGTTGAATTTGGAACACAACAACCAACAAGGTTAACTATCACAAGAATCCGAGACAAGTTTGAATTCGACGGAACGGTGCAAGATGTGTTGAAAGGGCGGTGCGGAAGAAAGAGAAGTTCCACCGATAGCGAGAATGTTGATGCAGTCATACAGGCTTTTGCACAATCCCCAGAGAAGTCAATGAGACAATGTTCTCGTGAGATTGGTATCAGCAAATCCAGTGTTCATCGAATTTTGCGAGCTCAAAAATGAAAGCCTTACATTCCGAGACTTGTCCACGCACTAAATGAGGACGACCCAGAGATGGATAGGACGAAGAGGAAGTGCTGCGGAGTTCCCGCCTCGATCTCCGGATTTAACCCCTCCAGACTTCTACATATGGGGAGCTTTAGAGCTCTCAATGTATACGCCACAAAACCACAAACACTGGAGGAACTGAGAGTTCAGATTGAACATGTCTGTAATTATATTCCATTAGCAACAATCCAGTTGGTATGTCGCTCTGTTGTACGTCGTTGTTGGGAGTGTACTGTGGCGGAAGGGGGCCATTTTGAACATATGCGGGCTTAAGGGTATGTGTACGTGAACGACCACAAATATTATCATAAAATGCAGGCTCTAAATTTCTAAAATTTTATAAGAAAATGAACTCACAATTGGACAAAAATTACAACGCACCACAACAAGAATTATTAGGACTTAAATATCTGATAAAAGTATAAAAAAAAGTTACTAATAATATTTTTTAGAATTCACTTTTTACTTTAAGTTAAATTTTCCAAAATTTGAAAATTTTCACACATATTATTTCATAACTCCACAACCATTAGACATAGAATTATGAAACGTTGTACACTGATTTAACATGCATTTATGCAAAAGGCAGACTAAAATAATGCCCATTTCTTTGAAAATAAGAAAATTAGGTCACAAAACATTATGTAAATTTTAATATATTTTATATAGGACAAATAAAAAATTAATTGTATTAAAATAAGCAACTCTACATGTCTGAGAGTAGTCTACTTTTCAGAAATAAGTGTTTATTGCATGCAGGAAAAATATTAAAGATGTCAGAGAGACCATAACAATGCCATGGTTACCAAATGATGTAACTGCAGAATTTTTTTTTTTTTTTTCATACTTTGATAAAACTGGTTTGAAAAATATTATTATTAACCTTTTTCTTACTTTTATCAGATATTTAAGTTCTAATAAGTCTTGTTCTGGTATCTTGTAATTTTTGTCGAATTGTGAGTTCCTTTTTCTTATAAAATTTTAGAAATTTATAGCCTATATTTTATAATAATATTTGTGATAATTCACGTACATATACCCTTAAGAAATACAAAACCGCAAAAATCGTATTTCTGTCTCATCACGTTACTGAGAAATAGTGTTTCAAAATGTGTATACATCAATTTGGGACACTCTATATCAGTAGTGTCAGAGTTGTAAGCTCCAATACCGGTTGTGGAGCTAGATCGGAGCTTGAACTTGCTTATGTCTGTGGAAACACCGGAGCATGCAACCAGTTTAGTCCCTGTCTGACATCGCTGCTCTATATAAATAATCTAAATAACTAAACGAGAAAGGGCAATTAATAATGTAAATAAAAAATAAAATAATAAGTGATTAGACACATCTAGGTTTCACGAAATGACGAATACCCTATATTTATAATTAATAATTATTTAAATCTCTACGAGAAATTTTATAGCCGTCCTTTACTTTTAATAACTAATCTCAACTCTTTTTTCAATATCATGTAATTTTTAGAAATGGTCAGTTTCGGAAAAGAAGCTCTCAATTACAATCTTTGATCATTTTATATGGTCAATATGGCACAAGATTATCTCGCATAATTATTCTGATTACTTTGATAACGTGCATTAAGACCTTATTACTGTTAAGGTACGCAGAGCTTTGATGTTGGACGAAATCCACTGTCTTGAGTTGCACCGACATTGATGTTTGTTCGTTGTAAATGCGATATTCCGTATTGCCTCAGATGGAAACTCGTCGTCATATTGACCCTACGCTACAAGAGCTCTACCGTATGTTCATCTAGTTTCTAGTGTTTAGGTAGAGGAGAAACCAAACATGGACTTGCGCTAACTTGTACACCAAAAATAAAAATGAAAACTTGTGAAGAATAACTATAGAGGAATTGGTTAAAAGGGACAGTTAAAATTATTGCTGTAAGATTATTGATTTAACCGGAGAATTAGATGCCATTTCTAACGCATAAATACTCGTAATTGTGTTTTTATATAAATCCGTGTGGTTTTTCAACTTTCAGAAAGCAAAACACATTCAACCAAACCACAATACAGTAGAAAATGACAGCTCTCTATCGTAGAAAGGCCTGGCATTGCATATTCAGCATTGATTTCATTTCGCTCGCATTCCAACCTAAAACACAAACATCAATTTCTGCGCTGACAGATTTAATTTTCAAAACTCGTAGCCCAGGAGTACTCTAATTATTACAAACAAGAGAAATTTACATTCGAATGAAAATTTAAATAATGCGCGCTCTGTTCCTGCAACCAAGCGTTCATGATGTGCAGTATATAGGCCTGCTAATTGTATAGCTCACACCGTTATGAATATTCTTGCACAATTAACATTTCCAATATGCTGTTAACCGGTCTCATCATGAGAAAGTTCATTAATGGAAATATTCGAGGTATTGTTGTGTCTTATCAGTGAAATATTGCTTTACACAGAAGTACTTATTCCTTTCTCACTTAATTTGCATATAAACATAATTGTTGTTGCATTCCAGAGTCTATGATATACCTTCTTTGTTTTTTGCGGAGGAAAAAATGTAGGCCTAATAAAAAGAACATTGAAACTGTATGGTTCATCGCATCCGTTTCTACCATTGTCCTTTCTTTTGGCTTGATCAACATCATGATTATTATCAACGTTGTCATCGTCGCAACACTTCATTATCAACAACATTAATAAATCATTATAATCAATATACGAGTATCATTTTCCCTTTCTCTCACATTAATACGTAACATACTAAATATTGACAAATAGTAAGTGCTTGTTCGTAAATAGTACACCTCAAAGTCACCGCTTTAAATTACACACGCAAAAGAAAATTCACAGGACACCAATTTAGTCACTGTTAAAGACAGAACTAAAATTAACAAAGTTTCATATCAGACACTTTCACAGAAAATAGGCCTACTAAATAAATAAGTAAAACCTACGAGTACATACGTACATCCAAATATGATATGATATGATATGATATGATATGATATGATATGATATGATATGATATGATATGATATATGATATGATATGATATGATATGATATGATATGATATGATATGATATGATATGATATGATATGATATGATATGATATATTTTGTCACAGCACTTCTTTACATGTAATGGTGTACCTCACATTTCTCTGTATCCGATGCCACCATTAACATATTACAGTAACACAATTATTTGCAGTACACGTCTACACAAATACTCCAAAATACCCTATGTACCTTTTTTTTATTACTTGTTCAATCTTCAGTATGGCTACTACATTTATTTGCTATTCTCTATTTGTTCATTAATCTTAATATATCTAATATTATATACGTCTTTCAAACCCCCTTTTTCCTATAACTACTATTCACTAAAATCTCAATTTCACTTTTTCTCTATAAATTATCATATTGAATTATTTCTCCTAATTCTTCTTTGATCTTTTCTCCTATCTTTCTCTTACATTCATTTACTGTTCCAACGTTCAAATGTTAATACTAATATTATGCTGTCACTTGTTCACTTCTCTTAACCCCTTTTCACTATTTTCACTCATTCCTATTTGCGCTTACTTTCACTTTCTCACTCTTCCACTTACACCTAATCCATTCTCACTATTCTCACTTCCTATAAATACTTATATTCATCTCTACACATCAGCTGATACACTTTCTCTCTCTCTCTCTCTCTCTCTCTCTCTCTCCTATACTTCTCGATCATTTACAATTTCACTTTACTTGCACTTTTTTGACCACATCCCCACATTTTTTAAACATCTCAAATATCTCTGCTATATCCTCAGCTGACATCCAAGTACAGGCAACTTCAGTTATGCAGCTCGACGGCGCTATCTGATATCCAAACACAATTTAAATAAATAAATAAATAAATATACACATATGCACACAAGTATATATGTAAGTTTAAAATAATTGTATAAGAGTTGTTTGAAAAATTTCAAGGGAAAAATTGTTTCGGGGCCGGGTATCGAACCCAAGACCTTGAACTGACCGCGTCAACGCTTTACCGACTGAGCTACCCAGGAACTATCCCAGACTCCGGCTCAATTATTCGGTAATTTCATAGAAGACGGGCACTTTGTTGAATGTAGTATTACCAACTTTTTTATTTCAGAGTTAAATGTTAGTGATTTAGGTTTTTTATACTAGGTGTCGCCGTGATTTCTTTTAATTTGATTGGTTATAGTCGTCATTTGTTCTAGAATGTTCATTAATTTTGAATGGATAATGATGTCAGTTGTTCTTGGTTGTTTGACGTGAGAGGTGTTATGTTGTGTCTGATGGCTAAAGCTGTTGAAAGTTTGTCATTTTATTATTTTTGTGATTTTCTTTCGATTTGATTAGTTATAGTTGTCATTTATTCTAGAATTTTCGTTAATTTTGAATGGATAATGACGTTGTCAGTTGTTCTTGGTTGTTTGACGTGAGTGGTGTTACATTGTAGATTTGTCTGCATTTGTCGAATGCGCATCATCATGCTTACGAAAAGGCACTTTTCAGTGCCAATAATTTATTTTGTGTGCACAAGGTTGGAATTTTGAAGTAAGAGAGAAAGGAAGGAATTTGTGTTCTGAAATTTATCTATTAAATTTTGTGTCGATTTTGGTTTAATTCTTTCGCTGGTGAATAGGGATTGTGTTGAATGTTGAGGAGAAAACAGTTTTTCTGTGGTTTAAAGGAATTATTTACTGAAATTTCTGTAGAAGTTAAGGTGTAATAAGTGTTTGAAGAGAATTTAATTTAGTGTAAACACATGGTTTATTTATGCAAAGTTACTTGTACGACAAAGTGTTGGTTTAGTTCTTTGTTGCCTGCATGGTTTAAGTTTAGATTACCTTAAAGCCTGTGTCATTTATACTGGAATGCTTTACCTGCAGACTTACTAAAAGCTTTACCAATAATAAAAACAATTATTTAAAAATAGGGCTAAGGACTTTGATAATAGACGGTAGTATACCCATATTATGCACACTATTATAGGGTGTATCAGTGAAAAAGTGTGTTGTGTCAGTGAAGTGTGTTGAGTAAGTGAAGTATGTTTGTGTCAGTGAAGTTTTATAATATATAGTGGCAGTGCAAAGTATTTGAACAATTAAATGTTTCTGAAGTGATAGTGAAATCAGGATAGTAACAGTGAAATGTGTCGTAGTTCCAGTGCAGTGAGTGAGTTGACAGCGAAATGAGTGTATTGCTGAAAGGTACTTGTGCAGGTATGAACATGTATGATACTCGTGGGTTTTATTTCGAACTTAGGGTTAAGATACAAATTAGATTTACTTTAAATGTTGCTTTAACTATTCGTGCTTCATTTAATTTAGGATGTGCATTATTATTATTATTATTATTATTATTATTATTATTATTATTATTATTATTATTATTAATTTATTATTACTTGTATTTTTTGTTATTTGTATTTATTATTAATGTCATTATTGAGTGTAATTAGCTACCACTGCCATCGGCTATTTACCCATTTGCATTGTGAATAAATACGTACATATCGTGTCACACTGACCAGTCCTCCAGAGGGAAAATTTAATTTCGAATTCGGGGAAGAGAAAATTATAAAAAATTCTTTCACTTTTATGCATGTAGTCTTTTTTTTATTTTAGCAAACAACTACCAACTAATAGCATATACTCTATTATAGCAACTGCTAGAACGTATTTCGAACTTAGGGTTAAGATACAAATTAGATTTACTTTAAACGTTATTTTAAGTGATCGTGCTTCATTTAATTTAGTATGCTCATTATTATTATTATTATTATTATTATTATTATTATTATTATTATTATTATTATTATTATTATTATTATTATCATCGGTATTGGTATTATTAATTTATTATTATTTGTATTTTTTATTAATTGTGTTTATTATTCATTGTCATTATTGAGTGTAATTAGCTACCACAGCCACCGGCTATTTACCCATTTGCAGTGTGAATAAATACGTACATATCGTGTCACATCGACCAGTCCTCCAGAGGGAAAATTTAATTTCGAAATCGGGAAAGAGAAAATTATAAAAAATCCTTTCACTTTTATGCATGTAGTCTTTTTTTTATTTTAGCAAACAACTACCAACTAATATCATATACCCTATTATAGCAACTGCTAGCACATTATGATAAAAGGGACTGGATCTTCAAATGCTGTTTCATTTTCCATTGGAAATAGTTAACCACTATTTAAATCGAAGAGCGCTCGATCTAACAAAACCCTGGCGATTCCCTTGCACTTCATCCTATAGCGATGTGTACTGAACTGGTTTACAAATGCTTTATTTTCCAAGCGAACTTCTGCACATGCTTGTTTTCTGTCTTTCGTCATTCATTATTATTCGGGTTTTTCGTGTACACGATTTGAAGCATAAACCGCGTTTTTGTACTACAGAAACGAGTGCATTAAATTTTGAATCCTGTGAAGTAATTATGATCGACTCTTCATTACCCGATGCTATAATCACTGCGTGTGATGCATAACTTGAAACTGTAGGCCTATATTTGATCAATACGATTACAAGCAACACTCATTTGTTTCTCTTTAATCATATTGTGTTGGATGTTCCAAACAATAATATTCCACATGCAGCGACTTTTTGACATGATGAATCCATTATATAATTGACCTACTCCATGTTGAAAGGTTATAGCACTCAGATTCTTGTTTACGTTGTTCTACAATTCGAATCTCAGCGCAACAAGGACGTAAATCTTTTTTAGGGTTGAGAAATCCGAATCTGAGATCTCTCTGAATTGTTCACGTTTTTCTCTCCGAATTCAACAACAGATATAAAGAACATAGAAATATCTCCCATGAAATTTCTTATTCTGCTTTCAGCAAACACATATACAATAATCAACATTATTTTACAGACATTAACTCCGATATGGAAATTTTACATATTAATAGGAAAGGTAAATTATTAAATATTCTGGTGTCTATCGAAATATACAAAGACAAATTCATAAATTCTCACAATTTGAATGAAAAAGCAATTTACGAAAAAAAAAAAAACATTCTCTTTGACCTTTCTGTTACTTCCGATTTCAATAGAATGGGCCGTATTCATAGATATTCTTAGCGCGGGCTTCCGGTGGATGATCAGCGAACTAACGTTTTTCGTATTCATAAACCAGTGTTAGCGATATGATATGATATAAATCCTGTACAAGTAACCAATCGATAGCCGGGGCTAATTTAGCACGCTCGTAGCGTGGGCTAGCGAAATGTCTATGAATAGCACCCTGAAAGACTAACGTAGTATTAGTCAGCTTAATTTCATCTCAGTTAGTCTCCTTTAAGCCAAGCAAGAACACGATTCGAACAACTGAACCATATCTGTGAGTCATTCATCTAAGTTGCAATTTTGTCCATTCTTCTTATATCTTTATTTAAATATGGTCTGTGTTACTTTTTATCAGAAAAATGTATATACATCATAAGATTTTAACTTTTCAATTTTTAAATTTTCATACTTTTATTCAATTTTATTATACATTATTACAATTTCTTATATCATTTTTCGTTATCACTTGCATATGCAGAAGATAGAACATATATTCCTTATTCAGAAATCATTTACATTTTATATTTTTAACTTTTCTAGTCAATGAAAGACGTTTACAAAGTATCATAAATTAAGATAATCTTACTAGTTTCCCATTTGTCATTTCTTAATTTTTGAAATATAACTAATCAAGTTATTAATTACGGTATAATTGTTTTCGTTTTGCAGTCGTTGTAATTAGTCACTGAAAATGGAGAAGCATCTCCGAAACACGTCTGACTAACATCTTCAATAATCTTATTGTACTTATTAGTGTTCATACAACTGTAACATATCACCTTTTAATATTTCAACAACAGAAGTTAGGCGAAATAGAGACAAACCATCATACATATCAAGCAGACTAATAATTCTACTGGAAGTGTTTACCAATTAACTCTTCCTGAAGAAGCAATAGTTAAAGTAAGGAAATTACTTTCTTATGAGCACCATAAAAAGTTTTTGTTATTTTTCTTGTTTCACCATGTTCATTTTCATCATTTCATCACAGTCATCATCATCGCAATATTCATTATAGTAATCATCAACACTATCTTCATAATCTTCGTCTATATACAAGATGATTCAAAAGGTTGCGCACAAACTTAGGAGCTTATGAATGAATGCTAGCCATGATGTCCCATGTTGGGCACAGGCCTCCCGTGATGGGGTTAGAACCCCCTCGATAGGGATGGCTCAAATGTACTCGCTTGGTGAGCCCATCCAGACGAGCTTATCGTGTATACTACTGTCGTGACATGGTTAATAATCCTGTTAAACTTTAATTAGTCTCTGCACTTTGTTCTTTGTTCATTTTGTGCACTGTTCACATAATACTAACACACTTTAACTGACACTTTCTCAACACTGACTTTACTATTTACAACATTTATCTCATACTTTCACTAATACTAACTTTACTATTTACAATATCTTAACACTGGTTACGTTATCTATTTACAATGACCTTCCCTAGTTCTTTCCACAAAACTCTGTTCTTTGCTGTCCTCGACCATTGTTTCCCCGCCTCTTTGGCAAATATGTCAGACCATCTGAGACGTGGTCTTCCCTGTCCTCTCTTTCCGACGTAGGGGTCCCACATCGTGACTGCATGGTCCATCTTGTCTGCTGTAGTCTCGCCACATGTCCCCCCCCCCCAGGTCCACTTCGTTGCCGTGGCTCGTTCTACTGCGTCAGTAGTGTTCGTCAGTCTTTGTAGTGTTTCGTTTGTCATTCTGTCTCGTAGCGTGGTGCCCAGTATTTTTATTTGCATCTTCCTCTGACATGTTTGTATACTTGAGCGTTGTCTCTCGGACAATGTCCAAGTTTGGCAGCCGTATAGCAAAACTGGGATTGTATTGGGTCGAAATGCAACAACTTTCGAATAGGAACTTATAGTTTAGGAAGCAATCCTCAGTACACGTTTGGGAATGTCAGGAACTACATTGCAGATGTAAGCTTACTTTGCGATGAGGCACTTGTTCGATACACTTTGAAATGATGAAGACGTTCCTCTGCCACCACGTTTGAATGGTGCGAGGTACAAGATCTTTATACGAGACATTCTTCCAGAACCATTTTTTTTTTAATATTAATATCATATTTTCACAAATTTAAGGTCATTTTATAGATCATTTTTCTGTGATTTTAGGTCATAAACTTCCGAGCCCTAGCCACGATTTAGTCTCATAGTCCACATGGTTCAAAGTTACCTCTAAAAAGAACACAAGAAAGAACATTCAATTCTTATGAAACCCAACTCAGGTTTGGTCCTTGATTGAATATTTTTTACTGTCTAAATGGCTTACATCCTCTTGAAATGAACTTAAATTTCCACATCCGGTCGGAACCACCCATGAAAACATTGGAATAGGCCTACTGCTCTGGACTTGAACTGAGCCCACTAGCTCGGCGCGTGCCAGGGTTCTTTCAACCGTTTCTCAAAAGAATCGAGTACATTCTGCCCCGCGGACTGTAGCCTTCAACTGTCACCGAAGTCTTCATCATCGTGATATCATCGTCTTCAGGATCTTGTCGAACTAAGAGGGAAGAAAAAAAGTAACAGATTGGTGGCATAAAGAGAGGCCATTGTATGACGCTGCACTGACTCTGCGGTTGGTGGCCCCTCTGGTGGGAATCGGAAAGCGCTCCTCCGGGAATATTGTACACACAGTAGTGACGACGTTACGCGAATCAATTAATAAGTGAGAAGGCCATTAGCGAAAGCAACTAAGTCCAAAAAAGAAAAAGATTTTGGTACTTCTGGATATCTTTGTCTCTTGGTTACGAATTGAACATTTTAGATATAAGAAACAATAGTTACTAACAATATAAAATAGTGGAAGAAATTAGCTCAAGTGCAAAAGAAGTTAAATTTCTACTGTGTCCAATTGCAATTGAAGTTATGTCCATCAGTCAGATTTACAATTGCAAAAACAGCTAAATCATTATGACAACATGATAACTTCAAACTTCTGGTTGTAATAGTAATATGCGTTACAAGAGCGGTATGTTGAAGTTTTTATGTTTGAGGAAAAGTTTGAAAAAGCGAAACGTAGTTGAGCTTTTTTAATTTCCGAGAATTGAAAGAAAACATACCGCTCGTGTATCGTGCACTATTTTGTGCGAAGATCGTTTATTACATACCTGAAAGAGGAATTTCTAATTAGTTGCAATGAAATCTCCATCTTGGTTTCTGTTCAATGACGGCAATTTTGGAAAACAAAAATATCTATCTTCAACACTGTTGCTTTAAAATGTTTTCTGTGTTTACTATACTCCAGCAGGCCGTGATATACGTCTGTCTTCCCCCCCCCCCCCAGTCTATAAATCTTGTTGATTTTTTCACGGCTTTCTTAATGTTACATGCATCACGAATGCAGTAACTTTAGTGGAGTTGTAGAGTTTACTTAATTTTTGCAAATATTTAAAAACAATAATTAACAGTACAATTTAGTTGAAATTGCAGTGGTAAGTTTCCAATTTATAATTATTACTATACTGAACGTCTCTAGAAGTAATATGTTAAAAGCCTAAAGCAGTAAAATCAATATGTCACTTAAGCGGTAAGAAGAGGGAAATTGTTATGTGTGTTAGGTTGGGAATACTGAATGTGGAATTTAAGACTTTCCGCGGATTGGTTTTGTGCGGAAACCAAGCAAATACGCACGATCTCGCACAAAAGTAGCTACATTCTTTTATCTATGACTGGTATCTAAACTGATCTTTATTTCATCGTCCTTAACAACCTAAACAATGGCTTTATTCACAGCACTGAATTAATAGTTATTTACGTTACAAGACGGTTATGTAGAACTTAACATGCGAACATGGGATTTAACTAAACGAGTGATAGCTATTGTTACATGTTAAATGAAACGGTTGTGTAGCCTGTTGAGTGTAAAATAAAGGCGCTAGCCCGTTAAGTCGTACTTTACATGTATATATGCACTTCTGTTAAACAATATTTACGATTCAAAATACCACTGCTGGGAATGAAAAACTTTTTCCATGACAATGAACACATTAGCAACCATAAAATCCATATATTCATTCATTTATAACTTCTTTACACACAACACATTACAAAGAAAAGGTGTGCAATTTAATACAAAATTTAGATACCGGTAATGGATAAAATATTGTAGGGTAAACATAGGTAATTTCGTGATAATTTCGTGAAAATTAATTTAAAATGCAAACCTATAAACATATCCTTATTCCGGGTTTTTCATCTAAAAGGCGATAATTTGCTGTACAAATCTGGAGACATAAAAGATTGAACTCGTTCTTGAACAAGTGCCTAAAACCACTTTTACAACTTAAGTTAAAAGGTTGGTTATTTCGTGATATTACATTGATAATTTCGTGAGAGGTAGAAGAATTGTGGAAAAATTCAATAAAGTCAAATGAAATTCTCATTTATTGTTACAAGACTTGAAACATAGTAATTCCGTCTAATATTCATAGCAAGATAACATAGAAATACATATCAACACATAATAAGAATGAAATCAAAGTAAAAATTGAAATTGAAAAGGGATCTTCCTTGCCCTGAAATGGTGAACACTTTTATTACGGACTTTACTATATATTACGAGGGTCACTACAAAAGTAATGCACAGCATTTATTCAAAAATTACATTATTGAGTCATTCCACGTCAAATCGCACAAAATTATACAAATTTTGACCTTCATATTTCTGATTGCGTTTATATTTTTTTACCAACTCTATGGGTCTAATAAACCAACAAGTGTATTTTTATTTCCTCCTAAGTCCACATGTTTTAAAAATATTACATGTTAAAATTCGTTAAAAATGTCGCACAATGCAACATTTAAAGCGTCATATTTCTGACGATATTGATGTTAAATTAAAAAAAAAATGCATTTAAAAGCTTAAAGTACTGTATTTTATTAAATGTTTACTAACTAATTTTAATATAATTATTACAAATATTTTTTTATAATTCAATTTTTAAAACATATATATATATATATATATATATATATCAATGTGAAATAGCCCTATTAAAAATCTAAAAAAAAAAATGCCTACTAGGTGCACTGAAGTATTCTTGATAATTCCAGAAAAAATCAGAATGGGATCTCCAGTAGTTTAATGGAAATTTAATTACTTATGACAGAATGTGTAGCGGTCGGCGCAGCAGCAGTGGACGGGAAGCGTTAAAGCGCGCTGGGAGGTTTATCGGCACTGGATGATTTACTGAACGTTGCAACATTACACCCAGTACGGATGTAATGTAATTACAAACATCCACAAAATTTGTACGCCTGAGAAGTCGACGCTAACTTGCTCTCTCCAAACATAAAAGCTCACTGAAGCAGCTACAATAGTCACACAAAGTGCAGCTGTATGTTTATGGAAACCGGACGACATACGCAATATCTTGGCGGAAATTTGAATCTCGTAACACCATTGGTTAGTTTACGAAAGAGCAAAGAAAAAGTACCACGAAATAACCACTGCCACGAAATTACCAATGTTTACCGTATAGCACACGAGGGTAAACAGATTTTTTGCGCTAGTGGAAATTATCACCCTCGGCTTCGCTTCGGGCGCTAAACTTTTTACTGGCGCATAAAATCCAATTTTACTCTCTTATACTATAACTATCATCTGATTGGAGTTCTGGCTGATATGTACATCTATTATCAGGCAGTACATCTCACGTAACGATATGTGTCAGAGGAAGAACAATTGCTTGTATGCATCTGAAGTCTGACTAGTGTAATATGTAACTAGTCGGCGATGTATGCAATGGAGGGGGAAAGGAACTGGCCACCCTACCCTGTTACCTCCTGGCCTAGTTGCTTCATAAGTGGTGCCTTCTTGGTACCACTTGTGAGGTTCAGACCTGTCTTCGGACAGTTGACCAAACAATATACTATAATTTACTATTATGTATAGTCATTAGTGAAATTTATTTTAATATAAATAAAATTACTGTATATTACTTTTATAAATACGTGAGTAGGAGAAAATACTATATCGACTACACTGGAAAACAGCTGTATATTATTGATATAGTAGTTTTGTATCAACATGTTCGAATTCATAAATTATTGTACTATACCTGCATTTTCGAAGACTAACTGTAATTCTCACTATTTTATTCTTCGCCAATATATCAGTTTTACTTTCAGAATATTGATGGATGAGGATATTAATGCGATGATAGATGATGAAAGTAATATAGTTGAGACTCTCCCTAACAAGGCTATTTGATTTTTTTTTTTCATTAAATTAGGAACACCTGACTAAAAAGAGAAAAAGACATGTTTATATTTTTCTATTAGTAACTGAAATTGGTCTTTTGTTATATACAATAGTATGAAATTTTGTGTATATTAATAAGGTACAAACTATAACATTATCGGAATATGTATGGTAAGACTTTCCTGTGTTAAATTTCAACGTACCTCGTTTACATGTTTCGACCTATTTATGGGTCATCTTCAGAACTGATCGTTGTTGGTCTTGGCGCCACTTGTTCTGTTTCCTGTGAGGGTGTGTTCCTGTGGTATAGTGTAGAGTCAAAGAGTATGTGTGTTTTGAAGTTGAGTTGTGTGTTGAGAATTTCGTTGGGGTGTATTTTTGTGTGTCTGTATATTTCATATTGTTCTAGTGTGTTTAGTTTTTGGTTGAATGTGTAGTATTTCCATGTCTGTGTTGATGTCTCTGTGGGTGTGGTTAGCATTTGTGATGTGTTCTGCATATATACCATACATATTCCGAAGTGATATAGTGTTAAAAGTTGTGTAATGAAGATGTATAACATTATGTTTTAATTCCACAGCCTAGATCCAAGACTTAGGCAAACTGTATTCGCATCTGTACAGTTAACTCCTTTGGCCAGCCGCAAAACCAGTCAAGTGCATTTTATTTCAATAAATGTAAATTGTATTAAATTTGTCATATCATATTATACAGGTTTTGTTAACTAAAAAATATTTTTGATGCTTTTTTAAACAACAGATCATTTTTTATAGTTTTAATGAGGAAAACGATACAAGTTTTTCGCTGTAGCCAAAAAAGAAATTAAGTGGATATAACGACTCTTGCCAAGGAGTTACTCAAGTGGTTTCGCTAGTGTGCGAAAATTAATTATATCATCATTAGACTATCTATCCGTAAGTACACACGAAACAATTCCAACTGGACAAATTTAAGAATATAGATGTTTATATCAGTGGCGTAACTTTTTATAACTAGCCTCCCTAGCAAAAATGAGAATGTGGGCCCCTTTCCCTATTGCCAATTTTATTTTTTACATCTAATTCCAATGAAGCAATTTAGCATAGCAAAATATTTCATTTTTTAACAAAATTAAGTAAACAGAACTGAAAAAAATTTAAATGATATAACTTTTATTTTACTAAGGCTCTAATTACACAATAATAAGCCTACCTAAGATAAATTTAATGTGAAGCTTAGTTCAACAAGCGCTTTTCCTTTCTGGCCTTTTGAGAAGGAAATGACTCAATCAAATCATGTAGATCAAGTCTTCGGGCCTTTTCACATTCAGTACTTAATACACTGAGAGCACTAAGTCCTTCTTGAGTCATGGTACTGAAATACTGGGATTCGTTCCACCACAGGTGGTTTGTGTATGACTGTTTGATCGAAGTACTGAGTCTATTTTAGTCAATTTCGAAACAGATTTTGCAAGTTCTCTTTTCCTTTTGCGTTTTTCTGCACCACTTAAATGTTCATAATTACTTTCAAAAGGTTTCTTTGTCACAGAACCCGAGTAAAATGATGAATTAAATCTAATAAAAAGTAGACGTGTTGCTATACAAACTTCTTTATTTCAATGTGCGTTTACTGTTTATCTGCTGCGACTATGACTGGCAACCTGATGACATGAAAATACACCACGAGAAACAATGTCTCCACTCATCTTTCTATTAACGAAAATAAAACCATAATTATTCCATTCTCATTATCTGAAAAATGTAACAAACCTCCTACATCTATATTAAGTATTAAATTACATAACTCTGATTGTTGTCTTATACAGTGTATATGTCCGATATTAAAGAGTCCTCTGAAGTTAAGTATTTAGGCATAATTTTCGATAATCATTTAAAATGGAACCAACACATTAATTACCTTTGTAATAAATTACGTAAAATAGTATATTATTTTGTTTCATTGAGGAATTACTTGTCAATAAGTTTATTACGTACAATATATTTAACTTTATTTCAATCGGTAATTATGTATGGAATTATAGGATGGGGTAGCTCATTTAAATCCAATTTTAATACACTTTATTTATTACAGAAGAAAATAATTAAAATATGTCTTCATAAACCTATTGATTTTCCATCTCAAAATTTGTTTCTAGACTTTAATGTACTTAACGTAAGACAAATTTATTATATTGTATAAATAAAATTCATACATAAAAATCGAAATAATTTTGAATTGTATTCTCATAGTTATGAAACAAAAGGTATGAATTCTTTAAGATTGTTTGAACCAAAATGCAACACTGTTACAGTATTTAATCATAGTAGTGATTTAGGCCCAAGAATATATAACAAATTTATACTTAAATATCCCAATCTTGTCAATTCTAATAGTTCTAGTATTAAATTAAAAAAATTATATATGAATTTTATAAAAATTGCAGAATTGTAAATTAAATTTATATACTATAATTGCACAGTAGACATAAGACAAATTGTATTGTATAATTATTAATTTCAATTCAGGAATCCGCCCCTGAGCACGAGTTCTACTCTTTCAGGGGCGAGCTAAAGTTTTTCTGTATATATTATATTTTATGTTACAATTATTAGCAAAATAATAAATGAAATAAAAAAATAAAAATCAAAAACACTCTCACATTTTTAACATTGGCGTCACTGAGGCAATCGACGAGGGTGTATGATGCGAAGTACTGCCGGTTGGATCATCGTATGCGCATCTTCGAGTCCAGTGATGGCGGTAATTATCACAGATTTCCATATGTCAGATAGTAAAAAATATGGAAAATACGTAATGTGGACCTTGAACTGTAATTTGCAATCATTTCCAAATATGCGTCAGTAATCACTGAACGTTTTCGGGACCCCCTGGTCTCGGACCCACCCCGGAACGCAGAGTTTTCGGGGGTGTAATTTACGTCACTGGTTTATATATTTGTTATTGTTTATGGATAAAGTACAAGTCAAATCATAATCGTTAAAATATGTTACGCATAATTCAAGTAAGTAAATCCCGAAAAGACAAAGTATATGATTATGTCTCGTGACGAGAATGTTGTACGAAATGGAAATATAAAAATTGGAAATTTATCTTTTGAAGAGATGGAGAAGTTCAAATATCTTGGAGCAACAATAACAAATATAAATGATACTCGGGAGGAAATTAAACACAGAATAAATAAGGGAAATGCGTGTTATTATTCGGTTGAGAAATTTTTATCATCCAGTCTACTGTCAAAAAATCTGAAAGTTAGAATTTATAAAACAGTTATATTACCGGTTGTGCTTTATGGTTGTGAGACTTGTGGCCGATTTTTCCAAGTATTGTTAGAAAATTTAACGAGTGTTAAACTCTAAACAGTTTGTTAATCAATAAAATTGTATGTTTTCAACACCAGTTTGGTTTAACAGATTGTTAACAGTTTGTTAATTTTAAATGTAGGATTTCGGGCAGTTAACTCGTTTAACAGTTAGTTAAATATGGCCGATGTCTCCACAGCTGTTCCAACAGAAGTTGCGAAATTAATATTTTGTGTCTCTCTGTAGGAAATGTTTAGCATATGACTGGTAATATAACATTTAAAAAATACTTTGGACTGTTTAAATACATCAGTGTTATTTTATTTCTTTCGTATTTCGTATCCATAATAGCAATGAGGAAATATAACCTTACTTTGTAATTATTATTCAGCACGTCACCTACAACTTTCATTTGTCAACTGTTTGTTTATGGAGCGTGGCCTACTATAACAAGATATGCAAGTTCATGACTCACTCTATAATATAATTTAAAGATTAATTTTAGCCAATCAAAAATTGTCTTACATGTGTAGAATCATTACCAACTGCTGTTGAGTAGTTAAAATAATGCTAACAGACGTTATAGATAAGTGTTGGTTATCTTAAACAAAATTATGTTGAACAAATGGAAAAGACATTAACAAAGCGTTAAAAATAAAGAGACTGTTAATTTAACATTCGTTAAGCAAAATTAAACATTACTTGGACAAACTGGCCATTGGACTCTCACTTTGAGAGAGGAACATAGGTTAAGAGTGTTTGAGAATAAGGTGCTTAGGAAAATATTTGGGGCTAAGAGGGATGAAGTTACAGGAGAATGGAGAAAGTTACAAAACACAGAACTGCAAGCATTGTATTCTTCACCTGACATAATTAGGAACATTAAATCCAGACGTTTGAGATGGGCAGGGCATGTAGCACGTATGGGCGAATCCAAAAATACATAGGTATAGACTGTTAGTTGGGAGGCCGGAGGGAAAAAGACCTTAAGGGAGGCCGAGACGTAGATGGGAAAATAATATTAAAATGGATTTGAGGGAGGGAGGTGGGATATGATGATAGAGAATGGATTAATCTTGCTCAGGATAGGGACCAATGGCGGGCTTATGTGAGGGCGGCAATGAACCTCCAGGTTCCTTGAAAGTCAGTAAGTTATTTATAATTCAAATCTACCAGCCACTCACTAAACATTTTTAACTCAACTTAAAAAAAATTGAGAGCACAAGGGTTCTGTTATAAGATTTTGCGCAATAGATACATACATGAGCGTATATTTCTGAATCTTTGAATATGTAAAATGTTTTCCTATTGAAATACGTATATATGTTCACTATTAAATATTCAAGTAAAACTCTCGTCAAAGTTTATAGTTCAAGAAATCATTTTTACACATGCTGCAGATCGTTACATGCACCACGCAAAATGCATGCTAATCCGGGCAACAGTAAAATTCCACGTATGATTTGAGGCTTTCTCGGCGTTGGTTCGCTAATATGTTTTCGCGGGATATCAGCCGAGTTAAGATTTTGGAATGCTCCAAGCTTTCGACTGCTATCTCTGCAGCCATCTTCAGGGAAGTGATGTCCGAACAGAAAGTCGAAAGGTTATATAGATGTGGCTGTCTCAGGTGAAACGGGA
Organism: Periplaneta americana; assembly: GCF_040183065.1. Lineage (NCBI taxonomy): Eukaryota > Metazoa > Arthropoda > Insecta > Blattodea > Blattidae > Periplaneta > Periplaneta americana. The sequence continues at coordinate 127,683,092 of NC_091130.1, read as the reverse complement.
TTGGTTGGCGGATCGGCCAATCCGGGGCCGGGAATTGTCATCGCTCGTAAGCTCCGCCCCTCCCGGGATTACTGCGTGAAGTTTGGCGGGCGGCGAGCCCTGTTCCGCCGGTTGGAATCGGTTGCCGTCCTCGGTCCGTGATCTTCATGACCTTGATTGTAAGAGGGCCTGAGTTGGTCTAAGGCCGGTGTCCATGCCTGACTGAGCTGTAGTCCACCGGCCTTGGACCAGCTTAGGCCCTCTTACAATCAAGGTCATGAAGATCACGGACCGAGGAAGGCAACCGATTCCAACCGGCGGAACAGGGCTCGCCGCCCGCCAAACTTCACGCAGTAATCCCGGGAGGGGCGGAGCTTACGAGCGATGACAATTCCCGGCCCCGGATTGGCCGATCCGCCAACCAATCCCGTTTCACCTGAGACAGCCACATCTATATAACCTTTCGACTTTCTGTTCGGACATCATGGGCCACGGACCTGCACTGATATCCCCATGAATCCCCCTAATTAACAATCACATCTCTCCCCCCTCTTCGCAATTGAGCCATCATATAGCCAAATGGCTGGTCTCGAAATTGAGACAAATCAACAAGGCTCATGACCTCCAACATAATAGCCAAATTGGCTAGTCTCTTATATGAGACAACTCATCCTGCCTAAGGTATTCCGTGGTTTTCCTCAGGCGTAAGACAAATGTCGGGATGAGTCCTATAAGAAATGGGCCACGGACCTATATGCCCTTCCCCATATATATTCCACCTTTCTTATAAATTATGTATGCCCTATTTCAGATAATATTAATAGTATATTAAACATACGAGGTCACTCAATAAGTCGCAAATTGAAAGGACAGGGACCTCTCAAATTGCAGTTTAGATTTCACGGCGCTTCTTCCGACGGCCTTCACCTGCTTTGTCATCGAACAACAGATGACGGCGTCTTGCCATCCTAACGGCACACACCAGCCAACTCCTCCTCGCCCCGTTCCGTGATCAATTGATCAGTCTCAGCCCCCCTCGCGTATGTGGTACCTAAGAGGTTACGTCCAATTTCGGCTTCCCCTTCAAAATTTTCTAGAGCTCCTTCAGGGGAGCAGCGTAACCCGGAGTGAGACTAGTGGCCAACAGGCTTGGAGCTCACATATTTAGTTTTGTACAGCCCCCAACCCCTTGCAAGGACGCGTTTTGCGTACCTTTTAAATTTTCCTCCCAAATCTCCTTCGATTTTTCGATTTTCGATTTTTCGTTCGGACATCACTTCCCTGAAGATGGCTGCAGAGATAGCAGTCGAAAGCTTGGAGCATTCCAAAATCTTAACTCGGCTGATATCCCGCGAAAACATATTAGCGAGTAAAATTCCACATTTATAAAGGCAAACAGTCTTGGTGTTTTCTGATCATTATGCACGAATTTCCAGACAAACTTGTCCTATTTCTGTTCGTATGGGTTAATAATTATAATATCACCGCTGTCTGCGTGCACAATTGAAGACCACGGTCTGCAGAATGCTGGCGTAATGTCACGTTTTGATCAGCGCACGGGCATTTTACTGTGCAAGTAGCGCCAGTAATCGTCGTTGACTGAACGAGTATAGGCTATAAAACTTTTATAACACAAGTCTAATAAAAGCCAGACAAACGACGGAACTTAACGCCCAAGTAAACTCCATTTAAGAAGCAGCACGCAGTGTTAAGTCCGAGCCAACTCGACGTCTAGCTTTGCAGTGCCGGGTAAATCAAGATTGTCTTCAGTTCTTTAACAGTAAGGTAGAATTCTTGGAGTTTATTATATTTGTATTATTTAAATAGTATTTCTCTTTGCAAGATATTCGGAAACGCAATAATGTACGAGGGGGATCCAGGAAATAACGACCGTTTTGTTGTAATAATTAAAAAATATATATTTATTTGAAAAAACAAAGTCTGTTACATAACTGAAGCTTCCTTTACTTCTCTACATAATCACCACCTACATTTAAACATTTGTCGTATCTGTTCACTAGCTTTAGAATTCCCGTGTTATACTCCTCTGCCGCCAGTTCATTAAACCACCTGTTCACTGTCTTCTTCAACTCTGCATCACTTCCAAAACGCGTACCACCCAGAAAGTCTTTCAGCTTAGTGAAAAGGTGAAAATCGCTAGGAGCCAAGGTCTGGACTATAGGGCGGGTGATCAAAGATTTCCCAACCGAATTGATCCAGCAATTCTCGAGTTGAAGCAGCAGTGTGCGGGCGGGCACAGATTTTGTGGTAGCCAAGATGTTGCGACACAATTTCACCAAGCAAAGAACGAGAAATGTCAGGAAAAGCAATATGCAATTCGTCGAGTGATGTGCGCCTGTCTTGCAAGATTCTGTCGTTCACTTTAGTCTTCAGGTCTTCTGTGATGAGTGATGGGCTTCCGGGTCGAGTTTCATCGTGGACATTTGTTCGCCCATTGTTGAACATTTCGCACCATTTTCTCACATTTCTTTCATTCATTACAGTATCACCATACACTTTTTTCAATTGCCGGTAAATTTCTGCAGGTTTCAAATGTCGGGCATTCAAAAATCGAATCACACTCCTCACCTCACAGTCGGCGGGATTATCAATCACGTCGTTCATTTTGAAGTAACACAAAATGCACAATGGCGACTTGTTGCAACCAGTACTTACAACATTATGAGAACACATGTTAAGGAAGCCAGTTGACCTTCAAACAAGGAAGGGGAGTCAGCTGCGCGGCGGGTATGCGCGAACGGTCGTTATTTCCTGGATCCCCCTCGTATGTATTTATTCACACACACAACCCAAGAACCAAAAACTCAACACACTAGAACAATACGAAATATACAAACACACCAAAACACACCCTGATCAAATCCTCAACACACAGATCAATTTCAGTACACACACACTATTCGACTCCACAATCCAACACATTCAAACAATAAAACACACCCTCCTAACAGGCAGAGAAGTTCGAAATGACGCCGCGATCTAGTAGGCTCTGATGATGGTGCGTGATGCACTGAAACAGCTGTAAGCCGGACGAATATTACATATTTAACACGAGTAAGTCCACTAGTTCATCAATTAATTATTTATTCACACTGCAATGGGTATATACCCGGTGGCAGTGGTAACTAATTACACTCAATAATGACAATAATAAACTTATTGATTAAAAATACAATTAATAATAATACTACTAATAATAATAATAACAACAACAACAGGGAATATACTAAATTAAATGAAACGATCACTTAAAATAACATTTGAAATATTCTAATTTGTATCTTAAAACTAAGATCGAACTAAAACCCACGAGTATATGTTCATATCTGCACAAGTACCTTTCAACATTACACTCATTTCGCTGTCAACTCACTCACTGCACTGGAACTACGACATATTTCACTGATTCTATCCTGATTTCACTAACACTTCAGAAACATTCCACTGTTCAAATTCTTTGCACTGCCACTATAAACTATAAAGCTTCACTGACAGGAACACGTTTCACTTACACAGCACACTTCACTGACACGACATACTTCTTCACTGATACAACACACTTCACTGACACAACATAATTCTTCACTGATACAACACTTCAATAACAACATATAATTTACACCCCTTAACTACTGTGTATAATTACCGTCTATTAGTAAGGTCCTTAAGCCTATTTTTAAATGCATTTTTGGTTGTTGGTAAAGCCTTTAGTAAGTCTGCAGGTAAAGCATTCCAGTCCCTGATAGTACGATTGAGAAAAGAAAACTTTCCAGTGTCCGTCCTCTGCCTTCTTTCCCTCAATTTATATGAGTGGTCGTTCCTTGAAGAGTAATTTGGCGACTGCAACCTATTTTTTATTTCTCTCCAGGCAGGCTTACCTCTGTATGTTTTGAACAGTGCGCATAATCGAATTCGCGTTCTCCTGTCCGTGAGTGTGTCACATTTTAATGGTGAATTTTTCCGACAACACTTAAGAGCCCGTTTTTGAATCTTTTCCAGTGTCTTAATATGTTCTAATCTGTAAGGATCCCAACATTTAGCACCATATTCCATTACTGGACGTATTAGTGATTTATATGCAATCTCTTTGGATTTGTCAGAACCTTTTCTTAGTACCCTTAGTAACCTTAAAGAGACACAGAACATCGAAGACGAACGTTACTTCGTTCACATGTTGCAGTTTCATAAATGCGAAAACACGATACTTTCACGTATCTACACGTGATGAACAAAAATAATGACGTAAAAAAATTAAATTCTTCACCTGACATAATTAGGAGCATTAAATCCAGACGTTTGAGATGAGCAGGGCATGTGGTACGTATGTGTGAATCCAGAAATGAATATAGAGAGATAGTTGGGAGACCTGAGATATAAAGCCCTTTGGGGAGGCCGAGACGTAGATGGGATGATAATATTAAAATGGATTTGAGGGGAGGTGGGTTGTGATGGTAAGGACCGGATTAATCTTGCTTAGGATAGGGACCAATGGCGGGCTTATGTGAGGGCGGCAATAAACATCCGGGTTTTCTTAAGCCTTGGTTTTTCTGAACCAACGCATGCGACGTGCGAAGTGCGAGGTCCGCCTCGCATAAATCCAGACTACATGGGAGATAGTGAGTGGTTTCTATGGCTACGAAGTGCGCAGACCTCGCATCTCGCAGTTATAGAAACCACTCACTATCTCTCGTGTAGTCCGGATTTGTGCGAGGCGGACCTCGCAACTCGCACGTCACATGCGTCGGTTCAAAAAAACCAAGGATTTAAAGTCATTTGTAAGTAAGAACTGTTTACGATGGATGATATGGCACCGAGAATTAGTTTTAAGAAAGAAAATTAACAATCGCGTATAGTCAGAAGTTGAGGTTATGTCCGAAGAAAATTAATACGACTCAATCTAAGACTATATTTTATTTTAAATAAGAGATTACAGAAATATACTAACAATTTATTAATAAATCAATTATAAAAATCTTGCCACAAAGCTTCTTGAACGCAATATGTTATTCTGAAATATTATAGCAGTGTAATGTGGTGGTTCATTACACAAGTACCTACATATTTTATTAACGTGTTATTATCGAAACAAAATACCCTAACAATCCAGTGATTAGAAGTAATATTATAGATCTAACCGTACATTCTGAGAGATTACAAGAAATACTGGAAAATGAATTCGTCTAATTTTTACTGAACATATACCCTACGTGCCCTGTCTCGTTTAACTTGGATAATATTATTGGAAACTTGTTATATCTTTCTCATAAACAGACTAATGGCCGGTTTGTCCAAGTATTGTTAGAAGACTTAACAACTGTTAAACCTTCAACAGTTTGTTAAATACAGTTTTTCCATTTGTTCAACACCAGTTTGGCTTAACAGATTCTTAACCGTTTGTTAACTTTAAATGTAGGATTTCAGGCCGTTAACTCATTTAACAAACAGTTAAACATGGCGGATAACACCATAGCTGTTCAGACAAAAGTTGTGAAAGTAACATGTTATGTTTCTCTTTGAGGAATGTTTAGAGTAAGGGACGGTTTCACCAAGCTTCAGTAAATCAGTCCAAATGAAACATTAACTAGTACTGAACACTGAAATATTTACACGATTACGTTTCTATGTGAGCTGTGTCCGTAGACTTCAAGCCTAGCAGCTATATGTGCCTCGTCGCGCTGGTTATGTCATGGTACCCAGATGGAGTAATCAGTAGCGTGTTGGCTTGCTATTCCAGGGGCCCGTGTTCGATTCTCGGCGATAAGTTTTTTTTTTAACGTAACTAATTTTTATACATGTTACCTTTCTTCATTTTTATATTTTTGTGTAGTGGAACTTATTATTTCGCAACTCTGGCTCCACTAGGAGAATTTAAAAAACTCTTGGGAGATCAATTTTCTTCCCGAAATAAAACAAAGATAAACAAACAAATTAAAGAAAGATAAAAGAAATACACATGTCGATCTAATACATTGTCCACATGCCATCGGCGTCTATCACTGCCTGGCATTTTCGGGGCATTGAGTCCACCAGATCGCGGAAATAGTTCTGGTCCTTAGCGAAATCTTCCCAGGTAACCAGAACTTGATCCCAGAACTGATCTGGATTTTGAGGTGGGATGTCTCGATATTTGTCAATCCTCTTTTTCATGCTTTTCCGTGAACCGTCTTTGAACGTTTATGGCGGTGTGCGCGGGGTGATTATCCTGCTGGAAAATTAAATTTCCATCGGAAAGAAAACTATTGTAAATTCCAAGAATCCAGCTCTTTCGCTTCTGTTTTAAAGCCAGTGCAAATATATCTTATCGCTAGCTATAATATAATTATAATAAATGAAAGTTAATATACCAATTAAGTTTTGTTATGTTTGAATGCACATTATGTATTAATTTACTATTAGGTACCGGTATGTAGTTATAATAATCACTTTCATGTTTTAAAATAAAACTCAGTTGTATGTTACCTAGTTGAAATAGGCCACTTGTTTCAATTCACTAGCTACTATTAACTCTAGATTCTATGTTACTAGCTCTTCAACTATAGCCGATGTCAATAGTGCTTCAAAATACGCAGTGAGTAAATAATAAAATGTTTCAGCAGCAATTGCTTCTTTAGGACGAAATTACATATAATTTATACATGAACCTAAATTAGAGAATTTTATATGATACGGAATTCTCCTCGGGGTTTTCTGTACAGTTGACTACACACACATTCGTGTAATTATTGTCACCTGGTGGTCATAATGCTGAGATTTTTCTAAACAGAAATTCATATTTAGCATTATAAAATGTAACCATACATAATAATTATTATTATTCAATAGCAGTCAATGCAACTTTCATTTATCAATTCTCTGTACTGTATGAATCAAGGCTACTGTAATAGGTTACGATTTTACACATGTTTCATGACTTACTCCATAGTACGGAATTTAAATAATAATATCAACCAATAAGAAGTTGTCTTATATATGCAAAATCATTACCAACTGCTGTTGAATAGTATTAACGACAGTTAAAGTTAAGTGTTGGTTATTTTAAACAAAATTATGTTGGAAAAATGGAAAATATCTTAACAAAACGTTAAAAATAAACCAGCTGTTAATTTAACATTTGTTAAGCCAAATTGAACATTACTTGGAAAAACTGGCCATAAGAGACACAGGATATCTTTTTGTAATTCCGAGTTTTGTAACCTCGTAATTTAAAATTTATTTAATAATATTTATTTTATTTATTTAATAAGAACATATACATTAAAAAACACTACATGCAAGTACCCCGAAAGCTCGTGTTCGGGGATAGTTCCGTTTTGACAGAAAAACTTGAAAATGACATACAATTTTACATTGTTCACCAAACATACCTATTATTTCTGAATTAAAATTTAAGATTCTGATTACACAGATTATACATACCAGTAATTCAAAAAATATAAATAGAAATCTCTACTGTTTCAAAAATAAAATTTAAAATTCTTTCACTAAGATCACATTCTTAAGAAGAGTAGATAGAAACATACATAAATATACACTTGGTAGACAAAATACTTAAGAAAAAAGGTCACATAAAGATGATAATATTAAAGTTAGTAGTAATAATACTAGTAATAACTGAGTGTAAAAAGAGACGATGTTGAAATTGGTGATAGATTAATAGGCTGTTAACTTATTATTACTAGTATAATTACTACAGGTTATGTTGACATAGTAACAAAGATAAGATAGAAAAAAATATACTTAGGATTGAAATAAACTTGTTTAATATATATGATACATATTATAAAACAGGGAAGTCTGTCATATAATTTTTTTAATTCTGGATCTGAAAACTTCATTGCTTAAAGTAGTCAGTTCTGGATGAAATGTTATTATCGAATTATATAGACGTGGACCATAATTTGTACTGTGTAGTAAAGCAGCAGATGTGAAACATTTAGGTTCAACTAAATTAAGAATTTCATTTCGTCTTGTATTATGATCATATGGCTGAGCCATAAATTTCAATCTATTTTTATGATAGAATTTCATTAAAGAGTATTTATAAATTTGGTCATTACTAAAAACATTCAATCCGGAATGGATCAAGTTTGTTGGATAATCCAGTCGCCTTTTCAAACAAATTTTGGTTATACGTTTTTGCAACATCATTAGAGGAAGAAGAGCAGTAAAACCTTCAATTTTTTAGACATTATTAACATCTATCATGAAAAGTCTAAAATATGGCAGCTACTTTAAAATTACTGGTAACCGAAACTTTTGGGGAAGCTGTTGCATTTTTGTTAATGATACGGTGTACAAATTTAACTACGTCGTTATATTGAAATTTTCCTGCTGAAAAAGTGTTGAAAGTGAAGTCTTGAAAACTTAGAGTACTTACGGTCATATTTGAACTTGTTTTGTATTATCAATTTCTCCCTAATTTAAAACGTTTTATAACTATTCAACACAGAAACATTTTTTGCATTAGAAATAATTCAATTAGTGGTGTCTCTTCTATGTATAAGTTATTGTATTTGAGACATTAACAGAACTAGATCTGTCTGTTACTTATTACTGACTTTTGAAAGGCTGTAGTTTTCTGTATTGAAGTAATAATTAAATAATTGTTAATACAAAAAAGCTAAGACGACTGTTGTTAGAAGAAGGGGAATCTGAACATAAACTTCGTTAAGCCAGAGGGGAGCAAAGCAGACTTCTCCTGGGGTAGGAGCGCAACGAAAACTTTACTAAGCCAGAAAGGGGAACTCCCTTACATTAAAGTTTTGCAACAACTGCATTAAGGGTAGTAATAAAATGTGTTCAACCTTTTACGGTGGTCACCGTTTTGCGAAGCCTTTAGGTACTAACTGCATAACGTTGGATTTGCCTTCCTCTAGACGTAGGCTAGCAGAATTGCCGGCAGTTCCATATAGTTTTGCATTAGACTTAGTTGCAAAGTTGTTACCATTATTATAGGCGATTCTAGTAGATCCCTGTGTGCCTAGATGAAACTTAATACTTATCGAATGAACTGGTGGTAAATTATACTCGTACATTTTACATTATAGCTAAGAAATGGGGTTGAGCAATATGGTTCATTCAAGAACATAATCTAATTTTAAAAATCTTCTCCCAAATGTTTCTGGTAGCACCAACATTTCATTTACTTTTATAAATGAAGTAATACAATGAATGTTTTTGAAAACACATGTTTTACAGGGTTGTTTCCGATCTTTGATAACGGATTTGAATGACATCATGTGCGTCAGAAGTTAAACGACAGCTGAACTGTGGTGCGAGGTGACAGACCAGCAGTGAGTGATCTCATAGTCAGCGTGCACGGCGACCCACAGCAGGAATTCCCAAGAAAATCGATCCTTTTTGGGAGAGGTACATTACGACCCATTTCAGTGTCGAGTACAGTTAAGTGAAAATAAAAGAAGCCTGCAATAAACGAGGTTTCGTTATTTCCAAGAAAGGCATCTTCTGTGTACCGTACTTAATAAGATTGGTAAAGCTCGAATGGAATTAATTTGTATCATCTCGTGGGGTGCGGCGACTTGTGTCGGAGGGTGAATTTGCTTGATTTTTCCACTTTGGAATTAATCCCATCCGAGCTTTGCCAGTTTTATTAGGTACAAACAAGATGCCTTCCTTGGAAATAACAAAAACCACGTTTTTTTGCAAGCTCCTGTGCTTGGCATCGGAAAACGTTGGTATGTATCCCTCCAAAAAAGGTTCGATTTTCTTGGACATTGCTACTGTGATACACCGTGCACTCTGATTATGAAATCACTCACTACTGATCTGTCACCTCTCGCCACAATTCAGCTGTCGGTGTGATTCGTGACGCACATGACGTCATTCAAATTCGTTATCAGAGATCGGAAACAACCCTCTGTATTTTCTAATACAAACATAATCATAAATGCTTTTGAAAGTAACAACTTTCTTTCATCTCTTACAAGAAACATGTTTTTGGAAGCAGCAACGTTTCATTTAGGAATATGTTTATGATGATCGCTCTCACGTGTTAAATGTAAATTAAGTTTCTGAACACTAGTTGACTAGTGGTAGCCATCTTCAGAATTAATGAGATTCTTACTTCTTCCGCTTTCTTCAGTTGTTTTACTGGGGAATGCGTTTGTATTAAGTAGTGTGGAGTCAAATAGTGTGTGTTCTCAAATTCAGTTGTGAATTGAGGATTTCTTGTGGGTGTGTTTTGTGCGTCTATATATTTCGTATTGTTCTACTGTGTTTCGGTTAGTTGTGTACAATTTCCATGTCTGTAACTATGTATCTACTACCCTGGCAGATAGGCTAGCTGTTTGTAACGATCCCCACAGTAGATTTTCACAGGACGACGAAGAGAGATCCACTCTTCGAAACCTTATGTTAAAATTTTGAAAATTAGCAATGGAAAAAGTCCAAACAGCTCAACCATTAAAATAATAGTTTCTTAACTTGCTCTCCCATTTTTAGAGGACTGATAATTTTCAAATAACTATGATTTTAAAGGAATTATTGAGAATGTTTAAAACTCTATCGTTGAGATATATTCTTCAAAGTTAATGGAATTTTATTTTATTTTATTGGTAAGCTTAATATATTTAATTAATTAATTAATTCATTCATTCATTGTTCTACCCAAGGGCAGATCTTTCACCACAAATCCAGCTTTCTCCAGTCTTTCCTATTTTCTGCCTTCATCTTTGTCTCCTCTTATGATCCATATATCTTAATGTCATCTATCATCTGATATCTTCTTCTGGCCCGAACTCTTTTCCCGCTTAATATAATTCATTCATTGATTTAGTGTTCTGCCCAAGGGCAGGTCTTTCACTGCAAACCCAGCTTTCTCCAGTCTTTCCTATTTTCTGCCTTCCTCTTTGTTCTCTATTATGATCCATATAGCTTAATGTCATCTATCATCTTCTTCTGCCTCGAACTCTTCTCCCGTTCACCATTCCTTCCAGTGCATCCTTCAGTAGGCAGTTTCTTCTCAGCCAGTAACCCAACCAATTCCTTTTCCTCTTCCTGATCAGTTTCAGCGTCATTCTTTTTTCACCCACTCTTTCCAACACAGCTTCATTTCTTATTCTGTCTGTCCACTTCACACGTTCCATTCTTCTTCATATCCACATTTCAAATGCTTCTATTCGCTTCTCTACATTTCATTGTAACGTCCATGTTTCTGCCCCATACAATGCCACACTCAGTGCTACAATGCTTAATATGTGTAATACGGACTGTTTGTATATGAAATATGAAATTTTTAGTGGGTTATTTAACGACGCTGTATCAACTACTAGGTTATTTAGAGTCGATGAGATTGGTGATAGCGAGATGAGGCCAAAGATTTGCCATAGATTACCTGGCATTCACCTTATGGTTGGGGAAAAACCTCGGAAAAAACCCAACCAGGTAATATAAAAAATACAATACATCTTGTTTACACAACTTTCAACACTGTATCACTTCGGAATATGTATGATAAGACTTTCTTGTGTTAAATTCTAACGTACCTTGTTAACATGTTTCGACCTTTTATGCGTCATCCTCAGAATTGGTCGTTGTTGATCTTGGACCCTCTTGTTTTGTTTCCTGTGAGGGTGTGTTCGTGTCGTGTAATGTAGAGACAAAGAATGTGTGTGTTCTGAAATTGAGTTGTGTTGAGAATTTCGTTGGGGTGTGTTTTCGTGTGTCTATATATTTCATATTGTTCTGGTGCGTTTAGTTTCTGGCTTTTTGGTTCAAACACGTTACAAAGAACACATCACAGCCATAACAAAATTACAAAACACCTCCACATATGCAGAACACATCACAAATGCTAACCACAACCACAGAGACATCAACACAGACATGGAAATACTACACATCCAACCAAAAAGCCAGAAACTAAACACACTAGAACAATATGAAATATACAGACACCCGAAAACACATCCCAACGAAATTCTCAACAGACAACTCAATTTCATAAAACACACACACACACACGAACACACCCTCCACAGGAAACAAAACAAGAGACGCCAAGACCAACAACGACCAGTTCTGAGGATGACCCATAAAAGGTCGAAACATGTAAACAAGGTACGTTAGAATTTCACACAAGAAAGTCTTATTATACATTAATATTTGAGGAGAAAAACTCGCTCCGGCGCCGAGGATCGAACCCGAGTCCTTGGTTCTACGTACCAAGCGCTCTAACCACTAAGCTACGCCGAATTCAATCCACAGCACCGGACCGAATTCACCCCCTTCTCGAGTTTTTCTCCTCAAATATTAATTGTCAATATTACAGATATTATTCTGTATGACAAATTAATAAATCTATAATATTCTCATAGCTAGCAGTGCATATCTCTGTACAGATTGCTGTGCACTTAACTGCGGAATCCCGGCCAAATAAGTCACTCAGCTTAGTGCGCTCCTTGTATAATGGCAGTCGACACTGGACATAAAATACGTCAACATATATGCCTAACTTGGAGGGAAACATCGAAGGGGGAGAATTCGGTCCGGTGCTGTGGATTAAATTCGGCGTAGCTCAGTGGTTAGAGCGCTTGGTACGTAGAACCAAGGACTCGGGTTCGATCCTCGGCGCCGGAGCGAATTTTTCTCCTCAGATATTAATTGTCAATATTACAGATATTATTACTTACTTACTTATTGGCTTTTAAAGAACCGGGAGGTTCGTTGCCGCCCTCACATAAGCCCGCCATTGATCCCTATCCTGAGCAAGATTAATCCAGTCTCTACCATCATATCCCACCTCCCTCAAATCCATTTTAATATTATCTTCCCATCTACGTCTCGGCCTCCCCAAAGGTCTTTTTTCCCGCCGGCCTCCCAACTAACACTCTATATGCATTTCTGGATTCGCCTATACGTGCTACATGCCCTGCCCATCTCAAGCGTCTGGATTTAATGTTCCTAATTATGTCAGGTGAAGAATACAATGCGTGCAGATCTGACAAATTAATAAATCTATAATATTCTTATTATACATATTCCGAAAAAATACAATTATGGAAATTAATTAAAATATGTACTAAACTCTGAAATATGGAAAAAAAAGTAGAATTTTTTCAACTCTACACATTGTGAAACATAAAGATAGGCCTAATGCAAAATATAATTGATATTAGCTTTATTAGTACATATGTATTTTCATAGAAATCTTTTCCCTGTTTATCACAGTGTTTCTAAATCTTTAGCACTGAGCATTGAAAAGAAGATTCAAAGTGATACTACATCCCTTTATTGCCATATTTTTAGTTACACTCGTGATTTCATGGGGAAGTGCTTAGGCAAAGGAATATCTTTAATCCCATAACGGTAACAATGAACCGGATATGATTCTATTGTAGAGGCAATTCTGGTCAACTGCACATGCGCGAAACCACGCCCACCCCGCATGTGTAATCCCGTCTGATATACGAGGGAGGCTGGCTCTGTATTCTAATGAACCGTGACAAAGTTACGTTCCATCCTTGTGTATAATTGTTAGATGTATGAAAAGTGACAAAGTTTAGACAGGGCTCAGGCAGAGAAGGCCTGTAACGATATTGTGGTCTGTAAATAGATTAAAGCTGTAAATTCGTGATCCAAATTGATACTGTGATCAACATACATAAGAGTAGAACAGGCTGGGTCAAGAGAGAACTGGTTTCCGTGGTCTTGTGGATAATGTATTCAACTGGTCATAAACAAGTAGGAGTCGCTGACGCAGTTCTGTATCAAGGTTTCTGATACTATCCGCAAACTTGAGACGAAAGTTGTAATTCATCTTCCATTCCGTCGGTAATCACTAGAGCCCGGATGTTTGGCAAAATTCCTTTTACTGGGTGAAAGTAAATCATTATTTGCATTGATATAAATGTAATTTGGAGTAGCTAAATCAAAGTGATAAGATCAAATTTTATTTCACCTATTTTGCCTTTTTAAGGTGTTCCTTACTAATAAATACCTTTTTTTTGTCATTTTAAAACAATATTTCTTGTTTGGTTGCAATTTTCTAATTAATTGTAATGTAATGTGTATGAAATTTAAATATTTGAAACAATGACTAACTTTACTAACAGTCTTAATATATAAAAGTGAATGTGGGTATGTATGTATGTATGTATGTATGTATGTATGTATGTATGTATGTATGTATGTATGTATGTATGTATGTATGTATGTTCTCTATACAAATCTACACGCTTTGACCGATATGTGCCAAAGTTTGCACATTTAACTTTCATAACTAGAAGAAAAACATAGGCTACATTAAAATTGTGCAAATGGACGTTAAGTTAATTAAAATATAAAAATTAGAAATAAATACGATCAAGCATTCATGTATAATATTAAAATGCACTCGTTTATAGTCAATTTTTTTTATTATTGTCTGTTGTATTCAACATCGATTTGCACGAGGCCATGAAAATTATAACACGAAATTGAATAACAATATTGATACACATCATGAAGACTAAAACTAGACAATTCATGCAGTAAGTAACTTTACGCAGTCCAGGACCGTATTATGAATTTCTCGATGCAATTGTTGATAGTGAGCAGGCTGTGTTTTATCCAACTAAATTCTTGAATTCTTTGAAACCACAAGGATTGCTACCATATAATTTAATACTTAATATTGAATCACAAATAGTACTATTGCGAAATATTGATCCACGAAAATTATACAATGGAACAAGAATTGGTGTGAAAAAACTCACTTTGAGAGAGGAACAGAGGTTAAATGTGTTCGAGAATAAGATATTTAGGAAAATATTTGGGCTTAAGAGGGATGAAGTTATATTCAAATGACATGCACAATAACTCCAACTTTTAGACAAAGATAGGTGTTAGTTTTGAAGAAAACAAGGTTAAAACATGATAGAGATCTCAAATATAATCTTATATTGTATAAATCATAAAAAAAACTCGCTCAGTCCGTAGATCGGTGGATAAAAAAACTAGCCCAGTCCTTTCATAAAAATGGACTTAATACGTTTTGGCTCACATTCTCCACTAATGAGAACCGACAGATTTCCTCTGTATAATTTAATATCTTAATTTATCAGTTATTGCTTGAGTTCTTGATTAGACTGTTCTCCTTTGCTATATCAAGAACAGATTTTGAAAACCTCATCTTGGTATTTGAACTTTACTTTCGTATTCCTCTTTTGAATAAAGCTCTCCCTCTATAGGAGGAGGCCTTTGCCCTTAACGGGACATATTTAGGCTAATCATTTCATTTAATTTCAATTCATTCCTCTTTTGAGACCTCGTTGCAAAAGTTTTCGAGGCTACTATAACATTCTTCAGTTACAAAATGTTTTACGAAACATTAAACCTGTTATAATAAGTACTGTAAACAAATTTCATAATTTTTGAGCGTAGACATCTTATTTTGTCAGGATCCTCATTATATTATAAATTATTGGAAACAATGTTCGTCAATGATATTTGTATACACAGTTCCAAGAGATGTATCAACTGTTGGAGAGTAATACAATTTTTGATAATTAAAATGGTGACATTAAGAGTGGATTATAAGAAATGCTATGTCAAAATAAATAAATAAATAAATAAATAAATAAATAAATAAATAAATAAATAAATAAATAAATAAATAAATAAATAAATAAATAAATAAATAAATAAATAAATAAATAAATAAATAAATAAATAAATAAATAAATAAATAAAATGAATGAATGAATAAATAAATAAATAAATAAATGAATGAATGAATAAATAAATAAATAAATAAATAAATAAATAAATAAATAAATAAATAAATAAATAAATAAATAAATAAATAAATAAATAAATAAATAAATAAATAAATAAATAAATAAATAAATAAAATGAATGAATGAATGAATGAATGAAGAAATGAATGAAGGAAGAAGATGAATGAATGAATGAAGGAAGAATGAATGAAGGAATGAATGAAGGAATGAATGAAGGAATGAATGAAGGAATGAATGAAGGAATGAATGAATGAAGGAATGAATGAATGAAGGAAGGAAAGAAGGAAAGAAGGAAAGAAGGAAAGAAGGAAAGAAGGAAAGAAGGAAAGAAGGAAAGAAGGAAAGAAGGAAAGAAGGAAAGAAAGAAAGAAAGGAATGAATGAAGGAAGGAAGGAAGGAAAGAAGGAAAGAAGGAAGGAAAGAAGGAAAGAAGGAAGGAAAGAAGGAAGGAAAGAAGGAAAGAAGGAAAGAAGGAAAGAAATAAAGAAGGAAAGAAATAAAGAAGGAAAGAAATAAATAAAGAAATAAAGAAGTAAATAAATAAAATATTGGCATACACATCCTAACAAATTTAATGTTATATATACTGCATATATAATAAAAACAGCATAGTGAAACAGGCAACTGCTAAAGCGAAGCTTCATTACCCTGTAGAGACCACGATTACTGTTCGAATCCCATCTGGAGTTTGGAAGTTTTTCCACTGTCAATGTAAAATCCTACTTGCCTTGGCTTCGTATAGTCCCAAACTCATGAGAGTCCCGTGTTAGATTACCAAGAATTTCAAATATGGACAGAAGCAAAATCCGATATATGACTGTAGTGTCACAGAAAATAAGAGATCAAGGAAAAGAGAAGAAGAAAGACGAAGACGACGACAAAGAAGAGACGGAAGAGGGCGACGACAATGAATAGGACAAGAGTAAATGGTGTTTTAGGCATGGTTAATTTCCAGTTAGGTAAAACCAAAGTCCTTTGTAGGAAACTAAGTAAAGATTAATTTTTTGGTCCTAGGAATATACCTGATATGGTTATAACCATTGTTACCATAACAGATATATTCTGTGGAATCCTGGCCATCAAGTCACTCAATTGAGTGCGCTCCTAGTATAATGACAGTTGACTTAATGTATGCCAACATATAGCCTACGACGAACATGGAGTAAGGCCACAAAGGGGAAAACACTAAAGGAGAGGAATTCGATCCGGTGCTGTGGATTGAACTTTGGTGTAGCTCAGTGGTTAGAGCGCTTGGTACGTAGAACCATGGACCCGGGTTGATCCCCGGCGCCGGAGCGAATTTTTCTCCTCTAATAACCTTTGTAGGAAAGTTCAGATTCTATATTTGTCTTAATCATCTTTGGCTGAAGCAAGAATGTCATGATTATTGCGTTGGCACATTGCACAGAAGATAAAGTACGCAGATATGAACCCGCCCCATTGACATTTTTCCGATCACTGCACTGGCCTGGAATCCTTCCAATTAATTATTCTTGTAATTGCACCAGCAGTATTAACTAAGGAGCAGAAATGTTCACTATGTTTTCATAAGCAGTCGCTCCAATAAATTACGTCACAACTATTAGATGCATTCAGTTACGAAATTCCGTAAATATGATCGACTTTTAAGGATACGATATCACAACGCGTTTACTTCTCAAATTTGTGAGTATATTTAAACAGTACCAGGAATGTTATTAGACCACGGAACTTTATGAACTAAAAAACCTAAAAATATGCAAGCAACTATGCAGTAAAAACTGTTGAAATATGCGCTCAAAATTGAAATATATGCAGTAAAAAATTCACTTTAGAGCAGTGATGTCAAAGCAAGCGCATTTTTCTGACCTTGACGTCGTGCGCGGGCAGCAAGCGCTAAGTATGGAAAGAGGAAGGGTTATGTATTTGAATAAGCAACCTGTTGGATTAAGAAAACAGTCGTGCACAAACTTCAAACGGAACGTAAAGTTTTATGTCGTTATTTTTATATGGCTTCTTTCTGTTTAATATTATCTATATTGTCTGTAAAACAAAAGTACTAACACTAATTTCTTAACATTGCACTTGTGTTTTAAATCTTAGTAACATAATAGAGAGTTAAGGAGAAATATTTACTTAAATTCCATAGTAGTATAATATTATACTGTATTAAGTGGATGAAACACATCATTCATAAAGAAAGTGATATTCCAAAGAAAGAGATTGAGTATGACATGGTAAGTTGGAATTTATATTTATGGTATCTTTAGCCTTACAAAAGTAATCAATAAACTAATCAAAACAATATTACAGTACAAAGCAAAGTTACCTAGGTACTGTATCTGTTTTAAGTGTAACTAATATTACATAACAAAACTCTTATCGCATTATGCTTTTAAGGTGATATTTGTGAGCAACTTCCTATCATCAGAATATTAAATTATTTTCTCGAAATCTGCTGAAGCTATAGAGCTGACATTTCTACAACACATGGGCACGTATCTTTTGCTTATGATGTAACAGTAGTTGCTTTGTTAATTCATTTCCTTACAAAGAATTTCCATGCGAATATTTTAAAAATGTTCAATACACTATCTTAGTAATACGTATATACGGTATATTAGATTTACGAAAACATTCTGTAAGGCTACTAAATAAATAGCTTATACCTGAAAATTTCACTTTTCTATACGAAAAGTTGAGAAAATATTTCTTTTGAATAAAAAAGTCGAACTTGTGAAAAATGAGCATTAAAATTAAAACTTAAGTTCTTATAAAGCACTTATACTTCTCAGGCAAATCTAAAAATTAACATGGATACAGTTTTAATAAGTTCTCTTCCCTTTATCTATTGAATCAGTGTTGGCCATCTCTGAATATAGCTCGACCAAGCGGCATATACCACCTCTTTCGTCTGTCTCTTTCCTTTCCGCTGTAAAGCGCTCAGGCTCTCCTGGGCTCTAAAGCGCGCTCTTGCTCCTGTGGGCATCAATTGACATGCCTGCTTTAGAGGATTATGTGGTTTCATATGACCTAAATGAAAATAATTTGAAGTAATAATTGTCATAAAGACATCATTTTTATTAAATCTATTTTTTCTATATATGTATTAATTACTCATTTTACATACATATTCGAATTGGTACCCATTTTTAACTTTCTATCTTTCCAACTTCTTTGACTTCCATATAATTACTCGTATTATGGCAGTAAACAACACAACGTTTTCTCCAGGTCAATCTGCTTAGGCCTATGTCTGCTACCACCGTAAACCTGAATGTATTACCTTTCAACTCATTCCACTAATGAGATCCGACAGTTATCCTCTGTATAATTTAATATCTTAATTTAGCAATTAATGCTTGAGTTCTTGATTAGTCTGTTCTCCTTTGCTATACTAAGAACAGATTTTAAGAAACCTCATCTTGGTATCTGAATTTTACTTTCGTATTCCTCTTTTGAGACCTCGTTGAAAAAGTTTTCTAGGCTACTATAACAGTTAGCCTATTTCTTATAGTTTCTCTTAAATGCAATAATATATGGAGTCTGAAGAAGTGAGATAACTATCGAGTTTAAGTTATGCGGTGAGAGTGGGAGAAATCTCGAAGAGTGTAAGACTTGTTTCTATAGCGTTTAGGTCGTAAAAGGGAGGTGCTACGGATATAATGAGAATGATATATACGTCTGGCCTCGTTATGCAGAATACAGAAAGAAAGTAGATAACTTAGGTACCTATATTTACATGGTAAGATAAGTACAAAATATTTCAATATACAATAATAATAATAATAATAATAATAATAATAATAATAATAATAATAATAATAATAGGTCACACCGCAAGTTAAATACCAGTACTAATATTTTATTAAACTCTCAATACAACAAAATAAAATAAGATATAGTTATTGTAAACGATTACACATACAGAATCGACAGAAATGGGAACATAACTAAATGCAAATTGTAGGCTTATTTATTTTAAGACATATTACCGACAACGTTTTTCGATTTTTATCTTTAAGTTTGTATTCAGCTCAAGTGGTCTAGTCATATAACATACTTTTGCTATGTGTCAGAAGCTAAATTATACAAAAAAATGTAAGGTCAGATAATGTAATATAAAATAATTTTATCCATAACTGGTCTTTATTTGATCGTAATTAGCAACCTAAACAATGGCTTTATTCACAGCACTGAATTAAAATTTTTTAATTCACTGCTGTGAATTAAAAACTTTTTCCATGACAACCAACACGTTAGCAACCATAAAATCAATATATTCATTCACTAGCCGTACCCGTGCGCTCCGCTGCACCCGTTAGAAATAAATATAAAGTAATTATATAATTAAAATAGGACGTTTGATCCAGGGAACATTCGTGTTTGATAGAAGGATAAATCGTTTATTATGTTACTTAATTTAAATTGAATTAAAAAATTAAAATGCGATCATTTTGATCCAGAGACCATTCATTTGGTCATAAAAATTAGTTTAGGAAATACAGGAAATGAATATACAGAATAGCCTATCAAGTTTTCTGTGCATAAGAATCTATTTTAATCTTACCTGTCCTCGATTCACTCAGAAGTTACTGTAATAACATTATAGCATTATGTCCATCTAGAGAAACTACACTTTCCAATGGTGAATTTATAATTAATTATACAAATCGGTTAATTTAGCTTCCGATATTACTTCATAGAAACGCAGAAACATTATCTGTAGGCTGTCTTTCATAGCTTTCGATTGTTGTTGTCCAAGGCCCCTTATAGACGAAGTCATTTGTTTTTTAATTCATTACACGGCCTTAGATGGCAGTTATTTTAATTTTAAAACTCATTTATCTCATTAAATATCAGTCCTATCAAAATTTTTCAAGGAATAAAACTTATCGCAGATTATTTTTAAAGAAACTTTTGTTATGTAACATTTTTCACAAAAATCAATAATAAGCGAGATATTTCGATTTATTTAATTCAGGCCCCCTTATAACTCCCCTTTTAAATAATGCATTTTGAATGCCATATAGCCTAAAATCTAAGTTACAATGAACTTAATTTATATTCCAATTTTCATCGAAATCCGTTCAGCCATTATCGCGTGAAAAGGTAACAAACATAGACAGACAGACAGACAGACATACAAACAAAAATGTCAAAAAAGCGATTTTCGGTTTCAGGGTGGTTAATTATATATGTTAGGACCAATTATTTTTGGAAAATCGAAAATTACCAGAAAAATTTCGGCTACGGATTTATTATTAGTATAGATGACTAATATATTAATAGTTGTTCCAATAATTTTGTGTAAATTCTAATTTGTAGAATGCTGTCTCTTTTGTACTAATTTCGGCACCGCAGCCTGAGGTTTACTGTACCTAGACCCACAGCTCTACTGAACACACGCACACACTGCAGGACTGCCCCATTTACTGCGTCAGGATATTCGGAGGGTCACTGCGAGACGCCACACACATTTTGACAACGGACAGACAACCAGTCTCCGTGAATAGGTCCGAATTAAAATCCCCCTGACTTCACGACCGGGAATCGAACCCGGCACACTATCCCGAGACCAAGGAGACAGATTGCGTGAAAACCTGTTACATTAAAATATTTATTCAATTTTTTTTTCTTTTAAGCTTATTAACCATGTATTATGGGTCCCTGTCACCACTGCATGGCGCATCCTCTCGTTGCGGATCGAGGAGACGGCCTCCAGATATGGAGGGTAGCTGTGAATATATTGAATAAGCAGTCGCGGACAGCCGATGAGGGGTGGTCCTCCAACTTGGGGGTTGGGCGAAGGGCTAACAATCCATCACCGTAAAAAACAGCTTGTTACGACACCTTCAAATAAGTGCTTAGGAAAATATTTGGGGCTAAGAGGGATGAAGTTACAGGAGATTGGAGAAAGTTACACAACGCAGAACTGCACGCATTGTATTCTTCACCTCGCTTAATTAAGAACATTAAATCCAGACGTTTGAAATGGGCAGGGCATGTAGCACGTATGGGCGAATCCAGAAATGCATATAGAGTGTTAGTTGGGAGACCGGAAGGAAAAAGAACTTTGGGGAGGCCGAGACGTAGATGGGAAGATAGTATTAAAATGGATTTGAGGGAGGTGGGTTATGATGATACAGTAGAGACTGGATTAATCTTGTTCAGGATAGGGATCAATGGCGGGCTTATATGAGGGCGGCAATGAACCTCCGAGTTCCTTAAAAGCCAGTAAGTAAGTAAGTAAGTAAGCTTTTTAACTTTATTTACATATTTAAATTATATCACATTTTTTATTGATATTGGGTTAATAATGTAACATAATACTTCCTACTAAAATAGCGATAATGGAGGTACTTACGTTTGAGAAAATGGTGTAGGCTTACTCCGATGAGAGAAATTATTCGAACACTCATTTGTTCACATGTTCTATTTTAAATATTATTAATTGCCAAGTTTTACTTTCATGCCGAATTTTAAGATGATGCGCTACTGAAAATATTAGAATTTTGACAAATTGAACCTTTTTTATTTTCACGCTAAAATGTATGGTTCTATGAAAATTTTATCTCAACATCTTAATTATTATAAGTATACTTTTCTAGAATTGGTAGAAGTTGTGAGAATGTACGAGTTATGTGTACTTGAAACTTTAAAAGATGTTTTCTATGTTTTCAACTACAAATATTGATTTTATTTCTCAGTGGTTAAAATTAGAATGATGAATCTTGGCATACCCATTTATTCATATCTCTGTTGTGAAATGGAGCATTTGATTGACTATATTCATCATAGTTTTATTGCTAGAGAATCATACGTAAAGCAGTTTAATTTTTCATTAATGTTTCAACATTGAAGAAATTATTTTTTTTTTTTTACAAATGAAAAATTTATAGTAGGACATTACTAATGCTCCATTGCATAATATGCAGTGTTACCTTTAAGAAAAAATTACATTTTTAAATATTAAATATTTTTTTTTTTTTTTAGAAATAGGATTTTCACTAAACAAACAACAAAATTAATTTAAATTTTTTAAGTGTTTATGAAAAAATATTGAAAACTAAACTGTGTGATTATGATATTGATATGCATAATCAGTAAAAATTTCAACTTTTTAGCTAAAAGATTGTGGATTTTAGAAATTTCAGTAGCTCATCGCCTTAAGTTGGTCCATAATTTTACTCACAGGTCCGTTTTAATTTCTTGTCTAAATGTTTTGAACAATTTTTAACATTATTATTAGTGTATACGAGTGTCAAAAGTGTGTGAATCAAGAATTAACACTTAAATGCATCTTTGATAATGAGCTTATAAGTTACAACAGATTTAAATCTGAAATGAAAGTGTGAATACACGCTACGTCAATTACGAAAATAATTAATTTAACAATACTTCTCTCACTTCCGTAACAGAGGTCTTGAAATGTGTACATTTTCCGGTAGAAGTAATACAGCGTTTAGTAAGTTCTGCGGGTTGTATCTTTGTGTAAATCAGAATAGGTACTGCAGTATCGTGTTTCTTAGTAATATAACAGATGCATCTGTTCAGTCCAATACAACTATGATGTAGTAAATATGAATTAATATAAAGAAAAATAATCAAAATAACTCCATCTACCACTTTTGCAATTTTATGTTGGTTACGCAGTTCAACAAGACAGTTAACTAACCGGTTGAGAAAAATACGTAGGCCTACTTCAAGCAGAAGAAATGAAATTCTTTCGGAAAAATAGTGCTTGTACATTTTGAGCCATGAAAGAAATTAAATTTCAGATTAGCTGGGGATTTAACCAATTTTTGGAATTTTATACAGAAATATCGGACAAATTCGAAAGAATATAATGAAACAAGACAGAATTTCCAAAAATTATAAAATATCAAACAAAGGCGGGTGAAGGTTACTTATGTCCTAGCCACTACAGGAACTTGATAAAATACCTTGAAAATGCCTTTGATTCATAGTATTGATTAGTAGAAATTGATGTGATCACTGGGAGAGCTGTAAGCTCACCCAACCCACCCTAAATACGTATCTTACTTATATACGAAAATCGTCGTGCGTGAATGAAGAATACGGCCATATTTCGTTAATGTAACAGTGGGTTTCAGTGTCGCCAATATAGTAACAATACTACACACCTAATCAAACCTAACTTAACCTCTCTCATAATACTACACACCTAATCAAACCTAACCTAGCTTGTCACATAATACACACCTCATCTAATCTAACCTAACCTAACCTGTCACATAATATTACACACCTATAGAAACATTCCTCACGTTTAGAATCATTTTGTTTGCATGTATTGCCAGCCCTGCTACTCCTATTGGTAGCCATCTAGTGGAAGTGGATCGTAATTCTAGGAAGAAAATATGGCGACTTTCATTATAATTACATTTAGTTCGTTCTGTGTATGTTTTATGGTATGTTTTGTGATATATTAAATGTGCTAATGTAGTGATAATTCCATATATGTCAGTAGATTTACTGGCATGTAAAAGAACTCCTGCGGGACAAAAATTCCGGCACACCGGCAACGCTGATATAACCTCGGCAGTTGCGAGCGTCGTCAAATAAACCATATTTAATTTAATTATATGTAATGTAAATCATTGACTATCCAGATGTATGTATGTATGTATGTATGTATGTATGTATGTATGTATGTATGTATGTATGTATGTATGTATGTATGTATGTATGTATGTATGCATGCATGCATATTTTATGATCCTGTTTGGAAATTTTGTCTTTATCAATTTCATTTTCGACTTTTCAATATGACAGACAGTGACATGGTTAGACTCTCATTACGAGGTACAAACACAACGCGAAGGCTCCATTTAAGACAACAGAGATATCAATGGATAAATAGCTATGTCTTAGATTGGATGCGAACCCAGAGCCAAGACGCTGATCTGCTCGGTTTAGCTGTTTTTGAGTGTGCATTAATTTAGTTACGATAAAAATATCCGAATTTAATGTTATTACCTCGTTAAAGCCTTCTAATTTCAAGCATAAACGTTATGATTTAAGATTCGTTAAAATGATGCATTCGTTGAATAGGAATACAGTGCAACCGTGGAGATATTTTGTTTTCTTAATAATAGATACATAAAGCTTTACAGAAAAAATCTGAAGGCATGAAATAAAGAATTCTTACACTTGTTTATTTTAGTAGGTTATTTTACGACGCTTTATCAACATCTAGGTTATTTAGTCCGGGGTCCAACACCGAACGTTACCCAGCATTTGCTCATATTGGATTGAGGGAAAATCTCGGAAAAAACCTCAACCAGGTAACTTGCCCCGACAGGGAATCGAACCCGGGCCACCTGGTTTCGCGGCCAGAATCGCTAACCGTTACTCTACAGGTGTGGACTTCTTACACTTGTAATGGAATTTATAGACAAGTAGATTTTACTAATGAAGTACCTATAACATTTCTCGCGCGGAAAACAGTAAAATTTAAATTATGTCAAACTTAACAGTGCAGTGACAATTTCTTATTAATAACACATCTAGCATGAAGTTTCAACTTACCTTAAGTAATTGCAGGAGATTTCGGACACCTTCTAATTTACAGAAACTGGCGTATTAAAATTATTTCACAACTCCATATTTACTGATGCTAAAAAGTAGCCCGCAAAGAGGCAGTTATGGTTTCATTGATTAATATTATCGTTTGACCAACTTCGTAGCTACTCCGATCTTGTATTCACTCAGAACTTTCACTTAATTCCGATAATTTGAATAAAAGTTAAAAAATATCGCCGCAACTAGTTGATATTACCCTACATTCGACGAGTTGATGTAAATGCTAAGGGAAGAGGAATTACCTGAAGCGATAATATTTCCACTCACTACACAATTGACACTATTGAATCGCACTATTGCACTGATCCTCCGCCTTCCGCACCGCAGACGATCCAGTCACTGAATGGCGCTCCACGCACGTGCTACACCGGTTATAAGCAGACTATACCAGGTCCTCTGTATCATGGCCGTGGAGAGACAGTGCATTCAACACAGCCAGCAGCGTATCGATTTGACGCGGACTAACGCTGGAGCGAAGACGTGAGGGAGGTTTTACACATACTCGCAAAGAATTTGTCAAGGAGATCAAAGCACTTGTGAGATTTGCGAATTAAATTATAAAGAATATCATTCTTTTTGCACGAACCAATCTCTTTTTTTCTATAGGTTTTCAATAATAATAATAATAATAATAATAATAATAATAATAATAATAATAATAATAATAATAATAATAATAATAATTCTTTGTTTATACTGGTAGAGCAAGGCCATAGGGCCTTCTCTTACACTCTACCAGGTCACAAAGTATACAAGCAGTTAAAATTTAACAAAAATTTAAAGAATAGAATACTAACATATTACAAAAAAAAAAATAATAATAATAATTCTTTGTTTATACTGGTAGAGTAAGGCCATAGGGCCTTCTCTTACACTCTACCAGGTCACAAAGTATACAAGCAGTTAAAATTTAACAAAAATTTAAAGAACAGAATACTAACATATTACAAAAAAAAAAAATAATAATAATAATAATAATAATAATAATAATAATAGCATAATAAAATCGACATTAAACAACATGAAAATAATACAAAAATAGAAAAAAGAAAGTAAAATACATTGGAATATAGTAAAAGCAATTCATTTAGTACAAATTGTTAATATGGCAAACTTAAGGTAGAATATAACAAAATGGAATGTAATAAAATAATAATAAAAAAGAAAAGAAATGCGAATATTAAATAAAATCCACAATAAAAAGGCTATGATAATAAATTCATCGGGTGATAAAGAGAACAAAAAGGGGAAAGGAAGGAAAGATATATATATATATATATATATATATATATATATATATATATATATATATATATATATATATAGCCCTATATTTTTACAAAACTTTCGCAGAGAAAAGGGCCTATAACTGAAAGGAATATGAATTGAAAAAGTGCAATTTTAATTTATTTTTGAAACTAGACATTGTCCGACAGTCTCTGACATGTTGTGGTAGAGAGTTCCAGAGATGAGCTGCAGAGACCGTGAAAGAAGAAGAGTAGAAGGATGTTCTGTGTTTGGGAATGGAGAGTGCGATTTGGTGTTGTGAGCGAGTATCTGTTTCGTGATATGAGGACAAAATAAATGTTGAAAACGAGAAGCTACGTAGCTAGGGTTAGAAGTTTGAAGAATATTGAAGAGTAAAGTGAGAGAGTGAATAGTTCTTCGCTCTTTTGAGACGGGCCCAGGACAGCATATTTAGTGAAGGTGCAGATAGACAGATAGATTTATTGAGCAATATTATGCATACAGATGTACTATATTATAATTTGAATGACATCATATGCGTTAGGAGTCACACGACAGCTGAACTTGTGGCGCGAGGGGACAGAACAGTAGTGAGTGATCTCATAGAGTGCACGGCGACTCACAGCAGAAATTCAAAAAAAAATCGAGCCTTTTTGGGCGGAGTACATTACGACCCTTTCCGAAATGTGTAGAATTTCCATGTCTGTGTTGATGTCTCTGTAGGTGTGGTTAGCATTTGTGATGTGTTCTACATATGTGGAAATATTTTGTAATTTTGTTGTTTTGTAATGCTGTGATGTGTTCTTTGTAACGTGTTTGAAATGATCTGCCTGTTCTACACATCCAACCAAAAAGCCAGAAACTAAACACACTAGAACAATATGAAATATACAGACACACAAAAACACAACTTAATGAAATTCTCAACACATAACTCAATTTCAGCACACACACATTCTTTGACTCCACATTACACTACACAAACACACCCCCACAAGAAACAAAACAAGAGGCGCCAAGACCAGCAACAACGAGTTCTGAAGAATACCAATAACAGGTCGAAACGTGTAAACCAAGTACGATAGAATTTAACACGAGAAAGTCATATAATACATATTCCGAAGGATATATTATATAATGTGTTCTGTTTGTGCCATTTTCATTTT
Organism: Periplaneta americana; assembly: GCF_040183065.1. Classification (NCBI taxonomy): domain Eukaryota; kingdom Metazoa; phylum Arthropoda; class Insecta; order Blattodea; family Blattidae; genus Periplaneta; species Periplaneta americana. The sequence continues at coordinate 127,655,353 of NC_091130.1, read as the reverse complement.
AATCTGTGTTCTTTTGGAGAGTGGTTGGATGTAATCATACGTGGGGGGGGGGTGAAACCTACAAAGTAGGACTTGTTTTACACAGCACGTACGGTCAGAAGACCCGTGCACTCTATGAGATCACTCACTACTGTTCTGTCCCCTCGCGCCACAAGTTCAGCTGTCGTGTGACTCCTAACGCATATGATGTCATTCAAATTCGTTATCAGAGATCGGAAACAACCCTGTACAAAAAAAAAAAAACAAATGCAGAGAGAAGAAGTAAATGAGAAATATAAATACAAAAATCACAATATGCAAAAATGCAAAAAGAGGGGAATAAAAAAATACAAATAGAAAAGATAAGATGGGGTGGACAGAAGGGTAAGTTATTTGTTCATTGGAATCGTTAATTAAAGATTTAAAGATTATGTTTTATTTAATGACGCTCGCAACTGCCAGTGTGCCGGAATTTTGTCCCGCTGGAGTTCTTTTACATGCCAGTAAATCTACTGACATGAGCCTGTCGTATTTAAATGCCATCGACCTGGCCCGGGATCCAGTATTGTAATAGAGAACGATACTAACGATACTATAGATCAAGTGAGCTAGTTTAAATATTTAGGATGTACTGAGTCTTATATGGATAATTTTGACCAAAATGAAAAAAAAAAACAGATACAGATACGGTGTGTGGATATGCAATATAAATACAAAAACAAGATTATACCGTAATATAATAATTGATAAATCGTAATTACAAACAAAATAGAATAGATACAAATTAACAGCAAATTTCCAACTGAGTGAAGTTAAAAACAGACGTTTAGGGCTAATTGAATGTTTAAAGTAGTAAATTACAGGCTAAATAAAACTTACGAAAACAATACAAATAAATTTTTAAAGTAAATAGCAAATCACAAGCTAACTAAAATTGATAATAATACAAATGAATTTGTAAAATAAATGACAAACTGATTAAATTGACAGCAGCATAAAAGAATTTTTCAATTAAATAGCAAATTACAAGGTAATTGAATTCAACATACAGTACAAATAAAGGTTTAGTTATTCGTAAATGGCAAATCACGACTAACTAAAATTAACAGTAATTCACAGAACTAGTAACGGAGCAGGACAAACATAAATCGAGGCGCATAGCAGAGCATTAGGTAGGCCTACAGAGATAAGGAGTATGATAGAAACCTATGTGAAAACAATGTATGCTGAGTTTATAGTACCTACATCAGTTGTCCGTTTGTACATCGTTTCTGAAGAAGTACTCGTCCAACTTATAAAAACAATGGTTTACGAGGAAATGTTAGAGTTTCGAAAGCAATGTCTGTTCCAAATTATTGTATGGTAGCGGGATTTAGATTTCAAATGAAAATGACAAAACTAGACTTGAATGAAGTCAAATGAGGTTTCTAAGAAATATTTGTCCACACCTGGGTTAGCGCAATTGGCCGCGAAACCAGGTGGCTTGGGTTCGATTCCCGGTTGTGGCAAGTTACCTGGTTGAGGTTTTTCCGCGGTTTTCCCTTAACCCAATATTAGCAAATGCTGGGTAACTATCGGTGCTGGACCCCGGACTCATTTTACCGGCATTATCATCTTCATTCAAACGCTAAATAACCTAAGCTGTTGATACAGCGTCCTAAAATAGCATACAAAAAATTAAAAAGAAATATTGCAGGCTGCAGAAGAAGAGATTACAAAATGAATGCAGATATCCGAGAAGAATTAGAAATATTTGAGATAAACGAGAAAGTAAAACAATATATAATTAATAATTATTCGTTATCCCACGTAGAAAGAATGCAACCTATTAGGCTACTAGATCGGTTTATGAATTACAGACCGATTAGTAGAAGAGACAAGAAAACGTTGGACATAATACTGAGTGTTCAGTTCAAAGTGTGTCATGGCTCGCTGTATGCCGTCATGTGGCTAGTCGATGAGCCTAGAGAATTCAATCTTCCTACACTTCCGCAGAGGTGTATTACCTATCTGCCAGAGAAGTTGCCTAGCAAGTACGGCGTTCATTCTGAAGAGTACTTACCAATACGCACGGTGACGCCGGTAGTGGCATGAGTGTGAACTGTTTCGAAACATGTACTGAGGTGAGTTTTTTTCTTACTGTTGAGATATGGGGAGAGGGTTAAGACGATTACTTACGTATTTGTTGACATTAATTTCGACGGTCAACATGGACACGGAGGATTTGATTTGTGTTGTGGAATGTTGCCGTACGCAACCGATGATAACAAATACCCTGCATACGATTTGGCCTCGCAAAACAATTCGAAAGAGGTTATGGTAGCACACAGACCGTACAGACTGCCATCTGTTGCTACGACGTTCAAGTTATACCGTACACGTTCTCAAGTTCAGATTGAACGCCTTGATTAATAGGCAACTTCTCTGACATAAAAGCTGAAACTCGCTTCAAATCGCTGTCTCATCAACAGTGACGTCATGACACACTTTGAAATGAACACCCAGTAGTAATATAGACTGCTACAGAGAAAGGTTCCTAATGCATGAAGGATAATGAGGATGGAGTTGTTACAAATAACTAAATACTCTTTACTGATCATTTGCAACGACTCCATCAACGAGCAGGATACATTCTCGTCCTCGTCTTTTATCCACCTGAAGACGAAGGTAAAGCCAACTTTCGAAACGTTGTGAGATCATTATATTCATCACCAGTAGTGTGAAAACTCTAATCTGCTTAATTTCTGTAATTTTACGTAAAGTAATAATAATAATAATTTTAGAGAAAGGAGGAACATCAAAAATGGAAATTACAAAAAGAATTAGTAACCGGGAGAAAGTGATTGGTATGCTGAACGCCATTCTGTGGAGTAGGAATATTATAAATAAAACCAAACGGATGATATTAAATTCAATCCTACATAGCATTGTTTTATACGGCGCAGAAACCTGGACAATGAATGCTCAACATAACAAGCAACTAAGGACAATTGAAATGAATTTTTAAGAAGAGTTTCTAGAAAATCAAGAATAGAAAGAATACGAAATACAGAGATTCGACGAATAATGGAGGTGGAAGAAGATACATCTACAATAGTGAAAAAAATAGTAATATACGTTACAAGAGCGGTATGTTGACGTTTTCATGTTCGAGGAAAAGACTCAAAAAGCGAAACGTAGTTGAGCTTTTTTAATTTCCGAGAACATGAAAACAAACATACCGCTCGTGTATCGTACATTATTTTGTGCGAAGATCGTTTATTACATACCTAAAAGACGAATTTCTAATTAGTTACAATGAAATCTTCATGTTGGTTTCTATTTAATGACGGCAACTTCGGAAACCAAAATATCTTTCTTCAACATTCTTGCTATAAAATGTTTTCTGTGTTTACTATACTCCAGCAGGCCGTGATATACGTCTGTCTTTTTTTTCCCGCAGTCTATAAATGCGAACTTAAAACAAACGATAAGGTTATGTAATGATTTATTTTTCATTTTAATATTTTAACAATATTATTTATATAACATATTGCAGTAATAACATCGGCATCTGGAATCTTGTTGATTTTTTCACGGTTTCCTTAATGTTACTTGTATCAGGAATGCAATAAGTTTCTTGGAGTAGTAGACTTTACTTAATTTTTTTCAAATATTTAAAAACAATAATTAACATTGCAATTTAGGTAAAATTGCAGTGGTAAGTTTCCAATTTATAATTATTACTATGTTAAACGTCTCTAAAAATAATATGTGAAAAGCCTAAAGCAGTAAAATGAATGTCGCGCTTAAGCGGTAAGAAGAGGGAAATTGTTATGTGTGTTACGTTGGGAATACTGAATGTGGAATTTTAGACTTACCGCGTATTGGTTTTGTGCGGATAACAAGCAAATACGCACGATCTCTCACAAAAGAAGATCACGATGGTGCGGACATGTACAACGAATGGGATTGGAAAGGATTCCTAAATTAATATACGTCTGGGAAATAGAAAGAAGAAGACGACGTGGAAGCTCAATGACTATTTGGAAACCCGGCGTTGAATATTCTCTACAAAATACACCGTGTCCCGCTTAGAGGGGTCGAGAAATAAGTACTAATTAAAGTATAAATAATGGTTTTATACCATAACTTTTTGTACAACTTGATGTAAAAACTCTCAGAGTTTCGGAGAATGGTCAGTGCAACTCGATGTGTGCACCTCGAGCTAACTTGAAGACATCCAAAAGGTACTCAACCTTCTGCCAAGTGTTCCATAACATTTGTGGAGTGATTAGCGCAGCTGCATTTATAATGCGTTGTCTCAGTTTTTCCAGTGTCAACTGTACCACGTTGGTACAAAACATTCGTCATAAAGCCCCAGAAAAAGATCAATGGGTGTCAAGTCTGGTGACCTAGGTGGCCAGGCAATGGTTCTCCTTTTCCGATCAACCTTTGTTAAAGTTTTAATTCAAGAACCCACGCACTGCTCCATAGTAATGGGGTGGAGCCCCATGTTGCTGAAAAACCGATCCTGGAGGAGTTGATATCAACAACAAAAGTTCTGCACATGTCCAGATACACATTCCCTTTGATTGTCGCCTCGATGAAGGAGAATGGTCCAATGACGGAATGTTCCGTCAGGCGTGTTCCCACGATAAACGTTAGTGCGCATGCGCATGAACATGCAACTGTTTTTAAACCATTGGTGAATAAACTTGGACAGTTTCTGCATCTCGTCAGATGTAAATCAAAACAATGTCTTCATCTGATTTTAAATGATTAGCATTTATTTCTCGATCCCTCTAACCGGGACACGGTGTATTAATTTATTAGAAGATGCACAAGATAGAAATATTTGGAGAGACAATTTGTTTGGTTGAAGAGAAACCTTTGTATTAAGGATAATCTCTATAATAATAATAATAATAATAATAATAATAATAATAATAATAATAATAATAATGTTGAAGAGTTGATAAAACGCAGTGATGGAATCGGAATGAAAGAAATAGTCGAAATTCTTAGTGAGAAACTGTCGTAGAACTTTGCCATCATAAATCTCTTACTATAGGCTATCAAGTCTTTATCTCTTTGATGAGAATCAACAGTTTGAAAGAGGTTATGTCTTAGAGGTTTCATATAACAGTGAATCATGGTTGCGTTTAATTATAAGCTTGATGAGACTGCTTAATAAATTATAAATTGACATTTAAAAAATCATAATAATTCATAGTCTCTCTCTGCATCAGACAGGATTGTTTTGTGATATTGACATACTGACTGATTTGTAATATTTATAGTGCAATAAATGTATTACATAACACTGAGATACTGAAGTGCTCCTTATCTGAGAATATCTTGGACATCATGAGTTTATTATCTACTCCTTTTCTGCGTCACTGTCAGGACAATGATCATACAAGACTGGTAGAAGTCAGTCAACATTTCCTTTTAATACGACATTAATTAGCTTTCTTGAATGCGAGTAATACAATATTTGTAGTCTATATTGTTTTGAAGGAGTAACATACAAGATATTTAGAGAAAACTTAGAACTGGTGATATTTTTAAGCTTTTTATTTAGCTATTTTTAATATCCGAGAGAGTGACTATTTGAGGGAAAGTCGTTTAACAATAAACATTTTCCTATACTTAAAATTCAAATCCATCCTAGCAAAGATCTGTTTCATATGATATTATAGAATGGGCATTGATTAAAGTTCACGTTAACACTTTGTTAAAAACATAAAATTTACTCTGTCACACGTTAAAAGTGTTAAAATTGTTTAAAAATTATTTACCTTCGACAGACGGTCCGTTTCGACGCTATTTGTCGTCGTCTTCAACACAGAAATACTTAAATAACCACACTAAACATTCAAATATATATAATTCAACTGGAGTTTACAAATTAAAATGCAATAGTTGCCCACATTTTTACATAGGACAGACAGGAAGATCCTTTCATACAAGATACAACGAACATATTAAAGCTATAACCAAACCTTACATTACATCAAATTATGCAGATCACATTATCGACAATAATCATGACTACAATAATATAGAAACAGATATGGAAATTTTACACATCACACCAAAAAGTTTACAGTTAAATATCCTAGAACAATACGAAATATATAAGAACACAATAGCACACCCACATTACATACTTAATACGCAACTACAGTTCAATACGCACACATTGTTTGACATCATAATACGTCATAACATACAGACAGCCAACCCCCACCATGGGAACAACACACCCCCACCCCTACCATCGACAACTGCACATCGCAGAGCCAAAATCAGCAGTGGTTCAAGAGACACTGAAGACGACGACAAATAGCGTCGAAACGGGCCGTCTGTCGAAGGTAAATACTTTTTAAACAATTTTAACACTTTTAACGTGTGACAGAGTAAATTTTATAGAATGGGGTTGCGCTTTTAGTACCTTCCTTATATCAATAACACTGGTAGAGAAACGAATAATAAAAATGTCTTAATTAATCTCTTGAATATCCCACAGAACTAGGGTTGTCAATCCTCTCGTATTTTCCGGGATGTCCCGGATTCAGCCCTAACTTTTAACAATCTCACGACTCCCGTATTTTTATTTTCTTCGAGAATTTTTCGCCCTTATCTTCGAATAATGTAAAAATCTATTTGAAACATTGAATTTTTTCCGTGATTTATGTTATAGATTCAGTTGTTCCAGAGATGCACTGAAATGTGCAATCTCTGTAGAAGGTAATCCTTGCCTGAAATTGTTTCAGGGCTCACAGTTTAAAATCAAACAATGTTAGAGTTAGAAATTCAGAAAAAAAAACTAGGGCGTTGTGTTATAAGTATACTAGGCAGCAAAGCTCATGCAGAGGGTGTTTTCTCTTATGAACAGTAAGTGAACAGATGTTCGAAACAGGAACACGACACATCTAATCAAATCAGAACTGCAGATCATAGTCCACTTGAACTACTCATGCAGGGAATGTTTACAATTTGTTTGAAATTGTTACACAAGGCAAAATGTCTCAAAATACTCGTAATTGAAGTCAATTGAATTAAATAATTTGTCAGTTTTCCAAGTGAAATATCTCCCAAGTTTTCTTCATAAACAGTTGGCAACTTTCCTCAGAACTGTTGTATTCTGAATGTAAAGTATTTTATATCCATCAAATTTATAACAATGTCTTATTGAATTTCGTATACAAAACCCCAAAACTTTGTTTAATTTGTATTCACATAAATATAAAACTAAAATATCAGACAACATAATATGCTTGACAGAACCTAAATGTACCACAACTGTAGCTGTTATAATCACAATAGGAACTTCGGTCTAAGGCTGTATTATGACAAGATAAAAGATAAATTTCCAAACATACAATTTGCTAATGCTTCTTATTTTAAAAAATCTATTAAAACTATAGTTTAGAGAGAAAATGTAAAGTTCCAATTATTGTGATACCCAGTGGCACCAAATTATTGAGTGGGCTAAGGCCCCACGTGCCCATATAAGTTGGCGCCACTGGTGATACCTCAGTTTTTCTTTTTCTTTTTTACTTTTTATTCTGCCGATTAAAGTATTTATGTTAAAATTTTGTGGAACGTCCCCCGAGCACGAATATGTACTGTTTCTGGGGATGCTAGAGAGATTTTTTATATAAATATGTACGGTATCTTTATTCTACCAATAAATTTATTATCTACTTATTTTAATTTAATTTTTCAAGAGTACAGTCAATTTTCCTTAAGTCATAGTCCGAGCTTACTGTCCTTTCTTTCCACGAGATGTCCAATCTGAGCGCCATTTCCCATAAAAATAACCAGAAGAGGCGCAAAAAGAATCAGACTATTGATTTGATAACTTAAAACAATGTTCTACGTTAAAATTCCTACATTTATAAACGGAAATAGCGTTTTCTTTGGAAAGAGGACTTGGCACATTGTTGAGAAGACAATGCAAACAAATGTGTGCTATCAGAATTTAGATGCGAGTAAAAATTCTGAATTACAGTTGGCCATTCGTTATGTCCGAGAAAATTTCAATAGAAATTCGTACGTGGTACCAAGACATGCTAATTTCAGAGGGCGGTGCAGTAGCATCGCTGTCCATTATATCGTTCTTGCTGGCACAGATATTTGTGTTTTGACAGGTTACACTTCCTTCGTAGTCGCCTGAGAGCTATTGTTTAACTGACACCTTTAGAATTCCAAGTTGAATAACATCGTGTGTGGCCGGTACTACCAACGCAAACACGGAAACAGAACTGATAAGAAACGTCGGAAAGTTGGTAGACGTGAAGTCTGCTCTCATTTGAATAACTTTTATAACATCGAGAAACTTTATATCAAAGTTTGTGCGTTTGTATATTTCGCTTTCAAGTTATCTTTCCTGTAGAGAGTCTAGCACAAGAGTTAAGATTGTGGCTTATGTTTACTTTATTTTGAGTATTGTGTATGAGGTTCGATACCCAGTTTAAGTTTTAGTTACTCAGGAATTCCGGCATAGTCCATAACTTGTATAAATAGGTATTTTAGAACTACATTTAATCTCAGTTTTAAGGTGATGAAGTAACAAATTATTATTATTATTATTATTATTATTATTATTATTATTATTATTATTTTAGTAGGTCATTTTACGACACTTTATCGACATCTTAGGTTATTTAGCGTCTGAATGAGCTCTCCTCTTTTTTTTCTCTCTCTTTTTTTTTATTATCTTCATATATTACTTAATTATTTGTGTTTGTATGCCATTTAGTAGGACTTTGCTAATCAAAATTTTATGTCTTGTCACTCATATGTATTCTCCAATTAGTATATTAACTGAATAATATATCTCAAGTAAATTAATCGTCCAATTTGTCTCGGGAATTTTAGATCTTATAAATTGTGTGTTTGTGTGTGTGTGTGTATTCCCCTTATGTTATGTAACTGATTTTGATTATGTGTAATTTTCTACTTTATTTTATATATTATGTAACTGATCTTGTCTATTGTAATTTCCTACTATATTTTATGTAATTTCTAAGTTATTTTCTTTTGTGTTGTTTTGTAATCAAATTTTGTATCTCATGTATTTGTATTATTGAAACCTGGTTGAGTGGAAGAGAAGGCCTCATGGCCTTAACTCTGCCAGGCAAAATAAACCTACTACTACTACTACTACTACTACTACTACTACTACTACTACTACTACTACTACTACTACTACTACTACTACTACTACTACTAGGTGCAGTGTTGCCACGACCAACTCACGAAAATCAGGAGAAAACCATCGAAATATGAATTTATTTTCTCTTCGTATTATAATATTAATTACAAAACAGTGTATGCTGTAAGAAAGGTGATACTGTTGTATTACTATATATCACATCCCTAACCAATGAAATGGAAGAATTTTGCTAAATATTACTACTGTCATCTTTACTCAGCGTATGTAAATAAGTCATGCAATTTTGGTTTTACACAATAATGTCTCATTGGCAATGTTTCGCATTAAAATGTATTAATCAGGAGTTTTTTGTATATTGACAAACTATTTTCAATAGAACGAGATTTATTTTAAAGATTATATTAAAGACAGTACTGCATTAGCTGTGATTATAACAGACGAAGAATTATACCTTTTCCTGTTTTTGTATAACTGCCCTTTCAACTGTTCATAATTTTTCCACTATGATTTATGATTCTGGAAAGGAGTATTTACTTTTCTTTCTTGCTGGGACACTTTCACTCATTTTAAAAGATCCCTGTGCACGATATGTGACACAAAATACCATTACCTACATTTCACTCTCTCACTGTTTCACGTGTTCTTGCTCCTTTAAGCATCATTGTGGCGACGCGTTATGAGCAGGGAGACACAACGAGCTAGAAGAATATTCTTACTTCTAGCTTGTTGGGGAGACAAATGAAAAGATTGTTTGACTAGTGTATAAGTTGCAAAAGTAAGACATGGTGATATAATATATGTAATAAATTGAAAATTCGGGCATAGAACCAGGTGACTGCAGCATGCCAAAAACGAAGGAGAAATTCGTATTTTTGACAAGAAAAAAGAAGTAGAGGAGTAGATTCAATGAAAAAACAGGAAATCTCCTGCTTAATCAGTAGGTATGGCAACACTGCGTAGGTGATAATTCCGGTGAAATGAGTCCCGGGTTCAGCACCGATAGTCACCCAGCATTTGCTCATATTGGGTTGCGGGAAAACTCCTGAAAAAAACCTCAACCAGGTAAGTTGCCCCGAATGGTTTCGCGGCCAGACGCGCTAACCATTACTCCACAGGTGTGGACATTATTATTATTATTATTATTATTATTATTATTATTATTATTATTATTGACGACTCTATTATTTTTACCACTAAAATATGACACTTTGGCCTATTTCGGCTATCGGGTAAGGCCTGGTCCACTATATACCGGGAACGGAAACGAGAACGGAAAAATTGTTAAAATACATGTATTTAAATGTAAGCATTCACAATTAACAAGAAGCTTACAGGAGCCCGGAAACGGGAACTTGAAAGTTGACGCAGTTTTAACTTTGCCCTCCTCGTTTCCGATCACAGCCTACGAGATTCTTTCTGTTGTCATAATAAAGCCATTTAGTCGTTTATTTTGTATCAAGGAGGCCGTGACATAATTTCTTTTTCATGCATCTTGTCTAACTCAGGAATTCAATAGAATCACTTTCAGTATAATTATGCTGCGTGCAAATGTGACAAGATTACCAATATTCTGTGTCATACATTCGGAAGTTGGTTAATTTGTATTCATGTTGGCTGGCTTGCAGGAAACAAGAACGAGAACGGAAAAATTATTAAAAGATATATATTTAAATGTGAGCATTCACAATTAACGAGAAGCTTGCCGGAGCCCGGGAACGGGAACGTGAAAGTTGGCGAAGTTTTAACTTTGTCGTCCTAGTTTCGGATCACAGTCTTCTAGATTCTTCCTGTTGTCATCATAAAGTATTTAATCGTCGTTTATTTTGTAGCAAGGAGGCCGTGACGTAATTTCTTCTTCCTGCATCTTGTTTAACTAACTCAGAAATTCAAAAGGATAACTTTCAGTGTACGAGTAATTATGCTGCGTGCATATGTGACAAGATTATCACGTGAATTGAATTCTTAAATATTCTGAGTCATACATTCTGAAGTTGGTTAACTTGCAGTGGCGCCAACTTTTAGAAAACATTAGGTGTGCTCAAATACTTGAGTTGTAAGTTAAAATCCTGATCGCATACATAACAGATTGGCCATCCCCATGTTAAAAACAGTAGCATGTAGGAAAGAACAATCACCAGGATCGCCACTGTCGATTAGTAATGACCGCTAGATGGAAGTACAGTTGCTCCATGCAATTCAATTTTTTAAAGATGTTTTTATTAAAAGTATTAGGTCCCTTAGACCATTGCCTTTTACAAAAATATGACTATACAATTTTAAATGTAAAATAGGTTATATTAAAGAAAATTGATTAATAAGCCCGTCAAAGACGGAGGTGTTTGTTTGAATTTATGTTATGTCCCTTAGTAAATGCAATTCAAATGAGAATTATGACATTACTTCTTCTACTGTCGCTAGATGGCAGCATAGTGAAATTGATAAAAGTTGTTGCCTTCAAAGTTCATAATCTGTTATATGTGATCTGGGGTTAAAACAAAAAATATGTCTCGTGACCAGAATATTGTACGAAATGGAAATATAAAAATTGGAAATTTATCTTTTGAAGAGGTGGAGAAGTTCAAATATCTGGGAGCAACAGTAACAAATATAAATGATGCTCGGGAGGAAATTAGACACAGAATAAATATGGGAAATGCCTGTTATTATTCGGTTGAGAAACTTTTATCATCCAGTCTGCTGTCGAAAAATCTGAAAATTAGAATTTATAAAACAGTTATATTACCGGTTGTTCTGTATGGTTGTGAAACTTGGACTTTCACTTTGAGAGAAGAACAGAGATTAAGGGTGTTTGAGAATGAGATTCTTAGGAAAATATTTGGGGCTAAGAGGGATGAAGTTACAGGGGAATGGAGAAAGTTACACAACACAGAACTGCACGCATTGTATTCTTCACCTGACATAATTAGGAACATTAAATCCGGACGTTTGAGATGGGCAGGGCATGTAGCACGTATGGGCGAATCCAGAAATGCATATAGAGTGTTAGTTGGGAGGCCGGAGGGGAAAAGACCTTTAGGGAGGACGAGACGTAGATGGGAAGATAATATTAAAATGGATTTGAGGGAGGTAGGATATGATGATAGAGAATGGATTAATTTTGCTCAGGATAGGGACCAATGGCGGGCTTATGTGAGGGCGGCAATGAACCTCCGGGTTCCTTAAAAGCCAGTAAGTAAGTAAGGGGTTAAATAAATAAATCTCAAATAATAATGATGATAATAATAATAATAATAATAATAATAATAATAATAATAATAATAATTAATAATAACACACCAAATCATTGCTCGGGCCCCATGGACCCATATAAGTTGGCGCCACTCTTAACTTGTGTTTATGTTGGCTGGCTTGTAGGCCTACTCTTGAGAGAACGCCGTTGGTCAATTATACACAAATAACATCAGAATGAATAATATCGACTTTTCATATCGTTATTGACATGCATATCGATATGCATAGTCGTTTCCTTTCCGGTTTATTGTAAAAAAAATATTCACGTTCACGTCCTCCGCTTCCCGTTCTCGTTCTGGTTCTTGTTCCCTGTTTAGTGTGGACCAGTCTTAAGACAAAAAAGAATAAAGACAGGCCTCAATCCGATGCAGGACGCTGGATTTTTAAGAGCTTCCTTTGAAAGTGAAACAAGTTGGGACATCCGTATTGTAGATTTTCGACACGTGAAAGAAACTTGTCACTGATACAGGAATCTAGATAAAATTTATCATTCATTTCTCGCCCACTTCAAAATTTGGGTAGATCAATGATCTTAGAGTGCATGGGCTTGTAGCTCCCTCCACCCGTGATCCATCAATCCAGACAGGACTAACACCGACTCTCTACGAAAAGAGATTAATATCCATTTACCTTTCGGAATTGAATACTCTTCTGATCGATTTATAACCGGAAACTTAAGATGCAGTGGAGGAAGACATTAACAAGTTGCAACAGAAGAATGAGATTTTGCAGAAGAAGATTTTTGGTTATTGCAGGAACTTAACATATCCAAAGTTTAGAAGCTACAAACAAATTCTATCTTCAGGATAATATTATACAGGGTGTCCATAAAATAAGTAACTATGTTCATGAAAACGATGTAGTTCATGCTATTTGTATTCATAAGACGATTGTACACTACAAACTCACTCATACACACTCATTGGTTCCTTTCGACATGCCCATTGATGTCCCTGCACAATTCCCATCTGGACACGGTTTCACGGAATGCATTTCGCAGAGACTGTGGTGTGATTAGTGACACTGCATCACGAATTCTTTGTTTCAGTTCATTAACGTTAGACACTTATCTTGTGTAGACCTTGGATTTAACAAATCCCCATACAAAAAAGTCTAAAGGGGTAAGGTCTGGGGATCTTGCTGCCCATGGTCTACGACCGCCTCGTCCTATCCACCGGTTGGGAAACTCTTCATTCAAGTAGTCCCTAACAATTGTCGCATAGAGGTAAGGGACCAGTCTTGTTGGTAAACAACAGTGTCTACGATACCATCTTGTTGCAATTGTGGCTGCAGAAACTCTGTCAGCATGTACAAGTAACAGGCACTAGTAATGGTCTTCTCTCTGAAAAAAAAATGGTCCATATATCTTTGTCTGCGTGATTCCCAACCACAAATTGGTCTTTGGACTGTCTCTGATATGCTAAGTGAAATCCGTTGGAGGTGTGTCGGCCCGTGTCCAGATGGGAATTGTGCAGGGACATCAATGGACGACATGTCGAAAGAAACCAATGACTGTGTATGAGTGAGTTTGTAGTGTACAATCGTCTTATGAATACAAATATCATGAACTATATCGTTTTCATAAAAATAGTTACTTATTTTATGGACATTCTGTATAGCGATACCTGAAGAGCTAGTGTTTGTTACTCTCGAGATGAAGAGCGGGAGGTGAGGAGCATAGGAAGTAATGTCAGTGATATAAATGCTTACGTAAAGTGACAAAGTAGCGGTAGGTTACTTACTATTCATTAAAAAAATATGCAGACTTCTTCAGTTTCCGGTCATCGCTATTGTGCTTATAGAGGATTTCACGATAAGAAACAAGCATTGGGCATATGGAGCTATTCCATCAAATGACCAGTTACCATAGAAACGCCTACCTACCACATAGCTTGTACAATGTATTACGCAATGCCCCTAAAACCAACGATTTTTTCTTAACGTGAAATCCTCTATAGGTTGTGAGAAGATAAGCTGTTAATTATTATAATTAAGCAATTATTAACTAATACTTTATAAAAATAATTAGTATTATTTAATTTCTATACGCATATTGTAACTAATGTTTTCGGCATGAGTAATAACCTCTCTACTGTGCTTACCTGTGCGATGTATACAATAATCAACAGGCACAGTTAAAAAGGTCACATTTCTTCCGCTCGCGTTCTCCTGACTGAGTAATTATACCTACTCTGTTTAGCCCATTATGCCTGACACCTAAAAAAAAAACTGTTCATAAAGCCCATTGCTCTTCCTGTCAGTATCGTCTATTCAAACTATTGTGGTCAAATGAAATGACAACTGTGAGTAGTATTGGATGAAGATAAATGCAAACAAGACGAAGACAATGTTATCGGAAGAAAAATATAGAAGGCAAACGTGCATATTCTAAATGAGGCAGTAGTGCAAGTGGACATCTTCAAATATTTGGAATGTATTATAAGTAGTAACATGAGCTGCTGCCAGGAAGTCAAAAGGAAGATAACAATGGCAAAGGAAGTTTTAATATAAGAAGGAACATCATCTGCGGACCTCTGGAAAAAGAACTAAGGAAGAGACTAGTGCAGTGCTTTGCATGGGACCGAAACATAAGCATTACGACGAAGTGAAGAGAAACTACTAGAAGCATTTGAAATGTGGATATGGAGAAGAATGAAGCGTGTGAAATGGACATCCAATTGATCAGGAAGAGAAAAAGAATTGGTTGGGTCACTGGTCGAGAAGAAACTGCCTCTTCCTAATCAGTTTCAGCATCATTCTTTCTTCACCTATTCTTTCCAACACAGCTTCGTTTCTTATTCTGTCTGTCCACTTCACACATACCATTCTTCCACATTTCAAATGCTTCTATTTGCTTCTCTTCACTTCGTCGTAATGTCCATGTTTCTGCTCCATACAATGCCACACTCCATACAAAGCACTTCACTTGTCTTTTCCTTAGTTATTTTTCCAGAGGTCCCCAGAAGATGCTCCTTTTTCTGTTAAAAGCTTCCTTGACCATTGCTATCCTCCTTCTGACTTCCTGGCAGCAGCTCATCCCAAGTATTTGAAGCTGTCCACTTGCTCTACTGCCTCATTTAGAATTCGCAAGTTCATCTTCTTCATTTTTCTTCCTATGGTCATGCTCTTCGTCTTATTTGTGTTTATCTTCATCCCATACTCCTCACAGCTGTCATTTAGCTCCAGTATCATATCCTTTAGTGTCATCTCCTCTTCTGCTAACAACACCATATCATCAGCAAATCTTGTGCACTTTATACTTCTTCCTGCTACTATCACTCCTCCCATGTTCTGAAAACATTTAACATGCCATGTTTGCAGTTTTTCTTGGGAAAGATAAATGCAGTAGCTTCGCGTTGCTTTTCGCACACAACTCTCTCTTTCGCATCTTAAAAGATCCCAGAGGGCCTCAGCGTGGAGGTGAGGAAAGTGGATTTGACTACTTAGGCCCTCCGAATTTACCGAAATTCACCGCAAGGGTTAAATATCTGTTATATCAGGGTTATTGACTCGATCAGAGACCGGGAAATCCTGTATATATGTTACAGTCAGAACGCAAAATCAGTCAAAACATGAAGTTTCGATCAAATTCTAGTTGTGACAAAACTCTTTAAGAAATTCTAGTTCTCACTTACGTAATTCAGTTACATCTAGAAATAGCTATGCTCTTTAGGAAATTCTAGTTTTGACTAATATAATGAAGTTAGATCTAGAAATAACTGATTGCTATGAGCAAGTTTCGCATGTCGATATCATTTGAAGGGTTATACTGGCATATTTCCTTGATTTTTCCATTTTCAGCCTGTCTCTAGTTCCATGTCCTGTAGCTACATGTACGCTTTCAATAACATCGAATATTTCCTCGGCAGGTAAATAATATTTCACAAGTTCACCTGCTGAAATCAAGTTCTTCACTCCACCAATTATAATTACAACGGGTTTTTTACTAATAACAATAAGTTATTTCTAGACCTTACTGAATTGTATTAGTCAAAACTAGAATTTCCTAAAAATCCATTGTTATTTCTAGATGTAGCTGAATTACATAAGTGGAAACTGGAATTTCCTAAAGAGTTTTGTCAGAATTAGAATTTTCTAGAAACTTGACGGAATTCGCGTTCTGACTGTAACATATATACAAACAAAAATCCAAAATTAGAGGATACAAAATAGACCGATTATTGATTTAGGTATAATAAATTTACTTAATTAAATTGAAGACATTAACACATTTTAAATTTTATTATATTTTAGTAGCTTCCATCTTTGCACATTCAAGTAACGGCAACTTCGCTCAGTTTTTTTCACTCCGTGTATATCACTAGAACTTGGAAGAATTTAGATTGTAAGATTCATGACTGTTCATCCAACAAATAAAGAGACCCGTTGTAATGCGAACAGGTTGTAGAAAGCGGTAGAGAAGGAAGAAATTCGAGTAGCGGAAGATTGTACTTTAAAAGTGAAGTTCTACCACAGGGCTCAAGAACAACTGGATGGACTATAGTCGTTTTTCACCAGAGCCAAACTGCAGCTGTAAATACTGAATCATGTTGTGAAATATGGAGACAGGGTTCGGGTTATCGTAACTGCGCTGCAGTGTGAATGATGCAAATCTCAAGACGAGAGTGAACTTTGCATTGACAATCTTTGGATAACTGGGATTAACTTGTTTACTTAAAACATATTAATTTGATAATGCTTGTTATTGAACGATCAAAATCCAATTATGAGCAATCGTGATATCGTACACTCATACTCATTATTCTTGAGGTTACCAGTTATGCCTTGGGACAAACTTGAATGGATAAGAAAAGTTACAGTGATCATGAATTCATGGATTTTCTTGAGCGGATATTATACACTATAGGCCTATCTTGTGCAGTATAATGTAGCTAAACTTGGTATTTTCAATGTAATTTTTTACAACGCCTTGTGAATAAAAGAATGTAGTCCACACTTGTGGAGTAACGGTTAGCGCGTCTGATCGCGAAACTGGGTGGCCCGGGTTCGATTCCCGGTCGGGGCAAGTTACCTGGTTGAGATTTCTTCCGGGGTTTACCCTCAACCCAATATGAGCAAATGCTGGGTAACTTTCGGTGCTGGACCCCGGACTCATTTTACCGGCATTATCACCTCCACCTCATTCAGACGCTAAATAGCTTAAGATGTTGATAAAGCGTCGTAAAATAACCTACTAAAATAAAAAAATAAAAGAATGTATACAGGATGTTAAAATAACGTTTGTGCGAGATCGTGCGTATTTGCTTCTTTTCCGCACAGAACCAATACGTGGTAAGTGTGAAATACCACATTCAGTATTCCCAACGTAACACACATAACAATTTCCCTCTTCTTACCGCTTAAGCGCGACATTAATTTTACTGCTTTAGGCTTTTAACATATTATTTTTAGAGACGTTTAACATAGAAATAATTATAAATTGGAAACTTACCACTGCAATTTCACCTAAATTGCAATGTTAATTATTGTTTTTAAATATTTGCAAAAATTAAGTAAAGTCTACTACTCCACGAAACTTATTGCATTCCTGATACAAATAACATTAAGGAAGCCGTGAAAAAATCAACAAGATTTCAGATGCGGATGTTATTACTGCAATATGTTATATAAATAATATTGTTAAAATATTAAAATGAAAAATAAATCATTACATAACCTTACCGTTTGTTTTAAGTTCGCATTTATAGACTGGGGGAAAAAAAAGACAGACGTATATCACGGCCTGCTGGAGTATAGTAAACACAGAAAACATTTTATAGCAAGAAAGATATTTTGGTTTTCCGAAGTTGCCGTCATTAAACAGAAACCAAGATGGAGATTTCATTGCAACTAATTAGAAATTCGTCTTTCAGGTATGTAATAAACGATCTTCGCACAAAATAATGTACGATACACGAGCGGTATGTTTGTTTTCATGTTCTCGGAAATTAAAAAAGCTCAACTACGTTTCGCTTTTTCAGTCTTTTCCTCGACCATGAAAACGTCAACATACCGCTCTTGTAACGTATATTACTGTTAAAATGCTTCAGGGATGATAGAGGAGGTAAAAACAAACATCTTTTTTAAGTGGCAAAACTTTAGCTGATGCGCCGTTTTGCCGCAAGATGGCCTGAAGGGTAGATGGCTTGACTTCCGTCACAACACACACTGGTTAGTTCTGTTTGTATTGCAGTGCCTGCAACAAGTTAAAAGAGTCCCTAACAGTCTCCGTGGTGGTAATTATTTTGTTTTTCTACGCGACGTCCTACCAGAACTTTTAGAAAATATCTCATTGAACATCAGAGAATAAATATGGTTTCAGCATGACGGTGCCCCTCCGCACACTGATCGTCGTGTCAGGAACCACGTAAATGCTATATTCCCCGGTAGTTGGATTGGCAGGGGTGGGCCGGTACCGTGGCCACCTCGATCACCGGACCTAACCCACTGGATTTCTTTTTGTGGGGAGACATGAAACGTCTTGTGTATGAGACACCGATCGATACGGTAGAAGACTTAGTTGCTCGCGTTGTTGAAGCTGCACATGTTATTAGAGACAATGTTAGCCTTTTTGAGCATTGCAGACATTCCACAGTACGAAAGTACCAGTTGCGCAATGCCTTCAATGGACGGCAGTTTGCACACCACCTCTAAAACGACAATTGGTCTCGTTCCTTATGGATTACACTATAATGGATTACACTAACACTTACGTACATAATAAACGGCGCATCTGTCAAAGTTTTGTCACTTACAAGAGATGTTTGTTTTTACCTCATTCACCATCCCTGAAACGTTGTAAACGTTATTTTTAATAGCCTGTATACAGGGTGGAAGTGAAATAATTCTGAAGATTTAAAGGGACGATTGGGTACATTTAAATGTATAGAAAACCTATGTTACGTTTTTTGATTAAATGCACGGTTAATTACAAAACTTAGTTCGAAGTTTCAACAGTCTGACAACATCGTCGCTAAGTAATACAAAATGTAAGAGGTCAACGAATTCAGGTCTGTCTCCCTAGGTGAACTACCTTTCATCTCCCTTTCTGCCTAGATTGTTGCTATCTGGTCGGATTGATCAGTGGCTTGAAATTAGAGGTTTTTAAAATTAAATTTACACGAAAATCGTGCGCGCTATTGAAATACGCCAGAAGGATAAATTAAATTATTCTTTATTAGATTTTCTATCGATATGGGCAAAAATCACGATCCTACTCGCAATAGTTACCGAATAAGAAGTGGTTAAATCCTTGGGGAAAAAAACTTTTTTTTTTCTGAAAAAAAAAAAAAAAAAAAAAGAAAACTGTGAACTTTCCACCAATATGTTATAGTTTTGTTTTACATACAACATGAGCTTCTCTTAGTCTTTCTTATGATGTTGTCTATTATGTTGGTGTTGTATGCATTTTCCTTTGCCATCAGTGATTAACTTTTTTGTTTGAAATATCGCGAAGAATAACCCCCTTTATTAATGACATTACTTAGGATTAACTCTGCAGATATTGTTTTATAATTATGTTTTTCAATACTTTTGATGTAATTAGTAAAGCAGGAAGCTATCACGAACGAGGACAGGCTATTACGACCAAATTGAAAATAAGACTAATCGCGTGTAGTTAGAGGAGTATGAATGGTTTTCAGTAGTGTTGTTGGATTTAATTGATTAATCCATCAATTTATGTTGTAAGATTAATCGATAAAAATATTTAATCGAATAATCGAGTCGATTAAAATTAATGGGTTGCATTTGATATTAATTATTATTTAACATAAACTCATACTAAAATTTCCGACAATATTCCTCTCTCGGAAATTGCTTACTTAAAAAACACAATAGTACTGTTATTTTCTAACTGGAAAGCAGGAGCGTAGGAAAAATTTTGCACAAACACTTCAAAAAGAGATGGAAATATAAGGACAGTGACCTAATCTACCTCTATTGAAAGTTAAAACACAATCCGAAACCCTTGTTAAGTTTTATGGTTTTTCAAGAAAACTTCCACCTTGTTGTCAGCTCATCTTCCTATCATATGAAATATATACTTTTCTGGGATTCGTCCCCCTCATCCCTTATAAAATAGTCATATCTATACTATGTGCAAGTGAGAACGTAACTATCTTCTTCTCTTTCTAAAATCTGGTAATTCGATTACAATAGGAACCAGTCTTCTGTTTCGACCGCTGTACTTTTGCAGTTGCAGTTCCTGTACTGGGTTTGTATATGAAGGTTGTGTGTTCAGTTTGATAAAGAAAAAAAAAATCAGTTTTCTATGGTTTGTGAAAAGTGTAAACTCCATTGTGTGTTATGAGAATTTGAGAGGTAACGTTTGGATTTAAATTGAACGATCTGGAGAAGTGCTTGACAGATTTTTTTTTTTTTGTGTTTAGTGATGCAGGAAATATTGTTACTAAATGCAGAGCAGCATTTAATTCGAAGCATGTGAATGCACTCACATGTTTAAAATCATGTATGAAGCAGTATTAACTAGGTGAGTCTTCATACTTTTTGTTATTTATGTTTGTCTCAAAAATTCTCGGAGAAATTGACACAATAAATTATAAGCCTCATAATAAATATGTTAGTAAATAATTAAAATAGTTGTTTTGTAATATAACGATACAATATATACAGATATATAACATTTAATACTTATGCTTATCACCGAACACAAGTTAAATTTAACAATAATTGTATATTACATTATATTAAAACATTTTTTTCAAATCGATAAAAGCTCTATTAATGTATCGATTAATCGATTAAATTCAAATAGTTAATGATTAGATATTTTGATCGATCATCAGCACTAGTTTTCAGATTTTTTAGACAACCTACCTGATCTTTAAAATATTCCTTCATTGGTTTCTTGCATAAAGAAGAACGATGGACATAAAATTAACATTCAATCGCCTGTGAGAGGCTGTTTGATCCAACCCAGACTAGAATAGGAGTTTGAAAGCTATTAGGAGAGACGTACAATGAGGATCCATCTATCACAGAAAGCCTGAGACAAGATGTATTATCAGAGAAAGCCTTTCTAAGGTATTATTAGGCTTTAACCGCAGCGTAATAATGTTATGTGTATTGAGTAGTTCCTAGACCTTTGAATGCACTTGGGTTGGAGAGGAAGTCTTGAGAGAACGTTCAACTTGCTTTCAAAGCATAATTACATTATTAAATTCAAAGTATGCGGAATAGACTTTGGTATGTGCTAATTGCAAGTGTATCCTCATTTAATATAGAATGCTGGTATCTTGTGCGAATTTGCAAACGTCAATTTTAAAATATCAATATTTAAATAATTATAAAAGTAGACGTTTTCTCTGCGAATTGCAATTAACGGATTTGTAAAAGTAATATAAATGAGTTGTGTAAGGTTACACAGTGATTTTACATATTTGAACGCTGATGTAATATAAACTCGCTCTTAAGCAACATCTGATAAGAAAGACAGTATCACGCAGAGGTGAATGAAGGACAGTCAGTCTTGTTAATAGGATAAACAGCTTCGTACTATGTAAACTTGTCACATTTTGGACTACTTGAAATTATCTATCTTAATTGCAAACATAATTGCTAACAACTGACATCAGGTGTACCATTAGAATGAAATGTGCAAAGAAATGTAATTGGGCATTAACATTAAATAAATAACTGGTAGGAAATTTCTACTAAATTTATATATCCGAAATTAAGAAATTCGGACAATACAGTCAAAGTATCTACATATGATAAAATGAAGAATGTAATATTTCACAATAACAGAAACCATATTTTCTTCCATTTGCTTATACCTAGTACATACATAGCAAAATTAAAATATGTTATACATAACAGATAAAGAACTTTTGATATTGAATTCATATATTGTTGGCAGAAAGGAATGTGTTATAATTAATGATAATAAATCAGATATTAAAATTGTTCAGTACAGCGTACCCCAAGGTTCTATTCTTGGACCAGTTTTATTTCTAATAGCTATTCACGATATAAATCATAAAGCACTTGCGAAAGTATTGCTATACTCTGACGATACTATTTTTTTAATCACAGGAATCTAAACAACATATAAATGAATTAGCATTATATCAATCAGAAGCAAAAACATGTTTTAATGCAAATGGACTTGCTTTGAACGAAAGTAAAACTAATCACCTGTACACCTAAATTTCTTCATATTCTATCTGATTAGGCCTATTAATAATTATTGAATAAACGTGCTTTCCCAAGGGTAGCTTCCATTAGAAAATAGTAATCATAACACAAATGTTTATTTTTATTTTTTATTTGTTTAGTATGCTATGTCTTTTAGCAACCCTTACTGAAGGGCAGCTACCCTTGTGGAATTTATATTGTAATGCAAAAAATGTTATCAATGAAATTTTTTTTTGCCAACCGCTCAATGGAATTTTAAATTTATCCAGCCGATTCTATACATTAAAGTAAGTTACATATGCCCTATTTTTCTACATTTGTATCTTTTATAACTTAAGAGAAAAGTGCACCCAAAATTGAGGAATTTAACATTGTAAGATATGGAAGTACAGTCTCCCCTTAACTACAAATTTAACGTCACCATCTCGATCTTGGCCATCTGTCAAGGAATGGACCGTTTTCTCCGTTCCATCTCCACCCCTGAGGAAATTTGTGGAATAAAGTTTGACATTTACAAGCAAGAAGGAGACTCCTACCTATTGATTAACATTACGTAAACACATCGCTTAGGACAATTAGAATAAATACAAGATACTGTATATGTCACAAAATAAGTCTCTATGGATGCTATTCATAGACATTTCGCAGCACGCGCTACGAGTGTGCTAAACTAGCCCCGTCTATCCACTGGTTACTTGTACAGAATTCAAATCATATCCTATCGCTAACACTGGTTTATGAATACGAAAAACGCTGATCATCCACCGGAAGCCCGCGCTAAAAATGTCTATGAATACGGCCCTACGAGAATTAGATGAATTTAATTTCCTTATTTGACTTGAATCTGTACTCACTGCACTTTTAGCTAGAGATGTTAACGCTTGGGCTACTCCGAAACTAACGCTCTGAATCGTAATATTTAATTTCACGGTAGCGTAACATTTTATGAATATAATTAATATACTAAACGAGCAAATCTTCGCTATACCGCTACAACGCAATGTTGGTGTTGGCTGATATACTTTTAAAGAAAATTTGTCACAATCAAGACACTTAGTAATAATGTGCACGGAATGTACAAGAAACACGTGCAGTTTCTCATGTTCGCCGATAAAGGTTTTCTGCGTAGCGGTATAGAAAAGTTCTGTCCAACTTCTTATGCACTTAGGCCTTTTATAATGAACATATAAGACATAGGAATAGTATATTACGATACAAGGTTGGGAAGTGCTGTTTACAAAATCGAGAAAAAGTTTTAAAGACGAGCAGAGCGAGTTTTTCAATTTCCGAGATTTTGTAATGCATTTCACAAACGTGTATTGTACAGTATTCTTTGCACGGTATATTTTGAAAATAATGTTTATTAAAATCTTAATATACACTACGTAAGTAGTGGCAAAAATAAGACAGACCGACGGAATAATCAAAGTCCCCGAAATGGGCCACTGCGCATGCCACGCCCGCATTCACAAGATAGCGAGTAATCTATTGAAATTGTTGTAGTTTCGACTGCTGACGTAGCACATTTCGAAAGTAATTAGAAAATAAGCTGGTAAAATTCATGTTCTGGGTATAATAAGTTAAGTAGTATCGCTGCAATCGAAAAGTATTGAGAATAAATTTGAATAAGGAACAAAAAAAAGTTTCCTTCCCAGGCAGGATTCGAACCACGGAAGTCTTAGTTACCAGTCTATCGTGCTCTGAGTGAACAAGGCTCTGAAATCAGCTACAAGGGTCAGTCCGGTTGTTTTTTTTCCACTACTATACATTACACCATGAACAGCTGACTGAAGGTTAGCAGTCTGGCCAACGTACATACTTCGTAATCAACTTCATTGTGAAGGAGTAAAAATGATTCAGGTACTTGTACGAGTAATATTTCGTGTTCAATTGGAATAATTTTTATTTCTTTTTGTTAAGTGAAGTTTGAATTGTTTAAATAAAGTTCAGTACATTTAAAATGCATTGATTTGTTTCGTGTAATGAATGAATGAATGAATGTTAGCCATGATGTCCCATGTTGGGCATAGGCTTCCTGTGATAGGATTAGAACCCCCTCGACAGGGATGGCTCAAGTGTAATCGCTTGGTGAGCCAATCCAGACGAGCTTGTCGTGAATACTACTTTTGTGCGAGATCGTGCGTATTTGCTTGTTTTCCGCACAGAACCAATACGCGGTAAGTGAGAAATACCACATTCAGTATTCCCAACGTAACACACATAACAATTTCCCTCTTCTTACCGCTTAAGCGCGACATTCATTTTACTGCTTTAGGCTTTTAACATATTATTTTTAGAGACGTTTAACATAGTAATAATTATAAACTGGAAACTTACCACTGCAATTTCACCTAAATTGCAATGTTAATTATTGTTTTTAAATATTTGCAAAAATTAAGTAAAGTCTACTACTCCACGAAACGTATTGCATTCCTGATACAAGTAACATTAAGAAAGCCGTGAAAAAAATCAACAAGATTCCAGATGCCGATGTTATTACTGCAATATGTTATATAAATAATATTGTTAAAATATTAAAATGAAAAATAAATCATTACATAACCTTACCGTTTGTTTTAAGTTCGCATTTATAGACTGGGGGGGGGGGAAAGAGACAGACGTATATCACGGCCTGCTGGAGTATAGTAAACACAGAAAACATTTTATAGCAACAATGTTGAAGAATGATATTTTGGTTTTCCGAAGTTGCCGTCATTAAACAGAAACCAACATGGAGATTTCATTGCAACTAATTAGAAATTCGTCTTTCAGGAATGTAATAAACGATCTTCGCACAAAATAATGTACAATACACGAGCAGTATGTTTGTTTTCATGTTCTCGGAAATTAAAAAAGCTCAACTACGTTTCGCTTTTTCAATCTTTTCCTCGAACATGAAAACGTCAACATACCGCTCTTGTAACGTATATTACTATTGTGACATGGTTAATAACCCTGTTCAACTTTAACTAGTCTCAGCACTCTGTTCTTTGTTCATTTGTTTTTTCTTGCACTACATACATTATACTGACACTGGCACTCTGACAACAACACTGATTGCTATTTACACTATTTACCCGACACTTTCTCAACACTGACTTTACTATTTACAAAACTTATCTTACACTTTCACTAATACTGACTTTACTATTTACAATATCTTAACACTGATTACGTTATCTATTTACAATGACTTTGCGTGTCATCCTTCCATAGGAGCCATGCTAATCTTCTCTGTATCGTTCCAGTTTTAGTATGTGTATATACCGCCGAATAGATTAATTAATACTGCCGTTTGCATATGAATTTTACATGCATTGTAGGATTGTAGCATACATAGAAGGCAATGGTTTTCATTACGACTCTAGAGCAGTTATTTGTAATATTTCAACATACTTATCTAGGTTGGCAACTCTGAATTCAGTAAAATCAACTTTAAATCGTGACGGCCGTTTGCTGTACCGACGAGAAAACACAATATCGTGCAAAAATAATTATTTTTGAGGACTTCATTTTACCGTGATTGCATTGCAAGTCTCAGAAGTAAATCATATATTGATAGCTACTTGGACTCAAATATGACATGCGTCAAGAATACAATTTACCTGTCGTACTGAATAATCAAGTGCTTGACTTGTCTTTAAAGTTGAGAAGTACTTACTGTCATGATGGTAACACACCCAACTTTCACAATGTTCACGTCTGATTAAATCAAAGTTTTCTTCGTATATTAACTTGACACGTTTATAGGGAGTAAGAGCTTAAGAAAGACAAGGCATAGATAATTCATTTATCTGTAGAATGTACGGAATACGGCGTCCTTCAACTGTCACTAATCAAGAGATAAAACAAACCAACTGTCAGCTGAAGAGGAAAAATGTCAACAGTGTTGAAATCCGTAATATGTTAGTCTCTTGTCAAATTATAATGTCGTTTACGTCTGTCTGGCTAACAACGAAGTAGATTTATATGCATACAGTATGTCATCTATTAAAACCTAACTGAATCAAGAGATGCATTGTAATTATTGTTGCCGATATATGAATGAGTAGAGATAAACAAAACTAACTGCTGCTCTCGCTCGCGGTGTGCGTTGCATTTGTTTGGTCGGCGTGGAAAGATTTCGTAACTTTGAATAAGATACATCATTGAAATAAATAACATTATAAATGTTTAAATGAGACAAAAAGACAAAACAGAACAGTATTTTAGTTATCAAAATGTTCTGGTTCTATTATAATATATTACCTATGGTTATATAGGCCTAAATAGAAAAAAAAACAATTCTCAAATAAATTAGCATTTATAAGGAACATAAAACATAACGTTAATATCATTTTACTTGAGAATGCACACTTGATTTCAAATATATGAAAAGAAAATTCCTAGCCTTTTAATAAGGGCCTAGTAATTAAATAAAGACTGGGGAACGGATTATTATACATTGAAAGGTAGAGATAATGTTTAACATAGGCTACTTGATTGTTTATACATATATAACGGTTGCCAAAGTAGATAAAAGTTCAGTCAGGTATACACAACTGTGGCGATTCAAGGCTGCTTGACGTTCGGGGCTTCGGGAGTGATCAATCTCAACGTCTCGAAACACACACAAGCAGTCTTTACGCAGACATTGTCGCGCGGGTTTTTTGGCTTTTGCGGGCGCTGTTAGTCTTGCTTTCTCGATCGTTGTTCAATCTCTAGTAATTAGATAATTTGATTGAAGCTCTTGATGACGACAACGATGATGATAAATTAGAGCGAGTAAAGTTATGAAATTTCATATTCTAAACTATAAAGAAGTGAGTTGGATCCAGAAATTTGTACGTTTTAGAAACTGGAGAATGTAAATAAATTTTAAAAGGTTTTTATATTTCATAATGTTTGAAAAAAGTCTTAATTTTTAAGAAAATTTTCATATTTGTTTAAAATATTTAGCAAATGTTGATAGTTTACAAATATTTTCATTTGACTGTAATAAAATAATCGATAGGGTTGTGTTTATCAGCCTTAACCTTCAGTACAGAAAGTGGTTTCTCTTCATGCTCACTTTACAGTTTATTTTTGCATTATTCGTGTGCTCACTTTTTACTTGTTTGTGAAAATGTCGAAAAGTGTAAGGTAAGTGTACCAAAGGCTGACACTTGAAACAAATTATGAATTTTGCTTTATTATAAGCAAATTAATTATTTATATGAGTTGATACAGGTAACAGAGAGAATATACAGTAGACCCTACTTATTTTTGTCAATTGGAGACACACAAAAACTAAAGCTTTATATGAAGAACAAATATTTATATATTTTTTTCAATTAAGTATGTTCCTTGCACTAATAACTGACACAACAAAAATAGCTTTGTCCCAAAGGCTGACATGTAGGTATATGCTCCAAAAATTAACACTTAACATAAAAATTTTCTATATGAGTTAAATTAATTCATCACTGACAAATAAAACATTATTTATATTAAACAGTACAAGGAAACAGTTAAGTTATGAGAACAATATTGAAAAAAAAATGAAACTTTCTTTCGAAATATATCATATAATGTCGAGAATTCCTAAAAGCTCTTACTGTAAGAAAATGATCAAACTTTGAGGTCAATTTAAGTCAGTGTGACGTCGTATTTTTCAATTTCTTTTACTTGATATATTTGTTCTTATTGTCATATTTTGGAACTGCTTTTTCGAGGATATCCTACATGTAATCTTATTATAACACATTGAAACTAAAAGTGTCAGGCTTTGAGGCAGTGTCAGCTTTCGGTGCAGTTACCTTAATTCAAGCCCCGTTACCTGATTTTAAATGCTATACAAGTAATGGAAATATAATGTTCTGCATCTATTGTAACAAAGATGTTGGTATAAAATTATTGTATTAAATTCAGCATTACTTAAGAAATAAATGCAAATACACAAAACATTACTATTTTGTGTTTATCTAATTAATGTTAGTAGTAAAACAAAGTTTTAACTACAGTATCATGCAAGAAAGTGGATCTCAGACCTAAGTTCAAACGTTGCTCACGAATTCATACGTCAACAGAATCACAGCATCGGTGTTTTGGAGAAATTATGGTGGGCATTAATATCAAATACTTTCCTGAAGAAGAATGGAAATTGGAAATTCAAAATTCAGAGGTTTTTTGGAAAAGTACTGTCAAAGGAATATTCCTTCCGAATCAACCTGAAAACAAAAGTACTTGAGTGTGGCAAGCTATAAATATTCTCTCGCTACATCATGTGATGTGAAACTAAACTTATCATATAGGCTAATATCATATTGACAGATAGACGATACAGTCTGCTTCCTGAAAATGTAGAGAAATTATTGGGTTGATTTTGCTACAGGTAGATTAATTTCATTCTTTATTGTTATTTTAAAATAAATATTTATCAAGTGTGGGGCTTCTGTCGGAAAGGAATGTAATTGCGTAACAACAGGTATCATAGAGTCCGTGGATGCTGTCTCCTCTATTAATGAAGAACTCCACTGTATTCTTGAAGATGGCTCTTACAGAAGAGCAGAGAAAATAGCATTAAACAGGCAACCACAAAAGGCTATTATCTGACATTTAGAATAATTTTCAGCAAAACTTTCCTCTTCCTGCTTACATACTTCTGATTTCTCCTCGTGGTGCGGGATTTAAACCTGTAGGCCTTATTAACATTTTTATTCCTACAACTTGTCAGTCTTATTTTCTGTCCCTTCTTTCTGGCGGTGTCTTAAACTTTGGGCGATTTCCATGATGTGATTGCTTACTACTAAACAAGTGCATTAGTTTTAGTGATAAAAATAATAACGTAGATAAATTGAAATATGCAGGTCTGACATACTCATCATTAGACAGCGGAAGAAAGTCATTGGGATGTGAAGGTAACTACAACGCGAGTAGTTTGTCTCGTCAGAGGGTTGTTGTTTACGTAAGCACAGTAGGCATACTAGAGGCACGTGCGATGATTTAGAAGGTGCCTGATATTTTGTATACTTTTCTATAAACCCTTTAAAGTGAGGATTGTCCAACGTTTTGAATGGAATATTGCAGCTTATCATCATTCGAAACAAATCCTGGCAAAAGTCATATTTCATATTTGAGGCGGAATTTGAACTTGAACCCTTATTTTCTTCTAACATAGAGCAACATTTTTCATGTGTTTCTGTGTATTACACTGATATTCTATCGATTGTTTTGTTATATTTTTTAATGCACACATACATAACCGATATTTAATTGTTTCACCATTATCACTACTAAAATGTGGACACCATATTTTTGTATTAAAGAATACACCCTATGTTTTTTTAACATCTGTCTTCGGCATTATGATCACTTCACTGAACACAAATGAATAATATGTTTACGTATCTCAATGTTCTATGTTCACGTACGGACTAGGACTGACTGAGAACGCAGAGTGGCAGTTGTTTTTGGTGTTCGCGTGGTGCTCTCTGCGGACGGTACCGTGTTGTAGCTACCTACTTGGGAAGCGTGCACACCTCATGCTATAGTCTATGCGTACAATACTTGTAAACCGTAAACATGACTTTTTTCCGCTGTCTGCTCATCATAATCTGTTTAATAAAAAGAATAAAGAGGTTTTATGGTGGTGTGGGGGTGGAGGTGACGACGATAACGGTGATAATGATGATGACGATGACAAGGACGAGACGACGAAGATGGAAAATGTTTACAATGTTGCCACTAGATATAGCACTAATACACTCATCTCCCACTTTTTTCAGATAGCTGCTCCAACATTGAATATTTAGAAGGAAATGGAATCAGCACGACTCCGCGTCTCCACCTGAGACAACACAGGATATCACATTGACAACGAAATAACGTCATCGGATTTGAACCCACCACCGTGGCTTCCAAAGAATATTAAAGCTGCAGACGCGTTCGACGTGAGTAGAACAATATTTTTTTTTCACTTAGAATGAACTGATTTACCTGGGTGAAAACTTAAAATAGTAAGTGACTTTTTGTGGGTGGGAACACATTTTTTAAGTCTCTTGTAACGGAATGTCTGATTCACTGCGGAAGCCTGCCAGATTCTTGTAATTTCTTCTTTCACGCAATTCGCTTCGTTTATCCTAAATGAAAACATCTATAGTACATGTCCCATATTAATCGAATCCTCAGAAGTTACGTATTTAGGCATTACAATCGACCAACACTTACTATGGAATAAACATATTACATATTTATGCAATAGATTACGTAAAACAATTTATCTCTTTGTAATACTTCGGTCATATTTACCAGTTAATATTTTAAGTCTCATTTATTTAGCTTTATTTCAATCCATTCTCCAATATGGAATTTTAGGGTGGGGAAATGCTTGTAATTATAATCTCAATCCACCAAGACTTATTCAGAAAAGAATAATTAAAATATGCCTTAATAAACCAATTGATTACTCATCCGAGCTATTCTTCACTGATTTTAATGCTTTGAAAATTAAACAAATTTATTATATTGCCTTATTGAACTTCATACATAAAAATCGCAATAAATTCAAATTGTATCATCATAAATATGGAACTAAAAGATCCGATTTTATACGACTAAAGAAACCAAAGTGTTTCACAAACACAGCTTTTAGCCATGGTACCTACTTTGGTCCAAGGTTATATAATAAAATATTTAAAAATACCCAAATATGAAAAATTTTAGTACCAGAAATTTAAAAAATGCGTTAGGAATTTAATTTTTAAATAATATATATTGATTTAATAAGCCTCATTCTTGACCCTACTGTCCGTTTTGAGAAGGATGATCAACAAGGCAATAACGTTAACGATGAAAAGAAGTCTATTTACAACCCATGTATTCCTCTCTTCAGTGAGAGATACAAAATGAATATTAATACATGGGAAGTGAAAGGACTTCTTTCTGGCGCTAGGGGAACTTCATTTAAGTTAACCAAAACCATTCTCCTTTCTCTTAAATTTTCTAATGAGGACATTAACAAAATTTGTCTAATGTTATTGAGATATTCATTATCCATTTTACACAATCACTTGTATAATACTATGTAATTTTTTTTTCACTTCATTTCATTACTCTTCAATGTATTTTCATCTCATGTTTCTCCGAAATCAAATTGTAATTTATTTTTAAATTTATCATTATTCCGTATTCTCTCCGCAATCATATTGTATTTTTCATTTAACCTCTGCTTTGTATTCTGGATCCTAGTGGTCAGCCGTAGATTTCGGCCAGATGTCCCAAATTGTGGAATTTGTTGTACTTGTATGAGTTAATTTGTTAAAATTGAAATTTTATTTTTTAAAGTTACTTTATTCCTATTTTTTTCCTTGACCTACTTTAATTGTCTTTGTTTATGTTGTGTATGTGTTTAGTTGACTCTCTGAGCACGAGTTTTTACTCCTTCAGGGAAGAGTTAAGACTGTATTTTTGTACATGTTATTTTACTAACAATAAACATTTAAATATTGCGTTGTACCACTGTAACCACAGAAAATATTAAAAATTCTTTTGTATGAATACTTGTTGCATTAATAACATCTTCAGAGATGATGGGAACAGCAGTGAAAATATTCATGAATCAATAGAACACCCATGAATCGCATCACTCACGCTCTTTTCAACCAGCGCCATTCATATACTCTAAAGATTAAACGTGAACTGTGATGTAATACAAGGTTGCATTGGAGCCGGCACTCATTTTGTGTACGCCTACTTCACATTTGCTCTTTGAGGCCTGTACGCTTTCACATCGATCTCTCAATAGAGCCTCCAGACAGCGGGCACCTTGTGTGGGACAGCGATGATGTGTATAGTATAAGAAAATTCCCCCAACATTAAAAACATAATATTCCCAGCACATTTCAGATCGTATTAAAAAGCACCCCTTGTACACAAATGGCGGTGGTGACAGCTGGACAAGCTGTGTGACACAAGGGGAAGTCCGCCCTCATCCCTCTCCAGAGTTGCACCCTTCAACCATATTGATCAAGCATACTGATTCACCCCCACCCTTACTCTCATTGTTATGCTAATTGGTGCAGCAAACCCTAGAGGGTAGCCAGCACGTGGACAGGACACTATAGTCGAATTATCTGCGAGTGTGTCGTGAAAATCGTACGGAAATATTATAAACACTTGGTGGGATCTCTGTAAATAACGGAAGATGTTTGTTCACTACTACACCCTTTCCAGTTGTATTTCAGAAAATATAAATTGTATTTCAGAAATTATCAAATGCATTTCAGATTAGTCAATTTAATTTCAGAAATTATCAATTGTATTTCAGATTTGTCAATTTAATTTCAGTTAGTATCAAATGTATTTCAGATTTTTCAATTCAATTTCAAATAGTATCAATTGTATTTCAGATTTGCCAATTCAATTTCAGATAGTATCAAATGTATTTTAGATTTGTCAATTCAGTTTCAGATAGTATCAAATGTATTTAAGATTTGTCAATTCAGTTTCAGATAGTATCAAATGTATTTAAGATTTGTCAATTCAATTTCAGATAGTATCAAATGTATTTCAGATTTTTCAATTCAATTTCAGATAGCATCAAATGTTTTTAAGATTTGTCAATTCAATTTCAAAAAGTATCAAATGTGTTTAAGATTTGTCAATTCAACTTCAGACAGTATCAAATGTATTTAAGATTTGTCAATTCAATTTCAGATAGTATCAAATGTATTTCAGATTTTTAATTCAATTTCAGATTTTTCAATTCAATTTCAGATAGTATCAATTGTATTTCAGATTTTTCAATTCAATTTCAGATTTTTCAATTCAATTTCAGATAGTATCAAATGTATTTCAGATTTGTCAATTGTATTTCAGATAGTATCAAATGTATTTCAGATTAGTCAATTTAATTTCAGAAATTATCAATTGTATTTCAGATTTGTCAATTCAATTTCAGATAGTATCAAATGTATTTCAGATTTTTCAATTCAATTTCAGATAGTATCAAATGTATTTCAGATTTGTCAATTGTATTTCAGATTTTTCAATTCAATTTCAGGTAGTATCAAATGTATTTCAGATTTGTCAATTGTATTTCAGATAGTATCAAATGTATTTCAGATTTTTCTATTCAATTTCAGATATATCAATTGTATTTCAGATTTTTCAATTCAGTTTCAGATAGTGTCAATTGTATTGCAGATTTTTCAATTCAATTTCAGATTTTTCAATTCAATTTCAGATAGTATCAATTGTATTTCAGATTTTTCAATTCAATTTCAGACAGTATCAATTGTATTTCAGACTTTTCAATTCAATTTCAGATAGTATCAATTATATTTCAGATTTTTCAATTCAATTTCAGATAGTATCAATTGTATTTCAGTTTTTTCAATTGTATTTCAGTTTTTTCAATTGTATTTCAGGTTTTTCAATTGTATTTCAGATTTTTCAATTGTATTTCAGGTAGTATCAAATGTATTTCAGATTTGTCAATTATATTTCAGATGGTATCAAATGTATTTCAGATTTGTCAATTATATTTCAGATGGTATCAAATGTATTTCAGATTTGTCAATTATATTTCAGATGGTATCAAATGTATTTCAGATTTGTCAATTATATTTCAGATGATATCAAATGTATTTCAGATTTGTCAGTTATATTTCAGATGGTATCAAATGTATTTCAGAAAATAAGCAATGCATTTAAGATTACATTGTCACTTTTATTTCACAAAATAACAAATGTAGGACAACTTGAGATTTTAATATATATTTAAAAAAATGGAAAATGGATTTAAAAAATCTTCGACTTCATTGAAATTTAGCATATTCACCATAGATAGCTAAAGCTGCAGCTTGATGAATTGTACTGCGCTGTACTGCACGAGCACAATCACCACCAACAATATTACGTGTGTTGCTTCATCAATTTTACTCTCTGCAGTAGGTAATTTTGCCTACAACACCAGGACTATGACGTCAGGAATTCCAAGATGGGTTTTTACATACGTCTTCACTTTACACCAAATGATCTCGATTGGATTTAACATTGGAGAATAAGGTGCCAACCGTAACTTCTGAAATACAAATTATATTTTCTGAAATACAATTGGCAAATCTGAAATACAATTGATGTTTTCTGAAATACAATTGATACTACCTGAAATTGAATTGACTAATCTGAAATACAAATGATACTATCTAAAATAAAATTGACAAGTCTGAAATATAATTGATGTTTTCTGAAATACAATTCATACTACCTGAAATTGAATTGACTAATCTGAAATACAAATGACAAAACTGAAATACAATTGATATTTTCTGAAATACAACTGGAAAAGATATAGTAGGAAAAGTTTGAATAAAGTTTGACATGTCATAATATTCGGAAATATTGTTAGCCGAATGCTTAATGTTATGATTACCCACCGTCGCTGAATAAGATCGATAAAAATGCCATCAAATACAGTCTGGAATTTAGAATGAACACAAACAACTTGTTTACTCGCGGTTCATAATACTCGCGGCATATCTTGAGCGACAGCTGCCGCTAAATTGGAAGTGGGTGGTAGTCATAGTGCATGCGTTACAATACTGTCTACAGTCTAGCTACAACCTATCAGTTATATCAGATGAGGTATATGATCAATGTTTATAGTTTGCCATGTGTGAGAGCCCGTTTTTACTACAATATTCTAACGTCCACTGAGTCCCCTGCGACCCCTGCGATAGCTGAGTGGTCAGACTTTCAGCCTGTCACGCAGATGGTCCGGGTTCGAGTCCGGGTCTGGCCTATGGATTTTTCAATTTCCCCAATTAGGCTTCTACATCATTCCGTCAACATCTCTCCATTCCGCCAACATTACATAGCATTCCCGGACGCCGACTGGACAAGGGATGAGGAGGTTGCTTTCTCGAAACCTGTGTACGCAACGAACCTTAGTGTAGTCAGCCGGTGTGGGTTTGGAAATGCGCCTTGCTTGAGTGTTAACGCAATAGATCGTAATAGGTCGCAGTGCTGGGTCATAGTGCCCCCCTCCCGAAAATTCCATTCCATTCCATTCAACGTCCAATGATGTCACCCAGCGCTCAAGTTATACCGTGAGATGTGTAGGCTACATATTATAAAATGAAGGTTCTGTAAGGGGAAGTTCTGAGGATTTTAACACTTACCTTCTTTACGCAAGAAATTCGCTTCGATCAGCAGCTTCCCGCTTAGCGATGTATTGTCATACTGACTGTATCACTATTGCGCCCTGAAAAAATAAAAAAAAGTTATTTTATTAAAGTTTCTAGTAATTAGTATTAGATGTAAAGCAATGCACTACACATTATGTAAAAGCATTTAAACATAACAGATAATTATTGTTGTAGGTATAGTGTATGTAACTAGGTACCCAATGGGTTAATCATTTTAATTATTATTATTATTATTATTATTATTATTATTATTATTATTATTATTTACAAAACAAGCTAAACAGGTATATATCTGTGTGTTTTTTTAAGCGTCTCAATTTTCTCATCAATTTTCTTGAAGTTTTTATCAACAGTAATCTCACTAGAGGTTTTGATTTATCTAGAGAAAATCAAAACTCGAGTGGGATTTAATTGACTATTACACGATTAGAAGAAACTATATAAACATTAAAAGAAATAAAGTACTCTAATACAATAAAATATTAATAGACTTACTGAAATTCTATTTCACCAAAACGTTTGAACGGAGCCGCCATTTTAGTTGACTATGTTGTAAACAAATGACGATCGCAAAGCATGTTTTATAGTACCATATAGAATTTGCAGTTTGAAATGTTGGAAAACAAAGAAACAAATGATAGGAAGATGATAAAAAACAAGATTAGAAGAAATAAAGTACACTAATACAATAAAATAGATATTAATTGACTTACTAAAATTCTATTTCACCAAAATGTTTGAACGGAGCCGCCATTTTAAGTCCACTATCTATGCGGGAAACAAATTATGATCGCAAAGCATGTTTTATAGTACCGTCAAGAATTTGTAGTTTGAAATGTTGGCAAACAAAGAAACAAATGCTAGGGTAGTGATAAAAACAAACAACTGCTAGAGAAGCGATAAAATCAAACAAATGCTAGGGAAGCGATAAAATTGTGCGATAAGCAGCCAAGACTGATTGAAAGACGCCCTTTCGTACCGTTTTATTGCTCAAAAGTAGTATGACGTAGTAAAAGTGTAATAATCATTGTGAAACTGTTTGAAGTTTCTGATAATATTGCTTGTATGAAAAAGTTGTAGTCGAATTACAAGTAAATCGCCACTTTACGATCTCTAAAATCCACATGCAATTGTAATACCCTACAACTCAATTCATATTTAAAGCTTCTTTCAGTCTATCGATACTTTTTGCTGGATAATGGTGTGAAAATCCACGTATCTCTGGAACAGTTTTATGAATAATTGATATGTCGAAGGTTTCCTGTGTTATAACTTGACAGTTCTCCCTTCTCTTGAATCATGTATGTAATGGAATGTCTTCGTACATATTTTACATCACACATGCTATTGACACACCAAATGTGCCTGCAGTGTTCGTACGCAAGCTGCTTGTTACAGACAAACGACATGTACTCCAGAAACTAGTAATGACATTCTGCAGTTATTGCAGAATAACGAGATGTAAAAATTGATTTGCTGTATGCACACTCAAGACATTCTCTGGCAACTCTAAATCATTGACATTAGCATCACGTATGAACCTCGTGGCTCGTTCTGTCTTAGGAAACTGATCCGACCATCTCATTCTCCGTATACGAACGTTTATTTTTCTTCCAATAGATCTGTAGTTTAACATTATTTTTGTTATGCGGCCTTCATCCATCTGTGTATATAGTGTGGAAGTGAAATAGCCTTGCAGATTTCCAGAAGGAATAGCTCATGTTGTATGTAACAAAAAACTATAATATATTGGTGGAAAGTTCATAGTTTTTTCAGAAAAAAAAATGTTTTTCCCCAAATGTTTAACAATCTCTTATTGGGTAACTAATGCGAGTAGGATCGTGATTTTATGAAATAAATAAAATGTATCTAAAGGCGAGGTTAGTGACACAAGTGTGGTGAGTGTACGCGAGTCAATTGTAAACGTATCAAACTCAGCGAAAATTTCCGGAAATCAGGCAGTGACGTCAACTGAAGAAGAAACAGGAGTGACGCGAACTGGTATTCAGCAAGCTCAGCAGAGCAAGACCCCAATGCAAGCGAATGGAAATAGTGGACATCAGATGGGAGCAATTCCGAAGCGGGTGAAGGAACTAAGATCTAAATCGAGGCTGACTAGAAGTAGAGTATACTCTATTTTATTTCAAGGAGTGCAGTTCGGTGGCTCCTTTGAACACCCACTTACAGATTTATGACTTCCTACACAAACACCTCTGACAATGCCATCCTATCCCCTCGTCCCAACATTGCACTAGTTGCCACAATCCTGGTGACCCTCGAAATGAGACTGACGGGATTCTTGGAATTCGGAAAAGATGCAGCAACTCTGCCTCCACGTGGATTTGACGGGAGCCTGTCAATTCATCTGAACAAGGGTTGTGATTGGTTACTGACAGGAGAAGACAAGATTTCCGTCACAGTAAGGAAGACATTTATTTATGACAACCAATTAGTAGGGGGCAGTAGAAGGTCTGTCGGCAAAGTTGTTTCTATGAAACTGCACTCCATGAAAAAAATGGAGTATAACGCAAGTAGGAGATAGTTCAGGGAGCATTGATGAAGAAGGAAGATAGGAAAACAAGGTGAAAGAACAGTATGACTTGAGGAAATGGTGTGGATAGGAAATAAATCGTGAGAAAAGAAAACTAAGACCTAAAAAGTAGCAATGTGGAAAAGGGAGTAGTGAAAAGTGCAAATAATTAGAGATGTAGAGTGAGGGGGGGGGTTACAGTATTTTTGGTGTAATGACGGGTTAGGAGTGAAGTAGAGGAAGAATTGATGACAGACAAGAAAAGACTAGTGGAAGAATTGCAATAATAAATTAAAAATAAGTAATGTCCTAAATGACTTGTACGAGAGGCATTGTAAAAGGTGAGACGATACTGTATATTAGTAATGTGAAGTGTCGCCTCACCAAAAGGTATATTGCTTAAAGACAAACATACATTCATTCATATAAATAAAAGCACGTAAAATTACATAATTTTGAAGAATAGAGTTTGAACTGAAGAAGTAATTTTATAAGAAGAAATAAAGTCTAAGAATCATACAATACATTGAAACCAGTATAGTTTTCCGTTAGACTAGGTATAGTATGCGCCAAAACAAAACAATACTGAAGTTATTTCTCATCTGCTGTCCACGTTTCCCTAACAACTAAATATTTATTTATTTTATGTACATATTGCACATTCAGTGTTGAGGTTAGTGCTGCAATTATGGTTCTCACAACAGAGGAGAAGGTGTTTATCATCGAGCGTTATTTCCGGCCATACGAAGTGGGGCGTCAGAATGGGCAGAGCTTGCGCCACGTTAAAGAGTAGTACCAGGAGCGATTTAAAAATGCGGCACCAAATAACACAACAATGTTAGCTGTCGTCGAGAAGTTCCGTCGTACGGGATCAATCTTATGTCATTTTGCATGTTATAATAACATCTCCATTTTTAGAGTATATTTGTAATTTCAGTACTCCGTATGATCGGAAATAATGCTGGACAATAAACACATTCTCCTCTGTTGTAAGAAAACGAATATAATTTATTTGGGAAGTTTGAGAGAAAATATTACAAATTTAAGCTTATAAAATGAATTTATTTAATTTCCGTTACATTTCGGAAGGATTTCGATTATCGACGCTATGTCTCCCGAAGCCTCAAATTCCGCTACAGTTGGGCACTGGGCATTCTGCCTTGATAACATATATAACAGATTGGCCATCCCCAGGTTAAAAACAGTAACATGTAGAAGAGAACAATCACCATGATCGCCACTGTCAGAGCCATCTTCAGTTATAAGCCGGAGCATGGGTAGGTTTGGCAACGCAGAGTGGAGGCGGGCGGAGGCGAAATAAAGGCATGACGTTTGACGTTTTAGTGCTTTGATTTCGTTGTCACATGTACATTTTCGACATTAATTGATACAAAACTAAGTGCATATGATCAAGATTCAGTGTATTGATGTACGTAATTTATTACGAAATCCGAAATGTTATTTTATTTGAGTTTCAGAATACAGCGTAAGTACTTGCATACAGCCACTTATAACTTAAAAAAATTAAAATCATACATGTTTTTATTGATAGTACAAGGGAAAATAAATAAATACTTAAAGAAATGTTATTTGCACCAAAAACAAATAAAATAACGACGTACTTTCGCAGTACCCAATACCAATCAATTAACTATTATGTGGCTAGTAAATTAACAATGTTTTGCCGCTTTATGTTGTTTCATCTCAGTCGTGAAAGGTCTAGGATATCATATACAATTTAATTTCATAGGATTATCTGTCGTGCTTTTCTATAAATATTTCAGATGCCCGGGAAGCCAGTTTTAGTTTGAACCTCGCAGCCACCATAACAATACTGTTATCCTAAATTATTTGTTACAAATTTTCTAAAATATAATTTTAAATAGGCCAAGGCCAAGTATAAAGATCTATAAAAATGAAGAAACATACCTTCAACATAATACATAACAAACACATCATTATCTATTAAGTATGAGCCAATTAGCGTAAACTCAGTGAACTTTAAATCTCGTAAATACGAAGTGAAAAGAAACATGTTTATAACTACTGTCTTCGCGCTACGAGTTGGCGCGGGGAGTAGATAGGCGGGACGGGGGAACTTTACGCTTCAATCTGGCCTGAAAACTTCAGTCCACTTACTTGGATACACGGGAACGGAGTCAGACATAAAAGATTCCGCATCTTCGGTGCTGTTGCTATGACTATCATTATCACATTTTTCAAACTTTCTGGAGTATGATCTCTCCATGATAATCGTCTGTTTATGTTCCAGCCGTGTATATTAATTCGAATCTCTCAACAAAGCCATTAGCCCCACCGCCCCCATCCTGATGGACAACAATGAATGTTCTGGACACATTTACGGTAGTCAAAACTCCCGTAACATTTTTATCCTGCCAGCACTTGGGAAACGTTAAATTGGTAGGCCTATGTATCCGCATTTCGTCCAGATACAAAATCGGTTTTTCCACTTTCCTAAGCTTTCTTATTTGCTGTAGATATATCTTCACGTATTCTAATTTACAGTGTTTTCCTCAATTTTTTTTTTGCTGCACACTTCTTCCACCTGAAATCCTTTTTCTTCAGTATTCGTCTTAATGTTGTCTTTCATTTCAAATAAATTTTCTACTGTAAAAGGGTAGACGTTAGTTGCAGCTTGGTATTATTTTTTTACTTGTTATTTAACGACACTGCAATAACTACTAGCTTCTTCAGTGTCGATTGAATTGATGATGGCGAGATGGTATTTGGCGAAATGAAACCAAGGATTCGCCATAGATTACCTGACATTTGCCTACCGCTTGGGAAACCCTCGGAAAAAACCCAACCACGTAGTCAGCGCAAACGGGAATCGAACTCACTCCCGAGCACAATTGCAAATCAGCAGGCAAACGCGCTACCTCCTCAGCTACGCCGGTGGCCCTCTTTCTTTTTCAAATAAAAATTCTCAATTATATCTTTTTTGTCAATCTCCCGTCGAAGTCATCTACATTTGCGTTTCGGTAGTCTGGACGTTTACATTATTTTTCTCCCTCAAGTGTCGACAACGCACTTTCTTCTGTGCAGTCTTTCATTTCATTCCTTATACGCTGTATTGTTCTTGTGGATAGATTAGAGTACTTTTCTACCTTTGCTGTAGGTTTCGTAAGAGGAATGCAAAGGCACTGTTGTTGTTTTTCTTCATCACAGAATTATTTTGCACTTCTAATAATATTCCTTTCTTCGCTATATATTGTCAATCCTTGTTTCCTCTTTGTCGACATATTTACAATAAACAAAAAACTGATATAAAGCTAAATAACAGTATACAATAACATAAATTCTATTAACTATATTATTATCAACACTATTAACACGAAACGCAAAGGATAACTAAAGCAATACAAGATTTGTGGTATACTGAAAACAATTGTCTTGTTTAAACTAATAAAACACTACAGTAAAAACCCCACTATTATTTTCACAAAGTCGCAAAGACTCATAGACACGTGCAGTAGATGTTTGTGAAACAGGAATATTGCAGTGTACAGCGCGGTGCGCATGCGCGACTGTTTCCCCTCCGCCCCGTCTAAGTACTTCAGCCGCCTTCTCCTGGCGTGACAACAGTACTGTAATTTATTACAAAAGAAATAATGTTAATAAATAAACCTTGAAAACCAACAAAATGAGTGTGTGCATCTACAAAATTATGGTAGTTCTGACGTATAACAGGCATTTCGAATCTTCAACAAAACTGCAACATTTATGGGATAACAAAACAGCTGTTTACAATGAACTTGAAAATCAACAGCGTAACTTTATTGATATAGCAGGCGAGACCAAACAATTTGGCTAGAATTCTGATACACCACAAACCACAAGTAAGACTATAAAAATGTAGTTCATACAATATTTCAATATTTAGAAGAATTGTCAATCACTTTGTCATTTAGTAACCATAAAAATTGCTAAAGACTGCAGCCATATTTTCATTTATTGTCTTGTTTTTATCGCCAACATGCCCTTAGTTTATAATACATCAACAAATAACGTTTGGTACGACCGCGAACATAATTACATCGACACACACTTGTATTGTAACATTAATTTACATTAAAATCGGCATTAGAACCAACACATGTTTTGGATAGTAAGTAGGCCTCCATTTGACAATTAATTACAGTGTTGCCGACGTATGGCTCCGGCTTGTAACTGAAGAAGGCTCTGCCACTGTCGATTGGTAAGGACCGCTAGATGGAAGTACAGTTGCTCCATGCAATTCAAATTGATTATAACTTTACTTTTTCTGCAGTCGCTAGATGGCAGCATAGTGAAATTGATCAAAGTTGTTGCCTTCAAAGCTCATAAGGCTGATCAATCCGTTATACACAGAGAATATGTACAGTATACACACTCCTGTGCTTAAATTTATTTCCTATGAAAATTGTCTTGTTTACTGAGCGAGTGATTTTTCCATGCATGTTGTCGTAAGACACTGTGTACCATTCACATTTTAAAGGTGAGGACATCACACATGCCTTTCATCCATACATAATAATGAACTACAGATTCACTGGCGGTAGTAGCAAAGGCTCCTATGGATGATTTATGGACTCCGAGGTGGAGGGTGACTCCGTTATCAGTGCCGCACAAACATATGATCAACTCCCGCCTTGTGATTTACAACCGCGAAATGAGGCACTCATCTCTCGGGGGGACAAAAACAAGGAAGTGCAGAACGGATAATGGAGCGCGGCGATGAGCGTGTCTGTCTTCCATTCATTCCGTGTGGGCCAAGGACAAGGCACACTTACATACGCCAATTCATACAGTAATTAATCACTGCACTCGTAGCGAGCCAGATCATACCAGTGACTTATAATTATTATCTGTAGACGCAGACACTGCAAGTCGAAATTACAGTCGAATTTGTTTTTGTATTGCTTGCAGACATAGAAGTTCCTGGGTAGCTCATTCGGTAGAGCGTTGGCGCGCTCAACCAAAGGTCCCGTGTTCGATGCCCAGCTCTGGAACAATTTTTCCCTTGAAATTATTCAAATCATCTATACCTGAAAACCAGATTTGCATAATATACAGAGGATCGTACCGAAAGTCATGAGCAACCCATTGTTCTAAATCTTAATTTTTATTTTTTAGACAAACCAGACACATCATCTTAATCTACCGACTTTTGTGTGACTTTTCATCATAGTCTCCATTTCTTTGC
This sequence comes from Periplaneta americana, assembly GCF_040183065.1. Lineage (NCBI taxonomy): Eukaryota > Metazoa > Arthropoda > Insecta > Blattodea > Blattidae > Periplaneta > Periplaneta americana. Next base: position 127,611,890 of record NC_091130.1, on the reverse strand, counting down.
ACAAATTTTTTCCGCCGTTCTGTAAGTTTGAAGATTCCCTTCCTGTAGAAGTCCGTTTCATCTTCCCGAAGACACTGACGCACTGCTTTCCGGATGTCCTCCAGCGTCTCGTAGCGTTGGCCTCACAGCTGCTCCTTTACAGCCGAAAAGATGATAGTCGAAGAGTGCCAAATCGGGACTGTAGGTAGATTGCGGAAGAGTTTCCCACCCAAATGTTCTGATTTTCTGCACGGTGAGACGAACAGTGTGAGGCGATGCAGGATGATCTCCTTTCCAGGGTGTACATAACTGTTCGTTAACAGAAAACCACAATTCCAGTCACACACACAGTTTGTGTGCACTCAATGTACCTTTGACGGCCTGTCAGCCCACTTGAGGTATGTGGATATAAAGAGAAAAATTGAGCTGCTGTCGTACAGTTCCTAGGTAGCTCAGCCGGTAGAGTGTTGGCGCGCTCAACCAAAAGTTCCGGGTTCGATACCCGGACCTGAAACGATTTCTCCCTTGAAATTATTCAAATGAGCTTCACAGATAGCTATACCTGAAAGCCAGATTTGCATATAGGTAATTATTTTCGAAGTTCACATCAGTGATGAATTCGGTGGGTGGCCCGGTGGCAGGGGCGGATTTAAAGATGTCCCCCTCCCTGGAGATTTCAGACTTTTTAAACTTAAAAATAATGTAATTTTCACAATATTACAATTCATTTTGTTATGACTTTTCAGTAACTAAAATAAATGTTATATAGATTTTCTTATAGTTGTTCCCATGAAGGTTAGTAGTGTGGTGGTCGATCTTGATTGCTTGAAATTTAAACCGTCCGAATTTTCAGTCTTGATTGCTACAGTTAAGACGTCAGGCGTACTATATTTTTATTGGTGTATTTTTCAGTGTTAGGTTTGTTTATGTAGACTAATAATTTTGTATACTATAGTCCCGTCGCTCTAATTTCCGGCAGCCAATCACGTTGCAGGTCGGCTACATTTAAACATGTGCGTCTTGTGATACGCTGATGAAGACGTTATGCATTTCCTAAGGCTCGATAAATACTTAATATAATCGCCCGCCATTTTGGCTCTTTCGTTGGCGTTTGCAGAAAGCATACGAGGACGTTATTTGCCGCTCAATTATTTGCTCAATTACAGTGCGTTTGATTTATTATCATAGGAGCTACGACATGATTATGTTTAACGGTGTGGCAAATAGATTCCTCGTCTGGTAGCTCGGCAACGAAAGAACAAAAATGGCGAACGATACTACCTACCTAGACTTTATAGAGCCTTCACTTCCTAAGACGTAAGCAAAGAGGAGGAGCCACGCCGGGAATAACAGCGTCGCGACTATAAAATAAAATATAGGTTGTAGCGTAGGCTATATAGTAAATATAGGCCTAAATATTTCAGTGTACGATAGCAAAACAAGAGGCATTGTTTACTTTTCTTAAAAAGAAAAGACGTATTGAGGAGGTAAGTGGGAAGTGCTTGCATTTAATGAAGACAATTATCAATTGGCCTTAAGTAATATCTTTTCATTCCGTTTCTCTTTATTGCATCTTAGAAACTGTCCCTCATCCGAATCAATGAAGCAAATAATAAATTAAAACATTCAAATTATAAGTTACTAATATATAAATTTTTTAATAGTTCCAGTTTGAAATTATCACAGGAATATTAGATCACGACTGGCTACTTAAAATGGAATTCAGATCCTTTGTAATGGATGTAATGCTGTCTCTGTGACGGGAGCAGAAACTACAAATGCGTTTCTTGCGTTTAGAAAGTTAAGACACGACACGGCGTTCACACGCGCCGAGGAAAATTGTTGCGACAATTTGATATCCATTATTTCCTACTACGTTTTATTTTGAAATCGTTCAGTCGGGCTATGCGAGCTTATTCGATATCAGAATAAAATGAAAGAATGCTACAGTGCCTAACATGCAAAAAGAAATATCCTTGCGCAGTGTTACTGCGTTAAGGCCTCAGTAAGTCACACTATTCTTTTTTTCGACACCAATAAGCACAGCCAACAGAAAACTTTATTACATAGCACATTACCACTTAACCATTCACGTTGCCCATATCAGGATGCATTGAAAGTTTGCGTTGTAAGATTATCTTTTTGTGATTGATCCCTCTAACATTCCAGGTAGCGTATGTGAACATATTTTGTTTTTTTCCAATTTCGTTTAACCGTTGACTTGCTCTTGGTTGTCATCAAATGATCTGCTTGTTTGAGGCTTGAAAGTAATGTAATTTTCCCTAAGATAGGTTACTAGCCTTATCGTTAGGTAGTCCAGTAGTGTGGCTGCCACTTTTAGCCTCTGGACAGGCTTTTTTGTCATAATTTACAATTCAGAAGATAATTTACAAAGAGGATTGTATACATTAAATGAAATATTAAAAGATTTTGGGATGGAAATTTCAGCACAAAAATCAAAAGTAATGGCATTTTTAGGACAAGACCCAGTGAGAAGTAAGATAATACACAATAACCAATGCCTCGAACAAGTGCAAAATTTCAATTATCTGGGTTGTGAAATATGTTATCAAAATGAAAAAGATGTGAACAAGAAAATTACCAAATTTACACAAATTCTAGGAATAATAAACAATACATTAAAAGCTAAATTAGTACAAAAATCTACAGGAATAAAAATATATAATACACTAGCATTACCCTCCCTTTTATACGGAAGCGAGATTTGGTCATTAAAGAAAAAAGACATGAACAGAATCAAAGCAACGGAAAATGAAAATTTTCAGGAGGACAGCAGGATACACTCTTTTAGACCGAAAAAGGAATGAAGAAATTTTAGAACAATTAGAAGTAGAGTCAGTAGAAGAAAAAATCAGCAGATAGAAATTCGATTGGCTAGATCATGTAAGAAGAATGGAAAATTCAAGAATCCCAAAAATTATGATGCAATATAAACCTAGAGGACATCGTTGACCAGGAAGACCTTTAAGAAGACTGCTAGATGGGGCCGAAAAAGGTCTACAGAGGCCTAATTCGTGAAGGATGATGATGATGATGATTATCTTTTTGAAAAGTTGTTGTTGTCAGTGATGGCATAGGTGTCTCTTTATTTAAAACTTCCTTTTCTTTCAATATTATTTATTCTCGAAAAAGGATTCCCTGAGAATGAATTAATTTTTTTTTTTTTTTTTTTTTTATAGTAAACTATAAGAAGACAGGTCTGAACCTTACAAGTGATACCAACAAGCCACTACTTATGAGGCAACTAGGCCAGGAGATAAAAGGGTAGGGTGCCCAGTTCCCCCTCCATTGTATACATCGCCGATTAACTTCATATTACACTAATCAGACTTCAAAAGCATAAAAACAATTGTTCTTCCTCTGACACATATCGTCAAGTGAGATATACTGCCTAATAATATTTGTATACACATATGAGTCGTTCAGAGAAAAAGTGGTGTAAGTCAAAATTGGGTAGGCCTAATGAGGTTTAAAGTAAAAATTCTGTAAAATACAGCGCAAAGTACCAATTAGTATGTACTTCTTGCTATCCACTGACTACTAATAGTTTAAATAAATTGAATATTAATTGCTACTTTACACTGTATGTTACAGAATGTTTACTTTAATCCTCATTAACATTTTGACTTACACCACTTCTGCTCTGAACGGCTCATATATTAAATAAAAGCGGCGACATACTTCAGCCTTGTCGAACTCCTAATTTAATTTTTTTTTTTCTATTTTACCTGAATTTTCATCATTTTGGAGTTTTTGTACATGTTCTTAAGGGGACAAGCTACTGAGTTTTCGTCAATTTTGGTCAATGTTAAAAGTTAATTTTTTTTACAGATGAACTGTATTGACTAGGAACAAACCCATGCACCATTTCATTGTAGGTAGTCTTAGCGACATTTTAAAAGTTTAAGAAACAAATTATCTTTATATGAGTCCCAGATATTTGTTTACTAAAGTTATAAACACTTTTTTATATTTTATTTTTTTCCGAGTACATTTTTCAACATAAAAATTTTAAAATTATTGTGCACATGTAACTCATCAACATCTATTCGATTTTAAAATTTCAAAAACTTACAATCAAAATTGTGGAGATTAGAAATCTCAGTAGCGTGTCCCCTTAATGACATCAATTAGATGTAGTGGGATATCTCGTTTTGCCATAATGTCCCACAGCAAGGAATTATTAAACACATTCATTCAATTCGTTTTCTGCCCAAGGGCAGGTCTTTCAATGCAAACCCAGCTTTCTCCAGTCTTTCCCTTTTTCTGCCTTCCTCTTTGTCTCCTCATATGATCCATATATGTATCTTAATGTCGTCTATCATCTGATATCTTCTTCTGCCCCGAACTCTTCTTCCGTTCACCATTTATTCCAGTGCATCCTTCAGTAGGCAATTTCTTCTCAGTCAGTGACCCAACCAATTCCTTTTCCTTTTCCAGATCAGTTTCAGCATCATTCTTTCTTCATCCACTCTTTCCAACACAGCTTCATTTCTTAGTCTGTATGTCCACTTCACAGGTTTCATTCTTCTCTAAATCCACATTTCAAATGCTTCTATTCGCTTCTCTTCACTTCGTCGCAAGTCCATATTTCTGCTCCATACAAAGCCACACTCCACACAAAGCGCTTCACTAGTCTCTTCCTTAGTTCTTTTTCCAGAGGTCCGCAAAAGATGCTCCTTTTTTCTATTAAAAGCTTCCTTGGCCATTGCTATCCTCCTTTTGACTTCCTGGCAGCAGCTCATGTTACTGCTTATAGTACACCCCAAGTATTTGAAGCTGTCCACTTGCTCTACTGCCTCATTTAGAAGTCGCAAGTTTACCTTCTTTATTTTTCTTCCTGTGACCATGATCTTCGTCTTATTTGCATTTATCTTCATCCCATACTGTCTACAGCTGTCATTTAGCTCCAGTAGCATATCCCTTAGTATTATCTCCTCTTCTGCTAACAAAGCAACAAATCTTATGCACTTTATTCTTCTTCCTCATACTATCACTCTTCCCATGTTCTGAAAACATTTTTTCACTTCGACTTTGACACTCCCTTTTAATTGTCATGTTCGCTCTAAATTGGAATATGCCTCAGTAATTTGGTCACCCACTTGCAAATCATATAGTAATCAAATTGAAAAAATTCAAAAACGATTCTCAAGATATCTGTATTTTAGAAAATATCATTATTCGGCCCTCCATAACAAAATTTCGTACAGCAATCTACTTGCTGAATTTAATTTAATGTCTCTTGGAAGTCGTAGATTACTTGTTGAGCAACTCTTATTACGTATATAAAATATTCAACGGCCTGCTGGATAATAGCGAAATATTATCACAAATGCAGACAAACGCTAGAATATCACATTATTTATGAAATCGTAAATTGTTATATTATAAAAAACCAAACACTTCAGCACATTAAAAATTCATAAGTGTTAACAATGTGTTCAAATTTCAATGAAATATGTAAAACATGGGATCTAGATTTCAGCGTTTGTTACATGAAATATAAACATTTTCTTATTAATATCTGAAGGTAGTTGATTTTAAATAATATTTCTATCTATTTGTTACTCTGTAATTTGCCAATTATAGCTACATTTTACATTTTTGGCTATGATATCTATGATTATCTATTTTTCGTTTATTTTTATTTTGTATTTTTTATTTATAATAATAATAATAATAATAATAATAATAATAATAATAATAATAATGGCTTTATTTAACCTGGCAGAGTTAAGGCTGTAAGGCCTTCTCTTACACTCAACCAGGATTAAAACTTGCTTACATAGTTGAACATAAAACTGGATGGGAATTAAGTAATTACATCCTGATTCAATTTAGGTACATAATGAGATGAAAAGAGGTAGTTACATAAAAATTTATCTCATAAAATAAAAATAATCATAGTGGAATACATATTAATGTTGTTAGAATCAAATACGAATCACATAAAAACAGAAGCCGATAATTCAATAAAAAAAAAGAAAAATGTACACAGTAAAAATAAAAATAAACACATTAGTACACATATTAATATTAGATTACAATTAAGTAGGATTTACATAATTAAACCAGAAACCGACAATTGAATAAAATGTACACAAAAATAGATTAATAATAAAAAAACAACACAGTGGTATACATATTGGCATTAAGTGATAAATAAACACGATTTACATGATTACACAATAAAAATAAGAAACAAAAATAAATAAAAATAAATAAAAATAAATACAATGGAACACATTCCATTAAATATTTGCAACGCGATAGGTCTGGCAACTCATCATAAGATATTTTTCTAATTTACATTTAAAGGAAATTAAAGTTCGGCAGCCCTTGACTTCAGGCTGCAGAGAATTCCAGTGACGAGAAGTAGCAACAGTGAAAGATGAAGCATAAAGAGATGATGTGTGGAGTGGTATTTCTATCTATATTTCTATCTATATATCTATATCTGAATCTTTTATTTAGGTAGTATCTATTTGTCTGTTTTTTTTTTTTCATTTTTAATTTTTAATTTGTATTTACACTTGTATCTTGCATTTGTATTTGTTTTATCTCTTTTTTCATGTTATCTGCAATTCTATATTTTAAACAAATATCTGTACTGTCTATTGTAATTGGAGCTTTGCCCTGTTATAGACATAAATAAATAAATAAATAAATAAATAAATAAATAAATAAATAAATAAATAAATAAATAAATAAATAAATCCTCCTAGTAGATGTTGAACAGGTTAGGTGATAAATGGCATCCTTGACGTACTCCTCTCCCTATTTCACTTCCTTCTGACATTTCTTCTCCTATCCTGACTTTGACTCGTTGTTTCATATAAAGATTACTTATAATAAGTGAATTAAATAATCAGATTAGAAGTGATTTAAATGATAAATGGCATCGCAATGCGCATAAAATTATGCACGGAGAGGAGTTTATTTTCCGAGCCTGGCCACGGACCACCGCAATATATTTCTTATGAGCAGATAAGTAAATAAAATAATAGCCTTGTCCAGATCGCATGTCTATTGGAGACGATGCATGCCGGCTTGCAGCACGCAGTGTGCGACATCTTAATGCAGGCTGAACGCAAGGGTGGCAGCGGCACGGTATCGGGGTGTTGTTGAACCTGCCACCGCACGCCGGTCCCTCGCTAGCTGTGCTCATCGATTGCTACTTGGTCGAGCGTAACCGAGCCGGGTTGAAAAGCGACTTCACAGGGCTCCCATCACGGTTATGATAAAACACTTCATTGTGCATTAGAACAAATGTTCACTCAGCGAACAAGAGAGAACGTAACTAGGGAAGTATCCTTCTGTTATAAAGGCGAACTCTCAGTGAAGCCCCCGTGCGTCGCCGCCGTAGATGCAAAACCCATACACTTTATTTTTAACGTACGTACATACAGAGTAATTGTAATCGTAATTTATTTATTTATTCTGCTGTAGTTAAGGTTACGGATTTGTGAAATTTCTAACTTCTACATTTTTACACCAATTAATCTGAAACTTTTACCACATACATGGGTCATTCAATAATTGAAGCGTCGGCTGGAACAACGTTATAAGTTACATTTGATAAAATTTACAGGAGCTGCAAAACTGTGTACACGTACAACGTTGTTCTTATAGGGTAGCAAACTTTTGAGTGGACAAATTTCACGTACTGCATTGATGGACAGTTGCAAGCCAAAGAGTATAGCAAGGTAACATGACATACAACACTATTACACGGAAACACGCCGAATGAAAATTTTGTAACCATGTACCTCTACAAAAACGAAAGTTTCAAGGAGGATGGGAGGACGCATTTTTTGATGCCAATATGATGAAAATATTAAATGTATGATTTGTTCACAAGTATTACGAGGAAAACGGTTGTATAACATAAAACGGCATTGTACTACATATCACTCATGAAAAATTAAAAGGTTAAGTATTATTATTATTATAATTATTATTATTGTTATTATTATTGTTATCTCTGTACGTCGATCCTTTTTCAGCAGATGTACGAATAATGCCGTTAGATCTTCAATTTAAACTCACAGATTTACAATGTGATGTTAAATGAAAGCTAGATGTAAGGACTTGACAAATGTTGAACGTTTCAAATCTTTGCCAAAAATAAATATCCGAAGCTTCGTTCTTTCGCTTGCTCTGCTGAAGCTATGTTCGCTACAACTTACGTTTGTGAAAAATTATTTTCAACAGTGAAAATAGTAAAAACCAAATTTAGATCACAACTGACAGACAAATACTTTCGTGGTCAACTACGACTGGCAGTAAGCGACGTAATTCCTGATTTTGAAACTCTGTCGCAGAGACTTTCTGAAGACAGTTAATTTTAGGTTGTGATAATGTGTCCTATGTTTTCTTGTTCATTTCTTTCTTCGTTACACTTACTAAACATTAGTTTGTAGCCTTGTACTGTATAAAATTATATTCAAGTGCTTGACATAAGGAAAATGAAAATCCGTTAATAAGTCAGACAGTTGCTTCACTTCCCCTTCGGGTGTCCGCCTCCCTAATGGACAGTAGGTCTAATAAAACATGAAGTCTAATAGAAAAATGTCCAATATCAACTCAGGTCTAAAAGAAAAATGTCTAATGCCTGACTGTCTAAATAAAATTTACGTCTAATGTGTACATTTCTAAAAAGAATTCGAAATTTCCTTCCGTTGGTTCTTAAGAATTTAGTGCAGTCGCTCTTGATGCCTCATTTTGATTATTGTGACACTCTCTACACTGACCTTAACATGAGACTGACAGACAGACTACAGCGTGTTCATAATGCATGCGTTCGATTTATTTGCAACGTCCGTAGATCTGACCATATCACACCTTCGCTAAATATGCTGTCCTGGGTCCGTCTCAAAGAGCGAACAACTATTCACTCTCTCACTTTATTCTTCTATATTCTTCAATTCTCTAACCGTAGCTACTTAGCTTCTCGTTTTCAACATTTGTCCTCATATCACGAAATAGATACTCGCTCACAACACAATATCACACTCTCCATTCCTAAACACAGAACATCCTTCTATTCTTCATCTTTTACCGTCTCTGTAGCTCATCTCTGGAACTCTCTACCACAACATGTCGGAGACTGTCGAACATTGTCTACTTTCGAAAATAAACTAAAATTGCATTTTTTCAATTCTAATTCGTTTCAGTTATAAACCTTTTTCTCTGCGATAGTTTTTTAAAAAATATATAAATATCTTTTTTCTTCCTTTCCCCTTTTTGTTCTCTTGATCACCAGATGAATTTATTATCATACCCTTTTTATTGTGAATTTTATTTAATTTTCGTATTTCTTTTCTTTTTTTATTATTTTATTACATTCCATTTTGTTATATTCTTCCTTACGTTCTTCATATTAACTATTTGTACTAAATGAGTTGCTTTTACTATATTTCAATGCATTTTACTTTCTTTTTTCTATTATGGTATTATTTTCATGTTGTTTAGTGTCGATTTATTATGCTATTATCATTATTTTTTTGTAATATGTTAGTATTCTGTTTTTTTAACTTTTTTTTTAATTTTTCACTGATTGTATACTTTGTGACCTGGTAGAGTGTAAGAGAAGGCCCTACGACCTTAACTCTGCCAGTATAAATAAAGAATTATTATTATTATTATTATTATTACTATTATTATTATTATGTATAAATCTTAAATAATTTTAACAATACTTACTAAAAAGTTGATATTGTTACGGTAATGAACATACGTTTCCTTAGTAATACGGTACCTTGTCAGTTTCAGAAAATGTTTAGCAAATGAATACTTGTACTATTAATTCGCCTAAAGATAAATATATATAAATATATATATATATATATATATATATATTGTTCATAATAATTTCGGCTACCGCTTAAGATTGAGAAGTAGAACCAGCAATAGGGTCTACTGGAGATGTTCACTCAGAGACGCTTGCAATGCTACTTGTGTCATCAATGAGGACTTGGATAACATTCAAGACTACAAAGTGTGGAATGTGTTTAATCTTGTATTAAATGGACTACAGAGAACTATAAATAGTGTTGAAGGATGGCACTCGAAATTAAAAAAAATGATCATATCTCATCATGCATGCATATGGAAGTTTTTATAATATACAGTATAAGAACAGATTAACGTAATAATGAAATGCTCATAACACAGCTCCTGGCAGGACATGGAAGAGTTCAGCATCCCATAAAGAAATCATACCAAATTGATCGAAGACAAGTAGAGAGAATGATAACACGTTACCACCTATAAAGATCATGGAGAAATTTTTTTTTACTTGAGAACTTTAAGCTACAGGCTGAAATTCCATGCTGTACCGGAAGATGAAAATGAAGATTAATCTTTATTTTCATTGTTCAACTACTTCAACATTAGGCCTACAGTAATTTACTCCTGAGTTATATGTAATATACAGGTTATAATTTAGGCATAATAGTATTAGACGTCATAGCAAGTTAGACTATGTAGTATTAAACATTTTTAGCGTTATAAGCGGGACAGCGCTATAAACGGGAAATCATTTAAGAAATGGGGAAAACAATAATTTAGACACTACTTCATAGGAAACATATTTTATTATGCATTAGTTACAGAGAAAATTGCAAATAAGAGCTCATCTTATATGACAAAAAAATATCTTTGATCGTTTTTTGGATGTGTTGTACTGATAACATTTTCTCCGCGGTTCAAGTAACTACAGATAACTTCACTTGATACATCGCTAATAGCAACACTAATTTAATGTTTTGGTTCGAGGATGATTGATCCACTACAGTTATGTCCATTTCTCACCAAGTCCAAAGACAAAAATGTCCATAATCACGATATGTCCACAAGCGTTTTGTCCACTGAACATAACGTACATAGACATGTAATCCACAAACAAATTTGTTCACAATAAATTTTGTTCATATACATTATATACAACGAATTTTACTGTCAATTAATTATATTGACCATAATACATCTTACATCACTAGATGTGAAGGTGTAGAGGAATCAGAATTAGATTTATCATTATACATAGAAATGACCTTTGTAAGAGGGATACCTGTCAGATGTACATGACGAGCGGTGCCGCCTCGCTTTCCTCCGCATGTCTGGAATGTTTATAACCTAGTCTTGAATGGGACTCAAAGGACAGTTAATACAATAGAAGATGGCACTCCAAATTTAAAAAATGTGTAGTAACTCACCATGCTAACATATGGAAGTTCATCGAAAACTTGCAGAAGGACCAAAATGACAATCAGTTATTAATAAATCAATGAATGGCAGGTCATATGACAATACGTCATCTTATAAACAAGTCCTATGTTTTAAATTCAAGACACATTTAGGAAATGGTGTGGAATTACCATGTAAGTTATATAGAGAAAACGGTGACGTTGACATATCTTAGAGGCATTAGTTAACGGTTGAAAGTATATGCAGAAGAATTTCCTTATGATGAAAATGATAATGAAGCAAATTAATGGTATATTTATAATTGAATTAACTTATGTTACAATTACAGTTATTACGTCATATTAAACTTCTAAAATAATGTACATCTAGTTGACTATTATTTCCATCATATTAAAAGCAGACTGATGATTTTTTAAACTGGTTATTACTTCAGATTTGTGGATCTTTTAAATTATGGACAAACCATCCGTGGACACAACTACAAATGGACCTGTAATGTAGTGGACTTTAAATAACTGGACCTATAAATTAATGGACTTTAATGTAAAGGACAGAAGAAACTGGATATTTTGAGTGTGAACATAAAAAAATGGACATTTTGTCTGTGGACATAAAGAAGTGGACATATCATCCGTGTATCAATTTTTTACCTATAGACAGAGATTCCCGCTTGCAAATTTTGCACTATCATACTTACTGCACACTCCACAGAATTCAAAGGATAACTAAATTTTACAGAAATGACGGGAATGTACTGACAGGGAGAGTTTAAGTATTAAAATTCTTTCACAAAAAGAAAAGTACAGGTAAAAACAATACATCTTCCGTCAGTTCTGACCGGAGGGTTTTTTCAGGTAATGGGTAATTTTTTTTCTTGCACTCATGTGCAATGTCTCACAAAGCAACATATTTCTTCACCATTTTTTAGCGTGTTCGTTGTAAGACTTTTTTTCTCAGGAAAAGCAGTGAAAGATGAATGAGTAGTAAAAACGAAGACTGTGACATATTTCCTTTGTTGGCCTACAACTGAAATACGAGAACGCTGATGTGATTTACTGTTAAATCGTAGACACCTACTACGATGAACGATCTTGCCCTGCCTATGAAGCAATTAATAGTACAGGCCAACCTCACCTTATCAGATGCCATCGTAGTCTGTTCGATACGACAATCCGTTTATAAACACAATATTGTAGTAGGTTCTAGTCATTAACAATTGTGTTTTCCAGGGAGTGGTAACTTAATTGTCATTTTGACAGCTTTACTTGCATGTGTGTGTTACAGCTACTACCAACATAAATCATAACAGATTATAATTGAGATAATACAATTATTATTAGACTTCACAGTAATTACAGCCATCACCAGCAATATTACATCAGTCTATACTAACTGGTAATAAGTATAAATTACTGAACAAAAAGTCTAATAAAATTTTTCTGTAACTTTTGTGGTAGCCCTAGAAAAAAATGTTACCTGTGAGTCTAATGTTTTTGGAAATGCTAGTAGACAGTTATTTCGCCACGTAAATTGCAACTGTGGTGATATCCTTCTTTATAAATCAGGGTACTCTGTTGTCTCTATATTGTGACGGTGCGGTGTTAGCGTGTGTTGGACGGAAGGTCATTGACAATGACGTTTACATTTACTCGAACAGTAAATATTAGACTACTATCAATCCTAAAAACATAATATATTTTTTTGAATTAAAAACAAAAATAGAAGAAAAAATAAGAGTTCACTACACATGTTTAGTAGATCGAGATGTAGGCCTACAGTCGATATAATTTTGGCAGTTTTTATCGTTCACCTCTGTATATTTCCAATGTACGGTATGTACTTATTGATATATGTAATAAAGAATATAATTTATATTACAGAAAGGAAACATTTGTTATTTTTTCTAGGTTGTTGCTGATGATGAAAAACGTATAGGAGCAGAACCTCTATTATCCATGGTAATGAAAGGGGTGAAATGAACGGTTAATCGAAAAAATCGGATAATCCATACCGATACCATAAAATATTTCCATACATTAAGTGCATAACACATAGGCCTAATTTTCTCCATGGTCTTGTGTATAACATGCTAGTTGGAGGATCAGAAGTTAACTAATTTAAGTCCGGTTTTAAGGGCCAAGGGAACTCTGTGATGGTTGTCTACTGTATGAATATATAGGAATAGAGGTCTCGTGTTGTAGATTTACATAGGTACTCGTACTTTATACACTTTAATCTCTTTTTTTTATTAAGTGGCGCAAAGCTGTAACGTCAAACTCATATTCTGATTCGACATAAAATAAAGTTTCTGCTTTTCTAACCTCTAAATTTGTTGCGTTTTTTTCCTTTTCTTTCGACTCTCATGGAAGAAATATTACATAATATAAGTTATACAGTACGGCCACTTCAACAGTAGGACGAGGACTGAATGATTCACGGATTTTACAATTGTGGGGACGTTCTTGAGATCATTAAACTTAAAGCAGGTATAATGATTAGTTTACAAGTTGGGAAAAACACCCTCTCCAACAAGTAACTGTATAGGACTTCACATATTGTTCTGCAGCAAAAAGAGAGAGAGAGAGAGAGAGAGAGAGAGAGAGAGAGAGGGAGAGAGTCGGATAATCCGACGATCAGTTAATAGGATGTCGGATAATCGGGGTTCTACTGTATAGGCTAAGACTTCCCGAAGTTTAAATTTCATAAAATATTGGTTATAATATGGAATAAAATCTGGATTTCCAGTCAGGTTATTCTCGTTTTCAGACTTAGATTTCTCATAATGTAGGTGATATTGCTAGAATTTACCAGCACAGCCATCTACCAATTTCTGACAAATCGCGGGGATCGACCAACATGGCAGATGGTCAATTACGTGTGACGCAAATACAAGTTTTTTTTTTTTAATAGGGATGATGTTTGACTGTTCGGTGCGATGTACGAAACTACTAAAGCGATCAGGTTATTTTGTTGAATAATTTCGAGGGAAAAATTGTTCCGGGGCCGGGTATCGAACCCGGGGCCTTTGGTTAAACGTACCAACGCTCTCCCACTGAGCTACCCGGGAACTCTACCCGACACCGATCCAATTTTTCCCTCTATATCCACAGACCTCAAAGTGGGCTGACAACAGTCAAGCAACCAACATTTGAGTGCACACTAACTCTGTGTGACTTTAAATTGTGGTTTTCTGTTACGTAACAGTGACGTGTATTATGCAAATTAAGCTTTCAGGAATAACTCCCTGTAAAGTTAATTTGAATAATTTCGAGGGAAAAATTGTTCCGAGGTTATTTTGTTGGTTACAAAATTATATCTTGTGTTGTCTTAACTTACAGAAAGGCCGGCGTCGTGTTGGCACTTTTTTACGGGAGTCTTATTAAGCGACCGTATTGTAATATTAAAAATTGACAAACAAATATAGCATTAAGGTAAACCGACCTTAGAATACGAAAAAGCCTGTAAATAATTACTAGGACTAGGATTTAGATGACTATAAATCATGAAAAGATGTTCTTAGAACGGTGCATTTATGACCTGAAAATCTTAAAAAAATGCCCTTAAAAATGCCCTAAAATTGATCTTACATAATTGGCTTAGTAGGAATATTAATATTTAGACTATTAATTAAATTAAATTCTAATACCAACATTCAAGTTTATTTAATTTTACATAATTTTTCTTAGTAGAACGCTTTAATTAATTTTTTTTACCTGATGTAGTTCCATGTAGTTCACCACAAGGCCACTCTTATCCGGAACTAGTAGGTATAGAGAAGTCTATATTAAAGGAGTGGTTGGACTGATCCATTACATCGAGGTGTACTACGTTAAAATGACAATATTTGTGTAGAAAAACGATTAAATTAATATGCAAAATAATGGATATTAATTGACAATATCAAAGGAAATAAATAATATTTTACGTTAATAATGGGGATTTATGGTCAAAATTAAATGAAAATACCCCAAAAATGAGCGAATAAAACAAAAAAATATTCTTATAAGTTGTAAGAGGCAAAAAAATGCAAAAAAATGCCCTAACAAATATGTTTTAAAACACTCAGTTTATCACATAACATATAAATACTAAAGCAGCTATGTTTCTGGCTTACTAGAAAAAATATGCAGTTACATCAATATCCCAGCCCTAATAATTACCATTTTTTATTATTGTCGGTCATTAGCTTCTAACGTTGCACGAGAACATATCGTATATCGTTGATTTTATGAAACTTTCTATGTGACAGTACAGGGTATAATTTTTCAGGAGGAAAAAAAAATAATTAAATATCAATAGGTCTACACTGATCCTCGATGATGTCATCATATTCACCAACGTTTCCTATCGAATTATCTAATATTTTTTCTCCAGGTCTATTGATACTGTATTTAATTACTTTTTTCTTCCTCCTGAAAAAAATATGCTCTGTACTATCACATAGGAGGTTTCATAAAATCAACGCCGATATATTTTTAATCCATCTTTCGAAATTTAGCAGAAGTTAACGTAAACGGAATAATTAAATTTACAGATCAGAAATGCTACGCAGAATTTCATATTCATATTTCTGTAAACGAGAGGGCCTATACTTCAATTTCCTAACACTGAATCCCTACAACCAACAGCTAGATATTTCTGGTATAGAATGAATAAGCCAGATGGAAATTCACATTTCATCGAGAGTCATGGTTTTCATTTTGTTAAAATAATTTCATATCCCTATTTATGTGGAAACAATAACAAGGCGTGGCGCTCGCTAGGCTATAATTATGTTGGAAAGAGGTCGATACAAAATAAAATGCACAAGACCTTTAATCAGACACACACTCACGTAAATGGAAGGACTAACACAGAGAATTTACGGTATACATTTTTTTTTAAGTTCTGTAGACCAGAGCATTGTTCATTCTGTGTTAATTTAACATAACTGTGTAGCTGTCCAGTTACAGATCAGATAAAAGCAACTCAAATATTGTGTACGTTCTACTTTGAACAACTCTAACTACATTTCAACGAAATTATTCAACATCACGCTTCTCAAAGCGCTGGAAGCCCTGAGCTGCAATTGTGTTCTTCTGCAGTGGACGAAAAAACTCTGTCAGGCGTGAAATTGTGTATAGCTTCTGTAATAATCACCCTGTGATTCCCTTTTATCGGCGATGTATGAGGTCGAGAGTTGCCCTCCCCTCTGCCATCATAGTGCGACACCCTTGTGTAACCGCCAGGCTGCCAACCCCTTTGTTTAACACAATCCAAGCTACCCCCTACAACTCCACTATTGAGTACAGTGATGCACCTATGTTAGAGAATATAGTAGTGTATTATTCCAACGTGTTCCATTCTTCAAGCACGAACTCATTTGCTCTTAAAACACTGTCTACACTTCTGTGTTTGCTGGCAACACTCTGCTACCATTTTGCGTTATACTGTAGAGGGGTCGGAATTGAGTGTGCGAGCAGACCGGTTTTTCTCTTCACTTGAAAACTGCTTTATATGTCATAACCAGGCAGCGCATTTTCATTCCCAAAAAAGTGAGAAAAGTTATCAGTTAGTCTATCCTGGAGTTTTAGGATGCAAACTCTGACTCTAAATGCTTACGTCAGGACACTACGAAAGGTATAACCTTGTTCGGTACACAAGTGTCTCATATATTATTCCACATTAGTACCTCACATTTTCAACAATAGTCCAATTCTCGCCATGTTAATATTTGTATTTGTGGTCGTAATACCACACCTCTCCGCTAGATGTCAGCTCCGCGTCATTTCGCATTCCCGTCAATGCTGCTATGCAATAGTATACAGCTCTCCGGTATTATTATAGTAAGGTATTTGCCGAAGGTTTATTGCAACCTTGACAAAAGCCCGCCATCGGTCTCTATCCTGAGCAACATTATCATTACTTACTTAAAAATTATTTAAGGAACCCACAGATTCATTGCCGCCCTACATAAGCCTGCCATCGGTCCCTATCCTGAGCAAGATTAATCCAGTCTCTATCATCATATCCCACCTCCCTCAAATCCATTTTAATATTATCCTCCCATCTACATCTCGGCCTTCCCAAAGGTATTTTCCCCTCTGGCCTCTCAACTAACACTCTATATGCATTTCTAGATTCGCCCATACGTGCTACATGCCCTGCCCATCTCAAACGTCTGGATTTAATATTCCTAATTATGTCAGATGAAGAATACAATGCGTGCAGTTCTGCGTCGTGTAACTTTCTCCATTCTCCTGTAACTTCATCCCTTTTAGACCCAAATATTTTCCTAAGAACCTTATTCTCATACACCCTTAACCTCTGTTCCTCAAAGTGAGAGTCCAAGTTTCATAACCATAAAGAACAACCGGTAATATAACTGTTTTATAAATTCTAACCTCAATATTTTTGACAGCAATTAGATGACAAAAGCTTCTCAATGGAATAATAACACGCATTTTGCATATTTATTCTGCATTTAATTTCCTCCCGAGTGTCATTTATATTTGTTACTGTTGCTCCAATATATTTGAATTTTTCCACTTCTCCAATTTTTATATTTCCATTTCGTACAATATTCTGGCCACGAGACATAATCATATACTTCGTAGATAAATCAATATTAATAAAAATGTTTAAGATTTGTGCGATGAAAGTAGCTATATTTGTCCCTAGATTCCGAAATTATTTTTTTTATCGCCAAAACCATTGAAAATTTTATAGATGTAACGACAAAATCGCTAAATTAGCATTACTAGGTATAGGCCTAACGTAAGCTAACTGATCCGTGATCAAAAGGAACTACGGAACCGTTATTTCAGCACAAATCATTGTTAACAATAGAGAATAGTGTCGTAATCAACAGAATTCAATTGACGATTGACTACTACTACTATAACATACATAATACGTTGTATTTCGAATTGGAACTAAGCAGTCGCTACAATTTATAACTTTCATTAGAGCACAGAACAGCAAACAGCATTTCTACCAACCTATTTGCACAATGATGAAAAGCTCCCGCGCGAATGACATGCACGGCCCTCCTGATAATTAATAAGTCGCAGACCTTCGTAGTACAATCCCGAATCTCTCTAATTACAGACTTTCCAAACGAACAGGCTTATAATTAATGAAGCCATGTGGCTTACTTGATCATCCAATAAGGTGCGAGAGAGCAGACGTAACAATCCTGTTAATGCATGGTCATGGAGAGAATAAAAAGGACCAAGGAACAGGAAACGCGCGAAAAACTAATTAAAAATGATCAATTATTTAAAAACGCACGTTGTAAAATGTAGGCAATAACTCAAATTTAATTGCAGATGTGTTTCACGTTTCAACACCCTCATCACTGCACATAATGTTGCACAATTTTTTTAAATTTTGATAAAACGCACAACTGTAAAGGAGATGGGAACTTTAGAGCGCTATGAGAACGTAAAATAACATAACGCCAGGACGATTTCCTTCATGTATACTGAAAATTCACTTATGGACACATCAAATGATAAAATATCATATCCTTTATTATTAATTAGTTAAAAGGAAACAATACATATTATTCTTTTGTGCGAGATCGTGCGTATTTGCTTGGTTTCCGCACAAAACCAATCCGCGGAAAGTCTAAAATTCCACATTCAATATTCCCAACCTAACACACATAACAATTTCCCTCTTCTTACCGCTTAAGTGACATATTGATTTTACTGCTTTAGGCTTTTAACATATTATTTTTAGAGACGTTCAATATAGTAATAATTATAAATTGGAAACTTACCACTGCAATTTCACCTAAATTGCACTGTTAATTATTGTTTTTAAATATTTGCAAAAATTAAGTAAACTCTACAACTCCACTAAAGTTACTGCATTCGTGATGCAAGTAACATTAAGGAAGCCGTGAAAAAAATCAACAAGATTCCATTGACTGGGGAAAAAAAAGACAGACGTATATCACGGCCTGCTGGAGTATAGTAAACACAGAAAACATTTTATAGCAACAATGTTGAAGATATTTATTTTTGTTTCGCAAATTTGCCGTCATTGAACAGAAACCAAGATGGAGATTTCATTGCAACTAATTAGAAATTCCTCTTTCAGGTATGTAATAAACGATCTTCGCACAAAGTAATGTACGATACACGAGCGGTATGTTTTCTTTCAATTCTCGGAAATTAAAAAAGCTCAACTACGTTTCGCTTTTTCAAACTTTTCCTCGAACATGAAAACTTCAACATACCGCTCTTGTAACGCATATTACTATTGATCTACTTTCAGTCTCTTAGTAGCATAGGGTAAAAGTTGGTAAAATTGTGATACGAGTAATATTGTGATAGTTCTTTTTGATAATTTATTTCAATTTTACTGAGCGAGAAAAGGATCGGTTTTGTGCAGCAACTTGTCCACGAACATTCCCTTAATACGTTGGCGCAAAAACCCAATCTTCCTCTCGCTCAGTAAAATTGTAAAAAATTCTCAAAAAGGACTATCACAATATTACCAACCTTTACCCTATATTTTGTTAATTAGTTAGTAAATTCGTTAGTTCGTACGTTTGTCCATTTCTACATATTAGGCCCATATAGAATGTGCCTGAAACACCACGTAACCCAAATGAAGTAATCAGGGATGGGAGGACATGCTGGTTTAACGACTTTTAATACTTAAAAGAAAATAAACCTTAAAGGCAGAGGTGCGGAAAAGGCCTGCAAAAATTGAGTGAAATTCATTTTTTTTATCTCAGCTACTACAGAAGCTAAATGAACAAAACTTTTCATGCTTAATATTCATACACTACAATTTATAAAACACTACTCAGAATATTAAAATATCTAATAATTACGTGTAAAAATAATATTAAATTTGCGTAATTTTTTACAAACGTAAAGCATGTAGGGGAAACTCGGCTAATTCCGCAGTACGGGTAATTCCGCAGTAGTGCATATATGATTTTACTGCGGCTTTACAATAGCGTGAACGTAAGTTTTGAGAGGCTGTCAACAGGAGGCATGTCCTCTGCAGTGCTATAGAAAAAAATCAAGGATATTGGTCGAACCCCTGTCGGCAATACAGTGAAACATCGAAGGGTGGCTGTTTTTCGTGTTTTACTACACAGCCGTGAAGAAAGTGAGCATTGTTACATATAAATTGTTTCTTTTATGTTACTTTCATAATGTATTTCATAATTATTTACTACTGCGGAATTAGCCAAGTCCTATTGCGGATTTATCCGTACTGTTGCAGAATTACCCGAGTTGTTCTTTTTCAACTGTAATGTTTGTACAACTAAATGTATTTGAATTTTAATAGGTCTCTTTATCTCATTTGGTAATGAAAGGTTTCTTCCATGTCTACATACCTTAATAATATTTTTTAATGAACATTTTGATAAAAATATGATAGATTTACTTCTTAATATTGCGGAATTAGCCGAGTCTCCCCTATATAATAAAATATACAGTTATTTAAATATGTACATGATTCTTTTATTGGAATGTTTTAAAGATCTACATGAACAATACAGTCTAGGAAGAAATATACATTTCTTTCTTAATCGTTACCTTCAATATTAAATTTTCTAAAATTTTTGGTTAAGAAAAAAATAAAAAATAAAAGGTATTGGTGAGAGTGAAAACATCCTTGTCTAAGACCAGCATCTATGTCTGCACTTATTTCTCCCGGGCCATTACCTTTGTCAATACATACGAATTTTTTTACTTTTATATGAACTTTGGTTTGCCTTTATTATGGTAAATCTTCGGACTACTCTCTCAGAAAGTTCATCTCTCTATTACCAATCCCACTACGCTGCATAATTGATATAACGTCGTTAAATAATTGATAACCATCAAATAAACGAATGAAAAAGTTGCCTATTTATTTCGAATTTCTTTCTTTATAGGCTTATCAGCATCACGATTATTGAAATCCTCTTAAACTCTTGTTGCTAAAAGCACTTGAAGCACCCGAAGTTCTCCAATAAATGCAGGCTATCCAGTCGGAACCAGAATGAGGACTTCTCATTTTGAGAGCATCACGCTACACATCGAGATATTTCAGACTGCTGGAGTTTAGACGAGTGCTTTGTAGAACAGGTGCTAAGAGATGCAGAATTAATTGAACCATCATTACCGACTCTTTATTACATCAAAGAGATTTGTGGCTGAAGAGAACAGTCGTTAGAGGGATGCTATGCTGGGATGATTATAGAAGAAGACGGAGGTAGGCATATAATGAAGCTTGAGCGATGCGACGCGACGCACCACAGCACACTGTGTTCTGTGCTTCAGATTTTAATCGCAACGATGTCTTCTGTCAGGGCTGTCACGGTAGCTAATACATGAAGCTTATAGGCCTATTGATTTATAAGTTGTTTTCAACATTATATCAGGCCATTCATAAGTCACTTAAAAATTTAAAGTGTTATTACTTGCTTACAAATGGTTTTTAAGTACCCGGACGTTCATTGCCGCGGTATGGCATAGTTGCGCCCCGCGGTCAATTGGGAGGCCTAGGCATGGCATAGTTGCGCCCCGAAGAAATCAGGTAGCAGAATGGACATGGCATAGTTGCGCCCCGATGGGCATAGTACACATGAAAGTGATTGTCATAATATAAACAAATTACTTACAAATATTACAGTGATAGCTGCATTGAAATCAGGTAGGCCTAGCATATGATCATTTTTACTATTTAAAATAACATTTTTTATCGATCACACAAAATAAATGAACTACATTTTTTGTTTGTACATCGATATCTTAACCCTACGGTACAGGGTTTCGAAAATTGAAACTTAGAACCATTGAGAATTATTAACTCTTTACCCTTTTCACTAAACTTAACATTCATTTTAAATTAACTTCACTATACGCCACAGACGGTATGAAAATCATTAATAAAATGCCAAAGACTGCTAAGCCCCCATATTCCAACGGCTCACTCATTTGAATATGTCAGTTAATAAAGTACTTCCAACTTCATGGTGTTCATTTTAACGGTAGCCTATTGATAATCACTGCATAAACAGTAGAAAAACAGTTAATATAGTACTGCCAACTTCATGGTGTTCATTTTAACGGTAGCCTATTGATAATCACTGCATAAACAGTAGAAAAACAGTTAATATAGTACTGCCAACTTCATGGTGTTCATTTTAACGGTAGGCTATCGATAATCACTGCATAAACAGTAGAAAAACAGTTAATAAAATACTACCATCTTCATGGTGTTCATTTTAACGGTATCGATAATGAATATTAAATCGCATAAGAAATCAATAAGGTTGGTTGATTACGAGGCTCGAGTTCCCGTAATGTCTTTTTCTCTACTTACTTCATCGGGGCGCGACTATGCCATGCCCTTTTCTCTACCTGATGGGAACGGGGCTCAACTATGCCCACAAAACAGGGACCCTTTTTTATTTGCTGCATTTTACTGACCGTGGGGCGCAACTATGCCCTGCCCCATTGCCGCCCTCGCATAAGCCCGCCATCGGTCCCTATCCTGAGCAAGATTCAGGCAGTCCCTACCATCATATCCCACCTCCCTCAAATCAATTTTAATACAGTGTGTCCGCAGAATCATTCCGGGGTTATAGACTGCTATAGCGTCGCTGTCAGTTGTCGGATTTATACGAAACTGGCATCATTAGAAAGAGAAAGTCAAAAATTTTTGTACCTATCTCAAAGACACTGGATGTGTTCTTCACGTGTTACGCTGCAGACATCAAGGCGATATTCCTTCTCCTTCCAATTGTGGAAACAGCCACTCAGTAGGTATATCAAGATACCTCATATCGGTGACAGAGTTCTCTTGAAAGAAAAATGGGCCATACACTTTCCGTTTCGAAACGGCACAAAACACATTTAGCTTAGGGGAGTCACATCCAACCTCCAAAATGAAAAGTGGATTCTCGTTCCCCCAAATCCTAACATTGCTTATTTTTCATTGGCATGGAACGTTGCCTCGTCACTAAAAATAAATTTGGCTCAAAGGTCTTCATCATCCGCCATTAGTGTTAATAAATTTTCACAAAAATGTAACATTCAGATCATTTAACACAATTTGCTTATATCCAACAATGCCTTAATGACAAGCGAAATAGCGGAAACGACGCTTTTTCTTTCTTCCAACTGCCATCTGTTGTTTCGATTAACAATTATCAATTACGCATTTCCTTAAATTCTTTGAGCTGTTCTTTCTAATGACACCGCTATGAATTTCGTAAAACACATAGTGACAGAATTATAGCAGTTTATAACCCCGGAATGTTTCTGCGGACACACAGTATTATCCTCACGTCTCGGCCTCCCCAAAGGACTTTTTCCCTCAGGTCTCCCAACTAACATTCTATAGTCAATTATGCATTTCTGGGTTCGCCCATACGTGCTACATGTCTTGCCCATTTCAAATATCTGGATTTAATTATCTTAGTTACGCTATGTTATGATCCAAACAATTAATGTAACATTTAGGCTATTTTTTTTTTCAGAACGAAAAGTTACATTTGTTCAGATGAAATTTCTGCACATTTAAAGGACAAAATTAAAATTCTTTCAATAATTTATTATCATAATTCAATGTTCTCTTAAATTAACTTAGCATAATTGGAATTAAATCAGTGACTTTCTCAAAATATGCATTGAAATGTTTCATATAAAACAAATTTTATCTCGAAAAAAGAAGCAAAAACAAATAAAATTGTATTAAACCTTTTTGTTTGAAATGTGTCGAAGAATAACTCCCTGAAATTAATGACATTACTTACGGTTCACTATGTATAGTTCTATATATGCGAGCCTGCTTGATTAGGAAAAATGCAGCCGGCCCAATCTTGTTCTTGATCAGCTTATGGAACATGTGGACTTGACAATTTGCGAAATTAAGCCCTTCGCAATATCATAATTTACAACACATTTTCACAAGTTTCACCTACATTATTAAGTGTAATTATCACAGACAAACTACAATAGAATACAATCTATGGAAACATATTGACACGCATGTTCACAAACGAACGGATTTAGCTATGATATTAAATTTATGCAGCGCTACGAGACAGATGACGACGAATTCCTTAATGATATGGCTACTGTGGGCTTCACGTAATATTAATTCCTAAAAACCTAATATGGCCGTCTTTTCAATGTTGCCAACTGCTATCAGATATCGCCAAAGCAGATAAAATGACAATGAGGTAATACGGAAAAAATAATGATAATGATGATAGTAATAATAATAATAATAATAATAATAATAATAATAATAATACAATCCTGTGGAGTAGAAATATTATTAAAGAAAATAAAATAACACAATAGTTAAAAGCATTTTATTATACAGAGCCGAAGCTTAGGTATTTAAACAAAAACATACAGTAAAAAGTTTAATGATTACAGAGATGGATTATCTAAGACGTTCGGCAAAAATTTCAAAAAAAAGGGAAGAAATAAAAAAAAAATACCGCGATAAGGGAGAAAATGGATGTGACAAAACATATTTTTCAAATGATAGAACTAATGCAGCTAAGGTGATATGGACATGTTATGAGAAGAGAAAATAGAAGTCCTAATTTAGAAACTAGAAGGAAGAAGGAAGAGAGGTAGACCACAATCCACATGGGCAGAGAAAATGAAGAATATTATGCAGAACAGAAACCTGACAGATGAAAACTGACTAGATCGAGAGAACTGGATAAAGAAGATATCTTTTGGTTGACTAAACCTGTGTTATAATGGAAAATTCCTTTATACAAATAAAAATAATAATAGTAGTGGTAATAATAATAATAATAATAATATTATTATTATTATTATTATTTATAAATATTAAACTATTAATTATTAATTAAGTTCAAATTTCAAATAATATTCGCCAATAACGATGCTGCCAACATAACAGAAAGTAATTGCCAGTTATAGTATTTGTAAAACAACGAAATTCGAAACAAAGTTGGCAAAAGGAAATTTAGCCTGGCAACTAAAAAATCACTATAATCCACTAGCATTATTATGTATTAATAGGGGTGAATTGATTATGTTTCGCCCTTAGAGTATAAAATAAGAAGATTCGGATTATAATCATATTGAGACATGGAATGCCTTTGCGTATGTGTGTGTGTGTGTATGTGTGCGCGTGTGTGTAAACCAGGCGATAATCGATGCAATGCATAGGCTATACAGTACACAGGGACCTTCAAGCCAAAAAAAGAAAACTTGAAACAATCATTTTGCTTATGACCACCGTTTTCGGAGATGGGTTACGAGAGACGTGTTGCTGGTTTATTTCCTGGAGTGAGGAACCACAATCAACGATGAGACTTAGTATGGCATCCTAACAAATTGCGGCGAGCAACAAAAACAAAGACGCGGTTTGTTAACTACTGGTGTCGTCCCCTTGGATGACAACGCTCGCCCTCAAACCGCATAACATACCTTGAGCTGCTTCGACATTTTGGGAGGCACTTTTTCAACCCACAGTACAGCTCCAGCCCAGCGATTTCCATCTCTTTTTGCACCTAGAACAATCTCTACGAAAAAGTATTCCTAAACAGAGTTCCGTCAGCGACCAAAACTTGTAAGTAGTGGTCAAGATTTGGCTGTATTCATCGGCAGCAAGTTTATTTGATGAAGATATTTAAAAGCTCGTAAGATGCTACAACAAAAAGGAAAAATTGTTATAGTAATTACTTAGATAAAGTAAGTTGTGGTTGGTTGTAAGTAGTGCTTAGATATTGTAAAATGATTCATTTTGTTTTGTTTAATGGTAAAATCGGCAATTACTTTTTTTTTCCTTCAGGAAAAATTGTCATTTTCTAAAATTCTCTTGAGCTTGAAATTCACGGCAAATAGACCCGGGTCCGCCACTGTCATTTACAATACTTTTTTAAGTGGGTTACTTTACAATGTTATTCAGCGTCTGAATGAGATGAAGGTGATAATGCCGATGAAATGAGTCCGTGATCCTGCACCGAAAGTTACCCAGCATTTTCTCAAATTGAGTTGAGGGAAACCCTCGGAAAAAACCTGAACCAGCTAACTTACCACGACCGGGATTCGAACCCGGGCCACCTGGTTTCGCGGCTAGACGCGCTAACCGTTACTCCACAGGCGTGGACGTCATTTACAACTTTACATTTGGAATTGGTAACATTGGTGAATCAGCTTATTCCCTCCATTGTTAGTAATCAGCTGTGAAGTTTGTTACAAGTGTGGAAAGATTGGATTTCTTCCTTGAAAAAAAAATGGAAATATGTCGAAATTCAGTGAGTGCGGACGTGAAATCGCAGATTATTGGGATGTGGAGATAATATCTAACTCCATTTCAAAATTCATTGATTTAAGTCAACCCATTCTGGAGTAATTAATTTTCTTGCTACACAATATGCAATTCTTCAATAAGTTTCATAACAGAAAAATTGTTATATAATCCACAGTCTCGAAGATAGATTGGGTTTGCAGTAAAAACTTGACGTTCACAGGCATTTGGTTCCCGTATAAACATCAGGTGGTTTCACATAAGTATAAGGACAGAGTGAAACATCACCATTAGAGGAGTGTTCTTAAACTTTTGGTAAATACTGTATTATTAAATATACAGTATAGTACTAACACTTCTACGTTTGCTAATCTAATATCATTTATTTTTCTATCTAATTTATATAATGCGCCAAAAATATAATAATAATAATACTAAAAATAATAATAATACATATACTAAATCCTTGTACTAGAAAACATTAACCTTTTTTAATATTTGAAGAGAAAAATTTGGGGATCGAACCCGGGTCCTTGGTTCTACGTACCAAGCGCTCTGACCACTGAGCTACGCCGAATTCAATCCACAGCACTGGACCGAATTCTCCTCCTTCAATGTTTCCTTTTGTGGCCTGACTCCAAGTTAAGCATATATATGTTGACTTTTTTTTTAATGTCTAATGTCAACTGCCATTATACTAGGTTCGCACTCAGCTGAATGACTTGTTTGGCCGGAGTTACATGAACTGCTAACTCTGAGAATATTATGGATTTATTAATTTGTCCTACAGAATAATATCTGTAATATTGACAATTAATGGCAGTTGACATTGGACATAAAAAAAACGTCAACATATATGCCTAACTTGGAGTAAGGCCACAAAGGGAAACATTGAAGGAGAATTCGATCCGGTGCTGTGGATTGAATTCGGCGTAGCTCAGTGATCAGAGCGCTTGGTACGTAGAACCAAGAACCCTGGTTCGATCCCCGGCGCCGGAGTGAATTTTTCTCCTCAAATATTAATTGTTAATATTACATATATTATTCTGTAGGACAAATTAATAAATCATTAATATTAACTTTTATCTTTTCTATATTCGATCTACTTAAAGATTATTTTGTTACTCTCTCTGTTCCAAAATATGGTATAGAAAGATGTCATTAATTCTGTTTCAAAATATTGTATAGATTTGTTAAAGTTCTCAGTAATATAATATAACTTTAATACATCTTCTAGATACTTATTTCCTTGATAAATTAACATAAGAAAAACATAAAAATAAGGTACATTTCATTCAGTGTGATGTCAAATTAAGAGAAAAAACAAACATTGTTTTGAGACAGGCAAATCAACATAAAAACTGCAATATATTATAACCCATTTTTATAAGACTGTTGTGCCTCAGATGTTCTATTCAACATTGACTAAGTTGGTGTTACATTTTCTGCAACCGGAACACCACAGCAGGTACCCATTTGATTTCTGTTCATAATGAACTATTTAAATATTACAGTTTGATGCACTGCAGAAGATTAGAAACATTCACAACTGCACTGTCTGATAGTCCTTTCACTACTGAACAGAATACCACACCGCGAAACACTTCGTGCACGCATGCGCAATAATGAAACTTGTTTTGTTTGTTACTGTACCATGTTTTGGAACGAAGGACGTATTTTAAAACTTTCTAGAGTAAAAACGTTAAAAGTGTTACACTTTTTAAAAAAGGTAGTGTGCCTTATGACAGATGGGCCACGTTTCAACACCGGTGTGGTGTCATCTACATAAGAAAAACATAAAAATAAGGTACATTTCATTCAGTGTGATGTCAAATTAAGAGAAAAAACAAACATTGTTTTGAGACAGGCAAATCAACATAAAAACTGCAATATATTATAACCCATTTTTATAAGACTGTTGTGCCTCAGATGTTCTATTTAACATTGACTAGGTTGGTGTTACATTTTCTGCAACCGGAACACCACAGCTGGTGCCCATTTGATTTCTGTTCATAATGAACTATTTAAATATTACAGTTTGATGCACTGCAGAAGATTAAAAACATTCACAACTGCACTGTCTGATAGTCCCTTCACTACTGAACAGAATACCACACCGCGAAACACTTCGTGCACGCATGCGCAATAATGAAACTTGTTTTGTTTGTTACTGTACCATATTTTGGAACGAAGGACGTATTTTAAAACTTTCTAGAGTAAAAACGTTAAAAGTGTTACACTTTTTAAAAAAGGTAGTGTGCCTTATGACAGATGGGCCACGTTTCAACACCGGTGTGGTGTCATCTACATAAGAAAAACATAAAAATAAGGTACATTTCATTCAGTGTGATGTCAAATTAAGAGAAAAAACAAACATTGTTTTGAGACAGGCAAATCAACATAAAAACTGCAATATATTATAACCAGGGAAAGGATTTATATGTAAATACATATTTACTTATAAAGCTAATATAATTTATATTTTGCATTATCTTTATGTTTCACAATGTGTAGGGTTGAAAAATCCTACTTTTATTTTCCATATTTTTCCATATTTTAGAGTTTAGTACATATTTTCGTTAATTTCCATATATTTTCCATATTTCATATAAAACAGTCCATATTATATTAGGTTTAACAATAAAACAAAACAAAATTCCATTAACTTTTAAAAATACATTTCAACAATAGAGATTTAAACACATGTTCAGTAATCCCTTTAACATCAGAGTTATTTGAAAATTAGCAGTCCTATCAACAATGGGAAAGTAAGTTACAAAACTGTATTAATTTAATTTAAAATTTTTAACAGACTTCAGTTGTGCAGCTCAACAGTTAAATGCCAGTCAGAGTACACATAGGTTCAGTTTTGTAAATCATACTATAAAGACGGTAAATATGCCAAAAGTACGTCATTCAGTCAATTTAAAATCAAAACTAACAAGTTACATTTCAGAATTTAAAGAAGATGGTTTATCAACTGACAATAAAATATTATTTTGTAATTTGTGTCAGTGTGCAGTATCATCTACACAAAAGTTCCTGGTGCAACAACACATTACAACTAGTAAACATCAGGCCAACAAACAACTAAATTCCAAGCAGAGACAATTGTTTTTAACACAACCAACAACATCGAATGTAAGATCTGAGTTTAACATCGACCTGTGCCGTTCTCTCATCTCTGCTGATATTCCTCTCTACAAACTAAAGAATAAGGTCTTCAGGGAATTCCTTGAAAAATATACTCAACATACAATCCCGGATGAGTCAACACTTAGGAAGACGTATGCTCCATCCATCTACGATGAGACAATACAGAAGATAAGAGATGAAATTAAAGATAGTTCAATTTGGGTTTCCATTGATGAGACTCCCGACAAAGAAGGTAGACTTGTTGGTAATGTAGTTATCGGTTTGTTAAGTGAACAATATTCTGAACGAATTCTTTTACATTGTGATGTTCTAGAAAAGTGCAATAACAAAACTATAGTTAAACTGTTCAACGAAGCTATGGGTATCCTGTGGCCAAAGGGTATTATGTACGATAATGTGTTATTCTTTATTAGCGATGCTGCCCCTTATATGGTCAAAGCTGGACAAGCATTATCTGTTGTATATCCTAAATTGACTCATTTTACTTGTGTGGCGCATGCATTTCATCGTGTGGCAGAAGTGGTCAGAGACAATTTCCCTAAAGTAGATTTGTTGATTTCATCAGTGAAAAAAGTATTTCTCAAAGCTCCCAGTAGAGTTAACGTGTTGAAAGAAATGTACCCTGAAATTCCATTGCCACCAAAGCCAATTTTAACTAGATGGGGTACATGGCTAGAAGCAGTTGAATATTATGCCGAACATATAGACTCTATTAACAATGTTCTCCTTGCATTGGACTCTGAAGATGCAGTCTCAATTGATACTGCGAAAACAGTTACCTGTGACATAAGTGTGAAGAATGACTTAGCTCACATTCAGCATACATTTTCATGCATCATAAAAACGCTCAAAATTCTCCAAAATAGGCACCTTTCACTATCTGAAAGTTTTGAAATTATAAATAGTACTGTGGAACAACTGAATCGTGGTAGAGGTAAAGTTGCAGATGCAGTAAGAGCTAAGGTGGACACTGTACTTTCAAAAAACCCTGGATATGAAGAACTACAAAAGGTTGTTGCTGTGATGAGTGGTGAATCAACAGTGAAGATTAACTTGGACTTATCCCCAGCAGACATTGTGAAATTGAATTATGTACCAGTTACTTCTTGTGACGTCGAACGCTCTTTTAGTCAGTATAAATCTATCCTCAGAGACAATAGAAGAAGATTCACTTTTCAGCACTTGAAAGAAATGTTTGTAACCTATTGTTATGGTAACAGACAATAAAAATTGTGTTTTGTTGAAACTACATTGGAAGATAAGGTACGTCCATTATATTTTTTGTTTAGTTTGATTAAAATGTACCAATATTTAACGTACATAGTCATTTTTTTATAATTTTAAGTCCATATTTAATTCCATATTTTGGTAAAAATCCATATTTAATTCCATATTTTGGTAAAAATAACTACATATATATTTACATATTTCATATATTTTTAGTCCATATAAATCCGTTCCCTGATTATAACCCATTTTTATAAGACTGTTGTGCCTCAGATGTTCTATTTAACATTGACTAGGTTGGTGTTACATTTTCTGCAACAGGAACACCACAGCTGGTGCCCATTTGATTTCTGTTCATAATGAACTATTTAAATATTACAGTTTGATGCACTGCAGAAGATTAGAAACATTCACAACTGCACTGTCTGATAGTCCCTTCACTACTGAACAGAATACCACACCGCGAAACACTTCGTGCACTCATGCGCAATAATGAAACTTGTTTTGTTTGTTACTGTACCATATTTTGGAACGAAGGACGTATTTTAAAACTTTCTAGAGTAAAAACGTTAAAAGTGTTACACTTTTTAAAAAAGGTAGTGTGCCTTATGACAGATGGGCCACGTTTCAACACCGGTGTGGTGTCATCTACATAAGAAAAACATAAAAATAAGGTACATTTCATTCAGTGTGATGTCAAATTAAGAGAAAAAACAAACATTGTTTTGAGACAGGCAAATCAACATAAAAACTGCAATATATTATAACCCATTTTTATAAGACTGTTGTGCCTCAGATGTTCTATTTAACATTGACTAGGTTGGTGTTACATTTTCTGCAACCGGAACACCACAGCTGGTGTCCATTTGTTTTCTGTTCATAATGAACTATTTAAATATTATAGTTTGATGCACTGCAGAAGATTAGAAACATTCACAACTGCACTGTCTGACTACTGAACAGAATACCACACCGCGAAACACTTCGTGCACGCATGCGCAATAATGAAACTTGTTTTGTTTGTTACTGTACCATATTTTGGAACGAAGGACGTATTTTAAAACTTTCTAGAGTAAAAACGTTAAAAGTGTTACACTTTTTAAAAAAAGGTAGTGTGCCTTATGACAGATGGGCCACGTTTCAACACCGGTGTGGTGTCATCTACACTACATCATAAGGAATTCCTCAAATCTCCTGTCACTCTTTCGTTCCTTACATATAGTTTTGTGGTTCTGTAGCATTTCCAAATGATTCAAATTCCTAGATTCAATGTGGAGATCAGTTAAGAAACCCTCGTTAAACGAGACGTAGAAGAGCACAACGTATAGTAGATGGCACTATGCTCCATGTTGAG
The DNA here is from genome assembly GCF_040183065.1 of Periplaneta americana. Classification (NCBI taxonomy): domain Eukaryota; kingdom Metazoa; phylum Arthropoda; class Insecta; order Blattodea; family Blattidae; genus Periplaneta; species Periplaneta americana. The sequence goes on along the minus strand of NC_091130.1, from coordinate 127,579,696 downwards.
TCAGTAACGGACAAGAATATTCCAAACAGAACAAACAATGTCTTGATATGTTTGTTTACAAATTGTGTGGAAGGATAGATGGAGTTACACGGGCATGTTAACGTACTACTATCATCGAGAAAGATGCTGCTAGGCCTTCTGTAAACACAGCTTCCATTATTTAGGTGACATCGAAAAGGGGGAAGAAGAGGTTTGTGTATTTTCTGATTTCTGGTTCACAGCTTTCTTGTTTGGATGTTTTATATATTATGTATGCTTGTGTGTGGTATCTCATCGGGAACGTTTCGTCGATAAAGCTGTCAGTAAGTTAGTGTTGGAACGGGAGCAGATTAACGGTAGCCAGCTGATAATGCGCAGGCAAACACTTCAGAAGCCAGTTCTCTCTCTTTCTCTTGCAGATACTTCAGTTCTCTGTTCGGATGCAGCCACATTGCTTACAAGTCCCTACTTTGCAGATATTACTGTATACTAGCTGAAAGCACCCGGCGTTGCCCGAGTTTTTCTTTTTGCTTCTTTTTTTAAATTTAACTGGTTGTTAGACTTTTCGGTCGTACCAAAGAATCAATATATACATATATCATTTGTGCGAGATCGTGCGTATTTGCTTGTTTTCCGCACAGAACCAATACGCGGTAAGTGTGAAATACCACATTCACTATTCCCAACGTAACACACATAACAATTTCCCCCTTCTTACCGCTTAAGCGCGACATTCATTTTACTGCTTTAGGCTTTTAACATATTATTTTTAGAGACGTTTAACATAGTAATAATTATAAATTGGAAACTTACCACTGCAATTTCACCTAAATTGCAATGTTAATTATTGTTTTTAAATATTTACAAAAATTAAGTAAAGTTTACTACTCCACGAAACTTATTGCATTCCTGATACAAGTAACATTAAGGAAGCCGTGAAAAAATCAACAAGATTCCAGATGCCGATGTTATCACTGCACTATGTTATATAAATAATATTGTTAAAATATTAAAATGAAAAATAAATCATTACATAACCTTACCATTTATAGACTGGGGAGAAAAAAAAAAGACAGACGTATATCACGGCCTGCTGGAGTATAGTAAACACAGAAAACATTTTATAGCAACAATGTTGAAGAAAGATATTTTGGTTTTCCGAAGTTGCCGTCATTAAACAGAAACCAACATGGAGATTTCATTGCAACTAATTAGAAATTCGTCTTTCAGGTATGTAATAAAGATCTTCGCACAAAATAATGTACGATACACGAGCGGTATGTTTGTTTTCATGTTCTCGGAAATTAAAAAAGCTCAACTACGTTTCGCTTTTTCAATCTTTTCCTCGAACATGAAAACTTCAACATACCGCTCTTGTAACGTATATTACTATTAATTTATATTGGAAGATTTTTTACCCCTTGATTTCTGCATGCCTATTTTTTTAATATGATTTGAGAAACTATATCTCACAAATTCAGGCCTACATTAATTCTTATTTCATACACAGAATAAACTCGCAATAAGTAATTTTTTAACATAGAGACTAATATTCTGAGAGACGTATACCAGTTTCTTTTTATAAATTAAGAGATTATTTCCACAACGCATAACATACTACATTGGCAACGTGGTTATACAGTTAGAATTTCGCAGTGACAAATTTTCGGACACGAACAACAATCTTTTGAGAGACGTATGATATTATTTTTATTTTTACTATCTGACCTGACAGTGTTATTTTCATTCGGCTTACGTACATTCACATACTACATTAGCAATATGACAAAAGTATCATTGGATTTATTTTTGATGTGTGTAAATTTTTTTTTTCATACTTCTTTGTATAAAATATAGTTGAGAATGTGAAAAACACGGAGTTTTTAAGTTAACGTCTGCAACTTTGAGCGACTGTCCTTGAGCTTAATTTTAATATGTCCATTACAAATGCTATTCGCACTGAAATTGCTGTTACTTAAAATCGAAACGCATGTTAGTGGGTATCATAAGAATGCGTGGACAAAAACATCTTCTTTTGTATTACTACGTTCTGAATGAGTTTTTTCACACCAATTCTTGTTTCATTGCATAATTTTGGTGGGTCAGTATTTCACAATAGTACTATTGTTGATTCAGTGTTAAGTATTAAATTATATGGTAGCAATCCTTGTGGTTTCAAAGAATTCAAGAATTCAGTTGGATAAAACACAGTCTGCTCACTATGTAGAACTGCATTGAGAAAGTCATAATACGTTCCTGGGCTGAGTAAAGATATTTTATTGCATGAATTATCTAGTTTTAGCCTTTATGATGTGTATCAACAATGTTATTTAATTTCGTGTTATAATTTCCATGGCCTCGTGAATGTCGATGTTGAATATAACAGACAATAATAAAGAACAATTGACTGTAGAAAATTGCATTTTAATATTGTACATGAATGTTTGATCGTATATGATTTTATTTTTTATTTTCTTTTATTAATTTTACGTCCATTTACAGAATTTGAATGTAGCCTATGTTCTTCTCCTGGTATGAAGGTTAAACGTGGAAACTTTGACAAATATCGGTCAAAGCGTGTAGATTTGTATAGAGTACATACATACATACATACATACATACATACATACATACATACATACATACATACATACATACATAGCCACATTGACTTTTATATATAAGACTACCTTAAATTACCCGGCGTTGCCCGGGTTTTAAATTTTGGTCTATTTCTAAATAAACTTTTTGTTAGACTTATCGGAGACCTCGGCAAGGGAACTATATAAAACCAAAACGAACCATATTTACTTATGTTTTCTCCTCCCTAGTGACGAATATTAAAGAAAGTGCCACTAATATCCAAAGAAACTGACTAATCGAAATAATTCCATCTCACCTATGAATAGAGTTTTAACAACATTAAGACCTTATGCTACAGGGATATTTAAGATATTTAACATTGTGATTGATGATAATATTTATCGTACCACGGCATTATGCATTATTAAGCCTTTCTGCCCACAATATATTTAATTTCCTTCAAGGCCAAACTACAATCTGTAACAGATGGATTCTATCAAATAGGCTACATGGATTTCAGGGTGCTTTGCAGTAACGGACACTATACTCATCGGAATTCACTCTCCTGGAGAAGGCAATGTAGAACACTACCACAACAGAAAATCATATTTTTCTATAAACGGCCAAGTCATTAGTGACCATAACTTATTAATAAGAGACGGGTTAACAGTAACAGTAAAATAGGCTCTATATTATTATTGCAATATTATAATATTGTAATATTATCACAAATATTACTGTAACTTATAATAACTGCTTAAAATCGAATGGCTATAATAGCAATACGTGGGATAAAACAACATCTTCTTTAGTTTTGCCAGTTAATATTGCCACTCATATTACGTTTCGCATGAGTTTTTGACACAAATTCTTGTTAGTGCATAATTTTGGTGAGTCAGTATTTCGCAATAGTAGGTCTACTATGGCTATTCAATATTAAGTAAATTATGTGGTAGCAATCCTTGTAGTTTGAAAGAATTCTAGAATTCAATTGGATAAAACAGTCTGCTCACTATCTACAAAACTGCATCGAGGAATTCATAATACGGTCCTGGACTGCGTAAAGATACTTATTGCATGAATGATCTAGTTTTAGCCTTCGCGATCTGTAACAACAATGTAATTTAATTTCATGCTAAAATTTCCAAGGCCTCGTGAAAGTCGATGTTGAATACAACAGGAAATAATAAAGAACAATTGACTGTAGAAGATTTTGAATTTTAATAATAAAATTGTACATGAATATTTGATCTATTTAGTTTTATTTTTTACATTTTTAATTAGTTTAACTTCCATTTGCACAATTTTAATGTAGCCTATGTTCTTCTCCTGATTATGAAGGTTAAATGTGCAAACTTGGCACATATCGGCCAAAGCGTGTAGATTTGTATAGGGAACATACACACATACATACATATATACATACTGTACATACATACCCACATTCAATTTTATATATTAAGATAGATATATATAACACCACTGTTTGGTGCAGTTACTTACGTTCCTTCTCTTGTTACTGAAAATAAATGTTTTATCACATTTTGCGAGGTTATTGAGGGTGAAATAAGTACAGAAAGTTTGTTCAACTTATATAAATATACAATTTATAAAAAACATACTAAGCTGATTCTGAAAAATGAGAATAGTCGCTGCTTGCTGAGGAGATCAGCAATTTTCTGTAGGCCTGCAAGTATTTGTAAATGTGTTAATAGTTCCATAATATATTCCGTATTTTATACAAATTATATTATTGCAACTAGGGACCGTATTATTTGAAGGATTCGTAACACAGAATAAATATGGGAAATGCCTGTTATTATTCGGTTGAGAAGCTTTTATCATCCAGTCTGCTGTCAAAAAAATCTGAAAGTTACAATTTATAAAACAGTTATATTACCGATTGTTCTTTATGGTTGTGAAACTTGGACTCTCACTTTGAGAGAGGAACATAGGTTAAGGGTATTTGAGAATAAGGTGCTTAGGAAAATATTTGGGGCTAAGAGGGATGAAGTTACAGGAGAATGGAGAAAGTTACACAATACAGAACTGCACGCATTGTATTCTTCATCTGACATAATTAGGAACATTAAATCCAGACGTTTGATATGGGCAGGACATGTAGCACGTATGGACGAATCCAGAAATGCATATAGAGTGTTAGTTGAGAGGCCGGAGGGAAAAAGACCTTTAGGGAGGCCGAGACGTAGATAATATTAAAATGGATTTGAGGGAGGGAGGTGGGATATGATGATAGAGAATGGATTAATCTTGCTCAGGATAGGGACCAATGGCGGGCTTATGTGAGAGCGGCAATGAACCTCCGGGTTCCTTAAAAGCCTGTAAGTAACTAAGTAAGGGACCGTATTATATTGACGTGACGTTATGTTGGAGCGTGGCACAGATACTATAAGGAAATAATTACCATCTTGTTTGTTCTGCAGTTGACGTTCTAGTAATGATTCAAAACTTTACCTTAGGGACTGTTCAAAATGTATTTTAGTGTTAGAGATTCGATGAACTTTTCATACAATTTAAAGTACTTGTTCATTTATTTAAAAAAATGGGAGTATAAGGGTACAGCACATCAGTTATTCATAGACTTCAAAAAGGCATATGACTCGGTTAAGAGAGAAGTTTTATATGATATTCTTATTGAATTTGGTATTCCCAAGAAACTACGTAGTTCGATTAACTAAAATGTGTCTCAGTGAACATACACCAGAGTCCGTTTAGGCCAGTTTCTACCTAATGCTTTTCCAATTCACTGCGGGCTAAAGCAAGGAGATGCACTAAGCACCTTCACTTTTTCACTTTGCTTAGAATATGCCATTAGGAAAGTTCAGGATAACAGAGAGGGTTTGGAATTGAACGGGTTACATCAGCTACTTGTCTATGCATATGACGTGAATATGTTAAAAGAAAATCCACAGACAATAAGGGAAAGCAAGGAAATTTTACTTGAAGCAATTAAAGAGTTAGGTTTGGAAGTAAATCCCGAAAAGACGAAGTATATGCTTATGTCTCGTGACCAGAATATTGTACGAAATGGAAATATAAAAATTGGAGATTTGTCCTTCGGAAAGGTGGAAAAATTCAAATATCTTGTAGTAACAGTAACAAATATAAATGACACTCGGGAGGAAAATAAAGGCAGAATAAATATGGGAAATGCGTATTATTATTTGGTTGAGAAGCTTTAGTCATCTAGTCTGTTGTTAAAAAATATGAACTTAGAATTTATAAAACAGTTTTATTACCGGCTGTTTTGTATGATTGTGAAACTTGGACTCTCACTTTGAGAGAGGAACGTAGGTTAACGGTGTTTGAGAATAAGGTTCTTAGGCGAATGGAGAAAATTACACAATGCAGAACTGCACGAATTGTATTCTTCACCTGACATAATTAGGAACATTAAATCCAGACGTTTGAGATAAACAGGGCACGTAGCACGTATGGGCGAATCCAGAAATATATATAGAGTGTTAGTTGGAAGGCCTGCGGGAAATATACCTTTGGTGAGGCCGAGACGTAGTTGGGAGAATAATAATAAGGTGAGATTTGAGAGAGGTGGGATATGATGGTAGAAACTGGATTAATCTAGCTCAGGATAGGAACCGATGAGGGCAGGAATGAACCTACGGTTTCTCTAGAAGCCATTTGTAAGTAAATAATAATAATAATAATAATAATAATAATAATAATAATAATAATAATAATAATAATAATAATAATACCAATAATAATAATAATAATAATAATAATAATAATTATTATTATTATTATTATTATTAGTATTATTATTATTATTATTATACATTTGTAGCGAACAGTCTACAATGTAGCCCATATTAACATCAGTCCGTGACAGACATTGTCTGAAGTCTAATAGAAAGTTGCATTTGAGATTCGCAAAAAGTCGAAACCAATTATTTAGACAAAGGACCACATCTTGGAAATAATTTAAAGTCTACTTGAACATAAAGTTGAGAGTTTAATCATCAGGGCAAAGAGGAGGAGAAGTAGAGAAAGATTAAAGGAACAGGAATAGGAGAAGAGAAAGAGACCTTATTAGCACAACTAATTAATTTGGGGTACGATTTTATTATAGTGGAATAAGGTATGTTGATATAATTACAGATTATCACTCTGTATTTTATAATAAAATATTTTTATTTATAATAATTTATGTTTCAAAATATTTTACTGAATTAAATTTTCCAATACTATTTAATGGATGATAACTTTCACGGTGTGCTATACTGAATGAATGGTGTTTGGAAGATGAAAATTAATGAGAACAATTACAGTATTATTATTATTATTATTATTATTATTATTATTATTATTATTATTATTAGTTTATAATAGTAATGCCACAGTCTAGTATATACAGTTACGAAGCTCAATACGTAGGAAATATGCATCCAATGACAGTTGAATTTTAGTTGCTAGCCACTACGATCGCTACTGTCGCTTCATCACAGACAATGTGAAGTAGTGCCGGAACAATCTATTGTTCTTAGTATCGGTATTCTCAGTTAACACAAAAAAATCACCTCAAGCTTCGTGACTGTATATACTAGACTGCGGTCATACCAAACATTAGAGATGAACAACGTTCGAGAAAGCAAGACTAACACCTCCCGCAAAGCAGAAAACCCGCGCGACAATGTTGTATACGTCTCGTCGTTGACGTAAAGACTGCTTGTGAGTGTTTCGAGACGCCGAGATTGATTATTCCCAAAGTCCCGAACGTCAAGCAGCCTTGAATCGCCACAATTGTTTATACCTGACTAAACTTTTATCTACTTTCGCAACTGTTATGTATGTATAAACAATCAAGTAGCCTATTTGAAACATCATCTCTACATTTCAGTGTACAATAATCCGTTCTCCACTCTTTATTTAATTACTAGGCCCTTATTAAAAGGCTAGGAATTTTCTTTTCATATGTTTGAGATCAAGTGTGCAATCTCAAATAAAAATATATTAATTTTATGTTTTATGTTTCTTAGAAATGCAAATTTATTTGAGAATTTTTTTTTCTTTTTATATAACCATAGGTAATACCATATAATAGAACCAGAACATTTTGATAACTAACAAGCAAACGTTCTGATGGGGGCAGATAAAAAAGTTATTTTTTTTTTCCACCATGTTAATAATGTCAAAAGAAGTGCTTATACAAATTTTGACCACTCGACCGCAATTACGAGGCCGTCCAGAAAGTGATTTTCCCAGGGGCCGTTTATAGAAAAAAGCACAATTGCAAGGATATATTTATTGAAACAGATACAGCAATTGTTGCGCTATTTGCACTGGAATTGAGACATTTGTCATACCATGGGATCAATTTTTGTGTCGTAGAAATCAGCCGCCTGGGATCGGAACCAGCGTTTGACTGCGTCTGCACCTCTCTCTGTCGATCCCATGATATGAGAAATGTCTCAATTCCAGTGGAAAATATGTTGAAATATAGCTCAACAATTGCTGTGTCTGTTTCAATAATTTTTTTCAATGACATTTTTTTTCTGTTAACAGCCCCTGGCGAACTTATTTTTTTACGGCCCTCATAATTGCGGTCGAGTGGCCAAAATTTGTATCAGCACTTCTTTTGACATTATTAACATGGTGGAAGAAAACGTTTGCTTGTAAAATACTGTCCTGTTGTGTCTTTTTGTCTCATTTAAACATTTATAATGTTATTTATTTCAATGATGTATGTTATTCAAAGCTACGAAATCTTTTCACGCCGACCAAATGCTATTTCGAGAATGATGAGCGAGACTCGAAGCGCACGAGAATGACGAGACGAAACTCGAAAGTTAAATGCAACGAACACAGCGAGCGAGAGCGGCAGTTAGTTTTGTTCATTACTACAAGAAATGTTCAGCATAGTCGTAGTCATCATTATCATACTCGTCGTTCGTTTGTTATTCTTAGGAATTTTATAATTTAAAATACAATTAAATTAAGTAGATATTTTCAAGTATTTTGTTTCACGATTACAGCAGAAGAATGAGAGGATTATTCTCTCTTCATTACATTAATAGCTATCCCATTACATTTGTCATATCTCCCCCTCAAAACCATTGCTGTATGAATTATAACCATGCTTTATTATGGCGTTTTACTGGTGTAGTAAATGAAGATAAGCAATAAAACTGATACCGCGAAAAGAATTTGTGTGGTGTGAGAGGGAGTAATAAAATTCATTTCAATTACCGTCCCGTGCTGTTACACACAAATTACCCATTTCTCATATTAACGACTGAAGGTACACATTTCCATTACCGTAAGGTTGTATAATGGTATTCTGTTAAGTCTATAAATCATGTCTGTTACGTTGAGGAATAGATTTATATGTAACCTTGTAAGAGCTATCTATTGTATACTGCGTATAGCCTATGCAGCCTACTTAAATTATATGCACACTTAGGCCTATTAATGCTAACTTTCAGATACAATGAATTACTGATTCATACTCCAATACAGGGGCAGAAACGTGGACATTACGACGAAGTGAAGAGAATAGAATCATTTGAAATGTGGATTTGGAGAAGAATGGAACGTTTGAAGTGGACAGACAGAAGAGAATAGAAGCATTTGAAGTGTGGATTTGGAGAAGAATGGAACGTTTAAAATGGACAGACAGAAGAGAATAGAAACATTTGAAGTGTGGATTTGGAGAAGAATGGAACGTTTGAAATGGACAGACAGAAGAGAATAGAAGCATTTGAAGTGTGGATTTGGAGAAGAATGGAACGTTTAAAATGAACAGACAGAAGAGAATAGAAGCATTTGAAGTGTGGATTTGGAGAAGAATGGAACGTTTAAAATGGACAGACAGAAGAGAATAGAAGCATTTGAAGTGTGGATTTGGAGAAGAATGGAACGTTTAAAATGGACAGACAGAAGAGAATAGAAGCATTTGAAATGTGGATTTGGAGAAGAATGGAACGTTTAAAATGGACAGACAGAAGAGAATAGAAGCATTTGAAGTGTGGATTTGGAGAAGAATGGAACATTTAAAATGGACAGACAGAAGAGAATAGAAGCATTTGAAGTGTGGATTTGGAGAAGAATGGAACGTTTAAAATGGACAGACAGAAGAGAATAGAAGCATTTGAAGTGTGGATTTGGAGAAGAATGGAACGTTTAAAATGGACAGACAGAAGAGAATAGAAGCATTTGAAGTGTGGATTTGGAGAAGAATGGAACGTTTAAAATGGACAGACAGAAGAGAATAGAAGCACTTGAAATGTGGATTTGGAGAAGAATGGAACGTTTAAAATGGACAGACAGAAGAGAATAGAAGCATTTGAAGTGTGGATTTGGAGAAGAATGGAACGTTTAAAATGGACAGACAGAAGAGAATAGAAGCATTTGAAGTGTGGATTTGGAGAAGAATGGAACATTTAAAATGGACAGACAGAAGAGAATAGAAGCATTTGAAGTGTGGATTTGGAGAAGAATGGAACGTTTAAATTGGACAGACAGAAGAGAATAGAAGCATTTGAAGTGTGGATTTGGAGAAGAATGGAACGTTTAAAATGGACAGACAGAAGAGAATAGAAGCATTTGAAGCGTGGATTTGGAGAAGAATGGAACGTTTAAAATGGACAGACAGAAGAGAATAGAAGCACTTGAAATGTGGATTTGGAGAAGAATGGAACGTTTAAAATGGACAGACAGAAGAGAATAGAAGCACTTGAAGTGTGGATTTGGAGAAGAATGGAACGTTTAAAATGGACAGACAGAAGAGAATAGAAGCATTTGAAGTGTGGATTTGGAGAAGAATGGAACGTTTAAAATGGACAGACAGAAGAGAATAGAAGCATTTGAAGTGTGGATTTGGAGAAGAATGGAACGTTTAAAATGAACAGACAGAAGAGAATAGAAGCGTTTGAAATGTGGATTTGGAGAAGAATGGAACGTTTAAAATGGACAGACAGAAGAGAATAGAAGCATTTGAAGTGTGGATTTGGAGAAGAATGGAACGTTTGAAATGGACAGACAGAAGAGAATAGAAGCGTTTGAAATGTGGATTTGGAGAATAATGGAACGTTTAAAGTGGACAGACAGAAGAGAATAGAAGCATTTGAAGTGTGGATTTGGAAAAGAATGAAACGTTTGAAGTGGACAGACAGAAAAGAATAGAAGCATTTGAAATGTGGATTTGGAGAAGAATGGAACGTTTGAAGTGGACAGACATAAGAGAATAGAAGCATTTGAAATGTGGATTTGGAGAAGAATGGAACGTTTAAATTGGACAGACAGAAGAGAATAGAAGCATTTGAAATGTGGATTTGGAGAAGAATGGAACGTTTAAATTGGACAGACAGAAGAGAATAGAAGCATTTGAAGTGTGGATTTGGAGAAGAATGGAACGTTTGAAGTGGACAGACAGAAGAGAATAGAAGCATTTGAAATGTGGATTTGGAGAAGAATGGAACGTTTAAAATGGACAGACAGAAGAGAATAGAAGCATTTGAAATGTGGATTTGGAGAAGAATGGAACGTTTAAAATGGACAGACAGAAGAGAATAGAAGCATTTTAAATGTGGATTTGGAGAAGAATGGAACGTTTAAAATGGACAGACAGAAGAGAATAGAAGAATTTGAAATGTGGATTTGGAGAAGAATGGAACGTTTAAAATGGACAGACAGAAGAGAATAGAAGCATTTGAAATGTGGATTTGGAGAAGAATGGAACGTTTAAATTGGACAGACAGAAGAGAATAGAAGCATTTGAAATGTGGATTTGGAAAAGAATGGAACGTTTGAAGTGGACAGACAGAAGAGAATAGAAGCATTTGAAATGTGGATTTGGAGAAGAATGGAACGTTTAAAATGGACAGACAGAAGAGAATAGAAGCATTTGAAATGTGGATTTGGAGAAGAATGGAACGTTTAAAATGGACAGACAGAAGAGAATAGAAGCATTTGAAATGTGGATTTGGGGAAGAATGGAACGTTTGAAGTGGACAGACAGAAGAAGAAATGAAGTCGTTTTGGAAAGAGTGAGCGAAGAAAGAATGATGCTGAAACTGATCAGGAAGAGGAAAAGGAATTGGTTGGGTCACTGGCTGAGAAGAAACTGCCTACTGAAGGATGCACTGGAAGGAATGGTAAACGGAGAAGAGTTCGAGGTAGAAGAATGTATCAGATGATTGAGTGATTAAGATAAATGGATCATATGAGAAGACAAAGAGGAAGGCAGAAAATAGGGAAGATTGGAGAAAGCTGGGTTTGCAGTGAAAGACCTGCTCTTAAGCAGAACACAAAATAAATGAATGAATGAATTCCAATACATTTACAAAATATTTTTCTGTGATGTTTATGCTAGTGTTTCTCAACATCTTCGCGATTAAGGGGGAAGGTACACCATTAGTCTGCCAAAATTGAGTGATATTCATTTTTTATATCTTGTCTACTATGAAACTAAAAGAACAGAACTTTATATGCTTAATACATATAATATTTATTTGTCAGCCAACTTTATAATTCACAGTGTTATAGGGGTCCATCAAATTTCTGCTTTTCGATCCACCGTCCCTTTAATACATACCACTCTTTTCTATTAATATATTCATTTGCCAAGTATTTCTTGATTACTTCCTATTCTTCTGTTTTAACTGAATTGCTATTTATCCTTTTCTGTCTATCCTCTTCTATTCTCTCTCATACCTGGACTGTCTCCCTTCCATTTCTCGCTTTCCTATTAAATATTGCATATTCCTTTCCTTAATAATTCACATTATTTATTTATTTTCTCCTCTACTCTCAATTTATCTATTATCATTCTTTTCCAGCTATTTTCTCCTAAATTAATTGTTTACATTTCCCTTTTCCCTATTTTACAACACTTACATCACTTTTTTTCACTATTCTATCCTCTGATTATTGAGGTATTTATCTATTTCTCTTTGCTTCACTCCTAAACTTCCTATTTTATTACCTCTTTCCATATATGTATTTCTGTAATTACAGTTATAGTGCCCCTGATGCTACTGACAACCCACAACACTAAAAAACATTGAAATATCTAATTCACTTCATTACACTTCCAATTTCTCTCTCTTCCACTTCACATTTGTTCAAATGTTTTTTTCACTTTAATTTTCTTTTATTCATTGTTTGTATGTATATCTTACTACACTCTTACACTAAACACTTTCTTCTCTATTCGTATTCTATCACTTTTGCCACCCCTAACTTTCTTGCACTCACTTTTTAGCACTCTTATTCCTCGTAAATTCCATTCTCCTCACTATTGTGTCCTCTATTCAAGCTTAATATACATACATTACGCTTTATGAAACACTATTCAGAATATTTAAATATCAAATAATTACCCGTAAAAATAATATCAAAGTTGCATATTTTTTTATGCTCGACCATACCGAAATGTAGTAATTATACACCTGGTAGCAGTCCTTTAATGGATCTCATTAAAGTACACCTATTCATTAAAGTTCAGGTTTTCGATTATTCTCGGATATGCAATCGAAAAACGAGGGAAACGTCACGGAGGCTGGAAATCCAATACTGTCGCAGAAGGTTATGTTCTGTTACTATAATAATTAGCGTTAATTGTAAATAATATTCAAATAAATTCAATTTGTCATCTCGTTTTTCAATTCTAAATCAATTTCCAGGTTATATCAAAATTAGTTCATGTTATTCTGTAGATTATAACAAGGTCAATGACATTATTGTTCCTCGCAAAAAATTAATACTTTCGCGTCTGCGCACATCTCACAATTTACGAGCTATGCACAAGGTCACTTCCACTCTTCAGTTAGATACGAATAAAATGAATACTTCTGAATAATTTCAAGTTAGAAATATGGTCGAGCATAAAAAGTCGTATGAAACTTGCCTATAATGGTAATTAAGACGCTCGTATGAAAATTATGAAACTCGCTTGCGCTCGTTTCATAAACAAACATACTCGCGTCTTAATTACTATCATTATAGGCTCGTTGCATAATGTACTATTACAACCGTAAAGCATTTACATAATAGAATTTACAATTGGACGGAGTTACACAATAATAGACCAACCGACAATTTGAAAAAAAAGAAAAAAAAAAGATATTTGCACAAATTTGTTGATGACAGTCTACAGTAATTTAACTAGGAAAATCAAGAATGCGATATCTGAATTTAGCTGTTATTCATAAGCAAAAATTCGTTTATTGCATAAAATTCATTTATTTATTTTGCTTTGAAATATTAATTCAACTGCTGGTCTCTTATTCAAAATCGGTTAGCCTTTTTTGGTACTATTTGTGCTATGTTTTGTAATAGTATGAATGTTATAATACTTCTTGCATAAAATATTTTATATAAAAACAGATTTATTTCAATAGCCAATATCTCGAAACAGGTTTTTGGCGCTTCGTCTCGTATTGCGTAACTCCGTCCAATTAATTATCTGCATGATTCTTTTACTGGAATGTTTTAAAGACCTACATCAACAACATAGTCTAGGATCTTTTACCTATTCCTTCAGGAAATATTTTTTTCTTAATAGAAAATTTTAGAAAATTTAATATTGAAGGTAATAATAATAATAATAATAATAATAATAATAATAGTAATAATAATAATACTTTATTTATACTGGCAGAGTTAAGGCCATAGGGCCTTCTCTTACACTCTACCACGTCACAAAGTATACAAGCAGTTAAAATTTAACAAAAAGTTAAAGAACAGAATACTGACATATTACAAAAAAAATAATAGTAGCATAATAAAATCGACACTAAACAACATGAAAATAATACCATAATATAAAAAAAAGAAAGTAAAATACATTGGAATATAGTGAAAGCAAATCATTTAGTACAAATGGTTAATATGGAAAAATGTAAGGAAGAAGATATCAAAATGGAATGTAATAAAATAGTAATAAAACAGAAAAGAAATACAAAAATTAAATAAAATCCACGATAAAAAGGCTATGATAATAAATTCATCGACTGATAAAGAGAACAAAAAGGGCAAAGGAAGGAAAAAGAAATATATAGCCTATATTTTTACAAAACTATGGCAGAGAAAAGGGCTTATAACTGAAAGGAATCTAATTCAAAAAAGTGCAATTTTAATTTATTTTTGAAACTAGACAATGTCCGACAGTCTCTGACATGTTGTGGTAGAGAGTTCCAGAGATGAGCTGCAGGTAACGATTAAGAAAAAAAAAATCTTGAAGGAATAGGTAAAAGATTCTAGACTGTGTTGTTGATGTATGTCTTTGTCCACCACAAATTTCATCACAACCTGACCTGCGATCGAACTCGGGTCGCCTACATGAAAGACCAGCCGTAGCACTAGAGCCACAAACGCGGCTGTGCCGAAGCTTATTCGGACTCCGATGATACAGATTCAGGGATTTCAAAGCGTCTGCACTGCGTGCTCTCAAGAACCCGCACAACATTTCCTTAAGAGCGATGATTGTACTTTATTTCGCTGAAAAGTGAACCTTGTTGGATTTGTATTGCTTGTAGTATGAGCACGTAATAATGACATCTCTGATAGATAATACATATTGCAAACCGCGTCACCTACATTCGCTGTTTACACATTGGTTAGACGTTTTGTGAAATGATTTAGCTCACCACACTCGCTGTGCTGTCCATGTGGTTATCATGTTGTTTATGATTAATTGAGCTACGAACGTGTTCATCTCTTCAACAGCCAACATTGGTTACAACGCGTTGAAAGTTTGTCTGTTCCATAGCATCACTGTCTAACACTTTATTTATGTTTAAGCTTTTATCCCAGATCACATATATAACAGATTGCTCAGCCTTATAGGCTTTAACGGCAACAACTTTTATCAGTTTCACTGTGCTGCCATCTAGCGACTGCGTAAGAAGTAGATCTCGGATTTTTAGGCCGTTAAAAATGCACGTTTAAACACCTAAAAATATGCTCTAAAATTGTCAAATAGGCACTAAAAATACAAATTTTCTAACTAAGTACTAGCGTACTAAAAATAAAAAAAAGTAGTAGATCAAGTACTAAAGTACTAGGGGCAGAGATTCTGATGCAAACTCGAAAATTCTGCTTATCGTTCTGCTTAGATTTTGCGTGTGCTTCAGCTGATCGGATTACTCTGTTACCACGTTCCTCACTTCGAGCACTTGCTTGTTTTTTATTTTTGTTGTTAATAGTTACATACTTACAAATGGCTTTTAGAAAACCCAGAGGTTCATTGCCAACCTCGCATGAGCCCGCCATCCAGTAGCGGCCGGTGATCGAAATCCTCGGTGAGGCCAGATGCAGCTAGTTAAGTGCCTCCGATAGGAAATGTTTATTTATGATATTAATTATTGTTATATTATTAATATAATGATTACTGTATTATTATTATTATTATTATTATTATTATTATTAGTCTATTATTATTAGCCTACTATTGATGAAAAATAATGTCACTCACCAAATAAGCTGTTATGCTGTGAGTTTCAGTGATTGTTTCAGTGTGATGAAGAAACCCACATTATGTGTTGAAAATCCCCTCCTTTCTGTTCTTTTTATTTTTTTTCCCCTTGGCAGCAACGAACAAGGCCAACAGAGAAGTTTATTTTACACCACATTACCACTTAACCATTTATGTTGCCCTTACCAGGATGCAATAGAAACTCGCGTTTTAAGATTATCTGTCAGAAAAATTGTCAGCGATGTCGTAGGTGTCTCGGTAGACTCTCTCTTTATTTAAAACTTTATTTCTTTCAATATTATTTCTTCTTGAAAGAAGGACACTTTAACAATGAATTAACTACACCAGCATTATTTCTCGCATTTGTTTCTGTTTATATTTTCCCGAAATACATAACAACATTGGCCCAGATTCACTACTGTACTACGAATTACAATAGTACAACACCCTCGCTTAAGTCATAAACTGAGACATAAGGGGAGGGAATAGTGTGGGTCTCTGCCTGCCAAAGCGCTGGAATTTGTGTTATTTATGACCTATTTAGGAAGACAAGTCACCATTGCTATTCCCACCCCACTCTACCCTTGAGCCCATGGATGTGAGGAGTGAAACCTGACCAGGCCACGAGGCCAGACGAATTGTGCCTCGGCTACAACGTTTTAAACCCCGCGAAAATACAGAAAATTCAGAAGACAGACCCGGCACGAACGATTCTGGCCTAAGGAACAAATTTTACTGCAAAACAGGTCTATATACATCACAAGCCAGACCCGGCACGAGCGATTCTCGCCTCAGGAATAAATTTTACTGCAAAACAGGTCTATATACATCACAAAGTTTTAAAATGCTTCTACAGCGATGCTTCATTCAAATAACTAATCTATACTAATAATAAATCTGTAGCCGAAATTTTTCTGGTAATTTTCGATTTTCCAAAAATAATTGGTCCTAACATATACAATTAACCACCCTGAAACAGAAAATCGCTTTTTTTAAATTTTTGTTTGTATGTCTGTCTGTCTGTCTGTATGTTTGTTACCTTTTCACGCGATAATGGCTGAACGGATTTCGATGAAAATTGGAATATAAATTAAGTTCGTTGTAACTTAGATTTTAGGCTATATGGAATTCAAAATACATTATTTGAAAGGGGGATTATAAGGGGGCCTGAATTAAATAAATCGAAATATCTCGCTTATTATTGATTTTTGTGAAAAATGTTACATAACAAAAGTTTCTTTAAAATTAATTTCCGATAAGTTTTATTCCTTGAAAAATATTGATAGGACTGATATTTAATGAGATAAATGAGTTTTAAAATTAAAATAACTGCCATCTAAGGCCGTGTAATGAATTAAAAAACAAATGACTTCGTCTATAAGGGGCCTTGGACAGCAACAATCGAAATCTATGTAAGATAGCCTACAGATAATGTTTCTGTGTTTGTATGAAGTAATATCAGAAGCTAAATTAACCGATTTGTATAATTAATTATTAATTCACCATTGGAAAGTGTAGTTTCTGTAGATGGACATAATGCTATAATATTATTAAAGTAACGTCTGAGTGAATCGAGGACAGGTAAGATTAAAATAGCTTCTTATGCACAGAAAACTTGATAGACTATTCTGTACATTCGTTTCCTGTATTTCCTAAAATAATTTTTATGACCAAATGAGTGGTCTCTGGATCAAAATGATCGCATTTTAATTATGCAAATACAATTTAAATTAAGTAACATAATAAACGATTTATCCTTATATCAAACACGAATGTTCCCTGGATCAAATGTCCTATTTTAATTATGTAATTATTTTATATTTATTTCTAACGGGTGCAGCGGAGCGCACGGGTACAGCTAGTACATTATATAAAAACACAAAATTTGATTTCTGTTAAGCCAAGTGACTGAGGCCCGGCCTCACTTGCCTCAGTCAATCAGCCGCCACTGCCGCCATCGGTCCCTTTCCTGAGCAAGATTACTTGTTAAACCGGTAAAAATTCCAAATTTGGTTGTACTTGATCAGGTGATGGAAGACAAGAAGTGAAAGCTGTCGGATTAAGCAAAAGTTATGCTTTATATTGAAAACCGCGAAAACAGGCAACTGCAAGAGAATTCATTGTAGCAGAAAGCAACATTCGTTTATGGAGTCAACATATGTCTGTGAATATTTAAAGAAAGCTACAAGGAGGCAAAGATGAAAAGATCTACAGTAAAACCCCGATTATTCGTCACCCTATTAACCGATTGCCGGATTTCTCTCCCTCTTCTTCTGTTTTGCTACAGAAGCATATGAAGTGATACTACTGTACGTTATATTAGTATCAGTACGTATTTTCTTTCTATAGAGTACTATTACAAGCCTTGACATTTAAACAATTTGGTCTACTGTACGAGTCGCCGTACTTTATATAAAATATATTCCATGAATAACAAAAGAAAACGTGTTGTGCTAAGCACCGAAAAAAGTGCAACTAATTTAGTTGTTTGGGGAAAGAGAAACTGTGGCTCATCTCGCATCAGAATACGAGATTGACGTTACAATTGTGCGAGAATTAATAAAAATCAACAATGAAGTGCGTAAAGTACGTAAATCTACAACACGAGATTTCTACTATTCCTATCTTTCCGCTGACATCCATTACAAGGAATTTCCTTGCCCCTCAAAAACTCGTCGTTGACAACCAGACTTAAATGAGAGAAATACTGATTCACTACCTAGCGTGTTAAACACAAGATCACGAAGGAAATTTAAAAAGTACAAGTATTATCTACTTAATTTACGAAAATATTTTATGGTACGGATTATCCGATTCTTTCGATTAACCGTTGAGTGCACCCCCTTCATTGCCACGGATAATAGAGGTTCTACTGTATCTCTACTGTATATCGAACACAATTTCAGGAAAACCCAGAGATATTAAACAAATTTCCAGGCGATAACTACTTTCCAGTTGATAGTTATGATGAAGATGGAAATACTGAAAATCGGGCAATCGTGTTCGGAAGACGTCAAAATTTATAAATATTATTCAAAAGTCTGGTTTCTCGGTGCGACGTTCAAGGTAAGATCCCATATATTTACACAAGTATTTACAATAATAGGCATTTTTTGGGATAGTTTTTGTTTCGGGAAATTTGTTTTCGGGCAGTCATTCGGAAAATTGGATTCGGGAAGGAGTCTTTCGGAAAAATAGGTATTCGGGAAAATGTCCGGGAATATTTTTCAGGTTCATACACTTTTTCCATTGCCTATGATTTCACAATTTCCCCTATCCAGAACAATTTTACTGAAGTTCGCTGGACCAGGATATCCAAGGTAGGTCATCCCATATTATTTGCAGATGACACAAGTATAGTAATTACAGCCAATAACTCCAACACATTCCAATCTTCAACAGAGGAAATTCTCTTCAAAATATGTGACTGGTTCTCAGTCAATAAATTGGTATTAAATTGTAACAAAACTAAATTTAAATCCTGTGCAAATTCAACCTCGCAAACTTTTAGCGCAATAATTAACAACAGATCCCTATTAGAAACAACGACAACCAAATTTCTTGGCTTAAAAATCGATAATGTGTTAAATTGGAAAAATCATATTAAAGAAATTACCCCCAAACTAAATTCAGCTTGTTTTGCTATTAGAACTATGCAAAAGATATTAAATATCAATACCTTAAAAACAATATACTTTGCATACTTCCACTCGGTAATGAGGTTTGGAATAATATTCTGGGGAAATTCCACAGATAGTAACAGTATATTTCTATTACAAAAAAGAGTAATTAGAATAACAGTAGGTGCCAAATCTAGGGAATCTTGTAGGACTATTTAAAAAAAACTACAAATAATGCCCATGGCTTCTCAGTCTATCTTTTCATTAATAGTGTTCCTCGTATGTAATCGTGAAAACTTTGTAACTAATTCAACAGTTCATAGCATAAATACACGTCAAAGAAATGACTTTCATACTCCATCGGCAAATATATCGTGCTATCAAAAAGGAGTGCGTTATATGGCAGAAAAAATTTTTAATAGCCTCCCTATCGATATAAAAAATGAAACTCAAAACATAAGATTATTTAGGGTCAAATTAAAGAACTACCTAATTTCTCACGCCTTCTATTCTGTAGGTGAATTCATGACATTCAACAACACTTCATGAAATTGATACTGAAACTATGTGTTGTACTAGTAGACTATATTGTAAATCTCGTCTGTATATATATTTCATCTAGACTGTGACTATAAATTAAGACTTTATAATAGTATTAAGTTTTTTGACTTGTTCCATATTCTAGCTGTAAAGCAATGTATGAATACCATGGAATGTTAATAAATACACTACAATACAATACAAGGTCTCTCAGCTTGTATTTAAGAACCAGTATAAATACAATTTTTTATTTGATGTCCGTTTACTACATAAGGTGCTATGACAGTTTTCCTTTTTACATAAATTACTTTCATATATTACATAAAAATTGTGAAATAACATATTTCTGCTTGGAAGATTGTGGAAAATGTATACAGTGCAGTACTAGTATTTTTCATTGCTTTTTTGTTTTAAAAAGTGGGAGACTGTTAATGTGATTAAAATACGCAAACCCTAAGGACGAACACAAAACAGGAATCATACATTCTTTCCTAGGGGAAGATAGCCTATATTAAGCCTATGTCTTTTATGCCAGAAATTGAACCTATTTTCTCTGTTTTTTTTTTCTTTAAGTCGAAAACAATACTCCTTGAGCTACAGTAGAAGATCCATGTCACGTTGATCTTCCTGAAGGCGATAGAGTTCGATCATTTTCAGATACTGTAGCGTGCGAATTAACTAAAGTTGAGTTTTTCTACAAGTGTGTCTAGTTTTGTCGATTTTTTCCAATAGAATACGGGGTTGTTATAGGATGATCAGATTCACATCGATAAAAAAGAGGAGACAAAGTTTAAAAAAGGAGGATATTATTCGAAAGAAGAGGACATAAAATATGTATTTAGATTTAGGCTTATTTATATGTGTCGTTTAAATTCAGTCAATATCTATTTTATTACAAAATATTTATAGTATAGATTTAGGCTTATATTATACTACTTAAAAGTATAGTAATATTTATTTTATTAGAAAATATTTACAGTATAGATTTAAGCTTATATCATATTACTTAAAAGTATATTAATATCTATTTTATTAGAAAATAATTTTGAAAAACTTAATAATAATGATTTTACAGTTAGCTACATATCAAAGTCAAGGGAACTATAATTGAATCGATTATTTCGAAAATGTAACAGGTTAATATGCTATATGCTATAATTTTAGTAGGACAATAGAACAAAATTGGTAGGAAAATTGTACAACATATAAAAATATGGACATTGCGATAGTTGTTTTCTTTACGGTCCGACAAGGTTTAATAAACTAGTGTGAGAAAGTGAGAAATGAAGCTTTGTATGGATATATTGCATATTATGCTATCATTGCTACCTGCTGCATTGATATTTCTCTCTATTCCATATATATATATATATATATATATATATATATATATATATATATATATATATATATAGAGAGAGAGAGAGAGAGAGAAATCTCATCCGGCCTTAATTAAGGATGACCACGAGGATCCGGAAATTAATAGCAAACAAATATAATTAATTAAATATGAATATTGTTATAAAAATAAAGTGAAATAATTAAGCACCATTGATTACCAATTATAAAATAAAATCTTAGAAGATGACTATAAAATTATACTGATAAATAAAAGATTTTATGTAAAATTAGCATGTCCTTAATTAAGGCCTTCTGAGTGGTATAAATGAAATTGTATAATCTGCAGGGAATCTTTGAGAATTTGCGAGATGATTTTTTGAATTTCAAAAGATGATATTGATAATTGTTTTAAAAAATGATATGTAAATTTTGGTAAAGAACTCCGAGCACCAAAAAATAAACCTGTCACTGACCAATTGAAGAGAGGGATGTTATACTTGGCACTAAGGTAGGGAATACAAGGTTCATAAATGGCCCTCTTTTCCTGATCAACCTGATGAGCTTGGTTTAGATCTCTCTCCATGCGTATAGTTGGATCTATGATAATAGCCTTTTGTTGTTGCCTGTTTATTGCTATTATATCCGCTCTTCTGTGAGAGTCGTCTTCAGAAATGCAGTGGACCTCTTCATGAACTTCCCAACCCTTGTTCCGAAGAAGACAGGCGATAGCTCCACGGACTCTAATTGTTTCCCGGACCTATATGGTCACCTGTTATGATAGGCGGATATAAAATAATGAACAAGTTAAGGACTAAAAAATCATAAAATAAGTCGCATAGGCTATTTCATCTATAGAAATGGATAAAAATGGACTTTTAGTTTGATTAATGTACTAAATGCTACTGAAGTATAATAGAAAACTACACAGACAGCAAAATAAGTGTCAAAATAAATAACTGTATATCCGAAAGAAAATTAGTTAATCATGGAGTTCGACAAGGTTGTCCACTATCACCAACTTTATTTAATATTTATATAAATGAAATTATTTTAAAATGGAACCAAATCTACACATCAGGAATCAAAATAACCAGTGCTCTAACATTAAATACCTTACTCTATGCCGATGATCAAGTCATAATTTCCAATTCAGAGGATAATTTACAAAGAGGATTGTATACATTAAATAAAATATTAAAAGATTTTGGGATGGAAATTTCAGCACAAAAATCAAAAGTAATTGCATTTTTAGGACAAGACCCAGTCAGAAGTAAGATAATACACAATAACCAATGCCTCGAACAAGTGCAAAATTTCACTTATCTGGGTTGTGAAATATCTTATCAAAATGAAAAAGATGTGAACAAGAAAATTACAATACATTGAAAGCTCAATTAGTACAAAAGCTACAAGAATAAAAATATATAATACACTAGCATTACCCTCCCTTTTATACGGAAGCGAGATTTGGACATTAAAGAAAAATGACATGAACAGAACCAAAGCAACGGAAATGAAATTTTTCAGGACAGCAGGATATACTCTTTTAGACCGAAAAAGGAATGAAGAAATTTTAGAACAATTAGAAGTAGAATCAGTAGAAGAAAAAATCAGCAGATACAAGTTCAATTGGCTAGATCATGTAAGAAGAATGGAAAATTCAAGAATCCCAAAAATTATGATGCAATATAAACTTAGAGGAAGACCAGGAAGACCTTTAAGAAGACTGCTAGATGGTGCCGAAACAGGTCTACAGAGGCCTAATTCGTGAAGGATGATGATGATGATGATGATGATGCTACTGCTACTGAAGTAGTTTGCGCAGAACTGTACATGTTACTTTTTCGAAATAATCGATTCAATTATTAAAGAGGATATAATATCTATTTAGATTTATGTTTAGGCATATATTATACTTAAAATTATGTCAATATATATTTTATTGGCCCGCGCCGTGGCGTCGTGGTCTAAGGCATCCTGCCTGGGACTCGCGTTACGGAATGAGCACTGGTTCGAGTCCTCATGGGGGAAGAAATTTTCTCATGAACTTTGACCAGTGTATGGGACCGATGCCCATCCAGCATCGTGATGCACTTGGAAGCTACGATAGGTAGCGAAATCCGGTTACGAGAACCAACTATAACGGTTGGGGGGCTCATCGTGCTAACCACACGATACCTCCATTCTGGTTGATGATCGTCCACCTCTGCTTCGGCATGTGGCCGTGAGGCCAGCAGCCGGCTGGTCGGTCTTGGTCCTTCGTGGGCTGTAGCGCCACGGATTATTATTATTATATATTTTATTACGGGATAGGTCTCCTTATGACAAAACTTAATAATATAATAGTAATATGCGTTACAAGAGCGGTATGTTGAAGTTTTCATGTTCGAGGAAAAGTTTGAAAAATCGAAACGTAGTTGAGCTTTTTTAATTTCCGAGAATTGAAAGAAAACATACCGTTCGTGTATCGTACATTATTTTGTGCGAAGATCGTTTATTACATACCTGAAAGAGGAATTTCTAATTGGTTGCAATGAAATCTCCATCATGATTTCTGTTCAATGACGGCAAATTTGCAAAACTAAAATATCTATCTTCGACATTGTTGCTTTGAAATGTTTCCTGTGTTTACTATAATCCAGCAGGCCGTGATATACGTCTGTCTTTTTTTCCCCCAGTCTATAAATGCGAACTTAAAACAAACGGTAAGGTTATGTAATGAGTCTGGAATCTTGTTGATTTTTTCACGGCTTCCTTAATGTTACTTGCATCACGAATGCAGTAACTTTAGTGGAGTTGTAGACTTTACTTAATTTTTGCAAATATTTAAAAACAATAATTAACAGTGCAATTTAGGTGAAATTGCAGTGGTAAGTTTGCAATTTATAATTATTACTATATTGAACGTCTCTAAAAATAATATGTTAAAAGCCTAAAGCAGTAAAATCAATATGTCGCTTAAGCGGTAAGAAGAGGGAAATTGTTGTGTGTGTTAGGTTGGGAATACTGAATGTGGAATTTTAGACTTTCCGCGGATTGGTTTTGTGCGGAAACCAAGCAAATACGCACGATCTCGCACAAAATGATTTTACAGTTAGCTACATGTATGAAAGCAACGACAATAAGAAATAGGAGCAAAGAGAGTTATGATCGTTGGCAAAGAGTATATTCCGTCGTTGCTGCTGCCTCCTACAGGCAAATTACATGAGAAAGGCGTCAAATCAGATAATTTCAAAATATTAGGCATGCAAGTTACGAAAAGGAGGACATTTCTTGATTTTTTTTAAAATTCGCCCGGACTCCGGACAAAGGTCTAAAAAGGAGGACATGTCCGGACAAAAGAGGACGTCTGGTCACCCCAGGTTGTCATCTCACCGCTGCTGAATAACCTTCACAATTTAAGAGAGTCGCTACTTGAAGGGATGTTACACGTATTAGTTCTACTATTCATATTTATCTCTGTTCTTTGTTCAGTCATGTACGTACAAGAGTAACGTTTAGCCAATTCTGCTATATCCATCATGCAGAGGCTGTCATGATAAGGAGCAAGGTCAGTTAGAACGTGGATTTACTGATAAGACAAATAAGGTTTTCTCTTTTTGAAATCACAGAATCTGCTATAGGCATCACCGTTGAGCCAAACAAGCTTACCAACTTCGCCGTTTTTACCAAATTTCAAATGACAAATCTGACTCTTAAGGTAACTTAAATATGAGTAGCAAGTGCAAGATCGTTCCTTTGTTGAAGGATCGGTAATCACGGTAACAAACTTCATTTCCTAATAACGAGTTCTGTTGCAGTTTTCCCTCCACTATTGTTAGGTACGCATACAGTACGGTAACTAAAAAACTGGACTGATGATGGAAGAAATAATGAATTCACATATGAACAATCAGAACATTTTTTTCCAGTAGATTCGTCCTGTACTTATACAATGAGCACAACGATCTTGAAGCAAATAAAAAAAGAAAGGCAAAACATCGTGTCTGGTAACTATCGAGGTTAATCAGCGTCGCCGGTGTACCGAAATTTTAACCCGCAGAAGATTTTTTTTTTTTGACAAAAGTAGTGGCAGTTTTTGACAGAAACCTTCTACGGGCAAAAATAATGGTTGATAACAAAATAATAGAATAAGTGACAGATTTTGTATATTTAGGAAGTCATATTTCTTTGTATAATTATCAAAAAGGCGTAAATAAATAGTACATTATGCAACGAGCCTATAATGGTAGTAATTAAGACACGAGTATGTTTATGAAACGAGCGTCTTAATTACCATTATAGTCAAGTTTCATACGACTTTTTATGCTCGACCATATTTCTAACTTGAAATTATTCATAACTATTCATGTTATTCTTATCTGACTGAGGAGCGGAACTGACCTTGTGCAATACCTCGTAAATTGTGAGATGTGCGCAGACGCGAAAGTATTGATTTTTCCGAGAAGAAATGTCTCGCGCTAGTTGTCTTTCGATTGCAGATCCGAGAATAATCGATACTTGCGCTTTCATATTGCTACAATGGTATTTTCTGATTGGTGGAACACCTGAACTTTAATGAATAGGTGTACTTTAATGAGGTCCTTTAAAGGGCTGCTACCAGGTGTATAATTACTACATTTCGGCATGGTCGAGCATAAAATATATTGAAATATAATTAATTAAATGGTATCTTAAGAAGGAACTTTGGAAAACAAATGCGAAAAGAGGTCCAAATCCGATTTCACAATATAATATCAAAACCAGCTCTGTTATATGTCAGTGAATGTTGGACACTGCGAAAAAAGGAAATAAATAGAATCAACGCATCACAAATGAGATTTCTACGATCACTGATAGGTGTTACCTTGCGGGACCGCATTAGGAGCGAAGACGTAAGAAATCAGTGAGAAGTTGAGGAGATAGCCGTAGACGTCCAACATTATCGACGTAAATGGAGAAACCACCTTCTTAGGATGCCTGTACATCGTTTACCAAAGAGAATATTGTATTACCATCCACGAGGACGAAGAGATTTAGGCATAGGCCTACTTCACCGACGTTGGACGGACCAATTCCATTTGTAAGTTCACAGACGGGAAACAACCCAAAACTGTGTATTGGCAGAAGAAGAAGAAGAATAAAAGGAGTTTTTTTTTACATACCAGTAAATCTACTGACATCTACTGTCGCATTTAAGCACATTTAAATGCCATCAATCTGGACTGGAATCGAACCCGCAACCTCGGGCACAGAAGTCCAGCTCTCTACCGACTGCGACACCCAGGTCGACTCTCCTGTGTTGACTATTGTGATAGTCGTAGTGGATAAGATCCGAGGAGAAGCATTTTTCGCTTGATTATCTTATTTTCTTCAACTTTATTTTTAGAAATTTCATTCCACTAACACTGTACTTCATCTTGCGTTTCTTTCATTTCACATAATTTAATTACATAAAAATGATAGAGGATGCTGTAAGAACTTATATGATACGAGATGGAAGAAAGGATAAATAAAAATTGACTCACGTATTACGAACTACCGCAGCTAGTTGGGAGACACTCGTTTGTCATGACGTATGAGGCGGTATTTAGAACTGGTGACAATTATATTACGGATCTTCATAAATTTATTTCTGTGATATCTCTGGTTTATAAATCCACTCCATCTATAGAGTTATTTTTTATTTTAATTTAGTGCCATCTTCTTCCAAGGGGATCCAGTACGCATAAGAGATCAATAGTAATTCATTCAAGAAATACATCACACTAACATACGAAAACAAAAACACACATAAGATCGCATCCTCCTTCAGAAAACAGAAATACAACATAGCATACAGAACAGAAAACACACTACAAAGACATCTCAACACACAAACAACACAAACAAATAAATACAACCACACAGGCGTATACAAACTCACATGCAATAGTTGCGACAGTTTCTACATTGGACAGACAGGCAGATCATTCCAAACTCGATACAAAGAACCAGGGGCGTATTTTGCGGACTACCGGGGCTACCGGCGGTAGCCCAAGGAAATTACAAAAGAAAAAGTTTATAATATAACATAATGTAATAATTTTGTATTATTAGTTTTACCATAGTAATTAAAATGAAAGTAATTGTTAGATTTATATGCGCTCTCTGCTCTCGAAAAGAAACAAGTTGTCAAGGCGGCATCGCTGGAGAAACCGCTTGCTACGTGAGGTAGCCTGTGACCGTTTCGCTCACGCTGTCCTTCGCACAACTGCCCGTCCCCCCCCCCGCTCCCTTCTGTTTCCATCGTGCACTGTAGGCCGGGCGAGTTACCGCTCTCGTGATCGGTTTCTTCGCAGGCGCGAAGCAGCAATACGCTTAGTACGCTAGCAATTGAATGTGATTGTGTTCTTGCAGTGCATTATTTTAAATGTGTGATTTGTTCGAGTGTCTAAGAGTTATATTAATTGTGAATTATTAAGTTTTTAATTTCCCAATTAAGTGATATTGTGAAAAATATGGCAGAACAAGTTTCTGGAGAGGTTTGTGTTGAAAATGACTGTGTAATAGAAGGTTTATTAAAAGTGCCTTTTAACCGTCGTACATACAACGAGAAAGTTGAAATTGTGAAAATGGAAATTCTTCAGCCAATACAATGGAACCACCATTAAAGCGAAGAAAAGGAGATGATGAATTGAAATACAGGTAGCTGTACTACAGCATACTAGATCGTATGCACATGGAAATTACTGACAGATTTTCTGATTATGGAAAGCTTCAGTTCACACATCTTCTAGATTCTCAAAAATTTTCTGCTTATAGAGAAAACTTCCCGAATGAGGCACTAAACAAATTATTTCAGTCCTATAACAGTCACTTTGATCAAGTGCGTTTGAAAAATGAATTAAGTGTAATATATTCAGCAGAAGTCTTTGATTTTTCGAACAAACCTATCCATGAAATATTATCTGCCATATATGAAAACCAGCTGAACCAAGTTATTCCTGAAGTCCTTAAATTGGCAACATTAATCGTGACAATACCAGCTACGTCAGCATCAGTAGAAAGAACATTTTCTGCGTTGAAGAGAATAAAATCCTACTGTAGATCAACTCATACACAAGAACGTTTATCCGGCTTGGCACTAATATCCATTGAAAAGTCATTTCTACAGAAACTTTGCAAGTGGCCCAACTGTAATTTCAAGGACGAAGTCATCAACGTATTTTCGTCCCAATCATGACGTCTGGAATTCACATAAATATGTAAGGAATTTTATTATAGGGATTTTAAAATATATTTTGTGTAATAATAGGGTCAGTGGTAGCCCAAACCCCTTAACCAGTATACGCCACTGCAAAGAACATATCAAAGCAATAACCAGAGGACACAACACATCTACATATGCCAAACACATAACTAATGCCAACCATACATACAATAACATAAATACAGACATGGAAATCCTACACATACAACCCAAAAACCAAAAACTCAACACACTAGAACATCATGAAATATACAGGCACACCAAAACACACCCTAATCAAATTCTCAACACACAGATAAATTTCAGAACACACACACACTATTTGACTAAACTCTTCATCACACGAACACACCCACACAACAAGCAGATATGTCGAAATGACGCCAAGACCCAGAAGGCTGTGATCATGGTGTCAAGTAACACCGAAACAGCTGTAAGCCACACATGCTTACATAATTAACACGAGTAAGTTCACCAGTTAATCAATTATCAATAATAATTAGTGAACGCAGTGCAGAATGCTTTTCCATCTTCCTTCTCCGAAAACTAATAAAAGCTTCATAACATTCATCACCAAATTATGTTATTAAATAAGATACAGTGTATACAGTGTAGTGAGAAGCTTAACAAAAAAAAAAAATAATAATAATTTTTCCGGTATGAGTCCAACCAATACAAAACATTGGTGAATGTGTTGAAAAACCACGTTTTTTATGAACTGCTAGGATGTGAGACCAATAAATCACATTTCTTGTGTATGTGTGGAGGAGTCGTAGGCATTAAAGTTCGACTTGTATTAAAAAAGGAAGACTACGATCTTGGAATAAAAATTGTGAAACAGAAAAGCATATATGAGCTGCAGTCCTGTGATTACATTTGAATCTTTTGTTCATTGTTAATCATGTCGCTTACTACCGAGGACGACTTCAACTTGCCACTTGTACGCTCTTTGTAAGTTAGATAATACTTTCGCAAATAAATATTCTACTTATCGCTATGTAAACTTATAAAACACTATCGGCAGAATTTATTGGCATTATATATCCCTGTTTATTTTGAGTACTCGGCTGAAGGAACTTAAAGAGAAACTGGGATTTTAAAATGTTTTTCAAGTAAATTATCTTCTTTCAAAGTGAGGTTAGGGTAGGCTGTTGTGTGACAGGGCCATAGGTCTGTATAAGTGTGGTTCAAAGA
This sequence comes from Periplaneta americana, assembly GCF_040183065.1. Lineage (NCBI taxonomy): Eukaryota > Metazoa > Arthropoda > Insecta > Blattodea > Blattidae > Periplaneta > Periplaneta americana. The sequence goes on along the minus strand of NC_091130.1, from coordinate 127,549,752 downwards.
ACGGATATTGGCCTTATGAAATAAAGAAGAAGAAGGTTATTATTATTATTATTATTATTATTATTATTATTATTATTAATATTATTATGACGTGAATATGTTAGGAGAAAATCCACAAACGATTAGGGAAAACATGGGAATTTTACTTGAAGCAAGTAAAGAGATAGGTTTGGAAGTAAATTCCGAAAAGACAAAGTATATGATTATGTCTCGTGACCAGAATATTGTACGAAATGGATATATAAAAATTGGAAATTTACCCTTTGAAGAGGTGGAAAAATTCAAATACCTGGGAGCAACAGTAACAAATATAAATTATACTCGAGAGGAAATTAAACACAGGATAAATATGGGAAATGTCTGTTATTATTCGGTTGAGAAGTTTTATCATCCATTATGCTGTCAAGAAATTTTAAAGTTAGAATTTATAAAACAGTTATATTACCGGTTGTTCTTTATGGTTGTGAAACTTGGACTTTCACTTTGAGAGAGGAACATAGGTTAAGGGTGTTTGAGAATAAGGTGCTTAGGAAAATATTTGGGGCTAAGAGGGATGAAGTTACAGGAGAATAGAGAAAGTTACACAACACAGAACTGCACGCATTGTATTCTTCACCTGACATAATTAGGAACATTAAATCCAGACGTTTGAGATGGGCAGGGCATGTAGCAAGTATGGGCGAATCCAGAAATGCATATAGAATGTTAGCTGGGAGACTGGAGGAAAGAAGATCTTTGGGAAGGCCGAGATGTAGATGGGAAGATAATATTAAAATGGATTTGAGGGAGGTGGGATATGATGATAGAGACTGGATTAATCTTGCTCAGGATAGGGACCGATGGCGGGCTTATGTGAGGGCGGCAATGAACTTCCGGGTTCCTTAAAAGCCATTAAGTAACTAAGTAATGAAGTATTATCATTATTATTATTATTATTATTATTTTATTATTATTATTATTATTATTATTATATTATTATTATCATTATTATTATTATTAAAAGTTATATAATGAAAGGAGACGGAATAACTTCGAGAGAAACCTTACCAACACATTCTATAGAATAAATTCCAGTCCGTATTTCAGAATGGCTCATACGTGAAAACTTAGTGCAACTTGGTCATGTTGTTTAGTTGGTTATTTTACGACGCTTTAACAACTACTAGATTACCGATCGTCTGAGTGAGATGAAGGTTATAATGCTAAGGAAATGAATCCAGGGTCCAACGCCGAAAGTTACGCAGAATTTGCTGTGAATGGGTTGATAGAAAACCCCGGAAAAAACCTCAACCAGGAATTGAACCCGGACCCACTCGTTTTCACGTCAGACGTGCTAACCGTTACTCCATTGCGGTGATCCAACTTGGTCATAATTCACTATTTTTTGTAATAGTAAAGATGACACGAAAGTGAAACAATATTTTCTGAGAAGACATACGTGATGTCTTGTCGGTTGAGAAATTAAAGATTGTATTTCGGAATATATACTGTATTTACTTTCACGTGTTAAAATTAGGTACCTTGTTGTTGAATAGTTTAAACCTGTTGTAGGTTATCTTCAGAACTGAATAATTTCGAGGGAAAAATTGTTCCGGAGCCGGGTATCGAACCCGGGACCTTTGGTTAAACGTACCAACGCTCTACCAACTGAGCTACCCGGGGACTCTGTTAGACAACGATCCAATTTTTCTCTCTATATCCACACACCTCAAAGTGGACTGGCAACCGTCAAGCAACAAACATTGAGTGCACACGAACTCTGTGAAACTGATTATTACTAGTTTTCGCGCCTTCTGATTGTGCTTCTTGTGTGGGTGTGTTCGTGTAGTGTAATGTGGAGTCAAATAGTGTGTGTGTTCTGAAATTGAGTTGTGTGTTGAAAATATCATCAGGGCTTGTTTTTGTGTGTCTGTATATTTCGTATTGTTCGAATGTGTTTAGTTCCTAGTTTCTTGGTTCAATGTGTAGAATTTCCATGTCTGTATTTATGTTGCAGTAGGCGTGGCTTGCATTTTTAATATGTTCTGCGTATGTGGAAGTGTTTTGTGATTTTGTTATGGCTGTGATGTGTTCTTTGTAACGTGTTTGAAATGACCTGCCTGTCTGTCCTATGTAGAAGTTGTTGCAGGTGTTGCATTTGAGTTTGTATTTGCCTGTGTGGTTATATTTGTTTGTTTGTGTTGTTGAGATGCTTTTGTAGAGTGTTTTTTATTCTGTATGCGATGTTATAATTTAATTTATTGAGTGAGGCTGCAATTTTGTGTGTTTTTGTTTCCGTAAGTTGTGTTCTTGTGTTTGTGTTGTATTGCTTTTCTATAATTCTTTTTTGTCTTTCTTATTATGTTGTCTATTTGACTCCATATTTCACTACACAAACACACTCCCACAGGAAGCACAATCAGAAGGCGCAAAAACCAGTAACAACCAGTTCTGAAGGTAACCTACAACAGGTTGAAACTAGTCCACAACAAGATACCTAATTTTAACACGTGAAAGTAAATACAGTATATATTATGAAGTGATATAGTGTTAAAAGTTGTATAATCAAGATATATAAAAATTCTAAATGTATAGTGAATATTTTGCAAGAAATGCAGCAATTGTGGAGTCTCATTGAGGGAATTTTGTTTGAACTATTCGGACAGAGTAAATACTTTCTTAGTCTGAAAAACACGGCCTTTATTAACCTTGATCTTTCGTCGTCTCGGAGTGGGGTACATACACATCAGGCGAGAAAAACTCGCTTCAGGGCATGGAAAAACGCATATATTCTTTGGTGTCACTGACCAATAAATTGAAATTGTCAATTTTTTTACATTACTTATATTTATTTTATTTATTTATTTATTTAACTAGCTAGCTAGTGAGTACAAATTAAAATGATAAAACAAAAATGTTTCTAGCCACTACCGTAAGAGCCAGGCTCGTGTGATCTTAGTCAATAATATAACATAATATTTACAAGGACAGTTTACTAAATACAGTAAGTAACTTAATTCAAACCAATAAATACAACACAAGAGCAAGAATAAAGAAGAAAGAGAAAAAGAGAGAAAAATACACATTTAATATAAATTGACAATCCGACAGAAGCCAGTGATATTCAATAAAAACATGAATATAGTCGACAGAAATAAAAGGTAAAAAAATAGTTTTGTTAATATTATATATCATGGATAATTTTACAAATTTCTTTTTTAAAAGCTTCAATTTTAAAATATTTCAAATTTGGAAAATGGTTTGTAATTTTATTATAAAGTCTTGGGCCGAAACTAGCACCATGTATAAGAGCTGCACTTGTATGACATTTAAGCTCAATTAATGGGAAAGTAGACTTTTGTCTTCGAGTACGATATTTATGTCAATTAGATTTATGTTTTATTTGATTTCTGTGGTAGTAAGTTAGTAAATTATTTTTATAAATTTCTTCAATAGGCAATACATTAAAATCTTGTAAATTAAATTTGTTGGGTAATCCATATTTTTGGTCAGACAAATTTTTATTAATCTTCTGTGTAATAAAATTAATGGATTAAGTAGAGATTATTCTACTCCACCCCATTTATTATACCATATTGTATTAATGATTGTACCAAAGCTAAAAATATTATATACTAGTGGCTTGTGCAGCAAATACTGCAAACTAAGTCCATTAGAAGATCAAATAAAAATTTTTCAGATTTATTTTCAATGAAGAAATAGGCCTACCACACATTTTGAAAATTATTTTCTTCCATAATAATGAAACATACTCCCTCTGAATGTTCTTTTTTATGCCAAATACCTTTTCTTGAACCTATCCACCTTCCGTTCTTGACTTTCAAAGCGAAAACGCAAGTAACAGTGTCAGGACGATCAGTGGGTTTTTCATGTGGGAGTAAAGCAGTAGCTATTTCAGGTTATTGTGGATTGTAGGCGAAAGTTAAAAAACTGTCAGGTTTGCTAAGCTTTCGAACAATAGACATAGTATCTTGGTATAGCTGCTGTATGGAGAGCTTGAAATGTAGAGGGTAAAATCATTTTATCCTGTTAAGAGATCTTGCTGAAATGATCGGGAGACTACAAAATTTTCTAGGCGTCTATTTTATCAGTAATACCTTTTGGTCTTTCCTTAGGAACTGTAATTTTTGCACTCTCTCGAGCCAATACTGAAGAGAATGACGCATATAAATATTTACCCCACACCGCCATTAAGTATACGAAAAAGACCCAACTCCACTTCATTAATAACTATAACAATATTTCATTTTTAATAACAATATTATTATCTTACTTAAGTTTTGTAGTTATATACTACATAGCCGCCATTCAATAAATTATAATAAGTTTTGTGTGTGTATATATATATATATGACCCCAAAACGTTTCACTTTCATATCATCAATAAAGCATTAATATGCATAATTAATGAAAAATAGTCACATCATGGCATTAACTATAATACTATTTAATTTCTAATGGTAATAATGTCATTAAACTACCTCAAGCTTTAAACTACCTCAAATACACAGCTGCATTCAGAAAATTACACACCGCAGAATCAGACCTGTAAATTATTTTTAGTAAGTTTTGAAGTTTTTAATAACCAACTCAATTTGAGCTCTAAATATGTCAGCAATCCTGCAGGTCATGGCCTTCGTCTAATAGCCTATTGTTTATTGTAGTGTGTGTTTTGTTTTATTATGAAATGCAATTAGTTCTCAAAACTGACGAAAGATAGATTTTGGAAAATAGGGAAATTATGTAGGAAAACTAACGCTTCACTGAAAGTTACTATTTTCCTGAAAATTCTTGGATGCCAAGCTTGAAAATGACGGGTCATTCATTAAAATCCGTTGAGCCGTTTTCCCGTAATTTCCATTACCAATTCAAATTATATATAGATATTTGCAGCAATTATTACAATTTGCCTGGTGTAATATCGTCAGCGAAAACCGTTTGAATTCTCTCTTGCAAATCCTGAATACATTTGAAAATGTCCTGTAATAAAACTGAATAGTGCAACAAGTCTGATAATTGTCTTATTTTTAAATCGTTCAATCAGATTGTGCCAGTCCCTGATAAGATTATATTGACACTAAACAAACCTTGGAAAGAGAGAAGCTCGAACTTCACACATTGTAACTTACGTAGACCTCATCAGTTCAGTTTATTTTAGTCACTGTACATTATTATAGAGTAACTCCACGAAAGTGAGCGTACAAATTTCTGATAAAGAAAACATTTTATGGATATCAGACTACTTTCAACTCACTTCTTGATAGATAGTCATTACATTATTCCAGAACTTTTGATTTTAAGGGGAAATAATTATGGCAAATTAAGAAAATCCATCTTTTCTATGTTCGTAATTATACAGGGACATCATTTTATTTTTACTAACATTCTTAATATTAACCTGGCTATACCTTCCGATTAACGGTTGAGAACCGGAAACACCGTTTGTTATCCCCTTCCATGACTGAAGTTCTATGATACTGGCGTAAAATACAAACAAATCACTTTACTAGGTATAGGAGGGAAGAAAATAATAATTTAATTATTTATTTATTTAATCTGGCAGAGCTAAGGCCAGTAGGCCTTTTCTTCCGCCCAGCCAGACTCCAATTCTAATTGAATACAATTGGTTACATAGTTATTACATTAATATCTAGACCATAAAACAACATGGAAGTAAATAATGAAAGTTGGAAGAGTAATGTTAGTGTGACAATAATAAACATTGGTAAGAAATAGTTATAATAATAATAATAATAATAATAATAATAATAATAATAAAAATAATAATAATATTTAAATATTTATTCTTTGATATATATATATATATATATATATATATATATATCATTAAACATTGAGAAACCTGAAATAGCTATTATTGTTAACAGGAATTGTTAGAAAAATATTTCGTTAGCCTATTCTTAAATTGGTTTGATGTCTGACAGTCCCTGATCTTACTCGGTAGGGAATTCCAAAGCCGAGGAACAGATAGAATATGAGGATGTTCGGTGGGAGGGAATGGATAATATTGAGGAGTGTTGTGATCGTATGTCTAGGTTATGATGGGTGGATAAATTTTGAAAACGAGACGCAAGTTAGACAGGAGTGGAGAAATGCAGTATGCGAAAGAGAAGGGAAAGACAGTGGATTTTCCTACGATCTTCTAGACGGAGCCAGGACAACATTTCGAGGGTTGGTGTTACGTGATCAGCCCGTCGAATATTGCAGACGAAACGGAAGCACATCCATTTACATAAACTAGGAAATAGGCCCATCGCTATTTTGAGCTTGATAATTTTCATTAGGTTTTTGTTTAATCAAATTCAGTACAGTATTAACAATAAGTGTTTTTGCTCACGAACTGAGCTATCCATGCTAACGTATTCATTATGCAGTGTATATTATACTATCTACAGCACATTAGCGTACAATACAGAGAATGAAGTTAAATTGGAAAATAACCATACTGTAATATGGATATTTAAACACAAGTTTGAAAATGATGGCCGTTCATTTCGATTCAGGCTTCAGTTCTTTTGTTCATATTATCGCACTATAGACTATTGCATCTAATTCGTCCTTCGTACTAGTAACTCATGTTGAAATAATTCTACCAGAATATCCCACAAGTTTAATTTTCCTAACTTACGCTCTTAAAAAATGATTCATTTGTAACGTCATTCGTTTAAAATTCTTCGTATGAGATTTAGATGTGAAGGATGAAAGAGAAGGCAATGGTTTAAAATTTCATTAAAGTAACATTTTATACTTAAAATTGGTAAATATAAGTGAATGAAATGGCTGTACTGTTGCGTTTTTATTACGATAATATGTATGAGATTTATTGCTGAATTTGTCATTTATCACTAAATTATTCATAATAATAATTAGGTAATATTTAGGTAATATTTATTTTGTGCGAGATCGTGCGTATTTGCTTGGTTTCCGCACAAAACCAATCCGCGGAAAGTCTAAAATTTCACATTCAGTATTCCCAACCTAACACACAACAATTTCCCTCTTCTTACCGCTTAAGTGACATATTGATTTTACTGCTTTAGGCTTTTAACATATTATTTTTAGAGACGTTCGATATAGTAATAATTATAAATTAGAAATTTACCACTGCAATTTCACCTAATTTGCACTCTTAATTATGGTTTTTAATTATTTGCAAAAATTAAGTAAACTCTACAACTCCACTAAAGTTACTGCATTCGTGATGCAAGTAACATTAAGGAAGCCGTGAAAAAATCAACAAGATTCCAGACTCATCATAGACTGGGGGGAAAAAAAAGACAGACGTATATCACGGCCTGCTGGAGTATAGTAAACACAGAAAACATTTTAAAGCAACAAAGTTGAAGATATTTATTTTTGTTTTGCAAATTTGCCGTCATTGAACAGAAACCAAGATGGAGATTTCATTGCAACTAATTAGAAATTCCTCTTTCAGGTGTGTAATAAACGATCTTCGCACAAAATAATGTACGATACACGAGCGGTATGTTTTCAATTCTCGGAAATTAAAAAAGCTCAAATGCGTTTCGCTTTTTCAAACTTTTCCTCGAATATGAAAACTTCAACATACCGCTCTTGTAACGCATATTACTATTCTTGATAGAAAAACAGAACTTCACTTCAGCTAAAGATGTTATATTTTGAGTTGTAATGTATATTACTCGTTCTACATTAAGGGAAGAGGATGGTATTTTTTGGTGAAAAATTAGTAAATTTTCGAAAAATAAGATTTTTTCCTTAAAATACTCTGTGATATGTGTGGAATATATTGTATGATATTTTGTGGGTATTTGTGCCCTTATCGGATGTTGAAAAGCATTTTTAAACTTCCTGCGCTCTGGATTTTTAAATCACACCTCCCTTTGTTTGTTGTATCCGGAACTTCATTTTTTTTTCAAAACCAAATTTTTCTTTAAAATACTCTGTGATGTGTGTGGAATACGTACATTGTATAACTTTTGTGGATATCTGTGCTCTTATTGGATGTTGAGACGCCATTTTTAAAGTTCCTGCGCTCTGGATTATTAAATCACACTCCCTTTGATTGCTGTTTCTGGAACTTTATTTTTTTGCTACATTGCCAGACAAAAATCGATATAATTTTTGAAGTATTAAATATATATGTATGAAATTTAGAATACACATTCTCTAGACTACTAGGAAACTTTTCTCTGTAACAGAATTTTCCTAATTGATTTCATTTTAAAAATAAGTCTGTCTGTTTGCAAGAAAGAAAATAAAAAAAATGCCATTAAATTTTAATTTTTTATTTTACAAAAGTAGGGATTAATATCAAAATTCTGTTATAGACAGTTTGTAGAATATGCTTTTACAAATAAATTGTAACAAACTGTTTGAATTTATCTTTAAAAATTGCTTAGATATATCGAGTTTAGTAAAATCCTGCACTGGGTACATTTTTGTTTTCAAATCTGGCTCCCAAAAATTTTTTTTCAAAATATTTATATTTGGTTGAGTTGCTATAGCCTTGAGCTCTCTACATACAAAAAATTTAATATTTTACACCAAATAGGAAAAAAGTTTTAAAAAATACCATCCTCTCCCCTTAATGAAAAAAAAATGAAAGGATTTTATGGAAACACTGACGTTGCCATGGAAATGCTTGTTTCATATCCGATAAACAACAATGTGAACGAGTTCATTTCTGTACACAAGGGGAATCCGCATTGTATACATAAATAATGCATTTGGGAGAATTTGTTATAATCCTTGAAGGGGAGAAGGTTACAACAGGCCTATATAAAATAATATTATTCAGTTATGTTTTGACATATACGCAAAGCAATAAAGTGCACAATATATCATCGTTGTTCCTGCAATAACTCCTATGTGACATATTGATCGATTTTCAGATTTTTGCTCTATTATATAACTTAAATAGTGATACAGCAAATAATAAAATCTCCTACATGTAATTATATTTCTTTGTTTCGAAAATGTAAGAATTCACAGTCTCCTATGTACGGCTGCCATAGGATGAATAAATGTGTTCTTTCTTCCTACTGAAAAAGTTTATATTTTGCACATAGGAGTTATTGCAGGAACAACGACGATATACATAGCTTAATATGGAAAGTTAATACAAGTTTAGCATTTTTCACATACAGATAGATAAATAACAATAACATTTACGTTATATTTTCTTGAGATTATATATACAGTATACCAGTTGACTGTTACTTTTTTTGTAAATCAAAAAACAGCTATTTACCTGTCCTCTTATAAGTGTATTCTATTTTAATCTATTATTATTATTATTATTATTATTATTATTATTATTATTATTATTATTATACTCCTATGTGTTTATACTATACATTGGTCAGATCCAAGCATGAATATGCATCTGTAGTATGGAACTCCATTACTTCCACTGACTCGGCTAAGCTAGAGAATATTCAAAGAAAATTTATTTCCCTGTGTTCTTATAGATTTTTACGTAATTCTGATGATTATAAATATGAGATTAACTGCAAATATTTTAATTGCTGTAGTTTATTTTCCAGACGGCAAGATCTTGATTATTTATTTTTTTGTAAAGTTCTTAAGGGTGATATTGATTGTGAATCTTTCCCAAGCAATATCAGTCTTCGTATTCCTGCTAAGGGTTTAAGATTTCATAAAATGTTTTACAATAGAAATTATAAATCTCTGTCTCCGGTCTGCAGATGTATAAAATATGCTAATTTGCATGGATCTATCTTGGATCCATTTAATGTGTAGCATATACTTTGGAGTTTTATGTCAGTTTAATTTATGTCTTTTGTTTAAATATGTATTTCAATATTATTCTCATCACCTTTTATATTATTTTGTTGTTTATTCATTTACATGATTCCAGTCATTTTCAATTACGATTACTTTTAATTGTCATTATTTAAGTATTTTAGTCATCCATTTTATTCCGTCCGTCCAATGTCATTATTGTCGTTGTATTATAATATTCTCGTCATCTTCCAAATCTTTGTAATACTATTTATGTGATTCCATTCTTCATTTATATGATTCCATTATTTCATTTGTAATTATCATTTTATTTAATTGTCATTATTCTAATTACTTCATTGTACTTTTATTGTAATTTATATCATTGCTGTTGTTTTTGTTATATTCTTTGTGCTGAACTGTAATTGGCCACTGGCTGTTGTACAGCACATTAAATATAAGTAAATAAACAAAATAAAAATAAATTATTATTATTATTTATTTATTTATGCCTATAACAGGGCAAAGCCCCAATTACAATAGACAGTACAGATATTCGTAAAAAAAAACATAGAATTGCATATAACATGAAAAAAGAGATGAAACAGATACAAGTGTAAATACAAATTAAAATGGAAAATGAGAAAAGGAAAAAAAAGAACAGACAAATAGATACTACCTAAGTAAAAGACACAGATATAGATATAAATGAAAAATACAAAATAAATGAAAAATAGTTAAATATAGATATCATAGCCAAAATTGTAAAATATAGCTATAATTGGAAAATTACAGAGTAACAAATTATTATTATTATTATTATTATTATTATTATTATTATTATTATTATTATTATTATTATTATTATTATTATTATTGTTTTGTTTTGTATCTTGTGCTAAACTGTAATTGGCCTTGTGCTGTTGTTTTGCACGTTAATATTCTAAATAAATAAAATAAAAAATATTATTATAGTTATTATTATTATTATTATTATTATTATTATTATTGTTGTTGTTTTGTTTTGTATCTTGTGCTAAACTGTAATTGGCCTTGTGCTGTTTTTGCACGTTAATATTCTAAATAAATAAAATAAAAAATATTATTATTATTATTATTATTATTATTATTATTATTATTATTGTTGTTGTTTTGTTTTGTATCTTGTGCTAAACTGTAATTGGCCTTGTGCTGTTTTTGCACGTTAATATTCTAAATAAATAAAATAAAAAATATTATTATTATTATTATTATTATTATTATTATTATTATTATTATTATTATTATTATTATTATTATTATTATTATTATTATTATAGGACTGACTGTTATTTCATAACCTATTTCATTCTACTCATTCGACAACTTAAAACTTACAGCGAACTTTATTTATTCTAATTACAATACTTTAAATGCTGCATAGATGCACACAATGGCAGTGATTTCCTCCAATTCCCTGTCATTTTAAATTTGGTATCACTTCTAATATTTTAGTTTTCACGAATAATTCAAATTATTTCAATATTATATATTTTAAAATGGGCGTTAGTATGTGCATGATTTTAGAAAGACGAAATTTAACAAGGTGTCTGCGAAACTTACTATATTTTATGAGTATTACAACTGAAGTGATGTTCCACGTTTTCACGCTTAAAATTACCTTGTTCAAGTATCACCATATGTTGACAAACACTTTTTATCCAACGTTTTTGCTGAAGTTTAAGTTATCTTTGGATTTCAAATATTTCTGAAAGGGATTAGAAGAAGGTATATGAAATGCTAAACACTTACGTCACATTTTCCTGTTGAAAAAGTGGGTTTTGTTGCTCGTCACTGTACGCACACAACACGCAACTGCAAGGCTCTCGTGAAGCGAACTGAACACACACTTGTCATGATTCGGGATTGATAACACCGATACGGGGACGGGGGTAATCAGACTGATAAGATTCCACTGGAGGGGAGACTGCTAGACCTCGACGTTTAGGTTTTATTAGAGTCTACCAACATGAATTACTTTTATCAAAATTGTGTTCATTATACCTAGCAGATTGGACTGGAAGGCTTCATGCTGTGTTTTATTCACGCGAGAAGATTCCAGTTCCTGATTCTGTTTTTACGGTTAACATTTCGCTCTCCACGTCGACGTGGGTCAGCGGTTTAATATCTTTTTTGACGTCTAAGGGCGTTAGGATACGGCTCTTTGCGATCATGACCGGAACCGATTCTTAGTCACCCCATTTGTGGCTTACGAACGGGGTTTCATTATGACGCCTCAGGTTTATAGTAATCATAACACACAACAGGTAACTACCCTTCCATCTGCGAGAGGTGGCACCTATTGCAACTTGAAAACAACAGATCTTCTTAAGGATATATGTATACTGTATTTTATTTCAAGGAGTGCAGTTTCATAGAAAGGACTTTGCCGACAGGCCTTCTACTGCCCCCTACTAATTGGTTGTCATAAATAAATGTCTTCCTTACTCTGACGGAAATCTTGTCTTCTCCTGTCAGTAACCAATCACAACCCTCGTTCAGAAGAATTGACAGACTCCCGCCAAATCCACGTGGAGGCAGAGTTGCCGCGTCTTTTCTGAATTCCAAGAATCCCGTCAGTCTCACTGTCTCATTTCGAGGGTCACCAGAATTGTGGCAGGATTGTGGAAACTGTGCAATGTTGGGACGAGGGGACAGGATGGAATTGTCAGAAGTGATTATGTAGGAAGTCATAAATCTGTAAGTGGGTGTTCAAAGGAACCACCGAACTGCACTCCTTGAAATAAAATAGAGTATACTTGAACGACCACAAGTATTATCAGAAGATGCAGGCTCTAAATTTCTAAAATTTTATAAGGAAATGAACTCACAATTGGACAAAAATTACAAGGTACCACAACAAGACTTATTAGAATTTAAATAACTGATAAAAGTATAAAAAACATTACTAATAATAATTTTTAGAATACACTTTTAATTGGTTGATCAAGGATTACGACAAGGATGCAGTTTATCCTCTATTCTCTTTAATCTGCATATAGACGAAGCTCTAAGAGAGTGGAAAATTAAATTAAATAATTATGGTTTTGACATAAGGAGAAAAATTATAATGTCTATATTATATGCGGATGACCAAGTAATCATAGCCAATACTGAGAATAATTTACAGAAAGCGGTACATGAACTTCAAAAAATAGTTGAAACATATAATTTTAAAATATCGACATCAAAAACTAAAGTAATGGCATTCAAAGGTATAAATCCGTAAGATCCAAGATAGTCATTAATAACACTCCTATTGAACAGATTCACCGCTTCACTTTCTTGGGATGTGTTATATCTTACCATGGTGAAATGGACATTAACGGAAAAATAGCAAAATTTAATAAAATGAACGGCACAATTAGAAGAACACTTAAACGAAAAGTAAGGAAGAAAACTACAATGAAGTTTTATACAGTGATAGCGATACGAACATGCTCATACGGCAGCGAGACATGGACCATGACGAAGAGAGATATATCTAGATTGCAGGCAGCAGAAATGAGATTCCTAAGAGCAACGGCTGGATATAGTTTAACGGATAGGAAAAGAAATACAGATATTAGAAAGGAACTCAATGCTGAAAACTTAATAAAAGAAAGTAGAAGAATATAGAAGTTCTTGGTCACAGCATGTTCAAAGAATGAATAATGACCGTATTCCGAAACAAATAATGGAATACAAGCCAAAAGGAAGAAAAAGTTTAGGCCGTCCAAGGAAACGCTGGATAGACCAGCAAATAGAGGTGTAACAGGCGATATAAGCCTAAATACTTGAAGGTAAGAAGAAGAAGAAGAAGAAGAAGAAGAAGAAGAAGAATTCACTTTTTAGTTTAAATTAAATTTTCGAAAATTTTCACACATTATTTCATAACTCCACAACGATTAGAGATAGAATTCTGAAATTTTGTACACTGATTTAACGTGCATTTATACAAAATGTAGACTACAATAATGCCCATTTCTTTGAAAATAGAAAAATTAGGTCACAAAACATTATATAAATTTTAATATATTTTATATAGGACAAATAAATTAATTGTATTAAAATAAATAACTCTACATGTCTGAGAGTAGTCTACTTTTCAGAAATAAGTCTTTATTACATGCAGGAAAAATATTAAAGATGTCAGATAGACCATAACAATGTTATGGTTACCAAATGATATAGCTAACTGCAGCTTTTTTTCATACTTTGATAAAACTGGCTTCAAAAATATTATTAGTAACCTTTTTCTACACTTTTATCAGATATTTAAGTTCTAATAAGTCTTGTGGTATCTGGTAATTTTTGTCAAATTGTGAGTTATAAAATTTTAGAAATTAGAGCCTGCGTTTTCTGATCATATTTGTGGTCGTTCACGTACATATACCCTTAATGACGATTTGGGTTAGTTTTTTAGAAATTTATCTAAACGTAAAGGAATATTAAATAGTACTACCGTAATAATTATGAATTAGACACTTAAAGAACCTTACAAAGTCTCAAATTAAAATAAATCTAAATAAAGCCTACAATTAAAAAAATACTTGATAAATATGTCTGGATTTAAGAAATAATATATGCTTATATATATATATATATATATATATATATATATATAACATAATAATATTGGAAAATTTCCTTTTCTAGTCTTATGCTTCTTGTATTCATTAGGCATTTGTCACTCTGACGGTACGTCACTGAGCAATTTATAAGACATTTCCTCAATCAGCCAGATATATGTATAAAGACGAAATTTGAAAATATAATGTGAGTTAAACTTGAGAATTCTAAATGAGGCAGTAGAGCACGTGGACAGCTTCAAATACTTGCGGTATACTATAAGCAATAATATGAGCTGCTGCCAGAAAATCAAAAGGAGGATAGAAATGGCCAAGAAAGCTTTTAATAGAAAAAGGAGCATCTTCTGCGGACCTCTGGAAAAAGAACTAAGGAAGAGACTGGTGAAGTGCTTTGTATGAAGTGTGGCATTGTATGGGGAAGAAACATGGCCATTATGACGAAGTGAAGAGAAGCGAATAGAATCATTTGAAATGTGGATATGGAGGAGAATGGAACGTGTGAAGTGGACAGACAGAATAAGAAATGAAGCTGTGTTCGAAAGAGAGGGGGTGAAGAAAGAATGATGCTGAAACTGATCAGAAAGAGGAAAAGGAATTGGTTGGGTCACTGGCTGAGAAGAAACTGCATACTGAAGAATGCAATGGAAGGAATGGTGAACGGGAGAAGAGTTCGGAGCAGAAGAAGATATTAGATGATAGACGACATTAAGATATATGGATCATATGAGGAGACAAAGAGGAAGGGAAAAAAGGAAAGATTGTGGAAAGCTGGGTTTGCAGTGAAAGACCTGCCCTTGGGCAGAACACTAAATGAATGAAATGAAATGAATGTTGTCAGTGCTGTGCATTTGTAATTCTAAATTGAATTATTCAAGAGATATCATTGGACGTAACAGAAAAGATTGCAAAAGATGCCTTGGCGTTTTACTTGAGTCCTAATTTATATTTCGATGAACATGTTGATTTCATCTACAATCACTCCTTAAGAATGCTAGGAATAATAAGGTCAATAGCTTATTCTTTTTCTACACTACTGGGTGTTCAGTTCAAAATGTGTCATGGCTCGCTGTATGCCGTCATGTGGCTAGCTGATGAGCCTAGAGAATTCAATCTTCCTACACTTCCGCAGCTCAGGTGTATAATCTAAGAGGCAGAGAAGTTGGCTAGCAAGTACGGCGTTCATTCTGAAGAGTACGTGCCGATACGTACGGTAACGCCGGTAGTGGCAGGAATGTGAACTGTTTGGAAATACGTACTGTCGGGATATGGGGAGAGGGTTAAGACGATTACTTACGTATTTGTTGACATTAACTTCGACGGTCAACATGAACACGGAGCATTTGATTTGTGTTGTGGAATGTTACAGTACGCAACCGATGATAACAAATACCCTGCGTACGACTTGCCGGCGCAAAACACAGTTCGAAAGAGGTTATGGTAGCACACAGAGCATACAGACCGCCATCTGTTGCTACGACGTTCAAGTTATACCGTACACGTTCTCAAGTTCAGATTGAAGAACGCCTTAAATAATAGGCAACTTCTCTAACATATCAGCTGAAACTCGCTTCAAATCGGTGACCCAACAACAGTGACGTCATGACACACTTTGAAATGAACACCCAGTAGACTCCGTATTGATATTATACTATACATTAGTGAGATCGAAACTTGAATATGGCTCTGTAGTTTGAAACTTTTTTACAACTACTGATTCTGTCAAATTGGAAAATATCCAAAGAAAATTTATATCCTTACGTGCATATAGATTTTTACCATCTTCCTCTGGTAATAACTAATCTTAGGAAGTTCGTACCAAAATACGTTTTTCAGATTAAGTACACCAGATATATAGATCTATTGCATTAGCTTAGTATACTCTGTTCATATAAACAGCTCTCTGGTATCTACCCCTAGATGCATAAAAATGGTAACAAGCAGGATTGTGATTTCGATCCATTTCATGTATAATAGTGGCTAATTATGAAGTGATTTATTTGTATTATACTGCGTGTTCAGTTCAAAGTGTGTTATGGCTCGCTGTATGCCGTCATGTGGCTAGTCGTTGAGCCTAGAGAATTCAATCTTCCTACACTTCCACAGAGGCGTATTACTTATGTGCCAGAGAAGTTGCCTAGCAAGTACGGCGTTCATTCTGAAGAGTACTTACCGATACGTACGGTAACACCTGTAGTGGCAGGAATGTGAACTGTTTGGAAACACGTACAGAGGTGAGTTTTTTTTCTTACTGTCGGGATATGGGGAGAGGGTTAAGACGATTACTTACGTATTTGTTGACATTAACTTCGACGGTCAATATGGACACGGAGCATTTGATTTGTATTGTGGAATGTTGCCGTACGCAATCGATGATAACAAATAACCTGCGTACGATTTGCCCGCGCAAAACACAGTTCGAAAGAGGTTATGGTAGCACACAGACCGTACAGACCGCCATCTGTTGCTACGACATTCAAGTTATACCGTACACGTTCTCAAGTTCAGATTGAACTTCTCTGACATAAAAGCTGAAACTCGCTTCAAATCGCTGATGCACAACAGTGACGTCATGACACACTTTGAAATGAACACCCAGTATAATCTGTAAACTTCAGCCATTTTTTATTTTTTATTTTTCTGTTATAATCTCAGTTACATTATTTAATTTGTATGTTTGTTTTATTATACGTTTGTATTAATTAATATTACCAGTAGTTAACCTTGTTCATTCTATTTCTTTATTAATATTCATTGTTTAAAACTATAACACTACTATAACACATTATTTGTTTTTATTGTATTACTGTGTTCGACTATAATTGACCAACGGCTGTTGACCAGCACATAAATATCAATAAACAATAATAAAAACAAAATAAATAAAATATATTATGATCGTTGTATAGAGTGCAAATACAAAGTGATTATTTTACGTGACTGGAATTCACAACTATTTCCGCACGTTTAACTGATATTAGCGCTATAAAACTCTGACCAAACGAAAACAATGGTAGTTACAATAGGCTTATACATCAGTGATGATGTCACAGCGTGTATAATTAAAGCTAACAGAAAGTGAATATTACTAATTAGTATGTGTGCGAGAAAGAAAATCATTCATTGTGATTAATTTATATGCAGGAAAAAAAAAACCCTTTTTAGTTTTTTAAATATTTCTACCACATCAAGTGTGAATGTGCTATTCCATATGAAATCGATCAGTAAAAACCTCGCATTTTTTAATACTTTAATTTTTTCCCTATTTATGTTATCGAAAGTCAAACGGTTTTCGTATTATTGAGCGAAAAAATTTAGCGTATTTTATAAAAACAAGCCTCTTTCAGCGCTCAGAACTCTGGAACCATTTACTGCAGAACATTGAATGGGAGCTCATTTTGAAGCTGACATTTAGTAGGTTTTGATAAGAAGTAATACTTGTTTTTATTGTATACAGAGAGACAGATACTATGATTTTACTTACTTTTAGGCGTTTTGCCCATTTGTAAAAATGTAAAAAATATTGAGAAAAAACCGTGCATTATTAAGAGGGATTCGGCATTGTTTTCTTAGTGGCTCGGCAATAAATTTCGAGGGTATTAAATAAATTATTTTCACACGCCTGGACTTGAACGGCGCAGTACTGCACGCACTGGCAGAGAGCTGGAGATAAGCGAGCATTGGGCGTTATTTTACTCCTGTGTTTATGAAAATTGTGATAAAGCTAGCCCAGCGATGACTGCTAGACGACACATCACGTGTTTGTCTCCTGGCCGTGCTTGTCTCGACTACCTCTCGTCTCACAGTCTGCTGGTTAGTTCACGCGCGTACTATTTATTTTCTTTATTTGATATTTTCAATACTTCATTATCAACGGTACACCAGTAAAAAATGTGTGTTTATTTGTACCTTCAATACGGAATCTAACCATATATCTTAAAAATATTTTTTCGTGGGCAAAGGCGTCTTAATGAAGAAAAATCTAAATTTCTCCATTTCCATAAAAAGTAAGAAAAACTGTTTACATGTTAATATAAACTTTTAATTTCTCAGCATCAAAATAAACCATGATTTTGATCATTGGGTGAAAGGGTTTCGGAGCCACAACAGTTTAAAGTTGCTAATTTTATGAAAATGCGATAAATTAAAATATTTTTAATTTAAACACTATGAAGTTCTGATGTCTCAAACTTTGCACAAAGCATTGTATCACAGTTGTCAACGGACAGAAAAAGTTTCATTGTATTTAAAAATTGCAAGGTCAGTTTTCTCTATATTTCGGTCGATTTGAGATGGAATAGTCCGAATGGTGGCCTTAATTTTAAATTAAAGTGGTTGAAAATAACTCATGAATGCACAACAGCCAAGTGTTTATGTCTGGAAGTAGGCTGTAGGACTTTCCCACGTACAGAATATAAAATAAAACACAGTAGAGTATAAATATAACTGCATTATTTTCGAAAGGCGTTAAGTATTCCTGTGTTAAAGAACTGATATAGATTTCCTATTATTATCTTTGTTTCGCTTGTGCGGTAGGCGAGAGATATCAATAAAACAGATATGAAGGTAGTGGAGAGCTGCCATCTATTGAGAGCATGATTGATGGCTGTAAAGAAATCGAATCACCAGTTATAAAACTTTATGAACTAGATCATAAATCTTTTTGGAAATTCGTACTGGAGGTGTGGGGTGGGACGGGTCGGAAATTGAAAGAGGAATGATAAGAATGACAGCGATGAAGACGAAAACCTTGTTCCAATAACGAACTAAGTCACAAGCCAATGAGGAATTGAAACGAAGCCCACAAAGCTGAGCTATAAAGTTATAAACCAGTCATGTCAATTGATGCCCATAGGAGCAACTGCGCGCTTTAGAGCTCAGGAGAGCCTGAGCACTTTACAGCGGAAAGGAAAGAGACAGACGAAAGAGGTAGTATATGCCGCTTGATCGAGCTATGTACAAGGATGGCCAGCACTGATTCAATGGATAAATGGAAGAGAACTTATTAAAACTGTATCCATGTTAATTTTTAGATTTCTCTGAGAAGTCTAAGTGGATTATGAGAATGTAAGTTTTAATTTTAATGCTCATTTGTCACAAGTTTGTTTTTTTTATTGAAAATGAATATTTTCTCAACTTTTTTTTTATAGAAAAGTGAAATTTTCAGATATAGGCCTATTTATTTAGTAGCCTTACAGGTACTGAAACAATGTTTTCATAAATGTGATATATCGTAAATACGTATTACTGAAGATAGTGTATTACAAATTTTGAAAATATTCGCATGGAAAATTAATGTTTGTATGGAAATGAATTAACAAAGCAACTACTGTTACATCATAAGCAAAAGATACGTGCCCATGTGTTGTAAAAATGTCAGCTCTGTAGCTTCAGCAGATATCGAGAAAATAATTTAATATTCTAATGATTGGAAGTTGCTCACCAATATCACCTTAAAAGCATAATGCGATAAGAGTTTTGTTATGGAATAATAGTTACACTTAAAACATATGCGATACCTAGGTAACTTTTCTTTGTACTATAATATTGTTTTGATTAGTTCATTAATTACTTTTATAAGGCTAAAGATACCATCAATATCAATTCCAACTTACCATGTCATACTCAATCTCTTTTTTTTTTTTCTGGATATCACTTTCTTTATGAATGATGTGTTTCATTCGCTTAGTATAGTATAGTTTCAGGTTCTATGGAATTTAAGTGAATATTCCTTCTTAACTCTTTATCATGTTATTAACGTTTAAAACACAATTGCAATATTAAGAAAATGGTGTAGATATTTTTGTTTTACAGACAATATAGACAATATCAAATAGAAAGAAGCCATATAAAAATAACGACATAAAATTTCACGTTCCGTATGAAGTTTTTGCACCACTGTTTTCTTAATCCAACAGGCTGCTTATTCCTCCTTCCATAAGTAGCGCTTGATGCCCGAGCACGACCTTAAGGTCAGAAAAATGCGCTTGCTTTGACATCATTGTTATAAACCATGAAACAGAAATTGATATTCATGGGGTTTGATCCTGAAACTAGAATTCGGTTATTTGTGTGGGATTTCATGGGTTATTTATTTTGTTTAATGGGCAGAAGATTTGATACGATCTGTAAAAAAATGTTTGTAGCAGATTTCATTTTTAGTAATTACAACAAAACAATTCAAACAGGAAAAACAAATACAATTTTGCTGTATTCCCCTCTACTAAAAGTAAAACACAATTCATTGCATTGTTTTGACTATTTGTTTACATAGCGATTGCTTAATAAATGTAATCATAATATTTCATTGATTGTATCTCAACATGCAGTTCTCTAAATCCTGGGACTTAATTATCTGGTAAATATTCTGTGTCGTTATTTTACTCTATGCTATTACAGCAGAAAAAATTTGCCTTGGACTACAAGTTATTTGCTTCGTAGTTGTAACAATTGAAGTTAGTCATAGTTATATCATCGCAATATACTGTCATAAATATTTCTAATCTGTCTGAAATTTAATTGCCCTTTTTTCCAGATGTTCATTATTCTACAAGTTATTTGCTTCAACAAATTCGTAGTTGTAACAATTGAAGTTAATCATGGTTATATCATCGCAATATACCGTCATTAATCTTTCTAATCTGTCTGAAATTTATTTGCCCTTTTTTCCAGATGTTCACTATTCTTCTTATATTAAAAAAGTAAAAATTTTGTTTTTCAATATTTTGTTGTTAAATACTTCCTCTTAAAGATAACAAAGTGGTTATACAATTTTAATGCATAACCTATTAGTGGGTATAATTGTACGATTTAGGTTTAAAGTAGTTATTTTCCCATTACAGGCTCTTACTGTAGTTCAGAACACTTTATTGTGATCCTCTCTTCTCTCTTTTAGTCCATATTTACTTATCACTTTATATTATGTTGTTGTGATTTTAATATTTTACGGGATAATTATTCCATAAACTCCATATCTCGATTTTTACTGTGACAGTCCCATTATTTGAGATATTCGGGAGTAAAACATGGTAAGTGACGTTTTAGTGTTTTGAAGTTATTAGGCAGGTAAACATTATTTATACATGCAACAGTTTGTATAGTTATCAGGAAAGTGAAATCTGTATACTTCTGCCATCTGTTGAGATGTTGGAAAACTATTGCAATAGAAACAGAATGTAAGATACTATAATATTATGCGCTACATATCTCATTTTTTGACAAAAATGTCAATTAGGTCTATCATCTTTTACGCCCGAGCCCCTCCTATTTTCAACAATTTACTGTAACATTTGTTACGAGCTAGCGGCGTAGCTCAGTCAGTAGAGGGGCTTGTGTTTTGATCCGGAGTTGCGCTCGGGCGTGGATTTGATTCCCGCCGATTATTATCAGGTTGGGTTTCTCCCGGGTTTTCCCCAACCGTAAAGCGAATGTCAGGTAATGTATGGCGAAACCTCAGCCTCATCACGCTATTCCCAATATCATGTAGTGCTTGAAATATGTGATGTATGCTATCATAATGTTAATATTATAGTGACAGGAATATTTTATTCTATTGCAGATTATAGAATATTACTGTTACGAATTAACAGTTATTTGTAATACGTTGAGTAGCGTAACAACATGTGATAAGTTTGCATATCCATGGTTACAAATTATTGGACGATTTCAGAAGCTATGTTTTCACCAATTTTGGACATAAATACATCATCTTACAACCATTTGAAAGAGGAAAGTTTGAAGTTTTATACTGTCTTAGATGCACTGGATGTCAGCCCTACGTGTAATACGGTGATCCCATTCTTGCCAAACCTCTTAAACATGTATTGTGTGACGTTCCTGATTGCTGTGTTAATGCGCCTTCTCAATTCGGCCAATGTCGCTGGAAGTGGAACTATGTAAACATTGTCCTTGACGAAACCCCATAGAAAGAAATCACACACTGTGAATTCGTGGCCATGTACAGAAGGTGCTGTCTGCGTTCGTTACACGACCAATCCATCGCCCTGATAGATATTGATTTAGGTACCTCCGAACCTCCGTATGCCAATGTGGAGAACTTCGTTTTGTTGGAAAATGAACCACTGTTCCTCCTCGTCCGTGATTTGTGGCATTAGCCAATTTTCCTAAATAAACACCTACCAGGTCGATTGATTGGTCGTGCAACGAACGCAGACAGCACCTTCTGCACGTGGCACCCCATTCACCGGATTTCACAGTGTGCAATTTCTTTCTGTGGGGTTTCGTCAAGGACAATGTTTACATACCTCCACTTCCAGCGACGTTGTCCGAATTGAGAAGGCGCATTAAAACAGCAATCAGGAACGTCACACAAGACATGTTTGAGAGGGTTTGGCAAGAATGGGATCACCGCCTGGACGTCTGCCGCATTACACGTGGGGATCACATTGATGCATCAAAGGTCAGTATAAAACTTCAAACTTCTCTCTTTCAAATGGTGATAAGATCGTGTATTTATGTTCAATATTGATGAAAATATAGTCTTTTGAAATCGTCCAATAATTTGTAACTGCGGTGTATTTATAAAGGTTGAAGAGAGCCTGGAAATCTTTTCTCGAGTTTATTAATCTCCCTTTCATCCATTTTATTAGAAAACGTATTAGCTTTACAAACTCGGTTTATTAATAAGAAGCTCAAATTACATCTGTCTGTTGTAACTGCGGATGAACACGGGTTGAAGGTTCTCTCAAGTATGTATACAACATTGCATTTTGTACGGCCTTTTAATGATTTAATATGGTTATAACTGTTGTACGGCGGTATTATATAATTTCTCGGGATACGCAAGAGCAAAATTAATTTTCCGTGGTAGGAATATCAAAGTTTTTTTTATGACGAGTTTTTGCAGTGTTCATCATTCTAAAAGCCTTGCGTTATATATCCGATAAAATATTTCGTAGCATCTCAATTAGGAATTGTTGGAGTGTGCAGTATTTAATCAAATGAGAAAATGTATTTCTGCGTCTCAAACATAGACAGGAGGATATACAGTCACATCTATTTCTGATTTATTCATCTTTCTCAATTCAGATCTACTCACCGTTCTCTTTTAAGAATAATATGTTAATAATTAGTTTTGGGTCCCTATTAACCCTTAAGTTCACGGAGTATCCTATAGAATACAACAGGTTAATATATTATAGCCTACTAGTGGGTTGTGCAACAAATGCTGCAAACTAAGTTCATTAGACGTTCAAATAAAATTTTTTCAGATTTATTTTCAACGAAGAATACCAGACAATTTGAAAGTTATTTGCTTCCATAATAATGAAACATACTCCCGCTGAATGATTTTTTTATGCCAAATACTTTTTCTTGAACCTATCCACCTTCAATTTTTGTGTTTCAACGTGAAAACGCAAGTAACAATGTTAGGACGATCAGTGGGTTTTTCATATGGGAGTAAAGCAATAGCTATTTCAGGTCATTGTGGATTGTAGGCGAAAGTTAAAAAAATATCAGGTTTACTATGCTTTCGAACAATAGACATAGCATCTTGGTATAGCTATTGCATGTAGAGCTTGAAATGTAGAGGGTAAAATCATTTTATCCTGCTAAGAGATCTTGTTGAAATGATCGGGAGACTACAAAATTTTGTAGGCCTCTTATTTTATAAGTAAGTAATACCTTTTGGTCTTTCCTTAGGAACTGTAATTTTTGCGCTCTCTCGAGCCAATACTGAAGAGAATGACGCATATAAATAAATACACCACACCGCCATTAAGTATACGAAAAAGACCCAACCCCACTAGATTAATAACTATAAAAATATTTGAATTTTAATAACAATATTATTATCTTACCAAAGTTTTGTAGTTATATATACCGCACTGTATAGTCCCCACTCAGTAAATTATAGAAATGAAGATCTAATTTAAGATATTCTCTACGTCTACTTATATAAACCCAAAACGCTTCACTTTCATATCATCAATATAGCATTAATATGTATAATTAATGAAAAATAATCACATCATGGCATTAACTATAATAGTATTTAATTCTAATGGTAATAATTTTATCAAACCACCTTAAGTCTTGTAGATTTTAATATCTAACACACAGCTGTACTCAGAAAATTGCAAATCGCAGAATTAAACCTGTGAATTATTTTAGTAAGTCTTAAAAGTTTTTAATAACCAATTGAATTTGAACTCTATATATGTCGGCAATCCTGCAGGTCATGATCTTCGTGTAATAGCTTATTGTTTATTGTAGTGTGTGTTTTGTTTTTTTTTCTGAAATGGAATAGCTCTCAAACTCACGAAAGATGGCCTTTGGAAAATAGGAAAATTATGTAGAAAAATTGACATTTAACTGAAAAGTACTATTTTTCTGAAGAACTTTGGGTTCCAAGCTTCAAAATGAGGGGCCATTAATTAAAATCCGTTCAGCCGTTTTTCCGTAATTTCAATTACCAGCTCAATTTTTATATATATACTAGTGGCTTGTGCAGCAAATGCTGCTGCAAACTAAGTTCGTTAGACGTTCAAATAAAAATTTTTCAGATTTATTTTCAATGAAGAATACCTGTCTTTTTAATAGTTATTTGCTTCCATAATAATGAAACATACTCTCTCTGAATGGATTTTTTTAGACCAAATACTTTCTCTTGAACCTATCCAACTTCAGTTTTTGAGTTTCAACGCGAAAACGCAAGTATCAATGTCAGGACGATAGCAGTAGCTATTTCAGGTCATTGTGGATTTTAGGCAAAAGTTAAAAAAAATGTCAGGTTTGCTAAGCTTTCGAACAATAGCATTTTCGTATAGCTGCTGCATGTAGAACTTGAAATGTAGAGCGTAAAATTATTTTATCCTACTAAGAGATCTTGCTGAAATGATCAGGAGACTACAAAATTTTCTAGGCCTCTTATTTTATCAGTAAGTAATACCTTTTGATCTTTCCTTAGGAACTGTAATTTTTGCGCTCTCTCGAGCCAATACTGAAGACAATGACACATATCAATATCTACACTACACCGCCATTAAGTATATGAAAAAGACCCAACCCCACTGGGTTAATAAGTATAAAAATATTTGATTCTTAATAACAATATTATTATCTTACTTAAGTTTTGTAGTTATATATAGCAGCCACTCAATATATTATAGAAATGAAGATCTAAATTAAGATATTCTCTACATTTACTTACATAATCTCAAAACGTTTCACTTCATGTCATCTATATAGCATCAATATTATGTACAATTAATGAAAAATAGATGCATCATGATATTAACTATAATAATATTTAATTTCTAATGGTAATAATGTCATCAAACCACCTCGTTTCGTAGATTTGAATATCCAATACACAGCTGTACTCAGAAAATTATACACTGCACAATCAGTTTTTAATAACAAATTGAATTGAGCTCTAAATATGTCGGCAATCCTGCAGGCCATGGCCTTCGTGTAATAGCCTATTGTTTATTGCAGTGTGTGTTTTGTTCTGAAATTCAATCAAGTCGGCCGTGCTTCAATAAAATTAGTTCTCAAAACTGACAACAGATGGATTTTGGAAAATAGAAAAATTATGTAGGAAAATTGACATTTCACTGAAAACTACTACTTTTCCGAAAAACTTTGGGTTCCAAGCTTCAAAATGAGAGGCCATTTATTAAAATCTGTTCAGCCGTTTTCCCGTAATTTCCATTACCAGTATATATATGGACCATGACTAATTCGCATCTCCTTGACGTTACTTCGTTTAACATCATGTGTTTCAATATAATTCAAATTCTTTCTTTTTCACTCTAACAACAATTTATCGCTCAGCCTCAAGGCTTTTACTCTATTGTATCATGGTACTCTTTGTCGACGGCAACCTGTAGTGGTTAGAGGAAGAAATTAAATTAATTTATATATATATATATATATATATATATATATATATATGTAGATGCTATAATTTTAATAGAACGATAGAAAAAATTGGTAGGAAAATTAAATAACCAAAATTTCACAATACTATAGTATTGTACAACATATATAATATGGACATTGCGATAGTTGTTTTCTTTACAGTCCGACACGGTTTAATAAACTAGTGTGAGAAATGAAGCTTTGCCAATTTAAGGGTTAATCGATAAACTCGTATTTCATTTTGGGCTAGTAGCGCTCTTGGAATCATTGTCGCGATTGTTGAAGAAGTACTCTATCAGGTTTATTTTATTTTTATGTGCTACACTTCACTTTTAGACCGCTGAAATGTTGCACTTTTCAAAGACGCAATAGAAGACAGATTGCGGAGAAGAAAGAAAATATATAACTTAAACAAATCTATAAAGCTGTAGTACATATTCCAGTTCACCTAAATTTATGAAGGTAAATATTCTAGTACCATGAAAATGTATTACTTAAATTTTATATTTTCTGTTTTCTCTTTTACTTCCATTAGTTAGCTTACGTAACTACTTGAAGACATTAAAGAAACATAGGCAGGAAAACTGCTTTGATCTATAATGTACGTACTCTTTTCATTTGTTTGACTTCTGATGAAAGTGAGGTAATAGTTAAGGATGATAACGAAGTGTTTGGAAGTGGTGAGTTGCCTGAATAATTTCGAGGGAAAAATTGTTCCAGGGCCGGGTATCGAACCCTGAACCTTTGGTTAAACGTACCAACATTCTACCAACTGAGCTACCCGGGAACTCTACCCAACACCGATCCAATTTTTCCCTCTATATCCACAGACCTCAAAGTGGGCTGACAACCGTCAAGCAACCAACTTCGAGTGCACACTAACTCCGTGTGACTTTAATTGTGGTTTTCTGTTAACAAACAGTGACGTGTATTATGCAAATCAAGATTTCAGGTATAACTCCCTGTAAAGTTGATTTGAATAATTTCGAGGGAAAAATTGTTCCGGGACCGGGCATCGAATCCGGGACCTTTGGTTTAACATACCAACGCTCTACCAACTGAGCTACCCGGGAACTCTACCCGACACCGAGTTGCCTGTTATGATTTTCCTCTTTCTGTCGATGATATGATCACCGATGAGGATTTTGGGCATGAAAAGAATGTGTCAACCTTCTACGTATATTCGGGATTTGTGAAGATTCATGCTCAAGCTGAAATAATCAGTATTAATGAAGATTGGGCAGAAACATGGACATTGCGACGAACTGAAGAGAAGCGGCTAGAAGCATTTGAAATGTGGATATGGAGAAGAATGGAGCGTATGAAATGGATAAGACAGAATAATGAATGAAGCTGTGCTAGAAAAAAATGGCTGAAGAAAGAATAATGCTGAAACTGATCAGGATGAGAAAAAGGAATTGGCTGAGAAGAAACTGCCTACTAAACGATTCACTGGAAGGAATAGTGAACGAGAGAAGAGTTTAGGGCAGAAGAAATCAGATGATAGACAACATTAAGATATATGGAATAAGAGGAAGACCGAAAATAGGAAAGATTGGAGAATGATATGTTTGCAGGTTACTATGAATGACGAAAAACTTCTGCATGGCCATAACCGTTACCTGACAGATGTAGTTTACCCACTTTCTCGCAAAACTACAATCTTTCAAATATGGTGTTTTGGGTTAATTCAAACAGTGTTGATTAGCCTGAAGTGAATTCTGTTCCAAAGATTCATTCTCTAGCGGATATCTCACCGTGTCTGATGAAGAAATTGTTCAGCTATTCATTATGCACAGTTATAACTCTGTAGTGTGCAAATACAGTTTCGGGACTTTTGAGGCAAAAGTGATTATTCTCGTAGGCATTCTTCTTTTGAGTGGCTATGAGCAGGGTTGGGCGAGTAAATTACCTGTACGTATTTTACGTGTAATTTGCATGTAAAGTATGTAATGTAGAAAATTGTTTTATACACGGAATAATAAATTAACATTTATTGATTGTGATAATCTAAACATGAATTACTTCATTCCTTTTAAGTCCTGATTAGAAAAATGTCTGTTGTAGCAGAATTTTTTTTTTTTTTTTTGTGATTTTATACTGTACTTTTTACATAGATTATAACATTTATTCATACTTTCATTCACTCTAATACTTAGAAAAATAGCAATACTTTGCACACTTTCATTTGTTTTTGGAAAACCTCCATAATATCCTAATTAATTAATTCTTTGGAGGACTTTATATATATTATAAAACACAACTAATAAAGAATAAACCTAACATTTAGCAACTAATATCACTTGTAAAATATACATTTTGAAAATTAAAATAAAATAAATTAAACAATTTTTATCGATTTCCCGAAAGTTATGTTTTTGTCACTTGTGGGGTTTTAAAAATAAACGATTCTAATGATAAAGGCCTTTTTATAGTACAACAATTTAAGGTAAACGTTATGATTTAAACATAATAACTCATTAAATGTAATAATTTTAGAAATTTTATATTGTTAATAACTAATCATCAACAAGTTGGAAAGCATGGCTGAATAGACTTTTTGTATGTCAGAACATTAATAAACTTATTTTTTCAATCTTCGCTTCCACTGGCATTACTATCTTTGTTACTCGTAGGCCATGTGTACCTTTGACTTCATCCGGTATGAATTGCAAAATCTTCTTAAGGTCTTCATTTTTTTTAACATTAATTGGTAGCCTCGAGTTAGGGGAGAGTCGGGTAGTATCGGACATCGGGTAATATCGGACAGTGAGTTTCTTTCATCTACCACACGATGATAGTACCTGATTGACATGGTTACGTTTCTGTGATGTCGCAGAGAGAAACGTAACCATGTCATTCAGGTACTACCATATGGTGGTAGATGAAAAAAACGCACTGTCCGATACTACCCGACTCTCCCCTATATGCTAGGTTTGTTGGCAGTTCAGACGGTAAATTTTCATCACAAACTGAACAAAGAAAGACTAGAAATAAAAGTTCTTGGAGGCTTTTTTTTACGTATTTTACATTTATTACGTTAATTACGCATTATTTACGTGTATTTTACTGTAATGTTAATAACCTTTTTTACGCGTGAAATCCCAACCCTGGCTATAAGTCAACACCGCTCCATGATCTTTAGCGCTTTTCCAAGAAGGAAAATAGGGCAATTCCGTACACAGCTTTATTTTCAAAGTGTACAATGCTGGCACGAGAGATGTAGATTTTAGACTGTGATCAGAATGTAAACTTGTCCAGGAAAACCATTCGAGGCAAAAATAGTATCTTTCACTTATCTTAAGTTATATCGATGTTTGTGAACGGAACGGTTGGCAATTACAAAGGATCAATGAAGGAAAAGAGAATGAATTTGATTTTGTGCGAGATCGTGCGTATTTGCTTGTTTTCCGCACAGAACCATTATGCGGTAAGTGTGAAATACCACATTCAGTATTTCCAACGTAACACACATAACAATTTCCCTCTTCTTACCGCTCAAGCGCGACATTCATTTTACTGCTTTAGGCTTTTAACATATTATTTTTAGAGACGTTTAACATAGTAATAATTATAAATTGGAAACTTACCACTGCAATTTCACCGAAATTGCAATGTTAATTATTGTTTTTAAATATTTGCAAAAATTAAGTAAAGTCTACTACTCCACGAAACTTATTGCATTCCTGATACAAGTAACATTAAGGAAGCCGTGAAAAAATTAACATAATTCCAGATGCCAATGTTATTACTGCAATATGTTACATAAATAATATTGTTAATATTAAAATGAAAAATAAATCATTACATAACCTTACCGTTTGTTTTAAGTTCGCATTTATAGACTGGGGGAAAAAAAAGACAGACGTATATCACGGCCTGCTGGAGTATAGTAAACACAGAAAACATTTTATAGCAACAATGTTGAAGAAAGATATTTTGGTGTTCCGAAGTTGGCGTCATTAAACAGAAACCAACATGGAGATTTCATTGCAACTAATTAGAAATTCGTCTTTCAGGTATGTAATAAACGATATTCGCACAAAATAATGTACAATACACGAGCGGTATATTTGTTTCCATGTTCTCGGAAATTAAAAAAGCTCAACTACGTTTCGCTTTTTCAATCTTTTCCTCGACCATGAAAACGTCAACATACCGCTCTTGTAACGTATATTACTATTTCAGAAGAATTGAAATATTGTGTTTAAAGAATTCAGCGACCGTGCAACAGCATTAATCGTCTATAAAACATGTAGACTCAAGGTGTCACATTAGGGCCTAATAGTTTGGTATAATCTCAGGGTAAGCAAACAAGATCCGGATTTTTGCTCAAGAAGATCTGGATGATGCTTAAAAAATGCAAAGTTGTGCCACATGATATGTGTTTTAAGACATATCATGCGAAGTTAACCTGTACTTCATAGTAGGTAATGCTACGCAGTAGAAATAAACTTAGCCAATCTTAGATATGGTTTTGTTTTGGTAATTTCATGAAGTGTAAAATGTATGCTCATATTAATATAACATGTTGAAGTTTACCATAGGCCTACACATTTGTAAAACAGTCAGTAATAATATTTCCAAGAAATTTTATAATAACACATTGCCTTACTAAAAAAGCAAAATACATAATGGAAAATCCATGTTGAATCTTTCGTACACTACTTTTAACACTTGAACGTAAATAATTCATCTTGCGATGTTGGATGACGTATGTAATGTTTCTTCCCACCCATAAGCAATGCTGACTAGATCAGACACTATGGTCAGTACTCTATAACAGAGTCGCCAGTATGAAAGGATGATTCCGAGCCTTTAGCGTTAGACGAACTCGATAGCTTAGTTGGTAGAGCGCCTGACCGGAGTACAGGAAGTCGCAGGTTCGAATCCTGCTCGAAGTTGTGAAATTTTTCTTTCATACCATGGCATGATTGTGACTATAAAGTATTTAAATTCACTCATAAATAATTGATTAAATGGCGATCTTACTCGTGTTAATTATGTAAGCATGTGCGGCTTACAGCTGTTTCGGTGCTATTCGACACCATCCTCAGAGCCTACTAGATCTCGGTGCTATCTCAACTTCGCTACCTGTTGTGTGGGTGCGTTCATGTGATGTAGAGTTGTGTCAAATAATGTGTAGGCTACGTATATCAAGGAGTCTTTCATTTACTTTATTATTATTTTTTAATTTCAGTCGGTTGAACACAACTGTCTAAATACGGATTCAGTATCCATTTGTGATTCTCATAATAGTTTTAAGTTTCTTCGAGAAAACACTCGAAAGCTTTAGTTTAAAATTTGTGCAAATTTAATTGCATGCCTCAGAAACAAACTCAGTATTCATAGTATCACGTGGTACGTAGCTAAATGTTCCATAATTTTTTTACTACAGTTAGTACATTGAATCAGATTTCTTTTTGTCAAGTGATGTCGACCAGAAATCAAGTTTCTTCATAAATCCATCGATTTTATCTCTGGCTGTTATTACGTTAACATGTTGGTCTTGCAAACTATTATTTGAAGTGTTTAAGTATTCGAAAAATACAGCAACAAGAAAGGCCACTCTAAGAAGCCAAGGAGATTTGAAAAATAAGTTTGCTTATTCTCATTTTATCAACCAGCAGGATATCATACAACAAGTTTTGATGCGGAAATAATGGCCATACATATCTCACTCCGACACCTACTGTACAGAATAGATACATTTCAAAATGCTGTCATTCTCTCTGATTCTAAAGCAGTATTATATGCAATCAATTCATATAAAATGATGTCAATCCAAATTAAAGAATGTCACAAAATGATCCAACAACTTCAAAAACTACAGAAAAGAATTCAATTGCAATGGATACCTGCACATTGCGGAATTGCTGGAAATGAAACTGCTGACTTTCTTGCCAAAAAAGGATCCGATTTAATTCAGAATACAAATACAAGCCTACCTTTTACATCTATCAAAAGACTAATTAAAAATAAATATAAAATCAAGCAAAACCAAGCACTATGTACCAAATCCAAAGATAAAAAATGGAGCATTTTAATAAAAAAAAAACAGAAATTATTCCAGAAATCCCACGTAAATCTGCAGTAGCAAAATTCAGACTGCTTACAGAACACGATTATTTGGCCAAACACTTGAATAAAATAGGAATTTACACAAATCCAAATTGCCCTCTATGCAACAAAGAAGAAGAAATGACTGAAGATCATCTACAAACATGTGAAGTTCTACCTGATGGATCCACCACAGAGAAATATTGGAGAGCAAGAACGCTAATGGCTTCGTTGCCAAAGCCCGGCATTAGATAACAACAATAACAACAGTTTGATTATTCCGATTTCTCAACTTGTAGGTATCGGTACATTAGAAGTTGGGTGATACTCACTAATAAAATTAACGTTTTTTTTTTTTTCAATTTTATAGGAATTTTCATTTTTCAAATGGGGTTAAGTACCAGTTAGGGGCAGGTGTGGGGGAGGGTTTGCAAAAAAGGTTTCGTACAAAAGTGGTTCACGCCTTAAAAAAGTTTGGGAAACACTGTATTAGAAGAAAACGTGAAATGTTATTATAAAGATGAACATTTCGTAGCTTCTCTTGTGCCATTCTCCTTTTATGAACGGAATGAAACCATGTGACAACATTAATGAGTTAATTGGTAATAAACTTATTACTGTAACAGAACACGTTTACAGACCACAGTGACAAATGGTAGAAACAAAAATGTTTCAATTAAGTCATAAACACATTTTCCTCCCCTTTATTTCCTTATAGCCCTACAAAATATTCACCGTTATGGTGCAAACCAGCCGTTTTCGTGTAGAAAGCAAGAAAACTAACACGCAACGAAAACGCTGCTTTTTTTTAACGCCGCACGTAAGTGAAATTATTTATGTGTACAAGAAAACTCGCTAATATTTGGATTCATGCACGTTATGGAAACACTATACCTGTTGTGTTTACCCAGCCTTACGCATGATTTACTGCTCTTCTGTGAGCCAGTGCTGGCGCCCTCCTCGTTATCGGTTGAATTACAGCTCGTGCTGCGCTCTGGACGGTTTCCTATTAAATTGTCACCCAGTTCGCTCCTGCTCTGAAGAATATCTTAATAAGTTTCAAACGGTAGACGAAACTTTCAGCATAAAATAATGTATACCTTATTTTATTTCAAGGAGTGCAGTTCGGTGATTCCTTTGAACACCCATTTACAGATTTATGACTTTCTACACAACAGCTCTGACAATTCCATCCTGTCCCCTAATCCCAACATTGCACAGTTGTCACAATCCTGATGACCTTCGAAATTATGCAGTGAAACTGACGGGATTCTTGGAATTCGGAATCGATGCGGCAACTCTGCCTCCACGTGGATTTGACGGGCACCTGTCAATTCTTCTGAACGAGGGTTGTGATTGGTTACTAACAAGAGAAGACAAGATTTCCGTCATAGTAAGGAAGACATTTATTTATGACAACCAATTAGTAGGGGGCAGTAGAAGGTCTGTCGGCAAAGTCCTTTCTATGAAACTGCACTCCATGAAAAAAAATAAAGTATAACAAAATAATATCAAATATATAATAACATGATCAGAATAATTGAATTATGGTTATTGTAAGATGTTAAAAGTTGGGAGATTTTATTCATTGGCAATACCCATTGTTGCTTGAGCCGTATGTCACTTTTTTTTTGAAAATGGCGAATTTAGAATGGAAAGCTCGTTGTGTAGAATGGCTTCTGGATTCCTATTATAGTTACTTCATTTTAAATATATATATTTTTTATTTATTAATAAACCAAATTAGTTAACTTCTTCTTTCAATTTTGAAAATATTTAGAGTAAGGCTTGTTTACTTCTTGCCGTTATCATCATAATATCATAGTATAGTTTATACAGTCACGAAGCTTAAGTTGTTGAGGGTACTCGGGACAATAGACTGTGCCGGTACTATTTCGCATTGTCTGTGATGAGGCGATAGTAGCGATCCTAGTGGTTAGCAACTATCTATGGATGCATATTCCCTATATATTGAGCTTCGTGACTGTATATACTAGACTATGATTATATCTGTGGCTGGGAGGAAAAAAGGTCTTAAGTAAAAGTGTTATACTTTTCAGGAGAGCAGTAGAAGGATTGAAATTGGTTTCATTTATAGAGTTCTTTAATTAAGAGGTTTTTGCTGGTTATTATTTGTTTATATTTCTTCTAAAATAGGTAATGTTGCTCATTTAACAATTTTCTCGATTATTTCCAAAAATAGCCGCACTTAAGCGCTTTTAAGACTAGAACCCAAACTGAGTAGAAGGGACTATTTAAACATAATACCTTTTTCATGTCTAAATGAATGAGAAATGTAAATTATTAGGAATGCAAAATGGGTCTTAAACAATTATAGGACTGTTTACTCTGGTGCTTAAAGTTTTAAAAGGAAAGGGCATCAGTATGTGATAAAATGGCTAAAATACAAGTTAGACGTTTTTAATAGGGAAGCATGGAAAGTAAACATGTGATGTTTGTAAGGAATAAAGTATTAAATATTCTTAAGTCCTTTATTCTGTGTGTACTCGATTCAAAAAGTTCTTGGACATTTGATAATGCTCTATAAGTTCAGTCAGGAGTCTTATTTGACTTTAGCCTTTTTACCAGATTATAGAGAACTAGTGGCTTGTGCAGCAAATGCTGCTGCAAACTAAGTTCGTTAGACGTTCAAATAAAAATTTTTCAGATTTATTTTCAATGAAGAATACTTGTCTTTTTGATAGTTATTTGCTTCTATAATAATGAAACATACTCCCTCTGAATGGATTTTTTTAGGCCAAATACTTTTTCTTGAACCTATCCAACTTCAGTTTTTGAGTTTCAACGCGAAAACGCAAGTATCAATGTCAGGACGATAGCAGTAGCTATTTCAGTTCATTGTGGATTGTAGGCAAAAGTTAAAAAAATGTCAGGTTTGCTAAGCTTTCGAACAATAGCATTTTTATATAGCTGCTGCATGTAGAACTTGAAATGTAGAGCGTAAAATCATTTTATCCTACTAAGAGATCTTGCTGAAATGATCAGGAGACTACAAAATTTTCTAGGCCTCTTATTTTATCAGTAAGTAATACCTTTTCATCTTTCCTTAGGAACTGTAATTTTTGCGCTCTCTCGAGCCAATACTGAAGACAATGACACATATCAATATCTACACTACACTGCCATTAAGTATATGAAAAAGACCCAACCCCACTGGGTTAATAAGTATAAAAATATTTGATTTTTAATAACAATATTATTATCTTACTTACGTTTTGTGGTTATATATAGCAGCCACTCAGTAAATTATATAAATGAAGATCTAAATTAAGATGTTCTCTACATTTACTTACATAACCTCAAAACGTTTCACTTTCATGTCATCAATATAGCATCAATATTATGTACAGTTAATGAAAAATAGACGTATCGTGATATTAACTATAATAATATTTAATTTCTAATGGTAATAATGTCATCAAACCACCTCAGGTTTCGTAGATTTGAATATCCAATACACAGCTGTACTCAGAAATTATACACTGCAGAATCAGTTTTTAATAACAAATTGAATTGAGCTCTAAATATATCGGCAATCCTGCAGGTCATGGCCTTCGTGTAATAGCCTATTGTTTATTGTAGTGTGTGTTTTGTTCTGAAATTCAATCAAGTCGGCCGTGATTCAATAAAATTAGTTCTCAAAACTGACAACTGATGGATTTTGAAAAATAGGAAAATTATGTAGGAAAATTAACATTTCACTGAAAACTACTATTTTTCCGAAAAACTTTGGATGCCAGGCATGAAAATGAGGGGTCACTCATTAAAATCCGTTCAGCCGTTTTCCCGTAATTTCCATTATCAGTTCAAATTATATATATATATATATATATATATATATATATATATATATATATATATATATAGATTGTTTCCGCTTTCAGAATATATAAAAATCTCATTTTCACAAAAAATTGACTAAAGACCTCTTTCCTCCCAGCCACAGATATGTTCCCAAAGCTCTTTTAAATGTTTCTACAATATATGCCTTCAGTTTCTGTAATTGTAATCTTTTAAACATACTGGATCACATTTCTTTTTGTCAATGTGAATTCCGTAAATGCTGCGAAATGCAAGGCCTATAAATTAGTATAGAACAGGTACCTTTGATATAGTCTAAATAGAGTGGCTGGACAGTTGGATACCACTAAGGTACGACAGTGTTTCGCTATTGATTCAGCGTAGTAACAACGTCGTCTTTGATTCATCTCATACACAGAGACAATTCACAACTTCGAGACACGGATGTTTGGCTTCTACACACAACTAATGACGTGTATTTAACAAACTTGATCAACATCATTAATACTGAAGTGAAACGTCGAGATCGTTGATGAGGAATATTCATCAGCGATATTAGTTGATACTGAAGCAAGCAAACAGAGAAGCCATGCAGTGATTAGAGGCAGAAAGCAAGTCAGCTCACAGAATCCTGCGAATCATTTGATGAGCCTGGCAGCTTCCTTCGTGTGTGTTTGTGTGTACGGAAGTCGAAACATAATTCATACAGGAAAGTGGAACGAGGGAGTAGAATCCATGCGAATGTATTTTCAGCCCCGGACATACTACCAAGATGACTGAAGCTGATCGCTAGCCGTTACCAAACATTGCATATCATAGCCGTAGGCTATCTGGTTCCTCCAAGTGAGCGTCCTCAGACCGAAAAGTTACCATTCAACGTCTGTTTAGGTTACTAAAATAACGTGTATTCTTGTTTAATCTGAAAATAATTTTATTACTACTTTGTATTACTTACTTCACATGAAAATAAAGCGTTTCAATATGTTATTTACAAGTCTATTCACGAATGAGGGAGAGATATGATACTTTGTGTTATATTTTTTATTCGGAAGGTCTGAAATTCTGTTTTCTTATAACGCTTTTATTTATTTATTTATTTATTTATTTATTTATTTATTTATTTATTTATAATATTAATGTGCGAAACAACAGCACAAGGCCAATTACAGTTTAGCACAAGATACAAACAAAACAACAAATGATGATGAGAATGAATGATAGAAATGGCAGTGAGATGAAATACAATCAATATAATAGTCTACATTAATCAATTGACCAAATGCATCAAAATAAATAGCACAAATAATAATTATTAAAATTAGTTCAGTGAGATAATTAAAAATAATGGCAATTGAATAGAGTGAATTACAAATGTATTAATGAAATCAAATAAATGAAGACTGGAATAATATAAGTAATATTGTAAAGATATGAATTGCCAAGAATAGTATGATACATATCTTGACAATAGCATAAATTAATAAAACTGTCATAAAAACTCAAAAGATATACTACACATTAAATGGATCCAAGTTCAATCCATGCAAATTAGCATATTTAATAGATCTGCAGACCGGAGACAGAGATTTAGAATTCCTATTATAAAACATTTTATGAAATCTTAAACCCTTAGCAGGAATATGAAGACTGATATTGCTTATGAAAGATTCACAATCAATATCACCCTTAATGACTTTACAAAAAAATAAATAATCAAGATCCTGACGTCTGGTAAACAAACTACCGCAATTAAAATATTTGCAATTAGTCTCATAGTTAATAATAATAATAATAATAATAATAATAATATTAATAATGATTTATTTAACCTGGCAGAGTTAAGGCCATACGGCCTTCTCTAACACTCAACCAGGAGTAAAACTGCGTTACAAAAAACACTACAAATTTACAAAGTACACTACAATTTTACACACAAAACTGAATAAGATATAATAATAATAATAATAATAATAATAATAATAAAATGTAAACAACAAGTAAGTAGAAATCAAACATAATATATAACATACAGAAAGAAAGGAGAAAGCATAATAAAATATGAACAGCAGGTCAAAATAAATGAGACATGCAAAGTATAAAAAATAAAACGATTATTGATAATAATAATAATAATAATAATAATAATCATAAATAAGAATAGTAATAATACTAATAGTAGTAATAAAATAGTGCAGTACTAAGCATACGATGAATACAATATTTTTAAGTACACACAGTAAGGAAAATTATGATTATATATAGCTAAACTACCATTATCGGAAAATATGAAAACAAAAATATAAAATAAGTTAAATATCATTAGAACAGAAAAAAATGTGAATACGTGGTAACATGCAATACAACACTTGTCATAATAGTAAGTTACTTTGGCAACTCATCATAAGATAATTTTCTAACTTGGATTTGAAAGATTTCAATGTTCGGCAGCCCTTGACTTCAGGCTGCAGAGAGTTCCAGTGACGAGAAGTAGCAACAGTGAAAGATGAGGAATACAGAGATGATGTATGAAGTGGAACTTCTAGCGTGTTATCGCGTTGTGATCGAGTATTAATATTATGGTACCGAGAGAGAGTATGGAAACGAGCGAATAAATAATAGGGGGGATGAAGTGTGCATAATTCGATATAAGAGAGAAAGTGAGTGCAGATTTCTCCTCTCATGTAACCTAAGCCATGATAACTTCTCGAAAGAAGGTGAGATATGATCATAGTATCGAACATTACAAATGAAGCGGACGCACGCGTTATGAACACGCTGTAGTTTCTGAGCGGAATCAATCCAGATCCTTTTAGACCTATTTCAATTCTTGATCATTTAACTTTGAGTCTCACTGTAGAATAAATGTCTTAAAACTGTACGTTACTAACTTATGCCATATTTTTACTTTGCATTTGATGCACCATGGAAGGTGAATATAAGCTACACCAAGAAAATAAATAATGGTGAAATAATGGAATGCCAATAAACACGAGAGTACATCTTGAAAGTCTCTCCTACCGTATTTTTGTACCATAAATTCTATTAGCACTAGCCGAGATTTAAGATTTAAACCCGAAGTCTCCAGCATAAAAATCTGACGCTAAAATCATTCGGCTAAGGTTTAACAGAATGATTTTCAATTTTCCTTTTTTTCGTTAGCTAAGAAGTCAATAGCCTGTTATCGATATTTGATTTATTTATGTCACACACATATTATGGTGACTTCTAATTTCATATTCGTGATCATATTTACATCAATTACATTGAAGCTGAAGTTAAATATGTATAAGTTCTCAGATTATATTTTGTCGGGTTGATACTGGTTTAGTTTTTGTTGAATTCACTGCCAACTGAACCATATCTGTGAGATTGACGTAGAGGAGAAGGGTGGGAAGCAATGGAATGGGATAATTCGAAAAATCCTACATCATCGTTGAGTTTTCCGCCACGTCGAACTTAGCGTCTAGTATGACAGGTACTTTTGGAGAGAGATCTAAAGGTCTCATATCAATTCCTTCATATAAGTACAGGCGTTGAAATTCCATATCTACCATTTTTACAATTTCCTTTCTTGTTTTCGTACCTCTTTTACATGATTTACATCCTTACCGTTTATGCCTCTATTTTTTCTCTTTATTTGATAACTTTCATTATATTTTCTTACTTTTCTTCTTTTTCCTTTGCATTCTCACTTTTATAACTTTCCTCTTTTTCTCTCTTTCTATTTTTACTTCCTTTTTCATTCTTTTCTTTCCAGCAATATTAAAAGAAAATATAGGTATCGTCATTTCTCATAACTAGAGGGCGGAAAAATGTGCATTACCACGCGATACAGGTTAGTTTGTTCTGAAGTATGGATGACGTCACAGGTACAAGCACAATAACATAAATGCCCTACGAGAGGGCGGCAGTACAAGTAGGAGCCAACAAATGACCTTCACTGTCAACTTCTAGTCGTATGGAGAAGGAAGCCAGGTGTTTACAATATTGTTTATTGCCTTTGTGCAGTGTTGTGTAAAAGTGATTTAAAATACCTAAGTCGAAGGATTTGGAATTAAACAATCTGAGAAATAAATACGGAAGAGAAATTTTGATTCCGCAAGGAGAAAATATTTTCTGTGCCGTGCGAAAATTTGAAATTAAAATACGTAGAAAATATTACACAGAGCGGCATTGTAACATCAAGAAACATATCGAAAACGTACAAAGGTCTTCGACATCAAATAATGAAAAACATACACGATCTGAATTTAATGTAATATGATGATTTCTGCAAATATTCTGCTCAAGAAACTTTATAATCAACATTTTAGAGTTGAAAAGGTGAAAGAAAAATTCCATAAATTCTGCAAAAAAAAAAAAAAATATATATATATATATATATATATATATATATATATCGGTTATACTGTTATACAGTTATGTGTAACATTTTGAGTGGATGGAAAAACGACGATACTATGGCTCTTTTTTCATTTGCACCTCTAACATCTTCTGACACGGAAAGAAACTTTTCGATGTTGAAAAACTGTTTGAGTGATAGACGTCGAACTTTCTCTTTCGATAATTTATGGATATATATTGTGGTTCAGTATAATGCATCCTTTAATCATTCAGGCGGTGGCAGTTAACATTTGAGGTAAGTTTTAACTAATCATAACTATATCACAACTTCATCACAGTATTAATTACAGATCGATTGAATGGAGTGATGGGGTTCTCATTACCAGACTGTACTCTCTTGCCGCTGTTTACATGAGTGAATGATAACACTATAGTCCGTTGACACTGAACTTAAGGCATAACGCACATTTTTCCGTCTTTTACTCATAATTATGGTCCTGGAACACAACTATGGTCCACGATACAGCTATTCAAAGAACATTGTAGAAGTAATATAAGCGGTTCGTAGATAGCTGCAGTGATTTGACTTCAAACTACAGTACAGCAAAAATATAGATAGACGAGATACTACGTTATGGAGCACAAAATTTGAATGGACCGTAGTTCTCTCCCAGGACCATAGTTATGGGAAATGACGGTATTTGTTCTTTGTGCAGTTGCGAATTTCGATGTTTAATCTGGAATTAAATAGATACATTGAGCGAGTAACTCCAACAGCATAGTAATATCTTTTGCTTAATATGACGTAGTGAGGTGAGTAAAATTATAAACATTATATTATGGTACTGAAGCAGAATTCATGTGAACTTGGGAGACTGAAGCTCTGCACCACAAAAACAGCTGCGGCTGAAGCCGTTTTGTCTGAGTAGTGCCAGAACATTCAAGTCAGAAACGAAAAGCAATGTTTTATGCCGTGAATATTTATATAAATATTATTATTATTATTATTATTATTAAGTTAATAATAGACCTAGTAAGAAATTAATATAATAAATTCATGGAACTTTGAAGTTTTCTAAACTGTTCTATACTTGAATTCTATTTTCCTGTAATTTTCAGCAAAGAGTTCAGTGACTTTCTGCCTAAAATTAGGGATCTTGCTACCACAAGTGAACTAAATCCATCATATCGCTCTTACACCAATGCCAGATGCATTCAAAAAGTACACGAGGAAAACAGAAGAAAGAATTTTAAATATTGTTGTAATATTTGTGATCTTACAGCGCTCTGAATGTAAGTTAAAAATAATATTTAATTATACATGGTTGACAGACCAACAAGTAAATTAACTTCAAGATGCAGCAGTCTGTTCCTTTGTTTATATTTCACTATTTTCATGGTAGAAAATGCTCATTTACACAAGTATGACGTTGAAAACGGCAGTTCTGAATGTATTTTTAGTTTATTCGGCACCTTCGACTGATGTGACAAAACATATCCGCATATAAGACACTTGGGATTTTGTGTATATTCATTTCCACGCCACATAAAACCATATTGAAAGTATTCATTACTATATTTAGGAAAGGCAGTATGTTTTTGTGAACCCTGAAGGGAATTTTCGCTCACATTATTTGAATTAGTCGCGACGCTGTTATTTCCGGCGTCACTCCTCCTCTTTGGTTACGTCTTAGGAAGTCAAGGCTCTATAAAGTCTAGGTAGGTAGTATCGTTCGCCATTTTTGTCCTTTCGTTGCCGAGCTGCCAGACGAGGAATCTATTTGCCACACCGTTAAGCATTATCATGTCGTAGCTCCTATGATAATAAATCAAACGCACTGTAATTGAGCAAATAATTGAGCGGCAAATAACGTCCTCGTGTGCTTTCTGCGAACGACATCGAAAGAGCCAAAATGGTGGACGATTATATTAGGAAATGTATAACGTCTTCATCAGCGAATCACAAGACGCACACGTTTAAATGTAGCCGACCTGCAACGTGATTGGCTGCCGGAAATTAGAACGACGGGATTATAGCACTGCTGTCATCTAACCCAGAACTTGATTCAGATTGCCGTTTTCGAATTAAAAATTTGTCCATGATAAAATCTAAATAAAGCATTTTTGATAAAATAGTCGCGCTATCTCCCGCTCACACGCATATACTGAAACTGGTAGATATGTTCTGACGATTCTAAACTCTATTTATTACTAAATGGAAAGAATAAACGAACTACTAAGCATTGTTTCAGGTGTTCACTTTCATTCGAATAATCGTCAGGCAGAAAAATTAAACTGAACATTGTTGCAGTTGTTCGCGTTACATTAGTAAAGTCTGTCTCAAAATAAAATATACTATATAAAAGACTTCGTTGTGAATAAAAAAAATGCGTTGTAAAGATACTTCTGGATGGCATAAAATTTATTTTTCAATTCCAAATTTCGCGACACACTCCATGGGGCTGCTCGATACACCAGTGTGTCGCGACACATCGGTTGGGAACCTCTGGCTTAAGCAGTAGGTCGGATATACAACTTGAACCATTGCTGGTGTTTCAGTATTCTTATGTGTAACAGAAAAACCGACAATAATAGTAACAATAATATTTTAACAGTGGATATTTTGCTATTTTTAGAGCATACTAGTGGCTTGTGCAGCAAATGCTGCAAACTAAGTTCATTAGATGTTCAAATAAGAATTTTTCAGATTTATTTTCAATGAAGAATATCAGACATTTTGAAAGTTATTTGCTTCCATAATAAAGAAAGATACTCCCTGTGAATGTTTTTAATGCCAAATACTTTTTCTTGAACTTATCCACCTTCAGTTTTTGAGTTTCAACGCGAAAACGCAAGTAACAATGTCAGGACGATCAGTGGGTTTTCATGTGGGAGTAAAGCTATAGCTCCTTTCCTTAGGAACTGTAATTTTGCACTCTGTCGAGCCAATACTGAAGAGAATGACGCATATAAATATCTACAGCACACCGCCATTAAGTATGTGAAAAAGACCCAACCCCACTTGATTAATAACTATAAAAATATTTGATTTTTAATAACAATATTATCTTACGTAAGTTTTATAGTTATATATACTACATAAACATCACTCAGTAAATTATAGAAATGAAGATCTAATTTCATATATTTTCTACATTTACTTACATAACCCCAAAACGTTTCACTTTCATATCATCAGTATAGCATTAATATGTATAATTAATTAAAAATAGTCACATCATGGCAGTAACTATAACAATATTTCATTGCTAATGGTAATAATGTGATCAAACCACCTCACGTTTCGTAGATTTTAATATCCAATACACAGCTGTACTCAGAAAATTACACACCACAGAATCAGACTTGTAAATTATTTTTAGTAAGCCTTGAAGTTTTTAATA
Source organism: Periplaneta americana (assembly GCF_040183065.1). NCBI lineage: Eukaryota > Metazoa > Arthropoda > Insecta > Blattodea > Blattidae > Periplaneta > Periplaneta americana. Next base: position 127,505,882 of record NC_091130.1, on the reverse strand, counting down.
ACCAATTGAAATTGAACTCTAAATATGTCAGAAATCCTGCAGATCATGGCCTTCGTGTAATATGGTTTATTGTAGTGTGTTTTTGTTTTGTTTTGAAAAGCCATTATTTCTCAAAACTGACGACAGATACATTTTGAAAAATAGGGAAATGATGTAGAAAAATTGACATCCACTGAAAACTACTATTTTTCTGAAAAACTTTGGGTTCCAAGCTTCAAAATGAGGAGTCATTTATTAAAATCAGTTCAGCTGTTTTCCCATAATTTTCATTACTAATTCAAATATATATATATATATATATATATATATATATATATATATATCCTGGTTTTAAGTGCATGCGTGCATGCTTATTTTTTCGTTTTTGGTGCATATGAATCCGCCCCCTAATCATAAAAATATTTCACTACGATTCAAATATACTGATATACTGCCAGAAATCCTCGCATCGTTTTCATTTCTCTTTACATTTCCATAGCAATACATTAAAATATTGTTGGCAAACGGCAACAGTGATTCATTATTTAATGGATTCCATGGTACCAGTACGTCTGTATAAATAGGAATTCTACATTAGCGACGCTGTTGAAATGTATGTAAGAGTCGTTTGATTATGCCTTGAAGATATACGTGAAATAACAAATACTCGCTTTTGTGCTGCTATTTTTTTTAGTGTAAACTGTTTCTTCTCCACTCTGTAAAAATTCAGAGTAACTGTTACGATATTCGAGAATATTCACCGTTGTATATCAGTGTAGTAACTGAGTAGGATTTTAGGAAACACGAAAGTACACTAAATTAAACTTGTGGAAACTGGAACTATTCTGCTGTACGGCTGGAGTCTCATCTGTGCATTAGAGGAAATGAGAGAAAGTGAGAAGTAGACTTTCTCCTTTGCCATTTCACGATGTGGAGAGGTATAGCGCTGGAGTTCTAGATCTACAATATGAAGGTGGTAAGTTAGTCGCTCTTAATTCATTTCGTGAATTTTCACTTCTACAAGAATTTTAGTTTTCTCCTTTAAATGTGTAGAAATTTGAACCGAACGTATATTATAACATTGAAAAATTTATTTGCAGAACTTAGTTACATTTAATTGGATCAAATTTCTGCACATTTAAAGGACAAAACTAAAATTATTTCGATCACTTTATTGTCATAATACACTGCACTCTTAAATTGACTGAACATAGAGAGAATTCAATCAATTGCTTTCCCAAAACACACTATGTAATGTTTAATATAAAACAATTTTATCTCGAAATGGAAGAAGAAAAAATTACTTACGGTTCATCCTTTATATTTACCTGTCTCTGTCTGGTCACAAGAGCGGGAAACTGACACTAAATTAGGCTAAACCAGAAGTTTCGCCTACATCATGTTTATTATCCCAGTAATATTACTATTACTACTATGTTACTACTATTACTAATACTACTATACTACTACTATACCTTATGCCTAATAATTAGGGGTCGGAAGTTGATGAAATATCATCTTTTTTTCTGAGACATCACAGACAATACAGGATGCAATACAAATTCGTTTCACTTCAACATGAACCAATATAGCCTACTTTTATTTTGCATTTTTTTTTTAATTTTTCGATATTTTATTGTCTACTGGTTATTTTTTTTAGGAAATTTTCTACTTTTTGTCGCATTTTTGCCATTTTCTGCTCATGAACGTACTTTTTTTACGGTATAGCCGTAGTCTATCTATATTCGAGAACATATGCAGATTTCTTACGCAATTCGATTGCGTCATACAGGAATTTTCCTTATGGTTGCATTAGCCTTGACTTCTGACCACGTGTGTTACGAGCAAATACTGCAGCCTCAGTGCCCGCAGTGAGCATACGTTGTCACAGAAATGAAGACATAAAAATGCCGAAAGTAAAACAAGACAGATAAAGTTTTTTGCGACAGTTAGTGACTGAGTTTGATGACGTATTATCCAGAGATGGAAGTATAGTCTACTATTATTTTGTTGGTATTTTACTATTAAAATCATGGTCATTTTTATTAATTTTAATGTCATATTTTCATAAATTTAAGGTCATTTTATAGGTCATTTTTCTGTGATTTTAGGTCATCAACTTCCGAGCCCTACTAATAATACTTTACTAAATTATTCACGTTCTGTATTTCAATAATTCGCGGTAATCGAGGCGAATTTCCATTCGTCACTTTTCTTATGTCGACTAACCTCAACAATAATAACCTATGGTAAATATTTTCTTTCAATCATATAGACATCAAGAATTAGAAATGAGATTATATCTGTTTTCCGTCTACGATAATATAATAACTTAGGTTTTGTAGGATGCCCAATTCTCATTCGTCTTTTCGTGAACTATTCTTGTAGTTTAACCCTTAGAAACAGACGTATTATAAAATCTCTGTAATTCAGACTACTCATCTCTGAGACTACGCAATCTTTTTTAATAATATAGGCTAATGTTATTAACGACATAATTACTATTAACGAAATAATAAAGTTTATTTCGTTAATAATTATATGTTGAATAAATTTTTTTTCTTTATATTGGGGAAACTCGGTTAATTCCGCAGTCGGGTAATTCCGCAGTAGTGCATATATGATTTTACTGCGGCTTTACAATACCGTGAACGTAAGTTTTGAGAGGCTGTCAACAGGAGGCATGTCCTCTGTAGTGCTATAGAAAAAAATCAAGGATATTGGTTGACACCTCTGTCGGCAATACAGTGAAACATCGAAAGTTGGCTGTTTTTCGTGTTTTGCTACACAGCTGTGAAGAAAGTGAACATTGTTACATATAAATTTTTCCTTTTATGTTACTTTTATAATGCATTTCATAATTTTTTACTACTGTGGAATTAGCCAAGTCCTATTGCGGATTTATCCTCACTGTTGCGAAATTACCCGAGTTGTTCTTTTTCAACTGTAATGTATGTACAAGTAAATATATTTGAATTTTAATAGGTCTCTTTATATCATTTGGTAATGAAAGGTTTCGGCCATGTCTACATACCTTGATAATATTTTTCAATAAACATTTTGATAAAAATATTATAGATTTACTTCTTAATATTGTGGAATTAGCCGAGTCTTCTCTATATACGTAAGTGCCACTAAAATGATTACATACACCTCCTGCACCATTTTACTAACATAAATACATACACATTATGAGACATGTACTTTGGAAAATTATGTTTAAATGAGTTATTCCACTCCATTTAATTGAAGTAGTTTATATATATATATATATATATATATATATATATATATATATATATATATCAAGGAACAAAAATTCAGATATCAGGAACCAAAGATTTAAAAACAGAGGACATTAATATAGGTGTAAGACAAGGATGCAGTATGTCTCCGCTGCTTTTTAACATATACATTGATGAAATTGCTAGACAATGGATGAATATTATACCCTTCTACCCCCATAATTGTAACAAAATAGAATATGCATTAACGTTAATGTTTGCAGGTAATCAGATTATATATAATTCAGAAGATAGTCTGCAGAAATTAATATATGCATTAAATAAAATAGCAAAAGAATATAACATGACAGTGTCCCTAAGTAAAACCAAAGTGATGGCATTCAAAGGAAAAGAGTGCATCCGATCAAAAATTGTAATTGAAGATAATATTGTGGAACAAGTTACAGAATTTAAATACTTAGGATGCAATATATCGTATCAAAAAGAGTCTGATCACATGAAAAAAAATGGACGTATTTAAATATCTTAATAGCATTTAAAAAAAAAGTTTGAAAAATAAAGCAAGTAAAGATACAATATTAAAGTTTTATAAAGTAATGTCAGTGACAGAACTATTGTATGGAAGCGAAACTTGATCATGACAGAGAAAAATAAAAGTAAACTTGAAGCAAATGAAGTGAGATTTCTAAGAGCAGTTGCTGGCCATAAGAAAATAGACCATAAAAGAAGTGAAGATATTAGAAAGGAATTATATATATAATCTGAACGATAAAACTAAAGATTATAAGTGGATAAGTCATGTACAAAGAATGAACATAGACTACCATTTAATTTTAAGAATTATAAACCGGTAGGGAAAATAAATATAGGAAGATCCAAAAAACGGTGGCATGGAACAAGATATGTAGACCTAGATTGCTACAGACAATAATGTCTAATGCGTAAATGCATAAACATTTTTTTAAAACATTTTATAATTTTTTTTAGATACGGCAATGTTACTATTTCTTCTGAGTTGTATGGAATGGAAAATAATAATACAATTTTATCAATTTATAAATCTACATTTTTAATTAAATATTAAATTTGGTAATCACACATGAACAATATAAAGATAAAATAAAGTGTTTTAAACGTTAAAAGTAGAAAAATTAACCATTGTTGCGAAAACAATTTCCCCTGTGACTCTATATTTTCTTAGATTAGAGCACAGTCTTTCATACATTTTTACATCATGTTTATTGTCCCGGTAATATTACTATTACCACTATGTTATATTAGATTACCGGTAGTGAGTTTGCTTTTTAGAAAAACTATTCATTGTTTAGTATCAACACAAATATTAAATATTACTTTTTATAAAAATAATTTTTATCTTATTTTTCGGTTTATTTCTACTTTCATTATTACAACTAAATTAGTATCAATTATACTTTTATTACTTCAAAATATGTTCTACAAAGCTCCAATCAGGCGGTGTGCAAAGCCTTTACTTTCTGTTGTTCCTCATAAATGGTAACAATAATTACATACATACTCTGTCGTAATCAACGAATACAAAGAGTGTTAGATAATTATATTCCTTTCGCTTCCTACTAATTGTGACATTGTAAACGTACAGTTCATACACGATCTGGCTTTAATAAATTCATGGTGTCTGTAATTAGGTACATATTGTAAACAAACATCCCACACATAGTTTTCCTCTAATAAGCCTATATTGTGCATAAATGGAATTATTTCAGCTATCGTTGTGAGTGTTATAATTCTTGCGTATGGTTCATGACATGTATTTAAAGTATTGGCAATTTTGTTAATGTACTCTTGGCCATTTTAAAATATGAAAGTTGATGTCACGGATATGTCTCATGCATTCTCATCATGTTTGGCATCTTTCGCAACAATTCGGTCCTGTTATTATGCAGTTAATGGTAATCCTGTCAGTGGCGAAGCTAAGGCCTAAATACTGATATGAACATGGATGGGCAACTCGTGCTCACAAAGTGCTAAAAAAACCTTGAAAAAGGGAAAGATAGACGGAGCCAGCCGCAGCAGTTACAGGTTGTTGGCAGTTTCGCTGCAAAAGCAGTTCACTGCCACGGTGCGCTCTGGCGGCTCATCCAGGTGGTCGTAATATCTATTCTATAATTTGAATTTCAGAATGACGCGTGGTACAATAATTGTAGTAATTTTAGTTAGACTATATATAAACACACATAACAGAATTGTATTATTTCCTAGCTTTGTAAATTAGTTTAATACTGGAAACAGAAACTGAATACAACCTTTTCAAGATACAACAAACATAGGTGCAACACTTATTTATTATTGCACTATTTGTTAATATTTCTTATTATATGTATTATTTGAAACAAAGAATGTGGGAATTTACAAGTCTTTATACATTAAAAATTATTCCTATGTTCTCAGAAAATTAATTGTATGTATTAGCAAAACATCACAAATTCAAAGAAGTATTTTTTACATGTCACGGCAAATGAAATAAACTTACTTCTGAGTTCTGTCTGTACATTGAGAGCTTTTACACTTCTTTCTTGTACTAAACTCTGCCTCAAGCACATATATATGGAAGCAAAGAGTGTATTAGGAAATTCTGACTTACGCAGCATTATTAACAGTTCGATTCCTAATTTCGCTGGAATCTGAGTGGCGTCCTGTTCTGTAGATTTATCAATTCAAGTTATAAACTTTCAGGATCTTCTATCGGCTGCAAGCCAAAAGGATTTCAGAAAAATCTCGATTCCTTGCCAATTGTCACTGTTTCTCCGAACTTACCAGTGAATTCTGCTGTAGGTCTTGAAGTAGGGTCTTATATTTTATAAGAAGATTTTATTACCACTCTTAAAGATAGTTTATAGTCAAAGAAAGTGAAGTTGTCTATGTTCTACATGATACTGTCACATTTCAAATTTATCCTTAAGTGCTCTTAGCTAGTCGATCATATGTCGTGCAGATCTGTAACTCGGACACATAATCAATCAATCTCATCTTGTTGATATCCCATTCTTACCTTTATCTGTTCTAAAGCAGATCTAGACAGTATTTCTTTACTAAAACCTTCACTGTATTTATTTATAACATAAAACGTTATGCGTAAGAAAGTGTAATAGAACATAATACAAGCTTTACTTCCCTTAAAATAAAATCTTTCTCTTTCACTCATCACTAAAGGGAAATGATCTGGGGACTATGTTGTTTTTCACTTAAAACGAGCCGCCACTTACTGCAGACGCGAGCGAACTTGCGTCTTGCAAGAACCGCATACAGACACTACAGCTAGTACAGAGTCGGTTCTACCTGCACTGAGGTTATGTTGACACTGAGAGCATGAGTTGCCCACCCATGGATATGAAGGTGATAATGCTGGCGAAATGAGTCCAGGATCCAGCGCCGAAAGTTACCCAGCATTTGCTGTTAATGAGTTGAGGGAGAACCCTGGAAAAGATCTCAACCAGGTTACTTGTCCCAACCAGGATTTGAACCAGGGCCCTCTCGTTTCACGGTCAGGCATCCTAACCGTTACTCACAGCAGTGGACGTGACTCTTGAATTAAGGGGAGAGGACGGTATTTTTTTTAACTTTTTTCCCATTTGGTGTAAAATATTAATTTTTTGTACGTAGAGAGCTCATACCTGTAGAAACTCAACCAAAAATAAATATCTTGAAAAAAAATATTTAGGGGCTCAGATTTGAAAAAAAAATATGCCCAATGCAGGATTTTACAAAAATCGATATATTTAAACCATTTTTAAAGGTAGATTCATCCCGTTTTTTGCAATGTACTTGCAAAATCATGCTCTACAAACTGTCTGTAACAACTTTGATATTAGTCTCTACGTTTGTAAAATAAACAATTAAAATTTAACGACACTTTTCTGAATTCCTTTTTTGCAAACAAACGGACGTAGTTTTAAAATGAAATCAATTAACAAAATTCTGTTACAGAGAAAGTTTCCTAATAGTCTAAAGAATGTGTGTTCTAAATTTCAAGGATGTATCTTTAATAGCAAAAAAATGAAGCTACCGTAAACCGATAAAAGGGGGCGAGTGATTTAAAAGTCCATAGCGCAGGAAGTTTAAAAATGGCGTCTCAACATCCGATAAGGGTACAAATACCCACGAAATGTTATGCAATGCATTCCACACATATCAAAGAGTATTTTAAAGAAAAAAAATTTGAAAATTCAATTTACTGGAAACAACAATAAAAGGGTTCGAGTGATTTAAAGATCCATAACGCAGGAAGTTCAAAAATGGCGTCTCAACATTTGATAAGGGCACAAATACCCACAAAATATTATGCTATGCATTCCACACATATCACAGAGCATTTTGAAGAAAAAAAAATTTTTTTTTTTTTGAAAATTTACTCCTTTTTCATAAAAAAATACCATCCTCTCCCCTTAAAATAAGATTGCTTGAAAAATAAATTCTTGACTAGCCGTCTCATAAAGGCTCAGAATTAATTGTTTTATGTTTAAAACATAAAACCTAATTGGAATTTCAACCAAAGTTTCAAGATATGCAATAAATTGCTTGGTGTGATATTTCAAGCCTTCACACTGTTGTCATAGAAACTATTTGTTTTCACCGCCATCCCTATTGTGTACGGAGTCAAGTGTCATTAAGTCGGCTTACTGTTGCCTTATAAGTTGATGTATTCCACAATGCCGAAGTTGACTGTTTACTCACAAAGTTCGAGCCACTTTCGTGTCGGAAATTTTCATTATCCGATGTCGTCATTAACATTTTCGAGACGTTGACTTAATCTTTCTAATAAGCTTCAAGTTTTCGTTACAAGTTTTATTTGAAATAAATGTTACAAGTTTTAATGTAAATATACATGCACTTCTAAACTAGCTCAATGGAAACAATTCGAATAATTTATAGTGTTTCAAGAGCTTTAGCAGCACTTTGTTTAATGCGCCGTAATCTTTAAATTTATTGGTATACCGTTTCATCTTTAATAATATACAACATATCGTTACATGACTGAATTTGATGAAAACATGGGTTCATTTATCATTGAGAATGATATATACTTCTTTCTTTGAGCTATTATCCATACAAATCCATTAACAAACACATTTTAATGCCTACCAATACCAGATATACTTTAATATGGATTGCATACAAAACAAAAATATTCTGCGAGAACCCTTCTTTAAGGAGCTTTCTGTTTTATGGATAGGAAACGGTAAACTAAAAGAAATACGTGTTCCTTGTAAAAACCATATATGGTAAAAATCTGCATCATAATACAGAGTGGACTGCTCGAATGTACCTAATTTCAGTTATATGTGACTGGTAAACGGTTGAAGATAGAAACCTACAGTAACGTTTATATGAAAGGAAAACTCAACAAGTTTCGTTATGCACATCACCATATCCCTACGTGAGCTCCAGCTGCCACTGTGACGATATCGAGACGATTTCTTGCCAAGCACGTTGGATCATGTCTTCTGGAATGTGGAATGCTCTCAATAGCCTCTATGATGCGCTCCCGAAGATCACGAAGGTCTCTGACTGGGATGGGGTACACTTTATCTTTGACGTACCCCAGAGAAAGAAATCGAGCTGTGTTAAATGAGGATCAGCGCCGAGACGGTCTAGCATTGTATTGGCGAATTCCACTCGCTTGGGTTTGTCATCCGGCTCCAGACGTTGCATTAACTGCACTTTGAATGCGTACAGCTTGAGACGTTTGTGGACAATTCGTTGCAATGTTGATTTTGGTACTTGAAGTTCCCGCGAAGCTCTTCTTAATGACTTCCGCGGGGTTCGCTCATACGCGGCTTGAACATTTGCAACCATTTCGTCGGATGAACTACGACCACCACCATGCTTCTTCAACACCGATCCTGTAGCTAAAAATGTATCGTGCCACTTCTTAATGCTTTTAGCAGTTGGAGCATCATGGTTAAACACTCCCCGATACTCCCTTTGAACAATTGATTTAAACTCCGCATACCACAACACAGTTTGCACTTTCATCTGCGGTGTCGCCATTTTGACAATAGATACAATTTACGAAAAGAAACCGTGTCTGACCACCATCTACCGATAGGATTCGAAACTTGTTGAGTTTTCCTTTCATATAAACGTTACCGCAAGGTTCTATCTTCAACCGTTCACCAGTCACATACAATTGAAATTAAATACATTCGAGCGGTCCACGCTGTATTGTTGGGCACACACTGAAAGTCCCATCTTCGAACCACGTACTTTATTCATCCAAGCGTCGAAGAAGTTCATTTCTGGAAAATAAAATTTAGCCTATTTTGTTGCTGTTGGATCTCTTAAGGGGTTAGGTACAGCTTAAAGGAGTAAAATTTTGAAAATATTCAACTTTTTTTTTCCTCCATTACTCTATCTTGTACAGTAATGAAAATTAGTATGTGTAAAACACTGTCCTTCTGCTATACAATAAACATATTTTTACGATTTAAAAAAAAATTATTTATATTTTGTTTCAAAATTAAAAGTTCACTGTGCAGTGATGAAGCTTTTCCCTCATAACTCAAAAAGTATCCAACATTCTGTGATGAAATTTTTTGTGTGTATTTATGCATGTCATGTCTACAATATGTTGTAAAATCATGTCTCTACCTTTGATAGATTGTCTGACAAAAAAAATAAATTCATTTTAAGAAATGGTCAAATATCTAACACAAAATAACTAATGTATTATTTATTAAGGAATATAGTTGAATGAGCATGAACATGAGTTTCAGCAATAAAATAAAAGAGAGAGAACATGAAAAAGTTAACAAGTTTATGAGTTATGAGGGAAAAGCTTCATTACTGCACAGTGAACTTTGAATTTTGAAAAAAAAATATATATATATATATATATATATATATATACATATATTTTTTAAATCATAAAAATATTTTTTTCATATAGCAGAAGAACAGTGTTTTACACATACCAATTTTCATTATTTTACAAGATACAGTAATGAAGGAAAAAATGTTGAATATTCCCAAAACATTTACTGCTGTAAGCTGTACCTAACCCCTTAAATTTTCATAGCTACATAAAGACTTCCGCTCTCAACGTCACTTTAATTTATTGTGCGATTTCATTTAAACTTGTAAGATATTTAATATTGGTGGAACTGTTAATGAACCAGCTAATCACCGTGTTGCGCCAAGTCTTTGTTGCCCTCACCACGTCACAGCCTAAACTAGCGTGGCTAACGAGAAAGACAGGCTTCGGCACTAATCAGAGTCACGTGATTATCATGGTCTAGTCATGGCCATCTTGACAATCGCCTAATATAAATACATGTTCAAAGTTCTAAAAGCAAAGGAATTACTGTATTAAACTTATGTTAAAAGTGCATTTATATATATATATTTGTTCAATGTTGGCCTTGTTATGACTAAGAATGTGACGTCGCGCTGTAGCCTGTCTTTCTCGTTAGGCACGCTATCTCTTTAGTTCCTATCAGATCTCATTCGCCTCTTTAACCCCCAGGTTTCTTCTTTTTTCTTATTTTCGTGTCGGTTACTGTTACACTAGTTTTGAAAATACATTCTTTTACATATACAGGGACATCATTTTATTTTTACTAACATTTTTAATATTAACCTGGCTATACCTTTGGATCAACACCGTTTACTACCCCCTTCTACGACTGGAGTTCAATGATACTGGGATAATGTACAAACAAATCACTTTATTAGGTATAGGAGGGAAGAAAAGTAGTTCATCCATTTATGTAAACTAGGAAATACTGCGCTTTTGAGTTTGATAATTTCCTCCAGGTTTTCGTTTAATCAAAATACAGTACTGTATTAATAATGAGTGTTTTTACTCACGAACTGAGCTGTCCATGTGGACATATTCATTATGCAGTGTATATTATACTGTCTACAGCACATTAGCGTACAATATAGAGAATGAAGTTAAATTGAAAAATAATCATAATATGGATATTTAAACGCATTTTTTAAAATGATGGCCATTCATTTCGATACAGGCTTCAGTTCTAATATGCATATTATCGCATTATAGACTATTGTACCTAATCCCAATTACCAGTTTCGTCCTTCGTACTAGTAACTCATGTTGAAATAATTCTATATCTACTCTATAAAAGTCTGTAAATTCAATCTTCACTTCTGCCCGATCCGAAAAGATAAAATTATTCAGACATACTATCTACTGTCCGTCCAAGTGGTTATGTCGTAGTGTCGTAAAAAGGGGGGAAATCACGTGACAGATAATTACTTAACGAGGCCCTTTAATTTAAGTTATTTTAAACAGTTGTATAATATTACGTATATGTCCAATTCCTAACAAAGATTAATGTTCTCAAAAAAGAGCTAAGTCAGCCCAGCCACTAGCTGGCGAAGAAAAGGAGGTGGGGGAAACCGGGATACGACGTAGGCAAATGGACGACAGTACCTGTGCGAAAATGATTCAATATTGAAAGCTGTTTCGTCACTGGAAAACGCGAACATATTTTTGGAACGTACTGTTTACTATGACCGTAAGGCTACTATGACTGTATATGCGGTCTAGGATCTGTGTGCAGGACGGTTGAACTTCATTAGTAGAAGGGGTGTGAGTGAAGTACATTCGAAAACTCAGGTACAATAAAAATTGAAATAAAAATAAAATGATGTCCCTGTATTTAAGGCCTATATTTTTTCAGGAAGTTTCAGTTGGGGCGTCATTTTCTGTAAGTAATAATTAATTACATTTTTAGGGGAAAATAAAATATCACGTCTGGTGCTTTTTGTAACGGTTAGAATTATTATGTTAATTCTGCATTTAATTTATATGGGCAATTTTAAGTTCAAATGTAAGGTTTCAAATTTTAGACTCACAATAGGCCTATGTTATGTATACAGGATGTCTCAGGAGGATTGTAGAATACTTAAGGATAATAGATATTGTTTGAGTTAACCTACATCGACTTAACCGCTTCCAGGTTAAATTGTCCACTTCAGAAGACTAGAGGAAAAATGGCCACAAAAAATGTCCAGAGCAAAATGTCCAAGGGAAAAGTCCAGTAAAAATGTCCACATACAAAAATATCTACAACAAAATGTCTAGTATAAAAAATGTCCACTAGCAAATTCCACAACAAAATGTCTAGTATAAAGAAGTCCGAATTAAAAAATGCTCATAAAAAGTCCATCATTGGGGAAAAAAAAATCCATAATAGTTTCTTTACAGAAGCAGTAACCAGGAGAAAGACTACAATGTAAAATGTTTTATTGAGGTTGCTAAGCGACGTACCAAATAATTTTAAATCGTTCACAAAAAAAAAGGAGAAACATTCTAGTACACAATGTCTTTTCGTATCACTTTCATTCAAGGAGCAAAAATGGTAATAAATTATATTGGAGGTGTGTTGAAAGAAGCACCTGTGATGCGAAATGTGTGACCAATGCTGATATGGGTAACACACATTTAATTTTTATGGACATTTATGTAAGTGGACATTTCTGTTTGCGGACGTATTGAAATGGACATTTTAATATCCAACTACTTAATCTGATATACCTATGCCCGAAGTTTAACGGTTGGGAAGAAATTAAGGGGAGAAATACTAAAACATCTTGCGGTTCCGTGTACTATACTTGACGTGTTACGTCAGATCTTTTGTACACAGCAGCATCTGAGCACCGCAACGCCTGCGCAACACACACAAAACTGAATCCAGGTTCACTTGTGTTTATTCGCATAGTAAATATGCAGACATGCTTTTTGTTTATGGATTTTGTGATGGCAATTCACTGGCTGCAGTTGAGTGATACAGACGACGTTTTCCCAATCGAAGGGTTCCGTGTTTATCGGATGTTATATGAAACTGGTAAGCTACCAAGTGTTTCATTGAGGTCGGAAAGAGAACCGGTACCTGTACATAATATGAATTTACCATTCATGGAATCCATAAGAAGGCCAACCTTAATAATTTGTCTTGTGTAATTATTTTATTTTCTTACTGAGTTTGCATTTCCCTAAAATAAATTCATTGGAACAGGATAAGATGTAACATTTTCAATAATACATCATATAAAAATGTTCTAAAACTTACAGTAGAAATACGTCTGTATGCCCCTCTCAATTTCAAAGTCCGCCATTCAATAACTTCCCAACCGTTACATTTCGGACATACTGTAGGTGTATCAGGTTAAATCCATGTAGCCTAGGTTAACCCAAACTACATTATTCTGAAGTATTTTACATTCGTTCCGAGACACTCTGTATAATTAATATACCCTAAAGATAGGCATGTATGAATATACTACTCACATATTTTATTGATCTTTTATCTTCCTTATGTACGCAGCAAAATTAGGAGATCGTCAGAATCTATTTCATTTAAATTGCATTTCGTGATATTTTCAGATAGAGATCCGTCAATTTTCAGTAAAAAATATTAAATTCATGTATATAGGCTAATCTTCGATTGAATTGACCCTTAAATACTGAGTATGGACAAAATTCGTCTAATAGTTTATAATTCTGTCGCCGATTTGCAAAAGGGGACACATCCAAAATAACAAAGTGTTGGAAAATCGCAAAAAATCATAACAGTCTTAAAAAATTAAAATGTTCATGAATCCTGAATCTATGTCTCCATATGATCTAATTAGAAAACAATATTATGAACATTATAATTTGTTAACTTAGTTATAGTTTTTGCGATTTTCCAACACTGTGATTTTGTACATGTCTCCTTTTGCAAATCGACAACAGAATTAGAGAAATGACAGACATTCAGCAGGAATTGACAAAAATACTACTTGTTGAACTGTAGAGATGCTGAAAATGTGTATTTCCGTGAAAATTTTCTGAAAAAAAAAATATATATATAGAATTTGCGATTCTATGTCGCTTATTGCGTTCAGTATAGGATTGCACTTTTCAGGCGGGAGAACCAAAGTTTGTTATCATTTTACTTTGTCATTGTACTTCGACAAAGTAAAATGATAACAAACTTTGGTTCTCCCGCCTGAAAAGTGCAATCCTATACTGAACGCAATAAGCGACATAGAATCGCAAATTCCAGACAGAAAATGTGGCAACCGCGGTGAATCGATTGAAATGGAAGGGAAGTCGTATGCAACGATTCGAACGTAGTCGTCGCTGTTGGTTTCTCTTCACACGGACAGCGTTCCATTCCCGCCACGTTTCATATTTGAGGTGAACAAGATAGCTATGTGATTAGTTTATTCCATTATTCTTCCGTTAATTTTCAAACTAGAAGCGCTTCGACTGTGAATAGCTTTTATCATTAAAGTGTGCCATTGTATGATCCTTATTTGGCTTATTTAGATAAGTTTCCCATAAAGTTTGCATGTTTCAGTTATTTATAATATTCATATAATTACACGGTACTCACTATCATAATATTATCACAGTACATACAGTCACGAAACTCAGTATGTAGAGAATATGCATCCAATGACAATTGAACTTTAGTTGCCAGCCACTAGGATCGCTACTATCGCACAATATATTGGTCTTTGTACTCTGGGTGCTAACCGCTTGGAGTATTGCATCGCGAGAAATGCAAAAAATCACCTCAAGCTTCGTGATTGTATGTACTAGACTGTGATATTATCTTAATATTCCTTCCTAGAAGGTGATGGAATGATCCCTCTAAAATATGTTTAATATCTTCATGATTAGAACCAATCTTTAGTTTAACTCATATCTATAATTATGACGATTATCATCATCATCAGTAGCTCTACAACTCATTGCTGAGTCTTGGCTTCCTCAAGGACTCGTCTCCAGCCATCGCGATCCAAAGCTACCATCCTCCAATTTCTCACTCCAAGAGCTCTCCCATCACCATCCACTCCAACAATCCATCTCGATCTCGGCCTTTCTTTCCTTCTCGTCCCATCCGGCTGTGTTAGCATTACTCTCTTTGGGATCTCTGCCTCTTCCTTCCTTATCAGGTGTCCTGTCCATCTCAGCCTGGTTAACATTATGTATTTAGAGACTTCCACATCTTCATAAAGAGAATACAGTTCTTGGTTATGCCTTTTCCTCCATACACCCCTGTCACACACTGGGATGACGATTGTAGTAATGATAATTATGTCCACCGCTGTGGAGTAACGGTTAGCATATCTTCAGCATGTGTAACCGTGGAACGAGCGGGCTCGGGTTCAAATCCTAATTGAGACAAGTTACGTCATTGAGTTTTTTCCTAGGTTTTCTCTCAACCAATTGAAGCATAATTGCTGGATAAATTTCGACGTTGGAATTCGGACTCATTTCACCTTCATAATTACACTTCTCCTCTTTCAACATCATCTCCATTTCTTTCTCATATTTCGGGCTTGCTCCGATGTAGAATCGGCTGCAGGCCGCCACCGAAATTGAACCAGGTGATATGTGAACACTAGTTGCTGATGGTAGTGCTATGTACCGAGGGCTCTACCCTGGGGCTCATGGTAGCTCGTAGGACATGGGGTTGAGGGAACGCGGTGATACCTAAGCGGATAGGTAAAGGGATACTGTAGGCTGTAGGGGGTGGAGTTCAGCGACGGCTCGTAGGGGAATCTGTTACGCGGGGACATTATGGCATAAAATTATGGATTGTACATTGGACCCACTACAGCGGCCTACGTGCGAAGGCAGTCCCCAGCCCGTGCCCCTCTATTCAAGGAGGAATGATAGCTAAATTATTGTATTTAGTATTTTTAGTATTTATTGTTAATAGTTGACAAAAGTACATAAATTTAATAATTTAAAATTTATCATATACAAATAGTAATTTATAATATATACAAGTTAATAACTAATTTTTCTATCATATATCTATGTAATTTGTGTTCGTTTAAACTTGCACTTACGTCTGGTATTAATGCATGTTTAAACCTATCGTGTTTACTATAAAACAATGGTGGGCATTCCTGCGGCATTGCCGCAAGACGTCAGACCTCAGCGAAGCATTAAACTTATCCCCTACCTTCCCCTTCCCCTTCCCCTTCCTCCACTCCATGAAAATACTGCTCGTGTACGTGGCGGATTATACTGGATTGCTGTATTTCGGAGCTTCATTAGTGATACAGTGTCTTCCGCAGAATCATATGAATCGAGAGGATATCACACTTACAAGAAAGGCGGTTCTTTCAATTCTCATGTTTAGGATTAGTTACAGATATTCAGGACGCGAACTTAAATGTGTACATTCTTAAAATAGATCACCTGTTATACGAGTTCAAAGGACACAGATGCAGTGATTTTTAAAGGATGGAGAAAGATTTCAATATTTTTGCCACTCCTTTTCATGTTTAAATTGAAAATGTTATCCCAGAATTGTAGTTAGAGGTACTGGATTTGCAGAATGATGGCTTCTTGAAAGCAGAATGTGAAGGTCTACTGGGGGCTAAAATTTTTAAAAGATGTCCAGTAGTACATATCCACTGCTTAGACAGTTTGCTTAAAAAATAATCAGTACCGTCATTTCCCATAACTATGGTCCTGGAACATAACTATTGTCCACGATACAACTATTCAAATTTTGTACTCCATAACGTACCTAGTACCTCGTTTATCAATATTCTTGCTGTACTGTAGTTTGAATTCAAGTCACTGCAGCTATCTACGAACGGTCTATGTTACTTCTACAATGATCTTTGAATGGTTGTATCGTGGACCATATTTGTGTTCCAGGATCATAGTTATGGGAAATGACGGTATGTATTCATCAAACTACCAGTGTGAACAGCTGTTTTCTAAAATGAAATTTATAAAGTCCAGCCACAGATCCCGCTTAAGCGATGCTCATCTCCTTGCGCAACTGAAAATAGCATGCACGGATATAAATCCTAATTTCGAGAAATTGCTTTGAAAAATGATTAATTAAATATCACGTGAATGGACTATTCTAATTACATATGGTAGGTAGGAGTGTAATGGCGCAGCTGTCTGCAAATCCGTCACTGCACTGTAGAGTGCAACCCCTCCCACAGTAAGTAGTTGCCATTTAAATCCTGTCTTATGGGTTGCGTTCATTTTGCCCACCACTGCTATAAAACCTTAGAAGTTATCTTAAACCTAATTCTAACTATAATTAAATAGATGCAATAAACCTAGGACTATAAATAAAAACTATGCTATAATAACGCCCACAATAAGCAAAAGTAAATCTAACTAATAAGTACTTCTATTAAACCCAACTATTATCAACGTAAATAAATAAATAAATAATGTTAAAGATAATAAATTAGTACATCTATGCATATAAACCCTCATGTGTAGGATTTTTATGTGTTGTTTAAACTTTTTAAAAATTGTGTTATGTATTCATGTTTATTTTCAGTTCTATAAATTGATTTTGTTTGTTATGTAAAAGTGATATTGTTCGTATAGATTAACACTTGAAAGATATAGGCTTAAACCCTTGTATAAATTAGCTACTTCATAGACATTTCGAATGTATCGTATTAATTAATGAAATTTTGTCACTTTTTGATTGTGAAACAGGTCACGCAATGTTATGTAGATGTACATTCAAATGGCAACATTTTTATTGTAAAAATGATTATGACAAAAAAAATCAAATTCATGAGACAAAACATGTGAAGTTACAATCCAATTTTAGCATCAAAGCGAACAAAAATACGTACAATTCTAACTCGATTTAAGAAAATTACTGCTCACAAAAACGAATTACGTACAAATCAATTACGTGGGCTACAATTCAGAATTAATTTATATGTAATTAAATGTAATTTTGCCAGGACCTGTATAATTACGTACAAACCGGAATTACGTATAACGCGGGTTCTACTGTGTACGGAAATCTACAGACATGTAATAGTCTTTTTAAATTCTTAATAAAAGCCTCTTGTGTGAGTGATTAAGTAAGTTTATATTACATTTTTAATTCATAATGCACAAATATTAGATTATCTACAGATGAAATTATTGGGGATCATCAGTGTGGTTTTAGGCGTAATAGATCAACTATTGACCAGATATTTTGTATTCGACAGATAATGGAGAAAAAATGGGAGTATAAGGATACAGTGCATCAGTTATTCATAGATTTCAAAAAGGCATATGACTCGGTTAAGAGAGAAATTTTATATGATATTCTTATTGAATTCGGTATTCCCAAGAAACTACTGGGTGTTCATTTCAAAGTGTGTCATGACGTCACTGTTGTTGAGTAACCGATTTGAAGCGAGTTTCAGCTTATATGTCAGAGAAGTTGCCTATTATTCAAGGCGTTCTTCAATCTGAACTTGAGAACGTGTACGGTATAACTTGAACGTCGTAGCAACAGATGGCGGTCTGTACGGTCTGTGTGCTACCATAACCTCTTTCGAACTGTGTTTTGCGCCGGCAAGTCGTACGCAGGGTATTTGTTATCATCGGTTGCGTACGGTAACATTCCACAACACAAATCAAATGCTCCGTGTCCATGTTGACCGTCGAAGTTAAAGTCAACAAATACGTAAGTAATCGTCTTAACCCTCTCCCCATATCCCGACAGTACGTATTTCCAAACAGTTCACATTCCTGCCACTACCGGCGTTACCGTACGTATCGGTACGTACCCTTGAGAATGAACGCCTCACTTGCTAGGCAACTTCTCTACCTCATAGGTAATATACCTCTGCGGAAGTGTAGGAAGATTGAATTCTCTAGGCTCATCGGCTAGCCACATGACGGCATACAGCGAGCCATGACACACTTTGAACTGAACACCCAGTAGTTCGAGTAATTAAAATGTCTCTCAGTGAAACGTACAGCAGAGTTCGTATAGGTCAGTTTCTGTCAGATCCGTTTCCAATTCACTGTGGGCTAAAGCAAGGAGATGCACTATCACCTTTACTTTTTAACTTTGCTCTAGAGTATGTCATTAGGAAAGTCCAGGATAACGGAGAGGGTTTGGAATTGAACGGGTTACATCGGATGCTTGTCTATGCGGATGACGTGAATATGTTAGGAGAAAATCCACAAACGATTATGGAAAAAAAAACGGGAATTTTACTGGAAGCAAGTAAAGAGATAGGTTTGGAAGTAAATCCCGAAAAGATAAAGTATATGATCATGTCTCGTGACGAGAATATTGTACGAAATGGAAATATAAAAATTGGAAATTTATCTTTTGAAGAGGTGGAGAAGTTCAAATATCTGGGAGTAACAGTAACAAATATAAATGATACTCTGGAGGAAATTAAACGCAGAATAAATATGGGAAATGCCTGTTATTATTCGGTTGAGAAACTTTTATCATCCAGTCTTCTGTCGAAAAATCTGAAAGTTAGAATTTATAAAACAGTTATATTACCGGTTGTTCTGTATGGTTGTGAAACTTGGACTCTCACTTTGAGAGAGGAACAGAGATTAAGGGTGTTTGAGAATAAGGTGCTTAGGAAAATATTAGGGACTAAGAGAGATGAAGTTACAGGAGAATGGAGAAAGTTACACAACACAGAACTGCACGCATTGTATTCTTCACCTGACATAATTAGGAACAGTAAATCCAGACGTTTGAGATGGGCAGGGCATGTAGCACGTATGGGCGAATCCAGAAATGCATATAGTGTGTTAGTTGGGAGGCCGGAGGGAAAAAGACCTCTAGGGAGGTCGAGACGTAGATGGGAAGATAATATTAAAATGGATTTGAGGGAGGTGGGATATGATGATAGAGAATGGATTAATCTTGCTCAGGATAGGGACCAATGGCGGGCTTATGTGAGGGCGGCAATGAATCTCCGGATTCCTTAAAGCCAGTAAGTAAGTAAGTAAGTAAGTAATGCACAAATATTTGTTTCCAGTTCCGCTTTATAGGCTACTCATTTTGTACGCGAATGGAAATATACGAGAGTAATCATGTAGCACGCGTTTCTAACAAGTAGCTACGGTTTATATAATAATTTTACTTATTTTTCATTTCTGAAATGAAGTTCCTTCCTCGGGCGGTATTGCAGTTAGTACTAAGAAGCTGTGCGGGCTAAATTATTCTCCATGATTAGCTGAAACGGTTGGCTATATGTTCTAATTATATAAAGATTTTTTGTGAAATTTTTTTCGAAGTACTATATGCTAAAGTATTTGAGATTTTTTTCATTGAAAACATTAATTGAATTGGTTGAGCATAAAAGTCACACATATTCTTTTTAATTTCATTACATGTTCACTATTGATTCATATTAAATAGCAACCTTTAATATAGCCTACACTTCCCGCTATAGTTATGAACCTGAGATAAAAAAAAATTGAACAACAGAGAAGATATCAGTGGCGAAGATTTTAAGAGACTTTTGAGGCTTAGCCTACTAAAAAATTTCCGTTATTATTCCTAGGAACAGTAGGCCTATAAATTCGTAATAACGATGCATCGTAACACTTGGTTTGACCAACCACAGTCTAGTATATACAGTCACGAAGCTCAATACGTAGTAAATATGCATGCATAGATAGTTGCTAACCACTAGGATCGCTAATATCGCCTCATTACAGACAATGCGAAATAGTACCGGCACACACTATTGTTTCTAGCACCCTCATAACTCAAGCTTCATGACGGTATATACTAGACTGTGGTGTAACTCCGATCCTTCCACATATTTATTAAATTCACTGTTGGTAGTTATTCCAGGATCCGAGAGTTCAGTGCGAGGCGAGGCTTGTCGTCACAAGTCTACGACCTTGACTCGTAAGCTAGAGGGCGGGGCTAGGGAAGGGGGTATCGATTCACTACATCTCCGTGCTAAACGAGGCTAGCGTTACGTCACAATAATACGTTACGCTATATTGGTGTTCTCTGAATGCGCTGCGTTATTGAGTATTAGTTTAATGAAAAGTGCATTCGTGTATGTGTTACATATTAACTTTATGTAAAATGGCTCATACTGAGAGAACATTGAGGTAATTATTTTTGGAATTAAAAAAAGAGAAACCGTTTTCAAGTTGGACGTATGAAACAGAATGTGCTTACAAAGATAGGAGATCGACACCACGTTTACATAGCGGATGATGGAAGACAAAATAGAAAATTTCAGTTGTCAGTCATTTATTTAGTGTTCTGCCCAAGGGCAGGTTTTTCACTGTAAACCCAGCTTTCTCCAGACTTTCCTATTTATTTTCTGCCTTCCTCTTTCTTTCCTCATATGATTCATATATCTTAATGTCGTCTATCATCTGATATCTTCTTCTACCCCGAACTCTTCCCCCTTTCACTATTCCTTCCAGTGCTTCGTGCAGTAAGCAGTTTCTTCTCAGCCAGTGACCCAACCAATTTCTTTTCTTCTTCCTCATCAGTTTCAGCATCATTCTTTCTTCATCCACTCTTTCCAACACACCTTTTTTTCTTATTCTGTCTGTCCACTTCACACGTTCCATTCTTCTCCATATCCACATTTTTATTTATTTTTTTAATTTTGGTTTATTTAACTACGCTGGCAACTGCAGAGGTTATATCGTCGGAATTTTGTCCCTCAAGAGTTCTTTTACATGCCAGTAAATCTATTGACATGAGCCTATCGCATTTAAGTACACTTAAATGTCATCGACCCTGGGCTAGGATCGAACCCGAAACCTCGAGCGCAGAAGGCCAGCGCTATACCCACTGCGCTACCTAGGTCGACCATTCACATTTCAAATGATTCTAGTCGCTTCTCTTCACTTCATAGCAATGTCCATGTTTCTACACCATACAATGCCACACTGCATAAAAAGCACTTCACTAGTCTCTTCCTTAGTTCTTTTTCCAGAGGTCCGCAGACGATGCTCCTTTTTCTATTAAAAGCTTCCTTGGCCATTCCTATCCTCCTTTTGATTTCCTGTCAGTAGCTCATGTTACTGCTTATAGTACACCCCAAGTATTTGAAGCTGTCCACTTGCTCTACTGCCTCACTTAGAATTTGCAAGTTTACCTTCTTTACTTTTCTTCCTATGACCATTGTCTTCGTCTTGTTTGTATTTATTTTTGTTCCGTACTGCTCACAGCTGTTATTTAGCTCCAGTAGCATATCCCTTAGTTTTTTAAGTAGGTTATTTTACGACGCTGTATCAACATCTCAGGTTATTTAGCGTTTGAGTGAGATGAAGGTGATAATGCCGGTGAAATGAGTCCGGGATACAGCACCGATAGTTATTGGATTGACGGAAAACTCCGGAAAAAACCTCAACCAGGTAACATATCCCGACCGGGATTCGAACCCGGGCCATCTGGCTTCGCGGCCAGACGCGCTAACCGTTACTCCACAGGTGTGAACGCATATCCATTATTATCGTCTTCTCTTCTGCTAACAACGCCATATCCTCAGCAAATCTTACCCACTTTATTCTTCTTCCTCCTGCGATCACTCCTCCCATGTTCTGAAAACAGTTCTTCACTAAATCCTTCAAGTAGATAGGCCTACTTAAGGCCTTTTAATATGCATTCAGCTTATACGAGTGAAGATTTTACTTTGTCTGTACATGTAGTAATGCTCTTATAGTAATTTACCTCCTATTGTGGATTATTTTTATTGGTTTAACGGTGAAGACAACAGTTTTGGAGAAGATGTTCGTAATAGTGTTGGTAATTGTGCCGTGTCTATGTGCCAAGCTCTAGCGTGCTGGTCTTCCATTCAGACGACCCGGGGATCGTGATGGAATTTGTGATGGATAAAGCGGGGTACTCTCATTTTCCTCTATTATCACTACACCAAGACTTGGACTTCCCCCTCATTTCATCTGTCATCTGATGTAATTAAAAATAGGTTGGGGCGAAGTCTTGGATGCAGCAGGGGTTTCGATGCTGGTACAGAAAGAGACTGGGCTCCGGGACCTGGGTTTTATCACTACTCGCATGCGGATGGGACCTGGCTCGGCAGGGCTGAGGCAGGGGGCCCAGTAATTCATTGTCACTTTAATACTAACAATTTCCTTTCTACATTATGTTTTAATCTATAAAGATGTCTGTAAGACGTTCCTGTAGCCTCTTTATTTCCTAAAGTATTCAATTTTCCATCAGGATGAATCTGCTCTACTTGCATAGTACCCTCCTCTTGCTGATTTTTGTACCATATTTGTATTTTTTTGGCTATGATTACTTCTTGTTGATATGTTGCTTAAATTTTCAATAAATTTAAATTGATTATTGTTACTAAATGTTAAAAGTGAAAGAGGACAAAAACTGTTATATTATTTTAGATATACATAGTAGCAGTTATATAAGGAAATTAGTAGTTGTTGAAAATAATGGAAGTAATACTGTTTGATTGAAAAAGTGGGCTTAAATCAGCGGTGATCAAAACTCGAACGGCTGTGATTACACGTGAGAGACAGTCTAAGACAGGCCTGCACAATGTTTGCGCTCTCCGAGCCGGCTCACAGCACATGAGCGCAATGCAGATATTAGCTGCGCTCTGTATAAGAGTGGACTGGAAGAAGGAGTGATCTCGTACAAAATATACACAAAAGGAAGCACTATTACGAGTGTTTATGAAATGAATTCCCGTTCAGTGTTTGCAAAACTATCTTGGACTATTATTAATTAATAAAGAAATATTTATTTTACAGAAATAATAGAAATTCTACAGCTACTTAAATATACAGTATTATTTTGTTATATTTTTGTTTATCAGTACATCAAAACGAGGTTTTATGCTGTTGACAGCTGAAAGGAATAGTAGCCTACTGATCGTAATGAAATATCAGTTACAGATGTTCACAGCCAGCCTGTGTAGTCGTGGATATTATTGCTAACGTTTAGTCTTCTAAAACTCAACCAGGCTAGTAGTATTATTCAAACGATCTTTAGCCCTTAGGTCACATTGAAGATCAATAAGTTCGAGCTGTAAATTGTTAAATGTTAAATGTTATGTTCCGTCTTTTAGATTCCTCCATACTATACTGTAGCAGTAAGTAAGCAACGTGAAACAGTTACTGAGAATAGGCCTACACACTGCACTCCACTAGATAACTGAATGGTCGTTTCCCTCTCCTCTACCCATAGCAAGTCTATATCATTCTGACGTATCTTCCTCTCCATTTCGGCGAGCGGTAAACACAGCTCTCCCGCTCCGAAGGAGCGCGCGCGCTCGTTGAGCGCTGTTTGTGCAGGTATGGTCTAAGAAATACGGAGACGGGGAAAAAGTACTTTGAATGAAAACTACAACCAGTGGTGGTTCGTGCACACACTGAACTCAACATTCCATAGCTCATTTCCTGTCTATCTCTAGGTAGAATATACTATATTTATAATCAAGCAGTGTATTAATTCATCTCAATAGTTTTTTTTTTTGCAAGGAAGCAAATCGTTCTATAATAATTCATGAATAATTTAATAAGATAAAAACAGACCTCACTTATAAGATCACTTAAAATATAAGAAAACCCATTTTTCAAACACATAAATATATTAACTTAATTATTGAAACAAAACTTTAACCTTCAATTATTTTTTGTACATCTTTCTGCAAAGGACACAAAGTCCGGCTGAATGTTACACACGGAAATTCTCGACTGCACTGTTTTTGTCTGTAAGGCGGGACCTATTTTTGTGTTTAATAAATGTAACTTGTGAAAACAATATTGTTGACATAAGTAGAATAAAAATACGCTAATATCTAGCAGCAAACGTTTTAAGCATAGGATAATGGAGTTTCATAGCTCGTTTCATTCTTATAATGCATATAATATTAATTCAGTCGTTCTTTAATATTAGGCTATTATTAAATGAAGAACTAGTAAATAACTGATAATAGATAAACTCATCTAAAGATTAAAAAGGCTTAAAATTGATATGTAGTCTATACTTCGTTCCATAATGTCTGACAGGAGATGTAAACAGAGGGGGAGGGAAGTATAGGTCTAACTGCTATTCAACCAATGGCAGAGTCTCATTCTAATCTGTCTTGAAGTTGGGCGGGGGTAGAACGCTTCAGACCGCCCAACTTCAAGATAAACGTGGAATGAGATCTCTGTCATTGGTTGAATAGCAATATTATACTTCTCTCCTCCTCTGCCTGCAATGTTTACGTCGCCTGTCAGACATTATGAAACGGAGTATAGTAATTTTATCCTTCAAGGGAAGATACTTTAATTTCTCTAAATAGATTTACAAAACCTCTAATGGCAATTACATTAATATTCTCATTATAGAAATAGAAATATATATATTCTCCCTGTAACATAGTCCTAGTAAGCTTATATTAAATTAATTTTCATCATTTTACTAGCTATCTCAAATATTAAATTAATTATAATTCATTGAATTAAATTAGCTCATAAATTAAGTTACTATTTTACCTTATAGATTTATCTAAATTTAAATAAATGTGTAGTGAAGATTATTGCTGGAGAACCTTTTAAGTGTAATGAAAATATTTGTAATTTAAATTTATGTATTGTATTGATTAAGGCTGGTTGAGTGGAAGAGAAGGCTTTATGGCCTTAACTCTGCCAGCGAAAATAAAACATTATTATTATTATTAGACTTTAAAAATATTCATGCACGTACAGAAGAATAAATTTATAATATTTACTGATCAATAATAATAATAATAATAATAATAATAATAATAATAATAATAATAATAATAATAATCCCTTTTGTGTCTTTGTATTCAGTGTGACTTGTTGTAATGTCTTTTGTTGCTTCTAAATAATTTGATTGAACCGTTGGGCAAAAGAGAACGAAATTATTCCTCTTCCGATTCCTTATGAAACCTTCTGTTCCTGCTTGTAGAGCGACATGATATCGCCACTGCTTGTTTACAGCACGTGAATGGGACAGACAGCAATGTACAGAAAACTATTCTTATCCCTTTGAATGTCTGTGATTACACGATATAATCACGATACCAGTTTTGGTCACCGCTGGCTTAAATAATCACAGAGTTAAAGAACTGAAGGTACAAAGCATGCAATACTGGCAGAGATCAAGTCAGGTAACTTATTTGAAAATGTAATAGGATTCGCAGCGTGACTACTGTTTTTAACGATTCGGGAGCATATCAGATATGTGAAACGTATTTCTTCTACAAGTTCTGCATGTGATTTCGTGCTGAGATTTATCTCAGTTCCAATTGTAGTAAAAATTACGTGTCATAAACAGTTTCAATAAAATTACTGTCATGAAAAAATGTTGTTGAATCTCGAAGAAAGTTAGCCCTAATTTACAAATACAGAGCAAACTCGACTAATTTCGTGATATTTCGTTTTAAATCTACCACGAAATTACACCAGCGACAATTTTAATTTTGATGGTAAAGTATAAATGGCAGAAGATGTACTAGGTTCGTTCAAACAACGGTTCATGTATCAATTCATGTACGAACCGTGGACCATCTTATGCGCGTGCGCTGGTTGGGTATCTGCAACGGGAATGAAACAGAACTGGATGATATTGGAATGCTTTTTCGGATCATCGTGTACTAAGTCCAGAGATGCTATAACTGTGATCATCTTTGCCTGAGAACAGGATGCTTAATTATTATCGTTTCGCAGCTAATTCAAATTTCAGAAAATAGAATTTCGATAATTTTCTATAAAAAGACAACAGAAAATATTGAAGGCAAGAATTAAACTAATTCAATGTCATCTACTGGGGTACTCTCACCTAAAAGCAGTTTTTTAAAATCATTAATTTGTGTACGTTATTTATTATACTTTTAATCAAAGTTGCATGTTGAAATTGTAATTACCTATTTCAATACCCAAATAATTTTCATGCTCTTCCTTCTTGGCGAAAATTTAAACTACATCCCTAGTTTTATTATTCGTCTGCACTGTCACTTTCCATCTTAATCTCATTTATGTGAACAGTCGATCATGTCTTTCTTCAGTATTCAGGAGACGTTGGTGAGCCTATGCGCATGTGCGAGAGACACACCCTCAATCCGCTGACTACTTCTGACCGTTCCGGACCCGTGTCAAAAATTTGTTGGAACGTCCGACTGCAGTACATGTTTCCGGTTCAGAACTGGTTTGGACTGTGTTGGTACGTTTTTTCTGTACTGCGCATGCTCACGATAGTTACGGACGGTTCCTGACTGTTGTAGGAACGAACCTACTATAACATAGGTTTTATTCACTGCGCTCTTGCAGTGACGTAAGCAGATTTTTTGGAAACTACTCGAAGAGTTGTGAGATCTACAGCTTTGAATTTATGAGTGAATACACCATCCGATTCCCTTTGTTAAAAGAAGATATTTTTGTTGTGTTTGTAGTCCAGATTGTTTTCAATTGTAAGTATTGATATTGTATGATATATTTCTTGGTAAAAAATATAAGCTTATCAATGCATTGATTATGTAACAGATCCTTATCTGTGGAGGTTATTTTCTTTGCCTTTTCTGATTCCACGAGGCCAATTTTTATCTTTAATTTTTTCTCTATAATAACATCGTTCCCCGGTGGAAGAAATATCAAATGCATGAAACGTAAAATATTGTGTGTATTCATAGCATCTATGATATATTATTGTGCATACCGTGCGTGTTGCAGATGGTAGATAATCATAGGATCAAATGTGGAAAGAAATACAATAAAAATGCTATGAAAGAGACAATTGATTGTGTCTTAAACAAAGGGAAACCGTCGCATAGCAACCTCGTCTTTTTCTTGGCAGTTCGACGAGAACCAGAAGGGACCAAAACAGTAGTCAATGAGAATGAGATTTCCAGCCTCTCAAATAAGTTAAAAGAAGTAAACAACGAAACAGCATCATCTTCAGGAGCCAAACACAGAAGTTCTGTGCTTAAAGGAAAGTCGAATAAGCTTAATGACTTGTTGCGATCTTGCTCAGGAAACTTCTAGAACGGTAAGCATGGCGAAAGATGGATTCAGTGCGTCAGCTATGATTAGTTCCGTCATCAAACTTGTCAAGATCTTTCAAACTACCGAAAGAACTTTAGTTATTTGGTTGTAGGTATGAATTTGACAAAGGAATTTAAAATTAGACTGAATAAAATAAAATATTTTGAATTTAAGGACTACCACGAAAATACCTTTGTACTATCACGAAATTGTACCAGTCCTTCTAGAGTGCTAAAATGTTTTGTTTATATGTATTGCTTGATGTAACTATTGCATAAATTTATTTTAGGTAAAAATGCTGACACGTAACTTCCTGAAATCTAATAAACTGCGTACAGTCAACTCCGGTTATAGTGAACCTCTGCGAATCAGCATATTTCGTTCACTATATCCGAGGTTCACTAAAGCCGAAGTGTCTGTTTTTATACTACTGACGTTGCTATACATACAGTATTAATGCCCGTTAGGGTCAGACCACGTTCAATATCAGTACTAATGTTCGCTGTATCTTCCAACTTAAACATTTTACGCTTCGACATCCTGATGTTCACAGTTCGAAACTTGAATCTATTCTGGCCATGTAGGTAGTACGCACTGACCGATTACGCACCTCTTCCCACTAGAGGTATGCTACTATGTATTCGGCCTTGGAATTTCCCAGGTTTCACTTTTACAAAGATGCGGGAGGAAGGGTTGAGGACCATTGTACTGTAAACCTTCTTGTATTTACCCTTTGGTCACCACTCTACTTTCTTTTACAAAAGAAAACACTTTATCTACCTATTTTTCTAATAGCCTCTTTTAAAGGGGTCAGAACTAATCCTTCCTTTCTCCCTCACTGCATACACTATTCTCTTTAACATGTTTCAAGCTGTCCAGGAAGCTGAATGAATCCTTTGTCTTTCAATGTGCTTAAGGAGTAGAAGGTTTGAGATTTTGTTCTGAAAATATTCTGGGAAGTTTATAGGAGAAAATTACATTTTAGCCATTTTAAAATTACATTTTCTCGGGAAAATTTTGTTTTTGGTTCACTATAACCGAAGCGAGGGTTCACTATAAACGGAAATATTAATGTACCTTTTAAAGTATGCGGGTCGGGACCAACGATTTAGGTTCACTATAGCCGAATGTTGACCATAACCGAGTCCACTATATCCAGAGCTGACTGTACATTTTTTTATTTGAACCTTATTTTTCAACCAAAATCTTAGTATCACGAAATTAGCCGAGCTTGCCCTATAGTTTTACACATAAAGAGATACATGGATAACTGAATATGAAAGTGTTATTTAAAATAAAGAATATTGCTTTCATCAAAGTCTTAAAAATATGAGAGGTAAATATGTAAAACTCTTTTATGCAACTGCCAATAATTCATGGATATGTCAAATAAAGTTAGTGAAGATATTTTCACAGTCATGTTTTCAAATATTTCAATTTAAACCTCCATAAACGACAATATAGACTTGTATGTAGTTCATGAAAATTGAATATAGGGTACAGATAGGTATTTACCTGATTTCACAATGGAGCATTTCAAAGCACTTCAGACCAAGTAGACTTTTTTGCACCTGTGATGATGTTTGCCGATTGAGCTCCCAGGCTAAGCTGTCTCCACCATCCACCACACCATTATTCCTCTCTACCCATCATATCCCTATATCCTACATCTGGTGGTGGTCTGCCGATCTACACGAGTCTTCATGTTCCGATCAGGAAAGACAGGAAGAACATGAAGGGCTCCAATGATTCAGAAATAGGTCTAGAATCCGTCATCACTGCCAGCTACCAATCGTTCTACAAGTTCCGAGAAACACTCGCCTTGGAGAACGATCGATTCGGCGTGACATAAACACAAGTGGTACCCTATTTTTCGAGGCGTAAATTATAACGAAATAGGAATTATGATGGAATGACAAAGAAGAAAAAGGGAGAACCCCAATTAAAACTCCCATAGCGGTCCGCCACAAATACAGTTCTGCCTTCGTCCAAATTTGAATTAGGATTCACGGTAGTCGTAAGTCAATGTTTTGTCAACTGAGCTAAAAAGGCGACTGAAATTCAACGTGATCTGAACCATGGAATGTTTTCTCTCTCTGTAGTAAAATCGTAAAATAAAAATTAGATAGTCTTCCACATAACAAGCTGAACCCGCTCTCTTACCCCGATTAATTTAAAATAAAACCTCCACTTGTTAAATTTAAATAACTTGTGGAACTGTTATGGATTTATAATGGTAACTCGCTCCGTTGTATTTAATCGGGTTTTATGCTCAACAGCTGGAATTAGTACTTTGTATTTTTAAACATCATAGTATTATACATTTTCGAGGGCTTCAAATAGCATTTGAATCTTGTCAAAAGGGATAATACGGCGTATAAATAAGCTCGTCATGTCGGACAACTGTGATGGAAAGGTTTTCTTTCATTGCTTTACCATTGAATTTAAAATTATATTTGACATTAATTTAGAATAAAAATGGCTGCCAAATTGAAACTCTGTCATACAGTAGTTGCTGCGTTGTTCGGCATTATCATAACAACATTAATCGTGGATCGGAAAAGAGATTACCATTCCTCAAATGTGGATGCGATACAAAAAGGCCTGTATCAATACTATTTTACACAATTTTTTTTCCTGCCTCAGCAGTGAACAATCATGCAACTAGTACGGAAATAACGTGTAGTCAGCATGATGGTCCCTACAGCTTACGAAACCTGATTTCGCTTCTCATTGTATTGTCGACTCGAAAATGTATTACATTGTGCACTAGTCCCATACATTAGTCTAGATTTTATGAGAAAATATCTTCTCTCATGAGGACTCGTATATTTACATTTATTTACATTGTCATCGATAGTTATTGTAAATAATACTACTGACTGCTTCCGTGATCTGTTAGTCAACATGTTGGCTTCCAGATCCGGAAGTCCCGAGTTCGATTCCCGGGCTCGGCTCTCGGTGAATTTTTCTTGAAGAAGAAGAATTCCCTGCGTGTCTAGAGTCTGGAAATTTGTATGAATGTGAGTGTACCGGATTAATATTAATTAACCAATCATCACAAATATAAAAAAATACATCAGAACTGTCGCTGGGCAGTAACCTGAACACACGTTTCAGCGTCACATTGTTGACAAGTAACTCCATCTGTTAGCACAACCATAAAGCATCTAATAGATGCTATACTGGGTGTTCATTTCAAAGTGTGTCATGACGTCACTGTTGTTGAGTCACCGATTTGAAGCGAGTTTCAGCTTATATGTCAGAGAAGTTGCCTATTATTCAAGGCGTTCAATCTGAACTTGAGAACGTGTACGGTATAACTTGAACGTCGTAGCAACAGATGGCGGTCTGTACGGTCTGTGTGCTACCAAACCTCTTTCGAACTGTGTTTTGCGCTGGCAAGTCGTACGCAGGGTATTTGTTATCATAGGTTGCATACTGCAACATTTCACAACACATATCAAATGCTCCGTGTCCATGTTGACCGTCGAAGTTAATGTCAACAAATACGTAAGTAATCGTCTTAACCCTCTCCACTTATCCCGACAGTACGTGTTTCCGAACACTTCACATTCCTGCCACTACCGGCGTTACCGTACGTATCGGTAAGTACTCTTCAGAATGAACGCCGTACTTGCTAGGCAAGTTCTCTGGCTCATAGGTACTACGCCTCTGCGGAAGTGTAGGAAGATTGAATTCTCTAGGCTCATCGGCTAGCCACATGACGGCATACAGCGAGCCATGACACACTTTGAATTGATCACCCAGTAGAGTTACCAACAACGAAAAAAAAAAATACTACTATTCCATACAGCTCGACTGTGAAGAGCCTTGGAATTTATATGGATTGTAACCTGGAATAGAATGAACAAGTGAATTACATTTAGAAAATGTTTTCGATTAATGAAACTAACATCTGTTCATTCTTATTATTACCGTTAATTTCTTTAAATAGAATACAAAACCTCTAATGAAAAAATATCATTACATTAATAATTCATTAGTCTCATTACATCAGTATATACTGTATTGGATTTATATTTTGCTCCCTATAACATAGTCCTAGTAAATAATTTTCATTTAACCAACTAGCTATCTCTAATTATAATTCTTTACATATTGCATATAGACTGAATTGAATTGTATTAGCTAATAAATTAAGTTATTAATTTTTCGTATAGGGTTTATCTTCTTCTTCTTCTTCTTCTTCTTCACTTCATGGTATAGGCAATCAAATGCCTCTTCCGTCTTCAAAGTCCTCCAGCCATCGTTTCCTAGGTCTGCCCACCGATCTTCTTCCTTTGGAATGATACATTATTATTTTTTTAGTAAGTCTGGTATCTGGCATTTATCGACAAGTTCTTTCCAATTTAGTTTAAAATCTTTTAATCTTTCATTTATATTAAAAATTTCTAACTCTTCTCTTATGTTTCCATTTGTTATTAAGTCTCTCTTCGTACATCCCTTCACATTTCTTAGAAATTTCATTTCTGTCGTCTGTATTTTGCTTTGTTGTGTCTTGGTTAATGTCCAAGTGTCACTTCCGTATGCCAGCGTAGGTACAGCCATGACTTTATAAAACTTTAGTTTTGTTTCTAAATGTTCTATTAATTGTTCCACATACTCTTTGAAAATTACATATTTTATTGTCCACGCCATATTCTTTATCAAAGCCAATATCACTTCCCAAATAATTAAAATGGCTTACCTGTTCTATGCAGCAATTATTTATAGCTTTATAGGCTTTATCTCAAACTAAATAAACATGTATTAGTCGTTAAACTTTACATGTAGAATATTGCTGAAGAATCTTTAATGTATTCTAAATATTCTTAATTTAGATAATATGTTACTATTGTATTGGTTAAGGCTAGTTAAGCGGAAGAGAAGACCTTATGTATATTATTTTATTTATTTTATTTTTTTTTATTTTTTATCTCCGTTCCATTACTCTTTCATCGTATGATCACTTCGTGATTTAAGACGGCGCTTATTCCGTCGGATCCCGGCCAACTAGCCACTCATAACGAGTGCACCTCAGCACATGTGTGAACTTCACTCCTACGTTCATAGACATCTATGACGTAGTGCAGAGGGCGGCCACTAGAGGGAACCCATGAGTTGGAACTTAAATTGAGACGATTCTGTCCGACGCCGGGGTGGGTATCCGGTGTGGCTTAGTGGATAAAGCATCAGCACGTAGAGCTGAAAAAACCCGGGTTCAAATCCCGGCGCCGGAGAGAATTTTTCTCCGTTCCATTACTCTTTCATCGGAAGGCCTTATGGCCTTAACTCTGCCAGCGAAAATAAAACATTCTATTCTGTTCTGTTCTATTCTATTCTATTCTATTCTATATACATAAACCTAAATCTGTAGCCAACGCTGTGAGTCACTATCGGGGAGAGACGGTAATTTTTCGGAGCTGTGATTTTGGAATCGTAGTCACAATCTGAACCAGTGACAAACCTATCATAGGTCTTCAAGTCACACCCCATCACTAGCATATAACGATATAAAAATGTACGGCTGTCATTGCGTTCCTTTATTCAGCTTTTCATCGAATCAATAGTATTACGATGGAATAATGAAATAGAATTTGCTGTTTTAGTTAGCTAAAGGAAAGTCCTGCCGAGAGTTGTGTTGTGTCTAGAGGAAACTGCGTCCCTTCTTGCAAGTCTTCAGGGTCGATTGGAAGAGGGAAGCGTGACTTTGTGGATCAAAAGTTCACCCCAGTTGCGAGGGCAGTGGTTTGCTAATGCGTCGGTTCAAAGATTGCGACATGTTCGCCAGTCCGCTGACCGCAGCAATGCTACTTTACGGCGGCTTTGCGTAGGCCTACCGTGCAAGTCTCATTTCTCACACGCTCAGTTGGCCAGCGCATTAAAGTCTGCCCTCAGCAATACCGCTATCACCGCTGTTGTTGACCTGCGAGATTATTTTAAATTTAAGCACGTTATTTATTAATTCATTTATTTCTGTGCAATGTACATTTGTTATGCTAAAAGTATGACATACATTAAATTCTCCTTTTTGTGTTTAAATGGTTGTAGCAAGTCATGTTAGTTGCATCAGAATTAATAACAATAGCTTCAGAAAGTAACTACTATATTTGTACAGGCTCTGTTGCATCAGAATTAATAACAATAGCTTCAGAAAATAACTACTGTATTTGTACAGGTTGTTACTTTTGATTCGAGACTTTCATAGATTTCAATTTTATTATTTATTTATTTATTTATTTATTTATTTATTTTGCTGTGTATTTATTTATGAAACTATTTATTTCTGTATATATGTTTTATTTATTCATTTACTTATTTACTTACATATTTATTGATTTGCTTATTTAATCATTAATTCATTCATTTATTGATTGATTTAGGCCTATTTATTTCTGTACTCATATTTTTATTTATTCATTTACCAATTTATTTATTTTTATATATTTTTAAATAAATTTATGTAAGTATTTATTTCAATGCTTATAGTTTCTATCTGTACTTAAGCTTACGCCTATCTCTTGTGTAGATACATTTTATTTATTGTAACAATCCCCAAAAAGGCATATGACTCGGTTAAGAGAGAAGTATTATGTGATATACTTATTGAATTTGGTACGCCCAAGAAACTAGTTCGATTAATTAAAATGTGTCTCAGTGAAACGTACAGCAGAGTCCGTATAGGTCAGTTTCTATCTGATGTTTTTCCAATTCACTGCGGACTAAAGCAAGGAGATGCACTATCACCTTTACTTTTTAACTTTGCTTTAGAATATGCCATTAGAAAAGTTCAGGATAACAGACAGGGCTTGGAATTGAACGGGTTACATCAGCTGCGTGTCTATGCGGATGACGTGAATATGTTAGGAGAAAATCCACAAAAGATTAGGGAAAAAACGGAAATTTTACTTGAAGCAAGTAAAGAGATAGGGTTGGAAGTAAATCCCGAAAAGACAAAGTATATGATTATGTCTCGTGACCAGAATATTGTACGAAATGGAAATATAAAAATTGGAGATTTATCCTTCGAAGAGGTGGAAAAATTCAAATATCTTGAAGCAACAGTAACAAATATAAATGACACTCGGGAGGAAATTAAACGCAGAATAAATATGGGAAATGCGTGTTATTATTCGGTTGAGAAACTTTTATCATCCAGTCTGCTGTCGAAAAATCTGAAAGTTAGAATTTATAAAACAGTTATATTACCGGTTGTTCTGTATGGTTGTGCAACTTGGACTCTCACTCTGAGAGAGGAACATAGGTTAAGGGTGTTTGAGAATAAGGTGCTTAGGAAAATATTTGGGGCTAAGCGGGATGAAGTTACAGGAGAATGGAGAAAGTTATACAACGCAAAACTGCACGCATTGTATTCTTCACCTGACATAATTAGGAACATTAAATCCAGACGTTTGAGATGGGCAGGGCATGTAGCACGTATGGGCGAATCCAGAAATGCATGTGTTAGTTGGGAGACCGGAGGGAAAAAGACCTTAGGGAGGCCGGGACGTAGATGGGAGGATAATATTAAAATGGATATAAGGGAGGTGGGATATGATGATAGAGACTGGATTAATCTTGCACAGGATAGGGACCGATGGCGGGCTTATGTGAGGGCGGCAATGAACCTTCGGGTTCCTTAAAAGCCATTTGTAAGTAAGTAATAGAATTTGTGTGCGTACGCCATCCTAAATGAAAGCCGAGAAACTTAAAATATTTATCAAAATCATACCTTGGACGATTAATGTGAAATTTAATATTAAAATGTTTTTTCATTATTTAAATTTAATTTATAAGCATTTACTTATTTACTTGTTTTTTTTATTTGTTTACTTATTTATTTACTTATTTATTTTCAGAGACTACCAACATTTCGGATCTAGACTTACACACCGACTCCATCATCAGAGAAGGTAAGGAAAGGTTATCCTTACCAATTTTTCTTCTTATCTCATATAGCTTTACATTTATGTTTTCTTGGCCCTGGAATTCTGTCCTTCAATTTTCTTTTCTAAATAAGTAGAATTTGTTCCAAACTATAAAACTCAAACTTCACTGTTATTCACTTATTCAGTAGGTAATTACAAGTAGGGCCTACTACTGATCTGTTTGCTTACAAAAAAAATTAACAGGCCTAAGCCTATATGTAAAGAAGGAAGTAAAATGCATTCAAAATGATCTAAAGGTTCTTCAAAGTATTAAAAATGACCAAAAATGGCGAAAAAATATAAAAACGTCAAAAAAATCAAAATGCAATATAAGAAACTAATTTTTTACGTTGATATTAACATAGAAAGGATTTTTATATTAATAGGCATCGTCCTAATGTGAAAAATAAGAAAATGACTTTTCATCAACATCCGCCCCCTAATAAATGAGTTATCTGTGATATAGAACGCTCCTCTACTCAAGCGACCATGGCCTGCTTTAGTCTTGTCCACTAAGTTGTAATCTCGGCTTTCGATAAAAGACCAGAAAATTCCAAATCAGGACGACCGATCCTGGAGATCGAGCCTTCCGTATATTAAAGCATCATGTTAGTTCGCGTGTAAACGTTTTGATTAATTCCACGTATTTCGAGGCACTATTTGTAGGATAGCGGATTGACTAATGTGCTTCTCGATTAATAAATCTTTCTACACTCTCCTACAGATTTTGTGTATCACAGAATCTGAAGTAATTTCAGAGTGAAACATGGTAATGGTTTTGTTTACAAATGGAACAAAAATAGGATGGAGAAGCGAGCGGAGTTTCCCTGTAACTTATTTCTCATGGGAATTTACTTCCCGAAATAACAGCATCGTCAAAAGAACGCTTTTATGATTGTACGAAACGAACTGAGATCTGTATATAACTTTGTATTTTGTTCTATCTATCGAATGTAATTCATTCAAAGGCACTCCCCATAAATGTTGACGACGATCTTTGAAATATTTGTCTGTAGAAAATAACTACCTTATTTTGAACATAAAATATGTAGATTTTTTGTCGGCTATTTCATCATTATCATCATCATCCGTCAAGAATTAGGCCTGTGTAGATCTGTTTCGGCCCCATCTAGCAGTCTTCTAAAGGATCTTCCTAACCGTCGATGTCCTCTGGGTTGATATTGCATCATAATTTTGGGGATTCTTGAATTTGTCCATTCGTTTTACATGGTGTAGCCAATTTAGTTTGTATCTGTTTAGTTTTTCTTCTACTGACTCTACTTCTAATTGTTCCAATATTTCTTCATTCCTTTTTCGATCTAAAAGAGTATATCCTGCTGTCCGTCTGAGAAATTTCATTTCCGTTGCTTTGATTCTGCTCAAATCTCTTTTCCTTAATGTCCAAATCTCACTTCCGTATAAAAGGAAGGGTAATGCTAGAGTATTATATATTTTTATTCTTGTGGATTTTTGTATACTAATTTAGCTTTTAATGTATTACGTATTTATTATTCCTAAAATTTGTGTAAATTTGGTGATTTTCTTGTTCACATCTTTTTCATTTTGATAAGGTATTTCACAACCCAGATAATTGAAATTTTGTACATATTCTAGGCATTGGTTATTGTGTATTATCTTACATATGATTGGATATTGTCCCAAAAATGCCATTATTTTTTATTTTTGTGCTGAAATCTGCATCCAAAAATCTGATATTTTATTTAATGTATATAATCATCTTTGTAAGTTATCCTCTGAATTGGAAATTATAAATTGATCGTCTACAAAGAGCTGGGTATTTAATGTTAAGATACTCATTATTATGATTCCTGATGTATAGATTTGGTTCCATTTAGAAATTATTTAATTCTTATAAATATTAAATAGTGTTGGAGATAATGGGCAACCTTGTCTAACTCCATTATTAACATATTTTCTTTCGAATATACGATTATTTATTTTGACAGTTATTTTATTGTCAGTGTAGATTTCTATAAACGGCTATTTAATTACGCTATATCAACAACTAGGTTTATAGCATCGCTGGGATTAAAGTAGCAGTTGGCTCATGCGTGTCGCATGGAACTCGCATTCGGGAAGTCCGTGGTTCGATACCCTGACCGACTAACCTGACTGTCGTTTTTCCGTGGTTTCCCACAGTTACTTAAGCAAGTGCCAGGTTAGAATTTTCATTGCTACGATCCATTTTTCCTTCCCCTCCCGTGCAGAAAAAAGAATTTATATTTTCATAAAATATCATTTATCTTTCTCATCTCATTAAATAGCCTTATTCAGGTCATGACGCATATCTTCATTCGATTACGGGAGGGGGCGTCCTCTCTGCCAGGATTCATTCCTTAAGACCGCTTCCAAGGGCGCTTCGACACCTTGGAAGGGCCGTTGGAATGGATCCTGTGCTGCTTGGTCACCTTGGTGGTGTGAACTTAGAGCGGGGGAGGGTAGGAGGCTCCCATTGGGCGAGCGGATGAGGGGCCACATGCGGCCGGTGGGCTGGTACACTCTCATCCTCATTCATCCCATACACTTCGGGGTGCACAATAGGTCTCAGTATGACCGACGTGCAAAGGGCCGTCCTAACCCGCCCGTAGCCACCATGACCTAACCTGACCTAACCGTGATCTAAAGTAGCAGTTTTCTGCTCCTTTTGTCAACAACACGCAAGACTAGCTTTTTACACAAAAATGGAACAAGTACAACACAAGAAACAAAGATCTTATCCTAACCATCGTGACGGTGCTATATTGAACGAATCAGGCTTCGGGGCTAAAAGTAAATCGTCGTTGTTCCTGCAATAACTCCTATGTGACATATTTATCGATTTTCAGATTTCTGATCTACTAAATAACTTAAATAGCAATACTTACTTTACTGGCTTTTAAGGAACCCCGAGGTTCATTGCCGCCTTCACATAAGTCCGCCACTGGTCCCTATCCTGAGCAAGATCAATCCAGTCTCTATCATCATATCCTACCTTCCTCAAATCCGTTTTAATATTATCTTACCATCTACGTCTCGACCTCCCTAAAGGTCTTTTTCCCTCCGGCCTCCCAACTAACACTCTATTTATGCATTTCTGGATTCGCTCATACGTGCTACATGCCCTGCCCATCTAAAACATCTGGATTTAATGTTCCTAATTATGTCAGGTGAAGAATACAATGCGTGCAGTTCTGCGTTGTGTAACTTTCTCCATTCTCCTGTAACTTCATCGCTCTTAGCCCTAAATATTTTCCTAAGCACCTTCTTCTCAAACACCCTTTACCTATGTTCCTCTCTCAAAGTGAGAGTCCAAGTTTCACAACCATAAAGAACAACCGGTAATATAACTGTTTTATAAATTCTAACTTTCAGATTTTTTGACAGCAGACTGGATGATAAAAGCTTCTCAACCGAATAATAACAGGCATTTTCCTCTCGAGTAGGCCTGTCATTTATATTTGCTACTGTTGCTCCCAGGTATATGAATTTTTCCACCTCTTCAAAGGATAAGGATAAGCGATACAGCAAATAATAAAATCTCCTATATGTAATTGTCCTTTCTTTCTTTCTTTCTTTCTTTCTTTCTTTCTTTCTTTCTTTCTTTCTTTCTTTCTTTCTTTCTTTCTTTCTTTCTTTCGAAAATGTAAGAATTCACAATCTTCTATGTACATTGCCATAGGATGAATAAATGTGTTTTTTTCTTCCTACTGAAAAATTTTATATTTTGCACATAGGAGTTATTGCAGGAACAACGACGAAATGTTATTGTGGTTATTGATCCCATGAAGTGTTTCATGGTCTCATGATGCGATGCGGTACTTCTCATCTCCTGCACGGTAAAAGAATTGTTCCGAAATTATGCTGGAACGGTGAAATTGTTTGGTTCATAAAAGAAAGCTGCCCTGAAGTCGATTTTATCCACCGCTTATTCCATTTGGACTAGCAGAGTTTTGATTCTGTATCCGAATTGGCGTTAGGTATTAGGCTAGCAATTCACCTTTTCAGTTTTAATAGGAGAAAGATAACTATCCACTTTATGGTGAGGGAATGGAAATCTGGTCGGTTGGATTTGTAGCCACAAATTAATTCCAACACTGAACCACAGTGGATAACCGGAATTGTTTAATAACACATGAATAGCTTGCGTGGAAAATGTTAAACAGATGTAAGCGACCTCAATATCTGTAGGGTCTAGCACATGTACCACACGTGGTATGAAATGAAATTAGTTAATTGTTTTAATAATTGATTTGTCATAAGACTGAATAAAACAAATATTATATTGTATTATCTGTATTTTTTTCATTAGTTTAAGGGCATTTTAATGATCATTTTAAGTAGATTTTTAGGTCATCAACATCCGACCCCTAGTGATATCTTAAACAGCAAACTACGTTGAGGACATAACGTACTGTCCAGGACATGGTGAAAGTTTCCCTCCTTCCTAACATAAATTATTCTGAAGAAACCCTCGTACCGACAAAAGAACAGTAGTGATCAAAGTCCTCATTTAAAATAAGCTGCTGTCAAGTATTTTTTATTACTTCCGTTGTGTGAAGTGAAGCCTTCAGTGAAATGAAGGATGAACTTTAGAGTCTGTTCCAAATTATAAAATTCTAACTTCACTGTTATTCACTTATTCAGTAGGTAATTACTATTGACCTACTTGGTTAGAAAATGATTTAACAGATCTATCGGTAAAGAAGAAAGTAAAATGCTTTCCAAATGATCTAAAAATACTTCAAAGTATTAAAAACGACTAAAATATACCAAAAAATATATAAATGACCTATTAGTTCAAAAACATAAAAAAATGTAAAAAAAAATAATAAGATGACTTTTCATCAACATCCGTTCCCTAGATATCACAAACATAATGCCGATATCCATGCATGGTCTTCTTCGGCCACAGTGTTTAGGGAAAATGGCCTGTGCCGAATTCAAAAGGCCTATGCAGTGAGTTATAGGTCTACCAACACTCCTTCCTCACGGCACAGATTCAGAAATACCTTCGATAAAATCGGTGAACTTCTACTCCTTGAATATGTTCTACAAATTTTGTTTTTGGATTTTGTATTATTTCAACTAAGTGGCCTAGTAGATAGAGCGTTAGCATGTAGAGCTGAAAACCCGGGTTCAAATCCCGATGCCGGAGAGAATTTTTCTCCGCTCCACCGATCCAACATCCTTTATCATATGATAACGCAGAATTCCTGTACTGAAATATAATATGTTCTTCGGTGCATCACAATAATATGATATACGTATATAGTTAGGAGTAAAATTTGCATTGGAACCCATGCGTTAGAACAGGTAAACTCATTTAAATATTTAGGTTATAATTTGACATATTTACCCGTTACTAATATTTCTGAAAATATTCAACATTTTAATGGAACCTTAAGAAACATCAACCAGGTTTTCACAACCACGAAAACCCAAAATCATACCAGGTTAAAAGCATATAAAGTTCTAGCAAGACCTGTCCTCATGTATGGTAGTGAGACCTGGACTGTCCGAAACTCAGATGTTCAACGCCTAACAACTGCGGAAATGAGATTTCTAAGGAGGACTGCCGGCTACAGCTTGCTTCACCACAAAAGGAATTAACTAATTACAAAAGAATTGAAAATTACACCTATTTATGAACATCTCAACCACTATAGACAAAAATGGCTTAACCACGTCAATAGAATGGACCGTTCCAGACTCCCAAGACAAATTCTCCGCTATATAACACATAGAAGAAGATCTTTGGGACGCCCCCTGAAAAGATGGACGGAGACCGTAACAGGCCACTAGGCCTAATACCTGCAAGGACGATGATGATGATACGTATATAATCACTCAGTGATTTAAGACGGCGCTTATTCCGTCGGATCCCGGCCACTTAGTCACTCGTAATGAGTGCACTTCTGTACATAGTGTGTTGGACATTGTGCCACTGTCACACATCTGTGACACAGTGCATGAGGATTGGCCACTGAAGGGAAACTAAGAGGTGGAGCTTAAACTGAGAGGATTCAATCCGACATCGGAATTGGAATTCGGTGTGGCTTAGTGAATAGAGCGTCAGCACGTAGAGCTGAAAACCCGGGCTCGAATCCCGGTGCCGGAGAGAATTTTTCTCCGCTCCACCGATCCTTCATCTTATGTGAGTTTATTTGAAGATTTTACATTACATGTAAAACTGAAAGTAGGCAATGTGTTAATAATAATAATTTTAATATCACATCACAGTGACTTAGTACAGTTTGAAACATTCATACTACTGACTTAGCACACTTCGGAATAAACTGTGAGGTTATAATGGGAATAACACGGATGTAACACCGTTTGGAAAGTTTCAAGTGCATTCCTGTATAGATGCATGGCAAATAATGTTAACATAGAAAAAAAAAATGTTTAAATGTAGCTTAGCACCGTTTGGAAAATCACTCTTCAATTGAATACACTACGGAAACTTGTGTACTGAATGCTTATATCAACCAGATATTCCTTTCTACTAACTACATGTTACGTTTATACGCAAAGTCTCCACATACTTGTTACGTGAGATGGCGTGTAGTGAACTCTCTCTTCGCACTTGTTAGTTGTCCGCGGTGGCTCAAGTGGTAGCAAATCCAGCTACAAGTTCTGCCGAGTCTGGATTCGACTCCCACGGGGAGCAGGAGGCTAATCTCACTACCACAGGGTCTTATTGTGTACCGTGTACGCCTTGTATTATGTTGTCTTAGTGATAATCTTGACCATACCGGCTACATAACTAGATATTGTTACAACTTGTGAATACTACTAATATTGATTCAAAGTCATCACAAGAGCCAATGAACTCCTAAAAGTATATGGTAATATGATGTTAATGAGCTTACTTGTTGGAAAGAGTTTCGGAACATTAAAAACATTGCGATGTTATGTTACAAATCAGTTTTAAAATGGGAAAAATTATAGTCGCGAGACTGTTATTCCCGGCGTGTTTGCTTACACCTTAGGAAGTGAAGGTTCTATAAAGTCTAGGTCAAAGACGTTGGTCTAGGTAGGTAGGTAGTATAGTTCGCCATTTTTGTTCTTTCGTTGCCGAGCTACCAGACGAGGAATCTATTTGTCACACCGTTAAACATTATCATGTCATAGCTCCTATGATAATAAATCAAACGCACTATAATTCAGCAAATAATTGAGCGGCAAATAACGTCCTCTCGGTGAATTTTTATTGAAGAAGAGGAATTCCCTGGGTGTCTAGAGTCTGAAAATTTGTATGAATGTGAGTGTGATTGTGAGTGTGCCGGGTTAATATTAATTAACCAATCATCACAAATATAAAAATACATCAGGACTGTCGCTGGGCAGTAACCTGAACACACGTTTCAGCGTCACATTGTTGACAAGTAACTCCATCTGTTAGCATAACCATAAAGCATCTAATAGATGCTATAGAGTTACCAACAACGAAAAAAAAAAGTCCTCGTATGCTTTCTGCGAACGCCAACGAAAGAGCCAAACTGGCGGGCGATTATATTATTTATCGAGCCTTAGGAAATGCTTAACGTCATCAGGAGCGAATCACAAGACGCACAAATTTAAATGTAGCTGACCTGCAACGTAATTGGCTGCCGGAAGCAAGAGCGACGGGACTATAGTAATATTATTTTATTAAAAAGTAAAAGCGTAACAATGCTGCATAGGCCCATAGTATACTGCACGCGTAAGTCGATGAACTGCATTAAAGAGTCCTAAAAACACACACACACATACAGATATATATATAGCATTCGAATAAAGGCAAATTTAGTTTAGTTTGTATTAATGCATATATCGAAGGTTTTCCCTTTCAAATGCACATATATATTTTTTTTATGTTTGCTTATTTAATTGCATATACCAACATCTTTCCTTGTTTTCCCCGATTAATGTTCTAATTTAAATTTTTCTCTCTGATAAAATAAGAATTATTTCGAAGAAATATAAAAGAAATAAAACCAACAATTAATTAATTACCGAAATTTCTGCGACGAAAATGGATACTTCTCCCTAATATATAGGTTAGATCGTTTTCCACTTAACATGAGGCTTAGATATCTGCGACAATAAATCGCGTGTTGTTGTAGTCATGAAATTGCTGCGACGACAATGTTGCTAGTGCACTCTGATTTGCAACACATGCGAGAATGAAGTCACGTGGTATGTAATTTTTTAAACGCATTTTACTGCACACAAAAATTATAAGTATGCTCAGATACATCATGTGATATCGAGACATTATTCTGGGCATTGAAACTAATTTTCATAGATAAGAGGAGACATTTAACAGCAGAAAACCAGAAGAAATCGTTGGTTGTTTCCTTCCTTAATAATTATGTGAATGGCAAAAAAAGTTAAAAAGAGCTGGAAAGTTAGAAAGTTAAAAATGTACAAATTTTGTGTGTAAAATGAGTAGAGGCCGGATGTTTGGCAAAATTCCTTTTTTACTGCGTGAAGGTAAATCATTACTTGCATAGATATATAAATGTGATTTGGAGTAAATCAAAGTGATA
This sequence comes from Periplaneta americana, assembly GCF_040183065.1. Classification (NCBI taxonomy): domain Eukaryota; kingdom Metazoa; phylum Arthropoda; class Insecta; order Blattodea; family Blattidae; genus Periplaneta; species Periplaneta americana. Next base: position 127,461,418 of record NC_091130.1, on the reverse strand, counting down.
GGGCCAATTTTTATTTTGCCTATTTTGCCTTTTTAAAGTATATTTTACTAATAAATGCCTTTTTTTCATTTGAAAGTAATATTTCTTGCTTATTTGCAATTTTCTAATTAATTGTAATGTTTTTTTTTACCAATGCCATCAGGTTGTCATTTGACCCTTCTGGTCTCTCCTGGCAATGACTTATTTGTAACCCACTTCTGAGGTTGGGGCGCCTAGAAGGCGGATTTACGCTGTCCCGATGATATTATGATAGGATGATTAATTGTAATATAATGTGTATTAAATTTAAATATTTTAAACAATGACTAACTTTACTAACAATATTAAATAAAAGTAATTTATTTAGATGCTTAGTCTGCTAATAATCATGCTTTAATACTATTGGTCATCATCAGCATCATCCTTCACGAATTAGGCCTTCCTAGACCTGTTTCGGCCCCATCTAGCAGTCTTCTTAAAGGTCTTCCTGGTCGACGATGTCCTCTAGGTTTATATTACATCATAATTTTTGGGATTCTTGAATTTTCCATTCTTTTTACATGATCTAGCCAATTGAATTTGTATCTGCTGATTTTTTCTTCTACTGACTCTACTTCTAATTGTTCTAAAATTTCTTCATTCCTTTTTCGGTCTAAAAGAGTATATCCTGCTGTCCTCCTGAAAAATTTAATTTCCGTTGCTTTGATTCTGTTCATGTCTTTTTTCTTTAATGTCCAAATCTCGCTTCCGTATAAAAGGGAGGGTAATGCTAGTGTATTATATATTTTTATTCTTGTAGATTTTTGTACTAATTTAGCTTTTAATGTATTGTTTGTTATTCCTAGAATTTGTGTAAATTTGGTAATTTTCTTGTTCACATCTTTTTCATTTTGATAAGATATTTCACAACCCAGATAATAGAAATTTTGCACTTGTTCGAGGCATTGGTTATTGTGTATTATCTTACTTCTGACTGGGTCTTGTCCTAAAAATCCCATTACTTTTGATTTTTGTGCTGAAATTTCCTTCCCAAAATCTTTTAATATTTTATTTAATGTATACAATCCTCTTTGTAAATTATCCTCTGAATTGGAAATTCTGACTTGATCATCGGCATAGAGTAAGGTATTTAATGTTAGAGCACTGGTTATTTTGATTCCTGATGTGTAGATTTGGTTCCATTTTAAAATAATTTCATTTATATAGATATTAAATAAAGTTGGTGATAGTGGGCAACCTTGTCGAAATAATTTTCTTTCGGATATACAGTTATTTATTTTGACACTTATTTTGCTGTCTGTGTAGATTTCTATTATATTTTGTAATAGCAAATTTGGAATATTTTTATCTTGTAATATGTCGAATAAAAGGTCTCTTTGGACTTTATCAAAAGCTTTAAAAAAATCAATAAAAGCTATATGGGTTTCTAAATTAAATTCTCTTCTTTTTCTAACAATAGTTTGATACTAAATAATGGATCTACACATGATCTTCCTTTTCTAAAGCCATTTTGACACTCCAGAAGGAAAGTTTCAGCATGTTTTTTTTTAATTTTTCATTTAAAATCCTACTAAATATCTTATAACATGTGTTGAGTATACTAATCCCTCTATAGTTTTCAACATTCTGTTTATCTCTTGTTTTATTTATGGGAATAATTACACTATTTTTCCATTCTTCCGGTAAAGTGGCAGTCAGAAGAAGTGGGTTAAGAAGGGATAGTGACGCGAAACATACAGCCTCTCCTACCCAAATGCCATCCTCACCTTCCCGTGGTCCACCCTGTTTCTACCAACGAGGAAATGGCGACCGAGTCACAGCGGTATAACTGTTTCATCAAATGCAGAGGAAATGCTGCATTACAAGCCTGTCCAGAGGCTAAAAGTGGCAGCCCCACTACTGGACTACCTAACGATAAGGCTAGTAACCTATCTTAGGGAAAACTACATTACTTTCGAGCCTCAAACTATTGGTGTAATATGAATAATGGTCGACAATCCACAGTTACAAATAAAATATTGTCATGTCTTCACGATACCAACAATCAGCTTTATAATTTTAAATATTAAGCTCGTTGTCATAGACGTTGTCACGTAGCATTTCCATTTATTGTTTACTGTTGCAATTTTGTGCTACACGTGTTTATTATTGTATGAAAAAGAAATTTAAGTGAAGAACAGTCAGTTATTATTGGGTGACAGAAAGTATAAGATCGGTTAGCTAGAAGGCCTAAATTCAGTAAACCATTGAAAAGTAAACTTCATGCTTACGTTAGTGAATTTGGTGCTCATGTGTTTTCAATCGATGGAACAGTTTTGTTATGTAAGGTTTGCGAAAAGACAGTTAATCACGAAAAAAGTATTTCATAAGTCAACATGTGTCAACTACGAAGTAAATATGTGAATTATGTTGATATAATTTAAATTTATTGCTAAAATATATTATGCCTTTTTAAGATTTAGGGCCTATAATGCTCTTTTCAAAGATTATTGTGTTTTTTTACGTTTTTATTACCTTTTCTTGCCTGCCTATTTTAACTGTTATAAATGCCTAAACATCCGGGCTCTAAAAATGAGTAACTAATACATTTATAGAAAAAAATGTATTTAATAAAATTGATGAAGGCTTGATGACACTCATTACTTTAAATTATTATTTTCATTTATATCCTATTATTATTTTTTATTGGGTTATTTTACGACGCTGTATCAACATCTAGGTTATTCAGCGTCTGAATGAATTGAAGGTGATAATGCCGGTGAAATGAGTCCGGGGTCCAGCACCGAAAGTTACCCAGCATTTGCTCGTATTGGGTTGAAGGAAAACCCCGGAAAAAACCTCAACCAGGTAACTTGCCCCGACCGGGATTCGAACTCGAGCCACCTGGTTTCGCGGCCAGACGCGCTGACCGTTACTCCACAGGTGTGGACTCCTATTATTAAATCAAATAAATCTCTAAAGTGTATTTTTTACTGCATGTGTTTCAATTTTAGTGCATATTTCAACAGTTTTTACTGCATAGTTGCATGCATATTGTCAGAATTTTTAGTGCATAAAGTTCCTTTGTCTAGTCATTTCAATCGGAATATATTGCTTGCACAAAAACGAACTCACTACTACGGCATTCCCAGCTTTTGTGTAGTAAGATAGTGTCATAATTTTTAAGATTTTACGTATACAAAATAATAAAGATATCAACAATTAAAGTTACTTTTCATTTTTGAGAAGTTCGATAGCTTGAAATTACGTACCGAAAAGTGGGGATATTTCGGACGCAGGGGTAACACCAGACAGTAATTCAATTTATCATATTTTATGTTGGTAACACCAGTTCACCAATGGGTCTTTAAAAATGTGCAGAAACATACGAACATAGTAAAAAGCACGGGAAAGATGCTAAGAACTAGTGTTACCAACATAAAATATGATACATTGAATTACCGTCCGATGTTACCCCTGCGTCCGAAATATCCCCACTTTACGGTAGTACTTAATTTTAAAATTAGATGAATTTGCAACAAATCCTGTTGAAAACATAACATATAAAATTAAGTTACATATAGGCCTATGTGCGTGTAATAAACTGAACTCAAAACACGTTTTAAACAAAGAAACAGTTGAGTGACCAACTTGAAGTTAGAACGCAGAAATTGACTTTCATGCAACTTCAGGAGGTTCCACCTTCGTGATTCAACAGTTTCGCGAAGTTGTGAAGAGGGTTAATAATACTTTGACATATTATGAAGTGTTTCATGCTTGACTGTGGGAAGACAAAAAACAAACGACCTTAACCTAATTCTGAGGTATCACTCTGGCATTCGTCTGCCTGGGACTCGGAAAATCCATGCCGCACCTGTCACATTATGCCGGCCTGGAATTGTGTGGGCGGCAGACAGTCTGCTCCGTGTTTGCATATAATTAACTCGCTGGGTCAACAGATGTTCCTAATGAGAATCTGTATTTATTAATTTACACATTTTATCTCCAGGGTAGGCATTAAATTTCACGAGCTTACAGCATTCCACTCTGCATTTCACTTTTCAGTTCGAATGTACAAACAAAATAAATATATTTATCAGAAAAAAACACTTAATAACATTTCTTATTTTAGTGGCTGTGTTTGTTTTTATTCCAGTTTATTTTGGTTTCCAATATCGAACATTTTAATGTCATTTGTTCAGCACAACTCGTCTCGATTTTGTGGGTACTGATATTGATTTATTCTGTGTGTCGGCGAGGTTTTAGAGCCACACATTCCTACTATTTGTCTCCGCAGTTTTATCTCATATCTGTTTCGAAGATTTTAGATCGGAGTAGCGGTAGCTCTGGATATAACCAAAGTCTGGTATATACAGTCACGAAGCTCAATACGTAGTAAATATGCATCCCTAGATAGTTTCTAACCACTAAGATCGCTACTATCGCTTCATTACAAACAATGCGAAACAGTACCTGCACAGTCTATTGTTCATAGTACCCTCATAAACTCAAGCTTCGTGACTGTATATACTAGACTGTGATATAACCCCAGATCACATATAGGCCTATAACAGATTGGCTATCCCTGTGTTAAAACGGTAACATATAGAAGAGAACAACCACCACGTTAGTCACCGTCGATTGAAACCAACCGCTAGATGGAAGTACAATTGAGTCGCCCATTTCAAATACTCGGTAAGTCCTACGAACAAAATTTTACAGAAATCAGGACAAACTGTCATTTGTTTCTAAATTTGCTTCTCTGTAATATCTTTATTTAGTTTTATTTATTTCCATCTGAGCTATATCCAGTGATGAAATCATACTGTAATGGTTTATATTTCATTATATATATATATATATATATATATATATATATATATATATATATAAATGTCTTTATTTTTTATTTATTTATTTAACTAGCTAGCTAGTGAGTACAAATTAAATTTATAAAACAAAAATGTTTCTAGCCACTACCGTAAGAACCAGGCTCGTGTACGGTGTGGCCTTAGTCAATAATATAACATAAAATTTACAAGAACAGTTTACTAAATGCAGTAAGTAACTTAATTCAAACCAATAAATAACACACAAGAACAAAAAAGAAGAAAGAGAAAAAGAGAGAAAAACACATTTAATATAAATAATTGACAATTAGACAGAAGCCAGTGACATTCAATAAAAACATGACTATAGTCGACAGAAATAAAAGATAAAAAAAATACACACATTTGTTAATACTATATATCATGAATAATTTTATAAATTTATTTTTTAAAAGCTTCAATTTTAAAATATTTCAAATTTTGAAAATGGTACGTATGTAATTTTATTATACAGGGACATCATTTTATTTTTACTTCAATTTTCATTGTACCTGAGTTTTTTAATGTACTTTACTCCCACCCCTTCTACTGATGAAGTTCAACCGTCCTCCACACAGAACCAAGACTGCATATAGTCATATTACCGTTACGGTCATAGTAAACAGTACGTTCCAAAAATATGTTCGCGTTTTCTAGTGACGAAAGAGCTTTCAATATTGAATCATTTTCGCACAGGTACTGTCGTCCATTTGCCTACGTCGTATCCCGGCTTCCCCCACCAGCTTTTATTCGCCCACTAGTGGCTGGGCTGTCTTAGCTCCTTTCTCAGAACATTAATTTCTGTTAGGAATTGGACGTCTACGTAATATTATGGAACTGTTTAAAATAACTTAAATAAAAGGGCCTTGTTAAGTAATTAACTGTCACGTAATTTCCTCCCTTTCTACGACCCTACGACATAACCACTTGGACGGACAGTAGGTAGTATGTCTGAGTAATTTTATCTTTTCGGATCGGCAGAAATGAAGATTGAATTTACAGTACGTAAGGTACTCTTTTATAGAGTAGGTATGGAATTATTGTAACATGAGTTACTAGTACGAAGAACGAAACTAGTAATCGGGATTAGGTGCAATAGTCTATAGTGCGATAATATGCACATAGAACTGAAGCTTGTATCGAACTGAACGGCCACCATTTAAAAAAATGTGTTTAAATATCCATATTACGATTATTTTTCAATTTAACTTCATTCTCTATATTGTACGCTAATGTGCTGTAGACAGTATAACATTCACTGCATAATGAATACATCCACATGGACAGCTCAGTTCGTGAATAAAAACACTCATTGTTAATACTGTACTGTATTTTGATTAAACAACAACCTAATGAAAATGATCAAACTCAAAATCGCAATATTTCCTAGTTTACGTAAATGGATGAACTACTTTTCTTCCCTCCTATACCTAGTAAAGTGATTTGTTTGTATATTACGCCAGTATCATCGAACTCCAGTCGTGGAAGGGGGTAGCAAACGGCGTTGATCCAGAGGTATAGGCAGGTTAATATAAAAAATGTTAGTAAAAATAAAATTATGTCCCTGTATAATATTGGGCCGAAACTAGCACCATGTATTAGGTTGAATGTAACGGTGTTAAGTTCTGTACCCAGTTCTACGTATTACGCCGAAGTTCAATCCATCACAACGAATCGAATCTTTCTCCTTTGTTTTATGTACCCTTAGTGACTTACTCTATGTTCGACTTCGGCATAGCTCAGTGGTTAGAGCACCCAGTGCGTAGATCTGGGGACGTCGGGTTCAATCATCGGCGCCGGAGCGAATTTTTTTTACATCGATAACAAATTATCATCATGTTGAATGCCTTGAACGTCTTGGATCGTATATTTTATTTGTATTTATCTTCATTCATGAACGGTAAATCTACTAGAGAGAACCTGCGGGTATTTCGTTTACACAATTGCAGGTTAAACTGACTTCTAGATGTTTAATATGACGAAATCCAACCAATTTTCTTTTCTTTTGTGTCATCACAATTCTTGTAGTTTAAACTTAACCTCCTTCATGATTTTCATACATTCTAACCGATCCTAAGTTTTTCTCCTCCGTCTCTTGATTTCTACCTTTTTGAAGTCACCCTGTATACATTACTCAACCATCCTATATCCAATCAGTAGTTTATGAATAATCGCTGTACTGAGTGTAGACAGACGGAAGGAGATTCAAAACCACTTTCTCTGTATCAGGAATGCTGATAATGTAGTTCCCTAAAAACTTAGAAATTAATGTTGTTAGCGTCATAGTAGCTACTTCCTTTTTAATTTCGTACAATGACAAATAAGCGATTACTGGAATCGCGTTCAAAATTATGAAATTCGAATTAAAATAAAAAAGATGTACCGTATCCAACGACTGAATTGGATTAGGCCTACAAGAAAAAACGGTACCTGTAGTGTTTGTAGATATGAATTTATAAATTGACTACATCAGGATTAACATCTGTTACATTAGACTACATAGATCCTGTACGTTATTATTTCTTTGTGTTCGCAGATCTGTAGTTGGAATTAAATTGAAATCTGTATGAGAAATTTCTAGCTGGAACTGTAGGTGGCGCGCAGACAGTGGGCATTGCCATAGCAACGTGTCCCGTGACTCATGTGTTATTTATGTGGAATAATATTAAAACTGGCTTTAATAAAATTGCAGAGAAGCAATAAATTACAAAGTCATACATTCAGACACTAGTTTTCAGCTGCGTTAGAGAGGACAGACTCCGAATGGCAGGCTTGCCAGGGTCGAAACTTAAAAAGAAGACCTATTCGAATTTTGTCTTTGGATAATAAAGAAAATGAAGCTTACAGAATATTAATGGTATCTGTATCTGTATCAGTATATATAGGTACGTCTGAAACTTGGCATTTTTCACTTAATTTCGTACGAAGTGTTCTTCTATGTTCCTGCATTTGTTCAGTATTTAATGTTGACCCGGGATTGGTATTTCTGCCTTACGTAAACAATTTAAATCTTACACACCATGCGACGTCAGATCGACACGAACCTAGAATTCCACGTAAGAAAATATACATCTTATTGTGATGTACCGAAGTACATATGATATCTCCGTGCAGGAATTCTGCATTATCATATGATGAAGGATGGGTGGAGCGGAGAAAAATTCTCTCCGGCACCGGGACTCGAACCCGTATTTTCAGCTCTACGTGCTGACGCTTTATCCACTAAGCCACACCGGATTCCATTCCGATGCCGGATTGAAATCTCTCACAAGCAAACGTTCTGATGGGGGCAGATAAAAAAGTTAAATTTTTTTCTTCCACCATGTTAATAATGTCAAAAGAAGTGCTTATACAAATTTTGGCCACTCGACCGCAATTACGAGGGTCGTAGAAAAATAAGTTCGCCAGGGGCAGCTAACAGAAAAAAACACAATTTTATTGGACAAATTTATTGGAACGGACACAGCAATTTTTGAGCTATTTTTCAACATATTTTCCATCGGAACTGAAACATTTCTCATATCATGGGCTCGACAGAGAGAGGTGCAGACGCAGTCAAACTCTGGTTCCGGTCTGAGGCGGCTGACTTCCACGACACAAAAATTGATCTTATGGTATGACAAATGTCTCAATTCCAGTGGAGGATATGTTGACAAATAGCGCAACAATTGCTGTATCTGTTTCAATAAATATTTCCATGCAATTGTGCTTTTTTCTATAAACGACCCCAGGGGAAAATCACTTTCTGAACGGTCTCCTAATTGCGGTCGAGTGGCCAAAATTTGTATAAGCACTTCTTTTGACGTTATTAACCCAGATAAGACTGACGTCCTATATATAGGACACCGGACGTTTCACACAAATATGTTAATAACAATGACTATGACAGACTAAATTTAAGAAAAAAAAATTGGAGGCAATTTATAACACATAAGGATTATGGTATCATGATTGCCGACTATGAAAATCTTACACAGCAATGTTAAAAAAAATAAAACGTTCCGTCCTATATATAGGACGTCAGTCTTATCTGGGTTCATGTTGGAAGAAAAAAATTTAACTTTTTTATCTGCCGCCATCAGAACGTTTGCTTGTCAGTTAGGTTCCACCTCTTAGTTTCTCTCTAGTAGCCAACCCTCATGCACTGTGTCAGATGTGTGACAGTGGCACAATGTCCAACACACTATGTACAGAGGTGCACTCATTACGAGTGAGTAAGTGGCCGGGATCTGAAGGAATAAGCGCTGTCTTAAGTCACGAAGTGATTATTTACGCATGTCTTATTATTGTGATATAGCCTACCGAAGTACATATGATATTTCCGTGCAGAAATTCTGCATGATCATATGATGAAGGATGAGTGGAGGGGAGAAAAATTTTCTCTGGCATCGGGACTCGAACTCGGCTTAGTGGATAAAGCGTCAGCACGTAGAGCTGAAAATCCAGTTCGTGTTCCGGTGCCGGAGAGAATTTTTCTCCGCTCCACCCATCCTTCATCATAATATACATCTTGTTACATTGACAACGGAAAAATATTCACATCCGATACAGAATTCGAACCCACAATCGCAGCATCGAAAGTACACCATAAGCTCGTCCATAGATACCTCTGAAACTTCATATAGGCTACAGATTGGATGTGATATACAGTAGCTGTGCAGATCTAAGAACACAATAGAAACCATAGCTTCTGTTATGCACTTAACACATGTATTGCATACTATTTTTTGACTGATCTTAATAAAGAATATTATCTCTTATTTATTTATTTTTGCTGTTATTTATACTCGCTTTAATATCTCTGGTCATATCGCGAGTTAATCTTTTAGATGAAATCCGAAGACCTGTGTAGTATTGTTGAGTACTGGTTCTATTGTTGTGAACTAGATGGCGTCTGTAGATGTACGAGTATTACTGATTTGTTATGAATGTATCATCACCAAGACGAATGGAGCCGGTGATATTCAGGGATGTTGTGGTCTGAATTTCCTGACATTTGCCTTACAGTTGAGGGAAAACCCTGAAAAATCTCAACCAGGAAATTCAACCCGACCGGGAATCGAATCCGGACCCTTTGCGCAAGAGACCAGCATGCTGACCCCTAAACCACAGAAGTGGAATATATTATTATTATTATCATTTTAAATTTAAATAAATAGTTTGTTTATGGACGCTAACATTTTTATATGTGACCGCCGTTTGTTATTATTTTGTCGATAGGTGGCATTCATTTGTTGTTATTCGTATTACTGAGGATGATGTACTTGTCTTTAAGTGTTGGCGGGACCACGTAGCAGATTTCCTACACGTTTCAACTTAATTTTTTCTCTGAGTAAATGTAATATGAAATGGTATCAATCTAACAAAACTACCTATATTCCATTTTCTTTAACAACGAAAGGTTTACCTCCACCTATGAATAATTATCACTTAGTAATACATAATATTTCGTGTAATGAATAAATAAATAATTATTGTAATTGCCCACATCTAACATCTTCCACACAAGTTAAATATTTAGGAATTATTATAGACCAGCAAAAAGGATAAACAAATTGATTTCATGTGTACAAGTATAAGAAAGACAATTTATAAATGCATAATACTTCGAAATTTTATCACTAAGGAGGAATTGAAAACAATATTTTTAGGTTTGGTATAATCATTAATACAATATGGTATAATAAATTGGGGTGGAGTAGCATCATCTGTACTTAATCCATTAATTTTATTACACAGAAGATTAATAAAAATTTGTCTGACCAAAATTATGGATTACCCAACAAATTTAATTCCTACAGATTTTAATGTATTGCCTATGGAAGAAATTTATAAAAATAGTTTACTAACTTACTACCACAGAAATCAAATAAAACATAAATCTAATCGACATGAATATCGTACTCGAAGACAAAAGTCTTCTTTCCCATTAATTGAGCCTAAATGTCATACAAGTGCAGCTCTTAAACATGGTGCTAGTTTTGGCCCAAGACTTTATAATAAAATTACAAACTATTTTCCAAATTTGAAATATTTTAAAAAATTCAAGCTTTTAAAAAAGAAATTTGTAAAATTATCCATTATATATAATATTAACAAATGTGTGTATTTTTTTACCTTTTATTTCTGTCGACTATATTCATGTTTTTATCGAATATCACTGACTTCTGTCGGATTGTCAATTTATATTAAATGTGAATTTTTCTCTCTTTTTCTCTTTCATCTTTATTCTTGCTCTTGTGTTGTATTTATTGGTTTGAATTAAGTTACTTACTGTATTTAGTAAACTGTCTTTGTAAATTTTGTGTTATATTATTGACTAAGGCCACACCGTACACGAGCCTAGCTCTTACGGAAGTGGCTAGAAACATTTTTGTTTTGTAAGTGTAATTTGTATGGCGCGTCCTCAGGGTGCAGATAGAGGAGAAGGCCTCCAGATATGGAGGGTAGTTGCGAATATATTGAATAAGCAGTCGTGGACAGCCGATAAGGGGTGGTCCTCCAGCTTGGGGGTTGGGCGAAGGGCTAACAACCCATCACCGTAAAAAACAGCTTGTTACGAAACCTAACAGTAAGCCTCGGAATGGGACTGATTTTCCGGCACGACCACAGAAAGGAAAAAGGCTATAAGATTTGGTACATGGAACGTAACTAGTCTTTATAGAACAGGTGGGGTAACATTAGCAGCAAAAGAACTAGCTAGATATAGAATAGACTTCGTGGGAGTGCAAGAGGTTAGGTTAGATGGGAATGGCATATCACAAATAGGCGATTACTTACTGTATTATGGGGAAGGAAACGATAATCACCAATTAGGAACAGGATTCTTTGTACATAAAAGAATAAAATCAGCTGTAAAAAAGGTCGAATTTATCAGTGATAGGTTATCGTATTTAGTACTTAAGGGTAGATGGTGCGATATCGTAGTTATAAATGCTCACGCCCCTACAGAAGAGAAAGACGACCATATAAAGGATAGCTTCTATGAGGAATTGGAACACACTTTTGATCAGTTACCTAGATATCACTTTATCTAGTCTTCTGTCAAAAAATCTGAAAGTTAGAATTTATAAAACAGTTATATTACCGGTTGTTCTGTATGGTTGTGAAACTTGGACTCTCACTTTGAGAGAGGAACAGAGATTAAGGGTGTTTGAGAACAAGGTTCTTAGGAAAATATTTGGGGCTAAGAGGGATGAAGTTACAGGAGAATGGAGAAAGTTACACAACGCAGAGCTGCACGCATTGTATTCTTCACCTGAAATAATTAGGAACATAAAATCCAGACGTTTGAGATAGGCAGGACATGTAGCACGTATGGGCGAATCCAGAAATGCATATAGAGTGTTAGTTGGGAGGCCGGAGGGAAAAAGACCTTTGGGGAGGCCGAGACGTAGGTGGGAAGATAATATTAAAATGGATTTGAGGGAGGTGGGATATGATGGTAGAGATTGGATTAATCTTGCTCAGGATAGGGACCAATGGCGGGCTTATGTGAGGGCGGCAATGAACGTCTGGGTTCCTTAAAAGCCAGTAAGTAAGTAAGTAAGTAAGTAATTTGTACTCACTAGCTAGCTAGTTTTATATATATAAATTACTTAAAATATTTTTGTTGTTAATGTTAAAACGATTATTTTATTTAGAGGAGTTACAACAGCAATTATTTACTTTTATATTTGTTTATGTTATAAAATCTTCTCCTTTTATCTGTATGTGTATATATTTAGATGCTAAAATAATTCTTATTTAAGTTTGTATCTTCATGTATAAGTGAAAATGAATTTATTTATTTTTCTTTACTGTATCTTTTAATGTCAACGTCGAGCTTGAGCAAATCGATCGTCTTATCAGTAGTGGACGGAGTCAGCTAGCTTTCCAAATTAGAAGTTTCCATAACAGAAAATTCCAACGGAGGGACTCCACTGTATTGCTTGATTTAGCAATCATTACAAAAGGAAGAATCCACTTTATTTCTTTAAAAAATTATCGTACTTAAGATTTCAGAAAGAAGAATATGACTACCATCATGTAAAATCATGATGTAAAATTATATTAACAGTGTTCATAACTGTAAAGAATGGAACTTAGAAGAATGAGAACTCAAAAGGTGCCCGTCTCTTTGCTACCCTGCAGTACCTGTTTCATTATGAAGTTTATGAAGGAAAGCAAAGTGAGTGCTATACATTAACAACACTCCGCTGATGAAACTTCAACCCTAACCTTTGAAACTGTAATCTCTTGGCACTACAGTGAATGATATCAGACACCTCCATAGTAAATCTGAGTAAGGGATTACTTCTTCTTCAAAATTCCCTTCTTGTCTCTAGACAACGACGAGACTGTCAATTGTTAAAACACAATGGCTGCTGCGGAGCCTATATATAGTCGCTCCATCGATCAAAACGGCTTTCTGAGTCCGATAACCAGCAACCCACAAATTCTAAGCAATTTACAAGAACCATGAAATTCCTTGAAGAGTTGTTTCCGATTTCATAGGATAAAAGGGAAAAGAATCTGTTTTTCGTATTCCGAGAAAATGACATTATAAGCTCCCACTTCTATCTCTACTATAAACAGCATTTTAGAAAGTATTCGAGAGACAGAATTCTTAACAGACTGTCATTTATATGCGTATATATAATGTAATTTAAGTATACAGTATGTATGTGTGGAATTTGATATTCCCAAGAAACTAGTTCCATTAATTAAAATGTATCTAAGTGAAACGTATAACAGAGTCCGTATAGACCAGTTTCTTTCGGATGCTTTTCCAATGCCCTGCAGTCTAAAGCAAGGAGATGTACTATCACCTTTACTTTTTAACTTTTCTCTAGAATATATGCCATTAGAAAAGTGCAGGATAACAGAGAGGGTTTGGAATTGAACGGTTAAAGCAGCTGCTTGACTATGCGGATGACATGAATATTTTAGGAGAAAATCAACGAGCTATTAGGGAAAACACGGAAATTTTACTTGAAGCAAGTAAAGAGATAGGTTTGGAAGTAAATCCCAAAAAGACAAAGTATATGTCTCGTGATCAGAACATTGTACGAAATGGAAATATAAAAACTGGAAATTTAACCATGAAAGAGGTGGAAAGATTCAAATATCTTGGAGCAACACTAACAAATATAAATTACACTTGGGAGGAAATTAAACACAGAATAAATATGGGAAATGCGTGTTATTATTTGGTTGAGAAGCTTTTGTCATCTAGTCTGCTCTCAAAAGACCTGAGAATTAGAATTTACAAAGCAGTTTTATTGCCGGTTGTTCTGTATGGTTGTAAAACCTTGGGCTCTAACTTTGAGAGAGGTACAGGGGTTAAGGGTGTGTGAGAATAAGGTGATTAGGAACACATTTGGGGCTAAGGGGTACGGAGTTACAGGAGAAATGGAGAAAGTTACACAACGCAGAACTGCACGCATTGTATTCTTCACCTGACATAATTAGGAACATTAAACCCAGACGTTTGAGATGGGCAGGGCATGTAGCACGTATGGACTAATCCAGAAATGCATATAGAGTGTTAGTTGGGAGGCCGGAGGAAAAAAGACCTTTGGGGAGGCCGAGACATAGATGAGAGGATAATATTAAGGTAGAGTTGAGGGAGATGGGATATGATGGTAGAGACTGAATTAATCTTGCTCAGGATAGGGACCGATGGCGGACTTATGTGAGGACGGCAATCAACCTCCGGGTTTCTTAAAAGCCATAAGTATGTATGTGTATAATGTAATGTAATGTAATGTAATGTATGTATGTATGTATGTATGTATGTATGTATGTATGTATGTATGTATGTATGTATGTATGTATGTATGTATGTACACTGGTGGCCATAATTCTGGAAACTTTTTGTTTTTGTACTGAATTATTATAACATTTGTATTAATTCACAGATTTATACAATTAAAAATGTTATTCGTGACTGACCCGTTACTTATGAGCAGGGAAAGGATTTATATGTAAATACATATTTACTTATAAAGCTAATATAATTTATATTTTGCATTATCTTTATGTTTCACAATGTGTAGGGTTGAAAAATCCTACTTTTATTTTCCATATTTTTCCATATTTTAGAGTTTAGTACATATTTTCGTTAATTTCCATATATTTTCCATATTTCATATAAAACAGTCCATATTATATTAGGTTTAACAATAAAACAAAACAAAATTCCATTAACTTTTAAAAATACATTTCAACAATAGAGATTTAAACACATGTTCAGTAATCCCTTTAACATCAGAGTTATTTGAAAATTAGCAGTCCTATCAACAATGGGAAAGTAAGTTACAAAACTGTATTAATTTAATTTAAAATTTTTAACAGACTTCAGTTGTGCAGCTCAACAGTTAAATGCCAGTCAGAGTACACATAGGTTCAGTTTTGTAAATCATACTATAAAGACGGTAAATATGCCAAAAGTACGTCATTCAGTCAATTTAAAATCAAAACTAACAAGTTACATTTCAGAATTTAAAGAAGATGGTTTATCAACTGACAATAAAATATTATTTTGTAATTTGTGTCAGTGTGCAGTATCATCTACACAAAAGTTCCTGGTGCAACAACACATTACAACTAGTAAACATCAGGCCAACAAACAACTAAATTCCAAGCAGAGACAATTGTTTTTAACACAACCAACAACATCGAATGTAAGATCTGAGTTTAACATCGACCTGTGCCGTTCTCTCATCTCTGCTGATATTCCTCTCTACAAACTAAAGAATAAGGTCTTCAGGGAATTCCTTGAAAAATATACTCAACATACAATCCCGGATGAGTCAACACTTAGGAAGACGTATGCTCCATCCATCTACGATGAGACAATACAGAAGATAAGAGATGAAATTAAAGATAGTTCAATTTGGGTTTCCATTGATGAGACTCCCGACAAAGAAGGTAGACTTGTTGGTAATGTAGTTATCGGTTTGTTAAGTGAACAATATTCTGAACGAATTCTTTTACATTGTGATGTTCTAGAAAAGTGCAATAACAAAACTATAGTTAAACTGTTCAACGAAGCTATGGGTATCCTGTGGCCAAAGGGTATTATGTACGATAATGTGTTATTCTTTATTAGCGATGCTGCCCCTTATATGGTCAAAGCTGGACAAGCATTATCTGTTGTATATCCTAAATTGACTCATTTTACTTGTGTGGCGCATGCATTTCATCGTGTGGCAGAAGTGGTCAGAGACAATTTCCCTAAAGTAGATTTGTTGATTTCATCAGTGAAAAAAGTATTTCTCAAAGCTCCCAGTAGAGTTAACGTGTTGAAAGAAATGTACCCTGAAATTCCATTGCCACCAAAGCCAATTTTAACTAGATGGGGTACATGGCTAGAAGCAGTTGAATATTATGCCGAACATATAGACTCTATTAACAATGTTCTCCTTGCATTGGACTCTGAAGATGCAGTCTCAATTGATACTGCGAAAACAGTTACCTGTGACATAAGTGTGAAGAATGACTTAGCTCACATTCAGCATACATTTTCATGCATCATAAAAACGCTCAAAAGTCTCCAAAATAGGCACCTTTCACTATCTGAAAGTTTTGAAATTATAAATAGTACTGTGGAACAACTGAATCGTGGTAGAGGTAAAGTTGCAGATGCAGTAAGAGCTAAGGTGGACACTGTACTTTCAAAAAACCCTGGATATGAAGAACTACAAAAGGTTGTTGCTGTGATGAGTGGTGAATCAACAGTGAAGATTAACTTGGACTTATCCCCAGCAGACATTGTGAAATTGAATTATGTACCAGTTACTTCTTGTGACGTCGAACGCTCTTTTAGTCAGTATAAATCTATCCTCAGAGACAATAGAAGAAGATTCACTTTTCAGCACTTGAAAGAAATGTTTGTAACCTATTGTTATGGTAACAGACAATAAAAATTGTGTTTTGTTGAAACTACATTGGAAGATAAGGTACGTCCATTATATTTTTTGTTTAGTTTGATTAAAATGTACCAATATTTAACGTACATAGTCATTTTTTTATAATTTTAAGTCCATATTTAATTCCATATTTTGGTAAAAATCCATATTTAATTCCATATTTTGGTAAAAATAACTACATATATATTTACATATTTCATATATTTTTAGTCCATATAAATCCGTTCCCTGCTTATGAGGTTGTAATAAAAGTATTATATTAAATCCTGAATATTTTAACAATAAATGATCATTACTATGTGGGAAATTATGTTCTTGTCGTTTAAGATCTAAATATTAATTTCAGATTTCATTATAATTTCCCATTATTTACTGTAATAAAAACTGGTCCATTGTTGAGTTTAAGATTATTGTTGATCAGTAGAAGTATTGTTGAGCACTGATAGCATAAAATACTACGTCAATTGCTGTGTAGAACTTCCTATATCTCTTTAGAAGATTTCCTTCGATCTTTCAATGCTATTCGACAAATCTGCCTCACATCTCTTGGACTTACTTCAGGTTTTCTACCAGTCCTAAGTGTTGTTTTACAAGATTTTGTGGATTTGTACTTCTGCCATACCTTCTGGACGCTAGACAATGTAGCACCATTACTAAGTTTTCTTGCAATTTCCTTGATTGTGTAGCCTTCTTCTCGAAGTGTGACTGCCCTAGAAGGTGTTCAATTCTTTCGTGGATCCATTGTGATAAAATGATCAATAAAGTTTGTTGTAAAGCAATCAGATGTTAACCTAACGAAATCTTAAGTCAGACTAATGATAGAAGCAAATTAATAATGTACATATTTTATGCTACCAGTGCTCAACAATGCTTCTACCGATCAACAATAATGTTAAAATCAACAATGGCCTAGTTTTTATTACAGTAAATATTGGGAAATCATAATGAAATCTGAAATTAATATTTAGATCTTAAACGACAAGAACATAGTTTCCCACATAGTAATGGTTATTTATTGTTAAAATATTCAGGATTTAATATAATACCTTTATTATAACCCCATAATTAACGAATCAGTCACGAGTAACATTTTCAATTGTATAAATCTGTGAATCAATGCAGATGTTATAATAATTCAGTACAAAAACAAAAAGTTTCCAGAATTATGGCCACCAGTATATGTATGTATGACTGTTATAGCAACAAAATAAACGTGATAGCTTGGTCGATAGTATGACTGATTTGGAATGGAAAGTTGCAGTTCAATCTTTTCGAATATAGAGGAATTCTCTTCATTGTGAGTTTCATAAAGGGAAGGGATTCCGTCTTCTACCTATCATAAGTAATGAGACTTCTTTCATTGGACCGAAGAGGACAGCCTGTTTTTCTTGCCGCTAATCTCTTCAGTTGAAGTTATGGGAACATGAGAGCTCTATTTTTATGGCTTGTACTCCGAGCACTTTCATTTATTATTATCATCGCAGAATTCTCTAAGCTATAGAAACTCTTGGCTGCTGAATTCACAACGTATTGCTAAGTTATTCTTCCTTGGAAATCTATTTTTCAATAAACAATTTGGGGATTTCTTAAAATAATTTAATAGGCTTCCTGGATAATAGATTCATTGATTTAATACCACTTTTCACAAAGGTCAACTAAGCATATCAATCGGCTTACTTTTGAAACCTCGTAAGTCCAATTTTTACCGAATGTCGAAATCTGTGTATATTTTCAAAATGGGTCTGCTAATAACACTTCGTGAATGTGAAAATATTCCTATATTTTGTAAATAACAGTTGTCAGCATAAAGTTATTTTTCTCGCTTGTACAATTTCCTCAAATGCAGTTATGAAGAGTTAAAGGTAAACCAACGATATATCCATACACACGCATATAAAGAACAAATCGCACACCCAATAAAATACTGTCGTAAGTCGAAAATCACACATTACTTTCGTATATTATTTTCAAATCTGATTTACTAGCTGGAGGTATGAAAATTCTAATAATAAAATAGTAAATTATCGATATTAAAATATTTTAGAACAATATTTTACTAGGAAATATCTCTTTACAAATCATATTTTTGAGTTACGACACTATTTTACTGGGAGTGCGAAATGTCCACCGTGTATTATTTTCCAGGAGCGTTATGTGTGCAGTTAAATGTGTCTACAGCAAACGTATTATATGTACTGGCTTTCGTTGTACACGTATACCATGTTCATACGAATAATATCCATAATACGTGGCTAACGAGAAAGATGGGCTTCGGCACGAATCGGAGTCACGTGATTATCATGGTCATGGCCATCTTGACAATCGCCTAATATAAATATATGTTCAAAGTTGTAAAAAACAAAGGAATTGCTATATTAAACTCATGTTAAAAGTGCATTTATATATAAACTTGTTCAGTGTTGGCCATGTTATGACTAAGAATGTGACGTCGCGCCGTAACCTTTCTCGTTAGCCACGTCCATAATACATCTTACGTCACAAGATGTAATGTACGCTACCTTTTGCTGTGCAACCGAGAACATACTGCGTTCTATGTCTCAGTTTACAATTGACATCATTAAGGGAAGGTTTCCGTGGAAACAATCATACAAGTTAACAAATTATTTGGAGTTGGTGGGAAACAAATCAATGTTTTCTTTCCAAATGGTCGACATATATTATTTCTTCGGAAAAACGAAAATAAATTCTCGTTCATCATAGACAATTATCATTTCCATTATAGAAGCAGGAATGAAACCAGAATTTATTTGGTGTGAACCGATATACAAGATGAACCGTAAGTAATGTCATTAATTTCAGTGGATTATTCTTTGAGATATTTCAAGCAAAAAAGCGTAATACAATTTTTCTCGTTTTTCTTTCCTTTCCGAGAAAAACATTGGACTATTTCATAGCGTGTTTTGGGAAACCAATTGATTTAATTCTCAATATGCTCAGTCAATTTAAGAGAGTAGAGTATTATGATAATAAATGATTGAAATAATGTTAGTTTTGTCCTTTAAATACGCAGGAATTTGATGTGAACTTACTTACTTACTGGCTTTTAAGGAACCCGGAGGTTCATTGCCGCCCTCACATAAGCCCGCCATTGGTCCCTATCCTGAGCAAAATTAATCCATTCCCTATCATCATATCCCACCTCCCTCAAATCCATTTTAATATTATCCTCCCATCTACGTCTCGGCCTCCCTAAAGGTCTTTTTCCCTCCGGCCTCCCAACTAACACTCTATATGCATTTCTGGATTCGCCCATATGTGCTACAGCCCTGCCCATCTCAAACGTCTGGATTTAATCTTCCTAATTATGTCAGGTGAAGAATACAATGCGTGCAGTTCTGTGTTGTGTAACTTTCTCCATTCTCCTATAACTTCATCCCTCTTAGCCCCAAATATTTTCCTAAGAATCTTATTCTCAAGCACCCGTAGTCTCTGTTCCTCTCTCAAAGTGAGAGTCCAAGTTTCACAACTATACAGAACAACCGGTAATATAACTGTTTTATAAATTCTAACTTTCAGATTTTTCGACAGCAGACTGGATGATAAAAGTTTCTCAACCGAATAATAACAGGCATTTCCCATAATTATTCTGTGTTTAATTTCCTCCCGAGTATCATTTATATTTGTTACTGTTGCTCCCAGGTATTTGAACTTCTCCACCTCTTCCAAAGATAAATTTCCAATTTTTATATTTCCATTTCGTACAATATTCTCGTCAGGAGACATAATCATATACTTTGTCTTTTCGGCATTTACTTCCAAACCTATCTCTTTACTTGCTTCCAGTAAAATTCCCGTGTTTTCCCTAATCGTTTGTGGATTTTCTCCTAACATATTCACGTCATCCGCATAGACAAGCAGCTGATGTAACCCGTTCAATTCCAAACCCTCTCTGTTATCCTGGACTTTCCTAATGGCATACTCTAGAGCGAAGTTAAAAAGTAAAGGTGATAGTGCATCTCCCTGTTTTAGCCCGCAGTGAATTGGAAACGGATCTGACAGAGACTGACCTATACGAACTCTGCTGTACGTTTCACTGAGACACATTTTAATTAATCGAACTAGTTTCTTGGGAATACGAAATTCAATAAGAATATCATATAAAACTTCTCTCTTAACCGAGTCATATGCCTTTTTGAAATCTATGAATAACTGATGCACTGTACCCTTATATTCCCATTTTTTCTCCATTATCTGTCGAATACAAAATATCTGGTCAATAGTTGATCTATTACGCCTAAAACCACATTGATGATCGCCAATAATTTCATCTGCATATGGAGGCAATCTTCTCAAAAGAATATTGAAAAAATTTTTGTACGACGTCGACGAACTAAAGTAACATTTTAACATTCCTTTTCAGAAAGAAAAATTACTTTTGTTCGGATCAAATTTCTGCACATTTGAATTACAAAACTAGAATTATTTCAATAATCTATTACCATAATACATTGCTTTTCTTTCGTTTGGATTGCATAAAAATATCACTTTTCATCGCATGTAACGATTCTATTATAAGATCTGCCATCTAAAGGGTTGTATTAGCTGACGACAGATCTTAATCCTGGCTATTATCGATTGCTTGTTCTTTCAGTGCAGTCCGCACAATACCGTCTTCGTTAAAATGATGTTCACCACGATCGAAATGAGACTAATGTCGCTTTCAATTATGCATTTGAGCCAAGTCGATTAAATTTTACAGGCACTTCTCCGTAATCTTCAATGTTTTAGCATTATTTCAGCAGCATTATTAATGGTGCAAAATCACATGAATCGTTACTTTTTCCTCGCACATTCTGAACTTTACAATATTCTAACACATTTTTGTTATATAAAGCTATGACTATTACTATGGCGAAAGGATTGTGTTGAAATAGTAAGAAACGCAGATATAAATTTTTAGAATTTTTCAGAAGTCAGATATTTTGAATAATTGTAAGTTTACAACTAATTGTTTTCAGTCAACCTAAAAGTATACAAAATATATTTTAGACTCCAAATATGTTCACAGTTTTACATATTTTTTTTACTATGAATGAATGAAAATCTTAGTAAAACACAAAACCCTGTACTGTAATTCAAAATTTAACTTATTATTTTTTTCTCTGCCAACGTATAATCTTCTGCAACTATATCTATAATAAAGTTGGTCTGTTTATCTGCAAGGAAGATCTGGAATATTAATAATATACAAATGTTGTATTTTAATCATCGTGATATTTGTTAGAGTGACAATTAAATAGTTTATTGATCATCACAATTCTTATCATCGCATAACCATATATGAATTTTGGACCATCAGTTTATCCGTTCCGGTGTCAATTGTCTAATAGCCGTTCTAGAGGTCTTCCTTCCTTGTATTTAATTCATTTGTCTTAAAGTAGATAAAGCCATAATTTTCATGCCATACTCAAAATTAACCCCTAAACCAGTCATAAACATTGTTAATCCATATGTTTCGTAACCCTACCCCATTATCTCCTGGCTTGGATGCCTCATGAGTTATACCTTATTGATGTCACTTATGAGGTTCTAATCTGTTTTCGGACAATTGACAAAATAACAACAATGTTTCATAACTTGATTCATTTAAAAAATCGTGTAAATTAACTGAAAATTTTATCATCATAATCAACATCATAATCGTCATCCTCAACGTGTCACACCTGAAGGCTCGGGGTTCAACGAGTAGTCCGTTATTTCCGTAGTTACTTCCTTTAACGTTCTTAATGGTACCGAGCTTTAATTCATGTCGAGGGAGTCAGATAAGAAATCTCAAATAATGTATCTGAATCTTCTAAAGTGTACTGAAATAAATAGGCCAAAGCGCAAACTAGCACTGACTTTCTATCCATACCGATATTAAAAAATGATTTAAAAAATTCTCAATTTCATCAACACGCCTCTTTGAAATATAATGGATATAGCTACGTATTTTAAAGGTGACCATTTATCTTTAGTAGATAGAAGGACAGTCCCGCGCCGTGGCGTCGTGGTCTAAGGCATCCTGCCTAAGAGACGCGTTACGGAATGCGCGCTGGTTCGAATCCTCATGGAGGAAGAAATGTTCTCATGAAACAGTGTATGGGATCGGTGCCCACCCAACATCGTGATGCACTTGGGGAGCTACGATAGGTAGCGAAAATCTGGTTTCGCAAACCAGCTATAAGGGCTGGGAGGATCATCGTGCTAACCACACGATACCTACATTCTGGTTGGATGATTGTCCACCTCTGCTTCGGCATGTGGACGTGAGGCGAGCAACCGGCTGGTCGGTCTTGGCCTTTCATGGGCTGTAGCGCCACGGATTTACTTTTTAGATAGAAGAATAATTGAAAACCAAGCATATGCATATGAGCCACATAATTTGTCTCAACTGCGTACTGTATATCACACGTGTTAAGTATTTCAAGCGGTTTCTGGTGGAGTGACGTACTGCATACCTACTGCTATTTGACATAAAGTAATTTGACACAGCGCTGGGTAACCTTCGGTGCTGGACCCCGGACTCATTTCACCGGCATTATCACCTTCACTTCTTCACAAGTCCGTGAATGGTTTCCTGATGGTGATTTTGTGTTCATGCACGACTCTGCGCCCTGTCACAAGGCAAATAAAGTGACAAAATTCCTGTCTGACAACAAAATTAAGCTTCTGGATTGGCCTGGTAAATCTCCGGACCTTAATCCGATTGAAAATATTTGGGAGCTAATGAAGGGACAAATTCATTCAGAAATTATTACAAATAAACAATCTTTAATAGAAAAACTGATCAATGCGTGGTATCACGGCCAAGAAATTAAAAATAATTGTATCCAATGCATTTCTAGTATGCCAAATAGAGTTAATGCTGTAATTGCTGCAAAGGGATGTGTGACAAAATATTAGTTTTCTTGTTTATTTCATTCCATATTCATCATTACACAATTAAATATGTAATAATATTGTTTATAAAACACTATTTAGAGTAATAAAGCTTTTCCAGTTGAGAAAATCCAAATTATTTGTGTTTTATGTGAATTTGAAGATGAAATTCCTACTTTTACCAAGTGTCCCTAATAATTTGATCACCCACTGTAGATGTTCATACAGCGTCGTAAAATAACCCAATAAAAATAAAATTTGATACATAACCTATTTTACATACAGCGTCGTAAAACAACCCAATAAAAATAAAATTTGACACATAACCTATTTTACATACAAGTATATGGCTTATTTATTTTTAATCAAATTTAATTTTACGCAACATTCTTACATTTGTACATTCACAATATCTACTACAATAATTTATTGCGCACATTGTTAATAGTTCCTGTTATAGTTTCTAAGGTTACTTGTTTTTGCTTAAAAATTATAGAGATTTCGGAGGGTGAATTTGAAGAAACAACAAGAGGGGAAGTAACATTTATATTTTAGGGCAAGGGTTCCCAAACTGTGCGTCGGTCTATGTTTGGGGCGTCGCAGCTATAAGGTAAAACTAAAATAATTTATAATGCAGCCTATAATGAAACACGACATGCAAGTTTTCACTACGTGTAGATATTTATTTTATTCCAATTTTGTATTTTTACAAGCTGGTAAGGAAGGCTAAATGACTATTCTCTTAAAAAAAATACCCCAAATCTAATTTAAGCATTTTTTTGAATTTTCGGTACAAAAACGTCGCACGGAAAATCTGACATGTGAAGGACGGCGCAGTCTCAAAAAGTTTGAGAACTCCTGTTTTAGAGGATTCTTATATCAGAAGACTACAACATATAGCACAAAGATTTCAACAATATAAGGATGAGGGACGCATTTTGGATTACTTAAGAACATGTGGCCACAATTTTACTTTATAATTCTGCAATGCTTGGGAAAAGTGGCATAAGTCAGTTTTCACAAACATTTTTTAATAATTTATTGACAACTTACGGAACATCTGCTCGCTTAGGTAAAGATACATAAGTATTTCTTCCATTACAATAATTCATGCAGAAGAAAATCAAATCGACATAAACCAGTGTGAAGACAGTTTTTTCCTTTTTCTGTAAAATTAACATTTTTGACTTGTGCCACTTTACCCGATGTATGTTTTAAATGTCAGTACATTACACAGTATGTCAAATGAATACCAAATTAATAGCACGCAAACGATAAGTATGCCAAATTTAATGAGTAAGCAAAATGTGAAAGAAGTAAAAATATCGTATACTAGAAAAATAATATTTATTAATAATGTATTAAAATTTTGTACGTCAATTTTGAATATGTCAGATCTCTTGTAGATGAAAAGTAGTATGCTAATAAGCCCGGTACGATGTCACGCAGAAATGCAAAAGAAGTTACAATTATAAGAAATTATTTATCTGTTTATTGAAACTTTAAATTAGAGCATTGACAAAGCAGAAAATTTATTAATGATTGTGTACTGTTAATCTTGTTTGGATTATCACATTCAACCGCTGAGTAAGGATTGAAGACCAAATATTTATATTGAGAAAGGTGTGTGTGTGTGTGTGTGTGTGTGTGTGTGTTTATCTAATGCCTACCCACTTCACTTACGGGATTCGGGTTCCGCATATTGCAGATAGATGGCAGAACTGTGATGATGATGATGATGATGATGATGATGATGATGATGATGATGAAGATAGATAGATAGATAGATAGATAGATAGATAGATAGATAGATAGATAGATAGATAGATAGATAGATAGATAGATAGATAGATAGATAGATAGATAGACAGACAGACAGACAGACAGACAGACAGACAGACAGACAGACAGACAGGCAGGCAGGCAGGCAGACAGGCAGACAGACAGATAGATAGCTACTTTATTGCTTGGAGATAAGTACCTTATGCATAGCAACGTCAATATAAATAAAATCATACAAAATTATTTGCCAAGTTAAAATATTCGTTAATGCTATACAAACTGTGTTCATACAGGTTTCTTTTAATTAACGATTTGAATGAACCATAATTTAAATTTTTAGTTGAATTAGGTAAGCTATTATAAAACTTCAGAGACATATAATAAAAACTGTTTTGTGTAGTCTTGTATCTGCATAAATCAAGTCTTATATCGTTACAACTTCTCGTATGGTGTTCGTGAAAATGCAAGTTCAAAGGGAAATTATCTATATTCATTTTGGTATAAAGCAAACACTGCAATACATATAGCGATGGAAGAGTGAGAATTTTACAGGATGATGATGATGATGATGATGATGATAATGATGATGTGGAAGGGAGAAGGGGAAACTCCGTGCCGGAACGTAGCCTACTCCTGTCGAATAGCACCAAGGGGGTCGCCAGGCTTAACGTCCCCATTCGACGGACGAATCACTATCAACAGTGACATAATATTATGTTTTCACTTCATATACACTGCGGAGTGATTTGGGATTTTCCCAGGCATATTGGTGCACAATCCAGTGAATAGAAGTTATACACCGCAACCTCTCCTAATCCCGAGGTAGAAATTTTACACGAAAATCTCTTACCCCACCGGGAATCGAAAGCAGGCTGGCTAGTCTGGAGACAGATGCACTACCACAGAGCTAACTCGGCGGACTATATTACGAAAGGTTATATAGATTAATTTTTGTTATTTATATTGCGTAAATTCTTAAGTGAGTATGAGAAAAGACTTAAACCAAACGTTTAAACTTTCTACAGTCGAATTCCGACTTCACGGCAGACGTGAAATATTAGCATTAGAGCCCCGATTAATAATCACAAGTTTAAATGGAACTGCTGGAGAGAACACAGAGGAAATTGGTTTGCGTGTGTAAAACAAATGGCTGACAGCAAAATTACACAGGCAATGATCAATATAAATCCGACGGATGACTAGGGCGGCAAAGAAATTGATGATGAGACCAAAAATACCAGAGGAAAGATTAACAGCCAAAGACATTGCTGAGGATAAGTTCTTAACTATGTTCCAACAAAATTGTGATGCTTTATCTTCAAATTAGCTGCCTGACATATGCTTTTAAAATATCAGAAAATGTAATATTGATAATCGTACGAGTGTTCAGCAAGCACTTGAAAACGTGGAAATATCTGTTGCATGTCTTTACACGGAGATACGGAACCACTTGTGAGATTATGTGGGCAGATACGTTTGTTCCTAGAACGGAAATCGAATTTGCAATCTCTTGCTGTTTCCTACGTCCTAATGCTTCTGTTAATCTTGTATCTTCTAAAAGTTCTATTACTAGAATCATAATTGAAATAAACGGCAGGAATTGTGTACTACCTTCATATAAACCTATTTATTAGATTCATTTTATATCCATAGGGAGGCTGTTAAAAATGTTTACTGCCATATAACGCACTCTTTTTTTGATAGCACGATAGACTTGCCGATGGAGTATCAGTTATTTTTTGACGCGTATTTATACTAAATGTTAAATGTTATGTTTTATTTAACGACGCTCGCAACTGCAGAGGTTATATCAGCGTCGCCGGATGTGCCGGAATTTTGTCCCGCAGGAATTCTTTTACATTCCAGTAAATCTACTGACATGACCCTGTCGCATTTAAGCACACTTAAATGCCATCGACCTGGCTCGGGATTGAACCCGCAACTTTGGGCAATAGAAGGCCAGCGCTATACCACCTCGACAACCAGGTCGACTATTTATAATATGAACTATTGAATTAGTTACTAAGTTTTCACGATTACACACGAGGAAGATAATCAATGAAAAAATAACAAATAAACAGTTTTGTACGCACGCATGCTAATGCACTGTTTCCTCTGTCAGCCGTTAGAAAGCGCTAATAGCAAAGATGGCGACTAGTGAACAGAAAGTTTTTTTGTATTTTCCATTTTGAGCTTATTCCGAATCTCAGCGCTGAGCAATCTGATGGCATCACGGTGTTCCGAATTTCACCGATGGAGTCACCGGTGTCGCACCGGTGCCATCAGCTTGCAGAGGTCTCCATCAGCCGCCATCAGTGAATCTGATTGGTTCTTGTATATGGCAGGAATTAGCAGATGAATGACATCGTGCACTGTTGTGTCATGGCGGTGTGTTCTGCTTTAGTTGTTTATGCTCTCTTTTCTTTGAACGAGATGACAGTACGGAAATTTCGCAAAATTTTGCTAGCATAGCACAGACAACAACTTTTACAGTCGCCATGGCAGCCATCGATGCTTCCAGCAATTTTGTTCCTATTTCGCTGCAGCGTGACGTCATTGTTGTCCACCGGTCCGGTTAGATTCGGAATACGCTGTTTGCAAAGACTGAATCTGTAGTTACAGTGCAACTCCCCAAAATTGAATATTTTTTGTGCCATATCCCGGGGGAAAGTTTATGGGCCTTTCTTTATCGGTGAAGCAACTGTAACTTGTGCTTCTTAACTTGATGCGCTACAACAGTGGCTCTTTCCTCAATTGGAAGAAGGTGAACCAGAGAACTTTATTTGGCAGCAAGATGGCGCGCCGCCTCACTGGCATATGGAAGTACGATTGGTAAACGACGTTGTACCCGACCGCTGGATTGGCCGAAAGGGGCCGAATGACAAAGCTTGTTTCACATGGCCTCCACGTTCACCAAATCTTACGCCATGCGATTTTTACCTTTGGGGATTCATAAAGGATCGTGTGTATGTACCTCCGCTACCAGCTGACCTACCAGACTTAAGACAGAGGATTGAAGCAGTTGTTGCAGACACAGTGATCAACGTTTGAGAAGAACTCGCTTATCGACTCGATGTGTGCCGTGTGACGAATGGTGCTCACATTGAGCACTTGTAGCAAAACTGTTTGAGCTGCTCTTTCATTTGGTGTATTGTTTATAACTGTACGTTAAATGTAATAAATACTACAAAATCTTAAAACTTCGATATTCATTTTGAAACACCCGAGATACTGACAAGCCATGGGCATTATTTGTAGTTTTTTTTTTTAATAATCCTACACGATTCCCTAGATTTGGCACCTACTATTATTCTAATTAGATCTTCATCTTACGATGTCTGGTGACGTATGCACGGCCGTTGATGTGACATATTAATGCATTTAAATACTATTATAGTCACAATCATGCCATGGTATGAAAGAAAAATTTCACAACCTCGAGCGGGAATCGAACCTGCGACTTGCTGTTCTCCGGTCAAGCGCTCTACCACTGAGCTATCGAGTTCGTCTCACGCCAAAGGCTTGGAATTATCCTTTCATACTGGCGACTCTAGCTATGCTATTATTCTAATTAGGCTACTCTTTTTTTTTGCAGTAGGAGTATACTGTTACTATCTGTGGAATTTCACCAGAATATTATTACGAAATTCGGCTATACTGGAGAATTACCACAGTCAGTTTGAACCGTGCCGTTACGTTTACCACCAAATTTAAGTAAATACACAATGTTACCAACATAAGAACATGACGTTGATGTGTGGTGTAGTTGCCGGGAGAAATTTTTTTTCTCTCTCTCTCTGCCTCCTTCGTTCTGAACATTACTGAGAGATAGCACCAGTCTTAGCTACAAAGTGTATTTGCGCAAATATATTGCAAGTAGATTACGTGACTTATTACGTGCCTTAGATGAGAGTCTCGAGACAAAACAGTCTTGTGCTATATTTCTTTTTTTTTCTCTCTCTGTCTACCTCCTTCGTTCTGAACATTATTGAGAGATAGCACCACTGTTAGCGACAATGTGTATTTGCGTAAATATTGCGAGTAGGTTAGGTTAGCTTAACTTAGGTTTGGTTAGGTTAGCTTTGGTTAGGTTAGATTTCGTTAGCTTAGCTTTGGTTAGGTTAGGTTAGTTTAGGTTAGCTTTGGTTAGATTAGGTTAGCTTTGGTTAGGTTAGCTTGATTTCATTCGTCCATGTAGTAGTTAAAATTATATAATATGACAGTTTTTGATTCGTAATATTAATAAAAAAATAATAGGCCTATAATGAAAGCAGTGAATAATTTCATGGTCCCTAAATTTTTTTTTCGTAAAAGGCTAGGTATTTTTCTATAGGCCAGAAATAAAACAGCAACGTCGTCATAATTACGTACTTTACGCTTTGGCGAACATTAACCGGAAATTTACTTTCCGTCATTTTAATGGTATTCAGTGAAACACACCTTTTTTCCTGTTAATTTCCTTGTGATAACCTAGTTTATTATCTTATTACATCTTCATTTTCTTTTAATGCATTCAAAAAACCGCCGTTGTGCTACATAAAACCTTGAACTTGACTAATGGAGTGAATTATTTAAGAATATAGTCGCGAATTTGACTACCACCATTTCGATTATATTTTGTTTGATACGGCTCGGTACGGCCCGGTGACTAGTGGCCAGCGAGTAGCGTCGACTATCGATATTGGTCTGCCGTGGGTATTATCCAGTTGTTCCCGAAATTCATTACCAAGTGGAAGTATGCAAAGTATATTGTTTTTAAGGGATTGATATTTACTATCTCTTGCATAGATCTAATAGCAAAAGATGTTGAATTTTGTTTGGGGGTAATTTCTTTAATATGATTTTTAAAATTTAACACATTATCGATTTTTAAACCAAGAAATTTGGTTGTTGTTGTTTCTATTAGTGACCTATTGTTAATTATTGCGCTTGTAATTTACGAGGTTGAATTTGGACATGAACATACAACACGAAGAGAAGAATACACTTCATATTGAAACAAACCAATACCTCTCAATCTGTAGTAAATATAAGCATAACTCATTGTTAAAACCCTTTGTTCCAATATTTATGTCCGCGACTGTATGCGTATCTAGATTTATTAATCAATCGAGGGATTCTAGGATAGCGGTCATCAGCACAGTGCACCCTCGGGCTAGTGTCACTTACCCGCGGAAAAGACATTGCACTAGTGAGCATCCGTGGCTGCTGGCATGTATGCCGTCTCCCTGTCCCTTCTGCACGACGGAGCATATTTCGTTACACTATTTACTCTTTACCCATGGCCTCAACACTAGAATGAATAGTAGGCCCCTATGGTCAGCACAAAGCTCTGGCAGCGTTTTACCCCGGGGAAAGACTCGATACTCAATCTGCCAGAAGGGTGAGAGAACCTCGACTCCATTCTAGTATAGTTCGACAATTGGATACTTTAAAGTATAAAGGTGTAAAGTGTCAAAATCATAGAAAACGAAATTATTATGCAGAAAAGTGCAATGTGCCTAAGAGGATGATGTATGAAAGAGGCTACATCAACTTGTGTTTCATAAGCGAGATATTTAGATGTTACGTTGCCAGCACCATGCAGTTTCAGACGGTAAGCGCCCTATTGAGCTGCATCATAGAATGCAATGGATCTTCAACAGGTCATGTGTGTGCCCAAACTTACACACAGCGAAATGTTTTGCAGGTTGTCAGCTTTCACGTTATAACTTTGGAGTTTGTGTATGTGATACAATGCAGTCTTATATGTATATGTGGGATGAAAGCACCGCGAGTAGAGGTGATCAGTGAGATTGCCTCGTGTGTACTAAAACTGATGAATATGGACATAACAAACAAGAAGGATCTGATAACTGTGCAGCTGAAAACAAAAATCGTTTAATGGTTTTCATGTGTCTCTTTTTAGTTGCCACTGGTTTACTTGAGCACATAGAACAACGTTTCCTTCTCAGCGGCCACAGTTTCTTGCAATGAGATTCTGATTTCGCTTTAATTGAAAAACGACAGAAAGTGGCAAAAGCCTTCAGTCCTAGTGACCTGCTTAAAATCGTACAAAAGGCTCTAAAGTTGTAAAACCATTTCAAACCGTTTCAATACTAGAGTCATATTTCCTTAATATGCAAGATGTTGCTGATCAACTAATTTCCATTAAGAACTTAAATATTTCTATGGCATGTTGCATTCAGTATGATGTTATTAAAGCAGGTAGTCTTTCTGTTGAAATAGTCCCATGATAATGAAGCAGTGCATACCATTAAAGTGCTTAAAAAGAAAAAAAAAACATGAAATATGTGCAGTCAGCATTGTTTCAAGTTAAAGCATAAAATAGGGAAATTACTGAAAAAAAGAAGGGGGATCTACTAGCAATGACTCCCTATCTTCCAAATGAGGAGCATAGGCAGTTGTACAGGCAGATCTGTGAGTTAAAATTACTCCAGAATAGGAAAAAAATAGGTATTGGACTTTGCACCATTCTACTGCAACTGTACCCATTACTTAACCCTTTTCACAATCTGTGTTTTGTAATTAAATATAGAGAAATAATGTCTTTACATACCACTATTATTAATGAGTAAACACTGTATTATTGCTATTTTCTATCAGTAAAAAAAAAATGACACAAATATGTGAACAATTATTCTTAGGCTATAGCTACATTTTTTTATTTTATCTCCAATGTTTCATTTTGGCACTTTACACCCTTCTACTTTAAAGTATCTAATTGTGAAAATACCGCCATCATCCGGGATTGAACCCTGTACCTTTTGATCTGTAACTAGTTGTTCTACCAAGTGAGCTTCCTAGCCTCCGAATAAAGACTTACCACAGATTGAAAGGAGTGGTGTGGAAATTCAGATGCCGTCATATCTATTCATTGCCCAGTTTCACGCGCGATATCACAAAGCGTGTATTTACATGTCAAGTCTATTTTATTTAGCCGTTGCCATTTTCTCTTGCCAGCCTTAAGTAGGGATAAGAGCGTTTGCTTGCACTGGTGTCATAAGCGGTTTTGTGGAGTCGACTCATCCGAGATTCCCTGGAGCCAGCAGTACAGTAAATCTCTTTGCGGATTTGTGTACAAATTTGGTCTTTCTCTGTTTATTCGAACTGAAAAGCTTGATTTGGAAAATGTGTTTGTCTGTAATTTAAGAGGCTTAATTCTTTTTATTAATACAGTGGTCGAGTTGTGTAAAATGAACCAATTTTAATGCTTATCTGTTAAAACTTATGCAGGAGAACCATTTGTTACTAACTGAAATATCATAGCGGAACAGATTATTTTTTTTTATTTTAGTTGATTATTTAACGACGCTGTATCAACTACGAGGTTATTTAGCGCCGATGAGATTGGTGATAGCGAGATGGTATTTGGCAAGATGAGGCCGAGGATTCGCCATAGATTACCTTGCATTGACATTACGGTTGGGGAAAACCTCGGAAAAAACCCAACCAGGTAATCAGCCCAAGCGGGGATCGAACCCGCGCCCGAACGCAACTTCAGACCGGCAGGCAAGCGCCTTAACCGATTGAGCCACGCCGGTGGCTCTGAACAGGTTAAAGAATTGGGCGTTATTGTTTACGGTTTTCCTCGGAATGAAGTAAAATAGATAACTAGTAGTAACACATGATCTGAATTTTGAACTGTAATAAATATACATCTTGATTACACAACTTTTAACACTATATCACTTCGGAAAACGTATTATTTGTCTTTCTTGTGTTAAATTTTATATTACCTCGTTAACATGTTTCAGCCTGCTGTTGGCCATCTTCAGAACTGGTTGTTGCTGGTCTAGGCGCCTTTTATTTGTGTTTCCTGTAGGGGTGTGTTTGTGTAGTGTAACGTGGAGTCAAAGAGTGTTTGTGTTCTGAAATTGAGTTATGTGTTGAGAATTTCATTTGGGTCTGTTTTTGTGTGTCTGTATATTTCGTATTGTTCTAGTGTGTTTAATTTCTATACAGACACACAAAAACACATCCAAATGAAATTCTCAACACACAACTCAATTTCAGAACACATACACTCTTTGACTCCACCTTACAATACACAAACACACTCCCACAGGAAACACAAACAAAAGGCGCCAAGATCAGCAACAACCATTTCTGAAGATGGCTAATAGCAGGCTGAAACATGTTAACGAGGTAATATAAAATTTAACACAAGTAAGACAAATAATACGTTTTCCGGAATGTAAGAAATGACTGAGTATAAAATATGTATATAGCTTAAATGTCAATAAATGTACTATTTTTGTAAAATACGATAAGGACGCTCTTGTTTTATAATAGGCTTATAATTAAATCTGATAACAGATGTAGGCCTACATATCAGCCAGAATTTCAATGAGAAGTAATAGTTTCCGTATTCACATCGAAATTAACTTAAAACATTCTCCAAGCAGCACAACGTTTAATTTTTACCCTTCAATTCACTCTCCTAATAAATTTTGCGTTTCGAACTGAAACTGGGCGCCATATTCTTCAATCATCATCCAGATCTTCATGGTCTTCAATAAACTTAAGAAACTAGCGGAACATTTATGTAGGGGAATATTCGTTGATATGAACTTTTTGCATGATATCACATCTCAATGCATTTTTACCGATTTTTGCACAGAAGTAATATTAGCTCTTAGCTCGAGTATGATTTTGTGATAGAAGTTAGCATACGAGTAGCTAACATATTTATTTACGAAGAGTAGTAGTTAGTAGGTTATTTTACGACGCTTTATCTACATCTTAGCTTATTTAGCGCCTGAATAAGATGAAGGTGATAATGCTGGTGAAATAAGTCCGAGGTCCAGCACCGAATGTCACCCAGCATTTACTCATTTTGAGTTGAGGGAAAACCCCGGAAAAAACCTCAACCAGGTAATTTGCCCCGACCGCGAATCGAACCCGGACCACCTGGTTTCGCGGCCAGACGCGCTGACCGTTACTCCACAGGTGTGGACTTGACGAAGAAATTCTAAACGCAACGAAGAATAATGATAATTTCGTATTCAGTAGGATTTGTAAGAAGGTTTCTTTTAGTATTATTTGAAACAGTATACGTAATAACTCTATTAAAGATAACCAGTCTCATATTTTATGCATCTGTGTACATTCCCTTCCCTTGTTACTGGATACATGTTGTTGAACTTACCGATGTTTCAGAGTTTGAACATTTATGTTAATATAAACATGAGAACATCAGCGGAGGAAATGACGTCGATCTGAAGCAGCGTTTGCACAGGGACATCATTTTATTTTTGCTAACATTTTTAATATTAACCTGTCTATACCTTTAGAGAACCGGAAACACCTCTTGCTCCCCCCTCCAAGACTGGAGTTCGATGATACTGGCGTAAAACACAAATCACTCTACTAGGTATAGGAAGGAAGAAAAGTAGTTCATCCATTTACGTAAACTAGGAAATATCGCGATTTTGAGTTTGATAATTTTCATTAGGTTTTTTTAATCAAAGTACAGTACTGTATTAAGAATAAGTGTTTTTACTCACGAAGTGAGTTATCCATGCGAACGTATTCATTATGCAGTGTATATTATGCTGTCTACAGCACATTAGCGTACAATATAGAGAAACAAGTTAAATTGAAAAATAATCATAATATGAATATTTAAACACAATTTTGAAAATGGTGGCCGTTCATTTCGATACAGGCTTCAGTTCTTTTGTGCATATTATTGCACTATAGACTATTGCATCTAATTCCAATTGCCAGTTTCGTCCTTCGTACTAGTAACTCATGTTGAAATAATTCTGTACATACTCTACATACTGTAAATTCAATCTTCACTTCTGCCCGACCCGCACAGATAAAATTACTCAAACATGCTATCTACTGTCCGTCCAAGTGGTTATGCCGCAGGATTGTAGAAAGGGAGGAAATCACGTGACAGTTAATTACTTAACGAGGGTCTTTTATTTAAGTTAAATTAAACAACTGTATAATATTACGTAAACTCCCAATTCCTAAGAGAAATTAATGTTTTCAGAAAAGAGCTAAGACAGCCCAGCTATTACAGAGGGACGAGCAGAAGCAGGTGGGGGAAATCGGGATGCGACGTAGGCAAACGGACAGTACCTGTGCGAAAATATGATTCAATATTGAAAGCTCTTTCGTCACTGGAAAACGCGAACATATTTCTGGAACGTACTATACTCAGTAACTCAGTACTGATTACTATCTGCGGTCTTGGTTCTGTGTGGAGTTGGAACTTCCTTAGTAGAAGGGGTGGGAGTGAAGTACATTCAAAAACTCAGGTACAATAAAAATTGAAGTAAAAATAAAATGATGTCCCTGTATTAATAAACTTAACAGCGTTATAATCATTTTCTTTTAACACTCAATTTAGATCAGATGAAGTTGAAATTTGTTTTATGTTGGTAACTTCTAGAACGGCTCGAGATCCACTCAGCCTTTTAACGTGTCGGAGTCTTCCAAAGATAAAAGACGACAGCAGCATGACGCTGACCACATCGCTTCTTTTCAGTACTGAGGTCAACTAGGTATTGGAGCGCCTCTGCCTCCAGTCCACATCAATGGTGTGTAGTCGGACGTCTTTAGCTTTACAGAGCTTTAATCCAGAGGTTATTCAGAGGGGGTGAGGTGGTTAAATGCCGAAAATAGAGCATTGCTGGTTAGATGACAAAGGAAATTATTTTTATTCACCCGATATATCTCATAGTATCCACTAAAGATCGAACGCATTTGCTTCTAACCGATTTCAGTTTGTCTTGTCTGTAGGACCTATATGGTAAGGTGACGGTTGTGTTACTATTCAAGTTGATGTTTGTAGATTTTCGAATTTTTGGAAGCAGATTATGTCTCGTTGCTTTCATTTTATTATAGGGAAAGTCTGAAAGTATGCCAGCCGGAGCGTGCGCAGTGACTTAAGCCGGGCGCATAACAAATGTATCATTCTGTCTCGCAACAAAACATTTTATTGCAACGTGTTTTAGATTGTCGGATGTCATAATATCAAGTGAAGTGTCCCTCCATTGGTTGCAACAGTATTGTATAGTTCTTTGCTACGCGCTGCAACAAAAGGTATGAGGAATGTCACGCAACAGATACGCTTGAGATATTTCAAACTGCGCTTGCGCGGGGATAGAGAAAAAATTGTGGAGCTGTGCCGTATTTTAGTGTTTAAAGTTACCTGCCTCTGAGTATTGTATTTATTTTCCTAATCTTGTCCTGAGCACTGTTATTATTCGGTTGAGAAGCTTTTGTCATCCAGTCTGCTGTCAAATAATCTGAAAGTTGGAATTTATAAAACAGTTATATTACCGGTTGTTCTGTATGGCTGTGAAAGTTGACTCTCACTTTGAGAGAGGAACTGAGATTGAGGGTGTTTGAGAATAAGGTTCTTAGGAAAATATTTGGGGCTAAGAGGGATGAAGTTACAAGAGAATGGAGAAAGTTACACAACGCAGAGCTGCACGCATTGTATCCTTCACCTGACATAATTAGGAACATTAAATCCAGACGTTTGAGATGGGCAGGGCATGTAGCACGTATGGGCGAATCCAGAAATACATACTGTTTTCCAACCAGGAGATAAACCGTGAAAGGAATGTGCTTACTATTGCATCATCTATTGGAGCGAAGTAGATAATATCGTTATAACGTCAGTTTAAAAATCATGCGCTCTATATATGTTATTTTCTATATGGAGGGATTAAAAGACCAGGAGATTAACAGTGGTCTAATTTTGTAACTAGGGTAGTATAAATATTTGTGTAACAATGTTATTGTTTGTGCTGTAAGAGCGAGCCAATAGAGATATGAGTACCCACATGTGTGACCTTATGGCATCTTATGACATCAACATTCATTCACAGCATTACCCCGCTC
This sequence comes from Periplaneta americana, assembly GCF_040183065.1. Lineage (NCBI taxonomy): Eukaryota > Metazoa > Arthropoda > Insecta > Blattodea > Blattidae > Periplaneta > Periplaneta americana. The sequence continues at coordinate 127,424,145 of NC_091130.1, read as the reverse complement.
CGTTTCATTCCGCAAAGACTTTCTCGTGGTTGGAGCACAGTATAGAGTGTTAGTTGGGTGGCCGGAGGGAAAAAGACCTTTGGGGAGGCCGAGACGTAGATGGGAAGTTACTATTAAAATGGATTTGAGGGAGGTGGGATATGATGGTAGAGACTGGATTAATCTTGCTCAGGATAGGGACCGATGGCGGGCTTATGTGAGGGCGGCAATGAACCTCCAGGTTCCTTAAATGCCAGTAAGTAAGTAAGTAAGTAAGTAAGTAAGTAAGTAAGTAAGTAAGTAATCTTGTCTTGAGCAAACACCAAGAGGTAATCAAACATAGTTAAACTTGAACTGCAATAGTTGTAGGACTGTATTACTTACTACAAATCAGAAATAGTGGCAGTATTTACAAAATATGGTTACTTTGTGGCTTTCAATATTGCAGGTTTATGAAAGAATCGCTGCTCTGTTACATAGTATAAGATCGCAATGGTCACCGCTAGGAGCACTGATTTACAGAATTGTTGTAATTACTTATCGAATGTCGTGGTAGTATCACAGTCTACTATATACAGTCACGAAGCTTGGGATGATTTTTTGCTTTTCTCGCGATAGTTGCTAGCCGCTTGGAGCGCTGTGAGTACTAGGAACAATAGACTGTGTCATTGCCATCGTGATCTAATACAGGCCGTAAGGCAGACCATGTGACTCGCTTAACCCGATCACGAAGGGCGGCGTTTCAACCATATAAATTAATTGGAATGCATAAAGAGTAACATATATTTCTCTAAAATGTAGTGTAATTGCATTAATAAAATTTAAAACAATGATTAGGAGACACTTCAAACATAATTCTTTGCGAGTTAAGGTGTAATATTATTTTTGGTTGTGAAAATTACGTTGTTCGTATGTGTAATAGACCTACCTGCCTTTATTTCGATTAAATATTGCGAAATTCTTGTACATTCATTTATGCACGATTCAATAATTTTCAGTTGCACCGTACGAATATTTAGATATTTTGAAATTATAGGTTATGTTTACTGTACCAGTTGCCCCTTTCTTTCTAATTTTAGTGGTCTCCAATGCCCTGCCACTGCATATGTATGTTATGTCATATGGAAATTATAGGTTATGTTTACTATATTTAACTTATATTCGCAATTATACATTATAATTAAACATAATGTCATGTATGACACCCGTCACATTCTATTTGTCTGTATTTTAATACTACAATTAAGTACTGAATTATTGTATTTACCTACTTCCTAAGAGACGAAGTACACAATCGTACGTAGGAGTGGTATGGTAAATTTTCTATCTACAATTAAGGAAGGTAGATGTGCTAAATTAAAATCACAATGTAAATTCTTTTTTATTAAACCTCAAATTATCTTCCATTCTAAACTTAAAATGTTGATACGAATAGATTATGTTAACATGTAAAATTCTCTTCACATTAAAAGAACACAGTTTTTTTAATTATTTCTGCAACAAATTATGCAATAAGAAGTAAACGGAAGTTATGGACACATTACACTAAATAAAACTTAGCAATGATACGCAAGAAAGTTATAATATAATATTTCACTGAGCTGCATACAGTGAAATAGAAAACCCGAACATACATTACGGCCTGGTCTAGATCGAAAAGGCATTGACTGTGCGTATTTCGCTTTGTTGTGAAAAGTTGTGTAAACTGTGAAATGTTCGTTATCGGTTGTAATAACTGTAAATGGCTAAAATACAATAATTTGAATAATAATATGGGACAAGGAGACGTTTGTGTTACTATAAATACTGTAAGAAAAAGAGGTCAGAATTATCCTTCTTCCGAAAGATCCAGGAAGGTAAGTTTATTAAATATAATATATGCTTTATGAAAATAATATATAAACCTTATGTATTTCATATTTCAATAGTGGAAGAAAGGTGTTAATTTTTTCAAAAGAACACGATATCGAAAGTACAATACATTTTATCGTCTGCTGGGGAAAGGGTCTGTGATGAGGCGATAGTAGCGATCCTGGTGGTTAGCAACTATCTATGGATGCATATTTCAACTGTCTTTGTTTGCATATTTAGTAAGTATTGAGCTTCGTGACTGTATATACTAGACTGTGGTAGTATTCTGAAAGAAATTCGATTACACTGTATGTCGAGCACAGTGTAAAAGTTGTCATTTGTCATATATTTATAGTTCCATGCCCTAGGTGTCATTCGAACACAGCCATGGTTTCCACGTACCGTCAAAGCTGTGCTTTAACTAATACGAAGATCAAAGGCTGCTAAAATAAATATATAAATGAACAAAAATAAATAAAATAGCATTCGTTGAAATATTAATTATACAATATTTCATTACATGTTAAACAATTAAACAAGATTTTATAAAATTACATTAATAAGCAAACTGTCACGTGAATAAATATTCAGATATGTTAAACTTTGTTTAAATAATTGAATCACCGGGAATATTGAAAATAACATGAGAAGTTAGTGCATTTACCTGGAATGGTTTCAAACGTTATGACATATTACAGTCGGGATCAACAAGCGTATGTAAACAAATGCTGGTAAGCGAAATTTAATACCGATGTATTTATTTGTTTTTTCAGAATTCGGGAAACAGAAATCAATTATCATGTGTTTTCTCTGCGCTAATATTCTAAAGTCAATAGTTGAAAAGTTCAGTTAAAACAAACAAAGAGACAAAATAAGTTCACGCGGTGGAAGTAGCTTCCTCGAATGTCAATAATGTGTTGCAGTCCACAAATGTCTTCAGAGTTCACCATTCAGAAACGCATAAACAGAGGGAATTGGGGTGAATGGCGGTTAATAGGGTCTCCCCCCTGTAATAACTGTGTTGGCATTTCCTGCCATGATTCATCAGGGATTATGCGTATGGTAACGAAGCGATGGGACTAAGTCAATAGAGACAGATTTCATTCCCTTCTTCACATGTGGAAATCTTATTATGTAAGGACTCAGGTCAGCAGTATATAACACTATGATAAATGAGTTCCACTTGTTCTTCCTTCTCAATATATAAATTACAAAGAAATTGTTGTAAAGATAAACATGTTCATTTAAAGTTTCATAAAAGAGTTGACTCAATGACTAAAGCGCATAGATTTATAAATGGCACTATCGTGGGTTCGAATCCAGACTAGAGCATAGATGTTTTATCAACAGTAATCTCACTAGAGGTTTTGATTATCTAGAGAAAATCAAAACTCGAGTAGAATTTAATTGACTATTACACGATTAGAAGAAAGTATATAAAGACTAGAAGAAATAAAGTACTCTAATACAATAAAATATTAATTTACTTACTGAAATTCTATTTCACTAATGTTAACTTCACCAGAACGTTTGAACGGAGCCGCCATTTTCAGTTGACTGTCTATGCTGTAAACAAATGACGATAGCAAAGCATGTTTTATAGTACCGTAAAGAATTTGCAGTTTGAAATGTACATTGGCAAACAAAGAAACAAATCGTAGGAAGGTGATAAAAACAGAAGAAAATATATAAAGATTAGAAGAAATAAAGCACGATACAATAAAATAGATATTAATTGACTTAATAAAATACTATTTCACTAATGTTACCTTCACCAAAATGTTTGAACGGAGTCGTCATTTTCAGTTGACTATCTACGCGGGAAACAAATTACGATCGCAAAGCATGCTTTATAGTACCGTAAAGAATTTTGCAGTTTGAAATGTTGGCAAACAAAGAAACAAATGCTAGGGAAGTGATAAAAACAAACAAATGCTAGGGAAGCGATAACATTAAATAAATTCTAGGGAAGGGATAAAATTGTGCGATAAGCAGCAATGATTGGTTGAAAGATGTCCTTTCGTACCATTTTATTGGTTAAAAGGGTATGACGTAGTAAAAGTAAAAGAGTCGTTGTGATATCAGTGGTCTCTTAGGCCAGTGGTTCCCAAAGTGGGGGTCGTATAAAGAACGGAGGGAGGCACAAGATGATTTACAAAATACGAGTAGAAATATAAGCAATATTGAACATAAAAATCAAACAACGATTTAGAAATTATAAACTAAACAACAATAATGCGATAAATGTACTTTCCCCCCCCCCCAGAAAGTAGCTTCTCAAATCTGAGCCCCTGTATTCGACACACACACAGAATTTCAAGGAGATTTATTGCTTTTGTTTCTATGGCAATCATAGACAAGAGACTAATTTTTCATAAATTACGAGGATGCAAAATTTAAGGTTTTTTTTTTTTTTTTTTGCAAGATCTAGGTAATTTCTTTTGATCCAAAAACTGATCTATGCTCTACGAAAAATCTACAGCTTCAAGATTCCAACAATAGGCATATATTTCAATGAATCCTTCCTTAATATTATTTGGAATTTTAGCCAGTTTTGGAGAGGAATGCGTAGTGTAACAGGTGAGGGAGCTTGCTTACAAGCAAATATTTTGTTGGTGGCAGGTAAAAAAGTTAATTTCCTTTTCTTTCACCATGTTAGTAATGTCAAAAGAAGTGTTTATGCAAATTTTAGCCATTCAACCGCAATTACCTCGTAAAATAATTTCGCCAGGGACCGTTAACAGAAAGAAAACACAATTTCATTGGAAAAAATTATTGGAGCAGACACAGCAACTGTTGAGCTATTTTTCAACTTATTCCCCACCGGAATTGATACATTTATCATATCATGGGATACACAGAGAGGTGCAGACGGCTGTCAAACGCTGGTTCCGAAACCAGGCGGCTGACTTCTACGACACAAGGATACAAAAATAATTGTTCCTATGGTACGACAAATGTCTCAATTCCAGTGGGGGATATGTTGATAAATAGCTCAACATTTGCTGTACCTATCTGTTTCACTAAATGTTTCCATGCAATTGTGCTTTTTTTCTGTAAACGGCACCATAGAAAATTACTTTTCGGACGGCCTCGTAATTACGGTCGAGTGGCCAAAATTTGTATAAGCACTTCTTTTGACATTACTAACATGGTGGAAGAAAAAATAACTTTTTTACCTGCCTCCATCAGAATGTTTGCTTGTTAGCCTGGAACACAATCACCACTGAACTCATTCCATCAGGGGTGCACAAAAGGCCCTTGGGATTCTTCTTGTCCCGTCCAATAAATACTTCTATACCTCTCTAAATCCGTGTGCTGTGGCTCTCTTTAACTTTAATGTAAGTGCAAGCGATCGTAGAAAATAGGTTGAATTCATTTATACTACACGAAGTTATTCAAATGTCATTGAGGTTGCTGTAATAATTGGACGGTAATTAGCAATAGTGATCCAAGCGCCAAAAACCTGTTTCGAGATATTGGCCATTGAAATAAATGTTTTTTTTTTTAACATTTTATGCAAGAAGTATTGAAAGTTCAGGATAACAGAGAGGGTTTGGAATTGAACGGGTTACATCAGCTTCTTGTCTATGCGGATGACGTGAATATGTTAGGAGAAAATACACAAACGATTAGGGAAAACACGGAAATTTTACTTGAAGCAAGTAAAGCGATCGGTTTGGAAATAAATCCCGAAAAGACAAAGTATATGATTATGTCTCGTGACCAGAATATTGTACGAAATGGAAATATAAAAATTGGAGATTTATCCTTCGAAGAGGTGGAAAAATTCAAATATCTTGGAGCAACAATAGCAAATATAAATGATACTCGGGAGGAAATTAAACGCAGAATAAATATGGGAAATGCGTATTATTATTATTCGGTTGATAAGCTTTTATCATCCAGTCTGCTGTCCAAAAATCTGAAAGTTAGAATTTATAAAACAGTTATGTTACCGGTTGTTCTGTATGGTTGTGAAATTTGGACTCTCACTCTGAGAGAGGAACATAGGTTAAGGGTGTTTGAGAATAAGGAGCTTAGGAAAATATTTGGGGCTAAGAGGGATGAAGTTACAGGAGAATGGAGAATGTTACACAACACAGAACTGCACGCATTGTATTCTTCACCTGACATAATTAGGAACATTAAATCCAGACGATTGAGATGGGCAGGGCATGTAGCACGTATGGGCGAGTCCAGAAATGCATATAGAGTGTTAGTTGGGAGACCGGAGGGAAAAAGACCTTTAGGGAGGCCGAGACGTAGATGGGAGGATAAGATTAAATTGGATTTGAGGGAGGTGGGGTATGATGATAGAGACTGGATTAATCTTGCACAGGATAGGGACCGCTGGCGGGCTTATGTGAGGGCGGCAATGAACCTTCGGGTTCCTTAAAAGCCATTTGTAAGTAAGTAAGTAAGTATTATAACAGTCATACTACTGTATTACAAAAAATAGCACAAATAATACCAAAAAAAGGCTAACCGATTTTTAATAAGAGACCAGCAATTGAATTAATATTTCAAAGCAAAATAAATCAATTTTATGCAATAAACGAATTTTTCCTTATAAATAGCAGCAAAATTCAGATATTGCATTCTCGATTTTTTTCCGAGTTAAATTAGCCTGCCATCAGCAGATTTATGCAAATGTCTCATTTTTTCAAATTGTTGGTTGTGAACACCTCCATATCTGGTCGATTCAGACTTTCCTGGATACTACTAGTCTTTTAGTGTGAAGAATTCAATTTCGGACAGAGGGATACCTGAAGGAAGGAATTAATTATTATCGATTTAAGGATAACGGACAAAAATAATTAATTACTAGCAATATTGAATTTTGACACGTGCGAGAAATCAGTAAACTTTGTTTTGAACCATCTCACTCTGGGACAACATTCCAAAAATATAGAGAAAAGCCTCCCAGCATCATTTCTTTCCCCAGAGGGCATACGTTGACCATTTATTTCCCCTAAAATTCGGGCAGCCTTCCCGAATTTCAGTTCGTTTACGTCGGAATGATTGACATGCATGGCAACAACTCAAATGCAGAGAATAATACTCGAGAAATTATAGAATAAAAATATCATAAATACTAAAATAACCGAAAATAACTTTCCTTATAGCCTCAAATAATGATATTTGTCCGTTAGGAGGTAATTGTTTTAAAATGTATTTCCAAAACTCTTTCAATCTCTTTAAGTGAACACAAGAATGTGAAAGAAAGTAACATAAAATTAGCATTTGGTTCGGTCCCGAGTTGTCGTGGTGAAACGGGAAAGCACGATAGTAATTAAAAATGATTGATACATAAATAAGAAGGAAAAGTTCATTACTCGGCCTCGAACACGAAATGTCCAAACAGCTCCCCTACGCCTTAACTCACGCATTTGCTCGCCGGACCCCACAAGTGCGTGCAGACGCCTGCCAACTTGCTTTTGTCAATTTTCAGTTGATGGGTGATTCAACTTAGAACCTTCGTAACATATAAAACGCTACATGGTTTGTGTTAGGGTAGGTGTACTATACTTTATTTTTATACCTACCTAATAATTTAAAATTACCTTATGGTGTTCCATAAGACTCAATAATTCGTCCACTACTATTCTTAATAGCAATAAATGACCTTCCTAAATTGATTAAAGCTATAACAATTATGTATGCTGATGACACTATATTCTTATGTTCTAGCACTGCTCTGAATGAACTACATGCTCTAACCAATGATATTCTATCAAAGATGGCTTTGTGGTCTGAATCTAATGGTTTTTTGAAAGAGTAGTGGAACGGAGAGAAATTTTCTCCGGCACCGGGATTTGAACCCGGGTTTTCAGCTCTATGTGCTGATGATTTGTCCACTAAGCCACACCGGATTCCCATCCCGGTGTCGGATCGAATCCTCTCAGTTTAAGTTCCATCATTTGGGTTCCCTCTGGTCGCCACCCTCTCCACTACGTCATAGATGTCTATGAACGTAGGACTGATGTCCACACATGTGCGGAGGTACACTCCATATGAGTGACTGGTTGGCCGGGATCCGACGGAATAAGCGGCGTCTTAAATCATAAGTGATTTACGCATATCATCTATATCATTTTAATGTATCGAAGTACATATGATGTTTCCATGCAAATATTCTGCGTCATCGTACGATGAAAGAGTAGTGGAGTGGAGAAAAATTATCTCCGACGCCAGGATTTGAACCCGGGTTTTCAGCTCTACGTGCTGATACTTTATCCACTAAGCCACACCGGATTCCCATCCCGGTGTCGGATCGAATCCCTCATGTTAGCCATTGGATTCGAAGTTCGCGATTTGAAACTGGCCAGTATTGATGGATTGTAAAAATCGATAAAATCCTTAATTTATTGTGCGTCGTTTTGTCGCAGTATCGTCTAAACGGGGGATATCACATGACAGTTACTTAACGGGACCCTTTTCTTTGAATTACTTTAAAGAGTTGTATAGTTAGCCTACTTTAAAGAGTTGTATAGTACTGTATTACGTAGACTTCTATTTCCGTGCAGCAAATATTTTCAGAAAAGAGCCTAACAGTCCAGCCACTAGCCTTTACAGAGGGGCTAGCAGAAACGGATGAGGGAAACCGGGATGCGAGGTATGTGGATATAAAGGGAAAAATTGAGCCGGCGTCTGGTACTGTTTCTGGGTAGATCAGTCGCTGACGGGTAGTAGTTTCCTCGAGAAGATAAATAAAGCTGTGTCGAATGTTTACGGTATATAAATGAATTCCATTTTTGATAAAAAAAAACTTCAAGAAAAATTACTGACTATTTCTCTCTCACTTTCAATTTCGACGCTGAATCACCTCTGCTGTTCAAAGAGTCGTTAAATAAAATACTAAATACTGAATTAAATACGTGACAGTGAAAAATTGAAGACTACCATCCGGCAAGCGGACTGCCATGAGAAAGTGAAGGCATATTTTCAACTCAGGAATACGCGTGTTAATAAATCCTCTATTTCCTAGAAATGCGAGCGACATATTTACAATGAGACTATGATACAAACATGGTGACCGATGAAAAAAATAAATTCATACCATGAGCTTTTCCCAGTTCGAGGAAAACCGATTTAAACTATACGACACTTGTTTCATACATTCCAAACACAGCATACGTAGTATTTATTTTTGTATGTACAGGGTGAGTCAGCAGGAAAGGTACATGTTTGAAGGATGATAATATTGGCGATTCTGAGCAAAGATGTTCATATGAACATATGTCCTGTTCTTAACGGTTTCGGAGGAAACTAATCGAAACCGTGAGGAAGAGAAAAGTGCAGGTGATAGTAAATTAAAACATTGTTACCTTATGTTCTGTTTAATTGGTTGTAACTTTAGCTGCTTTGAAAGGATCAATAATTGCTCTACTACGAGTAAAACACCACCTTTATTCTAAGTTCATTAGCTCTTTTACTTTTTACAATATTAATCTCGTTCTAAAACTGGCATATTTATACTAATCTAAAATGTATTTGCATTTCTGTATTTATAGCAGTTTCATTTTTCAAAACAAAATAAATGGTTCAATGAACTCCTGTAATCATAGTTATGTCCTTGAAATACTCTTTTTCCTTTGTGGCTGCTCACAAATGGTGAGAAGATTTCTTGAATAAATAAATATACTGAATATTGACACTATGGAGAGAAACTGGAGAACTACGGGAAATACCTTCAGGATCTTTGGCTTTGTCCACCACAAATACGACTGCGACATTACCAGGATTCGAACTCGCGTCCGCAGTCATCGTAAGTCAGTGTTCTGCCAACCCAATTACCAATGGGGTAAACAGAAGGGTTATTTGGCAAACTTTTTTCAAAATGCTTTATTTCATTATTTCTTTTTTCGTTATATTCCATCGACGTCAAATGGTCGACAGTATGAAAGCACCACTAACTCAAGAAAGTAACCAACTAATTCAACTTCGCCTGTAGTAAAACAATTAGGGAGGTTGGCGTCATAAATTCAGAGCTGGTAGATTTTTCCAATGAAGCTGTCATTCAAGCATCAAATCAAGGAAATGTTGTTTCACTGACCCCCCCACACCCTCAGGCTTGGCTGTGGTAGTCACGTGACCAGATTATAAAGAATCCTTCACGCCGCCGCCGCGTGCCTGAGGGTGAGGGGGCCGGCTGGGCGTTTGCAACCCTTATATTAAACGCGATCCTAATATTTTCTGTGCTAGTACGAAAACAAAGCCTCGTCGGCGAATCGATGCCTCTCATTCACTAAGATACCAAGTTCTCATCACGCTGTTGTATCTCACGGCTCATTTACACTCGCGTTATAGCGAGTTTAATGCTATGAAAACATGCACTTAACACGAAGGTTGGTTGGCTTCTAACGCCTTCGGATATTGCAAGTGAAACCTCCTTGCCCTCGTCAGCTTGCTGCTAGTGTGAAGATTTTCATTCCAGAACTAAAGGCGGGAGGAAGCATGGTACGACGATGGTAGTGTTATGCCCCAGGGCTAAAGAACGTCCTGTAGCATGATTTCCTGTGGAGTATTAAATTTGGAACAGGAACAGTGTCAGCGGAATACACGGTCTTAAAATTCTTAGCCAGCGGTATAGAGTCTTGTCGGGCGTGTGGTAAATCACTGCCTACAATCAAAGTATTCTTACTCCTCAGATCATTGCTGGACTAATCCCATTGGTACAGTAGGATAAAGCATGCATTTTAATTGGTTAAAATTATATCACGCATTGTTCGAACTCTTTTCTTGCGCGTAGTCTCATTATAGCGATTTATCACTATAATCCACTGAATCAAATTAAATATAAGAGATGTTTGATTAAGACGATATTTATAAGTACGTGAAATCAAAAGTCTTTTAAGCCCATCTCACCTGGTGGATGGCGTGGTCGGTACCCTGGGCGGGAAACGGATAACGAAACATTAAAAGTGTTGGTGAGGAGACGCGGCAGTCAGTGGAGATTGACGGAGAGCGTACATCGAATCTATTTTTTTGCACAGAAGAAACGGTAGCGGTGATGGCGTCGGTAGAGGAAAATGATATACCCTGTAAGTAGTTTTGCTGTACATATGTAAATGTATAATAAATCAGATAGAGTTTACAACATTGCAATCATTTCAGACTAAGCTTAGTAATCATGTAGTTTTCCTATAGTATCCTAAGAGCTCCAGCTCTTCTGGCAAAATAGTTTTCTATTGTTGTGTACATGGTGGTGTCAGAAATCTTGATGAGAAAGAGCACAAGTCGAACGCAGTAGCCATCCGGCTAGCAATCAGTGCGACCTAAGTGACGGTCGCACAACAATAGCTAGCAGGATGAATTTTTACGTGACGAAGAAATTAACTGTAAATTTTACCTTAGATCGCCTCATTTAGTAATGAATTACTTACGTGTAGTTTGTTATAAACCTACAATATCTGAATCGTCAATTTTTGTCACTTTTGTTCAAATTTCTCGGTAAGGCCGGCAGCATACTGCATCGGACAATATGTCTCGGACAGGATGATTTTGTCTCGGACAGTTCGATGTGAAGGTGATTACACGCATTGGTATGAGGCTGCAGCATACTGCATCGGACAATATGTCTCGGACAAGATGTTTTTGTCTCGGACAGTTGGATGTGAAGGTGATTACACGCATTGGTATGAGGCTGCAGGATACTGCATCGGACAATATGTCTCGGACAAGATGGTTTTGTCTCGGACAGTTCGATGTGAAGGTGATTACACGCATCGGTATGAGGCTGCAGCATTCTGCATTGGACAATATGTCTCGGACAAGATGGTTTTGTCTCGGACAGTTCGATGTGAAGGTGATTACACGCATTGGTATGAGGTTGCAGCATACTGCATCGGACAATATGTCTCGGACAAGATGGTTTTGTCTCTGACAGTTCGATGTGAAGGTGATTACACGCATTGGTATGAGACTGCAGCATACTGCATCGGACAATATGTCTCGGACAAGATGGTTTTGTCTCGGGCAGTTCGATGTGAAGGTGATTACACACATTGGTATGAGGCTGCAGGATACTGCATCGGACATTCATTCGGATGCAATATGATGCAGCCTCATAACTAGAGCCCGGCAATAAGCCGAAAATTCCGAAAAAGGCAAAAAGGACTAATAAAGCCCAACATTTTCTGGCCTACAATGACCCAAAATGAACATATTATTATGTTGAGTCTCGCCTTCGTAAACTCGAAAAAAAAAAAAGTATTTTTCCTCAACTTCCGAGCTCTAGTTATAAGTGTTGAAGCACTTACACTCCTATATGTATGTGAAACAATCCTTCACTGGTAAAGGGAATGTTTCTCTGTGATTTAGTTCAAGAATTGCTCATGGTGTCCTAATAGTCTGTGCTCTGTGATACTGAAGAAAATAGAAATTAGCTGTTTTATTCTTTCCAGACAACATGGGTAGATATTATTTCAATTGTTATTTTCATGGATGCTCCGAAATCTTTCACAAGTACTGAAATCAGAAACTTTATACTCATATTGAAGTTAAGTTTGGAATATGATTCTCCCTTGGAGCTTGATGCATGTTGTAATCTCAGACGCCCTGGAGAGTAGAGTGCGCCTGCCTCTCAGGAGCAGCTCAATCTGATCTTGCACTCAAGACAGCGAGCAGATAGGCTTGTAAACACCGGATATATAAGGAGTTTTACATTTATTTTGTCTGTCTGCACAGAACCATAGAGGCGCCATTCTCCTGTATGTCTTTTAATGTAAGGAAGTTTTTCAGCGTGGGGTCAGATTTCTTGCTCATCTGAAAACCATTTGTCCAATAAACAAACAAGTACACACGGTCATGTTCTCCGCTACATGTTCCGGCTGCATTTTCAGTAAAACCGAGCTCCATTACTTGTAGTAAGGTACATATTTATAACCGTTTCATAAGGACTGGCTTGCTTTATACATTTTTTTTGTCTCAATTGTAATCCTGCGTCAAACTGACTAGAGAATCTCGCTATTTGTGAATACATAATAGTGTTAAAACGAGCAAGTTGGCTCAGATGGTAGCGTTTGAGACTCGCGTTCGGGAGGTCCCAGGTTCGAATCCCGTGGTTGACAAATCTGATGTTTTTCATGGTTTCCCTCAGTCACAAAGGCAAATGCCGGATTGAAAATTTACATGTCAAGATTGATCACCACCTCAATCACCAGTAATCAAAATCTATAATCAGTTACATCATCACTAGCCATCTACAACACACGATAGAAACAAGAACTCAACAATAATGAAAACGGCGTAGTGATATACCCACAGATCCTAACACGCGATATGGCCACAGATGTTAAATCGTGTATATATAAAACATAATAAGGTATGGATATAGTGAACATTCGGCCAGCTATAGTGAACGTAAATCTTGATCCCGACCTGCATACATTAAAAAGTACATTAGTATTTCCGTTTATAGTGAACCTTTACATCTGTTACAGTGAACCTAAAACTATAACTTCCCCAAGAAAATTTAATTTTAAAATGGCCAAAATGGTAATTTAGGAAATCCTTTCTCCTATAAACTTTCAAGAATATGTTCAGAACAAAATCTCAAACCTTCTACTCCTGAAGTGCATTAAAAGACAAAGGATTTGTTCAGCTTCCTGGACAGCTTGAAACATGTTAAAGAGAATAGTGTATGCAGTGAGGGATAAAAGAAGGATTAGTTCTGACTTCTTTAAAAGAGGTTATTAGAAGAATAGGAAGAGAAATTGTTTTCTTTTGTACAAGGGAGTAGAGTGATGACCAACGGGTAAATACAAGAAGGATTACAGTATAATGGTCCTCAACCCTTCCTCCCGCATCTTTGTAAAAGTGAACCCGGGGAAATTCCAAGGCCGAGTACATAGTAGCATACCTCTAGTGGGAAAAGGTGCGAAATCAGTCAGTGCCTACTACCTACATGGCCAGATTAGATTGATATCAGGATGTCAATGCGTAAAGTGTTTAAGTTGGAAGATACAGCGAACATTAGTACTGATATTGAACGTGATCTGTCCCAAACGGGCATTAATACTGTATGTATAGCAACGTCAGTAGTATAAAAACAGACACTTCAGTTTTAGTGAACCTCGGATATAGTGAACGAAATATGCTGGTCCGTAGAGGTTCACTATATCCGGAGTTGACTGTATATATTTTTTCACGTAAACTTGCGATTTCTAAATGAGGCAGTAGAGCAAGTGGACAGCTTCAAATACTTGGCGTGTACTATAAGCAGTAACATGAGCTGCTGCCAGGAACTCAAAAGGAGGTTAGCAATGCCAAAGGAAGCTTTTAATAGAAAAAGGAGCATCTTCTGCGGACCTCCTGGAGAAAGAACTAATGAAAAAACTAGTGAAGTGCTTTGTGTGGAGTGTAATATTATATGGGGCAGAAGCATGGTCATGACAACGAAGTGAAGAAAAGCGAAATGTGGATATGGAGAAGAATGGAGTGTGTGAAATGGACAGACAAAATAAGAAATGAAGCTGTGTTGGAAAGAGTGGCTGAAGGAAGAATGATGTTGAAACTGATCAGAAAGAGGAAAAGGAATTGACTGGGTCACTGGCTGAGAAGAAACTACGTACTGAAGGATGCACTGGAAATAATGGTGAACGGGAGAGAAGTTCGGGGCAGAAGAAGATATCAGATGATAGACGACATTAAGATATATGGGTCATATGCGGAAACTAAGAGGAGGGCAGAAATTAGGAAAGAATGGAGAATGCTGTGTTTGCAGTGAAAGACCTGCCCTTTGGCAGAACACTATGAATGAATGGTTTCATTATCCATACTAAACCATAAGTGAATATCGTGGATGACTATAGCTAAGCGAAAAAGAGAATATCGTCGTTGTTTTTGTGAAACCTTCTATGTGACAGTAGTGAACATAATTTTTCAGGAGGAAGAAAAAAGTAATTAAATATCAATACACATACATAATAATATTAGATAATTCGGTAGAAACGTTGGTGAATATGATAACATCTTCGAGGATCAGTGTAGGCCTATTGATATTTAATTACTTTTCCCTTCTTCCTGAAAAATTATGCTTTGTACTGTCACATAGGAGGTTTCACAAAATCAACGACGATATTTTTTAAAGTATTAAGACATTATGTTATTTTCTGTGAAATCAATTAGTTTAATTGGCACAGTAATTTAGAGCTTCTAGCCTGAAACATAATGATTTTCGCCTTGTTTAATCAAAGTATTCCTTTTGCATTAAGATCTTCTGTAGATTATAAAGAAGAATTTTGGTTTTAAGATGGTAACATCTAAAAATGATGAAGAGCAAACTGTATTTCTGTTAATTAGCAAAATGGATTGGTGTTGACTGCCGACAGAACCTAAAAATATTTGTGGTTGACAAGGAGACATATTACACATTCCTTCAGAATACTTCGGTTTCCCTAATATTGCTTCATAACCGCTATGTTATCGACTTAATTTCCGTCGTGTGAAAGAGTCGTTTCACAAAGAACTTAGTCTAATAGTACCAGTTGCGACGATAAGAATATTTTTCATAGGTAAGACAAGAACTCTGAATTTTGATCGTTGAGAATTCAAACAGCCTTAGACTAAAAAAAAAAAGTTGGGATACGTAAACGGAACTTGTAATTTCCAGCTTAATACAGAGAATAGAAAACAGGAAAAGGACAGATACACTACCGGTCAAAAGTTTTCGATCAGCTATGAAAACAACTATATACTTTATTTCAATGTACAAGCAAATGGGAAAAACTAAATAGATAAAAAAATATATTTTCTCTCTCTAGCATTATGCTATGATTAATGTTGTGTAAAAGTAATGGTCGTGAGTTTGAATTCCGCTTCGAGTTTTTTCCCTTTGTCAATGTGACGAATTCAGCGTTCATGTTAAAATAATCTCGCCGTATATCTGTCTAGTTTGAGGTCGAAAAATACCAAATGTTGGGATAAACGAAGGGGATGTGGAGGCTTTAAATACCCAATTCAAATAAAGTTACTGCAGCATTTAATATCGATTATGAAATGCAGTTTTGAAAATTAACAAAAATGTCGAGAGAGCGCGCTTTGCAGATGCTAATAGAATTACTAGAAGTAACTGATTAAGAATAATTTTTTCTAGGAAAAGAACGCGTAAGAACTGTTAGTATCTCACGTTGTTAGTTAATAATAAATCATATAAATTAGCAAACCACATTGGAATATAATTATCAAATGAGGGTTTTGGGAGTAAAAAATGGTAAGTGACGTCTTATTGATTTGAAGTTACAGATAGACGAATATTTCTACATGCATAAGTTTGTATAGTTACCAGGAAAGTAAAATTTGTATACCTCTGTCATATTTTGAGATGTTGGAAAACTAACTACTGCATTAGACGCACAAAGTAAGATACTATATTATACGCTGTATATATATATATATATATATATATATATATATATATATATATATATATATATGTAAATCATTTTTAACCAAAATGTCCGTTATCATTTTTATGCCCGAGCCCCTCAAATGTAAACTTCAATTGTTATATTTGTTTAATAACCCATTAAAATGAACAGAAAAGATATAAAATTATGTAGTAACATTAATAGAAGCGAGTTCAAATCCGTGAAAACTAAATTGTTTGATATCTGTACAACAGAAATAAGCGAACGCATCGTCTTTAATAATGTAGTATTATTATACAAATAATATGTTGTTTGAATTCATAAATTATTATTCCTGCTTTCATCACTAGTTTTGTTTTCACGCAAAATAATACTTGTTGTCTACCGCTGTAGAGAAACGGTTAGCACGTCTGGCCGTGAAATGAAAGGGGCCCGGTTTGAAATCCTGGTTGAGATTTTTCCCGGGGTTTTCCCTCAACCCATCAAAATAAAATCGTCGCTTAAGTGCAAGAGCTCGTATCCCACAAAATCATAATTTTACAGAAGAATAGAAATACTGTTCTTTGTCGCCATTTTCTGTCGGCTTGCGTGGTATTGAAATTTTTACTCTTCCACGATTAATATTAAACTGTAGTTTACGAGATTTTTTCAGGTAGATGCGTATCATTTAAACGAATTTAGCAGTACCAAAAACTCAATTTAGAACATTTTGAGGGTTATGAATATTTCCCCTTAAGCGATGAAATGCTGGGTAACTTTCGGCACTGGACCCTGGAACCATCTCGCTAGCATTATCAGATAACTATTGCGAATGCTGTAGTTGGGGCGGTACGAGCCGATATGCCGCACCATGTAAAATAAAAATTCGCTGTTACCGTATCGGAAAAAAATTGAGACTCGAAAATATATTAATTATGTTTAAATAGTCCTTAATATACTTTCATATGGAGAATGTTAGCTATTTGAAAAACATTTTGATTTTGATATCTGGCATAAACGTAGCGGCTAGCATTTCATATCCTTTGTTTAAACGCTTGTCCATTCGTTGTTTTATCGAAAACCATGGTCTGGCACTTCAAAAGTAGTTGTGAGTTGTTAATTTGTGGCTTGCATACCGTCATGGTATTTCTATAAGTCATTAACACTAACTTCATGGCATGGCGCCTCAAGAAATCTGCTACTCTGACCCGCTAATTTGAAAACTTGCGTAGATGCCATTGCATTACACTAATATTATGATGTGGCGCCTCACGAATTCTGCTGCACTGATTCTCTGGTTTTAAAACTCGTTCAGGCGTAATGCTAGCAGGAGAGAAATATTGTTACTTTTGTGCGTTCATGAATCTTGAATCCAGTTATATATTATAGATTATATTTCAATTTCAACTAAAGAATGTGAATGAGCATTACTCTAATGAACGATATCTGTACTACGAAAAGGAATACTCTTCTAGTAAAATAATCTAAAAGAATTTTCAGGTTTTTGTTCCTAAAAAGTGTTGGGACCATCAGTATCAGCGTTTAATTTCTTGCCTTATATGCAATTGTGGCTGCGATCTGGAAGGAGATCGGCATGACGAAGAAGTAACTTTGGAAAAGAAGTGCAGTACGAGTCCATACAGAGTCTAGTCTAACCAAGGAGATTTCAACAGTACCTCCTAAAATTTGTTTCCAACTCCAGTACTGACTATAGCACTTGATAAAGTGTCGTAAAATAACCAACAAAAAGTAATACAGTATAACCTCTATTATCCGTCATAATGAAGGGGTTGAGCTGAATGGTTAATTGAAAAATCAGATAACCCGTACCATAAAAGATTGTCGTAAATTTAGTGAATAACGCTTACACTTTCGTAATTTTCTCTGTGATCTGTATTTGTCAGTATTTTTCTAGTGTTTATAAATGATCTTGCCCCCCTAATAAAAGATGTAGGTCATCCCATATTATTTGCAGATGCCCAAAGTATAGTAATTATAGCCAATAACTCCAACACATTCCAATCTTCAACAGAGGAAATTCTCTTCAAAATATGTGACTGGTTCTCAGTCAATAAATTGGTATTAAATTGTAACAAAACTAACATAATTCAATTTAAATCCTCTGCAAATTCAACCTCGCAAACTTCTAGCGCAACAATTAACAACAGATCCCTATTAGAAACAACTACAACCAAATTTCTTGGCTTAAAAATCGATAATGTGTTAAATTGGAAAAATCATATTAAAGAAATTACCCCCAAACTAAATTCAGCTTGTTTTGCTATTAGAACTATGCAAAAGATAGTAAATATCAATACCTTAAAAACAATATACTTTGCATACTTCCACTCGGTAATGAGTTTTGGAATAATATTCTGGGGAAATTCCACAGATAGTAACAGTATATTTCTATTACAAAAAAGAGTAATTAGAATAATATTAGGTGCCAAATCTAGGGAATCTTGTAGGACTATTTTCAAAAAACTACATATAATACCCATGCCTTGTCAGTATATCTTTTCATTAATAGTCTTCCTCGTATGTAATCGTGAAAATTTTGTAACTAATTCAACAGTTCATAGCATAAATATACGTCAAAGAAATGACTTTCATACTCCATCGGCAAGTCTATCGTGCTATCAAAAAGGAGTGCGTTATATGGCAGTAAAATTTTTTAATAGCCTCCCTATCGATATAAAAAATGAAACTCAAAACATAAAATTATTTAGGGCCAAATTAAAGAAGTACCTAATTTCTCACGCCTTCTATTCTGTAAGTGAATTCATGACATTCAATAACACTTCATGAAATTGATACTAAAACTATGTGTTGTACTAGTAGACTATATTGTAAATCCCGTCTGTGTATATATATATATATATATATTTTTTTTTTCATCTAGACTGTGACTATAAATTAAGACTATAATAGTATTAAGTTTTTTTACTTGTTCCATATTCTAGCTGTAAAGCAATGTATGAATACGATGGAATGTTAATAAATACAATACAATACAATACAACACGCTAGGTAGTGGATCAGAAATTCACTGATTTAAGTTTGTTATTAAAAACGGTTTTTTAACGAGAAAGGAAACTCCTTGTAATGGCTGTCTGTGAAAAGATAGGAGTAGTGGAGTTCTCGTGTTGTAGATTTACATACTTTATAAACTTTATCTTTGATTTTTATTAAATTGAAAACGGTTGTGACTCCAATCTCATGGCCTGAGATGAGCCACAGTTTATCTTCCACAAACCACTCAGTTATTTGCGCTTTTTTATACTTAGCAAGACAGAAAAATGAAAAAGTGGAGAAAGCTGGATTTGCAGTGAAAGACGTGCCCTTGGGTAAAACACCATGAATGAACACGATTTCCTTTGATAGCCGTGAAAGACATTTTAATACACGGGAAGTGAAAGGACTTCTTTTTGGCGCTAGGGGAACTTCATTTAAGTTAACCAGAACCATTCTTCTTTCTCTTAAATTTTCTAAAGAGCACATTAACAAAATTTGTTTAATGGTATTGAGAGATTCATTATCCATTTTACACAATCACTTGTATAATACAACGTAATATTTTTTTTTTTTACTTCATTTCATTACTCTTCAATGTACTTTCATCTAATGTTTCTCCGAAATCAAATTGTACTTTATTTTTAAATTTATCATTGTTCCGTATTCTCTCCGAAATCATATTGTATTTTTAATTTAACCTCTGCTTTGTATTCTGGATCCTAGTGGTCAGCCGTAGTTGCGCCACACGGTCAGATAAAATGCAGCATATAAAAAAGGGTCCCTGTTTTGTGGGCATAGTTGCGCCCCGTTCCCTTCAGGTAGAGAAAAGGTCATGGCATAGTTGCGCCCCGATGAAATAGGTAGAGAAAAAGACACTACGGAAACTCGAGCCTCGTAATCAACCAACCTTATTGATTTCTTATGCGATTTAATATTTATTAAAATGAACACCATGAAGTTGGCAGTATTTTATTAACTGTTTTTCTACTGTTTATGCAGTGATTATCGATAGCCTACCGTTAAAATGAACACCATGAAGTTGGCAGTACTTTATTAACTGACATACTCAAATGAGTGAGTCGTTGGAATATTGGGCCTTAGCAGTCTTGATATTTTATTAGTGATTTTCACACCGTCTGTGGCGTATAGTGAGATTAATTTAAAATGAATGTTAAGTTTAGTGAAAAGGGTGAAGAGTTAATAATTGATAATGGTTCTAAGTTTCAATTTTCGAAAGCCTGTACCGTAGGGTTAAGATATCGATGTAGAAACAAAAAATGCAGTTCATTTGTTGTGTGTGATCAATAAAAAAGTGTAATTTTAAATAGCAAAATTGATCATACGCTAGGCCTACCTGATTTTAATGCAGCTATCACTGTAATATTTTTAAGTAATTTATTTATTTTATGACAATCACTTTCGTGTGTACTATGCTCATCGGGGCGCAACTATGCCATGTCCATCCTGCTACCTGATTTCTTCGGGGCGCAACTATGGCATGTCCCATCTGCTACCTGATTTCTTCGGGGCGCAACTATGCCATGTCCCATCTGCTACCTGATTTCTTCGGGGCGCAACTATGCCATGTCCCATCTGCTACCTGATTTCTTCGGGGCGCAACTATGCCATGTCCCATCTGCTACCTGATTTCTTCGGGGCGCAACTATGCCATGTCCCATCTGCTACCTGATTTCTTCGGGGCGCAACTATGCCATGTCCCATCTGCTACCTGATTTCTTCGGGGCGCAAATATGCCATGTCCCATCTGCTACCTGATTTCTTCGGGGCGCAACTATGCCATGTCCCATCTGCTACCTGATTTCTTCGGGGCGCAACTATGCCATGTCCCATCTGCTACCTGATTTCTTCGGGGCGCAAATATGCCATGTCCCATCTGCTACCTGATTTCTTCGGGGCGCAACTATGCCATGTCCCATCTGCTACCTGATTTCTTCGGGGCGCAACTATGCCATGTCCCATCTGCTACCTGATTTCTTCGGGGCGCAACTATGCCATGTCCCATCTGCTACCTGATTTCTTCGGGGCGCAACTATGCCATGTCCCATCTGCTACCTGATTTCTTCGGGGCGCAACTATGCCATGTCCCATCTGCTACCTGATTTCTTCGGGGCGCAAATATGCCATGTCCCATCTGCTACCTGATTTCTTCGGGGCGCAACTATGCCATGTCCCATCTGCTACCTGATTTCTTCGGGGTGCAACTATGCCATGTCCCATCTGCTACCTGATTTCTTCGGGGCGCAACTATGCCATGTCCCATCTGCTACCTGATTTCTTCGGGGCGCAATTATGCCATGCCTAGGCCTCCCAATTGACCGCGGGGCGCAACTATTCCATACCGGATGTCGGGCAGATGTCCCAAATTGTGGAATTTGTGTGCAGTTAACCATAATGTGTAAGGGTAAAGTTTTGTAATAACTCTCTCTAGAAAAGAAAACGCGCTAATAAAATATATACGTATGTAATATATTTCTGTAGCAAAAAAAAAAAGTCGGATAATCCGCCAATCGGTTAATAGGGTGACTGATATCGGGCTTCTACTGTACTTATTTGAGCTGTAATATAAATGTCATACATCGTATTCACGTCCTGGATATAAATTGTATGTACTTACATAGCAAAATAAACCTACGTTTAACAATCGCCTTTTTTTGAGTATTTAACTTGCGTAAGTTTCACTTTACATGAACGTCGCCCATCAGTAGTAAATTCATTAGTATTTTCACCGTACACATTAAATTATAAACTTTGTACGTACAGTATGTTTACACATTAACTCGTAAACTGAATGAGAAAAGAACACAATAAAGCTTTTTTCTTCTCAATTTTTTTTCCATATAAGCTATCTGCAAGGGTAGTGATATTTTCTGATGCCCCGAGATAACAAAAGACGTCGTAAAAGAAGCCTAGCTGCCACTTGTACTGATCCCAGTACTCTTGCCGACAAGTGATGCGTCTCACGTAGGTGACTCGCAATTTCGAAATCCTGGATTGTCGTTCTATACGTGAAGTCCTTCGTCTTTTCAGTATCTTCAGGTGAGGTCTCTCAAAATGCTACGAATATGGTCACCACAAGTCGCATCGAAATCTTTCATAAGCTAAACTGTTAGTAAACAACCTTTCATATAATTTTGCACATTAGACACTATTATACTATATCTAATTATTTATTTCCTCACTGTAAACGTGCTAGAAGTAGGAAGGATATTTTTATCTACGTTGAAACTTGTTGTCAATACGAGAACACTACCAAAATATATGTATTTAAAAGTATTGTTATATTAAAATTTATTTGACAAAAATCAAGAAACAGTTACAATATGTATCGATGAATACTTTCGTCTGGGCAAGATACACATGTTGGAGGTTTATTTCCATGACATTATTCGAGTCGCTTAGAATCAAAGTCAATCTAAAAGTCTGATTTGTCAGAAAAGAAGAAAAACTAATGCAGTTAGACTCCAAACGGTGATTTTACTACTAAAGATAAGACAGAAAAATTCCGTTTTGACCCCAAGCGAGCAGTTTAATCACATTCCCTGCAAAATTCTGAATTGAAACATACCTTAATTCCATATTTACTAACTTGGAGAAAATACAGCTTGATTCTAGGTGACTCATTTCACATAATTTCACCAAATAACAGTACAATATGTAATATTCCGAATTAATTTCCTCATTGAAGTCTGGATATGTTATTAATCGAGAAATATGAATAGGGTGTTGAATTAAACTATAATTTATTCCTCTGCTCAAATAAAAAGAAATATAAATCATTTTATTCGTGGTTATTTTTGTTATTCATTAATTAATTTAAGGGTAGAGGGTTGCGAAAGCATACAAAAATTATGGAAAAAAATGCACTAACACTTTTGACACTACCTACCACAAGACTTAAGATATCCATACATAAATTTTATCACTAAATCTTGAAAGAATGTTGAATTGAATGGCTTATAGTTCACTTAATTTAGATTAATTTGTCCTTTATAATTTGTTTAATTTTTGCAACAAATCGAAAATATATCTAAACATAAGATCACATAAGTACATTTTCTTGGTACGCTAATGATGCCATTGGCACCAAATTTTTACCAGATCTTACATATTGCCTTGTGATAGTGAAACTCAGTTTTTATTTTTATAACTTGGAAATTAAGTTAGTTTCATAATTTTATACACGCTATAAAATGATATTTTCTTAACTATAATCTTTTAAAATATCACAAAACCGACAGATCTTTCTCAAATTAAGTAAAAATTGAGTTCCTTATACCTGCATTTATAAAGATCTGATAAAAATTTAGGACCAATGCGATCGTTAATTTACCAGGAATTTGTAATTATGTGATCTTATGTTTCAGTGTATTTTCGATTTGTTGCAACAATTAAATTATTTAGGACAGAAGAATAATCTAAATTAAGTGAACTGTTTGTCATTCAATTCAGCTTTCTTTCGACATTCGGTGATAAAATTTATGTATGGCTATCTTAAATATTGTGGTAGATATTGTCAAAAGTGTTGGTGCATGTTTCGCTATAATTTTTGGATGCGTTCATAGCCCGCTGCCCTTAATCTTTTCTTTATTTAAATACATTCACTCCATCAGAAAGTGTTCGGTTGAAGATCAAATGATCGTCATGCAACGTGGATAATGTTATACAAAACGTGTCATCACCGGCGATATTTTCTGTTTTCACAGCGGTAAAACAACGTGTGTTAATTGACAATATTATCACTGAAAATATAATAACACTTTTCTTTCATGAATGGCACAGAATTAACAAAAAAGAATACTCACAAATAAATGTCACTCCGGATATAAGATGAAATAATTTCGCATTCGCCGGGTAAAATCGCAGATAATACGGAGGTAGAAAGCTTTCAGCACTAGAACCTCTGTATGACGCTTTCCTAATATCGATGAAACTTAGCTAACAGAATGGTTGTTTGTGTTTCCATGCCAACGAATGTGTATTGTTGTATGACTTACCGACTGTTGATTGTTGACGTCCACACCACTACTGTCACTACGACGTAATGGCGTCCCACTGCTCTCCCTAGCTCCAACGACGCCCCCTCAGTTCATTCTGAATCGATACTCGGGACACATGCGCTCCGATATTGCTTGAATGGAGTGACCCCAGAATTCAGGCGCTCCAATCAAACTATAAGTAGCACTACTGGGAGAAATTTGGAGTCCTCTGTATCACAGCGGAACAGACAGTTCAATTCCCAATGGGTAACTCGTACTTTTCTGCTGCCTTTATCACATTTGCCGCTCTTTTGCACTTCATTTTAATATAAAAGCTCCGTGGAGCGAAACTTATCTTTTACTAGAAGTAGGGAAACAGAGCAGATATATAACATTAACAAGCTCTGGTCAACAAACATATTTCTTGTTAAAAGATAAAGAATAGGTGATTCTTGTAAGATTTTTCGTGCTGATTTCAGATCTGTTTTCAACATTTTTCTATCACCCAGGGTTTTTGAGTAATTATATGAAATGTACTTCAAACTTTTCTAAACGACATTTCATACAAGTTGAGAGGATACGAAGGGATTTCTTTCCCCTTCTACTTGCCCTGATTCCGTCAGTAACAGACCGGTAGCTGTTACCTCTTATACCTGCACCCCCCAAGTTGTGTTCACAAGAAATTAAAATATTAAATAAAGTACATAAGTGAATATAAAATACAGTGACACAGATGTTCAACAGTTACATGTTTGAGTATATTTTAGTGTCGTTCTTACAATATTTTCAACTAATAATTAATTAAATTAAGAGATGTCAGTTTGTATTATGAAGTCAGGGGGAGCGACACAGTGCAGATTGTCCCGTTGTGTATGCTGTAGAGTAGCGACTATCGGTGGAGAAAACATTTATCTTCTGCTGTCAGTAGCTTTTTAACATGCCAATTGATATAAACAGTAATAAAATGAAATATAAACGATTAGTATAGAGTTTCGATTACCGGTAAACATTTTCAATAATGCAATTTTTCACTATTGTTGCAAGTCAATTAGTCGAATGTTTGTGAGATGGACAGTAGCATCTTCCCCTTAACTAATGGTAGAGTGTGTGAGTAGAGGGGAAGGCCTATCAACCAAACTGAAATGGGGATTAGTATTGTCCATTGTGCAATTCAAATCAAGAAATGCATTCGGAACACCTCAAAATCTGTGCTTCAGTGGCTGACCATGACAATATCTTTGAAAAATATTGAAGTGCAAGAGGTCAAATGACCTTGTCAAACGCCTGGCATTAGAAGACAACTTTTCTAGTATTGAGGTTTTGTAACATTTTACCTAAAATCATAGTTATTTACATAAAAATGTGTGAAATAGATTTTAGGTTATATTTCGCTTGAGAAACATCTCTTTTGAGTGTCCAGCAGCAGTCTGACAGAATATTTGGGCTCCATTTTTCCTGATGAAAACGCTCCCCATGTTCGTCGCTCACTACTCACTCTACCAGCGCTGGTACGTTCGACCAGAGGTCCCGGGATCGATACCGGAACAATTTTTCCCTTGACATTATTCAAATCTGCTTTACAGGGAGCTTTACCTGAAAAACTAGATTTGCATAATATATGTCACTGTGTACGTTAACAGAAAACGACAATTCCAAGTCACACAGAGATTGTGTGCACTCGATGTGGGTCTCTAGCGCTTCGTCAGCCCACGCGATTGTGTGGATATAAAGGGAAGAGTTGAGACGGTGTCGGGTGGAGTTCCCGGGTAGTTCAGTTGGTAGAGCGCTGGTACGTTCAACCAGAGGTCCCGGAATCGATACCCGGCCCCGGAACAATTTTTCCCTTGAAATTATTTATATGAAATGTACTTCAGACTTTTCTAGTATTGCCCATTGTGCAATTAAAATCAAGAAATGCATTCGGAACACCTCAAAATCTGTGTTTCAGTGGCTGACCATGACAATATCTTTGAAAAATATGGGAGTGCAAGAGGTCAAATGACTTTATTGTCAAACGCCTGGCATTAGAAAACAACAACAACAACAACTTTTCTAGTATTGACATTCTGTAACATTTTACCCAAATCATAGTTATTTACCTAAAATGTGTGTGGAATAGATTTTAGGCTATACTTCGCTAGGCAAACATCTCTTTTGAGTGTCCAGCAGTAGTCTGACAGAATATTTAAGCGCAATTTTTCCTGGCAGCGCCTTTCCATTTCAGAAATATCTTGATGAAAACGCTCCCCATGTTCGTCGCTCACTACCCGAAGGTTTTGAGAAAAGACAAAAAAAATGGATGAGAATCCAAGAAGTTATTTTGAGAGATATATGACACTCCATCACGTTATAGTTCTGAATCAGCTCGTTGATAAGTTCTCTGTAATCTTCTGATCTGTGGTTCCTAGAAAGTAACAATCTGTTGAATGATCCTTAGGTTCCCGACATATCATTGGAACTGGAAAAAGGCTAATAGAATTACATGGAGCACAACAGATTTCAGGGGTCCAGTTTCTGTTCTATCTATTTTGCAATCAAAAGAACACTCGTAAACTCTTTAAATATTGTAATTTTCACCTGTGTGTTTTCAAAGTTAATTAACTACAAACGTAACAAAAATTGCTTATGATTTACACAGTATTTCGAGGTATGTTTCACCTTATAAGACACTTTCATCACACTTAAAATTAGGACGAAGAAAACACGGGTTATGAAACTTGTTTCATGATTATGAGTTCCAACTCAACTGAGAATATTAATACTATAACTCTCAGCCTTATGAGGAGTAAAATTCGTTTTTGTGAATTCTAACTTCACAGAGGATAATGATCTGAAGTTATAAGTCAACAAAATTGTTAAAGCAATAAAATTAAATATGTGAAATATTTTCTTTCCATTAGCATGTTAAGGACTTAACAATATAACAATAAAAATAAATCAATTTTTCTAAAATTACAAAAAAAAAAAAAAAAAAAATGGTGGGTGGTAGAAAAATTCTGAATTCAGTTTCGGAATCTGCAGATGACATTACATAAGAAACAGCAGAAATTGTACATTTAACAAAATCATTGTTGACCAGTGCCACGATAAAGTGAACTTCAGTTATTGTCATCAATAATTGACTTTCATCTTATTGCCTTCTGTTGTTTTACTGTGGCAGAAATATACGAAACTTGAACGTTGATTGTCGTTAATGTTTTGTATGACGCTACTAGTGTTTGTGTACCTTTGATAATCTTGTATTTTATTACCTATAAATCACCGTATAATATTAGTACTTAGCCAAATGAAAGGCTGTCAAGGTTGTTGCCTCATGTAAAATTGTCACATTTTCGTAAGTATTTAATCAATTATTCTTGCAGTCCCCACGATCCTACAAATCTATAAACTGGGTCTTCAAAATGTACAGCATCTACCGAAAGTTTAAGAGCGCACATTCAAAATAGATGTTTTACTCCTGTCCTTATACAGAGTGATTCACGAGGATTTACCGTCACTTATGAAGCTTATTTCCGAAGATATTCTTAGCAAAAAATGCCATATAAACATTTTCTCCTAATCGCAATATTTTCAAAGTTACATTAATTTGAAGTTGTTAATAAAATATATCTTTTTTTTAGCTTTACGGGTAAAAAATATTAGAAATAAAGAATGAACTATTCAGAAGTGTCATTTCTTTAATTGGCTAGTGTTCTGAAGCTGAAAATGTGTTGTTAATTGCTTTGTATAGATTTTATTTTTCAATTTTTAAATAAAAATGACATCATTCTTACGCTCTTATCACAAAAATTGTTACAAATCTTTAGGAACTTGATTATTTACTGTTTAATTATGCATCCTACTGTACAGTCTTAAAGAATTTACCAGAGTGGCGTAATTTGTAACAAATGTATTGGTAAGTGCGTAAGAAAATGTAATTTCGTAGTTAAAAATCGAAAAAAAAAAAATTCTGTACGAAGCAACTATGGAATTCACAACATATTTTTAGCTTCAGAATACTAGCTAATTAAAGAAATGATACTTCTGAATAATTAATTCTTTTCTGTAATATTATTTTACCCTTAAAACATCCTACTGTAGAGGTTTAAAGAATTTACAAGAGTGGCGTGATTTGTAACAATTGTTGTGGTAAGTGCGTAAGAAAATGTAATTTTGTAGTTACAAATCGAAAAAGAAATCTGTACGAAGCAACTATGGAATTCACAACACATTTTTAGCTTCAGAATACTAGCTAATCAAAGAAATTATACTTCTGAATAGTTCATTTTTTATCTGTAATATTATTTTACCTTTAAAACTCAAGAATAATGGTATTTTACAAACAATTTCAAACTAGTGTAACTCTGAAAATATTGAGATTAGGACAAATGCTTATATGACATTTTTTGCTCAGAATGCCTTCGGAAATAAGCTCCGTAATGGACGGTAAATCCTGGTGAATCACCGTGTATAACAATTTTTCTGTTATGAAAACTTATTGAAAAATTACATTTTTCTAGTAAAAAATTAATTACTCCAGAATGTATGTACTTATATCGCATGAGCCGTCAGTCAAGGTCTTCGCTTGGTCGATGCATACTCGTCGTCCAGTTAAAACTCCAGTAATACTTAATTTTGTAGCCTCCTGGGACAAAGTAGCCTACTTTTCCTACTGACGACCAAGAAAACAGAGACTACATTATGATGATAATGATGATGAGGATTATGAATACAACGATTATGATGACAGCATTTACAAGATGGCGACAATGATGATGACGATGATAATGACTGCAGTATAGATGACAATGAAGAAGGTGATGACCATGATGACGACGACGATGATGTTGATGATGATTACATTTCTGGTAAAACTAGATAAATTGATGAAAATAGCATGCCCTGAACTTATGGACAGATACTGGAAACATCATTTTCTGTTTATTGCATAGATTACGTTATCCCTCCCCCCAACACATGGGTTAACACCGCTGAACTCTCCTCATACAGTTTGATAGATGGCGTGCTCCTCCATCATTAGATTTTTAGATAGCGTCCATTGACAATAGTTTCCCGGTCATATTCTCTTACAATTCACTTACAGCATATCATTACTGTTTGTATACACATCTCATCTCTAATACCTTATCTCCTGAAGTATAATTTATGATGTTACGTTAGACTAGACCTCCTGGATTGTACTGAAATACGTGTAATCTAGCAGAGAGTTCCATTCCGTGATGTTTCTGTCACCTCATTGTTTTCGAACACATACCATCTCTGCATACACGTTTCCTACAGCTGGCATTGCATTCTTTGTGTCTGATTTCTAGATAACGTTACTGTTCGTGAAGCGAAGCATTGTCTCTTACTTCATTAACATAAGTACAGCTCGAGTTGAGTTCCTCGAATGTACGAATTCTCTTTATACGTCTTCCGAGTACATTTTTGTCTTCTTGACTTGCGGTTAAATTAAGAAATGGAGAACAGAGATGAGATCAGGCCTACTTGAATTATTTAGTAAGTTAAAATACTCGTTTGTAGACGGCACTAGATGGTACAGTCTGAGTTCATTCTCACAGAATGATGGACACGACATCAAACCGAATGTACTCTTAGTCTCCCTTCAGGGTAAGAGACGGATATACATACATACATACATACATACATACATACATACATACATACATACATACATAGGGGAGACTCGTCTAATTTGGCAATATTTGTATTTTGGCACAGTTTGTAGTTACATATTCTGAAATTAAATATTCCCCTATTATGGAATGTGTTTAAACATTAAATTCCAATAAACTTCTGAAAGAAAATTCTACAAATCTAAATTACTTTACACATAACACATTAATAAATAACAAATGACATGTTTCCAGATTTGGTACTTCATCAGGATAAATTGGCAATAGTACAGGGGTAATTATGCAATAGGATTAAAAAGTAATTTTTTGAAAATAAAACAGAGGTACAAGGTTTATAAGACTTAATTTACTGGGATAAGAAGTCACTAAACATCATAAACACAAAACAAAAGCAAAAAGAAAAAAAAAGAATTGAATGGATTTTTCCGACCACTCTTATTGAAGGATTGTCTTCTAATTTCTTTTGCCGATAGCCCAAACCCAAGTTCTTGCATTTTGATTACATATGTCACCAGTTTTTGTTCTTCCTCAACGGTTAGAGCTAGAGGTCTTCCTTTCTTGGGAATGACAACGTCATCGGATCCTGAGGATGCATACTGAAACCTCTTTAAGTTGTTAAAGGGCACATTGTACTTCTTAGAAGCCTTATAAGTCGACCATCTATCTTTCAAAACAGTCCCAACTGCAGCCCGCAAATCAACTTTGGAATATTTTTCAGAATAATGTCCTCGTTCCCTTGGCATATCTGCAACACACCACACACAGTGCTGCATTGAAGACTGTAAAAATCCCTCATACGTCCCTACTCTTAAATTTTACCATCGAGTACACATTCGTGTTCAAAGAGAGCAGCAATATATCACTATAAAGGAAAATGGTTAATTCACACTACCCTGGAGAAGACATTTTTTGCTAAGAAGAACATAAAAGAGCTAAGGCCTGATGAGTTATTAACAGAAAATATTAATTATATAAGTGGTTTACCTTATACTATGGAATCTCAGCTTTTGATATGTAATGCACAAACAAACGTAGGTAATGAACAACACTTTCTTTCCGTCTTTGTATACACACGTCCACACAACCACCACGTCAACAGGAAGTATTTAACACTTCTTTCTATTAGTAACAATATCTGCCACTATAATGCACGGATTCGGATGAAACGAAAACTAAAAGTACGTCAGATGTTGCACTCTATGAAGATGTCATTGAACTTCTTAAAACTCTGGAGGAAATTTGGCAATAAAAGAAATACAAGAATATTGCCAAATTTCCCATATTTCCAAATTTGCCGAGTTTCCCCTACATACATACATGCACAAATGCACATACATACATGCATTCATGCATGCATGCATACATACATACATACATACATACATACATACATACATGCATACATACATACATACAGTGGCAAAAAAAACTCGGACCGACCCTTGTAGCTGATTTCAGAGCCTTGTTCACTCCAGAGCACGATAGACTGGTAACTTTTTTTGTTCTCTATTTAAATTTATTCCCAATACTTTTCGATTGCTGTAAAATTCATGTTCTGGGAATAATAAGTTAATTAAGTAGTAAAATATCGCTGCAATCGAAAAGTATTGGGAATAAATTTGTATAAGGAACAAAAAATAAAGTTTCCTTCCCAGGCAGGATTCGAACCACGAAAGTCTTAGTTACCAGTCTGTCGTGCTCTGGAGTGAACAAGGCTCTGAAATCAGCTACAAGGATCGGTCCGGTTTTTTTGCCACTACTGTACGTACGTACGTACGTACGTACGTACATACATACATACATACATACATACATACATACATACATACATACATATATGCATACATGCATACATACATGCATGCATGCATACATACATACATACATACATACATACATACATACATACATACATACATACATAAGTGTTCTACTCGTGGACAGGTCCTTCACTGCAAACCCAGCATTCCCCAATCTTTCCTATTTTCTGTCTTCCTCTTAGTCTCCGCATATGGTCCACATATCTTAATATCGTCTATAATCTGATATCTTCTTCTGCCCCGAACTCTTCTCCCGTTCACCATTCCTTCCATTGCATCCTTCAGTGGGCAGTTTCTTCTCAGCCAGTGACCCAACCAATTCCTTTTTCTCTTCCTGTTCAGTTGCAGCTTCATTCTTTCTTCATCCACTCTTTCCAAAACAATTTCATTTCTTATTCTGTCTGTCCACTTCACACGCTCCATTCTCCTCCATATCCACATTTCAAATGCTTCTATTCGTTTCTCTTCATTTCGTCGTAAAGTCCATGTTTCTACCCCATACAATCCCACACTCCACACAAAGCACTCTATCCCCTATGTGGTGTGTAACATCTGTCCTTTTAGTTGGTATTCAGTCTGCCTACGTGTTTCCTGTTCTCTGTGCTTTCCTCAGGTAAATGACGCGATGGAATTTTCATATACACAGGGGTATCTTTTTTAATACTACCCGTAGACATGAATCGTCACGAAATAATCTTTGAAGAATTTGGCTTCGGTTTGTAAAGTGGAGATGTAAACAATTCAGTCGCTGATTACGCTGTGGCGTCTGCAACTCGAATGCGTCTTCTTTATTCTCCCCGAATCCCTTTAGTTCCGTTGTTACTGATGTGTAGAATTTGAAATACGACAGTGGGGACGTCCAATGTCTCAGTGGACTTTGAACATGAATAACAAAACCACTGTTCCATATATTAATGTCTGTATGCATGTGGAGTCACAGACTTGGTATATTCATTTTGAATATATGCACTTCAAATGCTTTAGTGGCGTTGTTTGCAAGAGGGAAAACCTGAACTTGTAGGACGGAAATTTCAGATCCGAGTTACTGTCTCAGTCATTTTATAAGAATTTTTTCTTTCGTTTTCCTCTTGTAGATCGACTGCAAAACACTTTCATCCTTTCCCTTTTTCTAGCTGGATTATTAATATCACTATTATTATTATTATTATTATTATTATTATTATTATTAATCCATTTTATTCCGTCCATTCAATGTCATTATTGTCGTTGTATTATAATCTTGTATATCTTTGTAATACTATTTTATATGATTCCATTCTTCATTTATGATTCCATTATTTCATTTGTAATTCTAATTATCATTTTAATTAATTGCCATTAATTTAATTATTTCTTTGTACTTTTATTGTAAATTATTGCTAATGTTTTGTTACATTGTTTGTGCTGAACTGTAATTGGCCTCTGGCTGTTGTACAGCACAGTAAATATAAGTAAATAAATTAGTAAATAAATAATAATAATAATAATAATAATTATTATTATTATTATTATTATTATTAGGTACTATTTTATATTACCGGTTGTTCTGTATGACTGTGAAACTTGGACTCTCACTTTGAGAGAGGAACAGAGATTAAGGGTGTTTGAGAATAAGGTTCTTAGGAAACTATTTGGGGCTAAAAGGGATGAAGTTACAGGAGAATGGAGAAAGTTACACAACGCAGAACTGCACGCATTGTATCCTTCACCTGACATAATTAGGAACATTAAATCCAAACATTTGAGATGGGCAAGGCATGTAGCACGTATGGGCGAATCCATAAATGCATATAGAGTGTTAGTTGGGAGGCCAGAGGGGAAAAGACCTTTGGGGAGGCCGAGACGTAGATGGGAAGATAATATTAAAATGGATTTGAGGGAGGTGGGATATGATGATAGAGACTGGATTAATCTTGCTCAGGATAGGGACCAATGGGCGGCTTATGTGAGGGCGGCAATGAACCTCCGAGTTCCTTAAAAGTAAGTAAGTAAGTAAATAAGTATTAAGTACTTTTAGGTAGGCCTACTATTATTATATCTTACACAGTGGTATGTCGGCCTGAGTAGCGCAGTCGGTAGAGTGCTGGCCTTCTGTGCCCGAGCTTGCAGGTTCAATCCCGGGTCAGGTCGATGACATTTAAGTGTTTACAATGCATTGTAGTAATAAAGACTGATACTACGATGATCTTTCCTACAATTTAAATTATTTATTTCATGAGCTTTGCTTACAAAATGTTCCTGATTTTTTATGCTATGTATAATTAAATTAGTATAATTAAATATCAAATATCTTATTGATATATTTTTACTGGCAGAGATAAAGTCATAAGGCTTTCTTTTCCACTCAGTATAAAAATACATAGCAAATATAAATAACAGCAGTACAGAAAACAATTGAATAATAATAATAATAATAATAATAATAATAATGGCAAAAATTTCAATAATAATAATATTAATAATAATAATAATAATAATAATAGATTTCAAAAAAGCATATGACTCGCTTAAGAGAGAAGTTTTATATGATATTCTTATTGAATTTGGTATTCCCAAGAAACTAGTGCGATTAATTAAAATGTGTCTCAATGAAACGTACAGCAGAGTCCGTATAGGTCAGTTTCTGTCAGATGCGTTTCCAATTCACTGTGCACTGTGGGCCAAAGCAAGGAGTTGCACTATCACCTTTACTTTTTAACTTTACTCTAGAGTATGCCATTAGGAAAGTTCAGGATAACAGAGAGGGTTTGGAATTGAACGGGTTACATCAACTGCTTGTCTGTGCGGATGACGTGAATGTGTTAGGAGAAAATCCGCAAATGATTAGAGAAATTGCGAAAATTTCACTTGAAGCAAGTAAAATGATAGGTTTGGAAGTAAATCCCGAAACGACAAAGTATATGATTATGTCTCGTGACGAGAATATTGTACGAAATGGAAATATACAAATTGGAAATTTATTCTTCGAAGAGGTGGAAAAATTCAAATACCTGAGAGCAACAGTAACCTGAGGAAATTAAACACAGAATAAATATGAGAAATGCGTGTTATTATTCGGTTGAGAAGCTTTTATCATCCAGTCTGTTGTCAAAAAATCTGAAAGTTAGAATTTATAAAACAGTTATGGTTGTGAAACTTGGACTCTCACTTTGAGAGAGGAACATAGGTTAAGGGTGTTTGAGAAAAAGGTGCCTAGGAAAATATTTTGGGCTAAGAGTGATGAAGTTACAGGAGAATGGAGAAAGTTACACAACACAGAACTGCACGCATTGTATTCTTCACCTGACATAATTAGGAACATTAAATCCAGACGTTTGAGATGGGCAGGGCATGTAGCACGTATGGGCGAATCCAGAAATGGATATAGAATGTTAGTTGGGAGGCCGGAGAGAAAAAGACCTTTGGGGAGGCAGAGACGAAGATGGAAAGGTAATATTAAAATGGATTTAAGGGAGGTGGGATGTGATGGTAGAGACTGGATTAATCTTGCTCAGGATAGGGACCAATGGCTGGCTTATGTGAGAATGGCAATGAACCTCCGGGTTACTTAAAAGCGAGTAATTAATAATAATAATAATAATAATAATAATAATAATAATAATAATAGTAAGAGTAAAATGTAGATGTGTTTAGTTACATGTAATTTTAAGAGTTAAAGAATTACTGTTTATTGTTAAATCAGACAATTTTAATCAAACGAATGATTAACATACTGGACAATTTATATAAATTAAAAATTAAAATCAAATTCTATAAATATTTGAAGAAAGATCATATTCTAGAGACGAAAAGCAATTTTTTTTGACAATCACCCTTTGAAAGTAGTCAATGACTGACAGCCCCGTTACACTGTGTACACTAGAATACGTTATTTTTAACTATCATCAAACATTATTTACACTATCTTACAGAATTCACAAAATGAGTAGAGTAGATAAATGCCACTCGAGACGAAATTAAATGCAGAATGAATATGGGAAATGCCTGTTATTATTCGGTTGAGAAGCTTTTATCATCCAGTCTGCTGTAAAATATCTGAAAGTTAGAATTTATAGAACAGTTATATTACCGATTGTTCTTTATGGTTGTGAAACTTGAATTCTCACATTGAGAGAGGAACATAGGTTAAAGGTGTTTGAGAATAAGATGCTTAGGAAAATATTTGGGGCGAAGAGGGATGAAGTTACAGGGGAATGGAAAAGTAACCCAACACAAAACTGCACGCATTGTATTCTTCACCTGACATAATTAGGAACATTAAATCGAGACGTTTGAGATGGGCAGGACATGTAGCACATATGGGCGAATCCAGATATGCATGCAGAGTGTTAGTTGGGAGGCCGGAGGAAAAAAGATCTTTGGGGAGGCCGAGACGTGGAAGGGAGGATAATATTAAAATGCATTTGAGGGAGGTGGGTTATGATGGTAGAGACTGGATTAATCTTGCTCAGGATAAGGACCAATGGCGGGTTTATGTGAGGGCGGCAATGTAACTCCGGGTTCTTTAAAAGCCAATAAGTAAGTAAGTAAGTAAGTATGTTAATATTTTATTTAGTACATTATTTTGGATGCGTTATTTTAATTTAACGTGAAATAAAAGAGATCTTACTACATAAAATAATATATCCGTAATTCGCACTAGTCCAGCAATTTAGTAGTCTATGGTTATGTTATATTATTATTATTATTATTATTATTATTATTATTATTATTATTATTATTACTATTATTAGTACCGAGCGGGCTAGCGGAGTGGTAGAGGGCTGGCCTCGCATTCGGGAGGTCCGGGGTTCGATCCCAGGGGCCCGCAATCCTAACTGAGGTTTTCCTCAGTTATTTCCAGGCAAATGCCGGGATTGTACCTCTTGAAAATCCGGCCATGGACGGCGATCCTTCCCTTGATCCTTTCATATGTGTGAGTGAATGATGTGTAATGTCTTAAATGTTTGTGTTGTATCGGAGGTGGCCCTGGCATAGAGCTGATCCCTCATCCGGGGAGGCCCTCCATGTCCTTGTGTGGTCAAAAAAGTATGTATGTGATCCATAGTAATTCCTCTCCCGACAGGTCGCGGCCCTGTAAGGCCCGGGTGGCGTGGGTCGTGTAAACGTACCTAGAAGTGAGAGGTTAAACTGAGAGAAAGAAAGAAAGAAAGAAAGAAAGAAAGAAAGAAAGAAAGAAAGAAAGAAAATTATTATTAGTAGTATTGTTATTGTTATTATCATTATCATTATCGTCATTCTATGTTATTCTGTCGTGACATATTTTTCCAATTAAGCCTATACACTGTCGTGGCGGTATAGGGAATTGGTGGCCCAACTGTCGTCCGTTAGCAGCGTTATTGACGCGCGTTCGCAGCGCCAATAACGTGCCACTAAAAGTGTCTTCGTCTGAAGGGACACTTAATGTTTTAAATGACTTTTGAATTGTCTGATAATAATTGCAGTCTATAAGGAAGTACTTTATTTTATTATTAGAAGGGGAGAGTCACTACCACCCAGCACAGCTAGTAGTAATCTATTGCGCTTACCCTCCACACCTGCTGACTGCACCAAGGTTCAGTGGTTACCCAAATTAAAAACAGGCAACTCCATGCTTAGATCAGCCTCCTCCATGCGCCGTCAGCAGGCGATCGGAGAATGCTATGAAATGATAATAGCATGAAGGTCGGATGAAATGACGTTGGTGCTTAACGTGGAGGAAACCCCCAGCTACGATCTTCCCACTACAAGTGTCACTATGGATTTTTCAATGAAAAATTCCGGGACTGGAACACGGATGGCCTGCATATCAAGCTAAAGATCTAAACTATAAGTCATTCAGCCACCGAAGGGATAAATAGGACAATAACTCTGAAACGTATAACTAGTGACTGTACTTTGTTCAGAAGGCTGCAATGTTACACTTCTCCCTGGAATCTGCAAGCATGAGTGACGTCACGCGGTTGGTAGCAGCACTACTATACTGGGTGTTCAGTTCAAAATGTGTCATGACTCGCTGTATGCCGTCATATGGCTAGTCGATGAGCCTAGAGAATTCAATCTTCCTACACTTCCGCAGAGGTGTATTACCTATGTGTCAGAGAAGTTGCATAGCAAGTGCGGTGTTCATTCTGAAGAGTACTTACTGATATGTAGACTACTGTAACGCCAGTAGTGGCAGGAATGTGAACTGTTTGGAAACATGTGCTGAGGTGGGCTTTTTCTTACTGTCAGGATATGGGGAGAAGGTTAAGACGATTTCTTACGTATTTGTTGACATTAACTTCGACGGACACGGAGCATTTGATTTGTACTATGGAATGTTACCGTACGCAACCGATGATAACAAATACTCTGCGTACGACTTGACCGCGCAAAACACAGTTCGAAAGAGGTTATGGTAGCACACAGACCGTACAGACCGCCATCTGTTGCTACGACGTTCAAGTTATACTGTACACGTTCTCAAGTTCAGATTGAACGCCTTGATTAATAGGCAACTTCTCTGACATAAAAGCTGAAACTCGCTTCAAATCGCTGACTCACAACAGTGACGTTATGACACGCTTTGAAATGAACACCCAGTAGTAGATACTCGCGCATGCACACTCTCTGGTTTACAGACAGCTAACGGCCGCTATACTTTAAGATTCCAGGCGACTAGTGTATAACTATAATTTTTACTGTAGCGGACGACGCGCGTGCATCTATCAAGTAAAGTACTTGACTGATTCCTCAGCGACTCTTGTTGGTAAAATTACGCGGAACAAAACATGAACAACTTTAACAATAAAATTACACTAATATCTTTTTCATTTGAATTATTATCACTATATGCACTAGAACATGCTATACTATCGCAAAGAAAGTAGGCCTACATTGTTCAAATATTATTTACACTATAGCTTATGCACTTGTTGTGTTTTGCAATGTACGGTATTTTATTTCGTAATACTATAGGCCTATATTTGTTAGGCCTACCCTTGCTTCAAGATATTTGAATTTTTCCACCTCTTCGGAGGATAAATCTCCAATTTTTAAGTTTCCATTTCGTACAATATTCTGGTCACGAGACATAATCATATACTTTGTCATTTCGGGATTTACTTCCAAGCCTATCGCTTTACTTGCTTCAAGTAAAATTTTCGTGTTTTCCCTAATCATTTGTGGATTTTCTCGTAACATATTCACGTCATCCGCATAGACAAGAAGCTGATGTAACCCATTCAATTCTAAACCCTGTCTCCACAAATATTAAAAACGTGAATTACCGAGTAAATAACTAAATTGGTACCTTAAGCATAATAATTATAGCAACTTTCTTTTAATACTTCTTGGAAAGGGAAGGTAAAAGATGACCACAGCCAAAAGATTAAACTGTACATTCGATACAAAGTGTAGACTGTATCTAGATTTGAAGGATTGGAAGACAGGGACAGATAGTGGAGAATGCTGAACAGAAGATACAAATACTACTAACAGTAGATATAAATTATAGTTTTACTTGCACCGTATTGTTTTATTTTTATCTATATTAGTTACTCTATTAGAAAACTGTCGCATTTTGTGACAAGACGAAATATAAGCCTCGGTTAAATTTTCTAATAGAGCTGAGATTATTATTATTATTATTATTATTATTATTATTATTATTATTATTATTATTATTAAACTCGGTTAAGAGAGAAGTTTTGTATGATATTCTTCTTGAATTTGGTATTCTCAAGAAACTAGTCCGCTTAATTAAAATGTGTCTCAGTGAAACTTACAGCAGGGTTCGTATAGGTCAGTTTCTGTCAGATGCGTTTCCAATTCACTGTGGGCTAAAGCAAGGAGATGCACTATCACCTTCACTTTTTAACTTTGCTCTAGAGTATGCCATTAGTAATGTCTAAGATAATAGAGAGGGTTTGGAATTGAACGGGTTACATCAGCTGCTTGTCTATACGGATAACGTGAATATGTTAGGAGAAAATCCACAAACGATTAGGGGAAACAGGGGAATTTTACTGGGAGCAAGTAAAGAGATAGGTTTAGAAGTAAATCCCGATAAGACAAAGTATATGATTATGTCTCGTGACGAGAATATTGTACGAAATGGAAATATAAAAATTGGAAATTTATCCTTCGAAGAGGTGGAGAAGTTCAAATATCTTGGAGCAACAGTAACAAATATAAATGATACTCGGGAGGAAATTAAACACAGAATAAATATGGGAAATGCCTTTTATTATTCGGTTGAAAAGTTTTTATCATCCAGTCTGCTGTCAAAAAATGTGAAAGTTAGAATTTATAAAACAGTTATATTATCAGTTCTTCTTTATGGTTGTGAAACTTGGACTCTCACTTTGAGAGAGGAACACAGGTTAAGGGTGTTTGAGAATAAGGTGCTTAGGAAAATATTTGGGTTAAAAGCGATGACGTTCCAGGAGAATGGAGAAAGTTGCACAACACAGAACTGCACGCATTGTATTCTTC
This sequence comes from Periplaneta americana, assembly GCF_040183065.1. Lineage (NCBI taxonomy): Eukaryota > Metazoa > Arthropoda > Insecta > Blattodea > Blattidae > Periplaneta > Periplaneta americana. The sequence continues at coordinate 127,384,036 of NC_091130.1, read as the reverse complement.
ACCTGACATAATTAGGAACATTAAATCCAGACGTTTGAGGTAGGCAGGGCATGTAGCACGTATGGGCGAATCCAGAAATGCATATAGAGTGTTAGTTGGGAGGCCGGAGGGAAAAAGACCTTTAGGGAGGCCGAGATGTAGATGGGAAGATAATATTAAAATGGATTTGAGGGAAGTGGGATATGATGGTAGAGACTGGATTAATCTTGCACATGATAGGGCGGTCAATACTGAACTTATGTGAGGGCGGGCTTATGTGTGGGCGGCAATGAACCTCCTTAAAAGCCAGTAAGTAAGTAGTATTATTAAAATTTTATGTCAATGAATAAATTTATAAATTTTGCTTTTCCCGACGTAATATAAAAGATTATTAATAAAATGTAAAAGGAAGGAAGTAAATATTGAAAGAGTGTTTTACGGAGTAATTTAAATATAAATTTAGTAAGAAACTTGTATATTTTGTTGATATTCAATGAAAATTTCCTCCTTATATTTAGAGAATCGATTTCATCTTGTGAGGCACGCAAAGCTGCTAGTGGCTGGGAGGTGAAACCGCTACAGGGGTTTCGTTTAATGTGGGGTGGATGTAATTCTGGAAGCGAGTCACCCTCGCTGCAATTTTATTCTATCAAAGCTTCCCACAGATGGAAGTTCTCAGAATTCTATTTCAGCTTTTACATGGAACAATTATAATACATTTCTGCTGGAGTGTCACACCCTCTGAATCAACAAAGAAGGCAAAATCATGCTCCATAGCTAAAACAAAGTATACACCCAATTAACTGTCGATATCGTTATTTTGTGAAGTTAAAACGTGAAGTCCAATAATTGCTATTGAAAATACGTATACATACTGGTTGGAGATAGATGTGGATTTATTCAGAAACTATACATACAAATGCATTACATTATCAAAATTTGCCCTTAAATCCAGAGTACGGATCTTTCGACCGTACATGCTTACCACAACCTGTCCTACTTTGGGGGTTTCTGCTTTCTCACCTATGATTAAAATCCAACCACTCTCCATAAAACACACAGATAAGTAAGCAAGTGGTGCATACAAGACACATTATCTAACTTAATGTGGTGAGCGCACTTCAGGAATGGATTCCGGATCAAAAAACAATAAATTAATGTTATTCATAGAGATATATGTACAATTTCGTTTTATTTCCGAGTTTTCACATTCTTGTCCTGCACAGAAAATTCTAATAAGTCCAATATGCAATATATGTTCAACCTATTGTAGACCTAATTGACTAAAATGTGTTTAGAATTTCCTACAAACCTTTTTCAGTACGTTGACAAAGCATTTCAATGTGAACGATAGATGTTCTGTAGACAGTGGCTTTCAGGTGTCTCTGCATATAATAAAGGAGTGTATTGAAGTCCGGGGAGCGAACTGGCCAAGCAATGACAACATTAGAAAATCAATAAAATTCCTATCTACTCGATTCAAATGAAGAGTAGCATCCATATATATTGCGTGAACCATATGTGAAGTATTTTTTCGGTACTACAGCTAGTCGGGCGGATTCCAAAGTGTCTTTTATTTGGAAACAGCTATAAATAGGCTACTTCATGCATATTTTTTCTCGCTTCTTATTTCATAAATGTCATAGAATTGCAGAACTCATTTCTGTTACTGATGTTGCATCTAACAAGATCCTGAAGACGATACTTCGTGAGACAATGATCTCCGTCATTTGTGTAGGATATGAACCTCCGGGTTCTTTAAAAGCCGTAAGTAAGTAAGTGTAAGTAAGTTATCCCATTAATTTAAGAAAGCCAGTAATGTTGGATACCATCAAAGCACAAATGTCAGAGAAGTTGCAGCATATAAAGGGAACGTTAGCAGAACATAATGTGACGCATCCAGTGAACAAACTCGGGGAAAGATACACACTAGAGATGAATAAAACCGCCGCGCTCGCTGTGTTCGTTGCATTTGTCTTTCGAGTCTCGACTCGTAACTTTTGTGCGCTTCGAGTCTCGCTCATCATTCTCGAAATAGCATTTGGTCGACGTGGAAAACTAACACACATAATTGAAATAAATAACATTAGAAATATTTAATTGATACAAAAAGACACAATAAAACAGTATCACAGTTATAAAAAATTGTTCTGGTTCTGCTCGCATTATCAGATATTACCTATGGTTATATAAATAAAACAAAATTCTCAAATAAATTTGAATTTCTAAGAAACATAAAACATAGCGTTAAATAAAGCGCGTTTGACTTGATATTGTAAAGGGTAAACATTGGTAATTTCGTGATAATTTCATGAAAATTAATTTAAAATTAAAATGTGTAAATATATCCTTATTCCGATTTTTTCATCTAAAAGACGATGATTGCTGTACAAATCTGGAAACATAAAAGATTGGACACGTTCTTGAACAAGTGCCAAAAACCACTTTTACAACTTAAGCTAAAAGGTTGGTTATTTCGTGATAACCTTGGTAATTTCGTGATATTACATTGATAATTTCGTGGGAGGTAGAAGAATTGTGGAAAAATTCATTAAAGTCAAAAGAAATTCTCATTTATTGTTAAAAGACTTCAAACTTAGTAATTCCGTCTAATATTCATAGCAAGAAAACATAGAAATACATATCAACACATAATAAGAATGAAATCAAAGTAACAATTGAAATTGAAAAGGGATCTTCTTTGCCCTGAGAGGGTGAACACTTTTATTACAGACTTTACTGTAGCTTATATTACTAGGGTAACTCCAGAAGTAATGCAAAACATTTGTTAAAAAATTATATTTTTTATCCTACAGCTTTGCTATTTTCACAGAATGTAGATACATCCTTTAGGAACAAAATGTTACTTTTCCACATAATCCCTTTCAACTGCCTTACGTAACCTAGGAACGAGAGCCTGTAGACCAGCACAGTAAAAGTCTGGACCAACACGTCTGAGCCTCTCTTTAGCAGTGTGCACAAGTGAGTCATCTTCCAACCTCGTTCCGCGAAGGGATCCTTCAGTTTACCAAAGAGATGGTAATCGCACGGTGCCAGTTCAGGACTGTAAGGCGGATGTTTCAGTGTTGTCTATCCGAATTTTCTGATCTGGTCTGTGGTCTTGTGACTGATATATGGCTGTGCTTTGTCGTGCAATAGCAGAACATCCTGCTTCTCCCGATGTCGAACACGACTCAGTCGAGCTTGAAGTTTCTTGAGAGTTGCCACATACGCGTCAGAATTAATGGTGGTTCAGTGTGGCATGATGTCCACAAGCAAGAGTCCTTCTGAATCGAAAAACACAATAGCCATAATTTTTCCTGTCGAAGGTGCACTTTTGAATTTCTATTTCTTTGGTGAATTTGCATGATGCCACTTCGTTGTCTGCCTCTGTCTCCGGTCCAAAATTGTGGAGCCATGTTTCATCTTCTGTCACAATTCTTGCAAGTAAGTCATCTAGCACTTATCATTGGCACTTAGCATGGTAACAAATCAAACAGAAGCTACGCTAAACCCATTGCGTCCCCCCTTTCTTTTTTGTTATCACATCTTATCTTCAGATTTCTAAAATTCGTATTGTAATACAATTTTTAAAATAGTATAAAATTCAACGTTTAATGCTCAACAAAATTTCACCTCAAACAGCTAAGATTTCTATCAGTAAAGCTAAGCCTATATGGCGACTACAGCTGTATCTAAAATTCCAAAAACATTTCCTGAACATTCATTAAGATATAATAAATCATTGAACCAAATATCATATGCTTACCTTTAGTAATAAGCCTGTAATGTAATTATAAACATCCACAAAATTTGTATACCTAAGAAGTCGACGCTAACTTGCTCTCTCCAAACATAAAAGCTCACTGAAGCAGCTACAATAGTCATACAAAGCCTAGCTGTATGTTTCTGTAAACCGGACAACATATGCAATCCCATGGCGGAAATTTGAATCTCGTAACACCATTGGTTAGTTCACGAAAAAGCAAAGAAAAAGTATCACGAAATAACCACTGCCACGAAATTACCAATGTTTACCCTACTTGATTTCAAAAATACGAAAAAAGTCCTAGTCTTTTTAATAAGGGCCTAGTAATTAAATAAAGATTGGGGAACGGATTACTGCACTGAAAGTTAGAGATGATGTTTCAAATAGGCTACTTGATTGTTTATCCATATATAACAGTTGCCAAATCAGATAAAAGTTCAGTCTGGTATAGAAACTGTGACGATTCAAGGTTGCTTGACGTTCGAGAGTTGATCACTCCCGAAGTCCCGATTACAAGCAGTCAACGACAGGCAATATTGTCGTGCGGGTTTTCGGCTTTGCTTGCGCTGTTAGTCTTGCATTCTCGCTCGTTGTTCATCTTTAATACATACTGTATGTGATAATTTGAAATAATTTATCATCGCATATTGTCAGAGAAAGTCATGTGTCTATAGGGTATATCTTCAGAATCACTAAGTATACACATAACTCATTCATGTTCGAAAAGTTTATGGAAATAATTTCACTGCTTGTGGTTCCAGCTGCTTGTGCATTCTTGCAAAAACGTTCCGTCATCTAGACGCAATGGTCATGGTTAAGATACCATTTATTGGTTGTTATGTAGAAGTGAAGATAAGGTCCTACTATTGTTAATGCCGAGTGTAGATTAATAATAATGTCAGGAGAGTTATAGAAAGAAATTTAACTCCGAATATATCAAATATGTTCCCTGATCGGTACTAAGGTAAAAAAAAATAGTAGAAAACTCTTAGCAAAAAATAAGTAAATGTGGAGGAAGAAGGTTAAGGTAACAGAGCTACTGCACGTGTTTTACTAGAATACAGCAACAACAGATTATTTAACAACGGTATATCAACCACGCACTCACCAAGCTTTCATGGAATAGGTAATAGCAAGACGTTATTTCGTGTGGTGAGTCCGAGGATTTATCATGAGATTACCTAATATTCGCCTTATATCGGGGGAAAGCTCGCGAAAAACTCTGAAGCAAACAGTTATGCAAGACAATAATTGAAATCCTGATAAATAAATTTGTAGCTGAAAGCGTAATGGCAATGGTTGTGAAGCGTAGCAATTGAACGAAAGAAAACGAAATAAGTTATTCGCCACTGAAATGTATTACTGTATATAGTAAAATATTCGAAAACAGTGTTGAGTAGCAACATGAATTTAGAAAAGAACGCTCTTGCATACATTTTGTGTTTACTGTTACCAGTTTATAGAACAAAGACTAGAATTTGATCTTCCTACTTAATATAGGGTCTTTATAGATTACATGAATGTTTTTGACTATTTCGTTTATATGACGTCATTCCATTTTCGGCCAGTGAAGTGTAATTAAATTTTGAATTCCAACCAATCACAGTCATACATCGCGATAATTTCTGCAGTTAGATTTATTACTATCAATTTATCGCATAGTCGTTCTTTTGTTTAGTCAGTGTCGCCAACTGTTTCCATATAAATTTATGAGCATGAATCCATTGTACTAAATCTACATCTTTTAATTCCATGTCCATTGTATCTAAAAAAATGACACTCCTTCATAATTGTTCATTTAATTAATGTATTAATCAGGTTATTTGTAATTATACTATAAAATGTTTAAATTAAATTATGATTTCAGCAGATAATGAAAACGTACGAGGCGCATCCAGAAAGTAAGTTTCCCTATTTTTTTTTTAAAGAACACACACTTTAAGGAAAACATTTATTGGCAACAGGTACAGAAATGTTTCAACCATTTTTCAACATAGCCACCATCAGAATTGAGACACTTGTCATATCGTGGGATCAACTTTTGTATATCCCTCTGTCGTAGAACTCTGCCGCCTGTGAATGGAACCAGCGTGTGACAGACGTCTTCAGCTCTTCGTCGTTGCCAAAACGCTCACAGGAGGACAGGAATTTCTTGAAAAAGAGAGAGAGGGAGAGGGAGAGAGAGAGAGAGATTTTCGGCCCATAGGCCTGACAGCTGCCGATGAGAGCTGGCAATGCTTTGTGCATTAAAGAACTTTATCACCGACCGAACCTCGAGGCGGCGGGAGAAGGAATAAGAGCTTCAATTTCGAACCACTGCTGCCACGCTACTGGCACCAGGCGGGACCTGTCCGGCTGGCATATGATTGATACGTCATAGATCTGTTACGCATGCGCAATTGACACGGCTAATTACGTTTACTTTCAAAGGGAAAAAATCGGGAAACTTACTTTCTGTATGCCCCTCGTATTTCTGTTATAATAACAAGAGAAAACCGCAGTACATGTAATTAACATTTTAAAATCCGTATTTCGCTTTTCGCTTTTCTCAATTGGTATTACTGAATAACATCCAGTTTCTTTATTGCAGTAATCGTTATTCATCTATTTCGACTTCACAATGTCTAAATATGATAAGTATTGATAAATATGCAATTATTAACATGTTGTGAGCGAATTTTAGGGATATATTACTTACATTTTTATTCTATTCACGAAATAGTCCTAATAAATGTCACTCGAGGTCTGAGATTACTATAGATAATATAAAAATAAATCCTCTATGGAAAATATTTAAAGAAAAAGGTTTTTAACGGCATTTGATTACAGATGTTCACACAGAGCCTTCAAATACATATACACAATCATAATCGAAAGTGGCGAAAAAATGTAAAGAATACAATAAAAAAAAATTAGGTGTGCAACAAATGTATGCATTAGCTTCTGTTTTACTTAATTTATGTCTCGGACAGGTCATAAATAAATGGCCGGAATATTTTAGCGAATTTTATTATATACATTTAACAACATTCTTATTCTCTGATGATCAGATTATTATGGCTGCATCAGGAGACTGTCTTAAAAAATTGTTACCTAAATTACTGGTACAAAGTAAAACATCAGGATATAATCTCACATCTTACAATATGTATAAAAATGACAAAGATTTTAATTTTATAAATGAAAGTGCTATTACAAACGAAGATATCAATAATTAAAATTAACATTGGACAAGTCACAGATGTTAAATATTTAAGCTGTGGAGTTGACAGTATTATAAAATGGACGTATAAAGAAAACTCTAATAGTTTAGTTGTATATGTTGGACTATAAAAAGGATTATTTCAAACAAAACTCGGAAACAAACGATTTAAAAATGTTATAAAGTTTTAGAAGTGCCAGCTCTCACGTAATAGTTCAGAGTGTTGGATACTAATAAAGAGTAAAAAATATGAAATCGAGGTCTTAGAGATGCGATTTGGCGGGATACAAAAGAAATAACCAGTGGACTGCAAACATCAGGAGGTAACTGGGCATATTGAATCTAAACGATAAGATACAATACTAGAATAAATATTATAATCATGTCATGCGAATGTCAGACTAACTCATTCCCAAGATGATGTTGAACTATAGACTAAGGTTACGCGATACTTTTCACAATTTCCGGGGACAGATATTGATATATAAAAACACTACCTTTAACATTTCTGTTAGTTTGCCGTTCACTTATAGGCCTATTGTTTTTACACACCTTTCATTCATTTAGTGTTCTGCCAAAGGGCAAGTCTTTCGCTGCAAACCCAGCTTTCTCCAGTCTTTCCTATTTTCTGCCTTTCTCTTTGTTTTTAAAGAATTAAAATACTCATTCTATTTACAAACTAAAAATGTTCATTCTAAGTAACTACTACTTAAACTGCTGACATTTTCAGAAGAGTGAATTCTTTTTAAGAAGGTCTTCTCTGGATCCCAATTTCTCAACAAATTCCTGACAGGTTAAGATAGTGAGTATGACTCGAACAATTTCTAAACCCATTCTGGATTTTGCTACACAACATTTTCATACAATAAAAACAATGCATTGAACATTATTCCCAGGAAGATGCGTAGATACTTCGTTCAACTTCTGGAATTGCTCATAGAAAATCATTTTATCTGAGAAAATTAAAAAAAAAAAAAAAAAAAACATTCACTTCATTTTGAGTAAAGAGTAGCATTTTTTCATTCCACTTTGTTACTTTCTCTGAAGTTACGTATTTATTCAAGCAAGAAATTTCGTAAAATAAATTATTTCATCCCGGTCAAGAACAACTATTAGGGGAGACTCGGCTAATTCCGCAATATTAAAACGTAAATCTATCATGTTTTTATCAAAATGTTTATTGAAAAATATTATCAAATTATGTAGACATGGACGAAATCTTTCATTACCAAATGAGATGGAGTCCTGTTAAAATGCAAACATATTTAGTTGTACATAAATTAAGTTGAAAAAGAACAACTCGGGTAATTCCGCAACGGTGCAGATAAATCCGCAATAGGACTTGGCTAATTCCGCAGTAGTAAATAAATTATGAAATACATTATGAAAGTAACATAAAAGAAACAATTTATATGTAACAATGCTCACTTTCTTCACAGTTGTGTAGAAAAACATGAAAAACAGCCAACTTCCGATGTTTCACTGTATTGCCGCCAATATCCTTGATTTTTTTTCTATAGTACTGCAGAGGACATGCCTCCTATTGACAGCATCTCAAAACTTACATTCACGCCATTGTAAAGCCGCAGTAAAATCATATATCCACTACTGCGAAATTACCCGTATTGCAGAATTAGCCGAGTTTTCCCTATTGGAAGAAAAGTAATGGAATATCTCTTCAAATTTGTCTCTTCCTGGAGGGCATCATCATCATCATCATCTTCTTCTTCTTCTTCTTTTTCATGGTGTAAGCCTCATGGGCTGTTCCGGCTCAATACTCCATCGCTTTCTTGGTCTGCCAGGGTCCCGCCTTCCTCGTAGTTTATAATTCCATGCCAACTTCTGAAACCTTCCATAATCCATTCTCTGTAAATGGTCGATCTATCTCTTTTTATAATCACAGACTTGCTGAATTATAGATTTAATTTCCAATTCCTCCCTTAGGCTTTCATTTCTTATATGCTCTAGTCTTGTACAGCCCTTGACTGCTCTTAGAAATTTAATTTCTGATGACTGTATATTATTAATTTATTTCTGTCTTAGGACCCAATTCTCAATACCATATAAGAGGGATGGAACTGCTATAGCCTTATAGAATTTTAATTGTTTCCTTCCTTGTTTTATTTCCTAAAACTCAGCAATATACATTCCACAGACATCTTATCTTGTGAATGAATACCAAAGACATACCGTAGCGATATTCAACAAAATTTACATAACATAATAATAAACACTTAAAATTCGGGGAATATTTGGGGTCAAATTATTAAATTCGAGGACATTCCGGGAACGAATTTTTTTCGGGGACAAAAAACAAAATTTGGAGACTGTCCCCGGAAAACGAGAACGTCTGATAACCTTACTATAGACCACAAGGAAAGGAAGAGATAGAGGAAGATCAACAAAGAGATGGTCAAACCAGTTTCTATGAGAGACTGGGACAAGTCGTAAGGCCTTAACCATGTTGCTGATGATAATAATGGAAGGCAGAGGACTTAAGCAACGGAGTTGATATGACAGGATGTATGGAGATTGTGAATGGAAAGCCGTTAAGATATGCTGTGTGATGTTGGATATAAAGATGTGCATTTTCATCAATCTCTCGAGATGATGTGAATGGAAAGCCGTTGAGGTATGCTGTGTGATTTTCGATATAAAGATGTGGATTTTCATCAATCTCTCGAGATGATTGTGAATGGAAAGCAGTTGAGGTGTGCTGTGTATTGTTGGATATAAAGATGTGCATTTTGATCAATCTCTCGAGATGATTGTGAATGGAAAGCCGTTGAGGTATGCTGTGTGATGTTGGATATAAAGATGTGCATTTTCATCAGTCTCTCGAGATGATTGTGAATGGAAAGCCGTTGAGGTATGCAGTGTGATGTTGGATATAAAGATGTGCATTTTCATCAATCTCTCGAGATGATGTGAATGGAAAGCAGTTGAGGTGTGCTGTGTATTGTTGGATATAAAGATGTGTATTTTGATCAATCTCTCGAGATGATTGTGAATGGAAAGCCGTTGAGGTATGCAGTGTGATGTTGGATATAAAGATGTGCATTTTCATCAATCTCTCGAGATAACATTTTCTTCAAAGACGCATTATTTCTTTCCCCAATGGTATAACGAGAGAGAAGTAAAATTGTTTTTCCCAAATTCTTATGTCGCGGAATGGGAAGCAGGATGAGAACAAAGAGAGAGACTCGGGCTAAACTATTCAGCACAAACAGGAACATTTCTGCGATAACAAAGAAAACCGCGGTTATATAAATTACTTTCTCTGTAGCCGTACAAACGATAACTGGATCCGGCCTCCGGCAAACCCCAAATAACCCGTTACCATGGGAACCCACGACAAGTTATATTACTTTGGGACGCTGTCCTCCTCCGCTTGACATCGTCTGGCTGACTACCAGTAATTACTTTATATGAGAGAGAGTCAAATGAATAGAGTGAAAGCTCTTTCCTTATTTATAAACCTGATCAAAGGATTAAGAAGTGAAGTCTCCGAGATGTCACCATTTTGTTAACAAACTATTCTGTTGCAGTAGCCGAACCTACTGTCGACGCCACATAGAACTGCAGGTTTCTGCACAGACAGTTATACAGGGTGTCCCACAATTCAATCTAAAGAATTTGAGAGATTGTGGATGGGACTTAGACAAACATTTTTATATAAGAAACTTATAGTGTCTATGTGGCCTAATTACTGAGCTATGATGCATTTTTGACATGACATTTTTGTGTATGTATGTATGTATGTATGTATGTATGTATGTATTCACACTGCAATGGGTATATACCCGGTGGCAGTGGTAACTAATTACACTGAATAATGACAATAATAAACTTATTAATTAAAAATACAATTAATAATAATACTAATAATTAATACTAACAATAATTTATAATAATAATAATAATAATAATAATAATAATAATAATAATAATAATAACAACAGGGAATATCCTAAATTAAATGAAACGATCACTTAAAATAACATTTTAAATAAATCTAATTTGTATCTTAAAACTAAGATCGAACTAAAACCCACGAGTATGATATGTTCATATCTGCACAAATACCTTTCAACATTACACTCATTTCGTTGTCAACTCACTCACTGCACTGGACCTACGACACATTTCACTGATTCTATCCTGATTTCACTAACAGTTCAAAAACATTTCACTGTTCAAATACTTTGCACTGCCACTATAAACTATAAAGCTTCACTGACAGGAACACGTTTCACTTACACAGCACACTTCACTGACACGACATACTTCTTCACTGATACAACACACTTCACTGACACAACATAATTCTTAACTGATACAACACTTCAATAACAACATATCATTTACACCCTTTAAATACTGTGTATAATTACCGTCTATTAGTAAGGTCCTTAAGCCTATTTTTAAATACATTTTTGGTTGTTGGTGAAGCCTTTAGTAAGTCTGCAGGTAAAGCATTCCAGTCCCTGATAGTACGATTGAGAAAAGAAAACTTTCCAGTGTCCGTCCTCTGCCTTCTTTCCCTCAATTTATATGAGTGTTCGTTCCTTGAAGAGTAATTTGGCGGCTGCAACCTATTTTTTTATTTCTCTCCAGGCAGGCTCACCTCTGTATGTTTTGAACAGTGCGCATAATCGAATTCGCGTTCTCCTGTCCGTGAGCGTGTCCCATTTTAATGGTGAATTTTTCCGACAACACTTGAGAGCCCGTTTTTGAATCTTTTCCAGTGTCTTAATATGTTCTAATCTGTAAGAGTCTCAACATGCAGCACCATATTCCATTACTGGACGTACTAGTGATTTATATGCAATCTCTTTGGATTTATCAGAACCTTTTCTTAGTACCCTCATCACAAAGTGTAACGCTCTCCATGCTTTTCCCGCTATGTCTGTAACCATTTTACTGATTTAATAATTCAATTCAATTCAATTTATTAAGCCATTAAACATACAGTGATAGCTTCGTCACAAAAAAACATACATTTGAAAATACACATATAATTGAAAACAGTAAAGCTTAATTAAAATGAAAACACAAAACATTTTGAAACTCTAAAATTAATGAAAACATTTCACTCTTAATGTAATATTTGTAACTAAGTGCAAATAACTTTATTTATTAAAAAACAATTTCGTATGAATTTATGTTAAGAAACTCATCTTCAGAGTGGAAAGGATTAATTAAAAACCAATTATAAAATCTAGTTTTTAAACTATTGCTTGGCAACTTATAATATTGACCGGGAAGATTATTATATAATTTCATCCCCATGACAGAAAAATTTGTACTAGTTTTATGTAATCTACAGTATGGAATATTAATTTGTTTACTATTTCTGATTTCATGATCGTGTATATTGGCTATTAATGAGTAATTGTCTATATTTTGTCCAGTGTAAAGGACTAGGTTGTATATATATATAAATTTATGACAGTTAATATCTGTGATTGTTTAAAAAGAGGCCTACAATGTTCAAGTTAGTTTGATTGACATGGAATTCTAATGGCTTTCTTTTGCAAAATCAAGACACTCCCAATTTTGCTACCATTTCCCCAGAAAATTAAGGCATACCTAATTATCGACTGCAAGAACGAAAAAAATAATAATAAATAATTTTGAGAAACGCAAGTCACTAATCTCTTTAATAAATATATAACTCTTGATAATTTTGTGCACATATATATTTCCTATATGATTTTCCCATGTTAAACTATAGTCTATAAGAAGTCCTAGAAATTTGGTATAGTTTTGTATGTTGTCCTTTTTTATTATATGATTTAGGGCAAAAGTTATGTTAAGAGCCTTTTCTTGATTAAGCAAAAAACCATTAGATTCAAACCATAAAGCCATCTGTGATAGAATATCATTGGTTAGAGAATGTAATTCCTTCAGAGTAGAGCCTGAACATAAGAATATAGTGTCATCAGCATACATAATTATTACTTTAATGAATTTAGCAAGGTCATTTATTGTTACTAAGAATAGCAGAGGACCAATTATTGAGCCTTGTGGAACACCATAATGTCTACTGGAGAGACTTGACCAATTTTCACCTATAGGGACGAAAGTTCGGACACCGAACCTATGAAGTTAACTACGTCGCGTGTTATACAAGTCGTGTTGTTTACATCAACTCAGGATAGTCAGCTGATTAAAACAAATAGAGTATAACATATATTTACGAAAGCGACTTACTTCATTCTCTTCTTTGTAGGAAATGGTTATTTATTTTAAATTAAAATGAATGATGTAGGCTACTTTAAGTGTCACTAATTCTGTTGCAATGTACAACTGTGTACATTCCTAAATTGTAAAATGTAAACCTGTTTCAAATGTCACTCAAACAAGAAAATGTTGTCCACCGTTGTGGAGTAACTGCTAGCATACCTGACCATGAAACGAGCGGTCCCGAGTTCAAATCCTGTTTGGGAAAAGTTACCTGTTTTTCCTAGGTTTTCCCTCAACCAAATAAGAGCAAATGGTGGGTAACTTTCGGCAATGGAACCTAAACTCATTTCGCCGGCATTATCACCTTCATATCATTCAGACGCTAGCCAACAACAGCAGTTGATAAAGTGTCGTAAAATAATAAACAAAAAAATGTTCTTTCGATATCACACGATATTATTGGTACGAATTTTAATAGTTTTATTTATTATAATCATGTCTTTGTTCACTATTTAATTCGTATTGTACTTCACAGAGTTTCGACTATGCAGGATTTTTTTAAAGAACTCTCTTCAGTTTCAGTTTGACCCGTTTATTGTTAACAATAGCTGGTCGTGTAGAAATTAAAATTATTTATTAACACAAGGTTAAGTATTATGTAGCCTACGCATGTTGTTTCTTACCTTGCACCATCAAAAACATCTTATTTCTGAGTTCGAAACATATTTACATAAGAAGTCTACATCAGCTGGATAATATACGAGTTGCCGAATCGTTTTACGTTTTTAATCTTGCTTAATAAAATACTGTATAATCGTCCCGTTGTCTCAAGGCAGTGTATAAAGTCGCATCTCGCAGCCGTAGAAACCACTCACTATCCCTCGTGTAGTCCGGATTTGTGCGAGGCGGGCCTCGCACCTCGCAGCTACTCGCATGCGTCGGTTCAGAAAAACCAAGGCTCGAAGGTAAGCGTTCACTACATCGTATCGCACGCATCGCCTCTCGGCAAATCCGTCCACGTTTCTCGGATGATCAACTTTTCCGATGCGTGCGATCATGACCTTCTTTAATAAATCAATTTTAATTGCTCAACTGTTACTATTATGTTGTGCCATGTTCAGTGTCGCGCCAAAATGGCAGACGGAAAACTTATTTCGCTTGTAGAAAATTGCGAAGAATTATATAATTTGAGGCGTTCCCATTGTAGAAATCAAGTCATTTCTTACATATATATTATGTAACCAATATTTCTTTCGTTTCTTCCTCTTCAATTACGACGCATGAAGCAATTACAAATTCTTATTCGCTAACAGTCATAATTAATAGACCTAACCTCACCTCCTCTGCTTTCAGCAATGTCAATATCGTACGACGTCATGTTTTAAACAGCTGATAGGGGAATCCGATGAGGCGATGAAGTGGAGCCGTTACAGTGAACGCACTGCACTTAAAATATCCGTTGCGTGCGATTCGTACGAGGAGTGCGATACGATGTAGTGAACGCTTACCTTAACTGTTATCTCACGAATTATGTTATTGTAGATCTACAAGAAATATGAAATAGAAAATAACTGATTCCAATGTTGCAAGACTCTAACACACAGAAAGAAATACAGGCCCAAAGAGAGTTATATTTTTGCTAGAGATTTATTTTCATTGAACCCAAAACTCTTTTTATTTAAACTCTCTAATCGTCTTAAGAGTTGATGATATTAAGCTTTGGAAGCAAAGAAGCATTCAAATAGATTCAAAGGAATTAAGAGAGCGTTTCATGCAAACGTTTTCCAAAACGTTAAGACGATTTTTTTTATCTTGTTGAGTGGAAATGAAATCATATTCTCTTCATTACAGTTCAGTCCTGTAGCAGAGAACTGCAGTCATGCTATAGCATTTTTATTATTGAATAACCTTTGCAGAAACTTTTTATACGGAAGAGACTTTAAATAGGCTTCCACTCGTTCGCTAGAACAAAACAGAAAGTCGGTTGACAAATTTAAGAGGCGGCAGCAGTATCTTCCTTCATAACTTTGATTTCTTTACTTCGTTCAGCTCTGCAGATTGCTTCGCTTGGATGCAATTCCTTACGCCTCGCTGCACAAACGTTTGATGTTGTTCATATTGATTTTCACAGAGATGAAAGGTATTTCAGGTGTTTTATATACAGATAAGGAGGGTGAATTGTGAAGTGTGAGATTCATGTTTTCTAGGCAAGTTTCCAACTATTCACAAGTCGTTAACTTAAGCGCTAATGTCGCACTACTTTAAAAATACTGGTAAAAATAAGTTCACTTTCTTGTAAAGGATGCGTCAGAAAGAACGGATGGATTTAAAACTGTCGATACTCAGCGAGGGGAGGGATAGAGTGGACGGGACCACGACTGTTAGGTCAGCGAGAGAATGCAATTTCAGTTGATAACATGGAGTCACAGTCTACTATATACAGTCGCGAAGCTTGAGGTGTTTTTTTTTGCAAATCTCGTGATAAAGCGCTCCAAGCGGTTAGAAACTAGAAACAATAGATTGTCCATGGTCGACTTTGGACTGTGTCGTATTTCTATCGAGTGCTAGCTCGTTGCGTATTTCACATTGATGCTTGTGAAATGTTCGTTATTGGTTGTAATGAAAATGTAAATGGCTAAAATATAATAATTGGAATAATAATATGGGACAAGGAGGAGACGTTTGTAGTGATATAAATTGTAGCAACAGTAAGAGAAAGAGGCCAGAGTTATCCTTTTTCCGATTTCCGAAAGATTCAGAAAGGTTCCTGGGTTTCCACAAGAATGCTGTGCAGAAACAAAACTCTTAATTTTGAAGTTCTTTGTGACTGTTAGAATACATTATGTCCTTAAATTTCACAATGAAATGTTTCAGTCTAACCGAAAGGACATTAGATACCAGTTAAAGTTCTGTCACTTAGGCTGCTAAATTTCCAGAGAAATAAAGGTTAGGTCTACTTTTTTTTCAGAGGATGTATTTTTAATTGTAGCTATTAATTTTGTTATTATTTTTATGTGTTATTTTACTAAAGACGTAGAAAAAAATTAAGTTTGCTTTAATGAAATTTATTGATCACGTTTTATTTTCAATTCTGGTGGGTTTATTATTGCTTAGGCCTACTTTTTTTTTCAAAGGATATGTTTTTAATTATAGCTGATAATTTTGTTGTTATTTTTATTTGTTGCTTTACTAGAGACGTAGAAAAAGTCTGTTACAATAAAATTTATTGGTCACGTTTTATTTCCAATTCTGGTGTGATTATTATTGCTTAACCTCATCCCACTTTGTTAACTACGTAAGCCTACACTACAAGTACCGGTACACGTAAGTTACTCCATTAATTCATATTTCCATTATTATTGTTGTAAAGGGAAATGCAAATTAATATTTATTGGTTTCATAGTTAATTATCGCTATAATCTTGAATGAGTGAAGCTATTATAACAAATTTCAGTTCGTTTTGCACAAACAAAAATTATGTTAACTTATTTCTTGCAGGTATCTTCGAGTTTATGGTGGAATTTAATATACTTCATTAAAATAATAAATTAACTTTATGCATTTAATATTTCAATAATGGAAGGAAGGTGTTAATTTTTCCAAAAAACACGACAACGAAAGTGTAACGTATTTTATCGTCTGCTAGGAGAGAGATCTGCGATGATGAGGCGATAGTAGTGATCCTAGTGGTGGGCAACTAACCATGTTTGCATTTTTACTACATATTGAGCTTCGCGACTGTATATAGTAGACTGTGATGGAGTGGTCTTGTTTACGACGTGTGTTCATCGCAGAGTCATTTTTAAAAAAGGAAGAGTCTGTGATCGCCATTCGGGACTCATTTCGAGATCGGACATCACGCTAGGATTCCAACTCGGAATACAATTTTGCAGTGAGTGGCTTCATTTCGTACTACAGATTCAACATTAGAGAATAAATCACCTGGACGACCACGGAGCACGTGTACACCTGCAAATGTGGAGACAGTACCCAATCTGCAGGGTCCGATTTGCAGGGCGGTTGGGTCGGACGAATTGGTTCTGCTCTCCACACGACCCAACTTGCAGTAGGCTGATCCGCTCCGTTGTGAAAAGATACATCATGGCTCGTTCACTTTCCAAATTTCAAAAAGTTGGAATTGCATTGAGTTTGTTGTTACAGAACGATGAACAGGTACTATATGAAGAAAATTTTTTCCGATTAAAAAAAATATTTAGGCATATATATATATATATATATTTTTTTTTTCAAGATTAAAAATGTTGAGAGTTCACTGTGCAGTGATGAAGCGTTTCCCTCATAACTTAAAAACTTGTTAACTTTTCATGTTCCCTCTTTTTTTATTTTATTGCTGAAACTCATGTTTACAACTCTTTCAACTACAGTCCTTAATAAACAATATTTTTTTTTATTTTGTGTAATAGAAAATACTGTTGTTTGACCACTTTTTAAAATGAATTTATTTTTTTATCAGACAATCTATTAACGATAGAGAAGTGGTCTTGCATCATATTGTAGATATGACGTGCATAAATAGACACAACAAAAATTCCTTCACAGAATGTTGGATAGTTTTTGAGTTATGTGGGAAACGCATCATCACTGCACAGTGAGCTGAATTAAAAAAAAAAAGTAAATAATTTTTTAAGCGTAAAAATATATATATATTTTTTTTCACAGAGAAGAAGGACAGTTGTCTATGCGGATGACGTGAATTTGTTAGGAGAAAATCCAGAACGATTAGGGAAAACACGGAAATTTTACTTCAAGCAAGTAAAGAGATAGGTTTGGAAGTAAATCCCGAAAAGACAATATATATGATTATGACTCGTGACCAGAATATTGTACGAAATGGAAATATAAATATTGGAAATTTTTCTTTTGAAGAGGCGGAAAAATTCAAATACCTGGGAGCAAAAGTAACAAATATAAATGATACTCGGGAGGAAATTAAACACAGAATAAATATGCGAAATGCCTGTTATTATTCGGTTGAGAAGCTTTTATCATCTAGTCTCCTGTCGAAAATCTGAAAGTTAGAATTTATAAAATAGTTATATTACCAGTTGTTCTTTATGGTTGTGAAACTTGGACTCTTACTTTGAGAGAGGAACATAGGTTAAGGGTGTTTGAGAATAAAGTGTTTAGCAAAATATTTGGGGCTAAGAGGGATGAAGTTACAGGAGAATGGAGAAAGTTACACAACTGCACGCATTGTATTCTTCACCTGACATAATTAGGAACATTAAATCCAGACGTTTGAGATGGGCAGGGCATGTAGCACGTATGGGCGAATCCAGAAATTAACTTAGAAAGTATGTTGTAAATATTCAGATTGTCAATGTTAATACAGATAATACAATATAATATTTGTTTTATTCAGTCTTATGACAAATCAATTATTAAAACAATGACTTATATTTCATAACATGTAGTCATTGAGTTTTACACAAATAAGTTACGAACGTTTTCGCCCATTCAGGCATCTTCAGGTTCAGTGTTAAACTTTAATAATGAGATGTTGTACACTGAACTTGAAGATGCCTGAATGGGCGAAAACGTTCGTAACTTAATTGTATAAAACTCAATGACTACATGTTATGAAATATAAGTCATTGTTTTAACAATTGATTTGTCATAAGACTGAATAAAACAAATATTATATTGTATTATCTGAATCCAGAAATGCATATAAAGTGTTAGTTGGAAGGCCGGAGAGAAAAAGGCCTTTGGGGAGGCCGAGACGTAGATGGGAAGATAATATTAAAATGGATTTGAGGGAGGTGGGATTTGATGATAGAGACGATTTATCTTGCTCAGGATAGGGACCAATGGCGGGTTTAAGTGAGGGCGGCAATGAACCTCCGGGTTCCTCAAAAGCTAGTAAGTAAGTAAGCAGAAGGATAGTGTTTTATACATATTAATTTTCATTATTGTACAAGATACAGTAATGGAGGAAAAAAAATGTTTATTATTTCCAAAATTTTACTGCTGTAAGCTGTACCTAACCTCTTAAAAATAAGAAAACATTTAAACTCTTCTCATATTTTCGGCAAAGCATAGCTGTGCATATTGATAACGTTGATCCTATTGTGTTGGCATGATGTGCACTACATAATTTGTATTTTTCGAGAAGAATTTCTAAAGTCTGATTATGCATATCTCTGTTCAGATAATTTGCGTTTGAAATGTCCCATAAACAAGGCATATCTTTATACAGTTCAAAAATATCCTTCCAGACTTCTTTCTCCTTTTCCGTCATTTCACGTCGTACTCACTGTCACTGCCCTCAGTTCTTCATAAACGCCAGTTCTGCAAGCTGCAACTGACAAGAAATCGGCCCGATCGTGCTACACAACGACCCAACTTGCAGGGTGTTGGAGTGGGGGAGTCGGCAGATTGGGTGGCTGCCCGAACCAACCACCCGACAAGAGGTTTGTTGTCCCTGCAAGCCTACACACCACCCGACCGGCAGGGTCCCTGCAAATCGGACCCTGCAGATTGGGTCGTGTGTAGCCGCTTTTAAGACAGTCGGTTGTCTGGTCATCTCAACTATCAGCCCGTGAACTTGCTATTGCATTGAGATTGTCCGAGGCTACGGTAAGGCCGGGATTACGATCGACGTTCGTTTTGCGTTACGTTACGTTGCGGTGAAGTACGTTAAAGTTCGACAAATGCAAGCTCCGTGTATTTCATTACGATCAACGTTAGAATGCACGAACGCATGACGGCATTGTTTCAACATTGTCAAGGTCAAGCTTTCACAAACGCAAAGAAACGTAAGCTGAACGTCAACCAATCACGAATCAGAAGCCCCTCATATGTTTTCACCTTTTCTTTCGTTGTAGATGCGCCATATTGCTACTGAAATATTAAATAAAATCATATCCATTAAAAATTACGTAATATGAGAAACGATCTTTGATTGAATATGTCACATCACATGAATATATTTCCTCTTTATCGCATAAAACACATTTTGTTCAAGATTAAACATTATAGGCAGCAAACATGAAAGCATTCATAACACCTAATTCAACAATTGCATTCCGAATCTCTCCGTAGCATAATGGTCAAGAGACTGGTCTTGGTGTAGATAGGTCCTGGTTCGAGCCTCGGTTAATATTATTTTTTTTTATCTTTTTAATAACTTATTTACATTATTTTAGATACGTTATTTTATTTTAACCCGAAATAAAGGGGCTTTTACCTCACAAATAATATATTCGTAATTCGTACTAGTCCAGAAATTTAGTAGGGAAGACTGTTGTACCTTCAGCATAGTATAGCTTTGAACATTTTTTGTTTTTTTTTTTTTTTAATTTTTGCTGCTACCTAGAGGACTCAAACTGAAGTAGATTGTAGAGAAAGTCGCTCAGTAGCCCTGGTCGTAATTTCGGTTTGATTTATTGGAAAGTGTGAGTTCTGTGGACGAAATAATTTTTTTAGTACCAGAAGTAAACATTTCGTTCATTGATATTATGTTTTCTAACACAAAACCAAGAAATAAAATCTTGTAAAGTGAAGTTGTAAAGGAAACTTCAATAATTATTTCAAGCATTTTTTATTTAAAATATTTCATTTCTCAAAATTAAAAAAAGATGAAAAGTGTTTCAAGGTACAACAGTCTTCCCAAGTACCGGTATATGGTTTTATTATTATTATTATTATTATTATTATTATTATTATTATTATTATTATTATTATTATTATTATTATTATTATCACTGCTTTATTATTATCGTCATTCTATATTATTCTGTCGTAAAATGTTTTTGTAATACCGGTAGGCCTACTTTATTTGTCTCGAAGTTACCATAAAATTCAATGTTTATCATAATCAGCTGACTGACTGACGTGTGCATTTCAGTACTCATTATGGCCGGCAGAGCGTGATAGTTGTCACGAACGTCGATCATAATACACAGCCTCTGAACGTTCGGTAGATATTCAACGTACAGATGAACGCAACGTAACATAACGTAACGCAAACGAACGTCGATCGTAATCCCGGCCTAAGACGCATTTTGCGTTTAGACCTCAATTTTTCACAATTTTTAAAGATGACAATTGTACAACAGCTTAATGCAGGAGATTGGAAGGACCGTGTTGATTATTGTTGGCGTATTATCACGAACGTGGCTCCTACCACCCATGGTGGAAACATAGTAGAGGTGTGGGACAAGCTGTACGTGTTTTCGTTCAGTCTGCGCATGACGTCACCTTTACTGCAGGCCGCACTCGAATGACACAGTCAACATAACATACTATGTTTCCACCATGCTACCACCGTTCTGTTGACCAGTGATGAAGCCCGGCTGTGTCAGCAAACAGAAATTCCGTTATTGGGCAGGAACCAATCCTAATGAATTGCACGATAAATCTCTTCACAGTGAGAGAGTTACAGTTTGGTGTGCTGTAGCAGAATTTGGTGTTTAGGGTCTTACTTTTTTTAGGATAATGACGGCCGTGCAGTAACCATTAGGCTGGGATTACGATCGACGTTCGTTCATTCTAACGTTGATCGTAATGAAATACACGGAGTTTGTATTTGTGGAACTTCAACGTACTTCACCGCAACGTAACGTAACGCAAACGAACGTCGATCGTAATCCCGGCCTTACACGTGCTCGTTACGTTAAAAATTTTCCTGCAACCAAGTTTGAACAAGCTTACTGGTTGATGCTGAGGACATTTGGTTTCAACAAGATGGGGCTACTCCTCACACCACGCATCAAACAATAAATCTCCTACAAGATCTCTTTCCGGGGCACATCATCTTGCATCGTGGCGACATTCCTTGACCTTCACGTTCGCCAGATCTCACACCCTGCAACTTTCTTGGGGCCATTTGAAGGCGGAAGTTTGTAAACATCGACCACATACACTGGACGAACTGAAGATGGAGATTCATAAAGAAATCGTGGCAATCCCATCACCTATGACTGTGAAAGTAATGGCGAACTTCAGAAAATGCCTCAATGCCTGTATCGAAAGCCAAGGACATTATATGGATAATGTATTTCATAAATAAACTGCATGTATTCGTGAGTCTGTTGACAACAATACATTTTTGATTTGATGAATCCTTACAATTTTCTTGCCCTGTGAAATCCATCTGTTTTTTCTGACGCACTCTGTATGTATATCCTTGTGAATAATTGTCAATAGTCTGAAGATTTATTTAAAATGTGATGTTTCATAAACTTAACAAATAGAGAAAGTTGGAGAATAAAATTATACATCTTGATTGCACAACTTTTAACACTATATCACTTCGGAAAACGTATTATTTGTTCTTTCTTGTGTTAAATTTTATATTACCTGGTTAACATGTTTCAGCCTGCTATTTGCCATCATCAGAACTGGTTGTTGCTGGTCTTGGCGCCTTTTGTTTTGTTTCCTGTGGGGATGTGTTTGTGTAGTGTAATGTGGAGTCAAAGAGTGTGTGTGTTCTGAAATTGAGTTGTGTGTTGGATGTGTTTTTATGTGTCTGTATATTTCGTATTGTTCTAGTGTGTTCAGTTTCTGGCTTTTTGGTTGGATGTGTAGAATTTCATGTCTGTGTTGATGTCTCTGTAGCTGTGGTTAGCATTTGTGATGTGTTCTGCATATGTGGAAGTGTTTTGTAATTTTGTTATGGCTGTGATGTATCTTTGTAACGTGTTTGAAATGATCTGCCTGTCTGCCCTATGTAGAAGTTGTTGCAGGTGTTGCATTTTAGTTTGTATATGGCTGTGTGGTTGTATTTGTTTGTTTGTGTTGTGTGTTGAGATGTTTTTGTAGAGTGTTATTTGTTCCGTATGCGAAGTTGTAACTTAATTTCTTGAATGAGGTTGCAAAATTGTGTGTGTTATATGTTAGTGTGGTCTATTTTTTGTGTTCTTGTGTTTGTGTTGTATTCTTATGTTTTTCGTGATTATGTTTTGTCTTTCTTATTATGTTGTCTATTATGTTGGGGCTGTATCCGTTTTCTTGTGCTATGTATTTCATTGTGTCTAGCTCTTCTTTGTAGTCTTGTTGGTTCATGTCCACACCTGTGGAGTAACGGTCAGCGTGTCTGGGCGCAAAACCAGGTAGTCCGAGTTCGAATCCCGGTCGGGACAAGTTACCTGGTTGAGGTTTTTTCCTGGGTTTTCCCTCAACCCAATACGAACAAATGCTGGGTAACTTTCGGTGATGGACCCCGGACTCATTTCACCGGCATTATTACCTTCATTTCATTCAGACGCTAAATAACCTGAGATGTTGATACAGCGTCGTAAAATAACCTAATAAAAGAAATAAATAATTGTTGGTTCATTGGTATGTTGAGCAGTCTGTGTACCATTGTTCGCCATGCAGCTTGTTTGTGTTGTGTATGTGTGTTGTTGTTGTTGTTGTTGTTGTGGGTTTTCTGTAGACTTTGAATGTGTGTTTGTTGTCGACTTTTGTTATTGTGATGTTTAGAAAATTTATGGATTTGTTATTTTCAATTTCTAATGTGTAGTGTAGCTTTGGGTGTATTTTGTTTATGTGTTGATGCAGGTTTTGGATCTGTCTTTTGTTTCCTTTGTATAGTTCATTGACATCATTTTATTTTTACTTCAATTTTTATTGTACCTGAGTTTTTGAATGTACTTCACTCCCACCCCTTCTACTAATGAAGTTCCAACTCCACACAGAGCCAAGACCGCAGGTAGTAAGCAGTACTGCGTTACTGAGTATAGTACGTTCCAGAAATATGTTCGCGTTTTCCAGTGACGAAAGAGCTTTCAATATTGAATCATATTTTCGCACAGGTACTGTCCGTTTGCCTACGCCGCATCCCGATTTCCCCCACCTGCTTCTGCTCGCCCCTCTGTAAAAGCTGGGCTGTCTTAGCTCTTTTCTGAAAACATTAATTTCTCTTAGGAATTGGACGTTTACGTAATATTATACAGCTGTTTAATTTAACTTAAATAAAAGGGTCTCGTTAAGTAATTAACTGTCACGTGATTTCCTCCCTTTCTACGACCCTACGACAAAACCCCTTGGACGGACAGTAGATAGTATGTCTGAGTAAATTTATCTTTTCGGATCAGGCAGAAGTGAAGATTGAATTTACAATACGTAGAGTAGGTACAGAATTATTTCAACATGAGTTACCAGTACGAAGGACGAAACTGGCAATTGGAATTAGATGCAATAGTCTATAGTGCGATAATATGCACAAAAGAACTGAAGCCTGTATCGAAATGAAC
The DNA here is from genome assembly GCF_040183065.1 of Periplaneta americana. NCBI lineage: Eukaryota > Metazoa > Arthropoda > Insecta > Blattodea > Blattidae > Periplaneta > Periplaneta americana. The sequence goes on along the minus strand of NC_091130.1, from coordinate 127,359,675 downwards.
GGCCACCATTTTCAAAATTGTGTTTAAATATTCATATTATGATTATTTTTCAATTTAACTTCTTTCTCTATATTGTACGCTAATGTGCTGTAGACAGTATAATATACACCGCATAATGAATACTTTCGCATGGATAACTCACTTCGTGAGTAAAAACACTTATTCTTAATACAGTACTGTACTTTGATTTAAGAAACACCTAATGAAAATTATCAAACTCAAAATCGCGATATTTTCTAGTTTACGTATATGGATGAACTACTTTTCTTCCTTCCTATACCTAGTAGAGTAATTTGTGTTTTACGCCAGTATCATCGAACTCCAGTCTTGGAGGGGGGAGCAAGCGGTGTTTCCGGTTCTCTAAAGGTATAGACAGGTTAATATTAAAAATGTTAGTAAAAATAAAATGATGTCCCTGTATTAGTATGTCATCTACATATCTGTGCCAATATATGAGCCGTTCAGAGCAAAAGTGGTGTAAGTCAAAATTGGGTAATGAGGTTTAAAGTAAAAATTCTGTAAAATACAGCGTAAATAGCAATTAATATGTCCTTACTATCCACTGACTACTAATAATTTAAATAAATTGAATATTAATTGCTACTTTGAGCTGTATTTTACAGAATGTTTACTTCAACCCTCATTGCCCATTTTTTTACTTACACCACTTTTACTCTGAACGGTTCTGCTGACATGAAAATATTGTAAGAAAGAAAGATTAACCTACATATGGAATGTACCGATTCAGCTATTTCAGGTTCATGACTTACAGTATGTCGACATCTGATCATCTAATTGGAATAATAAATTATTATGTAAAATAAGACCTAAATATTACAATTAGATTTTTGAAAAGGAGCAAATAATTAAGGTTTAAAGTCTTAAGGGTTATCACGATTGGTTTAAACATGCACTAAAACAAGACGTAAGTGCAAGTTTGAACCAATAAATTATTGAGATTTGCGATAGATTAATTAGTTTAGGAAATTGTATATTTATTATGTAGAACTACATTTGTATATAGATCTTTTGTTAAATTATTAAGTTTTGTACTTTTGTGAACAATATCAATAAAGCTATCTATCTATCTACTCTGAACGGCTCATATGCTGTCTGCGTGTTTGTTGTTGTCTTTGTTCAGTATGTATGTCTATTTCCCCCACAGAAACAAAACAAAAGGCGCCAAGACCAGCAACAAACAGTTCTGATGCTGGCCAATAGCAGGCTCAAACATGTTAACAAGGTAATATAAAATTTAACACACGAAAGACAAAATACGTTCTTCGAAGAATAAAATTAACTCTTTCAAGTGGGATTATTGATATTGATTGCTCCTGTACTGTCCACTTCACTAAGTAAGAAACGTTGAATATCATTAATAAATACTTATTTACGAAAAGTAGAAGCAACAGAAATGAAATAACATTGCCCATTCATTGCTTAGGCCGGGTGCACACAGAATCAGACGCGACGCGACGTTTTGCTTTAAAGCCCCTCGCTACAGCTTAACACAGTCAGCTCGCGAAAACTGATTTGCTGGCTGTGTGGCGTCAATGAAAGAGGACTTTCTATATGACAAATTCTATTGTATTGGTTAATATATTTTTTAAAATTTTAGTTGGTTATTTAACGACGTTGTATCAACTACTAGGTTATTTAGCGTCGATGATATTGGTGATGGCGAGATGATATTTGACGAGATGAGGCCGAGGATTCGCCATGGATTACCTTGCATTCACATTACCGGCTAGGGAAAACCTCGGAAAAAACCCAATCAGGTAATCAGCCCAAGCGGGGATCGAACCCGCGCCCGAACGCAGCTTCAGACCGGCAGGCAAGCGCCTTAACCGACTGAGCCACGCCGGTGGCTTTTGGTTAATATTTCCTAAGGATGCCTAATACGCCTAAAAATCTATACGATTGAAAGAGTCTTAAAAATAAATACTACTAATGTAGTGCACAAACGTCGTTTTCTATGTTTATAACTACTTCATGACTCACAATAAAGAAAAATAGTATATTAAGTCAATAATGTGTGATAGTATAGAGCAGAGAAGTAGGCCTACTACAGGGACATCAGTTTATTTTTACTAACATTTTTAACATTAACCTGGCTATACTCGGAAACACTGTTGCCCCCTTCCATTACAGGAGTTTGGAGTTGCTAGTGCAATATGTAAACAAATCATTTCACTAGCTATAGGAGGATAGAAAAGTAGTGTATCCATTTATGTTACAAGGAAATATAGTATTACGATTTTCAGTTTGGTCATTACTTTACAGTATTTTATCAAAACAGTAGAATAGTAACAATTTTTTTTCACAAACTCAAGTCTTCAGGCGGTTATATACATTATGTAATGTCTACTTTATTCAGCATATCACTAACCTAATTTCGCGGGTGCTCGTGTAAAGGGGGTTAAGTTGATTTGTCTAAACTGGAATAAGTACAGATTTGAACTCTCCACAATTACTTTTCTCTTGTGTTAAGGGGTTAAGTCATTCTTCCATCCATGATGCAGTTACAGTGCTCCATATTTAGTGACAAAGGGGTTTTGTTCAGTACCAAAGGAGAGAAGTTTACATACCTTGCAATTTGACTTAACCCCCTTTACACAAGCACCCGCGATTTATTCCTGAGAATTTTGTGAGCAATTCCGTAAGAAACCCCAATTTCTACAGCTAACTTCTTGACGGACTTATTAGGACCTCGCTGCATCCTTTCTCTAGCATATTCTACAGCATCTTCTGTCACCTTTGTTGGCCATCTTACACTTTTCTTCCTTTCTATACACTCCATTGCTCTAAATTTATCTACCAGATTAATGACATTTCTACCAAAATATTCCGTAATGATATAATCAGAAAATTGTAAAAAAAAAAAAAAAAAACTGTTGTTCATATTCGGTTATATTGTAATTCCAGTTCCATCATCGTCCTTCATACCTACAAACAGTAAAACAAAACTCTTGTTTAAATAATGCTGTTAAGTACCGTACCATATTATAGGGTACCGTATTTTCGGTAATTCTAATCTTCACTTGTGCTCAGTCCACACAGATAAATTCAGTTATGCTACACACCATACCTGTGTGAAAATAAACTTCAATAGTATAAGCTCTTTCTTCTATAGAAAATGCAACATATTTGTGAAACACACTGTACTCTGTACTGTTTATTTCACTGCTAGCAACAGCGGCCGTAAGTTTGTGTGACTGACGTTAGCAAGGACATCAGTGAAAGGGGTGAGAGTCAAGTACATTTAGAAACGCAGGTACAATAAAAATTGAAGTAAAAATAAAATGATGTCCCTGTACAAATTATTATTATCAATATTATTATTCACATTATTATCTCATTTGTAATTTCACACATATTTTTAGAAACCACATTAATGTCATGATACTGTTTGAAAGATTGTACAGAACGTATCTTTCCTGCACTAAAATAATTAATTTATCCTCATCGAGCTCTATTGTGAAATGTGCACTACACAACAATATAGTATTTGTAGGTAGTGAAAGCGTGCAATCATAGCCACTGCTAACGCATGCGCAGCACACTCCAGCTATCAGACAGTCTCCTCGTGACGAACTTCAAGCAGTCATTCGATGTTGTCTCTCCGTTTCTCCTTGTGTCTGCTCGCGACCGTCACGCCGCGTCTGATTGTGTGCATCACATCATAAGAAATCAATGGGAGACAAGTACCATAAGACAAAATGTCGCGTCGCTTCTGATTCTGTGTGCACCAGGCCTTACACTTCACTTGACCACCCAAAAAATGATTCGATACGGAAGGGATTAAATATTACACATATCATGGATGTCATCATCATTATAATCAGGGCTAGGAAGCTGGTACCAAAACTGTTAAGTTATGTGAGCTTATGCGTCGGTTCAGAAAAGCCAAGGCTTAATTCATACAATAAATTAGACACCATATAATCATGTAAATCGTGTTTATTTATCACTGTGTTGTTTTTTATTATTAATCTATTTTTTGTGTACATTTTATTCAATTGTCGGTTTCTGGTTTAATTAGGGGAGAGCCGGGTAGTATTGGACATCGGGTAGTATCGGACAGTGCGTTTCTTTCATCTACCACCATATGGTAGTACCTGAATGACATAGTTACATTTCTCTATAAGACATCACAGAAACGTAACCATGTCAATCAGGTACTATCATCGTGTGGTAGATGAAAGAAACTCACTGTCCGATATTACCTGATGTCCGATACTACCCGACTCTCCCCTATGTGAATCCTACTTAATTGTAATCTAATACTAATATGTATACTAATGTATTTATTTTTATTTTTAGTGTGTACATTTTTTTATTCAATTATCGGCTTCTGTTTTTATGTGATTCGTATTTGATTCTAACAACATTAATATGTATTCCATTATGTTTATTTTTATTTTATGAGGTAAACTTTTATGTCACTGCCTCTTTTGATTTCATTATGTACCTAAATTGTATCAGTATGTAATTACTTAATTCGGATTCAGTTCTATGTTCAACTATGTAAGCAAGTTTTAATCCTGGTTGAGTGTAAGAGAAGGCCTTACGGCCTTAATTCTGCCAGGTTAAATAAAGCCATTATTATTATTATTATTATTATTATTATTATTATTATTATTATTATTATTATTATTATTATTATCACTACATTTGTAATGATACGTGTCAAATAACTACTCATTACACCACCATCGTCATTCAGTATTCACATTAGATAGGATTCAAGACTTTTTCTTTATAAAAATTCAAATTTTAGTTGCACCTGCTTTATTCAAAAGCAAACTTCTCAATGCTATATTAAGATAGGTACAGGGACGTCATTTTATTTTTACTTCAATTTTTATTGTACTTGAGTTTTTGAATGTACTTCACTCCCACCCCTTCTACTAAGGAAGTTCCAACTCCACAAAGAACCAAGACCGCAGATAGTAAGCAGTACTGAGTTACTGAGTATAATACGTTCCAGAAATATCTTCGCGTTTTCCAGTGACGAAAGAGCTTTCAATATTGAATCATATTTTCGCACAGGTACTGTCCGTTTGCCTACGTCGCATCCCGATTTCCCCCACCTGCTTCTGCTCGCCCCTCTGTAAAAGCTGGGCTGTCTTAGCTCTTTTCTGAAAACATTAATTTCTCTTAGGAATTGAACGTTTATGTAATATTATACAGCTGTTTAATTTAACTTAAATAAAAGGGCCTCGTTAAGTAATTAACTGTCACGTGATTTCCTCCCTTTCTACAATCCTGCAGCATAACAACTTGGACGGACAGTAGATAGCATGTCTGAGTAATTTTATATTTTCGGGTCGGGCAGAAGTGAAGATTGAATTGACAGTACGTAGAGTAGGTACAGAATTATTTCAACATGAGTTACTAGTACGAAGGACGAAACTAGCAATTGGAATTAGATGCAATAGTCTATAGTGCGATAATATGCACAAAAGAACTGAAGCCTGTATCGAAGTGAACGGCCACCATTTTCAAAATTGTGTTTAAATATTCATATTATGATTATTTTTCAATTTAACTTTTTTTCTCTATAATGTACGCTAATGTGCTGTAGACAGTATACACTGCATAATGAATACGTTCGCATGGATAACTCACTTCGTGAGTAAAAACACTTATTCTTAATACAGTACTGTACTTTGATTAAAGAAAAACCTAATGAAAATTATCAAACTCAAAATCGCGATATTTCCTAGTTTACGTAAATGGATGAACTACTTTTCTTCCATCCTATACCTAGTAGAGTGATTTGTGTTTTACGCCAGTATCATCGAACTCCAGTCTTGGAGGGGGGAGTAAGCGGTGTTTCCGGTTCTCTAAAGGTATAGACAGGTTAATATTAAAAATGTTAGTAAAAATAAAATGATGTCCCTGTATAATTGTAGTTTCATGAATCGAAAGTCCCATTTGCCTTGTTAGAGAGCTATACAATAGGCCATATTTTAAGAAATGGTAATCAAAATGAGTCTAGTTTAAAGGAAGTTTCAGCGTGTTTCACGTTCTTCTCCGCGCTGATTGCGCTACGCTACTTCGCGGAAATTTAGACAGCGGGGGGCTTAATAAGGGGCACTAGTCACGTCGAATTGTTCGGGTAATTAAATAAAAGTAGTTACGAGGAACGAAGGAAACAGGAAAGGCATACAAAATGGCGAATGAACTCTCTTGGAGATCAAGACGCAGACAAGAATATCGTTGAAGAGAATCTTAATTAAACAGGTTGTAGAGATTTTGGACGAGTTGAAACGGCGCTTCTTAATGTAGAGTCGTTTATGTGAGTAAAGAAACTTAGGTATGTTTTACATTAAGTGTGATTAAATGAAAGAAAAATGTTATTTTTCTCTAATAGAGGAAGTATTACAAATATGAAATAAGGGTACAAGAATTAAACAGTGTGATATACGACCTGAGACGTGTTGTATTCTAGCGGATGCCTTCCAAATTACTACGCACTGATACTGCCTTTCGCGGCAATGTGTTAGTTTGCAGTTAGAAGCTGAACTGTTGAAACGTTTATCATTATTGCGTTTTCGAGAAAAATGAAAATTTTGGCGGTAAGTTTTTTCTTGAATATACATTGTTATTCCTCGATATTAGAAATACACTAGATTTAGTGACTCGTAAAAGAACTCCTGCGGGACAGATTTCCGGCACACTGACGACGCTGATAACCTCGGAAGTTGCGAGTGTAGTTAAATAAAACATAATTTTTATTTTTTTTATTTTTCCAGAAAAAATCAAGTAGGATTTAATTGACTATTATACAATTACAAGAAAGTATACAAAGATTAGAAGAAATAAAGTACTCTAATACAATAACGTATTAGTCTAATTGACGTATTAAAATTCTATTTCACTAATGTTAGCTTCACCAAAACGTTTGAACGGAGCCGCCATTTTCAATTTACTACTTATGCGGTAAACAAATGACGATCTCCCCCCTCTCCGTAATTGAGCCATCATATAGCCAAATGGCTGGTCTCAAAATTGAGACGATTCAACAAGGCTCATGACAACAATCACCTCCTACATAATAGCCAAATTGGCTAGTCTCTTATATATGAGACAACTCATCCTGCCTAAGGTATTCCGTGGTTTTCCTAAGGCGTAAGACAAATGTCGGGATGAGCCCTTTAAGAAATGGGCCACGGACCTATATGCTCTTCCCCATATATATTCCCCTTTATTATAAACGACGTATGCCCTAGTTCAGAACCTATAAATTGTCTATTAAATATACGAGGTCACTCAAATAGTCGCAATTTGAAAGGGCAGGGACCTATCAAATTGCAGATTTATATTTCACGGCGCATCTTCCGACGGCCTTCACGTGCTTTGTCATCGAACAACAGATGACAGCGTCTCGCCAGCCATCTCCTCCTCGCCCCGTACCGTGATCACTTGATCAAATCTCAGTCCCCCTCGCGTATGTGGAACCTAAGAGGTTACGTCCAATTTCGGCTTCCCCTTCAAAATTTTCTAGAGTTCCTTCAGTGGAGCAGCGTAACCCGGAGTGAGACTAGTGGCCAACAGGCTTGGAGCTCACATACTTAGTTTGTACAGCCCCCAACCCCCTTGCAAGGACGCGTTTTGCGTACCTTTTAAATTTGTCCTCCCAATTCTCTTTCGATTTTTTCGATGACGATCGTAAAGCTTGTTTTGTAGTATCGTAAAGAATTTGCAATTTCAAATGTTGGCAAACAAAGAAACAAATGCTAGGGAAATGATAAAAATAAACAAATGCTAGTGAAGTGATAAATTTGTGGCGATAAACAGCCATGATTGGTTGAAACACACCCTTTTGTACCGTTTTATTGGTCAAAAGTAGTATGACGTAGTTCACACCTGTGGAGTAACGGTCAGCGCGTCTGGCCGCGAAACCAGGTGGCCCGGGTTCGAATCCCGGTTGGAGCAAGTTACCTGGTTGAGGTTTTTTCCGGGGTTTTCCCTCAACCCAATACGAGCAAATGCTAGGTAACTTTCGGTGCTGGACCCCGGACTCATTTCACCGGCATTATCACCTTCATTTCATTCAGACGCTAAATAACCTAGATGTTGATGCAGCATCGTAAAATAACCCAATAAAATAAAAATAAAAGTATGACATAGTAAAAGTGTAATAGTCATTAAAATTACATGAATAAAAAGCTTTATAGTTATTTTTACATTTTTATAATTATAATTCATGCTCGTGGTGATATTGTACTTACATTTTGTATTTTTAGGCAATCACAGTGTAAATTCATTAAAGAAGTGGGGTTGTGTCATTATCTGTAAACATGTTGAGTTTCCTGTCGCTATATTCTGTCTAAACTCGAAGTTGCGAAGTTCTCTTCTTCTTAGACAGATATGACGAGCTCCATGCTACAGTATTCAGTTCGTACACGAGTGTAAACTTCGATCATATGGAAAATATGTTTCTAGTTTGTATAGTAATAACGCCCAAAGATACTGTACTATACGTCTCCTTCAGAGTTCGCACAGAAGGCGACAATTTCTCTAGATATTGCCAGAGGCGAGAGCGTCGTAGATATGAAAGATTTTGAATACCTTACACAAGTTCGCACCCAACACTGACGATATTGAATAATTTCTTGTCGCGCTCGGTCAAAGTATCCAGGATGTTTTATAACACGACAGAACGTAAATGAGCTCGTAGCCCAGTTGCCGTTGTTACCATTAGCTCTTTGTTCTTCTGCGGATGCATTATTGTATACAGGAACACTCGACACAGAATAAAGGACTGGAGATAAAAGAGGTAATAGAACGGAAGAGGGCGAAAGTAAAGGAAAAGATTAAAGAGAACAACAAAGATGCGGAAGGACGTGAAAAATCAATGAGAAAAATGTGCAAAGAAATGGAAATAGGGGATGTGAATATAGAAAAGGTGAAAAGACGGTGCACTTCTCCGAGTGTGTGAATAGAAAACGATGTATTCTTGTATGGGAGGCGAATGGTTCCATTGTCTGCCGTGCGATCCTTATTCTTCTTCTTGTAACATATGCGAGACTTTGTATCGCTACTCTTGGCTAAAACAGGCCGCCGCCGTTTCTTTTCAAGCCATGCCAATATTACAACACACGTTTTTTCATAAATTAATATTTCACATAGAGGACTTATTCATCTCTGTAAATATCTATATCTATACTAATAACAAATCTGTAGCCGAAATTTTTCTGGTAATTTTCGATTTTCCAAAAATAATTGGTCCTAACATATGTAATTAACCTCCCTGAAACCGAAAATCGCTTTTTTGAAATTGTTATTTGTATGTCTGTCTGTCTGGATGTTTGTTAGCTTTTCACGCGATAATGGCTGAACCGATTTATATGAAAATTGGAATATGAATTAAATTCGTTGTAACTTAGAATTTAGGCTATATGGCATTCAGAATATTTTATTTAAAGGGGGGTTATAAGGGGGCTCGAATTAAATAAATCGAAATATCTCCCTTATTATTAATTTTCGTGAAAAATATTACATAACAAAAGTTTCTTTAAAAATAATTTCCGATAAGTTTTATCCCATGCACAATTTTGATAGGACTTATATTTAATGAGATAAATGAGTTTCAAAATTACACTGCCATCTAAGGCAGTGTAATGAAATAAAAAACAAATGACTTCGTCTATAAGGCGCCTTGCACAACAACAATCGAAAGCTATGAAACATAGCCTACAGAGAATGTTTCTGTGTTTGTATGAAGTAATATCGGAAGCTAAATTAATCGATTTGTATAATTACTAATTCACCATGGAAAGTGTAGTTTCTCTAGATGGACATAATGCAGTGGCGGCTCCTGCATATTTCTTAAGAAGAGGAAATAAATTAACAGCACTAAATGACAACTTCTTGAATGAAACATGCTACAAATTAGCCTACATGCATACATGTGAGACCTGGTTGTGTTGGGGTTGGCCTTCCCTTCTGTATAGCAATAATCTGTTCTTGTAAACTGAGTTTCCTAAATTGTGCAAAATATATTATGATTTCACTTCCATTCATTGTTGAATAATTACACAAATTAACAATTACAAGGAAATTCACAACCTCGTAGCATTTTTCGAGCACACTACAGCATCACACGTGTTGGAAGAGACTAGCTACTAACTCGTAACCGGAACCGTTTTACGGAAATGGAAATGGGAATGGGAAATAATCTGAGGAAAGCGAGAACACTGCACCCACCCACGTGGTCTGTGTTGCCACATGTACATTTTACAAGTTCACTATCACATACTTTTGAAGAATATCAGTTCTTGTAAAGTCATACTATCATTATTGTTCAAAGCTGCCGGTGGCCGATTAATTTTTTATGTTAAAAATGATGTAGTTTGGCGTACCTACTTTCAGTTTCAAATATATTTGTACAAAACTAACAACTTGGCTGTTGCCCTGTCTAGTAAACAATAAATAGAAGTGAATTTCAGGGGTCAACTACATAAAACTACTTCCTCTTTGTTTTACATAAACCCGACTTTAACTTTCAAATATCCACGAAAGTTTCAAACCATGAATAGTAGCCTATATAAAGTGCAATAAATAATATTTTTGATTTATAATTAAAAAAAAAAAGTTTACATGGTGTCTTTCATAGCGTTGCGTTAAAACTGTTTTTGTTGTGTCTCCTCCTAGATGTGTTATAGTCTGGTTGAATGCAGCATCGTTAGGTGGCAGCGGTAGCGAGCTTGCTGCACGACCAGTCGTTTTCTATTTCCCGCCCAGAGGAGGATCTCCTCACTCTCCGTTCATTTACTTGCTTTAAAACTCTGGTTCTTTCTCTGGCCGCTAGTGCGCTGTTGTCTATGTGTGTTAACTGCAGTAGAGGAGGAATGGAGACGAGACGATAAAAGTCACCCTCGGCTCTCTTTTTGCGCATGCGCCATCGGTGTAGTATTTCCGTTTCCGGTGTGATGCTGGGCCTCGTTGTAAGCATAAAAATTGTTTTATTCACCGCATTCTAGATTCACCTTCGTCACGATCATATATTATTTACATTTCGGTGATACAAGTTACGTAATTATAATAATAGTGCATTGATAGATTTCACAGTTATTACTCCAGCTCCTGTTATCCAAGTCAAACCTTATTTTCGTATAATTGTATTCCAGAATATTTCCTCATAAGTCTTGATAGGCTATATGTATTAAGAGTTAATTTCTGGTGGTAGTATTGATATTAAACTTGGCTAACACAATATTCCATCTACAACTTCAGAGGAGCGGCAAGAACTAGCGCTGAGGTAGTTCTGGATATTTCAATTGTAAACCAACTTACGAATCTCGTGATATGCAAATAAATATCACCAAACGTAGGTGCCAACTTCAGAGGGGCTGCAAGACACTTTGTGTCCAAATTTATAAAACCAGGGGCATCACATCCAGTAAAATTAAGAGTGATCTCAACCTTGTTAACAATTCGAAGAGATATTCCTATGTAAATAAAGCGGCGAAACTAGCGCTGAAGTAGTTCTGGTGATTTCGGAAGTGAAAATTGTTGAATTTATAAGGGTTTCTTTTTATGTAGATACAGTTGATCGTATATGCATCATAGACAAATATATGCATGGCGTAACAAAACCCTAAACTAACCAAATCTAACCTGTCACAGATTCGTATATGCAACATGTATATAAGCGGGGAATTACTTCAGCACTAGTTTAGCCAAAAATTGAATTAATTTGTTTGAAAGATGAAGTAGGTTATAGGCCAAAGATTATTATTTGAACTCTATAGAGAGTAGTGGTTTGGTTCGACTGGAACATCTCGGAAAAAAGAAGATATATATATATATTTATTTATTTATTATTACTGGTATAGACCTATATTCATTATTATTTATTATTCCACAGTTGAGTAACAAAATGGACAAGGAACCAACCAAAAGAACAAATCGGGACACCCTTAGAACAATAGCATTTTAAATATCATGGTAAATTAGGAAACATACCACTAACTTTATGAGTTCCTGTAGGCCCTAAATGTTTTTATCCATCTAAATCACTGATAGAGGAGGTCAGCTGTCGAACATGTTAGTAAAGCAATTCACAATGCCGCTATCTTTCCTGAATTTGAGATCGGTGAATCTTCACACACGCAACAGAGTGACTCCACTTCTCTATCCATGATCCACATTTTTGTAGTTCAATTCAAATCTATGAACTATTGGGATCGAACAGTAATGGTCCTAAGTCTTACCAAGCGGAAATAACACAGAGCTAACAATTAATTACCAGTGTATGGTAATTATGTAGTAATAATCGGCCAGGCCTCCATATTCCCGCAATAGAGGTCCAGGGCACCTTCGTTATCATATGTATTTTCTTTTATTAAATTTCGTTTGTATATGATTAACTTGTCATCCAGTATCCACTTTACACCCTGGATCTCTGTTGTAGTAAGATGATGGCCTGGCCGATATGACCTGTCGATGGTTTGTTTCTACACAATTATTAAAATATATGTGTATACTTGGTAATGTATCTATCCTGGATCTCTATTACGGGAAGATGGCCTGGCTGATGATTACTACTTAATTACCCAAAATTTAAAACTAACCATTATCAACACTCGTTTTTAGGTTGATTTTTTTTTTGTTATGATCGTCGTCGTAGGTGTGTGCTCGTTAATTGATTAGCAACGGCTATATAACTACTGATAATGGATAAATGCTTAATAAAGAAAATTGTCCCCACTGAAAGTGCAGTGAACGGGAATACAATGATAAATTGGGTTATATTAATGACAGTGAAATTAATGGCTCATCGTCGGGTGGCGATCAAAACCTTGTAATTCCAAAACTGAAAATTTTACAAGAGAATGATATAATATTACTGATACGATATCATGTTCACGTGCTCTATTTTATGTACATGTCTTAAATGTCTGTTTAAATTCGACTGTTTACTAAATATGGTACTGCAATGTTTGCATACCACAGGCATTATTACAGAAGTTTGAAAACTAATCCATCAATCTCGAATGAAAGTAAAAGAAATCCAGTTCACAATTACTGCGGTAAATAAAACATTTTTATGCTTACAACGGGCCTCAGCGTCACACCGGAAGCGGAATTTCTTCACCAATAGCGCATGCGCAATAAAGGGAGCCGAGGGTGACTTTTATCGTCTCGTGGAATGGAGTGCCTCTCCTCTACACAGACAATCTCGCATCTTTCTCACATTTTTCTACAGCACATGAGCGCGCGTCGTTTAAAACTCGATCAATCGAGGTTTTCTTATAGCTGTGAACTTAAAAATTATCGAATCTTCCTCGAATTTCAAAGCACATATTTTATTTGGTATTTACTTTCAAAAGAAGAAAATGTGAGCAGGACGTTCCTCCCTTCCCTCCCCCGAGGAACCGCCACTGACATAATGCTATAATGTTATTACAGTAACTTCTAAGTGAATCGAGAACAGGTAAGATTAAAATACACTTATGCACAGAAAACTTGATAGGCTATTCTGTACATTCGTTTCCTGTATTTCCTAAAATAATTTTTATGACCAAATGAGTGGTCTCTGGATCAAAATGATCGCATTTTAATTTTTTAATACAGTTTAAATTAAGTAACATAATAAACGATTTATCCTTCTATCAAACACGAATGTTCCCTGGATCAAATGTCCTATTTTAATTATGTAATTACTTTATATTTATTTCTAAGGGGAGCAAGCGCACGGGTACGGCTAGTCGATAATAAAATAATATAAGAATGGAAGCTAATTGGAAAACAACACCACAGTAAGAAGTTCCAGGTTTCTCTTTCGAATTCAAGTTCATCGAGAACCTATATAATTCATATAATTTTAAAATTAGGCACACAAATCTGACTGAAAACATGGAATGCTGCGTCAATGACTAACAAGAAATTGTCTATAGAAGGATGCACTGAAAGAAATGGCAAACGGAAGAAAAGTTCGAGGGAAAAGAAGATACTTGAGGCGGACAAGGTCGCAATTGGGGGTTTTCTCGGGGTTCTCCCGTTTTTTCCCATATTAGGCATTTATATAATTCCGTCACCTATCGTCGGCTGGCGACGTACGGAGGTGGCTGGCCTAGGGACGAGGGGGTTTGCCTGTTCCCCCCCCCCATTTTCGTTTCTCTTTTTCTGTTTCCTTTTTTCTGCTTTCTTAAACTAATACGTACACAACACCCATGCACAAGACGGAACCTTTCGGACCAAGCGATAGAGACATGCCGTGTCCCTACCGCTTGAGCCATCCAGGCCGGCAAAATATAGCAGCGGTGGGATTCGAACCCATGCTTCCGAAGAGACCGGTGCCTTGAACCAGCGCCTTAGAGAGCTCGGTCACGCTACCCACAGCCTGTTCGACACCTGGGTACGCAGCGAACCTTAGTGTAGTCAGCCGGTGTGGGTTTGGGAATGTGTCTAGCTTGATGGTCAGCGCAATAGATCGTAACAGGTGGTAGTGCTGGGCCATAGTGCCCTCCTCCCGTAAATTCAATTCAAATACTGCTCACAGCTGTCATTTAGCTCCAGTAGTATAATAATTAATTATCCCTTAGTATCGTCTCCTCTTTTGCTAACAACGCCATATCATCAGCAAATATTATGCACTTTAATCTTCTTCCTCCTGCTATCACTTCTCCCATGTTCTGAAAACAGTTCTTCACTAAATCCTCGAAGTACAGGGACATCATTTTATCTTTACTCCAATTTTTATCGTACCTGAGTTTTTGAATGAACTTCACTCCCACCCCTTCTACTAATGAAGTTCCAACTGTCCTCCTCACAGAGGCCGCATATAGTAAGCAGCACTGAGTTAGTGAGTAGGCCTATAGTACATTCCAGAAATATGTTCGCGTTTTCCAGTGACGAAAGAGCTTTCAATATTGAACCATATTTTCGCACAGGTACTGTTCGTTTGCCTACGTCGCATCCCGATTTCCCCCATCTGCTTCTGATCGCCGCTCTGTAAAAGCTGGGCTGTCTTAGCTCTTTTCTGACAACATTAATTTCTGTTAGGAATTGTACGTTTACGTAATATTATACAACTGTTTAAAATAACTTAAATAAAAGGGCCTCGTTAAGTAATTAACTGTCACGTGATTTCCCCCCCTTTCTACGATTCTGCGACATAACCACTTGGACGGACAGTAGATATCATGTCTGAGTAATTTTATCTGTGCGGGTCGGGCAGAAGTGAAGACTGAATTTACAGTATGTAAGGTACTCTTTTATAGAGTAGGTACAGAATTATTTCAACATGAGTTACTAGTACGAAGGACGAAACTGGCAATTGGAATTAGATGTAATAGTCTATAGTGCGATAATATGCACAAAAGAACTGAAGCCTGTATCGAAATGAACGGCCACCATTTTCAAAAATGTGTTTAAATATCCATATTATGATTATTTTTCAATTTAACTTCATTCTCTATATTGTATGCTAATGTGCTGTAGACAATATAATATACACTGCATAATGAATACGTTCGCATAGATAACTCAGTTCGTGAGTAAAAACACTTATTCTTAATATAGTACTGTATTTTGATTAAACAAAACCTAATGAAAATTATCGAACTCAAAATCGCCATATTTCCTAGTTTACGTAAATGGATGAACTACTTTTCTTCCCTCCTATACCTAGTAAAGTGATTTGTTTGTGTTTTACGCCAGTATCATCGAACTACAATCGTGGAAGGGGGTAGCAAACGGTGTTTCCGGTTCTCTAAAGGTATAGCCAGGTTAATATTAAAAATGTTAGTAAAAATAAAATGATGTCCCTGTAGATGTTGAACATGATATGTGATTCTCCCTATTTCGCTTCCTCCTGACATTTCTTCTCCTATCCTGACTTTGACTCTTTTCATATAATGGTTACCGAACTGAACTGCTTCTTCTCTTTCCAATCTACACCAATTTTCTTTAGGATCCCCATTAGTTTATTCCAATCCACTCTGTCAATCGCCTTTATGGAGTAAAAAATAAGGTAATTGGTTATGGTAACAGTATGAAAAACTCGTGTAACAGACTTAAATAGAAAACAAAGTGAAGGTGTAGGAAAAGCGGATATTATGATTCTGTGGTTGTAATGACGCTTTAAAAACTTAAAAAATAAAGCTTTAAGTCGCGTAATGTACGTTCATTTACATGAAATTAATATAATGGTATCTTAAATATAGAACCCTGGGGAGAGTTTCATTTAGACTTCGTGTCTTTTTTTCTGTCCCATGCGTGTGCACAGCTGGCTGCAATTAAAATTACTATAGTGCAGCGACGCCGCTCAGATCAATACCTCCAAGCGCTGTGCATTTTGCGTGACTCTATAATAAAGTTGTAGTGTTTTAACGGACGTTTCAATTCTTCCCCTAATTACTCAACAGATAACAGTTTTATGATAGCTATTCTTATATCGTGTTCGATACTTGAGCCGTTGATAATTTCAGTAACACGCTTCACATTCATATAAACAATTTTATAATTAAAATGACTTATAATTTTTAAAGACACATGGTACTTGCAGGGAATAGATGTCAGGTTCTACTAACATGATGGTGTTAAGTACAATGGAAGCTCTTAAGTTTCTTTTTTGTAACAATATTTATTGTTTTATTTTCAATAATTTAATAACATTTCTTTGTATATTAGCTTAATAAACATTAACAGGAGTTAATGCCCTTTAAATAACATTTTCATTATTTTCAGTCTAATAGTATAAGTTAAAATACGTGGGCATAAAATGCCCTTCCTTATTCTAACACGGAAGGTATCAAAGCATGGATCTACTAGTGTTAATACATTTATAAAGAATTATTTACAAATTCGTTACTATCTTCACATACATAATACACTAGATAAAGTTTATGTGAATTGATTTTTCTCTACGTAAATCAGGTATTTTTGCACTTTTTATTTTCACTATATTTTCAATATCATAATAATTTCACCTCAGCGTCTCTAGATAACCTCCTAACTTAAAACAGAAGTTAAATAAATAATTAACTTTACCTTGTTCATCTTGTCTATTCTTCATAACTAAAGACAGGATTTCCATGCAAATGTATGTTGCTGTTATTTAGGCTTGCTACACTTCTCGAACTTTGTAAATATTCGTTTCATAGCTTACAAAGTGAGTCGAAGCCTACTTTTTCCTTGCATATTGCATGTTTTAAGATTTTACGTCTACTGAGGTATATTTAGAGGTTTATCTTGCATTTTACGTCCTTTTATTAGTTTCAGTGTATATTTCATGTTAAATCGTGAAATACGGTGGAAGCTCTTAAGTTCGACAGAAAACAAGTTCGACATCCTTTAGTTCGACTGCTTACATAGGATAATTAGACACGCCCCTATACGGGCACTAAGAAATGGGTTTGCCATTTAAATGGGAATTGGTTCTGTGTCTTTTAGTGATACTTTTGTTAAAGGAAAACAGAATATTTTATTTATTATGATATCCATATTTAATTACTGATTTTAAATTAATGAACTCTTCTTTTTCTCTTTGAGAATTGTGCTGTTTGTGAAACGGAACTGTTGAAACCCACTGTGGTACTAGAAGCGCATACACAAGTTTCGGGGCGGGCAGGAAATGCAAGTACAGTAGAGTATTCGTTGATGGATAACCAATAAGAATTTGTATTCATTTCACCTGCCACACCCACTACCCTTATTGGACTGAACTTTCAATTCTGTTCAGTCGAACTTAGGAGAGTCCACTGTACTTCATTTTATAAAATGTTGTCTCTTAGAGTTTGGCGTTTCTGTGCTTACAGTGTTTGAAAGTATCTATTGAAAAATACAAGTGAAAGAACCAATTGTTTGCAGGGGTTGTGTCAGAGAACTCCTGGATCTTAACAGCTAATCCCCTTATAGTATTGTCACACGGAGGTTCCAGTTGCTCTATAATTACGGAGTTATAACACATTTTTTAAACTCATCATAATGAATAGCGCGTTAGACATGTTTGTTGCCATAACTACGTAAATACTTAGATTATTACATCTAGAGATGGATGAAAGACATTGTGTATCAGGTGGTTAGCAAAATGATGAAAATGTTGAAGGCACAGCATTTGGCCTCTCTTTGTTTTAAATTTCATCATTTAAATTTACACGTGTCACTTCCTGTGACGTAGAAAGGTACTTTTCTATGTACAAAAACATTTGAACTGATACACGCTTGGACTTGATTTCTGAAAATATGTAAAGACTGCGGTATTACATTGTGCCATTCGAAAATAAAATTTGTTTCAATTTTGATAGTGCAAGTTTTTAGTGTTCCCCCCTTCATTGTGCATATTTGGTCATTTGATAGTGCCTGAATACATGCATATTTTGCCATTTGATAGTGGATGAAAATCCTGTCTCTAGTAATAATCCATAACTTCCTATGTGCTCATCGAATTGACTGCAAAAGATTATCAAATTTACACTAACTGTTGAGTAATCTATAATAAAATAATCAAATATTCCTTACTAGGGTGTCAAATATAGTTAAGTTATTGACATGCATATATTTGAAAAGCATCTATTGACTTTTGATTTCAGCACAAATTAAATTTAAACCTCTCTTCAGACTATTGTCTTCGCCATTATATTTGCCTCAGACCACGGAAAATGGAATATTACAATGTTGGCACCTTTAACTGCACTAATTATATCACTGGTCAGCAGTGATATTGTTAAATGTACAATTTCTGCTGTTTCTGATGTAATTTCATCTGCTGATTCCAAAAATGAAGTTAGAATTTTTCTACCACACACTGTTTTTTTGTCTGTAATTATAGAAAAAATTGATTTATTTTTATTCTTATATACTGTCCTTAACATGCTAATGGAAAGAAACTATTTCAAATATTTCATTTTATTGCTTTAAAAAATTGACCTATAAGTTCAGATCATTGTTGCCTGTGAAGTCAGAATTCATAAAAAAATTTTATTCCTCACAAGACTGCGAGAGTTAATATTAATTATCAGTTGAGTTGGAACTTATATTCGTGCAACAAGTTTCATAACCTGTGTTTTCTTTGTTCTAATTTTAAGTGTGGTAAAAGTATCTTATAAAGTGAAACATACCTCGAAATACTATATAAATCACATAAAGAATTTATGTTATGTTTGTGATTAGTTAACTTTGAATTTTAATACACTAATTAGAAGAGCTTACGAGTGTTCTTTTGATTGCAAAATAGATGAGAACATAAACTGGGCCCCTAAAATCTGTTGTGCTCCATATGATTATATTAACTGGTTAGCTAAAAGTATCCCATCATATGGCTTTTCCAGTTCCAATGATATGCCGGGAACCTATGGATCATTCAATAGACTGTTACTTTCTAGGAACCACAGATCAAAAGATTACAGAGAACTTGTCAGCGAGCTGATTCAGAACTATAACGTGATGTGGTGTCATATCTCTCAAAATAAATTCTTGGATTCTCATCTATTTTTTTCTTTCCTCAAAACCTTCGCGTAGTGAGCGACGAACATGGGGAGCGTTTTCATCAGAAATTTTCTAAAATGGAAAGGCGCTAGAAGGAAAATGGAGCCCAAATATTCTGTCAGACTATTGCTGCACACTCAAAAGAGATGTTACCAAGCGAAGTATAGCCTAAAGTCTATTTCACACCATTTAAGGTAAATAAATATGATTTTAAGTAAAGTGTTACAAGGTATCAGTACCAGAAAAGTTTGAAATCTGGGTGATAGAAACATTTTGGAAACAGATTTGAAATCAGCACGAAAAAATGCTATAAGAATCGCCCATTCTTTATCTTAAAAAAAATGTTTAATTTTGTTGATCAGTATTATGTTTTCTGTTACATGTAAAAGTTACGAGAGAGATGCTGAATCTTTCTAAGTTCAAATTTTTGTAGAGAGCAAAAATCCGTTTGCCAAACGGCAATCAGGATATTCTTACAAAACGTTGGCTAATCATAGTGCATTGAAGTCTTGTTTATTTATTAAGCACTGTCCAGTTCATAGTTCTGTTCACTTTCTTTGGTTACCACATACTTCTTCTAAGTGACACTCGTTTATATGTTTATCCATGACCATAACGAAAAACATGCCTTTACTAAATACTTTTGCGTTTGTAAAGTAGGCTTTTATTCAACATTACTTTATTTCACTAGTGAGATAAAGACTTTACCTCACAGTTTGAACTTTATCTCACAATTCATTAGTATTTTCCTAGTACCCGGGTACACACGTATACTTTTCCATTGAACTATTACTCAAGAAGTTAATATATTAGTTACTAGATGTCACTACCTCTACTTCTTTATTACCATTTCTCAAATATACATACACTCAATCTCCTTCTCTTTTCTCTATCTGCTACGTCGTAATTTGTACATTACATCCATATCTAATATGCATTTTTTTAAATTTTGTAATAATTTACCTTTTGGGATGCGAGGAGACTTGAACCTACGAAGTTAGGTTTATAGGATTTTAAAACAAAACGCGTTAGCCAACTGAGCTAAATAGACACGATGATTAATTAAGTTTTAATATTCATCTTAAGTTTACAGAAGTAAAATGTGAAATTATTTTAATCACATTAGTTCCGTGAACACTTCTAAATAATCCCTGAAACTTCAAAAAGACGAAAATACACGTTTAAAGTGAAAAAAATATGTATTAAAATTATATAATTAATTTTAATTTGTTATTTATCCAACGCCTTAGATACCATTCTTTACTAATCATGGGCTCCTACATCATGACCTACCTAGTAACGTATTGATTCTAAAATCCATGCCATGGTATGTGATTACATGAGGACTTATTTTCAACATATTTTCTTTTATAAAACATAATTTTTCGTTATGGTCATGGATAAAATTACGTATGGTACTTGTGAGCGTGATCTTTATTGCACTCGTGTAATTTAAGCACTCTGCTGACGCCTCGTGCTTAAATCTTTCCACTCGTGCAATAAAGATGCACTTACCTCACAAGTACCATAAATAACTATTATCCATGACCTTAACAAAAAACATGCGTTTATTTAATACTTTTGCGTTTGTTAAGCAGGCTTTTATTCAACATTATTCCACTAGTGAAATAAAGACTTTACCTCACAGTTCATTAGTATTTTCCTAGTACTCGGGCAGATACGTATACTTTTCCATTCAACTATTACACAAGAAGTTACTAGATGTCACTACTTCTACCTTTTTATTACCATTTCTTATATCTACATACACTCAATCTCCTTCTCCTTTCTCTATCTACTACTACGTCGTAATTTGTGCGTTGCATCCATATCTAATATGTACTTTTTAAATTTTTTAATAATTCAAATAATTTACCTTATAGGATGCGAAGTTGGGTTTAAGGGTTTATAGGATTTAGTAACAACACGCGTTAGTCAACTGAGCTAAACAAACACGATGATTAATTACGTTTTAATATTCCTCTTAAGTTTGCAGAAGTAAAATATGAAATTATTTTAATCACATTAGTCCCGTGAAGGCTTCTAAATAATCCCTAAAACTTAAAAAAGATGAAAATATACTTTTAAAATTAAAACAATAAAATAAAATTATATAATTAATTATAATTTTTTATTTATCCAACGCCTTGGATACCATCCTTCACTATTCATGGCCTCCTATATCATGACCTACTTAATACGCGTATCGATTCTAAAATCCATGCCATAATATCTGATTATATGAGGACTTATTTCCAACTTATTTTCTTTTATAAAACAAATTTTTTTGTTATGGTCATGGATAAAATTACGAATGGTATTTGTGAGCTGATGCCTAGTGCTTAAATCTTTTCACTCGCGCAATAAAGATACACTTACCTCACAATAACCATAAATAACTATTAAGTAGATTTTTTATTCCAAGATTACTCATTATTTCAATTCGTAATATGATTCTGATTTGTTATCCCAGCAAATATTTCCGAGGAATATCATTTCGGTCCTTAAGAGTAATAGCAAATAGCTTACTACTACAATAGTGGAAAGTGACAATAAAAATTTGCGACATACTTCACGACTGCCACCTAGCGGTTCGATAAGATAACTAACAGCAGCGTCCATGGCAGTTGATATGTTTTGGCACGGCCGACTTGATGTGCTCGCTTCGCTCTTCGCGAAGGGAATATCAAGTCGGCCGTAGTTTTGGTAAAAACGATGTTTTTCTCTTTTTATTTCTTATGTCCTGTAATTTAAGAAAATGGCAGTAGAGGTCTTATTTGTGCCATATACGACTGTTTTAAGTTCCAGATTCAAATGAACGGAAATAATTGTCAAGTTTCCCAAAAACAAGGAATTGTAAGGACCATATAATGAGGTTATGATTGATTTGAGTATTGCAGCTAATGATGAGAGGAATAGATAAACTCTCTTATCCATTAAGGCTATTGTTGACATTCAGTATAACATGGTCCATGTAAGTTGCACTGAATTGTACAAATTTATGTGCAGTGAAAAGGAATCAATGTATCTTGACCAAGTAAAGTGAAAAGTGGAAATAAATTGCCCCGAGATATCAAAATATTTGAAAATGATTTTCACAAATTTTTGTGAGAAAGTCTTCATGGACTTAGAAATAAGATAACTAATTGCTTTCTAAAACACAATACAAATGTGAAAGTTCTTAGTAATATTTGTATGAGATTGCTGGTAGACAAGTATTTCATCGTCCTTAAAAAAGCACATGTAAAAAAATTAAACAATTCACTTGTGACTTTCAGAGGCTACAAAAATATAAAATGAAAGAAGGTAGCACACAGCTTATATATGAAACAAATCGTTTCTTTCAAATGACTAGATAATCATTATTTTTATTTTTCTAGTAATTTTCCTTCCTCCCATTTCCTTATTAAAATTCAGATTTTATTTTACAATTCATATAGGTGACAAGGTTACAAAAACAAAAAGAAAGAGCTTTGAATTTATTTAGTTATTACGTTTCTTAAACTAACATTTTTCTCTTTAAGTTGAAATATAGCTTAAGTATTTGTTCTCATAGCGAGTAGCTAGATGGCATTGGCGACGCTGTCGCTAACCACATGCGTGTTATTAATCATTACTTTCCACTATTGTAGTAGTAAGCTATTTGGTAATAGAGATACTTTACAAAAGCAATATTGGAACTATGCTATACAAAATTATATTAATACTCTTCACGGGAGATTACAAAAATGATAGTTGTGTTAGGAAAGAGATCAATAAGATAAAAAACAGCAATTGCACATAAAAATAATGAACAACTATGTTACAGTTGATCTGATTTTGTAAAGCTTCAATAAACTTGTATTTCTGAGACACGCTCCATTTGTTGCTCGAATTAAAAACTGCACGTCTTTCAGCGATGTATTAGCAATCAGCAGCTTCGTATTCACAATCTCTGGAACTCGCTGCCAGAGCTTTCATGCGAGCAGACGGTAAGTTTTTATTATCACTAGTACTCGATGTGTCGATAGATGGCAGTTGACTTGTGTTATCTACTCGTGGTTTAATCACAGTACCATACATAGGTATGTTATCAGCGACTGTTCTCTTCGCATAATAGGGACTACTATGTGGCATTTTACGATGTGTTGATCGTTGAGAATATGTTCTACGAAGCGAAGTCGGTGTTCTGCTGTTGCTCATGTTATCACTGCTGATTTCTGTTGCACTACCAGATGGCATGACCGAGTCACAATTACTTCCACTGCCTTGATATACTTCTTGATAGTATGTATCATCTGCGTCTTCAAGTGAAACTCTTGAAGCTTTGGGCTCTACTCGAGTGTACGTATCGTCTTCGTCTACAAGCAAAGTTATGGGCTGTAATCGAGTGTTGAAACTCATTGGATAGTCCAACTCAATATCATTCGCACGAATATAGCTTCGTTGACGCCTTCTCTTGTAGAACAAAACTAATAGAACTATAATCACAACCGCAGCTACACCGGAAGATACTGCAATATAATACGTACTATAACCATCCTCATCATCCATTTCTGACGTTGAATTCGAAGAAATGTTACCATTCAAAGTGGTTTTGCTATCTTCATATTCTGTTCTATCATTAAAATAAGTTGTTACATTTGGTGAGAGAAATGATTCTTCCTGGGATTTCTCATGAAGCTCACTTTCGGAACCACTACAGTTCAAGGCGGAATACATTCTAGCAATTGGTACGCGGTCTGAACAAGAAAGTCTTTGTTCATTACACCAGAACCACACCGAAACACTCGCACAATGACACAAGAATAACGAGTCTGACATGGAAAGTATTGCTTTTCTCGAAGCGTCATATTGTATAATATCGGATGAATTGATACCCAGAAAGCTTAATTTTGAAAATATTGTGCTATTTGAAGATAAATACAATTGTGAGCCATGGGAAGTCAAAGTTTGCATAGGGAAAGTTGTGTTTTTATCAAGATCGATTTGTTTCAGACTCGTAATATTTTGAAAGAAATTTACGAAAATTGTGTCTTGGCAAAGACCTGTTACTATAGTGTTCAGAGAGGTCTCTTGCATTGTCGCCAAAGCTGAAGAAGTGTTCAAAGTATTTCCCTCGACATTAACCCATGATAAAATGACATTTGATGCGAAAGTATTAGGGCGAATTTCTTTCAGACGATTTCCACTTAAGTCTAATGTCACAAGTTTTAAGTTAGCTTGAAACGTGCTTGCATAAATATAGTCTATATGATTATTTTGCAGGTATAAGTGTTTTAATTCACCCAATATTATAAAGACGTCTGGATCTACATAGTTTATGTCATTGTTGTTCAAGTAGATGATTTCCAATGCAAGGGTGTTCTCTTTCCTGAAGAAATCCCTGTTCAAGTACTTAATATTGTTGAAAGCCAAGTTGAGTAATTTCGTGTCATCGTTTAAGTCGAATTCAAATGTTTCAAGAGATGCTTTGGTACAATTGAAAATTCTAGGAGGACACTTGCAGAACTGAGGACAGGATAGCGCTCCAGTGAGGTGCAGACACAATACTGCAGTTGCCATCCACTTTCCCGTTCTTTCCATGGCAAACCTGAAACATTCACGAGAATTTTAAATTAGATTGGAAGCTTCTAGGTACTGTATCTGTGCCTTTTTAAAATTTATTTGTGGTTTCAGAAAGGAAATTTATGCATTCTATCACCGATTTAAGTTGTTTATATTCCATATACAGGGACATCATTTTATATTAACTAACAATTTTAATATTAACTTGCCTATACCTCTGGATCAACGCCGTTTGCTACCCCCTTCCACGACTGGAGTTCGATGATACTGACGTAATATACAAACAAATCACTTTACTAAGCATAGGAGGGAAGAAAAGTAGTTTATCCATTTACGTAAACTAGGAAATATTGCGCTTCTGAGTTTGATCATTTTCATTAGGTTTTTGTTTAATCAAAATACAGTACAGTATTAACAATGAGTGTTTTTACTCACGAAGTGAGCTGTCCATGTGGACTTATTCATTATGCAGTGTATATCATACTGTCTACAGCAAATTAGCGTACAATATAGAGAATGAAGTTAAATTTAAAAATAATCATAATATGGATATTTAAACACATTTTTTAAAATGGTGGACGTTTATTTCGATACAGTCTTCAGTTCTTTTGTGCATATTATCGCACTATAGAATATTGTACCTAATTTCAAGTACCAGTTTCGTCCTTCGTATCAGTAACTCATGTTAAAATAATTCTGTACCTACTTTATAAAAGAGTACCTTACGTACTGTAAATTCAATCTTCACTTCTGCCTGATCCGAAAAGATAAATTTACTCAGACATACTATCTACTGTCCGTCCAAGGGGTTTTGTCGTAGGGTCGTAGAAAGGGGGGAAATCACGTGACAGTTAATTGCATAACGAGGCCCTTTCATTTAAATTATTTTAAATAGTTGTATAATATTACGTAGACGTCCAATTCCTAACAGCAATTAATGTTTTCAGAAAAGGGCTAAGACAGCCCAGCCACTAGCTGGCGAATAAAAGCTGGTGTGGAGAAACCGGGATGCGACGTAGGCAAATGGACGACAGTACCTGTCCGAAAATGATTCAATATTGAAAGCGCTTTCGTCACTGGAAAACTCGAACATATTTTTGGAACATACTGTTTACTGTGACCGTAAGACTACTATGACTATATACGGTCTTGGATCTATGTGGAGGACGGTTGAACTTCATTAGTAGAAGGGGTGGGAGTGAAGTACATTAAAAAACTCAGGTACAATAAAAATTGAAGTAAAAATAAAATGATGTCCCTGTATATGTTACAGCCAGAACGCAAAATCCATCAAAACGCGAAGTTTCTAGGAAGTTCTTGTTCTAACAAAACTCTTTAGGAAATTCTAGTTTTCACTTACGTAATTCCGTTATATCTAGAAATAACTATGGCTCTTTAGGAAATTCTGGTTTTGACTGATATAATTAATATTTTCATTTTGAAAAGGTATAAAGAGATAAGCAATTAAATTAGATGAATATAGGTTAAATAGGGTCCGTCTTCTTGCTTATCAAGTAATGTGTAGTCTAAATTATTAACTATGTCACATTTATTGATTGGATTAACGTTTTCGTCAATTATTTACCATCATCAGATCAACATATGTGTCTTATTATACATAGTGAATACTGGTTACGAAAATTATGTAGAATAAAGTAATATTCGGACAAGCAAACACGGTTCCTACTTGACTAGATAGATGTTACATTATAATTAGTCGTGCACTGACTCAACTGTTTACACAATGTCCATATTAGACACAGATAAAATTATAACTTGCAATAATTATATTATTAAATTTTCACGTAGAAGTATTGTGTGTAGTACGTAAATTAAACTAGCAGGTTATGAATATGCTTAATGTTATATAATTACTATGTTTGAAGATTCTGCTTTTGAAGGGTACATCAAGATATCACTCTATGGTATTTCTTATTTTCATCTTCGAGACGTGACAGCCAAATTTGTACCTACTTCAACTGTATTTTAAATATTTAGTTAATATTTTAATATTTTTAACTTTCATGTCAAGCTACCATGGGCAACTACTTGAATATGTAATTGTAATTACAACAACAAGACTTTAAAACAACGTAATTATTTATATTAAACATGCTCAGACTTCACTTGTTTTCAACTCATGTCACATGGAACATAATATTGTCCACATGAAGTATCAATAGCATACTGTCAATTTGGTTTCAAGTTTCATTCTGTGCTCAAACTTCAACAGACAGACACTTAATGAGGATTGCCAGGTATCCAGATGGATGGAATCCCGAATTCCAATTAAAGCCAGTCGAGAATGGTAAAAATCTGGATTTTACAGATGTTAAAGTATATTTAAACAAATTAGTCTGCATTTCCAATTCTCTAATATTTTGGTTTATACAGTGACTCAAATGGCAACATTGTGAAAGAGGTAACACAGCTGACGATGATAAGGCAACGCTACTTGCAAGACGCATAGCACTTAACTAGAGAAAATATACTTCCCATCAAGATTCTCAGGGGATAGCTCGGGTTCTTCCCCAGTCAGTAATAAGCTTTCATCATAGTTAGCTAATCAGTTATCGGAATAGTCTGTTTATAGCTGTCGTTGGTGTTTATTCTGTGCGAGAAGTGATTGAAAGTTTATTTATTATAGTAGGCCTAGGACGGGAGGATATTTTTAGACCAACTATTGGAAAAGAGAGCCTACACGCAATTAGTAGTGACAATGGAGTTAGATTAGTCAACTTTGCCACATCGAAAAATTTAATTGTCAAAAGTACAACATTCCCCCATAAAGATATACATAAATATACTAGGACTTCTCCAGATGGATTGACACACAACCAAATAGATCACATCTTGATAGATAAACGGAGACATACTAGTATAGTAGATATTCGAACTTTCAGGGTGCAGACTATAATTCTGACCATTATTTGGTGATTGGAGAATTAAGAGAAAGATTATCAGTAGCCAAGCGAGTAGAGCAACAAGTTAATATTACTAAATTCAATATTTTGAAATCAAAGGACGAAGAAGCTAAGCAAAATTATCAGGTCGAAATTTCGAATAGGTTTGCCACTTTAGAAAGTTCCGACGAAGTTGAGAAAGAATTAGATGTTAATAGCGTGTGGGAAAATATCAGAGATAGTATCAAAATTGCAGCTGAGCAGAGCATAGGTTATTATGAAACTAAGAAAAAGAAACCGTGGTTTGATGAAGATTGTTACATGGTAGTAGAAAGAAGGAAACAGGCAAAATTGAAATTCTTACAGGATCCAGTTGAGGAGAAGAGAGATAATATTTCAATGAAAGACGGGAAGCAAGTCGTACACTTAAGAATAAAAAGAGAGGTTACTTGAAGGAAAAACTGAATGAGGTAGAAACAAATAGTAAGAATAAAAACATTCGAGATTTATATAAGGGTATAAAGGAATTTAAGAACGGATATCAGCCAAGGGTAAACGTGATCAAGGATGAGAATGGTGACTTGCTTGCAGACTCTCCAATCCTAAACAGATGGAAAAACTATTTTGCGCAACTACTAAATGTACATAGGCCAAATAGAAATGATCGGGACGAAATTGAAATACAAACTGCTGAGCCATTTATACCCGAACCCACGCTTTCAGAAGTCGAAATTGCGATAGAAAATCTGAAAAAGTACAAGTCTCCAGGTATCGATCAAATTCCAGCAGAATTAATACAAGAGGGTGGGAGTGCATTATATAGCGAAATTTATAAACTTGTACTTGCTATTTGGGAAAAGGAAATTGTACCAGAACAAAGGAAGGAGTCCATAATTGTACCTATTTTTAAAAAGGGGGACAAAATCAACTGTGGTAACTTTCGAGGAATATCACTTTTGTTGACGTCGTACAAAATTTTGTCCAATATTCTTTTGAGAAGATTAACTCCGTACGTAGATGAAATTATTGGGGATCATCAGTGCGGCTTTCGGCGTAGATCGACTATTGATCAGATTTTTTGTATTCGACAGATGGAGAAAAAATGGGAGTATAAGGGTACAGTACATCAGTTATTCATAGATTTCAAAAAGGCATATGACTCGGTTAAGAGGGAAGTATTATATGATATTCTTATTGAATTTGGTATTCCCAAGAAACTAGTTCGATTAATTAAAATGTGTCTCAGTGAAACATACAGCAGAGTCCGTATAGGTCAGTTTCTATCTGATGCTTTTCCAATTCACTGCGGGCTAAAGCAGGGAGATGCACTATCACCTTTACTTTTTAACTTCGCTCTAGAATATGCCATTAGGAAAGTTCAGGATAACAGAGGGTTTGGAATTGAACGGGTTACATCAGCTTCTTGTCTATGCGGATGACGTGAATATGTTAGGAGAAAATCCACAAACGATTAGGGAAAACACGGAAATTTTACTTGAAGCAAGTAAAGCGGTCGGTTTGGAAGTAAATCCCGAAAAGACAAAGTATATGATTATGTCTCGTGACCAGAATATTGTACGAAATGGAAATATAAAAATTGGAGATTTATCCTTCGAAGAGGTGGAAAAATTCAAATATCTTGGAGCAACAGTAACAAATATAAATGACACCCGGGAGGAAATTAAACGCAGAATAAATATGGGAAATGCGTGTTATTATTCGGTTGAGAAGCTCTTATCATCCAGTCTGCTGTCGAAAAATCTGAAAGTTAGAATTTATAAAACAGTTATATTACTGGTTCTTCTGTATGGTTGTGAAACTTGGACTCTCACTCTGAGGGAGGAACATAGGTTAAGGGTGTTTGAGAATAAGGTGCTTAGGAAAATATTCGGGGCTAAGCAGGATGAAGTTACAGGAGAATGGAGAAAGTTACACAACACAGAACTGCACGCATTGTATTCTTCACCTGACATAATTAGGAACTTAAAATCTAGACGTTCGAGATGGGCAGGGCATGTAGCACGTATGGGCGAATCCAGAAATGCATATAAAGTGTAAGTTGGGAGACCGGAGGGAAAAAGACCTTTAGGGAGGCCGAGACGTAGATGGGAAAATAATATTAAAATGGATTTGAGGGAGGTAGGATATGATGATAGAGACTGGATTAATCTTGCTCAGGATAGGGACCGATGGCGGGCTTATGTGAGGGCGGCAATGAACGTTCGGGTTCCTTAAAAGCCATTTGTAAGTAAGTAAGTAAGTAAGTAAGGCCTATTGTATAAAGTTTGGTAATAAGACATTATTATTATTAATATAGCGTGTTTGCGATTATTTTTAGAAAAATTGCTATGGGTACTATAAGAACTGCAATTTCCTTAGTTTCGAACGTGAAATATATGCAGTATTGTTGAGTGAGTAGTCATATAAAGAAAAAGGCAAAAATAGGTACATATGAAAGCAAGAAAAGGGCAAAAAAAGTGCATATTAAAGTAAAAAAGGCGTAAACCCCAAAAAAAGGCATGATCAAAACCTTCATCAGAATGCTTCATTTCTCATGATTCGTGCACATTTACTAAACGCCTTTAAATATGAACATTCAAATAAAATAGGTATTTCCCTAAACATTCGATGTCTAGTAATGAGTATAGGTAATTCTTCTTGTTATTAATATGAATAAACATTCACATAAATATACGTATAAATAAATCAAACAAAATATATTTAGAAAACGCATATGTTCAAAGTACCGACTAGTATGTGCAAAGTTCAAACAAGAGAGTGAAAACCAAACCATTGCAAACTTCGTCTTATTTCATATGAAAAAAACTAATCGCAAATATATGCTGAAATCCTTAAGCGGTTTAAAATAGTGTCCTGCAATGTTCGAAAATGAGAGAGGCAACCAAGACATTACAAACTTCGTCTTATTTTATATCAAAACTAATCGCAAGGTCTATATTAAAACATCAAGGGGTGGAATTGGAGGACAGCGAATATTTTTATAACAAAATGGAACAAACACGACAGGCCTTCTTCTGCGAACATCGGCGAATGTTGAACTTTGTCATAATCGACTAACTTGAATCGAACATAGTGTCTGTAATACTTCCATAACCCGTATAGCCACACAAATATTGTTACCGAGCAACTGTGATTTATTTGAATATTATATGAAGAATATAATTATAGCAATTTTCTTTCAGTAATTGGTATAGTAACAACTGTCACGTATTTTAAAAACATAATGTGATTTACGTATATGTACGTATATTTCTGTAGAAGTTTAATCATATTTTTGTAATAAAAATTACCTGTCCTTACACCTAAATAAAACTTCACGAGATTTATTCTAAAATCCTTACTCAGCTACAAGCATGAAGGGTTGGGAGAGGAATGTAGGAGAGGCCAGCGAACTTCAAGGACACAGATCATGCAAGGGGCAAGATCAAGTGAGGTAGACAGATCCGCTTCTTCAAAGCATACTTCGGTTCTTGTCACGCTCGACAAACTTGAACCGAACATAGAGCATGAAATGCATGACATTAGTGTATACAGTGAAGTGAAGATCTCATTAATGTGTATGCACGATGAGATAGAAATAATTAAAAGAGAGTGAACAAATTTGGCACATATGTTGAATCGAAGATGTCATTAATGTGTGAACGATGAGATAGAAATAATTAAAAGGAAGTGAACAAATTTGGCACATATGTTGAATCGAAGATCTTATTAATGTGTGCACGATGAGATAAAAATAATTATAAGTGAGTGAACAAATTTGGCACATATGTTGAATCGAAGATCTTATTAATGTGTCCACGATGAGATAGAAATAATTAAAAGAGAGTGAACAAATTTGGCACATATGTATGTTGAATCGAAGATCTTATTAATGTGTGCACGATGAGATAGAAATAATTAAAAGTGAATGAACAAATTTGCTACATATGTTGAATCGAAGATCTTATTAATGTGTGCACGATGAGATAGAAATAATTAAAAGTGAATGAACAAATTTGGTACATATGTTGAATCGAAGATCTTATTAATGTGTGCACGATGAGATAGAAATAATTATAAGAGAGTGAACAAATTTGGCACATATGTTGAATCGAAGATCTTATTAATGTGTGCACGATGAGATAGAAATAATTAAAAGAGAGTGAACAAATTTGGCACACATGTTGAATCGAAGATCTTATTAATGTGTGCACGATGAGATAGAAATAATTAAAAGAGAGTGAACAAATTTGGCACATATGTTGAATCGAAGATCTTATTAATGTGTGCACGATGAGATAGAAATAATTAAAAGAGAGTGAACAAATTTGGCACATATGCTGAATCGAAGATCTTATTAATGTGTGCACGATGAGATAGAAATAATTAAAAGAGAGTGAACAAATTTGGCACATATGTTGAATCGAAGATCTTATTAATGTGTGCACGATGAGATAGAAATAATTAAGAGAGTGAACAAATTTGGCACACATGTTGAATCGAAGATCTTATTAATGTGTGCACGATGAGATAGAAATAATTAAAAGAGAGTGAACAAATTTGGTACATATGTTGAATCGAAGATCTTATTAATGTGTGCACGATGAGATAGAAATAATTAAAAGAGAGTGAACAAATTTGGCACATATGTTGAATCGAAGATCTTATTAATGGGTGCACGATGAGACAGAGATAATTAAAAGTGAATGAACAAATTTGGTACATATGTTGAATCGAAGATCTTATTAATGTGTGCACGATGAGATAGAAATAATTAAAAGTGAGTAAACAAATTTGGCACATATGTTGAATCGAAGATCTTATTAATGTGTGCACGATGAGATAGAAATAATTAAAAGTGAGTGAACAAATTTGGCACATATGTTGAATCGAAGATCTTATTAATGTGTGCACGATGAGATAGAAATAATTAAAAGTGAGTAAACAAATTTGGCACATATGTTGAATCGAAGATCTTATTAATGTGTGCACGATGAGATAGAAATAATTAAAAGTGAGTGAACAAATTTGGCACATATGTTGAATCGAAGATGTTATTCATGTGTGCACGATGAGATAGAAATAATTAAAAGAGAGTGAACAAATTTGGCACATATGTTGAATCGAAGATCTTATTAATGTGTGCATGATGAGATAGAAATAATTAAAAGTAAGTGAACAAATTTGGCACATATGTTGAATCGAAGATGTCATTAATGTGTGCATGATGAGATATAAATAATTAAAAGAGAGTGAACAAATTTGGCACATATGTTGAATCGAAGATTTTATTAATGTGTGCATGATGAGATAGAAATAATTAAAAGAGAGTGAACAAATTTGGCACATATGTTGAATCGAAGATCTTATTAATGTGTGCACGATGAGATAGAAATAATTCAAAGTGAGTAAACAAATTTGGCACATATGTTGAATCGAAGATCTTATTAATGTCCAATAAATTAGAAAGGAATAAATGCTAGTGAACATGATAAGTAAACAGGACTAGGATGAAAATGTTCGAGTAAAGCGGACGTGATACCGCACAATTTCAAACAGGGCTAGATATTTATTTTTAGTGCTTTCGTGTAGGAATTCCCACATAGTATAATTCGCACTTCATTCATACATAATTCATGATATGCGCTACAGAATTGTGGGTCTAGTTAGATTTATAGAGTAGGAATACGTCGCAAGCAATATACCAACCACCATACAACACAAAATATACGGATTGTAAACATTCGGTGATTTATGTTTCTCAGGGGACACATGAAACTCACAGTAAAAAAAGTTTCGTTTACATATGCAATCCCTGTTAAAGAATGTTCTGTATTTCCCATAAGCAATATATGCGACATATTTCTTTAAATCACAGTAGTGTTACCGCTATCAATTTAATAAGATACGTAAGACTTTTGGAACAACAGTTGATAGTCGAATCCAGAAATTAATGCCACTGTTTAAGTCTGCCGCTTGACTCCATGTAAAAAGTTGAAATTGAGAACAATTGTTTTTTTATTCATCAGCTTATTATTACTGTATTTTATTACCGTAGCGGAGTATCATTCCTGTGAGCCTAGAACATAGGGTAGAGTAGCATAAATCGCACCACTGCTAGTTTAAAACAAGTTACTGTGGCATCTAGTGGTATTGTTACAATCTACCATATGAACTTCCACCATGTCACTTGATTTCTGCCACTTCTTCGTGTCAGCAGCGTGGTGATAGTGTATCTAATATAATCAACCTCAGGCGGATGTGTATTTCGCTAACATTTTGTAACTAAATAACGGATTTCTATGCAAAGGAATCCATAATCTTAAGATGTTATTGGTTTAAAGAAATATTAAATAACATTTAACTTATTAGGATTTTCGAACGTGTGGTGATTATAGGCTAGAATGAAGGAAACGATAACTTATGACGTAGTTTCTCAATTCGCACCACTCTGTAGGTGCCTAATTCGCACCGGTGCGATATGAGCTACTTTAGCAATTCTAGCCGTACAAAAGAAGGCCCTAAAATTTTAACTGAACGAGGAATGCATCAGGTGAGTGCAATATCAAGTGGTGAAAAGGGCGTTAATACAACAAGTGTGCGTTGTACAAGTGCACCAGGTATTTTGTCTCACCCATGATAATTTTTAAATATCAACCAGTGCATCTTACATTATCTGTGGTGCTCCTCCAGGATCGTCATTTATCACTCAAACCTGCCATAGAAAAAAATGCTGCTTCTGTATGTCCACCTATAACCCATTCCAAAAATTTAGAAGCTAGATTATCTCGGGAAAATGGTGTGCTCCTGTTTCAGTTTCCTCGTCATAATACTCATAGGCCCAGCCTTTAGATATTTCTATCTTCAAATCATTTCAGACAGCTACAGTATATCATGAAGCAGTTCTTAGGTGGCTTCGATATAATAGCGGAGAAAAGGTGACGCAGTTTACAGTCTGAACTGCCTGGTGAAGCACATGGCAAATGTGTAACAAAAAAACGCATTCAGGCAGTTTAAATGTTAGATAATTTATGCTCTATTTTTTTCAATTTCATTTGAAGATGCGTTACTCTCATTAATTTCAATAAACTTGTAATTTGCATTTATTATATTATTCATATTAAATACTGTTCAATATGTCCAATATTAAAAGCTTCCCTTCATCCTGTTCCCTGCAGATAAAGAGGTGCGATTTAAGAAACCGCAAGTGCTGTTTAGGAAAAACTAGTTGCCTAAATGGCACCACTGACATGTGTTTTGAAAATGTCATTTTAATTCAAAATATGAAATCAAATTCAAGGATTCTTTTCCACATGAAAGGTGAATGGTCTGGGTATGTATCTCTGTAAAGGAATGCAGAAAATAAAATCTGTATTGTTCAATAAAAACTATAAATGCTAAAGTGGTGCGATATAGGCAACCTTACCCTACTTTGCTCTTAAAATGTTTGGACAGATGCGTTAAGTTTAATACTTGCAGAAACACCTTCACAGATTATCGGAAGTAACTTACACAAAGTATATATTTCACATTACAAATTTTTAACATTCACGGAATTATATGGAGATTTGTTTTCAATTATATTATGCCAAGTTTCCAGAGGGTATTTCTTTAAATCTAAAGAAAATGCCATCCCATAATATTATAATACCGGTACTTACTTACTTACAAATGGCCTTTAAGGAACCCGCAGGTTCATTGCCGCCCTCACATAAACCCGAAATCGGTTCCTATTCTGAGTAAGATTAATCCAGTCATATCCCATCTCCCTCAAATCCATTTTAATATTATCCTGCCACCTACGTTTCTGCCTCCTCGAAGGTCTTTTTCCCTCAGGTCTTCCAACTAATACTCTATATGCATTTCTGGATTCGCCCATACGTGCTACATGTCCTGCACATCTTAAACGTCTAGCTTTAATGTTCCTAATTATGTCAGGGGAAGAATACAATGCAGTTCTACGTTGTGTAACTTTCTCCATTCTCCTGTAACTTCATCCTTCTTAGCCCCAAATAACTTCCTAAGAACCTTATTCTCAAGCACTCTTAATCTCTGTTCCTCTCTCAAAGAGAGAGTCCACGTTTCACAACCATACAGAACAACCGGTAATATAACTGTTTTATAAATTCTAACTTTCAGATTTTTTGACAGCAGACTGGATGACAAAAACTTCTCAACCGAATAATAACAGGCATTTCCCATATATATTCTACGTTTAATTTTCTCCCGAGTGTCGTATATACACTTTTTGCTGGTTGAGTGGAAGAGAAGGCCTTACGGCCTTAACTCTGCCAGCTAAAATAAATCATTATTATTATTATTATTATTTATATTTGTTACTATTGCTCCAAGATATTTGAATTTTTCCACCTCTTCAAAGGATAAATCTCCAAAATATTATAATACTATTATTATTATTATTATTATTATTATTATTATTATTATTGTTGTTATTATTATTACTATTATTACTTCCACTGTCTCGACGAAGTTGGAGAATATTCAAAGGAAATTTATTTCCTTCTGTTCTTATAAGCCTAGATTTTTACCTAATTCTGATGATTATAATAAATATGAGGTCAACTGCAAATATGTTAATTGCTGTAGTTTATTTCCTAGACGTCGAGATCTTGATTATTTATTTTTTTGTAAAGTCCTTAAGGATGATAAGCAATACCAGTCTTCGTATTCCTGCTAAGGGTTTAAGATTTCTAAAAATTTTTTGCTATAGAAATTCTAAATCTCTCTCTCCGATCTTCATTTGTATAAAATATGCTAATTTGCATGGATATAACTTGGATCCATTTAATGTGTAGTATATTTTTTTTGGAATTTTATGTCAGTTATAAATATATGTCTTTTGTTTAAATATGTATTATAATATTGCTCTCATATTTTATATCATTTTGTAGTTTATTCATTTACATGATTCCATCCTTTCATTTTCAAATACAATTATTTTTAATTGTAATCATTTTATGTATTTTAATCATCCATTTTATTCCAGCCATTCATTGTCATTATTGTCATTAATTGTATATTATTGTCTTTATGTGTAATAATTATTTTATGCACATTTATTGTGATTTTGTCATTAGTAATTATGCTTTGTGCTGAACTGTTATTGACTTCTGGCTGTTGTACAGCACAATAAATAAAAGTAAATAAAATTATTATTATTATTATTATTATTATTATTATTATTATTATTATTGTTATTGCTATTATTAGTATTATTATTGATGGCAATACTGCTTTTATAATTTTCATAAAAGCTACAGATACATACCGGTAGTCTATAGACATATATACATAGCTATGTATACAATGGAGCGTGAAAGAAACTGGCCAACCTGCCCCATTATCTCCTGGATTAGTTGCCTCTTGAGTGATGCCTTATTGCTATATTTTATGATGCTCAAATCTGTCTTCAACACACGAACACAGAATAAAATTTAACTCTATAGTACTTCGGGATTATGGTCGAAATATAGACATTAAAAGTTATCATTCTTGTTACTAGGTATGTATAGATACCAGAAAAGCTGCACACTGAAATACTGAAACAAATTGATAGCTAATCACTCAATATCAATTATTATATCAGCAGTTATTTGTTCATAAACGATACTGAAGAAATATACCTAAATATGAATTCTGTAAAGAGACAAAGAATTTATTTCCATGTAGGAAAATAAGATTTAAAAATTAATTTAATTTTATAATTTGTAAATACAGTAATATGCGTTACGAGAGCGGTATGCTGAAATTTTCATGTTCGAGGAAAAGTTTGAAAAAGCGAAACGTAGTTGAGTTATTTTGTGCGAAGATCGTTTATTACAGACCTGAAAGAGGAATTTCTAATTAGCTGCAATGAAATCTCCATCTTGGTTTCTGTTCAATGACGGAAAATTTGCAAAACAATAATATCTATCTTCAACATTGTTGCTTTAAAATGTTTTCTGTGTTTACTATACTCCAGCAGGCCGTGATATACGTCTGTCCTTTTTTTCCCCCAGTCTATAAATGCGAACTTAAAACAAACGGCTTCCTTAATGTTACTTGCATCACGAAATGCAGTAACTTTAGTGGAGTTGTAGAGTTTACTTAATTTTTGCAAATATTTAAAAACAATAATTAACAGTGCAATTTAAATGAAATTGCAGTGGTAAGTTTCCAATTTATAATTATTACTATATTGAACGTCTCTAAAAATAATATGTTAAAAGCCTAAAGCAGTGAAATCAATATGTCACTTAAGCGGTAAGAGGAGGGAAATTATTATGTGTGTTAGGTTGGGAATACTGAATGTGGAATTTTAGACTTACCGCGGATTGGTTTTGTGCGGAAACCAAGCAAATACGCACGATCTCGCACAAACGTTATTATACGAGTATATTATTGGGAAGTCGTCTAGTTTTCAATTTTTAAATTATTTGTAAGAACTTACAAGACTGAAGTAATAACAATCTTTCAGCTATTAACACATTTTCATGAGTATTGTGAAATGTTAATGCTTGTTTTGCTTTTTTGCCATTTTAAAGACATAAATGAAAATATGTTTCTAGAAAATATACAGGGTATAACAGCTTTAATGTTACCTAACATACCTATATCCGAAATTGAGAGGTTACAGAGATAACAGAGCTGGAAAAAAATAGAACTTCTTGCAGCTACAAGCATTATACCGTACAATGACTATTTTATGGCATTACTAAGTAGAGATACATAAGAAACATTTGAAAAGCAATGAATGAAGGAAATTTTACTTTTAAGAGAAGTTAAATTAAAATTGTTTAGGTTGCTAAGGAAACGAAACAGACAACAGTTTAAAATAACAGTTGTGAGAAAAATAAACCATATTGTGACTAGTCTTTTTATTGAGTTTTGACCATTAAAATATGCCTTTTGTGTACACACATCAGGAATATGCCGACATAGTTTATGTGTATGGACTGTGTGATGGCAATGCAACAGCAGCTGTTTTGGCAATTCAAGCACGGTTCCCAAATCGTAGGATTCCTAGTGCACAGGTATTTTCACGTGCCTATTGGCAAATTTCAAGACGTACAGTGTTTGGAATCTTAAGGACATTTTTTCCAACTTTGCACTGCTTCTTTCATACTCACAAGTAGTTGATATTAAAATGTAATATGGTAATAATAAAAATAATGACATAGACATGTCACTTTCGGAAATTGGTGTTGCTTCTTTCAGTATTCAGCGATAAAATTAAACTCAAAAATTTAACTTTGGGGTACAAATACTCCAAACCTATAGAACTTTGGATATAGGTATGTTAGGTTTAATCGACGTAGAACGTGTCAGGGAACATGTTCCAGAAATTCTAAACATTAAAGTTGTTACACCCTGTATAATAGAATTTATCGCATATTTAATAGTTTATTTTGGGGAAATATATAATGGCAAATTCGAGATTAAGGAAACAAAGGCAATAAATTCAAGATAATTTTAATATCCTATAAGATCATATTTAGACGGCTTTATTAATCATGCACCATCAACTTCATATTTTTAATTTTAATATTACGAAATGTTTAGAAGATATTAGAACTCTTTGACTAAAGACTAATAATTTTCCTCCATATAGGCTACCATAGAGCCATTTTCAATTAGGGCCTACCAAATTTTCACACACTATTCAGATCGATTTCGATACGCTTATCATGAAAATTAGAATTCAAAACTATCTGAGTCTCAAGGTCGATATACCTAAAAAGTGGGATGGGATTGTATTAAATATGGAATGAACTGCATGAAAATGCGTATCGTTTTCAAAGCGATTCCAATACCCAATGATTGCCAATTGTTCGATTTGTCATCTATTTTACCAAGAATGAGCACAGTTTTGTATGTTGAAAAGTCGTGTTATAATATTTTGTGTTTTTCTGAAAGCCATTATTACCATTCTGCATTAACAGCCAGAATATCAAATTTTCATGCCCATCATTTAGAAAACGCAAGCGCTACAGGATGACCAACATACTAATATGTTGATGAGATGTTAAGTAAAACATAACTACTTTCTAAACTCTGCTGCCGTATTCAAATCCTTTTCAATATATCGATGTCCCAGAACCAGACTGTTCCAAGTCCATTTTACTATTTCTTTTTTTCAGGAGAGCTATTTTAAGCTCCTGACATTCAAAGCTTCATGAAACAATTTAGAATAGCTTCATAGCAACCTTAGGGAGAGGAATATTTACAATTTTGTTCGATTCATATATGCAGAGAAGAACTGGAACACAATGAAACACAGATTTCTTTCTTACAAAAAGTTGAACTTGGAACAGTCTGGTTCTCAGCCATCGATATATAGAAAATTGCATGAAAACAGGAATCGGGGCAATCATATTCAATACTATAAGTGTAGTCAAATCGATTTCAATACTCCATGAAACAATAAATTGCGATGTACATGTGCGATAAGTGCATCGTAATAGAATGGAATTTCCGAGATTCTGCTACGCACTTAGAGCATGTGTACTGCATATTATTTTGTGCGAGATCGTGCGTATTTGCTTGGTTTCCGCAAAAAACCAATCCGCGGAAAGTGTAAAATTCCACATTCAGTATTCCCAACCTAACACACATAACAATTTCCCTCTTCTTACCGCTTAAGTGACATATTGATTTTACTGCTTTAGGCTTTTAACATATTATTTTTAGAGACGTTCAATATAGTACGAGTAATAATTATA
This sequence comes from Periplaneta americana, assembly GCF_040183065.1. Taxonomy (NCBI): domain Eukaryota; kingdom Metazoa; phylum Arthropoda; class Insecta; order Blattodea; family Blattidae; genus Periplaneta; species Periplaneta americana. The sequence continues at coordinate 127,319,057 of NC_091130.1, read as the reverse complement.
AATTGGAAACTTACCACTGCAATTTCACCTAAATTGCACTGTTAATTATTGTTTTTTAATATTTGCAAAAATTAAGTAAACTCTACAACTCCACTAAAGTTATTGCATTCCTGATGCATGTAACATTAAGAGAGCCGTGAAAAAATCAACAAGATTCCAGATGCCGAAGTTATTACTGCAATATGTTATATAAATAATATTGTTAAAATATTAAAATGAAAAATAAATCATTACATAACCTTACCGTTTGTTTTAAGTTCGCATTTATAGACTGGGGGGGGGGGAGACAGACGTATATCACGGCCTGCTGGAGTATAGTAAACACAGAAAACATTTTAAAGCAACAATGTTGAAGATAGATATTTATGTTTTGCATATTTTCCGTCATTGAACAGAAACCAAGATGGAGATTTCATTGCAACTAATTAGAAATTCCTCTTTCAGGTATGTAATAAACGATCTTCCCACAAAATAATGTACGATACACGAGCGGTATGTTTTCTTTCAATTCTCGGAAATTAAAAAAGCCCAACTACGTTTCGCTTTTTCAAACTTTTCCTCGAACATGAAAACTTCAACATACCGCTCTTGTAACGCATATTACTACTTCGCACCATATATTATATTTAATGATTTAAATTTATAGGATTTATTAACTGACAATATGGATTGCACATACGTCTATGAGGTAATGCTCTCCGGAATTGGCTTCATTCGTGTCGATCTTCAACTCTTTTTTTTTTTTGTTTCAGTATCAACATTTACATAAAAATTAACACAATTTTACTTACCGCACACATTTGTTTACCACACGATTGATTTCATTTACAGTACTCTTGTTACTATAGCAACCACTCAAACGATCAATTTACAGACATTAAAATAGCAACTGTAAGTACAACATACAGCACCATCGTGCTAGAAAGTAGCAAACATTCAACAAAACTTCGGAGTAAGTGCTTAGCATAAAGTGACGTAAAGACTGAAGAAGTAGTCACTTCAAAATAACTTCTTATATCCTTGCGTTTTAACTTTTACCGTATCGAATTTATTTCATACACAATTAATGAAGACAAACTGTTTCATTTCTTCAAACCTGAAGTGAAAGCAATACAGCAATCCTTGACGTTCACACGGGGGCTGTGCTTACAAGATGTTTGCGTGCTGATAGTTGATAAAAATAATTAGTCGTAGAAGTACATCACAGAACATTTCTTACACTATGGACACTCAATTAAAGAACAGTCAGTCACTGCAGCACCTCACACGCCTTCGATTTGCAATTGCATTCTATTTCAACAGACATTGACTTTGGTGTGACGTTCAGTCACGCTGTATTCGCCGAACTGATGATAAGGGACTGATTTATCTGCCTCACTTTTCCGCAGCAATAGGGTTCAATAACGCCTGCACGTCATAGCTTTGTTCCTTAATCTCTAACCAGCTTATGACAGACAAAGAAAAGCAGAATCTAAAATCTGAATTGCGATATTTTAAGTTACTAGTACTTAATTGTCTTACCATGTAGGCCTACCTGTTGGTTCATGTATTCAGAAATGTCGCATCATCGATATTTTATCAGTAACATTTTCTTTTCTTTTTTTCCTTGTTGCACATCACGTTTTCGAAACTTCGACTATTGTGAAATACCAATGCAATATTTTTGTAGTCTATATGAGGAACCTTTTCTATCTTAAGCTTTTCCAATTCACTGCGGGCTAAAACAGGGAGATGCATTATCACCTTTACTTTTTAACTTCGCTCTAGAATATGCCATTAGGAAAGTTCAGGATAACACAGAGGGTTTGGAATTAAACGGGTTACATCAGCTTCTTGTCTATGCGGATGACGTGAATATGTTAGGAGAAAATCCACAAACGATTAGGGAAAACGCGGAAATTCTACTTGAAGCAAGTAAAGAGATAGGGTTGGAAGTAAATCCCAAAAAGACTACCGGTAAATATATGATTATGTCTCGTGACCAGAATATTGTACGAAATGGAAATATAAAAGTTGGAGATTTATCCTTCGAAGAGGTGGAAAAATTCAAATATCTTGGAGCAACAGTAACAAATATAAATGACACTCGGGAGGAAATTAAATGCAGAATAAATATGGGAAATGCCTGTTATTATTCGGTTGAGAAGTTTTTGTCATCTAGTCTGCTATCAAAAAATCTGAAAGTTAGAATTTATAAAACAGTTATATTACCGGTTGTTCTGTATGGCTGTGAAACTTGGACTCTCACTTTGAGAGAGGAACAGAGATTGAGGGTTTTTGAGAATAAGGTTCTTAGGAAAATATTTGGGGCTAAGAGGGATGAAGTTACAGGAGAATGGAGAAAGTTACACAACGCAGAGCTGCACGCATTGCATCCTTCACCTGACATAATTAGGAACATTAAATCCAGACGTCTGAGATGGGCAGGACATGTAGCACGTATGGGCGAATCCAGAAATGCATAATAGAGTGTTAGTTGGGGAGGCCAGAGGGGAAAAGACCTTTGGGGAGGCCGAGACGTAGATGGGAGGATATTATTATAATGGATTTGAGGGAGGTGGGATATGATGGTAGAGACTGGATTAATCTTGCTCAGGATAGGGACCAATGGCGGGCCTATGTGAGGGCGGCAATGAACCTCCGGGTTCCTTAAAAGCCAGTAAGTAAGTAAGTAAGTAAGTAAGTAAGTAATATGAGGAACCTAGTATCAAAGACAGACATACGCCATTTTTTATCGAAATTTAGTTAAAGATCGGCCCTTTTATTATTTTTCGCCCTCTTTCCAAATATGTGGGCCGTTTATTTCAGAAACTGATTGGCCTATTTGTATGATTTTGTGAAAGTTACTTTTATAATCGGACATCTCAATGCATGTTTGTTTCAAATGCGGACATGACCATTTCAGGCAGTCAGATTGCTGGGAATGGCTTAAAACTGTCATGGCGACCAGTTAATATTTATATTCTGCCGAGATTGGATGTTTTAATGGTTACGTTTCCTTTTATATAGAAATTTTATTAAAATACAAGAATTTTGGGGCAGCTTGAGCGAACATTTTTTTAAATAACACTTATGCCACATTTACAATCTGTCTACAATAGACATCAAGTAAATATTATAAAAGAATATGACATGAGTGGAGATGTTATCCATGACAACACTTCAAAAGAAAAATAACAATGTTTTAAATAGCTGTAGTAAAAATGGATGGAAGGTCAAGAGCATTGGTCCTTTTAAGTCTTCTTATTGTTTGACTATTATCCAGCAAATTTAATGCATGATGATTCGGATGTTGATTTAATCGGTGCAGGTATTTTTTGCTGAACTTATAAATCTCTTCTTTTACAGTTGAAATGTTTAGATCATGATGAATGACATCATTACGTACATACCATGGTGCAGTGACAATGGAACGTAAAGTTTTGGACTGATAACTCTGCAGTATTTCAATGTTTGAGTTGCTAGCAGTTCCCCACAGTTGGATGCCGTATGTCCAGATTGGTTTTATTACGACTTTATAAACAGAGCGAATATGGAGCGAGTCCACACCTGTGGAATAACGATCAGCACGTGTGGCCGCGAAACCAGGTGGCCCGGGTTCGAATCCCGGTCGGGGAAAGTTACCTGGTTGAGGTTTTTTCCGGGGTTTTCCCTCAACCCAATACGAGCAAATGCTGGGTAACTTTCGGTGCTGGACCCCGGACTCATTTCACCGGCATTATCACCTTCATTTCATTCAGACGCCAAATAACCTAGATGTTGATAAAGCGTCGTAAAATAAGCCAATAAATTAAAAAAAATAAAAATATGGAGCGAAATATGTTGCAGAGTTAACTGACTTACTTACTTACTTACTTACTTACTTACTTACTTACTTACTTACTTACTTACTTACTTACTTACTGGCTTTTAAGGAACCCGGAGGCTCATTGCCGCCCTCACATAAGCCCGCCACTGGTCCCTATCCTGAGCAAGATCAATCCATTCTCTACCATCACATCCTACCTCCCTCAAATCTATTTTAATATTATCCTCCCATCCACGTCTCAGCCTCCCCAAAGGTCTCCTTCCCTCCGGCCTCCCAACCAGTTAACTGACTACTAAGCTTAACCGTAAATTTAATCCTGAGCAATGGAAACGTGCTAAAGAAAAACGACTGGAAATGAATCCTTCACAAACTAAAATAGGGGTCAAAGTAAACCCAGAGAAACTTGCGGATGATCAGAAGTTAAGTAAACACTTCGGAAGTAAGTGGAAGGAAAACTCCAGTCTTCAGTGGTTAAGTAATAAATACATACATACATCTAGAGTTCTGATCAAATGTAGACACTCATAATGAATGTGATTGTTTTGAAGACTCTTTAAGGGGAGAGGATGGTACTTTTTGGTGAAAAATGAGTAAATTTTCAAAAAACAAATTCTTTAAAATACCCTGTGGTATGTGTGGAATGCATTGCATAACATTTTGTGGGTATTTATGCCCTTATTGGATGATGAGTCGCCATTTTTAAACTTCCTGCGTTATGGATTTTTAAATCACTCGCTCACTTTTATTGTTGTTTCCGGTAAATTAAATTTTCAAAACATTTTTTTTCTTTAAAATACCCTTTGATATGTGTGGAATGCATTGCATAACATTTTGTGGGTATTTATGCCCTTATTGGATGATGAGTCGCCATTTGTAAACTTACTGCGTTATGGATTTTTAAATCACTCGCTCACTTTTATTGTTGTTTCCGGTAAATTAAATTTTCAAAACTTTTTTTTTCATTAAAATACCCTTTGATATGTGTGGAATGCATTGCATAACATTTTGTGGGTATTTATGCCCTTATTGGATGATGAGTCGCCATTTGTAAACTTACTGCGTTATGGATTTTTAAATCACTCGCTCACTTTTATTGTTGTTTCCGGTAAATTAAATTTTCAAAACATTTTTTTTCTTTAAAATACCCTTTGATATGTGTGGAATGCATTGCATAACATTTTGTGGGTATTTATGCCCTTATTGGATGATGAGTCGCCATTTTTAAACTTACTGCGTTATGGATTTTTAAATCACTCGCTCACTTTTATTGTTGTTTCCGGTAAATTAAATTTTCAAAACATTTTTTTTTCTTTAAAATACCCTTTGATATGTGTGGAATGCATTGCATAACATTTTGTGGGTATTTATGCCCTTATTGGATGATGAATCGCCATTTTTAAACTTACTGCGTTATGGATTTTTAAATCACTCGCTCACTTTTATTGTTGTTTCCGGTAAATTAAATTTTCAAAACATTTTTTTTTCTTTAAAATACCCTTTGATATGTGTGGAATGCATTGCATAACATTTTGTGGGTATTTATGCCCTTATTGGATGATGAGTCGCCATTTGTAAACTTACTGCGTTATGGATTTTTAAATCACTCGCTCACTTTTATTGTTGTTTCCGGTAAATTAAATTTTCAAAACATTTTTTTTTCTTTAAAATACCCTTTGATATGTGTGGAATGCATTGCATAACATTTTGTGGGTATTTATGCCCTTATTGGATGATGAGTCGCCATTTTTAAACTTCCTGCGTTATGGATTTTTAAATCACTCGCTCACTTTTATTGTTGTTTCCGGTAAATTAAATTTTCAAAACATTTTTTTTTCTTTAAAATACCCTTTGATATGTGTGGAATGCATTGCATAACATTTTGTGGGTATTTATGCCCTTATTGGATGATGAGTCGCCATTTGTAAACTTACTGCGTTATGGATTTTTAAATCACTCGCTCACTTTTATTGTTGTTTCCGGTAAATTAAATTTTCAAAACATTTTTTTTTTCTTTAAAATACCCTTTGATATGTGTGGAATGCATTGCATAACATTTTGTGGGTATTTATGCCCTTATTGGATGATGAGTCGCCATTTGTAAACTTACTGCGTTATGGATTTTTAAATCACTCGCTCACTTTTATTGTTGTTTCCGGTAAATCAACTTTTCAAAACATTTTTTTTTCTTTAAAATACCCTTTGATATGTGTGGAATGCATTGCATAACATTTTGTGGGTATTTATGCCCTTATTGGATGATGAGTCGCCATTTTTAAACTTACCGCGTTATGGATTTTTAAATCACTCGCTCACTTTTATTGTTGTTTCCGGTAAATTAAATTTTCAAAAAATTTTTTTTCTTTAAAATACCCTTTGATATGTGTGGAATGCATTGCATAACTTTTGTTGGTATTTACGCCCTTATTGGATGATGAGTCGCCATTTTTAAACTTACTGCGTTATGGATTTTTAAATCACTCGCTCACTTTTATTGTTGTTTCCGGTAAATTAAATTTTCAAAACATTTTTTTTCTTAAAAATACCCTTTGATTGTGTGGAATGCATTGCATAACATTTTGTGGGTATTTGTGCCCTTATCGGATGTTGAGACGTCATTTTTAAACTTCCTGCGCTATGGATTTTTAAATCACACGCCCGCTTTTGTCGGTTTCCAGTAACTTCATTTTTTTTTGCAACATTGCCAGACAAAAATGGATATAATTTATGAACTATTAAAGATACATGCATGAAATTTAGAACACACATTCTTTAGACTAGTAGGCAACTTTTCTCTGTAACAGAATTTTGTTAATTAATTTCATTTTAAAAATACGTCCGTTTGTTTGCAAGAAAGGAAATCAGAAAATTGTTATTAAATTTTAATTGTTTATTTTATAAACGTAGGGAATAATATCAACATTCTGTTACAGACAGTTTGTAGAACATGCTTTTGCAAATACATTGCAAAAAAACTGTTTGAATCTGTCTTTAAAAACGGTTTAGATACTGTATATCGGTTTTAGTACAATCCTGCATTGGGTATATTTTCTTCAAATTTGGGCCCCCAAATAATTTCTTTTTTTCAAAATATTTTTATTTGGTTGAGTTGCCACAGCTATGAGCTCTCTACATACAAAAAATTAATATTTTACACCAAATAGGAAAAAAGTTAAAAAAATACCATCCTCTCCCCTTAAATGAACGACGAGTTATCTGTGCAGAATTGCAGTAAAGTAATAACTAAGGAATTGAATAGAAATAACATTCTAAATTTAATTTTCTAAGTTTTCCAGTTAAACATTTGATTTAGAATAAAATTATAACTTATATTGGATTTTCCTGATTCTGTGTTGTGAGTTTCAAATATGGATACTTGCATTTTCGTTTGTTTCAGAAACGGACAAAAGTCAATCTTGGTTTCAAAAGTGGACAATGTCACTTTCAAGTACCGTATACACTTACAATATGTAGTAAGCACTGAAAGCTTTGTTAGAAGGGCTTGAGACCTTTGTTTTCCGCTTATATTGGCATATGGTTGATCGCAGCAGAAATCACCCATCATGCTCGTACGATTCCATCGTTGATATGTCCTGATGGAACGTCTCACCATGTTCGTCACTTATAGCGCCGAAATTTGAAGGAAAAAAAGTCAAGGTGTGAATGAAGAAAGTGCATTTTTAAAGACATGTGTCAACCTAGATTCTGAGATGCTCTAAGCATGTTACATACTAGCTCAGCATAATTATCAACTCGATAATTTACTGTAAATCTAGTTGACACTAGTACAAATGTGTCTCAAGCTTGCAGTTCAAGAGCGCTCAGTTTTGACCTGACCTTAGTGTCACACATCATAGTTTAAAATTAAAAATATTGTTATTTTAAAATTATGACGTCATAGAAAAAACAGACTACAGACCTGTAATCAGCACACTCTCAAATTAGGGTTGGTACACTTGTTTCCGTTCAGTAGCAAAACCACAAAAAAGATGGATCTAAATGTATTGAAAATGTAAAATTAAAAATTAAAAATGTTATTATTTTAAAATTGTGACGTGATAGAAAAAAACGAACTTCAGATCTGTAATCGGCACACTCAAATTAAAGTTGGTACACTTGTTTTCGTTCAGTAGCAAAATGATAACCATTAAACCATTAACCATTAAAAAAAAAATTTTAATTGAAACTACTACAATTTCTAACGAGAACTAATTGGTAAATACTTTCTTAGTGTATTCTTAAATTCGTTCTATGTCTGAAAGCCTCTGACATTCTACTCGATAGGGTATCCTAAAGTGGAGGAACGGTTACAGTGAAAGAAAATAAGTATGAGGATGTTCGATTTAAGGGTATGGGTAACATTGAGGAGTGTTATGATCGTGGGTGGACAAATTTTGAAAACGGGACGCGAGATAGACAGGAGTGGACAAACAGCGTGTGTGAAAGAGAAGGAAAAAATAGCGAATTTTTCTATTTTCTTGACGGAGTCTGGACGACAATTCGAGGGATGGTATGATCAGCCCGGAAAAGATTGCAGACGAAACGCACGCACATATTATGGACACGTTGTAGTCTCTACTGTGGTGAGCATTACATTCCGATCGCCTTGTTACTGCCGAAAAGAACGAGTACTCAATTTGACGGGAAGTTGTGTGCAGTCCGGAGTTGTCCTGGAGTTTTGATGAGAACAATCCCGCCACTACTCAACCTCGAACCCGGGACACTCCTTATACTTAATTACAAATGGCTTTTAAGGAACCCGGAGATTCATTGCCGCATTCACATTTATCCGACATCGGTCCCTATTCTGAGCAAGATTAATCCAGTCATATCCCATCTCCCTCAAATCCATTTTAATATTATCCTCCCACCTGCGTCTCGGCCTCCTCGAAAGTCTTTTTCCCTCAGGTCTTCCAACTAACACTCTATATATACTCGTATTTCTGGATTCACTCATACGTGCTACATGTCCTGTTCATCTCAAATGTCTGGATTTAATATTCCTAATTATGTTAGGTGAAGAATACAATGCGTTTAGTTCTGCGCAGTGTAACTTTCTCCATTCTCCTGTAACTTCATCCCTCTTAGCCCCAAATATCTTCCTAAGCAACTTATTCTCGAATACTCTTAACCTCTGCTCCTCTCTCAAAGTGAGAATCCAAGTTTCAAAACCATACAGAACAACTGGTAATAAAACCGTTTTATAATCGAAATTCCAACTTTCAGCCTTTTCTGAAAGCAGACTGAATGATAAATGCTTCTCAACCGAATAATAGCAGGCATTTCCCATATTTATATTACGTTTAATTTCCTCTCGAGTGTAATTTATATTTGTTACTGTTGCTCAAAAGTATTTGAATTTTTCCGCCTCTTCAAAAAATAAATTTCCAGTTTTTATGTTTCTATTTCGTACTATGTTCTGATCACGAGACATAATTGTATACTTTGTCTTTTTGAGATTTACTTCCAAACCTATCTCTTTATTTACTTCAAGTAAAATTCCTGTGTTTTTCCTAATAGTTTGTGGATTTTCTCCTAACATATTGACGTCATCCGCATAAACAAGTAGCTGATGTAACCCGTTCAATTTAAAACGCTATCTGTTTTCTTGGATTTTCCTAATTACATATTCTAGAGCAAAGTTAAAAAGTAAAGGTGATAATGCATCTCCTTGCTTTAGCCCGCAGTAGTGGAAAAGCGTAAGATAGAACCTGGCCTATACAGACTCTCCTGTACGTTTCGCTGAGACATATTTTAATTAATCGTAGTACTTAGTAACCACCTTATGCTTATTTTATATATAAATAATAATTATATACTTTTTTGTGTCTGTGAACATGTTGACGGTTGAAAGACGAAACTTGCTCCAAGGACCACAATATCCAGGGCTAGAACTAGGGTATGTTACACAGAATTGTTTACGTCATTAGGAATCCATATCTCAGCCAATATGTGTCTTCGGTTCTCCCTCTATTCCTGCAACCTTCATCATCACATGTCCTTTTGAGTAAACATACCTTTATACATGTGAGGGGGTCAGAAGCAAAGGGGTACAAGTTATATTTCTAAGAACATGATTTAAGTGCATCCAGGTCAAGCTAAAACATCTAAAATTTTAGTGGCAGTGGGGTATATCTTTTAACCTCAGCAAACACTAAAATTGAAATAAAAAATTTCACGGAATTTACGAAATCTCAAGTACTTTCAATCACATTTTCTCGCAAATAATTTTAGTGCACTTATACCCCTTTTCTTCTGACCTCCTCATATGGTATCCTTCTGTGAAAATGCTGATAATATTCTGTACTCTCTTTCCGCGTTGCAGAATATCCGCAGTGGAGGACGCCACGTATATTACAGGTGGTGTCACATATCTGGGTTGATAATAGTTATGATGGTGAACAAATTGTTTTATCTTCTACCTTCATGTCCCCGCTCGCATATCACAGAGTGTGTCTGATGAATCAGCAGTGTTAACGGAATAATGTAGAATGTAATCAGCTACGATAACGTTTCAACCGCATTAGCATCCCAATCAATGGCTGACGGGGAACTTCCATTAAAACTCCGCGGCAGAAATCAATGCGATTTTCGAAGTTGCGTCAATACAGGACTACTGTATCATAGTATCAGAATAGTCTAGTAACAATTTGAGTTTCACATACGTATTAAGAACAATTTTTAAGAGAGTCGGTGTTAACTGATATGTCACGATTCGATACAGCATGGATGGGCATCGTGCCTCACTTGAGAAATAATGCCTCACTGACCTTCACAGAGCTTATCGCTCTGAGTGACATCATCTCCACAGTCCCCGTCCCTCCCTCACGCAGCTCCTAGGCGTGGGCAGGTTCTATATCAGTTTCATAAGCAATATCAGTGGTGGCATAATGGCATTATCAAAGCAGTGTGTACGCGTTAGAAAACGATTTTTTTCAAGAGAAATGGGAGGAAGAATTTTTTTGCTGTTTAGAAGGGGAGAACATACGATGTATGTTATGCTCGTAAATCCCATTAGGCATTAATAAATTTAATAAATACAACGACATTACTCCTTATGTCATAAACAACATGCTGAATTAGAAGGTGAGACAAATTAAATGTTATTTTACGTACTATTCCGAAGAAAATTTATTATCTTAACATATTCATAATATACTAAATACGACATTATACCTTAAACACGCTGCATTAAAAGGTACGAGGAATTAAATATTGTTTGTACGTATTATTTCCAAAAGAAATTTATAAAAAAATATTAAATGTGCGTAGAAAACGAAATATGATTTTCTGAAATGCAAATCTATTAAGTAATCTTGATAAACGCCAGAATATTCAAGAAAATAAACGTAGACAACGTGATGGAATATTATTGGCTAGTTACGCAATTTCTCGCCTGTGATTTAAATCAATTCAATGATGGAGAAATAGTAAAGAGGTTTATGATTAAAGCTGCCGAATTAATTTGCCAAATTGAATAAACGTTTTCGAGTCTCTCACGTTAACCAAGCGCTTTCCTAATAATTCGCCACTGACCGCCTTAGCAATTACGATAAGGTGACGCAGGTCACAGCAGTTTATAATTTCCCATCCTACTCTGCAGTCTCCTCTCCTAGTAAACAAACTATTTCAAATCGAATGCCTCCCGTAACCGAAAATTGTGCCCATGTATGCCATACAGCATATCACAGTATGCAATATTATGCTTCCTTGTTCATTTAATTTGCAATCTCAAGACCTTTGGGGCCCTTCTCCGTAAAAAAATTCTTATCACTTACAAGATACACTCGCCAAGTGCCTGACTGATAATGGTATAAAATCAAATCAGTGTTGCCAACACATAAATTGTATCCCCGTCAGTAGAGCACTTGGAAATCCGTCAGAATCCGTCAAAATTAAAAAAAAATATATATATATATATAGAGAGAGAGAGAGAGAGAGCAAATTTTAACACAACTTATTTACAAATCCTGATTAAAATAATAATTCGTCACCATTTAACTTGATTACGAGGAAATCTGAAACAGAGGATTCTTAAACATAGCACGGAACAGGCAAGGCTGTTCAAATAAAAAGTAAAACATCCCAAAAATTAAACAATTAAAAATTACAGTAGCTAAAAATGTCAAAAGACAATGTAAACCTAATTTCCGCCAAAAAATCCGTCACCCGTCAAAGCCATTTTTTTCCCGTCCGCTACGTTGAATTTCCGTCAATTTTGACGGAATTTCCGTCCAGTTGGCAACACTGAATCAAATAGGATGGAAAGTTCAGCTGTAATCAATGTTTATGGTATAGGTCGCGCCAGGGATTTTGGCAGATGGATTTTCTTATTGTGAACTCGAGAGCGAGTCCTCACCGCTGCAAGATCGGCTGTTATCTCTGTCGCAATGGAATGGGTAGGACATAAGAGTAAACATGCACGCCCGAGTATTCTATTGAACTGTGCACAGTCACCTCCAAAAACTAAACAAATATTACAGTAGTCTATATGTGTCTTTGGTATTCCCAAGAAACTTGTTCGATTAATTAAAATGTGTCTCAATGAAACTTACAGCAGAGTCCGTATAGGCCAGTTTCTATCTGATGCGTTTCCAATTCACTGCGGGCTAAAGCAAGGAGATGCACTATCACCTTTACTTTTTAACTTCGCTCTAGAATATGCCATTAGGAAAGTTCAGGATAACAGAGAGGGTTTGGAATTGAACGGGTTACATCAGCTTTTTGTCTATGCGGATGACGTGAATATATTAGGAAAAACTCCACAAACGATTAGGGAAAACACGGAAATTTTACTTGAAGCAAATAAAGCGATAGGTTTGGTAGTAAATCCCGAAAAGACAAAGTATATGATTATGTCTCGTGACCAGAATATTGTACGAAATGGAAATATAATCTGTTATATATATATATATATATATATATATATATATATATATATATGTATATATATATATATATATATATATATATATGTATATGGAAATATGTTAATCCTTAGTCAATAGATAAGACTGAGTTTTACGAAATACGAACATTAAGGGATGGAAAATGGGAGGCAGTAATGATCAAAATAATTATACCGATTTATTTTTTTTAACCAGCAGACGTGCAGCCTTTAAATTTAAAACAAAGATTCACTCATAAAATTGGGTTAGACTATTCATCTCATCTTTCACAATTGTTTCTAAAATGTATAAGGAAAGTAAAAAATTCAAATTCATTACAGGCTACTCCCTTGAAATAACTTCAATTTTTTTTTTTTTTACGAGTAGAGAGGAGAGAGAAAGAAGTCGACGATTTTAAAAATTCACTAAACTATATTTAACTAGAGACGTAACATTTAAAATGAAGGTTACTCTCTACAATATTGGTTAAATATTCTTAGATTTTTTTTAATACCATATCCTAAGGTACTTATGAAAAGGCAGAAGGGAGTGAGAAATCTCATGTCATCCGATCTCGATGAAAGTCGATATCTGGGGATCTTTGCGATCACAGAATACGAATAAGGTATTATTTAGTCCGACTTTGTCCCTAAACTGGTGGAGTGGGACAAAAATGGGTGAAAAATTAAATTAGATATCTTAGGGGTTTTCGAGACGAAAATTACGAATAATACAATTTGTGCGAATTCAATATGCCAGTTTCAGTACTATGAATTATATTAAAAAAAATAAACGTCGGATATCGCACAGGTACAGTATTTAAGGGGGTATGTAACACCTTTTGATAGTAGGCCTGTACATTTAGTAAAATCCAAAGTGTAATTTCTACATATTCTGAATGAATGTTGTGCTGGAATTTAATATAGTCATCAGCCAATACCTCTAGATTAACAAACAACCTTTTAGAATCCATAAAATACAGTATTTATTGTGAATGGTAATTATATTTTTCAATTGGTGCAATTTGTGCAGGGAAAATTGGTTTATCCGATATTTTGTAGGATTTCGAATATTTTAAAATGCTTTCTTCTCTGTTCTATTCACAATGTGCGTGTGAAGAAATTATTGCCCTTGTAATATCCATTACAGTCCTATTTATTATACTCTTATATAAATCTAACTTCCGCAGCATGCAATTTTACCCAATTAACCAAATTATATTTTGATTCTTAAGAAGAGAGAATGGACGACTACAGACTTCCCAAGAAAGCAATAAATTATAAACCAAAAGGACGAAGAGATCAGGGACGACCGATGAAAAGATGGAGCGACCTTTGAAGCCGGAACGGGCAATTGCCCATACCATGAAGTGAAGAAGAAGAAGAAGAAGAAGAAGAAGAAGAAGAAGAAGAAGAAAGAATAATCGTAATTTTATTAACTTGAATTGTCGCACCACCAGTAGATGATCCCTAGATTATTACTGGACAGATCTTGTATATTGATCTGGTAAGGGTAGGATTATATATATATATATATATATATATATATATATATATATATGTATATATATGCGCAATGCAATGCTTTTTCCTTTTAATTAAGAATTAATTTAATTTAGAAAATGTAGGAGACTTATTGTAAAATCACTGCGAACGGAAGTCATTTACATTTACTAAAGGTATTCTTTGAGTAGGACTGTACCGTGGTGTGTTTCATAATAAGGATAATTGATATGAGCTGCTGTTATGAAAATATGAACGACTCAGAATGTTATCGCATCTCATTCTCGCAGCTTACACAAACGATATTGGCTCGCCTACTGGAAATGTCATCGAGGTCATCTGCCAAAATCGGTGCCTCCGACTATACTACAGTCGCGCTCGAACCTCCTGACGTTTGCAGGTGTGTCCGCTTATCGGCGATAGCCAATAGCGGCAGTGCTGCGTTGCAACATTTGGACACGTAGACTCGCCGTATAGAAAGTCTCAAGATCAAATAACAAGTGCGCTCGGAAAATTGGTATGTTGTAGGAACCCTGCATGTATATATGATGAATGTTTAATGTTTTCTGAATACACAGAATCAAAAATCACATTTCTACTCCCAGTGGTTCCAATTTTATGGGTTATACAATAAAACCCCGATAATACGCTGTTCAAGGGACAGCTTGTAAACTGCGTATTAACCGTGATATTATATTAGACGGGTATACTAATTTTGACTTATATACAGTCGGTCTTACTAATAAAAACTCTGTATACAGACGTTTAACTGTCTTATACTTATACAATGAGTAGCTCGTTTATAAGTCGTGTGTAAATTCCTTACTAATAATCACTACATACGTCGCGTATAACAGTACAACTGTTACACAGCTACGTCATAGTTTCGTCATTACTTCGTTACGAAAGATAATAGAATATCTGAGGTTCTCTATTGCATCCGGTAGAGCGCTCTAGTGTGGCGTGTTAAATATCGATAGTACAACTGGCTCTAATCGATTACCATACTATATTTCGGTCAAAGAGTACAAGCTACAGTAATATTATTCTAATTATTCTGTGTTCTTTGGTTTGTTCCTCTTTGGTTACTAGGCAACCATCATCATAAAATGACAGTCGATACGAACAGCTGTTAGAGGGGCGACCATTTTTTCTCTATATACAACGCTTAAACAAGGGGTTTCGTGTATATAACTACTCCCATTGTATAGTTACATGCTGTTTATACGTCCATCGCTTCTGCATGGTTTATTAGTAAAGTTTTCTGTCTCAACTCTGCATAAGTCTAGTATAAAAACTATACACGGTTTATTAGTAAGACTGTTACGGTCTTACTAATAAAAACTCTACATACAGACGTTTAACTGTCTTATACAAAGAGTAGCTCGTTTATAAGTCGTGTGTAAATTCCTTACTAATAATCACTACATACGTCGTGTATAACAGTTTAACTGTTAACACAGCTACGTCATAGTTTCGTCATTACTTCGTTACGAAAGGTAATAGAATATCTGAGGTTCTCTATTGTATCCGGCAGAGTGCTCTAGTGTGCTGTGTTAAAGTATCGATAGTGCAACTAGCTCTGATCGATTACCACACTATATTTTGGTCAAAGAGTACAAGCTACCGCAATATTATTATACTTATTCTGTGCTCTTTGGTGTGTTCTTCTGTGGTTACAAGGCATTCATCACCATAAAATGACAGTCCATACGAACAGCTGTTAGAGGGGCGGCCATTTTTTCTCTATATACACCGCTTAAACAAGGGGTTTCATGTATATAACTACTGCAAAGCAATTCCCATTGTATAGTTACAGACTGTTTATACATCCATTGCTTATGCATGGTTTACTAGTAACATTTTCTGTCTCAACGCTGCATAAGTCTCGTATAAAAACTATACACGGTTTATTAGTAAGACCGAGTATCTATTAGCATTTTTTTATTGAAATAAAGTATAACTCTATTATGTAATTACTATACTGTACGACAAACACATTAACAGTATGTAGGCCTACTGTACTTAATTCTTTCGAAAAATGCCATTTAAAGTTGTTTGCTGTGTGCGTGTTCTCGAAGTCCTTTTGTAATTGTAGCTGCCCATAGTGGTAATTTTTATGAGCCTAGATAGATATTGTTATAATAATGAATACGGAAAGAAACTCATCTATAAACATAGACGGAGAGAGAATCGTTTCCTTGGGTGGGAGGAGCAAAGCAAAATCATAGAATCCCCATATAACTGGGTTATGGGGGACATCATTCATCATTTACCTTATCCCCCCGTTATAGCTTAACTGTGGTACAGTACATGGGAATATGACCATTTAATAAACGTATTTTCGGGGGCATATTTCTTACAGTTACGTCCATATCCGCGATGTTTCGGACCGAGTTCTATAGGGCTTGAACTGTAGGTCTACTTACTTACTGACTTTTAAGGAACCCGCAGGTTCATTGCCGCCCTCACATAAGCCCGCCATTGGTCCCTATCCTGAGCAAGATTAATCCAGTCTCTATCATCATATTCCACCTCCCTCAAATCCACTATAATATTATCTTCCCATCTACGTCTCGGCCTCCCCAAAGGTCTTTTTCCCTCCGGCCTCACAACTAACACTCTATATGCATTTCTGGATTCGCCCATACGTGCTATATGCCCTGCCCAACTCAAAGTCTGGATTTAATGTTCCTAATTATGTCAGGTGAAGAATACAATGCGTGCAGTTCTGTGTTGTGTAACTTCCTCTATTCTCCTGTAACTTCATCCCTCTAAACCCCAAATATTTTCCTAAGCACCTTATTCTCAAACACCCTTAACCTATATTCCTCTTTCAAAGCGAGAGTCCAAGTTTCACAACCATAAAGAACAACCGGTAATATAAGTGTTTTACAAATTCTAACTTTCAGATTTTTTGACAGCAGACTGGATGATAAAAGCTTCTCAACCGAATAATAACAGGCATTTCCCATATTTATTTATTTTGTGTTTAATTTCCTCCCGAGTATCATTTATATTTGTTACTGTTGCTTCCAGGTATTTGAATTATCCCTCCTCTTCAAAAGTTAAATTTCCAATTTTTATATTTCTATTTCGTACAATATTCTCGTCACGAGACATAATCATGTACTTTGTCTTTTCGGGATTTACTTCCAAACCTATCTCTTCACTTGCTTCAAGTAAAATTCCCTTGTTTTCCCTAATCGTTTGTGGATTTTCTCCTAACATATTCACGTCATCTGCATAGACAAGCAGCCGATGTAACCCGTTCAATTTCAAACCCTCTCTGTTATCCTGGACTTTCCTAATGGCATACTCTAGAGCAAAGTTAAAAAGTAAAGGTGATAGTGCATCTCCTTGCTTTAGTCCACAGTGAATTGGAAACACATCTGACAGAAACTGACCGATACGGACTCTGCTGTACATACTGTAGGTCTACTACAAATTATAATAGTTCATAACTTAAAACAATCTCCCCCTTTTTGTCTCTCGTACAGAAACACATGCATACATAAATAAAAGCACGTAACAGTGCTAACAGAAACTTTTTTATATAAAGTTTTCCTTCCTGAAGATATCATATGAAATGTAAACTCTTATTATTTTATTTAATCTCGTCTTTAAGTTTATACAATTATACCGGGATCACTTTTCTTTTTTCTGCATTGTTGTGCAGTATGTTATTCATATTTCTCCAAGTGACGGCCTGAACACCTGCAGACTTCTAACACATGAGTACAGGCTATTACAAAAGAAACATTACAGTGCTTCCATTCCTCAAATGAGGTATAGGAATTTTTATACATTTAGAAATTAAAAATAAATATTATAGTCCAGATACATGGTCTGAAGACATTAATTTGTCAATTTAAGCACAGGAACTTAATGATAAACGAAAGCAGAAAAGATCTTTTGAATTCAATATTTTATAACGTTAATAGAAAAAAAAGAGTTTGGGGGGGAGACGGTGCTCCCCCATAACTCCGCCTATGTCTATAAATAATCATTATTCTACTAATTCTAGCTGTCCTTGCATATATTTAAACATGTTGGTCCTTACATATGAAGAGTTCGCGGGAAAAACGATGAATGTCACATTTCTGTTAAGGATTAGATAATGGTCTAATTAAGTCTATAACTGCAAGATGTAATGCTGTTTCTATAGAAAATAAAGGAAAGGATTACTGTATTCGTGGTGATAATTCTCCTTTTTACCATTTTTCATAAGAACAATATTAAGTTTCTCAGTGATCCATTGAATTAGATAATGACATCAACCTTAACAAAACTGTGACATTCATCGTTTTTTCCGCGAACTCTTCTAAACATGTTTGTGGGTGTTCATGTAGAAATCCGCTAAGCACAATTAATGTAAACTACAATAAGCACATTGAATGAATGATACGTTTCTGCAGTTGAGACTTGAGCAACTCTAATCTTCAGAGTCCCAGATAACATTGACAAGAGCTTCAACAGGAAAGATAGATTTCTTCCAGGCATGCTTAATAATGTTAGTGATTTGAGGGCACTGAACTGATTATAAGTGGATGCAGGTTGATGATAGCTTATGATGTTATCAATGTTGTCGAGTAAAACTCTCTTACAAAAACGTTTGATGAACTACTTCTATTGACGAAAAAACTATACATCGAACGGTTGAACAAGGAAAGTTGCACCAGGTGGAGTGGTTGTTATCTATATGTATTTATCCCCATAATCACTAACATTATTAAGCATACCTGGAAGACAGCTACTTTCCAGTTGAATGTGTTGCATTTGAAGCTCCTGCCAATGTTATCTGGGACACTGAAGATTCTAGTTCAGGCATACCAGAAATCAGACTCTAAATGTGCAGTTATTTGCGCGGATCGCCGGTCTGTGCAGACTGCATCATTCGAGCGTTGCTCTTACCCTTTCTTAGCTGGAGGGATGTACAATAATCTATTCTGCGCTTCTAGGGTTGGATTAAATAGGCATTTGGACATTATAAACACACTTAGCAGAAGGAAAAAACACGGTTATTATCAGTGTCTATACTTGACAATTGTAATACAAGAAACTTTAGATTTACTCAGTTATATTTCACAAAGTAGTGGTTTGTAAAGCATAATTTATTAATATGATTTTTATATAGTATTTGAAGAAAAAAATATTGCAGTAATTTCGAAACAACAAAAAACGAACAAGTATTTCATTTTACGTAGTATGTACTAATTATTATTTTAAAGTAATAGACCTACTCTTTCATTGTTCGTCAATCATTATTATTTACTGGGATCATTGGTACACAAATATTGAAGAAAATATTATACTCCCAATTAATTACATGCAGTAGGACATTGTGAAGTTTTTACACTGAAATAATTTCCTTGCTGTATGTCAATATAAATAAACATTAATATTAATAAACGATATGAATTAAGCTTAAAATTTAAATTCACATATAGTTTATTTGGAAAAAGTTGAGAGTAAGTATCGACAAGTTGGAAGCGTTACTGAAAGAAATTAAAAGTGTAGTTCACAAGCTGTGAAGCGACGATATTCTATTTATGTTACATTTAAAGGTTTATTAATGTAAGTATATTAGCATAATATAGTTACGTGAGATGGAAAATTTGCCATTATATATTTTTCCAGAAAATTTTTCCGTCTTGCAAATAGTTGCTTTCTTCGCTCCTTACAACCTCAAGAGCCTCACATGTATTCCTCACTATATTCTCATCACTTACCAGCTTATGAAATGAAAGTCGTAAGTGGTCTAATCTTTGATGGCTGTGTTAGTACAGACTCCAAAACAACGCCATTGTCAAGTTCGTTTTGCCGTGAGAGTACTGATTAAGAAATAAGGCTGGCAATATATTTTGAGAACTTCACTAATCTGATCTAAACTATCACAAGACTATTACCTCGACATGGGCTGATGAAAGCCTTTCAATTTAAAATAATTATTGTTGGCTGAGGAAAACATTATAACAATTATGTTACATGATTCGTAATTTCTCTTCTTCGTTATCTGTGAACTCCTCACTTTATTTATCATAACTCATTCACAGGCACAGCCAAATCAGCACCCGTACTGAAGCTGCGTTACTGAAAGAAAAGCTGATATGCTGTTGCAGGTCTGTATAGTCCTGTCGCGTTCCCCTCCAAGGCGATTCACTCCCTCCAGGTAGGGGAATAGAAAGTGCACATCGCACAGAGACTACTGCACAATGTGCAGGGGTTTCGCATGCCTGTTCTAGTTGCTCAACTCCGAACTGCAGATATGCATCATTCATGCAATGTGCTTATTTGTACTTAACGGATTTCTACATCAACATCCACAAACATGTTTAAGTATATGTAAGGACAGCTAAAATTAGTAGAATAATTGTTATTTATAGTTGTGTTTCCTTCCGCATTCATTATTGTACCAATATCTATCTAGGCTCATAAACATTGTATAATTACCACTATGGGCAGCTACAACTGGTACCATAAACATTGATTGCAGCTGAACTTTCCATCCTATTTGATTTTATACCATTATCAGTCAGGCACTTCGCGAATGTGCCTTGTTAGATCAGGCGTGTCCAAAGCAATAGGTAGCGCCGAATCACTGCTGAATGCAGCCCACAACACTTCACTCAACGTTTGATGAGTGGGGACGGAGGGGTAGCTGATACAAATCACATTGTTTGGTAGTGGTGGATTGCTTCATTTAACTGTTACCAATGGCTGTTTTTATTCAATTATCAATATAAATAATATATATTTACACAAAATTATTCCATGAAATACTTCCCTACGTTACTTTTTTTAATGTAACACAATCAACATTTGTTTGGAAATGAATATAATGTATGTTACTCTCTTCAGTGAGCCAACATGCAATGCTTCTTATATAGCATTTGATATAAGGTGGGTGCTCCTGTAATGGCCATGTTCCTGATATGGCCACCCCCCTATTGTGAGTTAGTTAACCAAAAAATCCGCTAAATTGCAACAGCATCCAGTGAAAGGGCATCCTGGTATGTGACTTGATTGTTTTGCATCCAGTCAGGTTGAGCAATATGGCGTCAGTTGCCTGTTTTGCGGTTTTCATGTGACCTCTTCTTATTTTTCTCTGGTAAGTCTCCTTTGTTTTATGCATGTTTTTCAAAGACTTGTTCCATGAAAACCATAGTACTCCATTCAGTTTTTAATGTTCTGTTGATTGATGTTGTCGTTGATGGCGTATCTTTTACGAGTTGTTCATAACCAAACGATTTTCGTGAAAGCTTACCTGCTCCTGATATGGCCATATCAAGTTCATTTCACTTTTATTTTTTCACTTGACAAATTTACATGCCTTATAGCTGGGATTACGCAAAAATTTTGTATTTTAAGAAAAACAACTTAATTTTTTTATGGAAAAACCTGTTTTGACTACACTTTTGAATTATAAAAAAGATTATTAAGTGTCATGTTTATTCATTTTACACCAAAATTATTTAATTTTAGCACAACTGGTCTATCAAACTGAAAACAATCACGACTTGTAGAACATGGAACAAGGGTGGCCATATCATGTGCACATGTTACTGTTATGGCCACGAGGTAGACTTTTGGAATTTGGGACTTTTTGGACAATTAAAGCTACTTTTATGGGGAAAGAAAAAATGTTTTAAGAAAGTCCATTAGACTGAGAACGAGTAAGAAAAAAGTGGTTTACATTTTTTCAAAATGGCGGCTAGAAATATTCTCAAACTTTAGCATGGCCATATCAGGGACACCTACCTTACTAATGAACTGTTATTAACTAATTACTAATTACGTCGTTTCTATATGAATTCAATCAATAATTCATTGTAAAAAATTGGTTTATTTATGTGTGTAATAATAAGTAAAAATTAAGTTTAATCATTATTGTTCCCAATCTTCTTAATCGACTTAAGCAAAAACAACTTCAAAACCTCCTTGTTTGCAAATCGCTTCCCAAGCAGCAGCTTCGTCAATTGCGGAATGAGATCAAAGTCGCATGGACACAGATCAGGCGAGTAGGAAGGATGTTCCAAGATCTTTCACCCCCAAAAAAGTTCCTGACAGGCGCCGCAGTTTGGGCTGTTGCGTTATCATGCAGGATTATTATATTGTCCAGCAGGGCTGGACGTGTCCTTCGAATTGTACAACGCAGATGGTACATCAGGAATAATCTGTAGTATTGGGCATTGATAGTGTGGATCGTAGCTCAGAATGACACTAACGAGCATTTCTGCCTCGAAGAACAGCAATTTTCACGTATGACCGCTGTTCAACTTTACTTACATCCATCTTGGAGCACAGTCTCTAGCATACTAACTTTTGCGTGCACTGTCAACTAGCCAACAACAGAATTATTGTACAGGGACATCATTTTATTTTTACTTCAATTTTTATTGTACCTGAGTTTTTGAATGTACATCACTCCCACCCCTTCTACTAATGAAGTTCCAACTGTCCTTCACACAGAACCAAGGCCGTATGTAGGAAACAGCACTGAGTTAGTGAGTATAGTACGTTCCAAAAATATGTTCACGTTTTCCAGTGACGAAAGAGCTTTCAATATTGAATCATATTTTCGCACAGGTACTGTCGTCCGTTTGCCTACGTCGCATCCCGATTTTCCCCACCCGCTTCTGCTCGCTCCTCTGTAAAAGCTGAGCTGTCTTAGCTCTTTTCTGAAAACATTAATTTCTGTTAGGAATTGGAAGTTTACCTAATATTATACAACTGTTTAAATTTACTTAAATAAAAGGGCCTCGTTAAGTAATTAACTGTCACGTGATTTCCCACCTTTCTACGATCCTACGGCATAACCACTTGGACGGACAGTGGTAATTTTATCTGTGCGGGTCGGGAAGAAGAAAGATTGAATTTACAGTACGTATGGTACTCTTTTATAGAGTAGGTACAGAATTATTTCAACATGAGTTACTAGTAGGAGGACGAAACTAACAATTGGAATTAGATGCAATAGTCTATAGTGCGATAATATGCACAAAAGAACTGAAGCATGTATCGAAATGAACGGCCACCATTTTAAAAAATGTGTTTAAATATCCATATTATGATTATTTTTCAATTTAACTTCTTTCTCTATCTTGTACGCTAATGTGCTGTAGACAGTATAATATACACTGCATAATAAATACGTTCGCATGGTAACTCAGTTCGTGAGTAAAAACACTTATTCTTAATACAGTACTGTACTTTGATTAAACAAAAACCTAATGAAAATTATCAAACTCAAAATCGCGATATTTCCTAGTTTACGTAAATGGATTAACTAGTTTTCTTCCCTCCTATACCTAGCAAAGTGGTTTGTTTGTGTTTTACGCCAGTATCATCGAACTCCAATCATGGAAGGGGGTATCAAACTGTGTTTCCGGTTCTCTAAACGTATAGCCAGGTTAAAATTTAAAATGTTAGTAAAAATAAAATGATGTCCCTGTATATTGGATACACTGACTCAAGGAGAATGGTCTGCACAAGAGGGAAACAAATTGCTTAATATAAAGAACACTGTTCGAGTTTGGAATTCGTCCACAAGAGCGTCACGACACGAGGAGGTTTTACTCACCCGGCTGAGGATTGGCCACTGTCATCTGACACTTGGCCATCTCCTACGTGGCCAGCCTCAGCCGGAGTGTGATATGTGCCGTGTTCCACTTACGGTGGAACTTTTTTATTGCATTGCAGAAAATATGACCGTGTCCGCCGGCAATATGGAATTCGGACGACTCTACGTGACGCTCTTGGAAATGATTTTAATTGTACAAATGCAGTTCTGAGATTTTTATCGAATACAGGACTGGATAAGGTGATTTAGTTTTCCATTGACCCGTTTTACTTATCCTCCGGACCCTTTACATCCGGAGGTTACATTAGTTGTTTTATATTTGATTTTACATTGTTGACATTTCGGACTTTATACATCCGAATATTTTTAAAATGTTATTGTTTTTGAAATGTGATACACAATTTATCTCTGGTGGCCTTAGTTTTATTATTTTATTTCTTCGTTTTAAATGTCACCTAGGGTCGTAGAATTGCTAACTTTCATGATTCTGTATAAATCACCTTCTGTATACTGCATTTGTGTACCTCGTTTTAACGTGACAACGCTTTTTAGTTTCTTTAGCACTATAAATGTTATATTATTTACTAGCCATACCCGTGCGCTCCGCTGCACCCGTTAGAAATAAATATAAAGTAATTACATAATTAAAATAGGACATTTGATCCAGGGAACATTCGTGTTTGATAGAAGGGTAAATCGTTTAATATGTTACTTAATTTAAATTGCATCCAAATAATTAAAATGCGATCATTTTGGTCCAGAGACACTCATTTGGTGCAATGACAATTCCTTTAACATGTTTCTTAATTTTTATTACATGCAACCATAGCTTAATGAAGATTGACATCATTTAGATTTAATGTGTATATTTTATTTTACTTGTTATAGGTTTCCATTGAATTATGGTAATAACTTAATTTTAACCCTTGTTTTCTACGTATTCAGTAAATGGCGCTTGGCCCACTATGGTTGTGAACCCTTCAAATAACTTAAATTATATTATATAATATTACATTACATATTATATTATGTTATGTTATGTTATATTATATTATATTATATTATATTATATTATATTATATTATATTATATTATATTATATTATATTATATTATATTATATCAGAAGTTACTGTAATAACATTACAGCATTATGTCCATCTAGAGAAACTACACTTTCCAATGGTGAAATAATAATTAATAATACAAATCGGTTAATTTAGCTTCCGATATTACTTCATACAAACACAGAAACATTCTCTGTAGGCTATCTTTCATAGCTTTCGATTGTTGCTGTCCAAGGCCCCTTATAGACGAAGTCATTTGTTTTTTAATTCATTACACGGCCTTAGATGGCGTTATTTTAATTTTAAAACTCATTTATCTCATTAAATATCAGTCCTATCAAAATTTTTCAAGGAATAAAACTTATCGCAAATTATTTTTAAAGAAACGTTTGTTATGTAACATTTTTCACATAAATCAATAATAAGCGTGATATTTCGATTTATTTAATTCAGGCCCCCTTATAACCCCCCATTTAAATAATGTATTTTGAATGCCATATAGCCTAAAATCTAAGTTAAAACGAACTTAATTTATATTCCAATTTTCATCGAAATCCGTTCAGCCATTATTGCGTGAAAAGGTAACAAACATACAGACAGACAGACATACAAACAAAAATGTCAAAAAAGCGATTTTCGGTTTCAGGGTGGTTAATTATATATGTTAGGACTAATTATTTTTGGAAAATCGAAAATTACCAGAAACATTTCGGCTACAGATTTATTATTAGCATAGATGTCTCTGTTTTATTACGAATTTTAGATAAGGGAGCAAATAGCCATAGTAGGTGACGCGCCCTTTTCAAACCCTACTACTACTACTACTACTACTACTACTACTACTACTACTACTACTACTACTACTACTACTACTACTACACTGACTCTGGTCACCAATGAACACAGTCGCAATCTGGTGGTGGCATCTCGTACAGCAACAAGTTTTATTCAAAAGTATCATATGTACTGAACTAACCATGTTTTCGATTATTCGGAAGATATAACATAGTTTCCATGACTTATGAAATGACTCTCGTATGTGTCTCTGTAATAAACTAATTTTTAACGGTGAAATTTGATAATAATGTATAGTAAAATAATTATCTTTAATATTTCATCACAGAAAATATTTTGTTCATTGCAGAAATGTAAGTTTTTGGCATCTGAAGTATTTTTTTTCTGAAAGTGGACATGTCATATTTTAAAAGTTTGCTCCTCATATGGAAATAACATTGAACACACTAACGGAAAACGGTATTATCGCCGCGCTCTCATGGTTAACATTCGGCAGGTCTTTGAGCGGCCTCGTGCATAACATTCGGCAGGTCTTTGAAATTTAATTGTATTATTGTTTTCAATTTCTTATGTCGCCGCTCCAATCACTCGCCTCAATTTCAATGTTGCAACCAATAAGCTGCTTCCATTATTAAATGACACCTACTTGTCTAATCCACGTGGACTAAAAGCGAGGTTGCAATGTCTTGTGCTGAGGACGAACATTAAGGTGTGTGATTAAAAAATAATATTAAAGAGTTATTATTAATCCTTAAGCAGCCGCGCTTAACCACCCCCACCACTTAAACCATTATAATCTCGAGTATGCGAATTCCGATTTCAAAAATGTTTACTGTTATTGTTGCTTTACCAATTCCAATAAAGGTACTGAAAGTTTCAGAAGTACAGGCTTACTAAATATGAAGTTACGAGCTCCGTAATATCTGACTGGGGTGTTCACAACAAGAGTTAAGAATGTCAACGTCTCACTGTATGCCCAGTGCCTGTGTTGACTTCCGACGTGAACAAACTACGCGAAGAGTACAGTTTAAAAATGAGAAATGCAGCACTCCATTAATGTCTAGCAGATGACAATATACAAATATGAGGAATGTGTTGAAACATTAGTATAATTAGAAGAAGGAACTTGCCTTTATGGTTCATCCTTAGCTTCAGAGCCATCACAAGCCGAATTGCATTGCACTACAGACATTCTTAAATTATCGAATGTCAAACATCGTCGTCGATCACTCAAACCGTTTTTGAACTGCGAAAAGCTTCTTTCAACGTCACAGGACGTTAAGCATACTATCCTATCGTCTGATGATTTTGCATTATTAAGCCTGTTACAAATTGTTAAATAGCTCATATTTTTCTGGTATTTATTCTTTATTCGCTGTGTGCAGGTCCTTTCTTGATTTTTTCTGACACCTCTTTTATTATTGCTATGCCCTTGGATATTTCCAAACGAGATAGTCTCTACGGAGAGTTGTCTGATTCGGAACGCGCTGCTTGGTACCGTAAGTTGGGGTAATTCCGATATAGTATTATAATACCGATCATTTTGCTTTTTCATTAAAAGATTGTAGCTCTTGTATTATATCGTGAGGTATGTCGGACAATACATTATTTACGAAGCTAATAATGTGGCTGATATGAACCAGCTGCGTGAAGGTTTGCAACTGTATTAATTAAGTTTCATTTTCCATTGTTGACGCCAAGTCGTTTTCTGCTTGCTATAATATCCTTGTGTAACTTCAGTTCTACTGCTTCACTGGAAGGGTTTGTGACGTAAGTGAGAGTTAAAATGTGTTGTATAATTAGTTACTTATATTATTCGTTCAAAAATTTAAATATTTGGGGTCATATATTGATGATTTAGGGAGTTGTAACTCCGAAATAGATAGTAGATTGGTGCAAGCAAGAAAAGCCATAAGGATGCTGAATGGAGTACTGTGGAGTAGGACGATATTGGATGACACCAAGAAGAGGATTTTGACGGCGGTTGTGGAAAGTATAATGACATATGGCGCAGAGGGGTGGACATTGGTAGAAAGTAAAAAAATCTAAGATTTTGGCAGTGGAAATGGATGGAATACGACGTGGTGCCAGAGTTTCCAGATTAGAAAGAAGGAGAAATGAAGAAGTGAGACGGATGATGGATATGGAGGAGACAGTGATGGACAGAATTGAGAGACGAACTCTTCAATGGTATGGACATGTCAGAAGAATGGAGGAAAGTAAGTGGCCTAAAACTCTTTTGGAATGGTCACCACATGGTAGAAGGAAGCGGGGTAGGCCAAGAACAACATGGAGAGGACAGATCCATAGATTGATGAGTGACAGGTCCCTGGAAGGAGATGAATGGCTTGACCGGGAAGATTGGCGAATGGGAATACAGGGTAACCGCTAAATAGTGGAGAAACCCTCAAAAGTAAAAGTAAGTAATATTATTCGTAAGTTGGATAATTATTAGACCATACCTACTTGAAATTAAAACACTTAATATGGGAAATGGAAAAGTTCCAGGGTAACACCGATCATGGGTGGACCTATACAGAAAAAATAGGGACCATCATGGAGATGTGGTAGATACAGTCCAGTTCACTTGGATAATGCTGTTCGGGCAGTAAGGAATGGAAAATTGTCCATTCGGAGATTTCCCTTGAAGGAAGTGGATGTAAGAGATGTTGTTCAGGACTACTTCAGCTGGAAATGAAAATAGGAGAAAAGATTTACGAATAATCGTCCTGGAAATGAGTGGTTTCTTGTATTCCTAACTAGGAATAAGGAGCTCTCAAGCAGAATGAGTGAAAACAGAAGCGATCCAGAGCATTCATAACGAGAGTCACAATGAATCAATTCTTTCCTAATTTAGAAGAGGTCTTGAATGGAGTTCAGCCTTCAAATTTGATAAACTACGAACAAACTAATTTTTGCGATGACCTAGGGCAGAGTAAGATCATAGGTAAACGAGGTTCGAAACATCCAGTAAAAATTTTGGACGAGTCTAAAACAAGTATTAGTGTTATGGTGGCGGCAGCTGCAGGTGGCCCTGTACCTCACCGTGTACAGAAGCACACGTCCCTATGATACCTGGACAGAAGGTGGAATTAATGGTGCAGAATATGGTCGCAATAAAAGCGACTGGTTTGACCTAGGAACTTCTGAGAAATGGTTTTGTAAGATGCTTCTCCCCAATGCAAAGAAATTACAAGGACCTAAAGTAACAATCGGCGTTAATTTATCTAGTTATCTATCCATAAATATAATAAAGCTATGTGAAGAAAACAATATAAGATACGGTATGTGTTCTTACCACCTATTACAATTCACTTATGTCAGCCACTTGATGTGGCATTCTCTCATCCACTGAAGGCAGCATGGAGCAGTGGAAGAAAAAAAATATGGGAGTAATGCCAAAATCGGATTTCCATGAATTCTGTAATTTGTATTCTTGAAAAATGATGAAATATAGCATGGTACATTGTTCTTTGTAAGCCCTAAGTTTAAAATAATTTTTAAACATTTTTTAAACTTAAAATACTGATCGGTATAACACCTTCATACTCTAATAGTGATCATAAGGAAAATTTAATAGGTGATCGGTATTACCCCATTCTACCAGTTAACACTGATCACTGATTTTTCTTTAAATCTTTTTTAAAACATAAATTATTGATCGGTAAAACCCCTTCAACAGTTTGACAGCGATCATGAGGGAAATTAAACAGGTGATCGGTATTACCCCATCGTATGAGGTAACACCGATCACTGATTTTTTAAAAATAAAATTATAATTAAAATTAGTCAAATTATGAAAAATGTATCTACAGGTACTTAAAGATTGGGAGAAAATTAATTGCTTTATTACGCACATATTAAAGAAAATGCTAATGAACTACGTACGACAATGTATTAAAGTGATCGGTATTAGCCCATTTTACGGTATATTTTTCCAAAAATCCTCGAACGGAATATTTTCTTTAATCATCATCGCACATAAATCCTTCACAAATTCTGATTTTGCATTTCATACTGATTTTGATGTTGAGGAAATCACCACCTTTAAAGCGTGTGCAATATTGTCTTTATGTTTTCTGCTGTTACAATGTCTTTCTACGTAATACTTCCTACATAATATTGTAATTTCATACTCACATGCTGTACATACAATTGCGTTTTCTTGGATGCTGTATCTCCGTAACAAAGTATTTTTATTTATTTATTTATTTATTTATTTATTTATTTATTTATTTATTTATTTATTTATTTTTTATTTCAAATATACAGAATAAAGAAATATAATTACAAAACAAACAAAGAGAAATACAAATAAAATAATACAAGCAATATAAAAAGAAGATACAGTAGTATTAACAAAATTTGAGACCGAATGAGCAGCGCTCGTGCTCGGTCGCAGTTCAGATATAATATTAAAATAAAAAATAATAATATAAATAAATAAGTAAAATAAAATAGGAACTAAAATATAATTACAGCGGCAATGGAATTATATAATATAATATTAACACTAGAGAAGAATAATATCGCACGTGAAAAATAGGACTAATATATATTTCAAAATTATAGAATACAAATATAATATAGGTTGATTAATTCATACACATTGGCTATAAATTTATTTAATCAAATTGAAGATATTAACACGTTTCTAATTTTCTTGTTATATGTTAGTGGGTTACATGTTAGAAGTTCTGGGTGTAATTTAGTTAAAGCATTGTACAACCGAGGGCCAAAATTTATGCTATGCTTTAGACCAGCAGATGTGAGACATTTAGGTTCTACTAATGTTGAATTAATATTTCGTCTTGTGTCATAATTGTGTGTCTGTAATACAAACTTATTACGATTTTTATGATAAAATTTTAACAGCGTATACTTATAAATTTGTTCAATATTAAATACATTAAATTCAGAATAAATTAATTTAGTTGGATAATCGAAACGTTTCTTCAAACAAATTTTAATTATTCGTTTTTGTAGTAAATTTAACGGACTAAGATTAATTTTTGTACTTCCACCCCAAACAATTATACCATATTGAATGATAGACTGAATAATGGTCAAATAAACATTTCGTAGAACTCTAATAGGTAAGTAGCATCTTCATATTCTTTGTTTGCTTAGTTTCCGTCATTGTAGGTAACTACTGCTCACTACGTCCGTTCATTGGACTATGAAGGCCTGTGTTCGTTCTGTGTTGTTATGATAAGACGGCAAGTAGGCAAATGGATAGCGTGTAGTTGCATTTCTTTTGGTTGCACTGGCCGTAGTTGTTCACCTGTCCGTCCACCTATGCTCCATGTCGAGTCAACGTGTTTTTTGTGCTGCGCACAAACCCCTCATCTTTAATAATAATAACAGCCATTTAACAATATAACAAACTAGTGCTTATTCTTATCGAGGAAGTAGACGTAGAGTGAAACCTAGAAAGCAACAATCGGTCGGCAAAATTATGTTTTAAAAGCTCACCGCACGTTATTGTATGATGCCGACATGTTAAGCATGAAGCCGCAGCGATGGCAGGCCCCTATATGTAAGAAATAAATGCATGTTATCCTTTTGTATCTATTTTAATTAACTTACCTTCAATTAACATTGTGAAAATCACATAACCAGTTTTGGCACATTGTGTAGCCTACATTAATTGTAGGCTTTAGCACTTTGATTAAATTTTTTTCTATATTATGTTAACAGTGTTTCCGATTTCTATTTTAATGTCAACGGCCTTCCCGTTTCGTTAGCTATTGAGCGCTCTCCACGAGGTTTTCAATAAAACAAGCCAAATGGATGTCATTGTTTCGTGGCGACAAAGGACGACTGATGCACAAAATTATCTACAACGTGGATTGTTAGTGGAATTTCCCTTCCAAATACGCTCAACATGTTGAACAAACAATATGAATGCGCCTGGACACCGATGTCATAATCAGATATCGGGGAACTGTATTATCGCTTATCTTAATTTGAAATTCTATGAGCAAGTGAGCCGTTATTAGAAGACTATCAGCGAGTTTATTCACGGTTGGTAGGTTCATAAATTACTTTTAACTTCATTATTAGCGGTGTTGTCAAGTCTTTAGAAGATAGTAGCCAAAGCTGTACCGTACAAATAATCAATACATTGTGTTAATAGTCAATTTTAAAATAATTTTGAAAACGGGAGTGAATAATTAATAAAAATCTGACTTTGCCTGAAAAGTAAAAATATTAAAATTAAATTATTATTATTATTATTTTCATTAACCTAACGAAGCCAAGATTAAGGACGAAGCTATTCGATCATGATAAGTACCCTATATTTAGATTTGCTTCTTTAAATAACATTTTTCGAGATATAATAAGGCGGAAATTGAAGACGTTCTGGCGAAATTTTATTTCAGAAGTTTATTTTCGCATAAAAGTATTGTCATTATGACTACAATGATGTAATACTCAAGCAGTTTCGGAAGTTGTATACGTGGGACAGTTATTTTTAAGTTATTCATTCCATATTATAATGTACAAGTACCATTTTGTTAGTTATTCAAAATCGTACAATTGTAAAGGGTTATTGCATGTCCACTTTATCCTTCAAAGAGGTGAAAAAATTCAAATATGTTGGAGCAACAGAAACAAATATATAAATGACACTCGGGAGGAAATTAAACGCAGAATAAATATGGGAAATGCCTATTATTATTCGGTTGAGAAGCTTTTGTCATCTAGTCTGCTGTCAAAAAATCTGAAAGTTAGAATTTATAAAACAGTTATATTACCGGTTGTTCTGTATGGTTGTGAAACTTGGACTCTCACTTTGAGAGAGGAACAGAGATTAAGGGTGTTTGAGTATAAGGCTTTTAGGAAAATATTTGGGGCTAAGAGGGATGAAGTTACAGGAGAATGGAGAAAGTTACACAACGCACAACTGCACGCATTTTATTCTTCACCTGATATAATTAGGAACATCAAATCCAGACGTTTGAGACGGGCAGGGCATGTAGCACGCATGTGCGAATCCAGAAACGCATGTAGAGTGTTAGTTGGGGGGCCGGAGGGAATAAGACCGGAGGCCGAGATGTAGATGGGAGGATAATATTAAACTAGATTTGAGGGAGGTGGGATATGATGGTAGGAACTGGATTAAACTTGCA
Organism: Periplaneta americana; assembly: GCF_040183065.1. Classification (NCBI taxonomy): domain Eukaryota; kingdom Metazoa; phylum Arthropoda; class Insecta; order Blattodea; family Blattidae; genus Periplaneta; species Periplaneta americana. The sequence continues at coordinate 127,286,282 of NC_091130.1, read as the reverse complement.
TCTTACTGATGGCGGGCTTATGTGAGAGCGGCAATGAACCTCCGGTTCCCTTAAAAGCCATAAGTATTTTATTATTATTATTATTATTATTATTATTATTATTATTATTATTATTATTGTGGTTTAGTCAACTGTCCGAAGAAATCTGAACCTCACAAGTGATATCAACATGACACCACTTATGAGACAACAAGGCCAGAAGATAATGGGGTAGGGTAGCCAGTTCCTTTCCCTCATTATTATTATTATTATTATTATTATTATTATTATTATTATTATTATTATTATTATTTCAATTTCATTTCAAGTCATTGCTCTCCTGCAATATTTTAATAAAAATATAGTCCCTTTTTTACTTGGTTATTTAACGACGCTGTATCAACTACGAGGTTATTTAGCGTCGATGAGACTGGTGTTGGCGAGATTGGCCATACATTACCTGAAATTTGCCTTACATTTGGGGAAAATCTGGGAAAAGACCGAAGCAGGTAATCAGCTCAAGTGGGAATCGAACCCCTGCCCGAGCTCAACTCCGGATCGGCAGACAAGCGCCTAAGCCGACAGCCGATTTAGGCCAATTACAAGAAGCAAGTAATAATTATGGTCAATAAATAAAGACAACCGATTTGCCTCAATTGAAAAGAAAAAGCAATGACTAATGTTTAACACTTATCCTTCGGGATTTCAGTGTTTAGGTTAGCTTCATTTACGGAGCAAAAAGCCTTCCTACATGGCATCCCTAGGCTTAAATTATGTTCACCATACCTATTGTAGGGATAATCGTTAGTCTCTAGGACCACATTTCTGTGTCGTGTATCATCTAACAATACTCAGTTCCAACGTAGTCCGAGTTTAACGCCCCTCCGTCTCCCTGAGATTTCCGCAACCTCCTCAAAAGGATATTGTCTGCGTGCAATTCACTCACAGGTAAACTGCATTGTGCTGTATTCCTTATTGCTGAAACTACTCCATGACGAAAATGTTGGCGAAATGAAAAAGAAGATCTAACCAGGAAATTTATCCCAAAAGTCAGTGAGTCATTTGTGTTAAAACTGCAAGAGTAGGCTTATACGTTTTATCTCGGGGAGAGAAAATATTTTATTCTAATAAACTAGATATCGGAAGCTATGGAATTTGCGGCAAACATAGAATTACCAGAACGAATAGAAGAAATGGTGTACGGCTTGTACGCACTTCTATGCTTTCCCATTGTCGGTGGCGGACCTGACAACTAGTGGCGCTTCGATCGGTAGGATCTATCGGTTGTCAGAAGTCAGACACCTCGAAAATATATTTATCGCGCGTTTATTGATGAAAGTTTCTAGGGGTTATTAATTTGCTTTGTTGTTGAGAGTTATGTAGATGTCTTCAATTTGTTATGCTTTGAATTAACCAGTGACAAAAGAATATTGTGTGGTTGTTTACAAAATAATTACAAAAATTCCGTATTGTTTTGTCCCGAGTACCGCTCATAGCGGTAGCAACGCCGCGTTGCGGGAGATCCGTGTAAACTCACAGAGTGCGTACACTTCTTCTATTCGTCCTGGAATTACTCATATATTTAGCGCTTCAATATCTATTGCTTGAAATGAGTATGTCGTTAATAATTTGCATAAAGAAATACGGTAATGTACATATAAATGATTAAAGCCATGTGTTCTTTAGAAATTCAGAATATCTTCTACCTTTTATGTCTTTTTTTCAGTCGTCCACTTTCCACTTTATGTTAATCTAAATTTCAGTTATACTTGTATTAATATCTTATCATTTATGATACATGCTTAATTATTTTCGACTAATTTACTTCCTCATATGATTACAAAACTCCTTCACTGTTCTCATAAACTACATCGTTCAGTTTGAATATTTTTATCTTTGGCCTCAAGGTTCACTCATAGTCCTGTTAAACTGAGTACCGAGTATTTCCTGGAGGTAAAGGCGGTCGGAGCAAGGTGCAGACTCCACACCTCCTCATTCTAGTGTCGAGATCAAAAAAGCATAAACTATACGGTAGTTGAATTAGATTAAGCAAGCACGTGTGATGACGTAAAGTTATGTTTAACCCGAGTGATAGAAGAGAGTTAGGCAGCATTTCTGGACCTCGAATTTGTTCAGTTTTCAAGAAATGTCATATACCATGCATGGGCACAATTTTCAGTTACGTGAGGCACTCGATTTGAAATAGTTTGTTTACTAGGAGAGGAGACCGCAGAGTAGAATGGGAAATATAAACTGCTGTGACCTGCGTCACCTTATCGTAATTGCTAAGGCGGTCAGTGGCGAATTATTAGGAAAGCGCTTGGTTAACGTGAGAGACTCGAAAACTTTTATTCAATCTGGAAAATTAATTCGGCAGCTTTAATCATAAACCTCTTTACTATTTCTCCATCATTGAATTGATTTAAATCACAGGCGAGAAATTGCGTAACTAGCCAATAATATTCCATCACGTTGTCTACGTTTATTTTCTTGAATATTCTGGCGTTTATCAAGATTACTTAATAGATTTGCACGTTCTCGACCTAAAATAATTTCAGAAAACCATATTTCGTTTTGCACGCACATTTGATATTTTTTTTTATAAATTTCTTTTGGAAATAATACGTACAGACAACATTTAATTCCTCGTACCTTTTAATGCAGCGTGTTTAAGGTATAATGTCGTATTTAGCATACTATGCAAATGTTAAGATCATAAATTTTCTTCGGAATAGTACGAAAAATAAAATTTAATTTGCCTTACCTTCTAATTCAGCATGTTCTTTATGACATAACCAGTAATGTTGTTGCATATTAAATTTATTAATGCCTAATAGGATTTTCGAGCATAACATACATCGTATATTCTCCCCTTCTAAACAGCAAAAAAAACTCTTCCTCTCATTTCTCATGAAATAATCGTTTTCTAACGCGTACACACTGCTTTGATAATGCCATTATGCCACCACTGGTATTGTTTATGAAACTGATATAGAACCTGCCCACGCATATGAGCTGTGTGAGGGAGGAACGGGGACTGTGAATATGATGTCACTCAGAGCGATAAGCTCTGTGAAGGTCAGTGAGGCATTATTTCTCAAGTGAGGCACGATGCCCATCTCTGTCATATACGCTTCTCTCACTCAAACCATGGCCTTCATAAAGGATCCAACTGAGTGGACTAACTTCTTTAGGCGACTTAAATAATAAACACAATATGCACACTCATGAAAAGAAAAAATTACCGGCTTAAAGAAGTCTTCATAGAGGCCATGAAGTACAGCTGTACCGAAATTTTGCGTCATACTACATGTTTATCATTCCGGTTATTGTTTTCTCTCCCACGCCTTTAGAACGATCCTAGCACTACTGCCGTTATCAATTTTTAATTTAGATAATGATATAACTCACGAAACTTCCAAATACACGAATTTAACAACTAATTTTCCAGGTATCCGCTATGTTCATTAAATTACAACACACTTTCCTTATAATGGATGTTAAAACTATCGATTCTCTTGTCCCACACAACTGGAATATCGCGTAAATGTTCTCATTCACATTTCCACTCAAATTCTTGTAATTTCTAACTCAGTGTTATGTTTTGCCACAAGATTTTCTTGATGTCGTCACTTTGAGAAATAAAGTATATGGAGTTGGAAAAAATATTCAAGTCACTGTATGGACCTGAAAATGTCTGTTTATAGGATTGGTATTTTCCGGTTAGAGGGCCGTGGTCTGTCGGTATACAACCAAACGTTTCGTCCACTACTCCGGTGGACATTTTCAATGGCGTGGTACACGTGAATCCTGCCTAGGACTCGCGTTACGAAATGCGCGCTGGTTCGAGTCCTGATGGAGAAAGAAATTTTATCATTAAATTTCCGCCAGTGTATGGGACCAGTGCCCCACCTAGTATCGTGATGCACTTAGGGAGCTACGATAGGTAGCGAATTCCGGTTACGAAAACCAGCTGGGGGGATCATGATGCTAACCACACGATACCTCCATTATGGTTGGATGATCGTCCACCTCTGCTTCGGCATGTGGATGTGAGACCAGCAGCCGGCTGGTCGGTCACGATCCTTCATGGGCTGTCGTGCCTCGGATTAGTAGTTAATCTCTAATATGCATTTGGATAACAATTAACACTTCTCTCTGTATTGGCAACATTTAACTTCCCATAATAGGAATATCTAGACAAGTGCTTTGTGTGGAGTGTGGCATTGTATGGAGAAGAAATATACACATTACGACGAAATGAAGAGAAACGAATAGACGCATTTGAAATGTGGATATGGAGAAGAATGGAGCGTGCGAAGTGGACAGACAGAAAAAGAAATGAAATTATATTGGAAAGAGTGGGTGAAAAAAAGAATGATGCTGAAACTGATCAGAAAGAGAAAAACGAATTGATTTGGTCACTGGCTGAGAAGAAACTGTCTATTGAAGGAAGCAGTGGAAGGAATGGTGAACGGGATAAGAGTTCGGGGCAGAAGAAGATGTCAGATGGTAGACGAAATTAAGATATGTGGATCATAATGTGAACCAAAATGCAACACTGTTACAGTATTTAATCATAGCAGTAATTTAGGCTCAAGAATATATAACAAATTTATATTTAAATGTCCTAATCTTGTCAATTTTAATAGTTCTAGTATTAGATTTAAAAAGTTATGTATGGATTTTATAAAAATTGAAAAATTGAAAATTTAAATTTATATATTCTAATTGCATAGTAGACATAAGAGAAATTGTATTGTATACTTATTAATTTCAATTCAGGAATCCGCCCCTGAGCACGAGTTCTACTCTTTCAGGGGCGAGCTAATGTTTATCTGTATATATTATATTTTATGTTACAATTATTGGCAAAATAAGTAAATAAATAAATAAATAAATAAATAAATATGAGGAGACAAAGCGGAAGGCAGAAAATATGAAAGACTGGAGAATGCTGGGTTTGCAGTGAAAGACCTGCCCTTGGGTAGAACACTATGATTGAATGAATAGGAATACAGCATTCATAATATAAATGGACTGCGTTCACACCTGTGGAATATTGGTTAGCGCGCCTGATCGCGAAACCACGTGCCCGAGTTCGAATCCCGGTTGGTTCAAGTTACCTGATTGAGGTATTTCCGGGGTCTTCTCTCAACCCAACACGAGCAAATGCTGGGTAACTGTCTGTGCTGGATCCCGGACTCATTTCACCGGCATTAACACCTTCATTTTATTCAGACGCTAGATAACCTGAGATGACTGATACAGCATCGTAAAATAACTAATTAAAAAAGGTAGACTGTAAGGATTTGTACAATTAATTGCACTTCCCAGTGGACTACATAAAGCTTCAATTAACAGTTATAAAATGATATATATATATTTTAATTCGGTTATTTTACGACGCTATATCAACATCTCAGGTTATTTAGCGTCTGAATGATATGAAGGTGACAATGCCGGTGAAATGAATCCGGGGTCCAACACCGAAAGTTACCCAGCATTTGCTCGTATTGGGTTGAGGAAAACACCCGGAAAAAACCTCAACCAGGTAACTTGCCCCGACCGGGATTCGGACCCGGGCCACCTGGTTTCGCAGCCAGACGCGCTGACCGTTACTCCACAGGTGTGGACTATAAAATGATAATAAATCGCAATGAAAATATCAGAATTTATAGGCGTCTAAACAAAACCTTCCCCATATTAGACGCATTTCCTCTGCCTCCCGTTACACATTTTAAATGCCTGTATATTTTACCACACAATACAGGTATCATAAAACATCATATATTATTGTTTCACTTTTGTATCACTAATCGGATTCTGGTCATTGAAAACCATGAAATGTATTTCTGGATAAATGCAATTAATCGAGAACAATGCCGCTTGATTTAATGTAGCATTTATGTGGCTGAACTTAGACTGATTAAATTTTGCGTTGACAAAACTGATCGGCTTTCAATTACTTTTAAGCGCGTATTCGATTATGTATGAACTGTCACAAAGCTCGGTGCAGTAACGCAATTTACTGGGGTTATTGTACTTTTCATAACCGACATGCACCCACTTTTATGCTATGTGCCGATTACAATAGCATGTGTGAATTGATTCCTAAAGGCAGTGCATTCATTGAACAACGGGTCCGCAAATGCAACAATTTAAAACGTCAACAGAGGTTTGCGGTGCAATTCCACGTGAAAGATGCAGGGATTTACTGACGTTTCAGACATGCTGTATGTAATGTTTATTTAATATTCCGACCTGAAGAGATTTTTAAGGGTAATAATAATAATAATAATAATAATAATAATAATAATAATAATAATAATAATAATATACCTAGAGAAGAATAAACAAGTGTATGCACTATTTGTGAATTTAGAAAAGACTTTTGACAGAGTGGATTGGAATAAACTGATGGGGATCCTAAAGAAAATTGGTGTGGATTGGAAAGAGAGGAGACTGTTCATTAATCTTTATATGAAAAAAGTGAAAGTCAGGATAGGAAAAAAAGTCACAAGGAAGTGAAATTGGGTGAGGAGTACGTCAAGGATGTCCTTTATCACCTACCCTATTCAACATCTACTTGGAATTTAAAGGTCATGTTGATAATTCAGTTCAGTTTGCAATATAAATTAATTTTGTACAATTTTCAGCCAAAAACGTATCTAATTATGAGGCAGAAATAAATTCTGTTTTATTTACATCACATTAAAGTGTATTTCACTAATCATATTATTATGTTTCACGAATATTTTCGACTTTTTTTTATACAAGTCATCATCAGGTGACACAGTAAAGCAGACAAAATAAATTGAACATAGGTGAAAACAGTACATTGGATGAACATATATACATAATGTAAGCCATGCATACTCATTTTAAGGCGAAGTGTGGTTGTGACTCAGGACATCTTACATTATATTAAGTTAAAATGATTCAATAAAATACCAATCAAATAGAATAAAATTACACTCAGGATATTTACTTAGTATATAAGAACATGGCGATTTGTGTGCAAATTTTTAAACATTTTTTTAAACATTTTAAATGACATTTTGACGAGATGAGTTCGAGAATTCTCTACAGCGTTATGTTACATTCGCTTTACATTTAAGGAAAACCTTGGAAAATCTCAATCTGGTGATTAACACTTCTCAGTAAGAGCCCGCTCATTATCTCCAGTTCACGCCAATGGCCATCACATTCTTAGAATACCTGTTTTCGAGTGTGTTACTTGTAAATAATACTTGTAATCGTTTTTATCTTTCTATGTTTCGAAATCGGGTGCTTCTAATAGAATAAGAAGATTAAGAAGTTTCACTAAGCATTTGGTAACATTTTTTTTGTAGACTTCAGAATAAGTGATAGTGCCAAGAGCCATAGACATTTTCTTGCTCATACGGAGCTTCGCTAGGGCATTGTTTCGATTCTCGCTTAGGCTGATTGCCTGGTTGGTTTCTTCGAGGTTTTATCCAACTGTAAGGTGCATGTCAGGTAATAAAATGGCAAATTCTCTGCCCCCATCTCGCAAAACACCATTTCGCTGCTAAATAACCTAGTAGTTGATATAGATTCGTTAAATAACCGACTGAAAAATAATGCCAAATTTTGATATTATTTTCTCAGATTATAATGTTCCCTGTATTTAGATGTAGTTTTCACTACACCGTTTCCAGATGTATATCAGAGTACGTCATTTGTATATCAGATAAATCAAATATATTTCCGAAAACATGATTTGTATGTTAGCTGAGTTAACTGTATTCCAGAAATTGTATTTCATTTCAGTCAAATGTATTTCAGATTAGATCAATTGTATTTCAGAGAACATCAATTGTATTTCATAAATTATCATTTGTATTTCAGATAACTGCATAATGAAATAGCATTTTTAATATAGACATTGATTTCTTAACACATTGCTGTTTAAAATATGTCAAGCTGACACTTTCAAATACCTTTTTAACAATAACACGCGATCCGAGAAAAATATCTTAAAACTTTATAAAATTACAGTACTGTATTGAAATACTGGTACTTTGTGATCGAATGATGTATGAAATAATCTGGAAAAGTATATGTAGAGATTATATTACAAAGCGTTGCCATGGAAATCACTTCATATATATTCTCTGATAGTGTATATGATAAGACCTTGTTTAATCTGTGATTTTCCTGCAGTTTTTAATTTATATTACATTACACAAGTGAAATGGAACTTCAAGATAACTGTGGAATAAGTCATGTCTATGTTACGAAAAACTGTTATAAGATTGGATAAATGCAATTAACTTTTTTTGAAATACAAATTACACTTCCTGAAACACAATTTAATTTTATTCTGAAATACAAATGAAGTTTTCTGAAATGCAGTGTACTATTTCTGAAATACAAATAACGCTTTCTGAAATTATATTGATTGATCTGAAATTCAAATGACGATTTCCGAAATTAAATTGATTAATCTGAAATACAAATTACGTTTTCAAAAATTAAATTGATTAATCTGAAATACCAAGTCAAAGTCAAGAACGTAGAAGAATGTCAGAAGGAAGTTAAATAGTGAGAGAAGTACGTCAAGGATGCCCTTGATCATCTACCCTGTTCAAAATCTACTTGGAGGACTTAGTGAAGAACTATTTTAAGAACATGGGAGCAGTGATAGTAGGAGAAAGAAGAATAAAGAGCATAAGATTTGCTGATGATATGGCGTTTGTTAGGAGAAGAGGAGATGATACTAAGGGATAGGCTACTGAAGCTAAATGGCAGCTTTGAGCAGTTTGGGATAAACATAAATGCAAATAGGACGAAGACCATGGTCATAGGAAGGAAAATAAAGAAGGTAAACTTACGAATTCTAAACGAGACAGTAGAGCAAGTGGACAGCTTCAAATACTTGGGTTGTACAATAAGCAATAACATGAACTGCTGCCAGAAAGTTAAAAGGAGGATAGCAATAGCCAAGGAAGCTATTAGCAGAAAAAGGAGCATCTTTTGCGGACCTCTGGAAAAAGAATTAAGGAAGAGACTGTTGGAAGTACTTTGTGTGGAGTATGGCATTATATGGTTGTCTCCTTTAACCTCTCGAATATGGCCGGTTAGAGATTACCGTGGTTAACCTCCTATTTAAGTCCTAACTGAAGTATTTTGTTTAGTATTTATTTATTTAACCTGGTAGAGATAAGGCCATCAGGCCTTCTCTGCCCCTCTACTAGGGGGTTACAACTATAATATGAAGAATAAAATTACAATTAATATTAAATTTACAATTACAATTACAATAAAAATTAAAGTACAAAAAGATTACTTGATTAATGAAAGCTAGACAATTTATCATAGAAGTTAAGAACAAAGAATAGGCTATGTTGTATTTACTGAATTACAAATTAAACCTAGAATAACAAAATTCTATAGAGACGAAATTACCATATATTGAGATATATTTTTTTGATTAAGAGAACTGTTCATAAGAATCCATGTCTGAACGAGTCTCAATTACTCACCAGGTGCCTAGTAAGTTTGCGTTTGAATTCAATTTTATTTCGACAGTCCCTGATGCTAGCAGGTAACGAATTCCAGAGTCTTGGTAGGGCTATTGTGAAAGATGATGAGTATGAGGAGGTGCGATGGGATGGTATTGTTAGTATTGTTTCATGGCGAGAGCGTGTGTTCAGATTGTGTTGGGAAGAAAGTTAAATGAAGCGAGACGACAGGTACGAAGGAATAGAAGAGTTCAAGATTTCAAAGAGAAGGAGAAGTGAATGTATTTCTTTTCTTATCTTAGCTAACCTATTGTTTCCAGGGATGGAGTAATATGATCATATTTACGAACATTGCTTACAAAACGTACACATAGATTATGAACACGAAGTTGGGGCACCGTAAAAATGCTTAACCAGGATTAGGGGGAAATTTTAACCGGTGGTTACACTAACAGGACGTTGATGCACGTGGGCATTAGTGGCTATAATGCTTGCCACTATAATGTATGTATGTATTTATTTACACTGCAAGTGGGCAAGCACCTGGTGGCTGTGGTATACACAATATAAACAATACATAATAAAATGATAAGCAACACACAATAAAATTTACAGTACACAATACAATTTTACAATACATATACAATTTTATACACAATACAATAAGAATACACAATACAATTTAACACAATAATAATAAAACATAAATAAAATACCTAATTTTACAATACAACCTACATAATTATGTATAGGTCCTACATAAGTTTCAATAGTCTTTCACTTTACTCTCATCTCACTCCCTGTAGTGGCACTATGACGCATTTCACTGACACTCTATAACACATTTCACTGACACTATAGGACACATTTCATTGACGCTATAAATTATCACTGATCGGAACTGTTCACTGCACTGTAAAACCATAACTTCACTGACTCACCTCGCTTCACTGATACAACAGTTCAAATAAGTCAAATAATTACACCCTTATGCATACTTATAAACAGAACTACATTTAAACTAAACATTTCTAGTCTAAGGCCCAATTGTATAAATCTCCCTGACTAAAGATCAACTTTGATCGAAGATCGAAAAGTGAACCGAGTTCAGACACTTCTTCTATTGTATAAAACTTTCCTGCGATCAAATTACCTTGGTTCAAATGCAATCTAAGTTCACGTGAAAAGGATTTGGCAACATCGCATAAACAGGTGAAAAACGTGATGCGCGGACAGGTTTGTTCAGTGTTGCCAATCTAGCGACTTTAACTCTTTTTCAACGACAATTTCTTTTAACTTTTATATTGCTTAAATAGGAATTTTAGCACCCCATAGTGACAAAATTTAATCTTTCTTTGTCGATAATGAGAAATCTAGCGACTTTACAACTACCGTACACTCTGTTGGAGACACTAGTTTTTTTGTGCAATGTAAATAATGGCGGACAATAAGAAGAAGGTTACTGTTCTCCGAGTTATCATGTTATGGTGTTTGATACTGCTAAACATAATAAAGCTTTATAAAACGACAATTTTCGTTTAGTAATACAGTTAATTGAAAATTTATGAATGTACCTATCATATCCGTTAATAATTAATGGTTGTTATAAACATAATATAATTATAGGTTATGTTATTTGATACTGCTGAACACGATAGAGCCTTATAAAATATAAGATTGTTTGTGTATTAAGGCAAGAAATTGAAAGAAATATATATAAATGTACCTATCATATCTATTAATATTAATAATAATAGATATTTTATTTGCACAATCTGTCACTCGTATATTTCAAACAGAAAAGAAATAACTGAACTTGGATCATCTAACTTAATCGGAGAAATTTCTTCAGTCAAAGTTGACTTTAGTTTGAGACAAATTAATCTCAGATTAGACTTTATACAACACAAAATTCCAAGTTCAGCTGAAACAAGGATCAATTTAACCTCTGATCTAAGATTAAATGGTTTATACAATCAGGCCTAAGACTCTCTTACAAGCTATTTTTAAATAATTTACAATTCAAACCAAGGAAGTAACTCGTCAGGCTAGATAAATACATGTCACATTAAAAAATTAAATGTTGAATGTCACCTTAATTTTAATTTGCACTTTATACACAACTTTTTAAGTTATTCTTGAATCTCCTTAAGGAAGGACAGACCTCGAAGACCGCTGCAGGTAGGTCATTCCAATCATTTATAGTTCTATTTAAAAATGAGAATTTACCTACATCCGTTTTCTGTTTCCTACATTTGATTTTAAAATCATGATCGTTCCTACCATAGTACGTTGGCTTTTCTAACCGAGCCGTTATGTCTACCCATGCTTTCTGACCTAGATGTGCTCTATACAATGATGTTATTCTAGTTTTCCTACGTCTGTTTTCCAAAGTTTCCCATCTAAGTTCTTTTATCGTATCGTTTCCATCTTCTCTTTAACCTTTAACAAATTTAACTGCCCTATACTGGATTCTTTCTAAGGAATTTATCTTATATATTCTATAGGGATCCCAACATGTAGTTCCGTATTCCATTAACGGTCGCACTAACGTTAGATATGCTATTTCCCTCGATTTGGTGCTAGCCTTTCTCAAGACTCTCATAATAAAGTGAAGTGCCCTCCATGCTTTACCCGTAACATTATCAACATGCTCTCCCCAAGAAAGTTTGGAGTTTAAATACACTCCTAGGTATTTACAACATTGTTCTTGCGGAATTACAACACCATTGAATTCGTAATTATAGTTTAAATTTTTTGATTAAATACTGACCGAACATGATGTACTTTTAATGACGATTAAAATATTTAACATACATTTTTTCGAAAGGGAAGTGGTAAAGCTGAGAGGACAATGTAGTGGAATTACATCTGCCAGTGATGTATCATAAAAATAGCGTCACTGTCTTAAGGTAATACAAGCACGAGTAAATATTGCGCAGACATGTAAATAATGTGTGGTGCTGCTGTAAACAATGTTTAACTTGGTGTTTACAGCGTATATAGCGAAAAGTGTAACTCCCACCGAAGAAGAGAACAATAACGCACAATCCTACAGAGTGGGCGAAAAATCCATAGATTTACAATGATATGACAAGCCTATTATGAATCCAAAACATCCGCATGTATTCCTCCATGGCCTTTGCACAGACGGATGTAACTCCAGGTCCGTTTTCTCATTTTTCTTAGCATTTGTGGCGTCACAGTGAGTTATCAAGTGTGGATTTAAAATAGCGCGAAGAAGCATGTAACTTGCTTCTTCGTCTTTTCCTAAAGAGAGAAGATAAAAGGAAAGTCTCTTTTTCTATGAATGTGGTATTCATTGAAGTTATAAACAAAGCTCGGAACTTGGGGACTTGTGTATCGTGCGCATGGGTAGGCCTAAGTTACAGGTACAGCGTACACAAAGCTCACACTACAAGTGCTCAGGGACAGTCGTATGTACGAAGAAAGTGGTCACGTCGAACGACAAGACGGATGACGAAACTGTGTCATGTCGAAGCCAATGACATTCAGAGAATTACAGGTAAACGTCTGTTTGAGAAATTAGAAAATACGTGTTATTCAAATGAGTATTATAGGCTATAAGTTTGAAAATATATTTCTTAAATTTTAGGTACAGAATTTCGTGGAGAAATTCGAAGGAGATACATTATTTTCTTCGAATGGAGAATTTATATTTTTTAAGTTGTGCCACACACAAACTAGAGGCTGGAAACGGGCATTCATTGAAAGACATAGCAGTACCTTAAATTGGTGGAAGATTTGTCCTTAGTCATGGATCAAGTCATAGAGGGCCTGGTTTAGTAGTGAAACACAAATTGAAAACTATTTTCTAGAAAAAAATAATGGATATACTTAGCTACTTGTCTCAGATACGAGATCAGCTAGCAACTGCTGAAAATCTAACAGAAAATAGTAACAGTGAAGACATTCAGCATTTTAAATTTGTTCTCGTCACTTCATGTGACGCGGAAATAAGTTTTTTTTTTTCGTTTCAAATCACGTTTAACTAACAGGCGAAGAAGTTATGAGCTTGAAAATCTTCGAATGTAAGTAGTCATACACTGCAATGAAAATGTACAGAACAGAACAGTAAATTTGACATATTGCTCATGTTTATTTTTATTAAATATAATATCTGCTATAAAATTAGGTGTTTCAATCTATCATAATGCTATCAATATGTTGTTCAGCCAGAAACCACTTTTCTAGCAGACCTGGCAGTACCGCCGTGCTGGAAGCGGGAGTTTGTTGACATTGAAGTCCGGTCGCTTAGCCACGTTCAAAGACACAAGTCCCCAAGTTCCGAGCTTTGGTTATAAAGATCTGATACTACCCCTTGAACTAAAAAAAAGAATACATTTAGATTTCAGTATTTTTTTTATCCATAACTGTTGTTTCTTTTTTAATTTTTCACTGTCAGATTAACAAAATCTACATCGACATAAGGCATAGTCCTCCTACCCCTCCTTCAATATATTCATCGTGCCAGTTTCATTCTTCATCCTTGCTGAGTTTCAAGTTCCATTCATTCATTCATTCATTCATTCATTCATTCATTCATAGTGTCCTGCCCAAGGACAGATCTTTCACTGCAAACCCAGCATTCTCCAGTCTTTCATATTTTCTGCCTTCCTCTTTGTCTCCTGATATGATCCACATATCTTGTCGCCATCGGTACAGCAGTTGGTATAGCGCTTGCCTTCTATGCTCGAGGTTGCGGGTTCGATCCCGGCTGAGGTCGATGGTAGTAGATTTACTTGCATGTAAAAGAACTCCTGCGGGACAAAAATTCCGGCACACCGGCGACGCTAATATAACCTCTGCAGTTGCGAGCGTCGTTAAATAAACCGTAATATTTATTTATTTCCACATATCTTAATGTCGTCTATCATCTGATGTCTTCTTCTGTCCCGAACTCTTCTCCCGTTCACCATTCCTTCCAGTGCATCCTTCAGTAAGCAGTTTCTTTTCGGCTAGTGACCCAACCAATTCCTTTTTCTCTTTCTGATCAGTTTCACCACCATTCTTTCTTCATCCACTCTTTCCAACACAGCTTCATTTTTTATCCTGCCTGTCCACTTCAATGCTCCATTCTTCTCCATACCCACATTTCAAATGCATCTACGTATTCGTTTCTCTTTATTATCGTTTCTAATTAAATTTATTTCAATGTATTTGATTGTCTCCATGGATTTTCCTGTTATATAAAGTAAAGTGTCTTACCTATCATATACAAATAACTGTTGATTAAATATATAGGCCTAAATGATTACTGTTTAATGACACAAGCATTTTTATTATACAAAATTAAACAGAAGTTAAAATTTATTAAAATTGGATGGCTGTGAAAAATTTACGTTTCAAACATTTTATAAAGATATTCATGAATATGTTGTATTAGAATATAGAATAATTTGTTAATAAATATACAGTAACATAATAACAATACATAAAATTTAAATACCGATCATGTGACTTGTAAACAATTTCAATAATAACTCCCACCTTGATAAAATTCTGCGTAAGCCACTGAAAATAACATTGAGTTTTGTATCCGTTACAATACTTTCATCATCCATATTGTCTATTGTTACCGAGCACTGTGATTTATTTGAATATTATGCAAAGAATGTATTATCGCCGCGCCAGCCAGAGTAACGACCGGCAGATCAAAGAAAAGGTTAACAACAATAACAGACATGTCGATTGCATACTGTTCTAAAGCGATGTTGTCGCGTCTTTTTCAAACTGCAGGACGTGCAAACGAGAAACACTACTTTATAACTAATAATAATAATAATAATAATAATAATAATAATAATAATAATAATAATAATAATAATAATAACAACAACATTTCAGAATTCATTTCATCATGTGAATCTGCTTTGGAGTCACCTATATTTCTAGCTGAAAGGAACAAACAATTTGGAACCCAGCCGTCACTACTACCTGCGTGCAAAACCATAGTTCGTT
This sequence comes from Periplaneta americana, assembly GCF_040183065.1. Lineage (NCBI taxonomy): Eukaryota > Metazoa > Arthropoda > Insecta > Blattodea > Blattidae > Periplaneta > Periplaneta americana. The sequence continues at coordinate 127,270,833 of NC_091130.1, read as the reverse complement.
TCCCGCGAGATACAGGAGCATTGAAGGCACATGAGCAACTCCCAACATCCCAACCTTTTTTGGGGACATCATGGATGTCATTATCATGTCTCGTCCAAAAATATAATTTTTTGGCCTGCCGATCTTTTAGAACGAACTGTGTTCAAATATTTGTACCTCCACGTTACTATTCTCGATGACTCCATTATCACGCGTCTTTTGTTAAGAATTCCGAACCTGAATCCTAACTTTTTCAATAATTCTTTCAGTGTTGTTTCTTTGCAGGGGAATTCACACTTGTTTTGAAGTTATATTAATATTTCACTAACTCTTGGCGACTGTCCATTTGTTTTTTAAATCATACACCGTTCGACGAATCAGATTGCAGGTGAAGTTATCAGCTTTTTCAAATTTCTGTTTTTTATTTTTACGTTTTTTGAGTGTTTTAGGACCTCTTTCTACAACTCTGCTTACGGCTTGCCTACTTGATCCAACAGCTTTTGCGGTCTCTGTAATCGGTCCTTTGCCCAGTTTATTACGTTTGACGTAGGCATACACATTACAAATTATTTTCTGAGACCGTTTATTCAATGTCCCCATACATTTGCTACCTGTAATTGTGTTACTTCTATTAGTTGAAGAAACACACGCATTTACATTACTGTCAACTTCATCATCGCCTTCCCACGGCCTCCACATCTTAAATATTAACAGCAACTTATAACTTCCATTTGAAATGCTTTACTAAACTGAACGAACATTTGTTATTAAAAATGGCAACCTTGGTTCTTACTCCACGTGGACTTGATATGTACACGTCAAAATTCAATCCTGGATTGCCATTGGCGGCAACCGTTTTTGTAGAATATGATTGGAGCAGTGAGACTGAAAGAAACACAATCACACGCGACAAACAATAACTTATAATATCAAAGCCTCGCCGGTCGTTGCTCAGGCTGCCGCGGCGATAATAATTATAGATGTCGGAAATTGGTCTAGTAAAAAGTGTAATATATTTTTAAAACAAAATGTGTACGTATATTTCTGTGGATGTTTAATGATAATTTTTGTAATAAAAATTACCTTTCCTTACATCTAAACAAAATTTCACAAGATTTATTCTAAAATCCTTACGCAGCTAAAAGCATGAAGGGTTGGGGGGGGGAGGATAGGAGAGGCCAGCGAGCTTGAAGGTGCAGATTCGAGCGAGTGGGATAGATCCGCTTCTTCAAAGCAGACTTCGATTCTTGTCACGCTCGACAAACTTGAACCGAACATAGCGCTTGAAATGCACGACACTACTCCCCACCCCTGACTTCACTTCGTGTGTAGCGACTATTGCGAGTGGTATTTATATTGCGTCATGAATTTGTGACGTTATCACAAAGAACTTGCTAATTTCTTAGATAATCCTTTAATACGATAATAGGGGAAAATAAATATGTTGTAAGTTCACAGGGATAACGGCTTCGAAGCTGGGTACCTGGTTCTAATGAAGTGCACTAGTAGCAATTTAAAACATGGGGGCATGAGATAGTTACTCTGCCTGCCATAAATAAATTCACTTCAATGAAATTCCCCAATGTAAAAAAAAAAAATAATAAAATAAATAAAAAATAAAAAAGTGACGTTTTGCGATGCCTACTCTACACCATTTACCGCGTTATAATTATCAGTAAAGGCTGGTTCACAATAAACCAGGAATGGAAACAACAACGAGAACAAGAACGGAAATATTGTTAAAATAAATGTATTCAAATGTAAGCATTCACAATTAATTATTATGAATACTCGCATTTAAATACATTTATTTTAACATTATTTCCGTTCTCGTTCTCGTTGTCGTTTCCGTTCCCGGTTTATTGTGAACCAGCCTTTACAAGGCATTTCCGAATTTACGTACCTTACAGTTTCTGTGTTTTTTACACTCAGGATACATTCTACATCCACTTGTGGAAAGAATACATAATATACACTTACCTATTCATTCACCTCGAGGAAAATATATCCGAACAGCGATGTTCTCTCCGTGTCTTGTTGCTAACTGGATTTTTCTCAGGAAGAAGAAGTGCACTTCGAGAGTTTCAGATTCGTTACGTCGAAAGAAACTGACAACCAGAGTTCTGCCCGCTCCACCCGAGGATCCCATGACTATTATCCTCGGATTTAGATAAGGAGAGATACAGTGTTGCACACAGCTGGATCTGCCAAATCCCGGCTAGAAGAGATTGTTCTCGGTATTAAATACACAACATTGAACGATGTACGAGACATATTAGACGAGAGCTGATCCAGATCGTGGATGGTTTCCACTACTTGGCACCCTACTTAAAAAAAAAATGAAGACCTTTTCTTTGTCAAATATTTCCTTATCAAAATCCTTATTCTGTGTGTCATGTTATTTTGAGATAAGTACGTAGACAGTTCTTTTAATAACGTATAATCAAACAGGTGACTTCGCGACGGAGCATTGACTTATTCAGAAAGTTCGAAGCACGATAACAAGAACAGATCTTCCTTCTCTTTTTTTCTTTACTCAGAAGTTATCGAGCAGACAGGCAAGAAGGCAGTCGGATATGGACAAAACTAGCCATTTCGTACTTCTTTACACCTTAAAAACATGCAAGTAAAATTTATTTTTGTTCCTAGCATATTATAGGGGAGAGTCGGGTAGTATGGGACATCGGGTAATATCGGAAAGTGAGTTTCTTTCATCTACCACACGATGATAGTACCTGATTGACATGGTTACGTTTCTGTGATGTCGCATAGAGAAACGTAACCATGTCATTCAGGTACTACCATATGGTGGTAGATGAAAGAAACGCACTGTCCGATATTACCCGATGTCCGATACTACCCGACTCTCCCCTAATAATTTCACTACTCTGTTCAAGGAACATTTATTATAATAAATTATTACAAAAACATAACAAAACACACATATTTGTGTAAGTTCTCATATAATTTTAACAAACAATATCTTTTGATGAGTTTCATCTGCAATATTCGCCGGGCTGATCACGTAAATATTGTCCTGGCTCCGTCTAGAACAGCGGTCATCAGCACAGAGCACCCTGGGGCTAGCGTCACTTACCCGCGGAGAACACACTGCACTATGATCCACTCGTAGCTGCTAGCGGGTATGCTCTCTACCTCTTCCTGCTGCACGACAGAGCACACGGGACGGCTCCGCTTACCCTTTATTCATTTCAGCGAGTGCTGACGATCACTGATCTAGAAGATCGTAGGAAAATCCACTGTCTTTCCCTCCTCTTTCACATATTGCATATCTCCACTTCTGTCTATCTTGCGTCTGGTTTTCAAAATTTATCCACCCACTATAACCTACTGTAGACACACGATCACAACACACCTCAATGTTTTCCATTCCCTTCCAACGAACATCCTCATATTCATATTCTTTCACTGTGGCTGTTCCTCGACTTTGGAATTCCCTACTGAGTAATATCAGGGACTGTCAGACATCAAACCAATTTAAGAATGGACTAAGGAAACATTTGCTAACAATTTTTGTTAACAATAATAGCTGTTTCAAGTTTCTCAATGTTTCATAGTTATATATCACAGAATAAATTTTACTTGAAGCAAGTAGAGCGATCGGTTTGGAAGTAAATCCCGCAAAGACAAAGTATATGATTATGTCTCGTGACCAGAATATTGTACGAAATGGAAATATAAAAATTGGAGATTTATCCTTCGAAGGGGTGGAAAAATTCAAATATCTTGGAGCAACAGTAACAAATATAAATGACACTCGGGAGGAAATTAAACGCAGAATAAATATGGGAAATGCGTGTTATTATTCGGTTGAGAAGCTCTTATCATCCAGTCTGCTGTCCAAAAATCTGAAAGTTAGAATTTATAAAACAGTTATATTACCGGTTCTTCTGTATGGTTGTGAAACTTGGACTCTCACTCTGAGAGAGGAACATAGGTTCAGGATGTTTGAGAATAAGGTGCTTAGGAAAATATTTGGGGCTAAGCGGGATGAAGTTACAGGAGAATGGAGAAAGTTACACTACACAGAACTGCACGCATTGTATTCTTCACCTGACATAATTAGGAACATTAAATCCAGACGTTTGAGATGGGCAGGGCATGTAGCACGTATGGGCGAATCCAGAAATGCATATAGAGTGTTAGTTGGGAGACCGGAGGGAAAAAGACCTTTAGGGAGGCCGAGACGTAGATGGGAGGATAATATTAAAATGGATTTGAGGGAGGTGGGGTATGATGATAGAGACTGGATTAATCTTGCACAGGATAGGGACCGCTGGCGGGCTTATGTGAGGGCGGCAATGAACCTTCGGGTTCCTTAAAAGCCATTTGTAAGTAAGTAAGTAAGTAAAATTGGAGATTTGTCCTTCGAAGGGGTGGAAAAATTCAAATATCTTGGAGCAACAGTAACGAATATAAATGACACTCGGGAGGAAATTAAACGCAGAATAAATATGGGAAATGCGTGTTATTATTCGGTTGAGAAGCTCTTATCATCCAGTCTGCTGTCCAAAAATCTGAAAGTTAGAATTTATAAAACAGTTATATTACCGGTTCTTCTGTATGGTTGTGAAACTTGGACTCTCACTCTGAGAGAGGAACATAGGTTCAGGATGTTTGAGAATAAGGTGCTTAGGAAAATATTTGGGGCTAAGCGGGATGAAGTTACAGGAGAATGGAGAAAGTTACACAACACAGAACTGCACGCATTGTATTCTTCACCTGACATAATTAGGAACATTAAATCCAGACGTTTGAGATGGGCAGGGCATGTAGCACGTATGGGCGAATCCAGAAATGCATATAGAGTATTAGTTGGGAGACCGGAGGGAAAAAGACCTTTAGGGAGGCCGAGACGTAGATGGGAGGATAATATTAAAATGGATTTGAGGGAGGTGGGGTATGATGATAGAGACTGGATTAATCTTGCACAGGATAGGGACCGCTGGCGGGCTTATGTGAGGGAGGTAATGAACCTTCGGGTTCCTTAAAAGCCATTTGTAAGTAAGTAAGTAAGTAATATCACAGAATAAATATTTAAATTATCCCATTATTATCATTATTATTATTATTATTATTATTATTATTATTATTATATTTTTACCAGTGTTTATTATTGTCTCACTAACATTACTTATCCAACTTTCATTATTTACTTTCATATTGTTTTATGGTCTAGTCATGGTTGTTCATCATCCCAGCATTTGGAAGTTTTTGGAAGTCGTTCTTGTAGTCTTCATACCGTATAACCATTTCCCTGATGCGTTCATGATTATTGACATATGTCTGACTTCATGGTGCACGACAGTTGAGTAACCGCCTACTCATTTGATTCCTGTTCATCCAGCAAGACTTCTACATGATCCCTTTACCATTCCGCGTAGGCCTCACCGCGGTCTCTCAAACCCGGTCCCACGAGTTACCATGATTCCGATGCGTATCGCTATCACTAATAATTTTGACCACAAGCCCGGAACCTAAGAGAGAAACGGAGATGATGATGAAAAAGAGGAAGTGGAATTACTCGTATGATGGCGAAATGACTTCGAAAGTTACCAAGTAACTCTGCTTCGATTGGTTGAGGAAAAACCTCGGAAAAACCTCAACCAGGTAACTTGCCCCAACCAGGATTTGAACCTGGTTCCGTTCGTTTCACGGTCAGACGAGCTAACCGTCACTCCACAGCGGTGGACGATAATTGTTATAGAAAAACAAGCAAAACAATTGTCTTGAAATAAGATACCAAGTAACTTTATCAGGCGATTGGAACCCCACTCATCTTCGCCACTTCCTTTCCTCCCCCATCACCCTTTCCTCATCATCCCGTTTCTGGTTTTTCAGATCACTCTACAGGCGGCCTCCCGGAGCTACTGGCTCTCTCGACCGGCCTCCGTGGAATTTAGTTGGATGGCTCCTGCAACGAACACCCGAGGCGGACCTACTCGGGGGAGGAGTTTCGCCTCCGACCGACAGGGGGACCTTGGGGGAAGTTGCCGAAGCAGGAATGGTATATGGATTTCTGTCGGCTGTAGGGACCGGTCGTTATGGAGTCATGTGATTAGGGCGGTGCGCGTAGGGGATCTGTGGCATGCAACTCATTCCATATCGAGGGTTAGCGCAATAGATCTCAACAGGTCGCAGTGCTGGGCCATCCGTGCCCCCCTCAGTTAAATTCCATTTCAATTCCAGTCCACTACCACAGTTATGTAGGGGGTGGGAGAAAAGAAAACGAATTCCTTCTACAAGTTATTCTTGAAACTATTAGCAGATCTTATTTACACTTATGAAGTAACAGCTCCTATTACCTACACAACTTTTCTTATAAATTTAAACAAAACATTCCCTTGAACGGTACATCACTTAATAAAAGAACTTAGTTATATTATCACATAAAACAAATAATATTTTATTTGAATTTTATACCTTAGAATTGCAATAATGATATGATATGATATTTTATGCTCGACCATGCCGAAATGTAGTAATTATACACCTGGTAGCAGACCTTAATGGACCTCATTAAAGTACACGTACTCATTAAAGGTCAGGTCTTTCAGCCAATGACGACTCAGGTTACAACTGTTCAGCCACTGACAGGTCTGCTTTGTACCGTTATAAAACCGCAAGTATCGATTATTCTCGGATATGCAATCGAAAGAGAATTAGCGAAAAGTCACGGAGGCTGGAAATCAAACTGTCGCAGAAGGTTATGTTCTGTTACTATAATAATTAGCGTTAATTGTAAATAATATTCAAATAAATTCAATTTGTCATCTCGTTTTTCAATGTCTAATTTATTTTTAATGTTATCTCAGTAGGTTCTTATGGCCTGGCAAGGTCATTGTGAACATCTGTTACTCGGAAAAAATCAATACTTTCGCGTCTGCGCACATCTCACAACATACGGGACATTGGCCAAGGTCAGATACAAAGAAAATTAATAATATCAAGTTATAAATATGGTCGAGCATAAAAATTCGTATGAAACTCGCCTATAATGGTAATTAAGAAGCTCGTATGAAAATTATGAAACTCGCTTGCGCTTGTTTCATAAATATCCATACTCACTTCTTAATTACCTTCATTATAGGCTCGTTGCATAATGTACTATTTTTCCATCAGCTTACATCGGTCGTGATGGCCCTTCACATTTCTGTATAAGCTTACAGTGTCATCACTCCCTTGGATACATATTCTGCTTACGGTTTTTTTTCTTTAACATCCGGCTATTACATATAGGCCTAAATAACTCTAATTAATTCCCTACCACTTCTCTCATCTCTGTTTCACTTCCCTTCTTTTTCTACTCACTCCATTTATCCATCTTATTCTTACTACCATTAGGCCTCTGACTAGTCTCTTCTCCGAAGACGGTAACTGATTTCTCAAGAATTAAGAAAAACTAAGGCGTACTTAAAATTCATCGTATTACAACTCTGCTGTATGTGTTGTTTTCTTATCTAAGGAATGATAACTTCTCAACCAAAGAAAACAGCTGTGAGAAAATTTCCTTAGTATCTCTTGAATCGTTTTGGATGCTATTTTCCATTTTCTAAATTTACATTCTCATTTTTAAAGTCGTCTAAAAATGTATAGCAAAAACATTTCACACAGCGTACTAATTAAGCAGAAAAAAGTAAGTTCCCTTTTTATCAGTACTCGACTGAAGCAGCTGGTCAGATATGGATAGTAGACACAGTGAACATATGGTGTTTTTAACAGACTAATAACCTTCCCTAACACCGCCCTTGTCCTCCACCATTCTAACCTGTAGTTGGACTCCAATGCGCGAAAAGACGATGTAGTAGTAATTCCTTAAATCAGGCATGTTCAAAGCAATGGAAAGCCTGAATCACTGCTGAATGCAGCCCGCAATACTTCAGTCTACGTTTGAGGAGTGGGGATAGAGAAGTAGCTGATACAAATCACAAAGTGTGGCAGTGGTGGATTACTTTATTTAACTGTTACCAATGGCTGTTTATCGAATTATCAACATAAATAATATATATTTACACAAAATTGTCCCAAGAAATGTTTGTCTACAATTCTTTTTTAAATATAACACAATCAACATTTGTTTGAAAATGAATATAATGCATATTACTCTCTTTAGTGAGCCAATTTATATTGTTTCTTATGTATCATTTGATATACTAATGAACTGTGACTGTATTAACTAATAATTATTAATTACGTCGTTCCTATATCAATGAGATTTGCATAGGTCTCACATGAACACAATGAGAGTGAATCTCTTTTTGCTTGAGGCAGACACCTGAGTTTCACACTCATTGTTAATAAGGTGTGAAGTGAGTTCACAAATCTTGTAATATCCGTGACGGTATCTCTTCTTTATTTTCTGCAATAATAATTAATTTTATTCAACAACGTTTTCCTTTAAATCATGATGCTGATCTTTTAAATTGATTCTAATAATAAAAGTAATTTCATTTCATTGTATAGAGTTTTAAAATAGTAAAAATGTAACATTCGTGACAACTGGAATGGCGATTGCCTCCGTGGTCTGTTGGTCAGCATGCTGGTTTCCAGATCAGGAGGTCCCGGGTTCGATTCCCGAGCTCAGCTCTCGGTGAATTTTTCTTCTGGAAATTTGTATGAATGTGATTGTGAGTGTGCCGGGTTAATATTAATTAACCAATTATCAAAAATATAAAAATACATCAGGACTGTCGCTGGGCAGTAACCTGAACACACGTTTCAGCGTCACATTGTTGACAAGTAACTCCATCTGTTAACACAACCATAAAGCATCTAATAGAATGCTGTAGAGTTACCAACAGCGAAAAGAAAAAAACTGGAATGGCTGTTATACACGTAGCATGTATATTGAAAGTGATTCTACAGAATTTCTTGGTTAGTTAGAAACAATGGATGAAGAAGAAATTGTGTTACGGCCTCCTTGCTACAAAATATACTTACTGGCTTTTAAGGAACCCGGAGGTTCATTACCGCCCTCACATAAGCCCGCCATTGGTCCCTATCCTGAGCAAGATTACTCCAGTCTCTACCATCATATCTCACCTCCCTCAAATCCATTTTAATACTATCTTCCCATCTACGTCTCGGCCTCCCCAAAGGTCTTTTTCCCTCCGGCCTCCCAACTAACACTCTGTATGCATTTCTGGATTCGCCCATACGTGCTACATGTCCTGCCCATCTCGAACGTCTGGATTTAATGTTCCTAATTATGTCAGGTGAAGAATACAATGCGTGCAGTTCGCTACAAAATATAAGAAGACCAAATGGCTTTGTTTCAAAAATTAATTTAAGAGTAAAGATTTACTCCAGAATAACCATTCTTTTTTTTATTTTAAAGCTTAATGTGTGTACACATGTTACTAAAAAATGAAAGAGCTCTGATAAATAGTATTATATTTATGACTGCTTGAAGATAGGCTATTTTTTTTTCATTATTTTGCATGCGATAACTACCAACTCGTCTTAACACTCTTTTACTTAATTAGTACTATCCATAAAATCCTGATTTTTTACTCTTGTCTTTAGAGAAACTGTTAAGGAATGATTTACACTTTTTGCTGTTTTTAAATAAAATGGACGGTTTTCTTGCAATTTAAATAAAAAGATTAACATGACGTATCGTTATTTTCTGTCTTAAGTCTGGAACCCTACTGCAATGACTATGGGACGGAATGCTGCTATTCAGACCGAGTTCTCGTGTGTATTCATAGGTGAACCGGTGATGCGCTGTTGCCAAACTACCAGACTTCCAGCCTGAATTTTTAAGTAACCCTGCACTTAAATACGTAACGCATAATAAGATTTTTATTTACTTTAATGTATTTTATTGTGCCCTTCAATCTGCATAGTTATTTCACTTCCACCCTCAGTGTGTATGATAAATGAAGAGGAAAGTATGGACACTAAAGTAGAAGAAAATCATTATTTATCAGTGATCATTTATTTACAGAAATATATTTTTATTTACAAACAACCTTTTTAAAAATTGTATTGTATTTACAAAATAAACTATTTACAAAGATGTTTTATCATTAATGTTGAAAATGAGTTACAGTATGTTTTGTTTCATTTTCTTATCTTCGAATGGAAGGACGTAAGTCCTTCGTAATACAATTTGACAGTCAATTTATCTATTATGCTTTTATCACTGCATCCTTGGTTAAAACTTCTCACCGTACTGCTGATTGTAACAGTGGTACACATATTCTGAATGTCTGAAGATTGACAATTGAATTTTGAATTTGTATGAATCTTTCTTTAAAGTCATATGACTTTTAAGATATTTGTGTACTTAATAATTAAATTCACTGAAATTATATTGTATTGTAATGATAGTTTTTGCCGTATCATTGTGCATACGATTTCGTTCTTTTTCCAAACGGCACAAAAACAACTATTTTAATTTTATTAATAGTGAAATACAAATCAAATACTGTACTTGACAATAAGTGCTTCTTCATGTTTCTTCGTTCTCAGTGTCCATCCATATGTGATTTATCACAGATTACTTCCTTAATACAGTATAATGTTACTTTATCTTCTTAGTTCAGTTCTTAAAAGTGGTCACATAATGTAAACTGTGCTGTGCCTCAGTAATCGTTGTGATAATTTTTTTTTAACTACAGGATAGTTTTTAGCTACATATCGTCGGTTTACGATTAAAAAAACATTAAGTCAAAAATAAAACTTAATCTTAAAAATATTATTTTTAGTAAGTTGTTTGTGTATTTAATTTTTCAAATCTAATTTTATACACATACGTTATGTAGACCTACATTATATACGCCTTTCTTATGTAAGTAATATTTTTGACTTCATGTACTTTGCTTGTAAACCGACAAAATATTTGGTACAGTTACATATATTTTTCTACAGTCTATACAACATTTACAAAATACTGTATATTGGCATTCGTCGGTGATGCAAGTCTTTTTAGAAATTTTTAGAAAGTTTCTCTTTGCTAGGACATGTTCGTTTTGCATTTCGGACACTGAAATGTAGCTTTGTAGATTAGAAGCAATGAGGAAGTGTTAAGTATTTTTATATACAGGCTATACATATATACTGTATATTTGTATCTGTCAGGACGTCTGTTGTCCCCGACCAACCAGTATAAATTCGAGGGTTGTGGTTTCCAATGTCACTACAGGCATGGGCATTGTGCTTCGCTTCTGATTGTGCCGTCATGTGTTTGTCATGTGATAGATGTAAGCCACACTGTGGGAGTCCCGCAGTCCGTCGTCTGTGTCTAGAGCAGTAAGGGACAGAAACTGATTCGCAGTGTTGAAATTAGAAAAGTTTTATTTTTAGACTATTTATTCCTTAAAAGGAACTACCGAACTAAACATATTTAATTATTAGAAATGTACTCTACTGAAATATTAGCAGCTCATTGTGTATATTACAACTTACGATGTCAGTTTTTTCTGTAAAAACTAGATAGAAGTAATATTGATATTAACTTTTGTTTCACCGCAGTTCAGTCTGTTAACAATAAACATGTACTGGCAATAGTTGAATCGGTTTTTTTAGAAAAGGTAAATCGGTGAAAATAACGAAAAAAAAAAACATTAAAAATGGAAATTTTGCTTTTACTTACTTACTTATTTACTTACTTACTTACTTACTTACTTACTTACTTACTTACTTACTTACTTACTGGCTTTTATGTAACCCGGAGGTTTATTGCCGCCCTCACATAAGCCCGCCATTGGTCCCTATCCTGAGCAAGATTAATCCAGTCTCTATTATCATATCCCACCTCCCTCAAATCCATTTTAATATTATCCTCCCACCTACGTCTCGGCCTCCCTCAAGGTCTTTTTCCCTCCGGCCTCCCAACTAACACTCCATATGCATTTCTGGATTCGCCCATACGTGCTACATGCCCTGCCCATCTCAAACGTCTGGATTTAATGTTCCTAATTATGTCAGGTGAAGAATACAATGCGTGCAGTTCTGTGTTCTGTAACTTTCTCCATTCTCCTGTCACTTTATCCCTCTCAGCCCCAAATATTTTCCTAAGCACCTTATTCTCAAACACCCTTAACCTATGTTCCTCTCTCAAAGTTTCACAACCGAGAATTTTGCTTTTAACTCTAAAAAATAAAATAATGTTTCACTTTTTAAAAATGTGCTTATTTTGGCCCTATGACAATTTAAAGCCCCTCGGGACGAATTTAAGAAACCAGCGCGTGCTTGGAGCTACAGCCCTTTAAACTGACACTCAGCTGTTATTCTGACAGACTTCGTTCATTCTGATTTCCTTTTCATTCAATTCAAGTTTTGCGCTGTTATGTAAGAGAAAAATTGTGTGTGGTAACCTGTATAGGAAAGGAGGATATCGACAGTGTATATCATATAGGACATGCTGTACGCTGATATCCGTTTTCTCGATTTTCCAATTTTCAACATTTTGTAACATTCAAATTATTGCTCTAATGAATGTAGTTTTTCTCCAGTCTCAGTGAAATTTTGCACGGAAGTCCATAAAAGTATGTGAAGTAAACTGACACTGTTTTCTTCTGCTATTAATATTAAAATCATCCTGTGTTGAGTATATGATAAGTTAAAAAAAAATTGAAAAATTAACAACTCAAAGGGTAAATATTTTTATCAAAAATTAATTGGAAGAATGTAAAAAGCATGTGTCATATTTTACATACATGTGTCAATAATTAATTAGTTATACATTTAAAGAAAAGTTATGTAAATTTTGAAAATTGGGACAATTGTAATTCAGTATTAGAAAAAAATAATTATAAGTAAATTAATTAGAATATCAAAGTGACAATTTGTGTATTGCATGTTCATATAGTCAGTAATGTGTGGTAAACGTTTCAGATTATTTGGTGTAAAAGTGTAGAAGTTAGAAATTTCGCAGATTCATAGCCTTAAAGCATTGATTTGTAATTATGTCCAATTTTTGCACTCTTATTGTTCCTTGTTTAGTTTACAAAGAACACATGTCCGAGACAAAAAAAATTCCATAGAAACAACCCTTTTCATTATAAAAAATCTGAAACTGGTGTGTAAAGCCTATTTTAGTATCCTTTTCAAGATGTAATACACAGAATTGAAAACAAATCTTTAATTTAAATATCTTTTTGTGTCTCCTGTAAAATTGGGAAAATGTGACTTGTGCCCTTTCTAAAATAAACAATTCATCTATAAGTAGGCTACTGCATTCTTTTATCGCACAAATAAAATAACTATTATAAAGGCCCATTCACATTGAAAATTAAACATAAACGTAACATAAACACAGAAGTTTGCGGTCAAGTTACCAAATGGGATCATTCACAATGATTCACATGAACACTGACATTAACATTATCGTTAGGCTTTAACATGAAAGCTTACAAACACCAAACTTTCATGTTTATGCTTACGTGACTTGGAATCAATACACAATCGTAGAGCGCTGAAGTATACAACAGAATATGACGAAATGACGTCATTGTTATGTTTCCATAGATACCAAATATATTTGCGGTTATGTTTATGTTCCCATCGTGAATGATGGTATTACCACAGTCTAGTATATACAGTCACGAAGCTTGAGTTGTTGAGGGTGCTAGGAACAATAGACTGTGCCGGTACTATTTCGCATTGTGATGAGGCGATAGTAGCGATCCTAGTGGTTAGCAACTATGTATGGATGCATATTTCCTACATATTGAGCTTCGTGACTGTATTATACTAGATTGTGGTATTACCATAGAAGAGGGTAAAGTCGATCAAAATTTTGCAATTTTTTAATGATATTGAGGTTATGCAATGGAGCGAAATTCCTCAGAAAATAGCATTTTGTCGTCATATCCTTCACTTATGAAGATAAATTACAAGAATTGAATTACAATCTATAAAAAATTGTTTTTTTTTATTTGACTTGTGATCGAAGTTACCTGATTAAATAGGGTAAAGTCGATCACCATTGAATTTTTAGTTTAAGATCGATTTTGAAATATTGCATAGTAAAGTCGATCACTGTTTATATTTTTAAAAAACAAATTAAGTGTATTACATATATTTTATTTATTATAAGGGGTGTAAAACCAATAATAATCTTCAATATATGCCTATAGCATTATATAGAGTATCTTTTGTTACTGTGATCATATTATTTGATACAATTAGGCCTATAAGTCTCCACTGTACAATCGTGACTATGATTGCCAACTTATAAAACATAAAAACACATTTTAATACTTCACATACCAACAAAAAAAGATTTAAGAATTCAAAATTTACATAGAAATACCACCCTTCAATTATAATCTAAAATGCAATTCAACATTGCTTAGGTTTATATCAGATGTTATTTGAAATCTTCCTCTCCTCTTGTCACTTTAGAAACTACATTGTTCCCATAGTCAGGTACAGAGGGATGTACAAAATATGTTTCTTTGTCAGTGCTTCTCTTACACAAGAAATTCACCATAATTTCGTCTTCCTCTTTCCCCACTATCCCATCAATATAAGCTATACTGTGACACTTTTCTGTTTATAAGTGTTAGTTGGAGGTATTTCGGTGAACAATTTATTCTTTCTGCTGGTCCTATCTGTTTCGAGTAGGTCGATGGCATGATCGACTTAACCCTACAAAGGTACAAGTTTTCTTAAAATAATAAGTTTCAATACTAACATTCACGAACTGCAAAACTATTATTTCAGGATACAATCTCAACGAAAAGTACTTACGTATACTTCCTGTCTCCTTTCACTGCTGATTATAATTTAGAATTTGTAAGACTTTGTTTTCATTTAAGAGAAAAAGTTGAGAACAATTTTCACTTCAACGGTAATTACACAGTGTTCCCATTGTTGGCATTCGCAGGCTTTTTGTTGTCCCTCTCGCTTACATTTACAATGTAAGGCAATGAAGTCAGCGTAACAAAATTTTAACAAGTAACTGAGAAAATACATAATTTTCAATAAAAATCGCAAGTGATCGATTTTACACCCACTGATTGACTTTACCCGCTTCTACGGTAACGTTGACATTCTTGTAACGCTTATGTTATGTTTAAATTTCATTGTAAATGGACTTTAAGAATTGTCGAAAACTTGCGGGCCTGAACACATCTGAGTTGTCAACGCCGTTATTTTTTTTTAATTTATCCTTTTTTTTTTTTGCTGTTCATTACTGCACAGTTATACTTTTGAAAGAAAATGAAGAGAACATTACTTTACCAAAGTCTTTATTTTTTATGTGTTACGTAGCCTGCTGGTTGGCCCTGTTGCTTGGTTTTAACTAAATCATATGTGAAAAGTCGCTTCATAAAGACTCCATTTAATCAGAGTCTAATATCTGTTTTTCTGTGTTTCAGGAGCCATCCGTTTTATTGCTTCTTGCCTGTTACTTGGTCGATGGTAGACGTGAGTTTTATTAAAAGAATATACAACACCTATATAATTAAGCTATATTCTTGTTCATTTATATTATCCATGACGGAATTAAAGAATTTCGTAGTTTTGTGATATTTTTTTCTATTAAATATATGGTTTTATTTTGTGTACTGAAAAAATGATTCGGCCGTAATTAATTAAATGACACAACGCAGAATCGCGTTAATTCATATGCAGACTAATAATGCAATCAAGTATTATCTAGAGCCTAAGCTTTCACTATGGGGTGCTTTACGTTAGGAGTAAAACAAATGGACGCGTATACAGGGTGATCCGTTTGGGTATGGATAAAATTAAAACACCGTAAAACATTTACTACTGAACTTTATTTGTTGGAACTTTGTACATACAACACTGAAAGATGAAAGATTCCTCAGAGCTCAACATGACCCCCATTGTGCACCCTGCACAACTCATAACGATGATGAAATTCAGCCCATGTCCGTTGTAACATAAGAGGGGTGATTTGTTGAAAAGCTTGATTAATTTGTACTCTCAGATCATCAATGTTCCTGGGTTTTTGTGACTAGATAATATCTTTAACAAAACCTTTCACGAAGAAGTCAGGAGGGGTTAGATCTAGGGAGTTTGGGGACCAAGCCAAGAAATAGCTGCTTCTCGTACTTGATTTCGCCTGCGACCTCCTGCATGTTTTTTTTAACACAACATGTTCCTACAAATGTTCCATATCACAGCATTATGGAATCGTATTTAGATACATTACGTACACTATACTCACGTCGAAATTCCCTTTGAACTCTTTTAACACTCTCAAATTTAGCATACCAAAGAACACATTGTGCTCGCTGTTGATTTGTAGTAGTAATTTTAATCATTACGATTTTCATTTGTCCTTTCAGATCATGCATTGTTGATTGTCATATATAAAAACTCCCATCTTTTAATCATAATATAACCAGCAAGAAATTTTTCCTATCATAATAGCTTTATAGTAATAAACTAATATTAACCATACCCAAACGGATCAGACCGTAGATTTAAAATAGAAACAGCTAAGACCTGAAATTCAAAACGCTAGTAATAAAACAAACGTAAACTATATTGACAAGTCTCGATCTAAAATAGCAACAAAATATAAAACGTCTTTAGTAAAACAAACTTAAAAAGTTGACACCTTTGATTTGAAATAGGAACAGGTAAGGCTTAAAATATCAAACTCTAGTAGTAAAACAAACATAAAGAATTGACCGTTTCGATTTAACATACGAACAGTTAAGACCTAAAATATGAAACACTTTTATCAAATTAGACGCAAACAATTAACACTTTTCGATTTAAAATAAGAACAGTTCAGACCTAAAATACGACAGGCTATTATCAATAAAAATATAAACAATTGACACGTCTCAATTAAAATATTAACAAGTAAGACCTAAAATATGAAACGCTTTTAGCAAAACAAAAATAATCAATTGACATTTGGTTTAAAAAAACAAACGATTGACCTAAAACATGAAACTTTAATAGTGAAAGAATCCTAAAATAACATTTTATAGGGTTAAGCTGAGGTGTAAGTAGAATTTTGCGGCACTTTTTGGGCATATTTCGATGAAAAAGTGCAATATAAGACTTGAAGTATAAAACATTAGCTTTCTGCGGTCGTTGGTCATTTGTAAGGTACAAGTAAACCATTTAAGAGAAATTTATATCTTTTATTATGCAATTTTATAGTCAAGTTTTGAATTTTACGACATAAAATGCATTCCAATTTTTTTTCTCACATTTGTGTGTAATAAATTAGTTTTCTTGTTGGCCGTGTAATAGCGGCGCATGTGTACCATCATTTTCGTGTCGTAAATGTATCGCTTGGTTATCAGCCTCGACTTCTGATGGGATCCCGATAGATGGCACAGTCGATTCGATATTTGACGTAAATGATTGATGTTGCCTCAGTGACGGATATGTTCCTCTGTTATCAGAGAAATTATCTATCTCCAGAGCGTTGTCCGTCGATTCCAGCGCGCTAGTATTAGAATGTGAAGGTTCAATTACATTTTTGCGTCGATAATGCAATTCATCACGCGTTTTGTTAATCGTAGGACATTGGTTCTGCAGTTCATTGCTATTATTCGGCTTAAAATGCAAATTGTTTGGGTCGAAGAAGTGAACTGGATTTTCAGATATGTGCTGCGGGTTCCTCTGTTTCCTAACGTACACTACAACCATGATCAGCACAATGCTGATGATTATGACACACACCACTGCTACACACATCACTGTGAACATATCGTTTTCACTGTTATTTTCACGAATTTCTTTGGAATCTTCTTCTACGTCATAATCGTAATCTTCATTTTGTATATTCAATACTTTTCCACTTCTACCTGAGAGAATATTGCATTTTAAGGATGAAGTCAAAACCAACATTGACATATATTTGGAGCAAATTGCTTCCAAGTCTTGACACATAAACCACAAAGAAAGACTTTTGCAAAAACAAAATATCGGAAAGTCTGTTAATATTGTAATATTAAAGTTCTTTCCGGTTATGAATGTATTGTATTCATCATACGCTACAGTTTTTATAAAAACATCGTAGTGATTAAGATTCATGTTATCTAATTTACGAAATAAGTACCTTGTTACACCATTTGCTTCATAAACAGAAGCAGTAATATTTGTGACGATCATTTGCTGTATTTCAGAATTTGCAACGTATTTACTATTAGGAGTTTCGCCTCTATTAGAAGATACCTCAGACAATGAGAGTTTTTCTCCACAAGACGGAATTTCTGACATATTGAAAGATTTCCTGAAAAGATCGAACCAATTAGTCTCCAAAGGGTTACTCTTAATGTCAAAGAAAAGCAAAAGCGGATTGCTTCGAAAGATAGTGGCCTCCAGTATCTTAATTTGATTCCTACTCAAGTTGAGTTTGGTCAGCTTCTTCGTTTGACTGAATAGACAATTGTCCAAGCTACCTATTTTGTTGTTTTGGAGGAATAAGTACCTTAGTTCTTTTAGGTATCTGAAAGTCTTGCAAGTTAAATGTGAAATGTTGTTGTCATGCAAATATAACCACATCAACCTTTTGAACGGGCTTAAGGAATTCTCCTCTATCACTACCAGGCCATTGTCATTGACGAAGAGTTGTGTGACGCGCTGCAAGTGTCTGAAATCAGAGTCGCGGAGTGTGTTGATCCAGTTGAAAGACAGGTCGATGCTGACGGTGTCTTTCCTAAGCTTCGGCACGGACGTGAGAGTAGCATTGTTGCAGTTGACCTGTTGAGAACCGCACACACAAGTCGCCGGACACGAAGCGACTGTACAAGCCAGCAAGCTGAGAAAGAGAACCACTTGGCAGAGAAATCCCTCTGTCATAGCGCTCCTCTGAGCTGTAACAAATTCAATAAATCAGCAGAAATACACGAGTCGTTGCAGATACTGATCATTAGACTTCGTTGAATTGCCACACGCAGCATGCAATCAGGTTGCCGATGTATGTAGTATAGAAGAGGTGAGCGACCGCCCGGTTTCGTAGTATAAGCAGTTCATGTTAAGAGTTGTGTCCGGTCCAAATAGATAGAGCAGCTACAGCTAATGTATACCTATGTAAGCACTTGTTTTTGCATCACTGTGGTTGGAATAGTCAAAGTTTAACATTTGTTCAGTGCAGACAAGAATTCAATCAAACATGAGATTGTTGCTGTTCCAAATAATCGCCCCTGGAATACCCTTACCCCCGCAGCCAGTCTTGACCCGTTGGGGAACGTGGTTGGATGCTGGTAATAATAACATTACGTCAAAATAATGGAGGTAATTGATGCATTGGATAGGACAGACAGCTCCGCTGTTGCAGCTGTAAAATCCTTGTCTTCTGAACAGCTATTGGAAGATATTCTGTTCATTGATTCTAATTTTAAAATCATGTCCAAAAGCATCATCCTGTTAGAATCGTCTAAACTACAACTCTCAGAAGTCCTTAATATAGTGGATAAAGTAACACAAACCGTTATCCAAAATAACAATTCACTAATCTCAGAAAAAGTGAAATGTAAGTTGAGAAACATTATTGCTAAAAATTCTGCCTATTCACAACTTCGTATTATAAATGATGTACTATCAGGTCATGACAAGACATCTGAAGTTTGTGTACTAAAAGTAGTGACTTTCCGTTCTTCAAATATGTACGTATTACATCGTGTGATGTCGAACGTACATTTTCACAAAATAAAAACTGTTTAAGTGACCATCGGAGGAAGTTACTTTGCAGTCGCTCAAAATGTACGTAACTCTTCACCGCAATGCACATATTCAAGGATGATGTGAGCATCTTACATTAAATTTTAAGAGTTAATATATCTCACTGTAAAATAATTGTATATTTACATGTTTAGACATTTCCTACTTCAATGATCATTCATTATATTTCTTGAATGCAGGATACAGGTTTTATTGTAACCGCAGTATACTGCTCAGTGTTTACATTAGAGGCATACTCTATCCTTTGCACGCCCCCTTTCTCATACAGTCTATACCGCGTGCGCAGTAAACCTTGCGATTCTCGTGGCAATTCCAAGAAGTCTACTGATCACCAGGCTTCGAGACTTCGGGCCCAATAGAACAGTTCAGTGGGAAATCCGCATAATGGCGTACTGAGTATAGTGGTAAAGCGTACAGTGGGTTGGGGTACTGTAGAATGGATGCCAACAAATACGCAAAGGAAAGGCTCTGGGTTTGAAGGTTCTGACGAATAATTTGGTTTTCATACAAACCTGTTTTAAAACTGCGTCTGAAACTAGCTCGTGTTCGGGGACAGTTCCGTTACATAGATACACATACTTTGTAGACAAAATACTTAAGAAAAAAGCTCACATAAAGATGATGATAAAATTAATAAATAATAATACTAGTAATAACTGAGTGAAAAAGGAGACGATGTTGAGATTGATGGATTAATATTAAATTATTATTAGTAGTATAATTAGTACAGGTCATGTTGATATAGTAACCAAGATAAGATAGAAAAAATATATTTGGGATAGAAATAAACTTGTTTTGCAATACGTAGTACATAATATATATACTGGGAAGTCTGTAATATAATTTTTTTAATTCTGGATCTGAAAATTTCATTGTTTAAAGTAGTCAATTCTGGATGAAATTTTATTATCGAATTATATAGACGTGGACCATAATTTGTACTGTGTAGTAAAGCAGCAGATGTGAAATATTTAGGTTCAACTAACTTAAGAATTTCATTTCGTCTTGTATTATGAGCATGTGGCTGAGCTACAAATTTCATTCTATTTTTATGATATAATTTCATTAAAAAGTATTTATAAATTTGGTCAATTCTAAAAACATTCAATTCGGAATGGATCAAATTTGTTGGATAATCCAGTCCCCTTTTCAAACAAATTTTGATGATACGTTTTTGCAACATAATTAGAGGAAAAAGAGCAGTTTTTCTTAATGCCTCCCCATCCAGTTATGCCATATTGGATAACAGATTCAACTATAGCCAAATAAACCAAACGTAATACATGAGTAGGCAAGTAATGGCGAAGGTTTACAAATTTTTAAATTGTTTTACGTATCCTGTTACATAAAAAGGTGATTTGTCTATCCCATTTCAAGTGCTGATCAACAATAATTCCCAGGTATTTCACATCTACAGTCGGAAGCGCTCAAATTAATTAGAAAATGATGCAGAGAATTAATTAGACATCAAGTACACCGGTTACTGAATGTGTAAAACAGAAGTGGAAATCAATTTTATGTAAAAATAACGGATATGGATCACTGTGTAACATAAACAGCAAATTAGTGGACATAGAGTCACCTGAGAATAAAGGACTGTCTCTTAGAGACTGCAATGATGTTAGGTTTTTTCGTTTTGCTCCTATCACATCATGCGACGTACAAACTGCAGTACAAACTTTGGCAGATAACCGAAAAAGATTTACGTTTGAGACACTGAGAATGTATCTTGTACTAGGTACATTGCAATTCGGTACTGTAACTGCACTTCCTAAAGACGACCAATAGGATAAATGAAAAAATTAAAATTGCTACATGCTTATTTCCACCATTAACACTGTGTATAATTAAGCACAAATGCTTATAAAAGACAGAAGAATAAATACTTTTCACATTCTTTTGACATTATCAATCATTGTGTCATGTATATTTACTTTCAGAATGTACATATGTGTGCTTCCCCATACTACCGTACTCTACTCTAAATAGCAACGTTGTTACCTCAACACATCTCTATCTACCTGCAGCGAGTCAACAACCTATAGTGCATGCACAGTAAACTTATTGTATCGGGTCTAAAGTCTCGAAGCCTGCTGATCACCAATGTCGCCAGAAGTATGTAGGTATTAGAGATGAACAACGATCGAGAAAGCAAGACTAACAGCGCCCGCAAAGCCGAAAACCCGCACGACAATGTTGTATACGTCGCGTCGTTGACGTAAAGACTGCTTGTGAGTGTTTCGAGACGCCGAGATTGATCACTCCCGAAGTCCTGAGCGTCAAGCAGCCTTGAATCGCCACAGTTGTTCATACCCGACTGAACTTTTATTTACTTTGGCAACTGTTATACATGTATATACAATCAAGTAGCCTATTTGAAACATCATCTCTACCTTTCAGTGTACAATAATCCGTTCCCCAATATTTATTTAATTACTAGATCCTTATTAAAAGTCATAGATATTCTTAACGCGGGCTTCCAGTGGATGATGAGCGAACTAACGTTTTCCGTATTCATAAACCAGTGTTAGCGATGTGATATGATATGAATCCTGTACAAGTAATCAGTCGATAGCCGGGGCTAGTTTAGCACGCTCGTAGCGCGGGTTAGCGAAATGTCTATGCATAGCATCCTAGGAATTTTCTTTTCATATGTTTGAGATCAAGTGCACAATCTCAAGTAAAAAGATATTAACGTTATGCTTTATGTTTCTTAGAAATGCAAATTTATTTGAGAATTGTTTTTTTTTTCTATTTATATAACCATAGGTAATATCATATAATAGAACCAGAACATTTTGATAACTAAGTTACCGGTACTGTTCTGCTTTGTCTGTTTGTCTCAGTTAAACATTTATAATGTTATTTATTTCAATTATGTATGTTATTCAAAGTTACGAAATCTTTCCTCCCCGACCAAATGCTATTTCGAGAATGATGAGCGAGACTAGAAGCGCACGAGAATGACGAGACGAGACTCGAAAGACAAATGCAACGAACACAGCGAGCGAGAGCGGCAGTTAGTTTTGTTCATCTCTAGTAGGTATACTAAACAAAAGGAAGAGGGAATTCTCACTGTATACTTTTCTTAGTTTAAGTAATAAATTACATTAAATATATTAATATAATAATTAATATTAACTGTAAATTATTTTAATGTCAACATTAGGCACATAAATATATTTCCCGTTAGGGTTGTCACAAGCGATAAGTAGAGACAGTTCATACAACATTTGGGAGAGGGAATGATTTACAATTGAGGCGGTAGCCAGAAAAAGGGCCCATAAACAAAAGTCATGTCAAAGATTGAAAGATTTATTTTTATTAATTGCGATTTGAATGCACTTTTATCAAAATAATAATAGCTTTTTCTTAAATAAAGCATTCCGACTTTAATAGTGTTATAAATGTATGTATTTCATTAGAGCGTTTTGTAGGCCTTTTTCCAGAGAACATGTTTATTTTATCAAAATACTTTCAATATGATTATATGTTAACATTAAACTAAACATCAGTATGGAACATCATTTTAGTACAATTATATTTCTTACATATCAGCTTCTTGTCTATGCGGATGACGTGAATATGCTAGGAGAAAATCCACAAACAATTAGGGAAAACGCGGAAATTCTTTTTGAAGCAAGTAGAGCGATAGGGTTGGAAGTAAATCCCGAAAAGACTAAGTATATGATTATGTCTCGTGACCAGAATATTGTACGAAATGGAACTATAAAAATTGGAGATTTATCCTTCGAAGAGGTGGAAAAATTCAAATATCTTGGAGCAACAGTAACAAATCTAAATGACACTCGGGAGGAAATTAAACGCAGAATAAATATGGGAAATGCCTGTTATTATTCGGTTGAGAAGCTTTTGTCATCTAGTCTTCTGTCAAAAAGTCTGAAAGTTAGAATTTATAAAACAGTTATATTACCGGTTGTTCTTTATGGTTGTGAAACTTGGACTCTCTCACTTTGAGAGAGGAACAGAGATTAAGGGTGTTTGAGAATAAGGTTCTTAGGAAAATATTTGGGGCTAAGAGGGATGAAGTTACAGGAGAATGGAGAAAGTCACACAACGCAGAGCTGCACGCATTGTATACTTCACCTGACATAATTAGGAACATAAAATCCAGACGTTTGAGATGGGCAGGACATGTAGCACGTATGGGCGAATCCAGAAATGCATATAGAGTGTTAGTTGGGAGGCCGGAGGGAAAAAGACCTTTGGGGAGGCCGAGACGTAGATGGGAAGATAATATTAAAATGGATTTGAGGGAAATAGGATATGATGGTAGAGACTGGATTAATCTTGCTCAGGATAGGGACCAATGGCGGGCTTATGTGAGGGCGGCAATGAACCTACGGGTTCCTTAAAAGCCAGTAAGTAAGTAAATAAGTATATTTCTTACATATATCTCATAGTTACGTCATAAATTGTACAGAAAACGTAAAAATCAAGAATATCTATTGGGTACAGAATACAGATCGTGTTTAGTATTAATCTAGAATGGATTCACACTCACTTCAAAGTTTATCTTCAGAGTGCAGTTTACACTTTAGTGCAAATCCTGGATGGACTCACACTCTACTTTGAGGATCATTTTCACTGATGTTTGCTGAGTTCCAAAACTACACAAGAGTGCATGGATTCATTCAATTAGCTACCCTGCCCTCTGTTTACAGGATACGTAAACAAGTGTATTTTAAAACGGAGAATCGAATTAAACATTCTCCCGAAAAAGAGCCTATAGACCAGGGATCGTCAGCACAGAGCACGCTGGGGCTAGAGTTTCTTACCCGCGGAAAAAGCAGTGCACTAGGGTGCACTCCATAGCTGCTAGCGGGTGTGCTCTCCATCTCTCCCTGTTGCACGATGGTGCACATCGGACAGCACCGCGTACCCTTTGCACACTTCAGCGAATGCTGACGACCACTGCTATAGACCTATGGACCCATTTTCCAGCTACCGCCTCAAATTTTTTGCTTCGTTATTTAACGATGCTGTATCAACTACGAGGTTATTTAGCGTTGATGGAATTGGTGATAGGGAGATGATATTTGGTGAGATGAGACCAAGGATTCGCCATAGATTACCTGACATTCACCTTACGGTAAAATGTATTATTGTATTAACAGTAACGGTTGTAGTGAAAATTCACTGTCCAACGATTACACCTAACTTTGTGAGATCTGTGTCAGGCATGTAACTTTACAAATGAGCGTCTGAGGTAGTGCTTAAGTTTCAGCGCGCTTCTCTTTTCGCCAATCAGACACTAGTCTCTCACACTACGCCAACCAGTGATGTAGCCAGACTAATTATTTTGGGTATGCAGGGTTTAGAAAGTACCTGACCCATCTCCTGAAAACGCCGCTGCCGTCAACTCTCTTGAAACTCATTCTCGGAAGTCTTGTTTAATAACATGTCAAATTATGATAAACAATCATGCAAGGCATATCTACACAAACTCTTCATAAGGTGAAGCTGGGGCCGTCGAGATTTCCTAGCAACGAATCTGATGATCATTGATCATGAGTCCTTCAACAAATTCCAACTTTTCTACCTCTTGATGGATAAACTTGCTAGATTATACAGCGTGGTGTTTGACACGGTTATCCTGGTGTAAGTTTTTATTCGTCGTAAAGCAGAAAAAGTCCTTTCTGCGGATGCAGCATTGGAATGAAATTCTTCGAATTTTTCTCCGTTTCGGAGCTTTGAAAAACTATCTATCGTTGCCTTAATGAGGGATATTACTAATATCCATTTTTGGAGAATGAAGTGCTTCCGATAATGGCTTTGCAAGAGCAAGAATACCGTCTAAACATACCAGATAAAATAGTATGTCAAATTTTTCTAGCTGATGTAACAATCCAGTAGCCTCCACAGCTTCCTACTTTTTATCGCTTCCAGACAAATTTTTAGGCCCAATCTAATACAGTTAAATTGACTCTTGAAGAAATGAAAGCTTTTTTGACTTCTTATCTTAATTCTATTGATTGTAACTATTACTCTGGATACATGGTTTATTTTTAATGTTTTTAATGTTGAGTGTTTTCTTGTATACATGAAACTCTTATCTAAATCAAATTGTTGAATTCTTTGTAAGTTCATACATATGTTTGTATACTTTTTGCTGGTTGAGTGGAAGAGAAGGCCTTACGGCCTTAACTCTGCCAGCTAAAATAAATTATTATTATTATTATTATTATTATTATTATTATTATTATTATTATTATTATTATTATTAATATTATTATTATTATAAAAGAAACGCAAAAATTCGCAAATGTTTTGGGTGGGCCTGGGCCCATCTGGCCCACCCCCTGGCTACGTCACTGACGCCAACAATCACCAACAATGAAAGATGACGTAACTGGGAAATTAAAACAGAGAATTTTGCTATGATGATAATATATTTCTGAAATATGACTTCAATCAACCATTTTCAATTAACTTTTGTCATTAATAAAGTTTTGTAGCAGTATTTTAACGAAACCTGAATGCGTAACAATGGAGCAATTTCAAATTTAAGACTCAATATTCACTTCCTTGATCCTTCAGAAGTCAGTTCTTATAGCTTTATAGTGCACGTCATTGTGTTTATGCGAAGTGCGAGAATTTGTGCGTGTTTTTTTTTTTTGTGTGTTCAGTATGAATCCAGCAAAAAGATACTTTATTTCTATATGTGATAAATGAAAATACGCTTTCAACCAAGGTTCACAAAATCATGTTCGGAATAAAAACTCAAATAGAAAGTCATAAAAAGGACTCATTTTTCGGTTTTGAAGTGAATATGTCGCTTGAAAATCTCACAGAGGCCGAAAAACAAACTGTAATGAAATAGTTCACCACTATGTAATGACAGATTGTTGTAATATCTAGCCAAATGGTACGAATGGTTTGTGGATAGATGACAGGAACAGAATGTCGACAGTAGTGATGAAAGCGGAAATTTGTATTAAAATGAACTTGATTGTAAGGTGTCAGGAATTCTACAAAATAGCCTTAGAAAACAAGACACTTCTGGATTCTGCAAGAAGCTCCAAGAAATACAAATTTTAATGTTGTCCTCTGTCTAATCTTAATATCTACAGTAAAGATTTAATTATTGCTGAATTTTTAACAATTTTACAACTTTTTTTTGTGTGAGGCTGTGAAAAAATTAACTGATATGCATTTAAGAGAACATATTCTTCTGTCCCATGTCTAAAAATTTCACTATAATTGGATTTTATTTGTCGGAGAAATAAATTCCTAAAATCTGCAAATCTAAGTTTAGAATTAAGGAAATTGTTGAAAACGATTTTTTTCACGATTTCAAATATTAATTTATCTGTCAAATCAAATCGGGACTGCCTCCGTGGTCTGTTGGTCAGCATGCTGGCTTCCAGATCAGGAGGTCCCGGGTTCGATTCCCGGGAATTTTTCTTGAAGAAGAGTAATTCCTGGGCGTCTAGAGTCTGAAAATTTGTATGAATGTGAGTGCGATTGTGAGTGTGCCAGGTTAATATTAATTAACCAATCATCACAAATATAAAAATGCATCAGGACTTTCGCTGGGCAGTAACATGAACACATGTTTCAGCGTCATTTTGTTGACAAGTAACTCCATCTGTTAGCACAACCATAAAGCATCTAATAGATGCTATAGAGTTACTAACAACGAAAAAAAAAATCAAATCGGACAGTGTTGAATTTTTAACCGATCCTTTAACTTGTAATACAAAATAATGAAGTACAGTAATAATTAATTATAATAGGTATTATAATAATAATAATAATAATAATAATAATACTTACCTACTTACGAATGGCTTTTAAGGAACCCGAAGGTTCATTGCCGCCCTCACATAAGCCCGCCATCGGTCCCTATCCTGTGCAAGATTAATCCAGTCTCTATCATCATATCCCACCTCCCTCAAATCCATTTTATTATCCTCCCATCTACGTCTCGGCCTCCCTAAAGGTCTTTTTCCCTCCGGTCTCCCAACTAACATTCTATATGCATTTCTGGATTCGCCCATACGTGCTACATGCTCTGCCCATCTCAAACGTCTGGATTTAATGTTCCTAATTATATCAGGTGAAGAATACAATGCATGCAGTTCTGCGTTGTGTAACTTTCTCCATTCTCCTGTAACTTCATCCCGCTTAGCCCCAAATATTTTCCTAAGCACCGTATTCTCAAACACCCTTAACCTATGTTCCTTTCTCAAAGTGAGAGTCCAAGTTTCACAACCATACAGAAGAACCGGTAATATAACTGTTTTATAAATTCTAACTTTCAGATTTTTTGACAACAGACTGGATGATAAGAGCTTCTCAACCGAATAATAACACGCATTTCCCATATTTATTCTGTGTTTAATTTCCTCCCGAGTGTCATTTATATTTGTTACTGTTGCTCCAAGATATTTGAATTTTTCCATCTCTTCGAAGGATAAATATCCAATTTTTATATTTCCATTTCGTGCAATATTCTGGTCACGAGACATAATCATGTACTTTGTCTTTTCGGGATTAACTTCCAAACCGATCGCTTTATTTGCTTCAAGTAATATTTCCGTGTTTTCCCTAATCGTTTGTGTATTTTCTCCTAACATATTCACGTCATCCGCATAGACAAGAAGCTGATGTAACAATAATAATAATAATAATAATAATAATAATAATAATACGCCCAAGTAATAATAATTAATTTTATAGACAGTAAATCTCCGGGTTTGGCGATAGTTCAACTTGGCAACCCTATTTTCGAACCTTATGCAAAATTGTAGTTCAAGATAAACAAAACAAATTGTTGTCTCAGTGGTTGATATTTTGCAACTTTGAAATGTAATAAAATAATCCGATTTTATTGAACTACAGTATGTAGTTAGTCATTATACACTTCTTCATATTACGAGACTCAAAACTTTCAGTTATAGCAAAACAGAAATAATATTAAATGTCTCTTATAAATTACAAATAACACTTACTTATAAACATCACTAAATATATTAAAAACTATTTCAATAGTAACAAATGCTTATACAGAAGAAGTTTGAAGTTTGTACTTACTCTAGTTAACTTGTAACCAGGAGAAACGACTGTAGCGAATGTTATTTGATGTACGAAGCAACTTGTTGCTAGAGAAGTGCTTTTCCTCATCCATCAATCGCGAAGTAGGCTACAAGTATTTGTGGGATGAGCTTCGAATTGGACGTGTTTGAAAAAGAGATAACAACATTCTTATCTTGGCTACGTATACACTATCAGCTAGAGAAAAAGTGGAGAACTTCTTGTAACATGCCAATACTCTTATTTCAGCCATATTGAGAACAATGTGTAAGACGTAAAACTTCGATTTCATTCATTTTTATTCATTCGTCTTTATTACACAGTAACTTCAACTGTTTGCGAGGATATTAAAATATAATAAAATTATTGTATCTTCTCACAGTCAGTGTATAAAATTGGAATACTACATTTAAAAAGAAATGTTTCAGAGTTAGCGGATTGTATAATAGCAGTAATTGATTGGCGCTGATTCTGCTATTTGAACTTCCAAAAATAAAGCACGTAAGATGAGTTTTTTATGTCCGATAATTTTCCAAGGAGGTAGCAATCGTTTACAAAGAAAATCATCTTAGTAGGGTAGAGTAGCATAAATCGCACCGCTTCCTAAATGGTACCACTGCTAGTTTAAAACAAGTTACTGTAGTAGTGTAGCATCTAGTGGTATTGTTACAATCTACCATATGAACTTCCACCATGTCACTTGATTTCTACCACTTCTTTGTGCTAGCAACGTGGTGATAAGAGTATTTAATATAATCGCTCAGGTGGATGTATATTTAGCTAACATTTTGTAACTAAATAACGGATTTGTATGCAAAGGAATTCATAATCTTAAGATGTTATTGGTTAAAAGAAATATTAAAGAACATTTAACTTAATACGATTTTCGAACATGTGGAGATTATAGGCTAGAATGAAAGAAATAATAACTTATGACGTAGTTTCTTAATTCGCACCACTTTATAGGTGCCTAATTCGCACCGGTGCGATATGAGCAACTGTACCAATTCTAGCCGTTCAAATGAAGGCCCAAAATTTTTAACTGAACGAGGAATGCATCAGGTGGGTGCAATATCAAGTGGTGAAAAGCGCATTAATACAACAAGTGTGTATTGTACAAGCGCATCAGATATTTTGTGCCACCTATGAAAATTTTTAAACGTCAAACAGTGCATCCTAAATTATCAGCTGGTGCTTATCCAGGATCATTATTTGTTTCCTCTGAGTCAGGTTACATCAACGGTGAACTATTTGTCGAATAGCTCAAACATTTTATTTGCCACTCAAACCTCCTATAGAAAAAAGTGCTGCTTCTGCATGTCCACCTATACGAACCATTCCAAAAATTTAGAAGCTAGATTATCTCGGGAAAATGATGTGCTCCTATTTCAGCTTCCTCGTCATAATACTCAGAGGCCCAGCTTTTAGATGTTTCTACCTTCACACCATTTCAGACAGCTAAATCACGAAACAGTTCTTAGGTGGCTTCGGGATAATCGTGGAGAAAAGGTAACGCAGTTTACAGTTTGAACTGTCTGGTGAAGCACATGACAAATGTGTAACAATAAAAAACGCATTCAGGAAGTTTAAATGTTAGGTAATTTATGCTCTATTATTTCAATTTCATTTGAAGATACGTTAATCTCTTTCATTAATTTCAATAAACTTGTAATTTGCATTTATTACATTATTCATATTAAATACTGTTCAATATGTTCAATATTAAAAGCTTTCCTTCATCCTGTTCCCTGCAGTTAAAGAGGTGCGATTTAAGAAACCGCAGGTGCTATTTAGGAAACTGGATGCCTAAATGGCACCATTGATAAATGTTTCGAAAATGTCATTCTACTTCAAAAATATTAAATCAAATTCAAGGATTCTTTTTTACATGAAAGGTAAATGTTCTGGGAATGTATTTCTGTAAAGGAATGCAGAAAATAAAAATTGTATTTTTCAATAAAAATTATAAATGCTAAAGTGGTGCGATATACGCAACCTTACCCTATAATTTTCCTTGAAATGAAAGATAAATTAAAGTTGTAAAATCACCACGCTGTTTACGTAAGTGCAAGCCTATGTCTCTATTTTCCAAAATTATTTTTTACACGATCGTGTTTCTTAATGAAAAGGCTTAAAAGATCTTTGCCTATATCTTGTCTCTTGAATGTAAATTATGCTTTTATCCATTCTCATTTAATGTATATGTCATTTATTTGGGGACATAATAAGAAAACTGCTTTGAGACCTTTACAAATTATTCAAAATAGAGCTTTAAGAAATTTATTGGGTTTTCATTATTTGACTCCAGTTAAATATCTATATCAATTTTCTTTCGTTCTACCAGTTAAATCAATTATTAAATTAGGTGCTGCTATTTTCATGTACAAAGTTATTAACAATTTAATACATAGTAATATTACATTTCAGTTTAATAAAGATGTGCATATATATATATATATATATATATATATATATCAAAACTGCCCCCATTGAGGGTAGCCCTTACGGACTCACTATATCCTCAAAAAAAATTAATATAATATGTAAACATAGATATTAAATTTTAAAGAAGGGAAACAAATAAAAGGGCGTGAAAAATTACAATTGCTATTAATGTGGCACCATGTGATTAATTAGGATTTGGCAGGATTTTTTTAATGCAATCATCACAATGTCATCCCTCAGAGATGTTGGCAGAGCAAACTGCAGTCGAAATTCTTCAAAAAAAGCTGGTATAGTCCCTCGAGCCCCTATGAGCAAGCCGAATACCTCAACGTGAATTAAGGCATATTTCAGCTTGAAATAGTTGACTGTAGGCTTATAGATCGACTTCTTCTCAAGGTGGACCTCGGCTGACTGATGACATTCTACTTCAAAACGTATCGTGGGGTCCACAATGATGCCCTGTTTAGTGTCAGCATTGTACTCTAAAATATCTACTCGTCTCGTTGACCCATTTTCAGCTAGACAGGAGATTTCTTCTTCTACTATCCGGCCCTTATTTCTTAATGCGGCAGCAATTTTGGATCTTATAAGATGATGTCTAGAGTTCCTCAAGAGCAATCCCTGTTCACAGAATCCCAAGACGTGTGCTAAAGACAAAAGACAATATATATTTTTCTCAGCATAGCTCAGTAACTTATGGAACGAAAGAACTTAAGCATTTTTAACAACTTTTAACCAACTTCCTTTAGAATACAGACTTTTACCAAATTGCCGGTGTTTTAAGAATTGTTTAAAAATACGTTTTTGGGAAGATTATTTATTTTAGTTCTCAGTTGATTTATTTATTGCATGGTTTCAAAATTTTTCTTCTTTGTGCCCAAAACTTTGTTATCTTACTATTTGTTCTTATTTTGCTTTCTTTATTTCATAAATTCCTGTGTTATTGTTTGTATTGTTTGTTTTCACAGACTGTAGTTTCATGACTTTTCAATTACATTATGTATGTGTTCTTGTATAGCCCCTACATATGAGTTATACTCGTTGGGGCATACTCAATAAAAAAAAAATGTACTTAGCGCTATTGTTGACAGGCCTCATAAGTTGGTTCACAACATGCGGACTGGTTGCTAGAGAAACTATTACAACTCATAACAGCACTTATAGGACATAACAGAACCAGTTATTCCAGGGGCGATTTCTCAGGACATGCTATGCTTGCTGCGCAAGCCCAATATTTTCGTAGAATGTGTATTTCTCAAAATGGCGTTACGTACATTAAAATTTATTTTGATTTTTTAAATACTTTATAGGCGTATTATTATCCGCAGATTGCACACCGCAAGTATCGCAACGCTTGCTCGTTTCTCAGAGCTACATGAAAGACGTAGAAATAGCGAGAATATGATGCGCGCGCAAGTGCCTGTCCGTCCTAGGCGCACATGCTTCTGTTATGTGTTGTTTGAAGCTCTGGTCCGAGAGCTACACCAACGACAATTTAACGTTACACAGAGCAGTATTGACAGCGGGAATGTGCTGTGATTTGCGAGTGCAATGTAATTGTATGAGCGGAATGCATGTGTTAGCTGCTGCATGTATTATTAATTTGAAGTATTGCAATGAGTTCGGAATTGTGTGTTATTGAAACCTTATTATTAAATCCATTTTCCCGAAGGACTATTCAAGAGAATACAAACATTATAGAGAATATGTGCTCAATACAACACTACGCATTGGTTGGCAGGGTCGAAAAAACTAAATGAACTCTTTTGTTGGCCATGTTTGTTATATTATATCGAACTTCTACATCTGATAAGCGAATATGATCCATGACTCATAATGATTTCATAATTATAAAATAAATTATTTATGTGGGTCTGATTATTTTTATATTATGAATTATTATATCCTCCCATCTTCCCCTATGAATAAAAGAGCAAGCCTAACTTTCGTGACTAGCATTCGCCCCTGAGTTATTCTATCATAAACTTAAAATAAAAATACAAAAATTGTGTTAGTTCTATTTGTGAATAATGTGTATTTGTTTCTCTTCTCAAACTTTTTGTCCCATGGACCCTTTCGCCTTTTAACATACTGTCATTCCTCCCGAATTGACTAAAAGATACATACATACATACATACATACATACATACATACATACATACATACATACATAAGTGATCTGCCCATGGGCAGGTCTTTCATTGCAAACCCAGCATTCTCCAATCTTTCCTACTTTCTGCTTTTCTCTTCAATGTAATCGTACACCGCAGCATAGAATAATGAGTCCATAGAGAACTTGATTTCTCCTTTTGACCTTTCATTGCAAAATATACCAGCATAACCTTTACACTACTGTTCAAACTCCTCATATTCTCTACATACCTCTGTTGCGATTGTTGGAATTAATAAATCAGTAGCAGCTTTTGCTGCTAATTCAATAGCATTAACACTCATATTAGTAATATTTGAAGGGTACACGGGAATAACGATCAAGGTCCATTTTAGAAAGTTTCGAGAAAAACGAATTTTAAAGTTTAAGCACTTAATACTTTGTTATGTGTGTATTTAATAGAAATTGACGTAGTGGAATGTCAAGAATGATGATTTCTTATTACTAGCTAGACCACATGATATTACTTCCTTTCCACTATAAGTTAGCATTATTAACTCTATTTCGATTTTTGGTGGACCTTGATCGTTTTTCCCGTGTACCCTTCATTCATATTGACTAGTTACGGTAACAATACCGACAATAATAACATTCTTCAAATGTTTCTCGTACAAGGCCCTCTACATGACTAGATCAGCTACAAAAGCACATGTATATAGCCGGCCATAACAATTTTACATTTGGATAATATTCAATTTTACATCATTTTTTTTTTCAAAGCGGATAAAACTGCATACGATACACATGTTATAACTTCATATTACAATACTCGACTGGTTATCAAACTCGACCTGCGGCCTCGTTTGATAAATTTCCAGTCTAGTATTGTAAAATTAAACGTTACGACATTAGTATCGTAAATAATAACGAGTACGTAACTAAAAATATGCGAGGAAAACACAAATACAACTTTGAACTGAATATTGTATATTGTATTGTGTGTTCATTATTGATATTTGTATTTGTGTTATTATATTTCTAGTCATTTCTACATCCAGTAACTTATTCATATTCTACCCGTACATTGTATTCTGTGTGTTCATTATTGATATATCTATTTGTGCTATTATATTTTAAGCAATTTCTACATCCAGTAACTTGTTCATATTCTACCTGCATATTGTATTCTGTGTGTTCATTATTGATACATATATTTGTGTTATTGTATTTTAAGTAATTTCTATATCCAGTAACGTGTTCATATTCTAACAATGTATTTTATATACACATTGTGTTTTCATGTTACTTATACATGGTGGAAGTGAAATAATCCTGCAAACCGAAAGGGACAGTAGGATACACTTAAAATAAATACAAAATCTATATTACGTTTTGTGACTAAATGCACGGTTAATTACAAAATTGAGTTGGAAGTTTCAGCAGTCTGGCAACATCGCCGCTAACACACTGCTCTTGTTTCTCGTAATACTGATGTAAAAGATCAACGAACTCAAGTCTGTCTGCATTATTGAACTACCTCCCATCTTCCTTTCTGGCTACATTTTTGCAAGCTGGTTGCATCGGTCAGTGACTTCAAATTAATGGTTTTTAAATTAAATTTACATGAAAACCGTCCATGTTATTGAAATACGCCAGAGAGGTAAATGATTCTCTATTAGATTTTCTATCGATATGGACAAGAATAATGATTCTACTCGCAATAGTTAACGAATAAATAGGATTTTAAACATTTGGGAAAGAAACATTTTCTTTTCTGAGAAAACTGTGGACTTTCGACCAATATGGTATTATATTAAAATTAAATAAATTTATTATATTTATTGATACATGTATCAGTCTTATTATATTTCAAGTAATTTCTTTAATCAGTAACGTGTTCATATTCTACATGTGTATTATTTTTGTGTGTGTTCATTATTGATACAAGTATTTGTCTTACATTTCAAGCCATTTCTATAACCAGTAACGTATTCATATTTTGCCTGTAGAATTTATCGTCCCTTTACGTCTGCATGATTATTTCACTTCCACCTTGTAAAAGTAACAAGAAAACACAATGTGTATATAAAATACATAGAATATGAACACGTTACTGGATATAGAAATTACTTAAAATATAATAACACAAATACATAATTTATTAAATATAAAATTTGGAAATTTATCCTTTGAAAAGGTGGAAAAATTCAAATATCTTGGTGCAACAGTAACAGATATGAAAGATACTCGGGAGGAAATTAAACACAGAATAAATAAGGGAAATGCCTGAGAAGCTTTCTATCATCCAGTCTGCTGTCAAAAAATCTGAAAGTTAGAATTTATAAAACAGTTATATTATCGGTTATTCTTTATAGTTGTGAAACTTGAGCTCTCACTTTGAGAGAGGAACATAGGTTAAGGGTGTTTGAGAATAAGGTGCTTAGGAAAATATTTGGGGCTAAGAGGGATGAAGTTACAGGAGAATGGAGAAAGTTACGCAACGCAGAACTGCATGCATTGCATTCTTCACCTGATATAATTAGGAACATTAAATCCAGACGTTTGAGATCGGCAGGGCATGTAGCACGTATGGGCGAATCCAGAAATGCATATAGAATGTTAGTTGGGAGGCCGGAGGGAAAAAGACCTTTGGGAGGCCGAGACGTAGATGGGAGGATAATATTAAAATGGATTTGAGGGAGGTGGAATATGGTGGCAGAGATTGGATTAATCTTGCTCAGGATAGGGACCAATGGCGGGCTTATGTGAGGGCGGTAATGAACCTTGGGTTCCTTAAAAGCCATTAAGTAAGTAAGTATGGTATTAAACTTTTTCGTTAAATATAACATGAGTTATTCTCTCTGAAAATCTGCAGGATTATTTCACTTGCATTCTCTATATCACGTGGTTAGTGAATCTGAGATATTTGAAGAAAATTTGCTGCTTATTCTGTTGGTAGAGTCAAGATAGTTTGTAACCACAAACACTTAGCATGTCTACCAGTGTATAAACTGATAGGAGAAACCGAAGTACATGTGGTTCTTGAGTCCCTAGCAGCCAGCATGTAAACAGCTGCTCGCTGGTTAGTCCACCATGGCTCACTGAGTCACATCTGCAAGTAAAGGCAAATGAGAACCACCCGAGCGTCTCATTGCTGGAGCATGGTCGACTATATCGTCCCACCCATTTCCATGTTTCATCACCCTCTTCAAGCAATAGCTTCAAACATTGCTTCACCCGCTTAGATAAAACGTCGATAAGTAAAATGAGATATGGTACGATAGCGGACGACTTCTACATTCTCAATCTACGAACCAAACGTTCATCTTCTGATTAATGGCAGAATAATTT
Organism: Periplaneta americana; assembly: GCF_040183065.1. NCBI lineage: Eukaryota > Metazoa > Arthropoda > Insecta > Blattodea > Blattidae > Periplaneta > Periplaneta americana. The sequence goes on along the minus strand of NC_091130.1, from coordinate 127,234,231 downwards.
TTAAAATAGAGTTTGTTAATTACTGATTCACAAGTTAAAAATTACTTATTTATTCAACACTGAATATAATAATAATAATAATAATAATAATAATAATAATAATAATAATAATAATAATAACAACAATAATAATAATAATAATACTCTATTTGTTCAATCGTTCCTTTGATCCATATTTTCTTACTTAACACCAAATTACACTCAAACCGAAGGCCTACCCATGGGACCACCCATTTCCAGCATACTAGCAGAAATATTCATACACCACATAGAAGAGACATACATACATCCTTTGGTCTTTGGTTTCTTCCGAGGATTTTCACAGCCGTGGGACTGAAGCCAGATGGTCTATGGCGAGTCCTTGACATCAACTCCTTTGATTAGATTACCCCCCTTTGATTTGAATACCTGGTTGGGTTTTTCCGAGGTTTTCCCCAAACCAAAAGGCAAATGCCTGGTAATATTTTGGCGAATCCTCGGACCTCACCTCATCTCACTACATCTCGCCAAAATATTGTAAAAAATTGCACAAAATTGTAAAAATTGTAGAAAATTACTAAATTGTAAAAGTATAAAAATTTGTAAAAATTGTAATTGTAATATTGTAAAATTTTGACTTGTTCCACATCTTAAAGCTTCTTTGCTCATGTAAGATCTATGGAATAAAATAAATGAATGAATGAAAGACAACATCATATATTGGCACAGATACGTAGATGACATACTAATACTATACAAAGAAACAACAAATCCATAAATTTTCTAGACATTACAATAACAAAAGTCGACAACAAACACACATTCAAAGTCTACAGAAAACCCACAACAACAACACACATACACAACACATCCAACCACCCAACACAACACAAACAAGCTGCATTCCAAACAATGGTACACAGACTACTCAACATATCAGTGAACCAACAAGATTACAAAGAGGAGCTAGACACAATCAAATACATAGCATAAGAAAACGGATATAACTCCAACATAATAGACAAATTAATTCGAAATACAAAACATAATCACAAAAACATAAGAATACAACACAAACACAAGAACAGAAAAAAATATATCACACTAACATACGAAAACAAAAACACATACAAGATTGCAACCTCATTCAAGAAATTAAATTACAACATCGCATACAGAACAAATAATACTTTACAAAAACATCTCAACACGCAAACAAACAAATACAACCACACAGACGTATACAAACTCAAATGTAACACCTGCAACAACTTCTACATAGGACAGACAGGCAGTTCATTTCAAACACGTTACAAAGAACACATCACAGCCATAACAAAATTACAAAACACTTCCACATATGCAGAACACATCACAAATGCTAACCATACCCACAGAGACATAAACACAGACATGGAAATTCTACACATCCAACCAAAAAGCCAGAAACTAAACACACTAGAACAATACGAAATATACAGACACACAAAAACACATCCAAATGAAATTCTCAACACACAACTTAATTTCAGAACACACACACTCTTTGACTCCACATTACACTACACAAACACACCCCCACAGGAAACAAAACAAAAGGCGCCAAGACCAGCAACAACCAGTTCTGAAGAAGCCAATAACAGGCCGAAACATGTAACCAGGTACGGTAAAATTTAACACGAGAAAGACATATAATACGTATTCCGAAATTATAAGTGTTTAATTCTAGTTAGAACAACATGAAACTCAACTTATCTTCTATTGCTCTTACTGCTATTATCATTGTGACGATTATTATTATTTATTATTATTATTATTATTATTATTATTATTATTACTTAATTGTTCTCTGTACTTCTGTTATTTATATTTGCCATGTACTTTTATACTGGTTGAGTGGAAGCGAAGGCCGTTTGGCCTTAACCCTCCCAGTAAAATTAAACCAATTAAATAATAATAATAATAATAATAATAATAATAATAATAATAATAATATATGAACAACTTCAAAACTCGACATCTGAATGGTAAGTAACTGTTAGAGAAAAGTCGAAAAGAAAAAAAAAAATGTTATTAGTGTTTCATTTTAATTTCTTATTGTTAGTAGGATTAGGGATTAGAATATATGTTTGTAATAAAAAGAATTCGATGTAATGTTTATTTTGTGGTGAAATATGAATCTTTAGGATTTTGGAGTTAACAACGGTTGTGGAGGGTTTGGAATCACCGGTATTGAAAATGCTTGTACCTGTAACTGCTTATAAAACTCTATAATAAATTTCGGTATTCTTGTTTCATATCAATACCAGTTGATTAATTTTGGTTATTACAATATACTTAGTCAGCCTACTTTGTTTCAAAATTTATTATATTACTTTGAAATAATTTCTTCTTGCGGCTGGTACATGAAGACACTATTTGGTACTTCATCACTCTCATAAGCAATATATTTTTTACTCTTTTTAGGGAAGACTCGGCTAGTTTCGTGATACTAAGGTTTTGGTGCAAAAAATATGGTTCAAATTAAAAAAAATGTGTTTTTAATGTACATAAATTATTAGGTTTGAGAAGTTACATGTCACCATTTTTACCTCAAATAAATTTATACAATAATTACAAACAAGCAATATATATATAAATAAAAATACTTAGCACTCTAGAAGGGTTGGTGTAATTTCGTCATAGTACATGCACAGTCTAGTATATACAGTCGCGAAGCTCAATACGTAGTAAATATGCAAACATTAGATAGTTGCTCACCACTAGGATCGCTAATATCGCCTTATTACAGGCAATGCAAAATATTACCGTCACAGTCTATTATTTATAGCACCCTCAAAACTCAAGCTTCGTGACTGTATATAGTAGACTGTGGTACAAAGATATTTTCGTGATTGTCCTTAAATTCAAAATATGTAGGCATATTCAGTAAAATTCCTTAGTTAGATTTATACATACAACCCAAGTAATTAAAGTTCTTTTTATGTTTTGAAAGGTACTGATATGACCATGAAACCATTGATCACAACTGATACACTGAATCCATCTTTCACCATGCTTGTCCTCGAAATTTCCTGAAAATAATTTCTATCGACTGAAGAAGACTAATCCCGCCGAAATAAGAGACAAGGAAGAAGATGAACAAATCTGAAGTCATGCACGAAATACTCATGGTTTTTAATAAACTATGCACCAAATACACACGTCTATTTTTATGAAATATGTACCAAATACTCAAGAGTTTTAAATAAACTATAATCTTTCTCTATTTATGAACAAAACTTACACGTAGACTTTTACAAACTATGGATCATTCAGTAAGGCTCAAGTTACTCTATGGACGATCCTGACAGAACGAAATATCTTGGACAATTTTGCATAGATCAAATGCAAACATAGGAGTTTTTGAGTGGACAAATTGTCCTGAAGTAGTATGTACTATTCGTACCACGTTAGATCATTTTGCTTGTTAATCTATCTTTATACTTTATGAATTTGGTTCTTCAAGCATAAGCTTATTATTATTTAGCTTTGTCTACAACATATCGATCTCAGGCTCAATCTACTACATCAATTACTACAATAGAATCAATCATTGTTGATAATGAATTTGTGATGCCTTACATTTATAAACTATAACTTACAAGGAGAGGACACGCTCTGTATATCACAGAATTAAATAAGATTTTGTGACATGAAAGTATAAGACGTACTGTTTAAAGTCATACCTGGTATGGGTGGCCAATGACCCCTCGTTTTGAAAATATTGGCTATTGTTTGTGACATACTTCCGTTAGGTGTCTAATAGGGAAGCATTAGACTGTGTAACGGCCTAGCCCATCTGGTTGGATACTGATTTGTCATCCAGGCAACTTGAGTTCGAATCCTAACGTCTTCTCATTTTTTAAAGCTTATTATTATTATTATTATTATTATTATTATTATTATTATTATTATTATTATTATTATTATTAATTTTTTAATTTCTTTATTCACTTTCAGTTGTCAGTTCCTATATTCAAAGCCATGTTGAAATATGCGTGGTATGCATCAAAATTAATAAACGAATTAGAAGTGTTTGTGAATGTGAATGATATCTGTTTCGCAGTAGAAGTGCGGAAAAATGTGTGTGACTGTGGACAACCTTCTTTCATTTGCTGTGCATGGTGCAGGAAATATGTATGTTTTGTGTGTTTTTATGACATTTATCATAACGAATCGGGACACAATGAAGTGGAATAGCTGCTACAGAAACAGAACAGACACCAGTGACACATCTTACCTGCCTACATGAGCAATGTTTCATTGCTTATCCTTTACAATACAATGTTAGCTAATTATAATTTGTTTAAAACATGATGAAGCGTTCAATACATTGAGAAATATGATATATCGACTCTTCCAAGTACTAACATTGTAACTCAATTATTTGTGGTTTTGAGTTGTCCTAGTTAATATGGTCTTAAATTGTTTCGTTTTTCTCCCAGTACTATCATTGTAACTCTAAACCTCCCCAATTGTATGTAAAATCTTATTGTTGCTCTACATATGTGTATACACTAATTTACACGATCATTTTAAAACTTAATTTTCATCTCCTGAAAATGTAAGAAAGTGAGTTACAATGTTAGTACTTGTGAAGGTCGATATGTGAATAGATTACTGTGATCGCAATATTAATCATTATTAAAAGAAAAAAAATAGGACCAGTTAAAATTCGAACTTATGTTGCCTGGATAACAACTCAGAATTCAACCATATGGGCTATGCTGTTACACAGTCTAATGCTTCCCTATTAAGCACCTAGCGGAAGTATGTCACAAACAATAGCCAATATTTTCAAAACGAGGGGTCATTGGCCACCCATACCAGGTATGACTTTAAACAGTACGTCTTGTACTTTCATCTCACACAATCTTATTCCATTCGGTGATATACAGAGCGTGTCCTCTCCTTGTTAGTTTTAGACATTCGAAAAATTAATTTTCTAAGCTGTGACAGTTATTTTCCATTTAATAATACATCTTCAACAGTCTTCGATCACAGTATTAGTAATAATACGTTCACAGAGAGATTAATGTTTGAAACTATCCTTAGAAATTATGGGATTTAATTGTTCTTCATTCATTGAAGTTAAAAATATATGGCAGAAAGTATTATTTAATTGTGTGGGAACTAACTGTTTGGAGATATGCTTGAGAGTTCGGAATAAACAAGAGAATTTCTGATTCGTTCTCGTTCTTTAGCTCTGCGACGCTTTATGAATCTTACTACGGATGCGCTGGCCACTATGATGATGATGCACCCAGGTATCGAAGCATACAGCAGCGTGTTTCTGATCGTTTTCGCGCTTACAGAGCGATTCAGCGTTGACCACAACGACTTACGTCTTCTGTCACTATCTGTAGTTCCCTCGTTGTCTCGTGATGTCAAAAGCACATCCTCATGTTGAGCGTCGCATGATAAAAACTTATATTTATCTGATTTTGTAACAGTTTTCGCGCAATTTGTTTGCTGTTCGTCACACCAAAACCACACAGAATGCTGCCCACAGTAACACAAAACAGAGTCATCTTCCAAAGTGAAAACATTCCGTTCTTCTCCAATTGTGAGCACACTTGTCATGCCGTAACTCATGCTGTACAAATCGTGAAATATTTTGTATTTTATGTACTCTATTTCGTTATGATCCAGACCGTGAACTGTTTGATAAGATGTAAATTCGTCTAAACTTACATTTGATCTTTGTATTGCCTGTATATGCTTAAGGCTTGGTACGTTCAAGATGGCACTAAGAGTTGGACCAGGTTCAGAACAAAAATCCATTTCCAAAACATTGAGGGAATTGTTTAACAGTGTTTGCCACTCAAGCGGAAGTTTGAGGGGGTTGCTTTTAACGTGTACCCAAGAGAGAATAGGATTATTATGAAAAGTGTCCGGTTCGAAGTTTTGAATTTGATTTCCACTTATATCTAACATTACGAGATCTTTGTTATGAGCGAAAAGGTTAGGACTGATATATCGAATTTCGTTGTTTTGTAAATAAAGATATCTCAACTTTTTAGTAAACTGAAACACATTTAAATTAATACTGATAAGTTTGTTGTTGTTCAGGTATATGTGACGAAGTTCACTTGTCTCCTTGAAAATGTACGGCTCTAGTTTTACTATACCATTATTATCCAGGAATATTATTCCCAGGTTCTTCAGGCTGATAAGGTCTCTGTTGTGTAATGTGGAGATGTTGTTAGAAGCGACGTCGAAAATCCTTACGCTCTCTGAGATGTTGGAAGGCACTGCATTCAGGGATGCATTTCTGCAGTTGGTTTTCCATCTGTAACAGTTGCACGTGGTGGGGCACGACGTCACTCTTCTTAATTGGAAGAGCATGAGGACGACGAAGAGCATCCATCTCGTTTCCATTCTCATCAAGGAATAGGTCTACCTGAAATGAAAAGAATTTGTCCAGATATTTTCAGGAAATTCTACTCACACCTAGTGCCAACTCTTTAGCGTCGGTATTTTTCAGGAAGGTATGGTACATAATAATAATAATAATAATAATAATAATAATAATAATAATAATAATAATAATAATAAATTTATTTATTCACTAATATTTTAGTGTGCTGTACAACAGCCAGAGGCCAATAATAGTTCAGCACAAATGACAGAAATTACAAATAATGACAGAAATTACAAATAATGACAGAAATTACAAACAATGACAATATTTAAAAATAATAAAACATTACAAATAATGACAATAATTACAAATAATGACAAAAATTACAAATAATGTCAATAATGAAAAATACTGACAAAAATTACAAATAATGACAATAATTACAAATAATGACAAAAATTACAAATATTGACAAAACTTACAAATAATGACAAAAATTACAAATAATGACAAAAATTACAAGTAATGTCAATAATTAAAAATACTGACAAAAATTACAAATAATGACAAAAATTACAGATACCGGTATTGACAAAAATTACACACGACAAAAATTAAAAATAATCACCAAAATTACAAATAATGACAATAATTAAAAATACTGACAAAAATTACAAATAATGACAATAATTATAAATGACAAAAATTACAAATAATGTCAATAATTGAAAATACTGACAAAAATTACAAATAAAGACAAAAATTACAAATACCGGTATTGACAAAAAATTACAAATAATGACAATAATTAAAAATACTGACAAAAATTACAAATAATGACAATAATTACAAATAATGATAAAAATCACAAATGACAAAAATTACAAATAATGACAAAAATTACAAATGATGACAATATTTAAAAATGACAAAAATTATAAATAATGACAATAATTACAAATAATGACAATAATTACAAATAATGAAAAAAATTATAAATAATGTCAATAATTATAAATAATGACAAAAATTACAATTACCGGTAATGACAAAAATTACAAATTACAAAAATTACAAATAATGACAGAAATTACAAATAATGACAAAAATTACAAATAATGTCAATAATTAAAAATAATGACAAAATTACAAATAATGACAATAATGACAAAAATTACAAATAATGTCAATAATTACAAAATAATGACAAAAATTACAAATAATGACAATAATGACAAATAATGACAAAAATTACAAATAATGACAAAAAATACAAATAATGTCAATAATTAAAAATAATGACGAAAATTACAAATAATGATCATAATGACAAAAATTACAAATAATGTCAATAATTAAAAATAATGACAAAAATTACAAATAATGACAATGACAAAAATTACAAATAATGTCAATAATTAAAAATAATGACAAAATTACAAAGAATGACAATAATGACAAATATTACAAATAATGTCAATAATTACAAAATAATGACAAAAATTAATGACAATAATGACAAATAATGACAAAAATTACAAATAATGACAAAAATTACAAATAACGACGAAAATTACAAATAATGACAATAATGATAAAAATTACAAATGATGACAATAATGACAAAAATTACAAATAATGTCAATAATTAAAAATAATGACAAAAATTACAAATAATGACAATGACAAAAATTACAAATAATGTCAATAATTAAAAATAATGACAAAATTACAAAGAATGACAATAATGACAAAAATTACAAATAATGACAATGACAAAAATTATAAATAATGTCAATAATTAAAAATAATGACAAAAATTATAAATAATGACTATAATGACAAAAATTACAAATAATGTCAATAATTAAAAATAATGACAAAATTACAAATAATGTCAATAATGAAAAATAATGACAAAAATTACAAATAATGACAATAATGACAAAAATTACAAATAATGTCAATAATTAAAAATAATGACAAAAATTACAAATAATGACAATAATGAAAAAATTATAAATAATGTCAATAATTAAAAATAATGACAAAAATTAAAAATACCAGTAATAGTCAATTAAGGAAGCCTATAGAGCAAAAACGACATTTGTGATGGAAATCTATTTTTCAATTTCTTCTGAAAGTGGTTCCCAATAATCTACTCTACGAGTTTCAAAGTTTCAATGGCCAAAGTCGATTGAAACCCTTAGTAATGACGTCATAATTAAAGGTCCGTGATGTAATCTTTTTGTGTTTCAAAGTGATATACCTGTTAGATATGAGTTTTTAAAATCACCTCCTATGTTGTTGTTTTGCTTCAATGTGAAATGCGTGTTTCTTTTTCGAATGAACAGTATAATTCCTGTTTCAGTTGTGAATTACGCATTTAGCTTTCTTACTATGTAAATAAACTTTCTGTGTACATAAATTAGTGTAATATAGTCAGATAGCGTTTTCATAATATATATTTAGTGTAAATTGTGTGTCAACATACCCAGGAAGATAACGGTAAGAAAACATTGCTTAGAAATAGTTAATAAAAAGTGGAAAAAAGAATGATGTAAATAGTGATGTAGGTCTAAATAATTCCAGAAACTCTGAAGAAGTAGGTCTAAATTCAAATTATCATAATGACCAAGAAAACACACCAATAAAATTAGAAATCTTAGGCATTAGGATATAGAACATAATTGTAACATTGGGCCTACAAGGAAGGACCCACATATATGGCTGGAAACTTCATATAAGGTTTTTTTATAACAGTTTGTAATCATTTTTCATACCAAACTTCAAAGTCGTTTTCCTCTGTTATACAAATTTATGCATTTCTCTTCATTAAAATTGCTAAGGATTCTACAATTTTATAACTATGAAGCTAAATTATTTTCTGTATAGTCACTATATCATGCTAAACGTAGTTATGTTTCGATTTCCCTTGTAAGTCTCTAGATTTTATCAGAAAAAATTTGTGTGTCGCATCAACAAATTAATTTAAAGTAATTTGACGGTTATGTTACAAAATATTTTCCTTCTCCTTAATGCTATAATACAAAAATCGATGCATATTTCTCTTCCTATTATAGAAGTGGTGCCATATAAAAATTCTTAGATATATTGAATGAAATTGACATTAAGAGTAGAATTTTCAAAGTTTGCATTTATATTTTCATAAAAATTGAATAACTAAAAAAAATAAGGGTATGATGGAATACCGAAACATTGACAGTCCTTTTACATTGATATGATACATAAGTTCTATCTTAGAAACTGGAAAAACAATTCATATTCTCTATAGTCCCCCTTAAATCCCACTCGAGTTTTGATTTTTTCTAGATAAATCAAAACCTCTAGTGAGATTACTGTTGATAAATTAAGAAAATCCACTTTTTTGTTTTTATGATTGTAATTATATTTTAAACTGTTTTAAATGATCTAGCCATGTAATCAAGCGTGACCAAACGGACGGTGTGTGAGTTGAGAGAAATATTTTTTGTTCTATTTGTTGTTTTTTTTTTTTAATTCTGCTTTCTCGACTTTAAAATTTTAAACAGTTTATTGAATATAAATGTTATTGTCAGATTGGTCTGAAACTGCTCAGAGAAATCAATTAAATATTGATAAATAAAATTTAATTAGCATTTGTATGAAGTATTAATATTAAGCTCCATCAGGGCATATTCATATTGCACTTAGATTAAAATATGCTGTAATGGTAAATTCGAAATTTAAAGATTTATTGTGACTTTCTATTTAGACTGAGCAAATATGAACCAAAAAATTTGAAAACTTTGACGCAAGGAGCTTTTTTAGTGACGTCAATATAAAATATATTTAAAAGATATAATGTCGGAACTATTAGCTCTAATGGCACCAAATTTTGCACAGGTGATAATATTGTAGGCCTGTTTATGAACTTTAAATTCCACAAATTTTGGATGAAAATTGTGGACGTTTATAAAGTCATATGTGTCCCCTTAAGCAGTTTGGATACCCTCCCCTCCTACGTTCCTCTTTACTGTGTACTGCGGTCTGCATTTTGTTATAATCTAATCCTTGCCGATCACTGCTGTAGACATTTAGAATTTTGGTTACTCATTTGCCAGAAAATTTATATGACTACAAGATCACCTCTTGAAACAAAATAGCACTGTCAGAGAACAAGAAACTTACACCTAAGCTATTAAATAGTGACATAAATCTCCATTACACTATTTTCTACATTTAATTAAACTAGTTAGGTGTTCAAGAAGGTTCTATCATTGTGCAATCGAAACTTTCATATGGTTTTCATACTAATCTCCGTTCTGTATCTACACTGTTGGAAGTACGTAAGTCATCACTAATACTCAGTACGTTTACATTTACAGTATTTTAATTAAATTTCTCTCAACAATGCCTCAATTTTACCCCAGGCCTTTCTGAGCGAGTTCTTAATACATTTATTTTTGACACAAACTGGTTATGAAGAAGTCCTGTTCAGCGCATACGTAGATTTAACATTCATCAGAATGTAGGAAATAGTAAATCCTTAGTTAACTTCTCTGTTGTTTCGTTCACTTGTCCTTTCGTTCACTTGTCCTTTTTTAATCCAACCTAACTGAACTTCAGAAAACAAATAAATTTGTGCTTACCTAATCTGTCACACGACTGCGATTAGTATTCTGGAAATTTCTGCAGCATTTACTGAAACTCGTAACCATAGTTATTTATCAACATAACACATTTTGGTCTTGATTGTTGGTATGCTACAGCTCGCTTGCATCTTACGAACTAACCGTGTTTTTCATAATGTCTGATGCGTCAGTAAGTAAAGTCCTTTCAGAAATAGATAAGAGTTTTATTACGCATGAGGCGCACAGCTGTCATATCTACCCGCGGTATTGCCAGATCTCCATGATAAGATAACATAAATGCTTACTCATATGTTGTGGAGAATGCTCCTGTTTGTAGAGCTTGAAAATCAATATAGCCTCTTTCACACAATGATAACTGACTACAGAAGACAATCATATCAACAGTTTTCCTATCATATTTTCATTCATTGTATTTGAAAACTAAAATGAAATATAGACCATCGGCGTAACTGAAAAGTGAGCGGGACTCTTGCTTCGAGGCTGCGTTCAGAAGTGGGTTCGAATCCCATTAGAGCTGATTACCTGTAGGTTTTTTTCTGGAAGAAACGCAAAAGAATTGAAGGGTTCAGAACAGTGGCGGCAGATTGACTGAGGCAAGTGAGGCCGGGCCTCAGTCAATTGGCTTAACTGAAATCAAATTTGTTTTTATGTAATGTATTAGTTATTTGAATGAAGCATATATCGCTGTAGAAGCATTTGAAAATTTTGTGATGTAGCCTAAATAGACCTGTTTTGCAGTAAAATTTGTTCATGAGGCCAGAATCGCTCGGGCCGGGTCTGCTTCTGGATTTTCGTTTGTCTTCGCGGGCTTTTGACGTTACGCTTTAAACGTTGTAACTGAGGCACAATTCGTCTGGCCTGGTCAGGTTTCACTCCTCTCAACCATGGGCCGGCCTCAAGGGTAGAGTGGGGTGGGAATAGGGTGACTTGTCTTCTTAAATAGGCCATAAATAACAAACATTCCAGCTCTTTGGCAGGCAGAGACCCACGCTATTCTCTCCTCTTATGTCTTAGTTTATGACTTAAGCGAGGTTGTTGTAGTGAATCTGGGCCAATGTTGTTATGTATTTCGGGAAAATATAAACAGAAACAAATGCCAGAAATAATGCTGGTGTAGTTAATTCATTGTTAGAGTATCCTTTTTCGAGAAGAAATAATATTGAAAGAAAGGAAGTTTTAAATAAAGAGAAAGTCGACCGAGATACCTACGACATCGCTGACAATTTTTCTGACGCGAGTATCTATTGCATCCTGGTATGGGCAACATAAATGGTTAAGTGGTAATGTGGTGCAAAATAAACTTCTCTGTTGGCCTTGTTTGTTGCTGTCAAAGGAAAAAAATAAAAATAAAAGAAAGAAAGGGAAATTTCAACACATAATATGGGTTGCTTCATCACACTGAAACAATCACTGAAACTCGCAGCATAACAACTTATTTGGTGAGTGAAATTATTATTTTTCATTACTAGTAATAATGATAGACTAATAATAATAATAATAATAATAATAATAATAATAATACAGTAATAATGTTATTAATAACATAACAACAATAATAATTAATATCATAAATAAACATTTTCTATCGGAGGCACTTAAACTAGTTGCATCTGGCCTCACCGGATTTGGATCACCGGCCGCTACTGGTTCAGAACCATAGTGGGCCAAGCGCCATTTACTAAGACCGTAGAAAACAAGGGTTAAAATGAAGTTATTACCACAATTCAAAGTAAGCGAAAGATACACTGTTTTGAGAAAGATGTCTAGCGCTATGTTCGAACGGCAAAACTTTGACCGACATTCAATTAAAAAATAAAGTATCACGGGATTAGGAGTATCACGGAGTTAGGCAACTTTACCCTACACATTAAAACTAAATAATATGTCAATCTTCATTAAACTATGGTATTCATTTAACTTTAGCCCTAGCTTTCTCTTTTTTTAATAAATGGCGCTTGGCCCACTATGGCTCTGAACCCTTCAATTACGACAGTCACAGATGGATACTGAATCCGGTTTTTAAACAGTTGGGTTCAACTGGCTGTAAATGCAAAAGGAGTAGACCAGTTTTGGATTAAAAGAATGCAAGTATACCCCGTGCTTGCAAAAAAAGTTCCTATTTTTTTTTAAACAATATTTGCAAATTTGTATTTATGGAAAATAAGTTTCTGGTCTGTAATTGCCATCAAAACAAAAACAAGAAATTGAAAATGATAACAGTATGTAAATATGGAATTCAAACTTCAGAAACTACTTTCTCAAAAAAGGGCGCATTTATCGCTCTAATTATTTTTTATTTTATAAGACCTATTGAACTTTTTTATGTTCAACCTTGTTTATGTTTATGTTAAAAGGCGTTTTTTGTTTTATTTTGTAAATCATCTCGCGACCCCCCTCAGCTCTTTACACGACCCTTCACGGGTTCGCGACCCCCACTTTAGGAACTACTGCAGTAGACGACAAACACACATTCAAAGTATGCAGAAAACCCACAACAACAACAACAACAACAACAAAACACATACACAGCATATCCGACCACCCAATACAACACAAACAAGCTGCATTCCGAACAATGGTACACAGACTACTCAACATACCAATGATCCTACAGGATTACAACGAAGAGCTAAACACAATCAAATACATAGCACAAGAAAACGGATACAACCCTAACATAATAGACAACATAATACGTAAGACAAAACATAATCACAAAAAACATAAGAATACAACATAAGCACAAGAACACAAAAAATACATCACACTAACATACGAAAACAAAAACACACACAAGATTGCAACCTCATTCAAGAAATTAAATTACAACATCGCATACAGAACAAATAACACTCTACAAAAACATCTCAACACACAAACAAACAAATACTACCACACAGGCGTATACAAAGTCAAATGTAACACCCGCAACAACTTCTACATAGGACAGACAGACAGATCATTTCAAACACGTTACAAAGAACACACCACAGCCATAACAAAATTACAAAACATCTCCACATATGCAGAACACATCACAAATGCTAACCACACCTACAGAGACATCAACACAGACATGGAAATACTACACATCCAACCAAAAAGCCAGAAACTAAATACACTAGAACAATATGAAATATACAGACACACAAAAACACACCCCAATGAAATTCTCAACACACTCAATTTCAGAACACACACACTCCTTGACTCCGCATTACACCACACGAGCACACCCTCGCAGGAGACAAAACAAGAGGCGCCATGACCAACAACGACCAGTTCTGAGGATGACCCATAATAGGTCGAAACGTGTAAACCAGGTACGATAGAATTTAACACAAGAAAGTATTATCATACTTATTTCGAAGTGATAAGTGTTAAAAGTTGTGTAATCAAGATGAATAAGTAATTCCTTTTTCGAATTTCTTTTGAAATAAACTATACTAAGTTATTTGCCACTTTATTCTTTGTAATATAACAATCTTGAAGAAAATAGTTGAATCGTTGGATTTTATTTGGAGTAAATGACTATTATGCATTATTGATTTTAAATTTTTTACAAAATTCTTTCTATTTTATGAGCACCAATCCGGCGTAAATTGACTCGCATATACTTTCTTTGCGAAATTGTTACAATTTTTCTTGGAATTGATATCGTTTTACCAGTTTTAATGTTATTTCATCCACAGTACTGTATGCTTGCAGTTCATATTCTCCCATATCTTGAAACACAACTGGCCGTGGTCGTCATCGTCATCACCACCACCACCACCACCACCACCTCCATCATCATCATCATCATCATCATCATCATCATCATCTCCATCATAAATGACTGAGATTGAAAGAAATTTTCTTCCATTTCAGAAGGTGTTAAAAATAAATTGTATCATGTCACACTGCAGTCTTTCCTCGAACTCCCTGCTCTTCTGTTTGCATTTGATTTGTAATTTAGAAACACATATGGAAATTTACGTAGTTTTATCTCTGGAACATGAATCTTTGTAAAATCGCAATTTCACCAGAATATTGATTAAATTCTTGCAGAATAAAAAAATACAACTTTACCTTCATGGCATAAAATCTGAAATAAAAATTTTTGGTTCCCAAACGCTATGTCCACGGATATTTCGTCCACTGTTTCGTACGTCCCTTTGATATTCTGTCCACTATATTTTTTCGTCCTATGGTATTTTATGTCCACTATTATTTCGTCCACAGTTTAAATTGACATTGTGCTCTTTTGTCCTCTGAAAGTTTGGTCCACATTTTATTGTGTCCTACATTTATCTTTCATCTCTTTATTAAGTTGTCCATTTTATTGTCTCCTCCAGTCAAATATTCCTGATTGTACGTTTGCATAAATGGTTTAAAACTAAAACTACTAATACAGTACACTATTACTACTAAATATAATAAATTGTTGTAGACTCACATGTCCCACCCTCTTACGGTTATTATCATATAAGCCATTTTAAATGTTTCCATTTATTTCAAAATTTAATATTGAATCAATGAACTGCATATTTCCATAGAAATGAACATTATTATGTTACAAAATAATTAAATACATTTCCATAGCAACCCTTCTTTTTTAAATTGCATATTGGAAGTACCTGTTATCCAAAAATGAACCAAATATTCGAGGACAAAACATTTAGTTGGCACAGAAACTAGTGGACAAAGAAAAATTGAGAAAAAAATTATGGACAGAATAATTTTTGACCGAAATATTAATTAACCAAATACTCGAGGTCAAAAAACATTTAGTTGGCACAGAAACTAGTAGACAAAGAAAAATTGGGAAAAAAAAATTATGGACAGAATAATTCTTGACCGAAATATTAATGAACCAAATATTCGAGGACAAAACATTTAGTTGGCACAGGAAACTAGTGAACAAAGAAAAATTGGGAAAAAAATTATGGACAGAACAATTCTTGACCGAAATATTAATGAACCAAATATTCCAGGACAAAACATTTAGTTGGCACAGAAATTAGCGGACAAAGAAAAATTGGGAAAAAAATTACGGACAGGATAATTCTTGACCGAAATATTAATGAACCAAATATTCCAGGACAAAACATTTAGTTGGCACAGAAATTAGCGGACAAAGAAAAAGTGGGAAAAAATTATGGACAGAATAATTCTTGACCGAAATATTAATGAACCAAATATTCGAGGACAAAAAACATTTATTTGGCACAGGAAACTAGTGGACAAAGAAAAATTGGAAAAAAAACATTGTGAACAGAATAATTCTTGACCGAAATATTAATGAACCAAATATTCCAGGACAAAACATTTAGTTGGCACAGAAATTAGCGGACAAAGAAAAATTGGGAAAAAAAAATGGACAGGATAATTCTTGACCGAAATATTAATGAACCAAATATTCGAGGACAAAACATTTAGTTGGCACAGAAACTAATGGACAAAGAAAAATTGGGAAAAAAAATATGGACAGAATAATTCTTGACTGAAATATTAATTAATCAAATATTCGAGGATAAAATATTTAGTTGGCACAGGAAACTAGTGGACAAAGAAAAATTGGGAAAAAAATTATGGACAGAATAATTCTTGACCGAAATATTAATGAACCAAATATTCCAGGACAAAACATTTAGTTGGCACAGAAACTAATGGACAAAGAAAAATTGGGGAAAAAATTATGAACAGAATAATTCTTGACCGAAATATTAATGGAGAAATTTTTTGGTGGATGAAATGTTTGTTGGACTAGTTTCCTTGGACAAAATAGCTGTGGACGTGAGATAGTGGACAAATTGTCTGATGGACATACTGCTGTGGACGTATCATCCTGGAAGCAAATTATTAGTGTTTTTTTAGCTTGCGACGTCATTAATACAAAATCAGTTACTACAGAAAGAAAACTGCTGCTACATTTGTAACGTATCCCTGCAATTCATAGCTAATCCCTGAGCGCCATTCTGTTACAATGCAATGTATATTCAGGCAAATGGGGATATAATTTGAAGGTGCTCGTGTGCTATTATATTATCTGACTCAGATGACGTCTCTGTATAATGTACCATGTCCCAACTATTCATAGAGCTTCTCTTCATATTCAAAGTGAAGGTCCATCAACGTCATCACTCGAAGCCATCAGAACATATGCATGACCTAATTATCCTTGTAGGTAAATGCAACCGTGATTGCCATTGTATTGTCTGTGTAATTGCTTATTCAATACATCTCCACTGATCTACAACCTTCTCTTCCACAAACCCCAGGATAATAGTTCTACTAGTAGGTGCATCGGTAATCACATTTTATGAGATAATAATAGGTTGAAAGATAAGAGAAATCGTCCTATGTTGCGTAATATCGCGTTATTTAATTACATTTCTCGCTCTTTCTTATCTAAGATAAAGTTATATTCATAACTTAAATTAAACAAACAAGATGAGATATATTTGCTTTATCTTCATTTACTTTATCTTTCTTTTGTGTGTTTATTTAGAACTAAACTAAGTAAATCTTAACTTAATTACACAAGCAATAATTTAATAAAATGTCGCTGCAATCTTCTAGGTTTTCATGGTAATAAAATTATTTCTTAATTAACTTTCAAAGTCAGTATTTTAGGCAAACTAAAAAATTTAACCTTATATTTCAATTAATGAAAATAAAGATAAAATGTCCGCCATGTATTGTGGATCCCTATGATCACGGCATTACGCGTCCTCAGGTTGCAGATAAAGAAGACGGCCTCCAGATATTGTATTGTATTTAATAACATTCCATGCTATTCATACATTGCTTCACAGCTAGAATATGGAACAAGTCAAAAAAACTTAATACAATTATAAAGTTTTAATTTATAGTCACAATCTAGATGAAATACATACAGAAGAGATTTACAATATAGTCTACTAGTACAACTCAAAGTTTTAGTATCAATTTCATGAAGCGTTATTGAATGTCATGAATTCACCTACAGAATAGAAGGCGTGAGAAATTAGGTACTTCTTCAATTTGGCCCTAAATAATCTTATGTTTTGAGTTTCATTTTTTATATCGATAGGGAGGCTATTAAAAATGTTTACTGCCATATAACGCACTCCTTTTTGATAGCATGATAGACTTGCCGATGGAGTATAAAAGTCATTTTTTGACGTGTATTTCTGCTATGAACTGTTGAATTAGTTACAAAGTTTCACGATTACATAAGAGGAAGATTATTAATGAAAAGATATACTGACAAGCCATGGGCATTATTTGTAGTTTTTGAAAATAGTCCTATAAGATTCCCTAGATTTGGCACCTACTATTATTGTAATTACTCTTTTTTGTAATAGTTATATACTGTTATATCTGTTGAATTTTCCCAGAATATTATTCCAAAACTCATTACCGAGTGTAAGTATGCAAAGTATATTGTTTTTAAGGTATTACTATCTTTTGCATAGATATAATAGCAAAACATGCTGAATTTAGTTTGGGGGTAATTATTGTAATATGATTTTTCCAATTTAACACATTATCGATTTTTAAGCCAAGAAATTTGGTTGTTGTTGGAGGGTAGCTGCGAATATAGGCTAAGATGTTCCGTTCAAACCTCCCAAATTTTAATTAGTCATTACTGACAAGGTATACCAAATTATGGAATGCGAGTGGTACGAAAAGAAAGAGAAATTCAAAGAATTTTTATTTAATGAATTTAAAGTTGATTGTTCACTCACTATGTTGCGTCACAATCGCATAAAGCAAAAGTGTGACTCCGCAGCAGTGCGCACAATTTTTATTCTGGTATGCAGAGACAAAATAAATCATGCAAAGAAATTACCGTAGAGAATATGGAGGAGATGCACCTGATGGGAAAACTTTAAACTGGTGGTATGCTTGATGAATTGATTTAATGGGCTTCTCTAATATTCCGCTCGAATTTCTTCCACCTTCTTTTTTGAAACACGTCGACGAGAACCTACAGATTGTATGTAGACGTGAAGGTAGGAATAGAATGGTTAGTCCTTGATGCTCCATGAGCTGTCGCGCAAAATATTTAGAGCAGGCATGTTCAGCTCGGGCATTTCTAGCCCTTAAACGAGGTGCAACAATGACGTAGAATATCTTTTAAATGTATGCCTGCATGAGATTCTGAGATTTGATGTCACTGTTGTGCCACGTGTAAAGACTAGAAATGCCCGCTCTAAACATACCTGATTTAGAGTGTGTGCAAGAAGGTAATCGAGGGTTTGGCACCCTCGTCGTACGCTAAACGTTAACGCTATGTTGACGTCAGTAATGAATAGGGCTAGGATTTTGATGAAATTGCTTCTTTTTTCTAGTAAGCCAGAAACATAGCTGCTTTAGTATTTATGTTATGTTATAAACTGAGTGTTTTAAGACATATTTATTAGGGCATTTTTTGCCTGTTTCAAATCATAAGAGCATTTTTTGTTTTATTCGGTCATTTTTTAGGCATTTTCATTTAATTTTGGCCATAAATCCCCATTATTAATGTGAAATAATATTTTATCCTTCGATATTTTCTCTACTTATTTTGTCCATTAATACCCATTATTTTGTATAATATTTTAATTGTTTTTCTGCACACATATTGTCAATTTAACGTAGTAGCCTACACCCCATGTAATCGATCAGTCCAACCACTCCTTCAATATAGACTCCTCTACAGGCCTATCTGCTAGTTCCGGATAAGAGTGGCCTTGTGGTGGACGGCATGGCACTACATCACATAAAATAATTAGTTAAAGTGTACTACTTAGAAAAAATTACGTAAAATTAAATAAACTTAAATGTTGGTACTAGAATTTAATTTAATTACTAGTCTAAATACTAAGTAGTACAAAACCTCTTTTTCTACTAAGACAATTATATAAGATCAATTTTTAGGGCATTTTTGGAAGATTTTTAGGTCATAAATGCATTGTTTTAGGGCATTTTTTCATGATTTATAGGTCATCAAAATCCTAGCCCTATCTTTACGTTCGTAAAACTTCGCAATAATTATAGTACACGATATTTCCTGCTCCTTTAACATTTATCATGTCGTAGCTCCTATGATAGTCAATCGCGCTGTAATTTTTTAAAATTGATAGATCAATGTCTAAGGAAGACATAGTGAAAAAATTCTAAATGAAAATCACCGCACCGTGATTTAGGCCTACATGGCGGAAGTTTGGGAATTAATCCACAAATAAATTAATAAATAATTGGATGGATGGATGGACAGATGTATGGGTGGATGGGTGGACGGGTGGATGGATTGACGGAGAGTTAGACGGATGAATGATTGCATAGGTAGATAGGTACAGACCGATTATTTAGTCCTGATAGCTCAGCGACGCGAAAGAGGGGAAGTACTCGGAGGAGTGGGGAGAGTTCCGGAGTAGAGGTAAGGGCGAGCAGTTGGTAAAGGCAAGCGAGTGAATAAACCAAACACCCCTTGGCGTAACTAAATGGACTGGCCTGGCCCACGCGCACATCTCCGGCGACTGTCAGGACTAAATAATCGTACTTTATGTAGTAGTTAGATAAGTAGGTAGATAAAGTTAATGTATGAACAACGAATGAATAAATACAGGTTCTAACAGAAGTTTAAGGACACCCCTTCGCCCGTCGAAAGAGATGTTTTGTTATTGTTCTTATACTTATGTGAAATCCCCTTATGTTTATAAAGGGATCTGATGTATGTGAAAAAATGAAGTTTTTTTTACTGCAAATCAAATCTATCTTTGAAACTGCGTATTATATAACAATTTTTCTCTAATGAAACTTATCGGCGTTGGATCTCGGATTCATCTCGCCATCATAATTACATTTCCCCTCTTTCATCATCATCTAAGTTTGTTTTCTAGGTTTCGGGCTTGCTCCGATGTAAAGTCGGCTGCTGACCGCCATCGAACTTGGACTCACAAGGAGAGGACACGCTCTGTATATCACCGAATTAAATCAGATTTTGTGACATGAAAGTACAAGACACACTGTTTAAAGTCATACTTGGTATGGGTGGCCAATGATCCCTCGTTTTGGAAATATTGGCTATTGTTTATGACATACTTCCGTTAGGTGCCTAATAGGGAAGCAATAGACTGCGTAAGGGCGTAGCTCACGTGGTTGGATGCTGAGTTGTCATCCAGGCAACCCGAGTTCGAATTCTAATGCCTTCTCATTTTTTAAAGCTTGATATTATTATTATTATTATTATTATTATTATTATTATTATTATTATTATTATTATTAGTTTAATTCACTTTGAGTTGTCAGTTCTTATATTCAAAGCCATGTTGAAATATGTGTGGTAAAAATTGATAAACGAACGAGAAGTGTTTGTGAATGTGAAGGATATCTGTTTCGCAGCAGAAGTGCGGAAAAATGTGTGTGACTGTGGACAACCTTCTTTCATTTGCCATAACAACACAGACGAAGTAAGACATATCTCCTTTCTCTCTCTTTTCGCAGTGAGACAAGATACATCACACAGACTTTATGCACCTACCGTTGGCGCGAACTTCGTGCAGGAACCACATCATAGGAGTTATCTCTGTGTGTCTGTATATAAGCACAGTCTAGTATATACAGTCACGAAGATTGAGTTGTGAGGGTACAAGGAACAATAGACTGTGCCAGTACTATTTCGCATTGTCTGTGATGAGGCGATAGTAGCGATCCTAGTGGTTAGCAACTATCTACGGCTGCATATTCCCTACGTATTGAGCTTCGTGACTGTATATACTAGACCAGGGAAGTCGAGCAGCGCTCTCGAGCTGTAAACTGCAGAGCCTCTACTCCTCCCTTACAGTGCAACGGTTGCACACAGGTAGCAGGCAGACCGGCCGAATGATCGTAAACAAAGGCGAAACTGCGGCGGCTGGTACTTCCATAACTTTTATACATCTTACCAATTGATTAGGAACTCAGTTTAGATTTGCACTTGATGAACTCTGATAAACAAAGAATGTAGCCTACATGAGGATGAATTATGATGATGATGATGATAATAATACTAATAATAATAGAGTTTTATCCACTAGGTAAAGGTAAAGGTATCATGCCATGAAGGCACTTGGGGGGCATGGAGGTAGAGCCCCATGCTTTCCATGACCTCGGCACCACGCTCTGGCCGCCTTTTACCCCCGCGAAAGACCCGGTACTTAATTTTATAGGAGGCTGAGTGAACCTCGGGGCTGTTCTGAAAGTTTGGCAACGAGAAAAAATCCTGTCACCACCTGGGATCGAACCCCGGACCTTCCAGTCTGTAGCCAGTTGCTCTACCAACTGAGCTACCCGGCCGCCTTTATCTACTAGGTCATTCCATAAATGTTGTTCATTAGTGACGGAAATAAATAATAATAATAGTAATAATAATAATAATAATAATAATAATAATAATAATAATAATGTTGTTAATATCATATTTAAAATATCAACTTAGTCTGTATGTGCTCCAGCAGTCAAACTTCAAGTTCAAAAACGTAAACTGTTTGATGTATAAAATGAATTACTTTCAGCGTAACTTGAGATCTGTTCATAGTTGTTGTTACAGATTCAAAAATATCTTCTACTCGAGTTCGAACCTTTAGTGAAAAGACATCTACAAGATTCCCATGAACATTGAAATCTGAATCGACACTCCTTATGAATATACTGTAGCTAGCTGCGCCGTATCTTTCCGGTCGGTAGTTATCTCCCATTTATGATAAGTGCTCTGCAAAAATATTACGAGACAAACATATAGATTTAAAATCATTACCAACGTTTTCCGGACATGTCCCTTTTGCAACAGCTGTGAGACAGTCTTTCACAAATTGTCCGTCAGTAAATACGAGTAGCTTTGAAGCCTTTGCAATAATTTCACAAATTTTGTAGCTAGCACGAAGCAAGCTCGTTCTACTAACACCCGATGATGATGGGAGGTTTTCTGAATTCAATCTTGATTTTAATTCTTCTACAGTCTTTTCACGAGTGAAACCGGATAACTTTTCTGATCCTTAAGCTTCAGCATGACGTGTAGAATTAAAATGCCTTTTAATATTATGATGGCTAATGTATCCAAGTTCTTTTCTACATATTAAGCAATGTGCCTTTCCGTCCTTTAAGATAAATAAATATTTATCTGTCCACTCACTATTGAATCGTCGTTCCATATCCATACCAGCCGCCAGAGTTGATAAACACACTACGTACAGAACACAGCTACAGCGAGCTGACTGTCGTTTCAGCTCAGCTACGGTAGGAAACAGTATTAATCGTTTCACAGTTTGAGAGTGCTGTTCGACATCCCTGTACTAGACTGTGATATAAGTTTGCCAAATTTTAAAAAAAGGTTTATGTATGAATTTAAGATAAAAATAAACGTTACAGAATAAAACGACAGTTGATCGTTCTATTTGACGGATTTGCTGTATTTTGATTTATTAAATGATGATAATGACTTAAGAAAATGTGAAGTAGTAGTGGGGAAAACTGCAGTTTCTTAATAAAACTTATATACAGTATACGTTTCTTTTGTGACAAACATTTAATTTAATGTCATTAATTCTCTCACACTAAAGCCTCGTTCACACTTTTCAAGTAACTTGAATTCAAGTCACGTGATTTCAAGTAACCTGAATTCAAGTCTCAGTTCAGACATATTCAAGTTATTTTGTTTTGAAGTAGGATAAAATGGCGTCGATGGAAGTTGTGCAATTAGGAATTTCTTTAGTAGAAAGCCTCCGTGCCAGGGAAATGATAAATATATTGAGGAAATGGAAGACGCGTTGTTCAGTATAGGTTAGGAATTAGATTAGTAAGAGAAATACACGACCACTGACTATTACAAATAGAATAAGTGAAATCTTCAAGCAGATTTAATAATCCTTATCGAAAATGTAATAAAATATTAGCTAGTCTGATTTACCATAATTGAAAATGATTATCTTGAAGCTGTTAGAGTTCCCAAAAAAAATCTATCAACCACACTGAATCATGCCAGTTTCGGCCGATAAATGTCATCCCTTCAAGCAACGCTCTTCTCTTCTTAATCTCTTATCTTCCTCACTTCTTCTCTATCTACAGTTTAATGGTTTTTATTATTGCCTTTCATAGGCTATCTCGTGTGTCCACGTTAAAATCTCTGCTGTTCAGTTCTACAATGAACTCTTGCTTCTTGGCAGCTTCCTTTGTATGTATGTATTTATTTACACTGCAAGTGGGCAAGCACCTGGTGGCAGTGGTATATACAATATAAACAATACACAATAAAATGATACAATTTTATACACAATACAATAAGAATACACAATACAATTTAACACAATAATAATAAAACATAAATAAAATACCTAATTTTACAATATAACCTACATAATTATGTATAGGCCCTATATAAGTTTCAATAGTCTTTCACTTTACTCTCATCTCATTCCCTGTAGTGGCACTATGACGCATTTCACTGACACTTTAGCACACATTTCACTGACACTCTGTAACACATTTCACTGACACTATAGAACACATTTCATTGACGCTATAAATTATCACTGATCGGAACTGTTCACTGCACTGTAAACCATAACTTCACTGACTCACCTCGCTTCACTGATACAACAGTTCAAATAAGTCAAATAATTACATCCTTATGCATACTTATAAACAGAACTACATTTAAACTAAACATTTCTGGTCTAAGGCCCTCTTACACACTATTTTTAAATAATTTATAATTCAAACCAAGGAAGTAACTCGTCAGGCTAGATAAATACATGTCACCTTAAAAAATTAAATGTTGAATGTCACCTTAATTTTAATTTGCACTTTATACACAACTTTTTAAGTTATTCTTGAATCTCCTTAAGGAAGGACAGCCCTTAAAGACCGCTGCAGGTAGGTCATTCCAATATTTATAGTTCTATTTAAAAATGAGAATTTACCTACATCCGTTTTCTGTTTCCTACATTTGATTTTAAAATCATGATCGTTCCTACCATAGTACGTTGGCATTTTTATTACGAAACTTTGCAGTTTCTATAATCCGCAGGCCTTCGTAAATTTTATACAACTTCAGAAATTCAAATATTTGGTCATTATTTCACTTACATTCCCAGTAGAACAGAAAAACAATCTGCTGTTAATTTAATGCTCTTAAAACAGTTGTTAATTTGAATTCCCGCGCTTTTCTCCTTGAATTCAAGTTATCCAGTGACGTTCACACTTTTCAAGAGTCCTTTCAAGTCAAGTAAAGAGTAGAAAGGATCCAACTTCACTTGAAACTTGAATTCAAGCCGTTAATTGATTTCAAGTGAACTTGAAACATAGTTCACACTTTCCAAGTTCGTTTTTCAAGTGACTTGAATTCAAGTTACTTGAAAAATGTGAATGAGGCGTAACGAACTAGTCCAGATAGCGTCAATCTATCTTTCTTGCTATAAGATTAGACAGGAATGGTATATCCTTCAATGTTGATATTTGACAGAGAGATAAAATGGGCAGATGTAAAAATATAATGTTTCCTTTGTTTAAACCTTATTGGGAAACATCAGTTTAGTCACACTCCTGGAAGCTGCAATGGGCTCATATGAAACTTGCCAACACTTCCCGGTTGTAAAAACTGTTTGCAAAGTTAAGCATACCTCTTCCTAGAACGCTGCTTATCTTTATTCAAACAGCGCCATCTGTCGAGAATAGTGAGAATCTCAGTATATTCAGAAGTTCCATGTGCTTCGGACATCTACGGTTCTTCTTCATGCATTATAAGTGATCTTTCATGAGGTAAATTTAAAATTAAGTTATTTTAATTACAGTAGGAACACATTATAATTCATATCGAATTGTTATTAGCGTTAGCATTAAAATATAAGGCAAATTATATACAAAGTTTATGTCTCGAATAAATGTTTTTTTTTCCATAGGTACTTAATATTTTTCGTTGGACTGTAAAGAAATTATGGCAAAGGTTGAACTTGTCTGCGCCACTAGAAAACAGTCCTAAAATACCTGAAAAATCGCTATCGTTTGTAGTATGGAGCAGGTGGAGATTAGATATGATCATTAGAAGAGCTGTGTGTCCACCCAACACGCCAAAATACAGTACATACCTCACTTACTACAGCAAATTATATAACAGAAAGCTAGGGGACGCCACCGGCGTGGCTCGGTCGGTTGAGGCGCTTGCCTGCCGGTCTGAAGTTGCGCTCGGGAGCGGGTTCGATCCCCGCTTGGGCTGATTACCTGGTTGAGTTTTTTCCGAGGTTTTCCCCAACCGTAAGGTGAATGCCAGGTAATCTATGGCGAATCCTCGGCCTCATCTCGTCAAATACCATCCCGCTATCGCCATTTCATTGACGTTAAATAACCTAGTACTTGATACAGCATCGTTACATAACGAACTAAAAAAAATATAGGAGAAAAGGTCAATGGAAATGATAATAATAATAATAATAATAATAATAATAATAATAATAATAATAATTTATTTAACCTGACAGAGTTAAGGCCATACGGCCTTCTCTAACACTCAACCAGGAGTAAAACTGCGTTACGAAAAACACTACAAATTTACAAAGTACACTACAATTTTACACACAAAACTGAATAAGATAATAATAATAAAATGTAAACAACAAGTAAGTAGAAATCAGACATAATATATATCATACAGAAAGAAAGAAAAAGCATAATAAAATGTGAACAGCAGGTCAAAATAAATGAGACATACAAAGTATAAAAAAATAAGACAATTATTGATGATGATAATAATAATAATAATAATAATAATGATAAAAAATTAGAATAGTAATAATAAATAGTAGTAGTAGTAGTAGTAGTAGTAGTAATAGTCGTGGTGGTGGTGGTGGTGGTGGTGGTGGTGGTGGTGGTGGTGGTGGTGGTAGTAGTAGTAGTAGAATAGGGTAAATACAAATAGAATTTTATAATGCATGGAAAAAATTAAATTGAGATTTTAGTGAATATTAGTTAGAGAAAAAAAAGGGGGGTTGAAAGTTGAGAGATATTTGGATAAGTGAACAGATAGAAAATAGCAAAGGAAATATAGGATAAATATTGAAGGGTAGATTAGACCGAGTAATAAAAAGATACAGTGTAAATTGGAGTATTTGTGTAGACTTGTACTGCTAATAATGTGTTAATGGTGGCACTGGATACAGAGAAATGTGAGGTACACCATTACATGTAAAGAAATGCTGTGACGTAAATATATATATATATATATATATATATATATATATATATATATCATATCATATCATACCATATCATATCATATCATATCATATCATATCATATCATATCATATCATATCATATCATATCATATCATATATCATATCATATCATATCATCATCTGCACTTAATCCATTAATTTTATTATATAGAAGATTAATAAAAATTTGTCTAACCAAAAATATAGACTACCCAACAAATTTAATTTATACAGATTTTAAAGTATTGACTATTGAAGAAATTTATAAATACAGGTTACTAACTTACTACCACAGAAATCAAATAAAACATAAATCTAATCGACAAGAATATCGTACTCGAAGACAAAAGTCTACTTTCCCATTAATTGAGCCTAAATATCATACAAGTGCAGCTCTTAAACATGGTGCTAGTTTCGGCCCAAGACTTTATAATACAATTACAAACCATTTTCCCAAATTTGAAATATTTTAAAATTGAAGCTTTTAAAAAAGAAATTTATAAAATTATTCATGATATATAATATTAGCAAATGTTTTTTTTTTATTTCTGTCGACTATAGAAATATTTTTACTGAATATCACTGGCTTCTGTGTGACTGTCAATTTATATTAAATGTGTTTTTTTCTCTCTTTTCCTCTTTCTTCTTTTATTTATTTATTTATTTTTTTTTTTTTGTTTTTGTGTGTTATTTATTGATATGAATTAAGTTACTTCTGTATTTAGTAAACTATTCTTGTAAATTTTATGTTATATTATTGGCTAAGACCACGCCTTACACGAGCCTGGCTCTTACGGTAGTGGCTAGAAACATTTTTGCTTTATAATTTTAATTTGTACTCGCTAGCTAGCTAGTTAAATATCATATATCATACCTCACTTACTGTATATACCAGGGATACAGAACTGCGAGAGAGGGGTGGAAACCATGGGGAAAGCATTGGTTCCCCGTCCACAGCCCATCGGCGTTGAATGACGTATCTGTCGCCCGTACACAATCACGTAAGACAGACAGTAAATACAGATCCCCTCCCTTACCAAGTCAATGAGGCGGTGGTGGAAGGATGGGGTGAGTGACGTATTCCGATGAGTGACGTAACGCCACAATTGTCGCCCCGTTCTGCAAGCCTGGTATACACCAAATTTGTTGTGCGTGTAGGAAGAAGACCGCCATATTTTCTAATGTGACGTAATATAGGCCCTAAGGAAGGAAATGATAGTTTTTTTTTCAGTGTCACCAACTATGGAAAAATGTCGTATTAACTTCAACAACGTAATTATAAGGAAGACTATACTGTACACCTAACCTAACTTATCCTGTTAC
This sequence comes from Periplaneta americana, assembly GCF_040183065.1. NCBI lineage: Eukaryota > Metazoa > Arthropoda > Insecta > Blattodea > Blattidae > Periplaneta > Periplaneta americana. Next base: position 127,205,691 of record NC_091130.1, on the reverse strand, counting down.
TAATTTCTAACGTAGGCCTTATTCTTCAATCTTCTTATTTCGAGACATATTAAATTATTTGATTTATGTAGGCCTACTTCTTTTTAATAGCAGTAAAAATACAAATTTTATACTCTTCTTACTTGGTTATTTAACGACGCTGTATCAACAACTTCTAACTTATTTAGCGTCCATGGAATTGATGATAGCGAGATAGTATTTGGTGAAATGAGACCGAGAATTTGCCATAGATTACCTGACATTCGCCTTACGGTTGGGAAAAACCTCGGAAAAAACCCAACCAGGTAATCAGCCCAAAGCGGAATCGGACCCACGTTCGAGCGGAACTGCTGATCGACAGGCAAGGTCCTCATCCGACTGAGCTACGCTACAAACAACAATATCATTCGTAACATGATAAAGAAACTGATTGTTATTTAACGCGTGAAACGTGTAATAAAAAGTACTCGTATATGTCACCCTCATCACATTCTTTTTATTTATTTGTTTGTTTATTTATTTATTTATTTATTTATTTATTTATTTATTTATTTATTCATTCCTTACTTACTTTAGTCTTCTCTTTAACTTCTTTGTTTATCTTCTTTTATTTGTTTACCGATATGTATTTGTTTCTTTTTTGTTTCTCTGCGCTTTCTTCCCTATTTACCTTCTCTTCTTTGAGGAATAAACTTGAAGTCTGTCACTTTTCGTTATATTTTTCTTGTTCTTGGTCTTCTTCACCTCTTTCACATTAGGCACTGCTTTCTGGAAGAATACGTACAACTATTTCTCTCTTTTGAAACTTCCGAATACGGTATTTCAATATTGTTTTTTACTTTAGGAAATGTAAATCATTCTGCTATAAATTTATCTAATAATAATACTTTATTGCTAGAACATAGATCCATATTATTTTTATATAATAATCACTCTAGCATCCACAGAAACAATAAATTACATACTCGTGCTCAGGGGCATTTCACATAATTTCAAGACATTTTATTACTTACTTACTTACAAATGGCTTTTAAGGAACCCTCATATAAGCCCGCCAGCGGTCCCTATCCTGTGCAAGATTAATCCAGTCTCTATCATATCCCACCTCCCTCAAATCCATTTTAATATTATCCTCCCGCCTACGTCTCAGCCTCCCTAAAGGTTTTTTCCCTCCGGTCTCCCAACTAACACTCTATATGCATTTCTGGATTCGCCCATCTGTGCTACATGCCCTGCCCATCTCAAAAGTCTGGATTTAATGTTCCTAATTATGTCAGGTGAAGAATGCAATGCGTGCAGTTCTGTGTTGTGTAACTTTCTCCATTCTCCTGTAACTTCATCCCGCTTAGCCCCAAATATTTTCCTAAGCACCTTATTCTCAAACACCCTTAACCTTTGTTCCTCTCTCAGAGTGAGAGTCCAAGTTTCACAACCATACAGAAGAACCGGTAATATAACTGTTTTATAAATTCTAACTTTCAGATTTTTGGACAGCAGACTGGATGATAAGAGCTTCTCAACCGAATAATAACACGCATTTCCCATATTTATTCTGCGTTTAATTTCCTCCCGAGTGTCATTTATATTTGTTACTGTTGCTCCAAGATATTTCAATTTTTCCACCTCTTCGAAGGATAAATCTCCAATTTTTATATATCCATTTCGTACAATATTCTGGTCACGAGATATAATCATATACTTTGTCTTTTCGGGATTTACTTCCAAACCGATCGCTTTACTTGCTTCAAGTAAAATTTCCGTGTTTTCCCTAATCGTTTGTGTATTTTCTCCTAACATATTCACGTCATCCGCATAGACAAGAAGCTGATGTAACCCGTTCAATTCCAAACCCTGCCTGTTATCCTGAACTTTTCTAATGGCATATTCTAGAGCGAAGTTAAAAAGTAAAGGTGATAGTGCATCTCCCTGCTTTAGCCCGCAGTGAATTGGAAAAACATCAGATAGAAACTGACCTATACGGACTCTGCTGTATGTTTCACTGAGACACATTTTAATTAATCAAACTAGTTTCTTGGGAATACCAAATTCAATAAGAATATCATAAAATACTTCCCTCTTAACCGAGTCATATGCCTTTTTGAAATCTATGAATAACTGATGTACTGTACCCTTATACTCTCATTTTTCTCCATTATCTGTCGAATACAAAAAGTCTGATCAATAGTCGATCTATTACGCCGATACGAGATATTTTATTAAGTAACAGAATAAAAATTAAAGAAGAAAAAGAAAAGCACATATCACAATAATTGGAACTTTAAATATTCTTTCTAAACAGTAATTATTAAATTGATTTTTTAAATTAAGGAGCATTAACAAATTGTATTTTTGGAAATTTAGCTATTATCTTGTTATAAAGCCTTGAACCGAAGTTGCTACTGTGATTATATGCTAAAGTTGTAGTACATTTAGGTTTTGTCAAGCATATGTTGTCTGATCTTTTGGTTTTATATTTATGTGAATACAAATTAAACGATTGACATTTCTTAGACCCTCAATCATTTACTTACTTACTTACGGTTTTAAGGAATCCGGAGGTTCATTGCCGCCCTAACATAAGCCCGCCATTGGTCCCTATCTTGAGCAACATTAATTCAGTCTCTACAATCATATCCCACCTCCCTTAAATCCATTTTAATATTATCCTCCCATCTACGTCTCGGCTTCTCCAAAGGTATTTTTCCCTCCGGCCTCCCAACTAACAATCTATGTGCATTTCTGGATCCACCCATACTTGCTACATGCCCTGCCCATCTCAAATGTCTGAATTTCATGTTCCTAATTATGTCAGGTGAAGAATACAATACGTGCAGTTCTGCGTTGTGTAACTTTCTCCATTCTCCTGTAACTTCATCCTTCTTAGAGCCAAATATTTTCTCAAGCACCTTATTCTCAAACACCCTTAACCTCTGTCCCTCTCTCAAGTTTCACAACCATACAGAAGGACCGGTAATATAACTGTTTTTTAAATTCTAACTTTCAGCTTTTTTGAGAGCAGACTCGATGACAAAAGATTCTCAACCGAATCTAAGTTAATTTAATATTATCGCGTTTTTAATTCAAAGTCAAATTTGGTGCCGTCGCAGATGAATTAAAATTCAAGTTCAGTATGATAGTAGTTCAGCTTTCAAATTACGAGTTTGTTATTGACTGTAATTTTAGATGTCCATCAGTGTTACCAAATAAGTCTGTTCTAACAAAAGGAATGTGCTCAGTGAAGCAGAAAAATAAAAAAAAATTCTCATCTGTATTGCTCTGTTGTCAGGAACATTCTTCCAATCTCATATCTGCGAAAATATCGTATATGTAAATGTCTATAACTCTGCTGTAACTGCAAATGCATGTAGCGGAACAAAATATTGTATTAACACATTTACAGCTTCCGGAATAATTATTTTTATTGAATTATGTCAAATTTCAATTTTATAATTATACGTGTTATAAAGTAGGCCTAATATTCGTGTTTTTTTTTCTTTTACTTCTTACATTATTTTATACTGGCTTCTGTTCACAATTTAATGCACATGGTGGAAACAACACTGCTCTGTGTTAGAAACAAATATCTTAAACCTGTCACCATGACAGTTGCTCAACATTTAATATCGCTTGTGTGGGAGTGCCGACAAGTGTGATGACGTGCACAGATATGCGCAAACTTTGCTTGGCGTGTCACATTGTAAACAGACATTCTGTATTTCTTCCTTTCGTTGAAACTCTTTCAATAAAATTATACTTCCTTTCTTACTTCCTTCATTTCTCATCCTTTATTCTTCATACCCGTATATTTCGAAATAAATGTAAGAAACTTTACAAAAGAAAATGTGGCATCGATCAATAACGTAATCAATAGTGGCAAATCGTTCACGTAAAAGAGGTTTGGTTTGAGATTCAGAAAATGTAACTGAATTTTATTACGGAAAAAACTATATTAAATTTGTCTTTACTTAGGAATTATTTAACCGTTTCTTTGTTCCTTTTATCAACAGTAATCTCACTAGAGGTTTTGATTTATCTAGAGGAAATCAAAACTCGAGTGGGATTTAATTGACTATTAAACGATTAGAAGAAAGTATATAAAGATTAGTAGAAATGAAGTACTCTAATACAATAAAAAATTTATTCACTTACTAAAATTCTATTTCACTAATGTTAGCTTCACCGAAACTTTTGAACGGAGCCGCCATTTTCAGTTGACTATCTATGCGGTAAACAAATGACGATCACAAAGCATGTTTTATAGTACCGTAAAGAATTTACAGTTTGAAATGTTGACAAACAAAGAAACAAATGGTAGAAGGTGATAAAAACAGAATAAAGTAGCCTATATAAAGATTAGAAAAAAATAAAGCACCCTAATACAATAAAATAGGTATTAATTGACTTACTAAAATTCTATTTCACTAATGTTAGATTCACCAAAACGTTTGAACGAAGCTGCTGATTTCAGTTGACTATCTATGTGGGAAACAAATGACGATCGCAAAGCATGTTTTATAGTACCGTAAGGATTTGCAAACAAGAAACAAATGCTAGGGAAGTGATAAAATATATAGAGACTAGAAGAATAAAGTGATAAAAACAAATGCTAGGGAAGTGATAAAATTGTAGCGATAAAATTGGTTGAAACACGTTCTTTCGCACCGTTTTATTAATCAAAAGTAGCATGATGTAGTAAAAGTGTAATAGTCTACAAAATGAAATAGAGTTTAAAAATGTAATGACATTGCATTATGCTGACGGATGATAGCAGAAGGTGGGCTCAACAATTACGCATGCATGTGAAGTAGGTAGGCCTATTATTTTATGAAGTTGGGTAAGTACAATATCATTAAATTATGCTTTCATAAAGAACATTGTATATATTAAATTGATTTTCATATCGGATAAATATGCTTATGTGTATTTTTTAATGTATTGGACTATTTTCTTTAATTTTTTATTTAATAAAGATTAGTTATTTCATTATTAGAAATTTTATCTGTTACTTTATTTCTAACTATTATCAGGCAGTACATCTCACTTGACGATATGTATGAAACGAAGAACAATTGTTTGTATGTATATGTCTGATTAATAGGGACCGTATTTTGTCGCTGGAGACTACGGACCATATTCATAGACATGCTTAGTGCTGGCTTCCGGTGGATGATCAGCGAACTAACTTTTTCGTATTCATTAACCAGTGTTAGCGATATGATATGATATGATATGATATGATATGATATGATATGATATGATATGATATACGATACGATAAGATACGACATGATATGATATGATATGATATGATATGATATGATATGATATGATATGATATGATATGATATGATATGATATGATATACGATACGATACGATATGATATGATATACGATACGATAGGATACGATAGGATATGATATGATATGATATGATATATGATATGATATATGATATGATATGATATGATATGATATGATATGATATGATATGATATGATATGATATGATATGATATGATATACGATACGATAGGATACGATACGATGCGATGCGATATTTGAATCCTGTACAAGTAATCAGTCGATAGCCGGGGCTAGTTTAGCACGCTCATAGCGTGGACTAGCGAAATATCTATGTATAGCACCCTACGAGTCGTATTAAGGAGTCAATGGAAAGTGCATCCGTTGCGTTTAATGAAGAAAACTATCAAGTGAAATCTACGAACCGGTCAATCCATCTGTGTTAATTTTATGTGGTGCTGTTAGTGGTGAGTAAACGAAAAAAACTGTTGGACGTGAAATCAGATATAAAAACCTATGGGAAACTAAATATAGTTGGTTGCATTTCGATCGTACTTCGGGTGATGCATTTTGTAAAATGTATAAAATGAGTTTAAAATCTATAATAATAATAAATCTGTAGCCGAAATTTTTATGGTAATTTTCGATTTTCCAAAAATAATTGGTCCTAACATATATAATTTCCACCCTGAAACCGAAAATCGCTTTTTTGAAATTTTTGTTTGTATGTCTGGTTGTCTGTCAGTATGTTTATCTTTTCACGCGATAATGGCTGAACGGATTTCGATGAAAATTGGAATATAAATTAAGTTCGTTGTAACTTAGATTATAGGCTATATGGCATTCAAAATGCATTATTTAAAAGGGGGGTTATAAGGGACCTAAATTAAATAAATCGAAATATCTCGCTTATTATTGATTTTTATGGAAAATGTTACATAACAAACATTTCTTTAAAAATGATTTCCGATAAGTCTTATTCTTTGACAAATTTTGATAGGACTGATATTTAATGAGATAAATGAGTTTTAAAATTAAAATAACTGCCATCTAAGGCCGTGTAATGAAGTAAACAAATGACTTCGTCTATAAGGGGCCTTGGTCAACAACAATCGAAAACTATGAATCATAGTCTACAGAAAATGTTTCTGTGTTTGTATGAAGCAATATCGGAAGCTAAATTAACCGATTTGTATAATTAATTATTATTTCACCATTGGAAAGTGTAGTTTCTCTGTATGGACATAATGCTATGTTATTACAGTAACTTCTGAGTGAATTGAGGACAGGTAAGATTAAAATAGCTTCTTATGCACAGAAAACTTGATAGGCTATTCTGTGTATTCGTTTCCTGTATTTCTTAAAATAATGTTTATCTCAGAGAATTAACGAACAACGAGAGTGTATTGATTTAGTATGCAGTAATAATATGTTAGCTTATCATTTCATTATTTTATAATCCAAATTTTAACTGTCCTCAATTGAATCGAATTAAAATACATAAAATACATATGCATTAAATGCAATGCAAAAAATTTGGGTAATGAGCCAAGCAGATTATGTTGTCCTGTTGTAAAATAAAATTTGTTCCTCCTGAGATCAAGAGCCCCTATAACAAATTGAAAACTTACTTATCGGGGTACATCCGTTATCAACACACTTTTTATATAATATAATATAATATAATATAATATAATATAATATAATATAATATAATATAATATAATATAATTTAAGTTATTTAAGTTATTTGAAGGGTTCAGAACCATAGTGGGCCAAGCGCCATTTACTGAATACGTAGAAAACAAGAGTTAAAATTAAGTTATTACCATAATTCAATGGAAACATATAACAAGTAAAATAAAGTATACACATTAAATGTAAATGATATCAATGTTCATTGAACTATGGATGCATGTAATAAAAATTAACATGTTAAAGGAATTGTCATTGCACCAAATGAGTACTCTCTGGACCAAAATGATTCCATTTTAATTATTTAAATATAATTTAAATTAAGTAACATATTAAACGATTTATCCTTCTATCAAACACGAATGTTCCCTGGATCAAATGTCCTATTTTAATTATGTAATTACTTTATATTTATTTCTAACGGGTGCAGCGGAGCGCACGGGTACGGCTAGTACTTAATATAGATGTAGGAAGTTTGTTACATTTTTCAGATAATTAGAATGGAATAATTATGGTTTTATTTTCGTTGATAGAAAGGTAATTTATGTCAAACCAAACCTCGAAACTCTTTAAAACAGGTATTCATTGTCTCTTAAAGACTTTAGAAAATTGTTAATTTTTATCTTCCTCAACGTGGTGAGGTTGCCAAAGATAAAGAATGTTAAACAATAACATTAAAAATGGTCTTACAAGAAATTTGTTTACAATAAACTGAAATTTACAGTAGATAATGTTTTACAATAATGAAAATTTGCAGTAAATTAAAGAATAGAGATAAAAATTAAAATAGAATGAGAAAATTCAACTGTAATTTGAGTTGAAGTACAAGTGTCGCCGTAAAATCTGCAGAGAACCCTTCAAAGCTATCATAGGAATTTCGTCTAATTTAACCAGTAATAAAATTAGGCTTACTAAATTCAGGCGGCTTATGTGAAAATATACCTAACATCGACTTTATGGGACAATTTTACACATGAGCTTAGTCATTCATTATGTTTCACATCACATAACAATATTAACATTTTTATATTACTACCTATATTAACATTTAGTAGTATTTAAAACAGATAAAAACGAATGAAAGCTCCATTTATTTAATTAACCTGGTTTTCCATGTTCTCTTTCACATATAGTAGACTGCCTCTTTTGTTGTTAGTTAAGATTTGAATTAATGTTTATTTTGCTCCCGGTTCCTCTTTCCTCCTCCCGGGGTCCACAACTGTGGAGTAAAGGCTGGTTCACAATAAACCGAGAACGGAAACGACAACGAGAACGAGAACAGAAATCATGTTAAAATAAATGTATTTAAATGTCAGCATTCACAATAAACGAGAACGAGAACGGAAATAATGTTAAAATAAATGTATTTAAATGTCAGCATTCACAATAAACGAGAACGGAAATAATGTTAAAATAAATGTATTTAAATGTCAGCATTCACAATAAACGAGAACGAGAACGGAAATAATGTTAAAATAAACGTATTTAAATGTCAGCATTCAAAATAAACGAGAACGAGAACGGAAATAATGTTAAAATAAATGTATTTAAATGTCAGCATTCACAATAAACGAGAACGAGAACGGAAATAATGTTAAAATAAATGTATTTAAATGTCAGCATTCACAATAAACGAGAACGAGATCGGAAATAATGTTAAAATAAATGTATTTAAATGTGAGCATTCACAATAAACGAGAACGAGAACGGAAATAATGTTAAAATAAATGTATTTAAATGTGATCATTCACAATAAACGAGAACGAGAACGGAAATAATGTTAAAATAAATGTATTTAAATGTCAGCATTCACAATAAACGAGAACGAGAACGGAAATAATGTTAAAATAAATGTATTTAAATGTCAGCATTCACAATAAACGAGAACGAGAACGGAAATTATGTTAAAATAAATGTATTTAAATGTCAGCATTCACAATAAACGAGAACGAGAACGGAAATTATGTTAAAATAAATGTATTTAAATGTCAGCATTCACAATAAACGAGAACGAGAACGGAAATAATGTTAAAATAAATGTATTTAAATGTGAGCATTCACAATAAACGAGAACGGAAATAATGTTAAAATAAATGTATTTAAATGTGAGCATTCACAATAAACGAGAACGAGAACTCAAATAATGTTAAAGTAAATGTATTTAAATGTCAGCATTCAAAATAGTTAATTGTGAATACTCACATTTAAATACATTTATTTTAACATTATTTCCGTTCTCGTTCTCGTTGTCGTTTCCGTTCCCGGTGTGTTGTGAACCAGCCTTAACGGTTAGCGCGTCTGGCCACGAAACCAGGTAGCCCGGGTTCGAATCCCGGTCGGGGCAATTTACCTGGTTGAGGTTTTCTCCGGGTTTTTTTGTGAACTCACTTTGAGCAAATGCTGGGTAACTTTCGGTGCTGGACCCCGGACTCATTTCACTGGCATTATCACTTTCATCTCATCCAGACGCTAAATAAATTAAGATATTGATACAGCGTCTTAAAAAAATAAGCCTGCTCCCGCGGTAAAACGTCTGAAAGCCACCGGTGTGGCTCAATCGGTTAAAGCGCTTGCCTGCCGGTCTGAAGTTGCGCCAGGGAGCGGGTTCGATCCCCGTTTGGGCTGATTACTTGGTTGGGTTTTTTCCGAGGTTTTCCCCAACCGTAAGGTGAATGCCAGATAATCTATGGAAAAATCATCGGTCTCCTCTCGCCAAATACCATTTCGCTATCACCAATCTCATCGACGCTAAATAACCTTGTAGATGATACAGCGTCGTTAAATAACCCACTTAAAAATGTCTGAATTCAACACTGAACCCGAGTCGCCTGAATAGATGGCCAGCGCACTAGCAATAATGTAATCCGCTACTTGTATAATCCTTTTTATATTCATTAAATTAAATAGTTTGTTACAATTTCATATTCGCGAAATTTGAATTGCGTTCTTCACTTACACTAATCGTTATTGTAGCATTATCTTTAAAAATTAATAAAAATGTCACCCGTCGTGATTCATCTCGAATTGCAGTGATTGTAGAAACAAAAACAAATAAAGCTTTGATAAAAATGCAGAACAGGTATCGCAACAGGACGTGTTGTCTGATAGGTTATGAAAAGTGTTTCACGGAAACAAATGAAGAACACGCAGTGCAATGACCCGATTATATACACAAGGAAGAATAAATGAATGGACAGCAGTTTCTCAATTTAAAATCTGCTATATGTTCCAAGGTGGAACTTTAATAATATGTTCCTTATTTGTTTTAAAAAATTGTCATTAATCCTGAAATTTTCACATCTTTCAAAGTGTTTTTAGTAGGCTATTTTATAGATATTAAAATGCTACTATTTCTTTTCTAATTATAAAACTGTATATCATTAGTTCTTTGGTTTCTTCCGAGGTAGTCCACAGCCGTGGGACTGAAGCCGGATGGTCTATGGCGAGTCCTTGGCATCAACCTCTTTGATTAGATTACCCCCCTTTGATTTGATTACCTGGTTGGGTTTTTCTGAGGTTTTCCCCAAACCAAAAGGCAAATGCCGGGTAATATTTTGGCGAATCATCGGACCTCACCTCATCTCACTACATCTCGCCAAAATATTGTAAAAAATTGCACAAAATTGTAAAAATTGTAGAAAATTACTAAATTGTAAAACTATAAAAATTTGTAAAAATTGTAATTGTAATATTGTAAAATTTTGACTTGTTCCACATCTTAAAGCTTCATTGCTCATGTAAGATCTATGGAATAAAATAAATGAAAGAATGAATGAATGAATGGTACATTGTTGCTCATGGAATCCATAAAAACACAATTTTTTATGCAGCCTGAAAGCATTCTAATAGAATTACAATTCCATATTATACGGGATTTATCTCACCGGCCATGTGAAGAACGCTAAAGGAATGCATCAACTGTTACTCACTCCAAAACTACTTGAAATCACACCCGTCTTCCCCAGCTTCCGAAATGATGACGTCTACAGTACAAGATTCATAAAAACACTAATATATATATATATATATATATATATATATATATATATATATATATATATATATATATAGCTGTAGCTGAATGGACAGACGACCTTTAGCCTATCAAAACCTCTTATTATTAATGTCACATCCCCACTCTCAGTTTCCTGTGTGATATTTTCCTTCGACCAGGGCCGGTGAGATCAATCCCACATTGTACCAGCTATTTAATATATCTGAAACGACACTAACAATAAGTCACTGAATTCATAAGAATTTTCATAACTCTTTTCTTTGAATTAATTAATTAATTCATAGTGTTCTGCTCAAGGGCAGGTCGTTCACTGCAAACCCAGCATTCTCCAATTTGTTTTTTTATATTTTCTACCTTCCTCTTTGTCTCTTCATATGATCCATATATCTTAATGTCGTCTATCATCTGATATCTTCTTCTGCCCCGAATTCTTCTCTCGTTCACCATTCCTTCCAGTGCATCCTTCAGTACGCAGTTTCTTCTCAGCCAGTGGCCCAACCAATTCCTTTTCCTCTCCCTGATCAGTTTCAGCATCATTCTTTCTTCACCCACTCTTTTCAACACAGCTTCATTTCTTATTTTGTCTGTTCACACGTTCCATTCTTCTCTATATCCACATTTCAAATGCTTCTAGTCACTTCTGTTCACTTCGTCGTAATGTCCATGTTTCTGACTCATACAATGTCACCCTTCATAAAAAATACTTCACTAGTGTCTTCCTTAGTCCTTTTTGCAGATGTCGGAAGATAGCAGTAGTGTGTTATGAGGAGCTGTTCTCTTGTTACCAATTGTGCCAACTGTACAATCTTCATTCAACTCTATGGACAATTACTAGTCAAGAAGGCTTTGTTGATTCAGTTTCATTTTTTATTAAAACAGTTGCATTGCACTTCGATTATAAATATATATTTAAAAATCTCTGATACGTGACTTTCCATAATCTCATACAGCAGAAGCTATAACATAACCTAAATAATATAAACAAGATAAATGATAGAAAAGTTTTAAATAAGGATGATTAAATAAACATGAATACTTTTAAAAGGCGCAAGTATTCAATGTACAGTAGTGGCAAAATAAGTCGGTCCGACCCTTGTAGCTGATTTCAGAGCCTTGTTCACTCCAGAGCACTATAGATTAGTAACTAAGACTTTCGTGGTTCGGACTTTTTTTTTGTTCCTTATTCAAATTTATTCCCAATACTTTTCGATTGCTGGTAAAATTGATGTTCTTGAAATAATAAGTTAATTAAGTAGTAAAATATCGCTGCATCGAAAAGTATTGGGAATAAATTTGAATAAGGAACAAAAAAAAAGTTTCCTTCCCATGCAGGACTCGAACCCCGAACGTCTTAGTTACCAGACTATCGTGTTCTGGAGTGAGCAAGGCTCTGAAATCAGTTACAAGGATCGGTCCGGTTTTCTTTTCCCACTACTGTACAATGTTGGAAAACAAAGAAACAAATGCTAGGGAGGTGATAAAACAAACAAATATTAGGGAGGTGATACAAATTGTAGGATAAGCAGCCATGATCGGTTTAAACACGTCGTTCCGTACGTTTTATTGATCAAAAGTATGACGTAGTAAAAGTGTAATAGTCACAGAAAAACGTTCCATTGGTTTTTTCCGAATGAAGAAAATAATAATAATAATAATAATAATAATAATAATAATAATAATAATAATAATAATAATAAATTTATTCTGGTGGTGTTAAGGCCAACAGGCCTTCTCTTCCAAGTCGCTTTAGGACAGTAGCTAAGAAACTAATTAATAACGTTCAATTACACAAAACAGGAGCGTCTACAATTACAGTAACATAGAACAAATAATGTAATACAAAAATATTAAACATTTTTAATTTGGTATACTATTAAACAAAGCTTAAAATCTATATTAATATTATTAATATAAATAACTAAATCAAAAAGGAAAACTGATAATCCAAACAAGAAATATAGGTAATTATAAATGGTAAGACAAAGACTCTTAGGGTGCTATTCATAGACATTTCGCTAGCCCGGCATACGAGCGTGCTAAACAGGATTCATATCATATCATATCGCTGACACTGGTTTATGAATACGAAAAACGTTAGTTCGCTGATCATCCACCGAAAGCCCGCGCTAAGAATGTCTATGAATTCGACCCTTAGTAACTCCTTTAAGTCTCCTTTAAGCCAAGCAACAATGCGGTTCGATCATCTGAACCAGCCGTCGTGGTAAATAGTCACCGAGGATGGAGAAGCATCTCCGAAACATGTCTGACTATTTCTAACTTCTTTAATAATTATATTATATTTATTATTGTTCATATAACTGTAATATATAAATTTTTACATTTCTTATCAAATCTATGAACACTGTATAATTGGCCTAACATGTGTGGTTTATCTTTGAACATAATAAATTTCGTTAGACAAAGAATGAGTTTGTAACTTAATTTTGAATTTCGATGACGTCCGGCATTCTTAATTTTACTAGACAGAGATAATGATACTATATATGAGGAATATAATGACGTTCTGTGATGAGGGATAGAAATAAGTACTTGATTCTGATTCCGTACAGGTGTGAGAAACTGAAAACGTGTCGCTAGGTAAAGGCTAGTTCACAATAAACCGGGTACGGAAACGACAACGAGAACGAGAACGGAAATATTGTAAAAATAAATATATTTATTTTAACAATATTTCCGTTCTCGTTCTCGTTCTCGTTGTCGTTCCCGTTCCCGCTTTATTGTGAACCAGCCTTAAGATAGAATCTAATGAATGAACACTGTTTGACACAAAATGAGTAGAATTTTGCTATTTCCTAAGACACAAATAAGATCAGAGATTACCGTGGTCTCGTGAACAACAAATTGCTTGACCCCGATTTAATACACACGAATTTTAAACATTAGAAGCAGATTAGGCTAATACCAAACTTAAAAGATCTCTATGATATTAAACAGTAACAAAAGATGCGAGGTAGGCGTTTCTACCACGCCCATTAAGCTGAAAATACATTTATGACATGTTTCTTACTTGATGACTCAATTTCCGCTTTCGTCTAACATCGACATGACGTTAGAGCAAGTCGCACCCCTTTCTAAGATCATCCTGTTTGCGACATTGTCCTTTACTCGTACACAGAGATCTCATAGTTTTGTTGAAGGAAGAAACAACTTTATTCAAACAATCACAAGAATGTAAAGTCCGGATCAAATAGTTCTACGAATTATAAGTCTGACGACACTGAGTTACCTCCCAAAACTTACACCACATTTCATAATAAAAAGTAAGCAAACTATATTATTGTTAGTGTATTGTCAGCAAGACATTTCATTTACCTAATACCATAACAGGCTCAACCAGGTTTGCGAGTAATGTATGCAATACGATCCTTCCAAATTATACGAATATCAACAAAATACCAATAAATTTAGTACTTACAACTTGTTTTAGAAACTTGTCGCCATTTTTTACACTTAACACCTGATCTGCAGCATTACATGTCAGGCGTGATTTGATTTGCTTGTAGATAGATAGATAGATAGATAGATAGATAGATAGATAGATAGATAGATAGATAGATAGATAGATAGATAGATAGATAGATAGATAGATAGATGGATGGATGGATGGATGGATGGATGGATGGATGGATGGATGGATGGATGGATGGATGGATGGATGGATGGATGGATGGATGGATGGATGGATGGATGGATGGATGGATGGATGGATGGATGGATGGATGGATGGATGGATGGATTTAATGTCATTCAGCGATTTACAGCCATAGACAACGTCAGAGTAGATATAGCTATATAATACATGGCTACTACAATATGAATAAATGTAAGAATAAAATAAAAAATAAATATACAATCACCAGATAATCACAAAAACAGGTTAAAAGTTTTAAAATAAATAGTATAAAATCAGGTTAAAATGTACAGATTTGTCAATTACATGAGTTTAAAACAAATAGTACCTAAAACGTAATATTGCTAAAATCATTGACACTGTATTTAGTGATAGTTTGTTTTAAACTTGGAATTCATGCAGCCAGATACTTTATTTAATTCAGTTTCGAAGTCATTAACACTTTAGCTTGTTATAATAGCGCTAATAGTTTTTAATTAATTGTATTGCCGTTGTTGTCATGTATAAATAACGATGGTTCTAAATTTGGATCCTGAGGGAACAGTATTTTATAACATCTAATTTTGATTTATTTTATTAGTAGTGTAGAAATTATGTTTACCTTTTGCTTTCGGTAACTTAAATATGACTAAAGCTACTTTAAATGTTACCCTTAATGATATAGAAATTAAGTTTTATCTAATGGCATTTCATGGCTAACAGTCAAAAGCGTTAGTAAAATCACAAAATATAATTATTAATACCACAGTACATAATATATTAGTTCAGAGTTTCTCAAACTTTTTTGAAGTGGGGACCACTTTTTAAAGTCAGAACAGTTCCGCGGACCACCTTACTTTGTTTCCTTCGAAAGCAAATTTATCATTTCCGTAGCATATTTTAATATCAGTATACTTATATTTTAAAATTGAATTAAGATTTGGTACTTTGGTCCTCTGTTATGAATTCGGGTGGTCCCTGGCTGGGTTACAGGCGCGGCGCCAGATGTGCAGGGAAAATATGTCGAGAAACACCACATATATAGTGCTTTAGAGTGGGAAGTCGATAGACGGGTAGGGTAATACATTTCATAAAATGTCTGTACTGGGAGAAAAAGTGAAATTCGATTGCCATGTGTCATTTACAAACTCTGAGATTTTAAGCTACAGTGTGATACGCAATTCATTCGAATTTTATTTTTCTTCTGTCTTTTTTGAAGGACCACAAGGGCAGACCTCGAGGACCACAGGTGGTCCGCGGACCATAGTTTGAGAAACGCTGTTTTAGTTCATAGCCTATACAACATTTTTCGTTGCTCTTCTTTTGAAACCAGATTGTTCTTTGACTAATATATTATTATTATCGAAATATATCGTATATAGTCCTTTGCACATTACCATTTTCAGTATTTATGACATGACATGAACAAATAAGTTTGCTTCTCAATTGACTACAATTGCATTTCGAAATTTATAACCTGATAATAAATATACAACAGAAGTTTTATACATACTATATATACAAACGATCATTTACAACTATTTATTGAAATAACTACTATTACAATGACAAAAGACATACATTCTGAGATTATGTAACTGAAACCTTTTCCAATTATCAGTTTTCATCATTACGCACAAATCGCTGAAAAACTGCGAAAGGTCACAATTAGAATCTACATCTCTTACAGCAAGAAACAATTGCAATGTTCCTATGTTTTTTACCGCCACAGTGAATTTGAATGCTAGTTGTCTTTCTACCTTCAATTCCACTTTTCACACTTTACAGAATATGTTACCATTCCTTACACAAAAATAATCATTTCCAAATTACGAAATAAACAATTGCAGTGTATAGATCGGTGGCGGTATTTATCTCCTGGTGCACCTCCTCTATAACTGAAAGGGATCACAATGAACTCACTGACATACAAACCTACGTAATAACGTGTGCTTCTACATAACACAAGTCAGAACTCATAGAGGTCTTGTAACCTATTTGTGCCTTTGACTGACATCATTAATGTACTAGGATAAACTACTCCATCCAATACAGCTCTTGTGGCGAACATGCGAAGCCTGGATATGATATGATATGATATGATATGATATGATATGATATGATATGATATGGTATGGTATGGTATGGTATGGTATGGTATGGTATGGTATGGTATGGTATGGTATGGTATGGTATGGTATGGTATGGTATGGTATGGTATGGTATGGTATGGTATGGTATGGTATGGTATGGTATGGTATGATATGATATGATATGATATGATATGATATGATATGATATGATATGATATGATATGATATGATATGATATGATATGATATGATATGATATGATATGATATGATATGATATGATATGATATGATATGATATGATATGATATGATATGATATGATATGATATGATATGATATGATATGATATATGCTGTGATACATTATATTATATTATATTTTATATTATATTATGCCATTACGAGAGTCCTGGATAACAGAGAGGGTTTGGAATTGAACGGGTTACATCAGTTGCTTGTCTATACGGATGACGTGAATATGTTAGGAGAAAATCCACGAACGACTAGGAAAAATACGGGAATATTACTTGAAGCAAGTAAAGCGATAGGTTTGGAAGTAAATCCCGAAAAGACAAAGTATATTATTATGTCTCGTGACCAGAATATTGTACGAAATGAAAATAGAAACATTGGAAATTTATCCTTTGAAGAGGTGGAAATTTCACATACCTGGGAGCAACAGTAACAAATATAAATTATACTCGGGAGGAAATTAAACACATAACAAATATGGGAAATGCCTGTTATTATTCGGCTGAGAAGCCTTTATCATCCAGTCTGCTGTCAAAAAATCTGAAAGTTAGAATTTATAAAACAGTTATATTACCGGTTGTTCTTTATGGATTTGAAAGTTAGACTCTCACTTTGAGAGAGCAATATAGGTTAAGGGTGTTTGAGAATAAGGTGCTTGGGGCTAAGAAGGATGAAGTTACAGGAGAATGGAGAAAGTTACACAACACAGAACTGCACGAATTGTACCTTCACCTGACATAATTAGGAACATAAAATCCAGACATTTGAGATGGGCAGGGCTTGTAGAACGTATGGGCGAATCCAGAAATGCATATGTAGTGTTAGTTGGGAGGCCGGAGGGAAAAAGACCTTTGGGGAGGCCGAGATGTAGATGGGAAGATAATATTAAAATGGATTTGAGGGAGGTGGAATATGGTGGTAGAGACTGGATTAATCTTACTCAGGGTTGGGACCAATGGCGGGCTTATATGAGGGCGGCAATGAACCTCCAGATTCCTTAAAAGACAGTAGTTATTGTATTATATTATATTATATTATATTATATTATATTATATTATATTATATTATATTAATTCATCCATCATATTTCTGTCAGACAGGCCTGTTACAATTCTATATTACCCCAGATCTGCCTTACTTTACAATTTTATTCATCTGTGCCAAATTTTACATTACCATTTTCAGTACAGTGAAACCTGTCTAAAGCGGCCATCTGAAGTTACCTTGTAAAATGGCCGTTTTATCAAGTGGCCGCTTGATTAAGGTTGCGGTTTTTATGAATCAGCATGAAAATACTGAATTTCATTCACTTTTTAGTATTGTGCGCACACAACAATCGTGCATATTAATGTCAGCCTCTTCCATTCTTGCAACTAGCCTTTTCAAAACTCGCTTGCGGTACCTCAGTTTAAATTAATGGATAATACCTTGATCAAGGGGCTGGACGTGTGATGTCCGCTCTAACCACCCATTACTAGCAAAAAATTGCTTACATTGAGTTCTTTGGTAATTTCAAGAGCTTTCTCTTGAATTATAGGCCCGCTTACTGGCAATTTCTTCTCCCTCGCACACTTGAACCATTCGTAAACGAAATCATTCACATTACTAAACACAGATTGTCTCTTCCTTTTTTGGCCACCACGCATATTTTTCTCTCATTCTTTTAATATTTCATCTTTATTCTTAATTATACCGTTTATTTGTGTCCTTCCACATTTGAATATTTCTGCAATTTTTCTCGCACATGTTCCCTTCTCACTTTCTTCAATCATTTTTCGTCTTGCCTCTGAACTTAACACCTCTCTAGATTTATTGTTAGATATGATTTCTCTCTCAAACTGACTTCACAATTCCTCTGAATCAACTGAATGAAAAGAAGAAAAATTCGTAAAAGCTGGCCCAAATAGAGAAAGATAGAAAGTGGAGAAAAAAATATAAAAATTCGAATGGTTAACTACTGACCTAAAACATACTGTGACATTTTCGATAGAAAAATGTCCATGTTTCAAACGTTTAAAAACGAGTAAGAATTTAAAGCTATGCAGGGTCGGAGTGGAAAGTGACAAAAGAGTCATAAAACAGTAACCAACTAACCCCAAGATATGGAGGGTGTACTGTTGTACACTTAGCTATTGTCCTCGTGACATTGCTTCCTGCCCTCTAACCATTGAAAAAATAGGTCAGACAGTATCCGTGAAAACATTTTTTGTTGGACAGTGACTGTTATAGTCAGGTTCCAATCCAAATAGACCACGGCCGCTGGCCGGCGCAAGAGGTGGCCGCTAAATAAAGAGAGAATTTGTATTAATCTTATAGAAAACCCAATTGGTTCCAGAGAAAATTGGCCTTTTGGTCAGGAGGCAGTTTAAATGAAGTGACCGCAAAGGCAGGTTTCACTGTATTTAGAAAAAGCCGCTTTTAACGATAATGAGCCTGTCATTGGATATGTTTCTGTTATAGCCTTTTTGAACATGAATTTTACAATTGAAAATTTTAGACTGTAGATGAAGATACCATGTTTCATACATTCATTGTATAAAATACTTAAAATAGTGTCATCAGACGTACACGTGCGTTTAAACCCTCGCAAGGGACTACACCAAACCTAGATGATTTCATATTTTTGATGATCTTACGGTAATTATTTTCTTTGAAATTGTAGGAGTCATAATGAAATCTAGTAATTCCGCTTTAAAATCTTTATCTAATATACCAGTTGTCTCTGATTTTTCACCAAACTTTACGTTTAAATTTTCAACATAGGTTTTTTTTTTTTGGAGAGGGTGGGGGGAAAGGCTTTAAATTCATCTACAATTTTCTTTATTTTTTATATTTAATATTACTCACTCGAGAATTTAGATGCTTTTATCGATTACTTTTTTAAATATGTTTTTCTTTAATTTTTTCAGAAACTAAAATTTGATGTTCGTAATATTATTTTCAGCTACTCTTAATGAGTTTAATTAGAATTTTACAATAACACTTACAGTAACTATGTAATAGTTGCCAACATTAGGCCTATATGTACTTTTTAAACAAAACTTTCTTTTTGTTAGCATGAGGTTCTTCTTCCTTGAATATTCAAGTAATTTTTACAAATATACTATCTATAATTTTGCAATTTCGTGGAGATGCATTATCCCTCAAGTTAGATTTGAAAAGTTTCTAAAATGATTAATTTACTGTTCAGAATTTATCAGATTTAATTGTATTTCTAGGTAACATGGATTACCGTCAAGTAACTGTGACGATGTTCTTTGTCACAATTGTGGCGGCTTACAACGAGAATTCCTGTCATACTCCAACCAACATCAAAGGGCTAACAGTCAACTTCTCGGCGCAGTCTTTAACAGCGTTGCCATCCAACATGAACGAAAGTACATCAAAACTCGTAGCATGCCACAGTAAGATAAGCATCCTAAACAACAATACCTTCAATTCCACGAGAAATCTTACACTTGCAATCCTAAGACACAACGAAATACGTCAAGTGGACGCCGGAACCTTCCAACATCTGAAATTTCTTCAAGAATTGGATTTAGGTCACAATATGATTGAATATATCGACAAAAATTTGTTCAGAAATAATATATATTTGTATAAGATTAACCTGGAATATAATCTAATTAATCATTTGCATCGAGACACAATGAAATTCAATAAAGATTTGTGGAAAGTTATAATTGGACACAACAAAATAAAGGATATTGATATAGCCACTTTTTCAAATATTGTCTTGACCACGATAGATATATCAGGTAATATAATTACTGATCTGGATTTTAGAGTATTTGAAAACAAAGATAAAATTAGCACACTGGACATGAGCAGCAATAAAATATCCACAGTTCATCGCGACATGCTAAAATCCACTCGTGCTCTGAGAAGTCTGAACATGAGCCACAATCAAATTAAGTTTCTCGAGAAAGACTTGTTCAGGAACAACATAAACCTACAGTCACTAGACATCAGCAATAACGCTATCGAAAATATTCATGTAGAAACTTTCAAGTATAACCCCAATCTAGAAAATATCATCATGAATAACAATAAACTGAATTCACTACATGAAACAATTTTCTTTGAGAACGTCCGTGTCAAGTTTCTTGATATCAGTTACAACAAAGTATATTCCCTTAATCCACAAATGTTTAGATTTAATACGGATTTGAGGGTTTTAAATTTGAAGAGTAACAGACTCAGTACGTTAGATGAGGTAATATTTTCGTACAATACTAAACTTAAATTTCTTGATTTAAGCAGTAACAAAATTGCTTCTGTATATCCGCAGACATTTGCAAAGAACTTTAACATGGAGTACCTCAATCTGAGTTCAAATCTCATAACAGCAATTTTCCGAGATACTTTCAAAGAAACGAAAAAGCTCAAAGAGATAGACTTAAGCAACAATACGTTAACTACTCTGAACTCTGAACTGTTTTCAGCGATTCCGTTAAAATCACTCAGTCTTCGTAGCAACAAATTTGTATTTGAAGGAGATACGCAATTTTTAAGAGCGCCTGTATTAGAAATTCTTGATCTGGGTTCTTGTAATATTACTAAATTAATGTCAGAGACATTTCAAGGCATATTGAATCTCCGAAAACTAAAACTGGACAATAATCATTTGAAATTTTATCATTCGGATCAAGAAAATGTGTTCAGCAGATTATATCAACTACAAGAACTGGATCTTTCAAGTAATAGCATCATAACATTAAGTCCTGATTTACTGCGTGATATGGAGAGCCTTAAATTGTTTGATTTCTCTTCTAATCCTCTGGTGTGCTCGGATTGCAGAGTGAAACAGCTGCATGAATGGTGTATCGACAATAGTGTTTTATGTGTTGCAAATTGCAGTTATCCAAAAGGATCATGGGATATGGTGCCATTGCTAACATGCTCTAATGTAAAGGAAGAGTTTTTTCCGCTCAGTAGTGGAACTGAAATTTCCCGAATGTCCCCTACGCATAAAATGCAAGAAGACGACGAAGAAAATAAATTCGAAAGAACTACTAACGATATAAAAGAGTACGGTAAGGAACAAGTGTTGTCAGAAGTAAAAACAGCTAGCGAAACGAGCAACAATTCTATTATTATGTACATTTGTTTGGGTTTGTTTTGCACGTTTGTTGTATGCCTATGTGTTACTTTGCTTGGAGTGTTCTGTTACAAGAAGAGACGACGAAGACGTGAAGAAAATCACAATTGGTGATATCGAGCATAAGGTTCTGCGCTGTAGTTAATCATTTAAATCAGCGGTCATCAAAACACTGCATTCTCGGGCTAGCGTCTCTTACCCGCAGGCCTCTTAGGCCCGATTGTATAAACCATTTAATCTTAGATCAGAGGTTAAATTGATCCTTGTTTCAGCTGAACTTGGAATTTTGTGTTGTATAAAGTCTAATCTGAGATTAATTTGTCTCAAACTAAAGTCAACTTTGATTGAAGAAATTTCTCCGATTAAGTTAGATGATCCAAGTTCAGTTATTTCTTTTCTGTTTGAAATATACGAGTGACAGATTGTGCAAATAAAATATCCATTATTATTAATATTAATAGATATGTTAGGTACATTTATATATATTTCTTTCAATTTCTTGCCTTAATACACAAACATTCTTATATTTTATAAGGCTCTTCGTGTTCAGCAGTATCAAATAACATAACCTATAATGATATTATGTTTATAACAACCATTAATTATTAATGGATATGATAGGTACATTCATAAATGTTCAATTAACTGTATTACTAAACGAAAATTGTCGTTTTATAAAGCTTTATTATGTATCAAACACCATAACATGATAACAACTAGGAGAATAGTCAACCTTCTTCTTATTGTCCGCCATTATTTACATTGCAAAAAAAAAAACAGCGTCTCCAACAGAGTGTAATACGGAAAGTCGCCAAAAAGTAGTTGTAAAGTCGCTAGATTTCTCATTATCAACAAAGAAAGATTAAATTTTGTCACTATGGGGTGCTAAAAAGGTCACTAAATCCCTATTTAAGCAATATAAAAGTTAAAAGAAATTGTTGTTGAAAAAGAGTTAAAATCGCTAGATTGGCAACACTGAACAAACCTGTATAACATGGTCCGGCATCACGTATTTCACCTGTTTATGCGATGTTGCCAAATCCTTTTCACGTGAACTTAGATTGCATTTGAACCAAGGTAATTTGATCGCAGAAAAGTTTTAATACAATAGAAGAAGTGTCTGAACTCGGTTTACTTTTCGTTCTTCGATCAAAGTTGATCTTTAGTCAGGGAGTTTTATACAATCGGGCCTTACAGTACCAGCGTTCATTCGTGGCTACTAGCGGGTATGCTTCCTCCTCCAAAAAAGGTGCATGTAGCCATGCACTGCTTACCTGTAACACATTTCAGCGAGTGTTGACCACTGATTTAAGTATTGTGCATTGCCATACTGTGCCGTAACTGACTCTGGATTGCGAAGTGGTGTCGTTATTCATCGAAACAAATGTTTATTGTAATACATAAGTGTGAAGAAAAATTGTGATGCTAAGAAGAAGTTCATTCTTTATATTTTCGCGGAAACTTACTTACATTTTAATACAACTTATGCTGTCTGTAGGTCTACTATTGTGTACAACTATTTCCTAAAAACTATTGCAATCAGGGGCGGCTTTCGAAGGGGGCTGCGGAGCTGCAGCACCCCCAGACATTTGTGGCTCTTGTCTCGTTTTATGTTGTGAAATACATTTATTATGCAGTCTCTATTTAGCGGCTCGAATTTTTTAAGGGAACCAGGTAGTGATTAGGGTTCAAAAATCCGATTTTTTATTTGTGTTTAAAAAAAAAGTACAAAACTTGCTCTTTAAAACAATATAAATATTGTAGGAGAGGCTAGTTCTGCAGATAAGCCCTTTAAATAGCCTCTTGAAATTTGACGGTGCATGTAATTCATACATCCTTCTTTTTTTAAATGCAGTTTTCCGTAAGTTGACATTTTTCATACTTAAGTGCATTTTTCTCTGAATTTACTCAATCAATTTACATGACATTTTTACAGTGTTTTCTGCAGCCTGTGTTGTACATAGTAGACCTAGGGGTTTAAAAATATCACGCACATAACATGAAAAAAAATATTTATGCATTGAGAAAATTAAAAAAAATATTAAACAAAGTTCAGTATTTTTTCTGTTTTACTAGGGGTGAAATATTTAACTAAATTTTGCTTTAGAATTTACAATATACATTGCTAGATAACTTAAAAAAATGCAAGGTATATGAGTGAAGACTGTAGCAAGTAATGTGCACCTGAAGAATGAAGTACACTTATCAAAGTGGGAAAACAGGTTATCAGTTAGGGCCTTTCTTTTGCACTTGGATACGAAATTAATTAGTTGTCTCTTATATCACTGAATTCAGAATGATTGATTGTATAGGCATGAAAATTGTTATTTTAATCTGAGCACTAAAAGCCTAGAAATATTGAACTAAACTTTTGTACTGAAATTTTATAATCGCACAAGCATCACTACCCAGTTCCCTTAAAGAATTTCGCTCTCATTGACATGCACGCAATGGTTAGTGAAGTCACTTCCTCCCCTGGTGCTGCAAGAGCGAAACCAGAAACAAGGACTATGGGTGAAGCTACTTCCTCCCCTGGAGCTGCCAGTCTCGCCTCTGATGCTTTGCGCGTTAGTTTTACCCCTCCCCCTGCTTCCCCTTGCCTTGAATCCAGAGTTTCCTGGTACTGCAAAATTTGCAGCATTTTGTCAGTAGCGCGCAGTTTTAAACACAGATCTCGCTGCTCAACATTACTGTGCAATGTTCCGTATTGTCTGTATGGCATTAACAAAACTTGATATGCATAGTCGGCCTCGGTAGCTTAGTCGGATCTGTGAAAATGAAAACCCTAAAGAGCGTCGTAAGGTCGAAGGGATTCAGACAAGGGTTGCGGCAGCCAAGGAAGTGTGTGACCTCATTATCACACAAGCTAATACCCGATTCCAGCAGTTCATAGATCATCTGATATTATCTTCTCTTCTGTGTCAAGAAAAATTTGAATGCTACAAAAGCTCACTTCCTGAAAACGACCTAAATGTATGTGTGAAGCTTTTTCCAATGTTTGATAAAGACAAACTCTAAACGGAACTCAGTGTGTTGCATCAGAGACAAGAATTCAGAAATATCAGTGACGCAGTCAAGCTCTAGCAGTTTCTTCTATCTGAGAACTTGCAGGCCTCATTTTCAGAAGTTGTGAAACTACTACGCATAGCTATCACCACACCAATGACAACGTCCGAATCAGAACGTTGCTTTTCGTGTTTGAAGAGAGTAAAATCCTGTCTTAGAAATACGATCAGAGAAGAGAGACTGACCGCATATGTTTTCCATTTTAAAAACTATGTTAAACGACATATCGGATTTTAATAAGATGCTGATTCAAAAGTTTACAACCTACAAGACAAGGCACATGGAACTAATCTTTAAATAAGATAAGTTGCATGGTTTATTTCTGTATGCAGCCCCCCTGAATTCAATACCCACGAGCCGCCACTGATTGCAATGCTTATATGTGCGAGTTCAACGTTCTAAATTATACGCATAACTTACAAAAATATATCTATAAAATAACAATAATTTATTTAAATTTATTAAATGGACGTAGTACAAAGTGCAAATTTACTTGAAATTTATTCTAACATCTTTGTTTGACATAATTTTCATTTGAAATAATGCCAATTAAAACTCAAACTTTCACAAGAACTACAGAAATCGTAGGTATCTCTTAAATATTGCGATTGCTGTGGTTAGTCTATGAGGTCTATTCCTATATTAATGGGTTAGGTGCAGCTTACAGCAGTCAAATTTTGGAAATATTCAACATTTTTTTCCTCCATTACTGTATCTTGTACAATAATGAAAATTAGTATGTGTAAAATACTGTCCTTTTGCTATATGAAAAAATTATTTTTACAATTAAAAAAAAAATTATTTACATTTTTTTTTTTCAAAATTCAGTTCACTGTGCAGTGATGAAGCGTTTCCCACATAACTTAAAAACTATCCAACATTCTGTGATGAAAGTTTTTGTGTGTATTTATGCATGTCATATTACAATATGATGTAAGACCACTTCTCTATCTTTGATAGAGTGTCTGATAAAAAATAAATTCATTTTAAAAATGATCAAATATCAGTATTTTCTTTTAACACAAAATTAAAAAAAAAAAATTTATTAAGGAATGTAGTTGAAAGAGCATGATATTTTAAACATGAGTGTCAGCAATAAAATAAAAGAGAGAGAAAATGAAAAAGTTAACAAGTTTATGAGTTATGAGGGAAACGCTTCATCACTACACAGTGAACTGCCAACATTTTAAATTTTGAAAAAAAAAAATGTAAATCTTTTTTTAATATCGTAAAAATATTTTTTCATATAGCAGAAGACAGTATTTTACACATACCTATTTTCATTGTTGTACAAGTTACTGTAATGGAGGAAAACAATTGTTGAATATTTCTAAAAATTTTACTGCTGTGAGCTGTACCCAACCATTTAAGAAATCACTTCCTTGGCAGTAATTATAAATTTTAATATTTTTATGTGAAAGAAGTCATACTCTTTTATTTTTGTTACTTTTTGTAGACTCTTTTATATATTAGCACTATAATTACTGCAATTTTATATTCGACCTTTTTATTTTATTATAAGTTTTCGAGTTGTTTGTATCACTTTGTCCATGTGGTAGCCCTGTAATGAGGGAAGTTTTGTAAATACAGGATGAGTCACGAGGAAAGGTACATGGCTTGAGTGGTATAATATTCGTGGTTCTGAAAAAAAAAAAAGTTTATATGTACATATGTCCTGTTCTTAACAATTTCGGAGAAAACTAATGGAAACAATGAGCAACACGAAAAGTGCAGGTGATAGTAAATTAAAACATTGTTACCATATGTTCTGTTTAATTGTGTACTTTTCTTTACAGAACATGTTCAAAAAGTCCACCGTCAACTTCAATGCACTTTGTAGTTCTTGTATACAGTTGCTGTGTTGCTGATCTGAGCTGATTCGGATATTCCTTTATTTGAGCAAAAACATGTAAATTGCGAGCGAGAAGTTACCACTTTGCGCTTGTAGACTTCCTCGGTGGCCAAGAAATGATTCTACCGCGACCAATTCAACGGCCAGGATACGTTTCATTGATCCTACTACAACCTAATATCGTTTTGGTTGTGTTCGCATATCTGAGTGCTGATGATATAAGGAGCGGATTTCTATGTAATTAAATATATATTTTTTTTTTGCGTGTGATAAAACACAAATAACAAAGTTAAAAATTCCGAACATGAAGTTTCAAGTTTAAAACCCAAATTTTATTTCACATAAAAACACATATTTTCACAAAAAAAAATTATGTAAATACATATTTTCAGGGAATCTATTAAAAACACATAAATCTTGGAGTTTTCTTACGTAAATAATTTTTTTACAAGAACTTTTAAACATTTTAAAACTAAATCAATTATGTCACTCAGAAGTATGTTGTCTTTTTAAGAATTCTTGGTTGCTTCGTGTTTCTAAGCGCTGTGTGGTGTGTCCGTGATCCATTTTTGTAATAGTATCGCCGCAAGTTCTGAGAACTGCTAGGCAGCATATATCTATGTTATTATTAGTGGATAAATTAACATGGACAAGGAGGAGAGATCTTGCAACACATAATTTTTATTGTTGTATGTATGTATTTATTTACACTGCAAGTGGGCAAGCACCCGGTGGCAGTGGTATATACAATATTAACAATACACAATAAAATGATAAGCAATGCACAATAAAATTTACAATACATAATACAATTTACAACACATATACAATTTTATACACAATACAATAAGAATACACAAAACAATAAGAATACTGAATACTGAAAATGATTTCATTCCACGCTTTGTTTGTGAAACACAACAGATAAGAGCTCGGGTATGAACATTATTTAATTTAAACAAATCTCTCCCCTCTCGCTCATGTCTATCAAGTAAGGCATATATCTTGGTGTGATTCCCTGTTATCGGCTTCGTCAATCGATATCCTTCAAGATATACTGAAAGATGGTTGTTTAAAAAACGATTTGGCTTTCCTATTAGCAAATCTAAGCTTTTTGTGTGACACCATAAAAAAACTCGAAACATCCAAAAACCTGTTGTCAAACAGGAAGGTGCGTGCCGTGGAAATTAAACTATACTCGCTACCAGGTTCAGAAGTAGAAGTACTAAGGGACAAATTCCAGAATGTGTTTGGGAAAAACAGTGGATATAAAAAATGTGTAAAGTTGTTCAAGGATTGGAGGGTGTGCCTGTAGGTGAAACTGACGGTGTTTGTGTTTGTGACATTTCTCTCTTTAAATATGCACGTCTGACGTCCTGTGATGTGGAAAGATCGTTTTCACAGTATAAGTCGTTGTTCAGAGATAATCGGCATCCATTTGTGATGGAGAATTTGGAGATGACCTTTGTTGTTCACTGCAATTCTCGGCCAACTACTAGCACTCATGTGTGGTTGGTGAGTACCTAGTAAATTTTTTTTTTCAAAGCTAAGTAAGGTATTTTTTTCTATTTAAAAAATATTTTTTTATTTTTATCAAATATTTTCGTACTTTTTAGCACATAAAAAATAAATATATTAAACATTTTAGCACATAAAAATCCGCTCCTACTGATTAAGGACATGAGACTGACACCCGTTATTTTCAAACAGCTGTATGTCAGATTCTGTTAAGAACAGAGGATATGTTCATAGAAACTTTTTTGTTCAGAATCACCGATATTATCACCTCTCACACCATATACATTTCCTCCTGACTCACCCTGTATGTGTGTGTATGTGAGTGAGTGTGTCTGAGTATTGGACATAGGGTCTTAGCATTACCACAAGAAATCTATGTATAACAATATTGAAGAAATAACTTAATCAGTGGATCATGTTTAGAAATTAGCAGATTTTGACAATTTTTAAAACAAGGGAAGATAAGGATTTGCCAAAGACTGGGTACACACAGAATCTGATACGGCGCAGCTCTTCGCGACGCGACATTTTGCTTTACAGTGTCTCACAACGCCTCGCGACAATTGATCGGCTGGTTGTGTGGGTTTGGAAAACTGTCCTAACCTAGGAAATGACGTCATGATGCATTTTTAATATTTTGGAAGATGAGAAGAATAAAACGTATATTTTGGGTAGATCCATGGAATAAAAGACGTGATCTAAATGAACTTATGCAAGAATTAAGAAGTGACGAGAAAGATTAAAAAGAAATCATTAGAATGAGTATTGCTACTTTTGACTGAAGGGGGTTTTCTTTTATTGAGCGTATTCGGAATCTCAGCGCTGAGCAATCTGATGGCATCATGGTGTTCCGAATTTCACCGATGGCTTCACTGATGCTCCACCGGTGTCGCACCGGTGCCATCAGCTTGCAGAGGTGGTGGCAGTCTCCATCAGCCGCCATCAGTGAATCTGATTGGTTCTTGTATAGGGCGGGAATTAGCAGACGAATGACATCGTGCACTGTTGTGTCATGGCGGTGTGTTCTGCTTTAGTTCTGCTGTATTGTTTGTAATGAGCACAACGTAAAACCAATATGTTAATGGCTTATGAGCGAACATGTCAACGGACCAATTATTACTACCGGTTCAAGAAATAAATATTGTTTATGCTCTCATTTCTTTGAACGAGATGGCAGTACGGAAATTTCGCAAAATTTTGCTAGCATAGCACAGACAACAACTTATACAGTCGCCATGACAGCCATCAATCCTTCCAGCAGTTTTGTTCCTAATTCGCTGCAGCGTGACGTCATTGTTGTCCACCGGTCCGGTGAGATTCGGAATACGATGATTGACTGAGGCTCGACTGGTGTATGAAAAATTTCTACGTCGAGTTAATGGACATGGCTACTGACGCATGCGCAGTACACTGCAGCCACCGTCTGCTGGCGACAAAGCTCGGTCATCCAATGTTGTCTCTTCGAGTCTGTTCGCGACCGTCTTGTCGCGTCTGATTCTATGTACGTCACATTATAAGAAATCAACTTAACCCAAATACCATCAGACAAAATGTAGCGCCATGCCGCGTTTGATTCTGTGTGCACCCGACCTCAGCAACCATAACCCTAGATCGCTAATCATTCGTCTGACTGACTACTCAGATTAACAGTGTTGCTAATTTGAAGAGTTCAGAGCCATAGTGGGCCAAGCGCCGTTTATTAAAAACAGAGAAAGCAAGGGTTAAAGTTAAGTGAATACCATAGATTAATGAAGATTGATATAACATTTAGTTTTAATGTGTATACTTTATTTTACTTGCTGCATGTTTCCATTAAATTATGGTAATAACTTCATCCCTTGTTTTCTACGATTTTAGTAAATGGCTCTTGGCCCACTATGGTTCTGAACCCTTCATTTAATGTATTTCTGGTTTCGTGATATTTGTGTCCAGTTTTACTTGTAATACCTTCATCAGTCTACAAGTCTACATGAAAAGGATGACAGTTGAAAATGACGGAATTTTTAATAAGATATCAGTGTGACATCGTCTGACATACGAATGTTTAGTAATAACTAGAGCTAAGAATTTTAAGTGCTGCACCTAATTTTTTCCTTTACTATTAAAATGCCCAAATTGGCTTCTCTTGCAAGGAAAACATGAAATAAACATATACAGAGTGTTTAAAAATACGGGGCATAATTTCGGGTATGTATTTCCCACATGTAGACAATCAAAATAGTTCATTACAACATGTGTCCGGAAATGCTTTATTTCCGAGTTATGGCCTTCACAACATTGAAATTCACCGGAACGTTTTTCTTTCCGCAGGTCGTTGCCGTCAAAGGAGACATTAAGAGGGCACTCTGACAGTTCATTCCGAGGCGAAGGTTACATTCAGTGTTGTGTAGGCGTTAGACTGTGCGACATGTATTCAAATCAAGAGCTGGCAGAGATACACTTCATGTACGGTAAGGAGGACGGCAATGCTGCGCTGGCTCGTCGTTTGTACCAGGAGAGGTACCCACAGCGACAATGTCCAGATCGGAAGACATTTGTACGTCTCCATTACCGTCTGTGCGAGTATGGAAAATTTAACTCTCCTGGTTTGGGAAGGGGACGACCAAGATCTACAACTCCAGAAGTACAGGAGGAGATTCTGGAGGCTGTGAACATGACTCCTTCTATCAGCACACGAAGGGTAGCGTTGCAGTCAATGTTCCTCATACGACTGTCTGGAGACTGTTGAAAGAGTATAAGTTATATCCTTATCATTTGCAACGTGTACAGGCCCTGTCACCAGCAGATTACCCTGCACGAGTTAGGTTCTGTCAGTGGTTCTTGCAGCAGTGTGGTGTAAATCCGAACTTTCCTGCCTTAGTATTATTTACAGATGAAGCACAGTTCACACGAGATGGCATAACAAATTTCCACAATCAGCATGTATGGGCGTACGTGCAACTATTCCATCTCATCACCAGGTGCGGTTCTCCCTCAACATGTGTGCCGGTATCATTGGTGATCGATTAGTTGGACCCATTGTACTTGTAAACAGACTTACGGGGCAGGCGTACACAAACTTCCTGGAAAACACCATACCTCATGTTTTAGAAGACACTCCACTGATCAATTTTAACACATTCACTTCTTGCATGATGGCGCTCCTGCACACTTCAGTCGTACGGCTCGCCGGTACTTGGATCGAAGGTTTCCTGATCGATGGATAGGTAGAGGTGGCCCAATTACTTGGCCTCCACGCTCACCTGATCTGAACCCTCTCGATTTCTACTTGTAGGGCCATTTAAAATCATTGGTTTATTCGTCTCCGGTGCCTGATTGGAATCCCTTCGGAATCGAATTGTGGCATGTTCTGAGGACATACGCAATACTCCTGGAGTTTGGGATCGTGTTCGCAGGTCAATGAGACATCGATGTGAGGTCTGTATTCAAGCAGGAGGTGGACATTTTGAACACCTGCGGAAAGAAAAACGTTCCGGTGAATTTCAATGTTGTGAAGGCCATAACTCGGAAATGAAGCATTTCCGGACACATGTCTTAATGAACTATTTTGATTGTCTACATGTGGTAAATACATACCTGAAATTATGCCCTGTATTTTTGAAACACCCTGTATATATATATATATATATATATATATATATATATATATATATATATAATTCAGTCTTGAGAAATTCACTTGAGCGAAATAAACGTAAATTATTTTTTTTGTACATTAGTTTCCAGTTTTTTGAACCTATAAGCAGACGAAAATAAAGTGTAGACTATAGTAATAGCGACGACAATATTGAGGCACTGACAATCCAGTTGAATTTATCGTGCAAAATGTCATCTGCTAGATATAATTGGCAACATGATCTCGAATATACTAAAACAAAATTTTCCACAGGAAAAGAATGAAATGTCGATTTGTGAACCAGCAATTTGTTCCGTGTTATTAACATTTTCAGCTATTACTATTGAATTATATTAAAAACTTTCGTAATATTCGTACTTCAGTTATACAGGTCACAAACTTAACGCGCAGAACGAACTCTGAATCTTGAGTAACCTTATGGCAACAGTGACTCAAGTACAGGCGACAGGTGTAGTTATCTCTAAGACTGAAAACAAGTAGGATAGTTAACTGGATTAAAAATATGTTGCTGGATTTCCTAAATAATGGTATGTGACTACCTCAGCAACTTATTTATGTACCAACCCGTGTCCTTTCAATGTGACTTAATATGCGTATTTTAAGAGTGTATGCTTTTTTCTTGTCTCGTGATGTTAAATTGTGGCAGTAGACAGATTTTTAGTAAAGAACGTTCGATTACATAATGTAGATCGACCAGGGGCGCGCGACCGGCACGAAGGCTACATAACACGCGGCAAACCCTCTCCCGCACGCTCGACAGTCCAGTTCAGTCTCTTTGTAGGAGTGGTTGTATTGACGTTAGATTGCGTGTTATTCTTCTGATTGATATAGTGAAGTATTTAGATTTAGGGGTGGTATTTTGCTGCTGTTGCTTTTTGGAACGGTAACATTAGGAAATTTTCTTGCAAATTGTCTTTTTGCCTTTCAGCAATCACTCTTTTTCAGATAAGTCTCTACCGGAAAATCCTTTGCTCTAGTGTAAATTTCTGTGGTGCAATGTGAGCAAGCTAATCTAAAAACTTCACGAACACAATCAGAAGAATAACATGCAATTTAAAACCAATTCACTAACACAATCAGAAAAATAACACGCAATCCAAGGTCAACACAACCTGTCCTAAATCTTAATACTTCAATAACACAATCAGAAAAATAACACGCAGTCTAAAATCAACATAACCACTTCACTAACACAATTAGAAGAATAACACGCAATCTAAGGTCAATACAACTAGTCCTAAATTTTAATACTTTAATAACACAATCAGAAGAATAACAGGCAGTCTAAAATCAACATAACCACTTCACTAACACAATCAGAAGAATAACACACAGTCTAAAATCAACATAACCACTTCACTAACACAATCAGAAGAATAACACGCAATCAAAGGTCAATACAACCAGTCCTAAATCTTAATACTTCAATAACACAATCAGAAGAATAACACGCAGTCTAAAATCAACATAACCCTTCACTAACACAATCAGAAGAATAACAGGCAGTCTAAAATCAACATAACCACTTCACTAACACAATCAGAAGAATAACACGCAATCTAAGGTCAACACAACCACTCCTAAATCTTAACACTTCACTAACACAGTCAGAAGAATAATCTAACGTCAACACAACCACTCCTAAAGAGAGGTAACTGGACTGCCGAGCGAGCGCGAGACGGTTTTCCGCGTGTTGCATAACCTTCGTACAGACCGATTATTTAGTCCTGACAGCTCGGCGACGCGAAAGAGGGGAAGTAATAGGAGTAGTGGGAAGAGCTTCGGAGTAGAGATAAGGGCGAGCGGTAGGTAAAGGAATGCAGTACAGCTTAATTGTACTATAAACATACCGCTCTACCGCACGCGTGATATCCGATCGCTCCGAAGGCAAGTGAGTGACTAACCCAAACACCCCTTGGCGTAACTGAATGGACTCGCCTGCCCCAGGCGCACATCTCCGGCGACTGTCAGCACTAAATAATCGTGCACCGCCCAGTCGACCTGTATTATGTAAGCGAACATTCTGTAGAAGTTAATCAATGTGCGGGTATTCATACAGTATTATTGGTTTAAGTGCTTGAAAATAAAATGCTTTTAATTTACATGGGAAGAGTTCATCTTATAAAGTTGCAATGAATGCAGACCTACTTAATTTGTTTTTAATGATCAATAATACGTATACAACCAAGATGTTGAAAAGACTAATCTTAGTTTAATTTAATATTTTAACACTTAATTTTTTACAGATATTGTTTAGAAAACAACAGGTTCAGTTCGACTGTATCCGTGGTCTGTTGGTCAGCATGCTGGCTTCCAGATCAGGAGGTTCCGGGTTCGATTCCCAGGTCTGTCTCGGTGAATTTTTCTTGAAGAAGAAAAATTCCCTGGGTGTCTAGAGTCTGGAAATGTATATGATTGTGAGTGTCGCTGGGCAGTAACCTGAACACACGTTTCAGCGTCACATTGTTGGCAAGTAACTCCATCTGTTAGCACAACCATAAAGCATCTAATAGATGCAATAGAGTTACCAACAGCGAAAAAAAGAAAACAAGTTCAATTACGCAAATAATAAGAACGTGATATGAGAAGACATAGGCCTATCTTGCCTGAGCCAAATTATTTTTAGTAATAATCCTTTCTCTAGTCAAAGGAAGATATTGTGATATGGCATAATGTCTTATTCGTGACAGCGTCATTCTTGTCTGGTAACTGCTAGGTGCTGTAATAACACAGTTAATGGACAATTATGGTAAAAAAATAGCAAAACAATTAAGAAAACCCACTTCTTTCGTCTTTATATTCGTAATTATATTTGAGTCGGTTTGGGTGGTACAGCCAGTACAGTGCTGGTATTCTGTGTCCGAGGTTGCTGATTCGATCTCGGCCTAGATCCATGGCATTTAAGTGTGCTTAAATGCGACAGGCTCATGTCAGTAGTTTTACTGGCATGTAAAAGAACTCCTGCTGGACAAAATTCCTTCAAATCGGCAACGCTGATATAACCTCGGCAGTTGCGAGCGTCGTTAAATAACGAAAAAAAATCATGCATTTATCGTTACAGCATATTTTAATATAACAATAAGTGCAATAATAATACGCCCCGAAGGGGTTTAATATTTCATGCAAATACTAAATTAAATTTTATTTGTCAACGTTAATTGACCTCTGTGAGAAGTTTCAGACCAATCTGACAATAACTGTTGTGCAAGAAACCCTTTTTTACTTAAGGAACTGCTTAAAATTTTAAATTCCAGAAAACGGCATTAAAAAAAAGACATTTCTATCAACTCACTCACGTAAAGTAGGTTTGGCCACATTTGCTTATATGGGATGGTACCTTAGAACGGTGAAGATTTTGGATTAGAACGAGGTTTTAGTCACAGGGAACTTTCTGTAATTTTTTTGCAATTTATTTTTTCTCTATTGCAAAATAGAAAAGTCACGTGACACAGTTTGAAGGACTGTCAAATAGTAAATGAAACCATATTAGCTATGAAACTATAATATTCAGATATAATTGAATTAAATTATTGTTCATTTAACGACGCTCACAAATGCCGAGGTTATATCAGCGTCGCCGGTGTGCCGGGATTTTGTCCAACAAGAGTTCTTTTACATGTCAGTAAATCTACTGACATGAGCACACTTAAATGCCATCGATCTGGACCTGGATCGAACCCGCAACTTCGGACACGGAAGACCAGCACTGTACCGCTACACCACCCAGACCGACTCAAATACAATTACGAATATAAAGACAAAAGAAGTGAGTTTTCTTAATTTTTTCACTATTTTTTCACCATACTTTTCCATTAACTGTGGTATTAATTTCCAAATGAAACCTGTAATGACATATTACTTATTACCATTACAAACAACTCACTGACGTCATTCTGACGTGTAAATCGTTTCGACTATCAATTGCATCATTGTTTCGAGACTAGGCCTCGTGGAATGAGGAACCGATTATGAAGTAATAAACAACAAAGTTCTACGTTATTAAATTTAAATGCAGGGAGAATACAGACAGAAATTAAAAATATTGCATACATACATACATACATACATACATACATACATACATACATACATACATACATACATACATACATAAGTGTTCTGCCCATGGACAGGTCTTTCACTGCAAACCCAGCTTTCTCCAATCTTTCCTATTTTCTGCCTTCCTCTTAGTCTCGCATATGATTCACATATCTTAATGTCTCTATCAACTGATATCTTTTTCTGCACCGATCTCTTCTCCCGTTCACTATTCCTTCCAGTGCATCCTTCAGTAGGAAGTTTCTTCTCAGCCAGTTACCCAACTAATTCCTTTTTCTCTTTCTGATCAGTTTCAGCTTCATTCTTTCTTCACCCACTCTTTCCAACACAAATTCACTTCTTATTCTGTCTGTCCATTTCACAAGCTCCATCCTTCTCCATATCCACATTTCAAATGCTTCTATTCGTTTCTCTTTACTTCGTCATAATGTTCATGTTTAT
Source organism: Periplaneta americana (assembly GCF_040183065.1). NCBI lineage: Eukaryota > Metazoa > Arthropoda > Insecta > Blattodea > Blattidae > Periplaneta > Periplaneta americana. The sequence continues at coordinate 127,169,053 of NC_091130.1, read as the reverse complement.
CCCTCATACAATGCCACACTCCACACAAAGCACTTCACTAGTCTCTTCCTTCTTTTTCCAGAGTTCCGCAGAAGATACTCCTTTTTCTGTTAAAAGTTTCCTTTGCCATTGCCAGAAGGCTGCAGCTCATGTTACTGCTTATAGGAGCCTACATTGCAAATACAGTGGACTCTCCTAAGTTCGACAGAAGAGAATTGAAAGTTCTGGCCAATAAGGGTAGTGGGTGTGGCAGGTAAATTTTATTTTATTTTAGTAGGTTATTTTACGACGCTTTATCAACATATCAGCTCATTTAGCGTCTGAATGAGATGAAGGTGATAATGCCGGTGAAATGAGTCCGGGTTCCAGCACCGAAAGCTACCCAGCATTTGCTCATATTGGGTTGAGGGAAAACCCCGGAAAAAAACCTCAACCAGCTAACTTGCCCCGACCGGGAATCGAACCCGGGCCACCTGGTTTCGCTGCCAGACGCGCTAACCGTTACTCCACAGATATGGACTGTGGCAGGTGAAATGAATACAAATTCTTATTGGTTATCCATCAACGAATACAGTACTGTACTTGCATTTACTGTCCGCTCCGAGACTTGTGTATGCGCTTCTAGTACCACAGTGGGTTTCGACAGTTCCGTCTCACAAACGGCACAATTCTCAAATAGGAAAAGAAGAGTTTGTTAGTTTAAAATCAGTGATCAATATGGATGTCCTAATCAATAAAATATTCTGTTTTCCTTTAACAAAAGTATCACTACAAGACACAGGGCCAATTTCCATTCAAATGGCAAACCCATTTCTTAGGGCCCGTATAGGGGCGTGTCTAATTCTCCTACGTAAGCAGTCGAACTATAGGATGTCGAACTTGATTTCTGTCGAAGTTAAGAGCTTCCACTGTATTTGGAAAAAAAAAAAATTATTTCAAATCACAAACATTCTTAAAATCCCAATCGTGCTCACAATAATAGTCACGAACAGCGTAAACATTTTGCGCAAGTATAGAGATTCAAAATCCGCTGTCACTTTTTTAAAATATAAAAATATCACTGATGCGCTGAAATTCTTCGTTTGGAAAAATTATTCTCTTTTTCCTTCTTGCTGTAGTACAGAGAACGTAAGATATTCCCTCTAACTTTAGATTTCTGCAGAACAATATTTCCAAAGAAATACAACTTTGAAATCGTAAGCTTATGTATTTGGCTTATTTCTCTCCATTCCTCGAAGCAATCAATTTGAAGAACGCTGGTGTTAGGAGTCCGCTCGAATCCTGATTTGAGTGAATTCATTCCCACTGATGCCACCCCCTTGGGAACTGTTTGCACATGTAGGAAGAATCTACATCCTACTATCATTTCGGAGAATTCAATTCCCTCGCACTATTGGAAAGGTATCGATGAGATGTCGGTGGCAAGGGGCGTAACATCTCGCACAACTCCCGAGGCTCAAGTTGTGAATATATTCGGATAAGGGCATGCACAACCTCTCAACGTTCCAAAAAGATATTTCAATTGGTCTCTGGCGTAACAATTTGAGAATGAATGTAAGAAAACAGAAGCTTGCTATCATTTTTCCATTTCAGAAATACAGGGTGAATCATGAGGATTTACCGTCACTTACGGAGCTTATTTCCGAAGACATTCTGAGCAAAAAAGGTCATATAAACATTTGTTCTAATCCAAATATTTTCAGAGTTACACTAATTTGAAGTTGTAAGTAAAATACCTTTTTTCTTTAGTGAAGCTAAAATGAAGCTAAAAATATGGTCTTAATTGCTTTGTACAGATTTTATTTTTCAACTAGCCGTACCCGTGCGCTCCGCTGCACCTGTTAGATAATTACATAATTAAAAAGGACGTTTGATCCAAGGAACATTCGTGTTTGATAGAAGGATAAATCGTTTAATATGTTACTTCATTTAAATTCTATTTAAATTATTAAAATGCGGTCATTTTGGTCCAGAGAGCAATCATTTGGTGCAATGACAATTCCTTTAACATGTCTTTTAATTGTTATTATATGCAACCATAGTTTAATGAAGATTGACATATCATTTAGTTTTAATGTGTATACTTTATATTACTTGCTATATGTTTCAGAAGTTACTGTAATAATATTGTAGAATTATGTCCATCTAGAGAAACTACACTTTCCAATGGTGAAATAATAATTAAACAATTAATTAGCTTCCGATATTACTTCATACAAACACAGAAACATTCTCTGTAGGCTATGTTTAATAGATTCCGATTGTTGTTGTCCAAGGCCCCTTATAGACGAAGTCATTTGTTTTTATATCAGTACAGCGCCTTAGATGGTGTTGTTGTAATTTTAAAACTCATTTATCTCATTAAATATCAGTCCTATCAAAATTTTGTATAGAATAGAACTTATCGGAAATTATGTTTAAAAGAACTTTTGTTATGTACAGTAACATTTTTTATTAAAATCAATAATAAGCGAGATATTTCGATTTATTTAATTCAGGCCCCCTTATAACCCCCCTTTTAAATAAAGTATTTTGAATGCCATATAGCCTAAAATCTAAGTTACGACGAACTTAATTTATATTCCAATTTTCATATAAATCGGTTCAGCCATTATCGCGTGAAAAGGTAACAGACATCCAGACAGATAGACAGACATACAAACAAAAATTTCAAAAAAGCGATTTTTGGTTTCAGGATGGTTAATTATACATGTTAACACCAATTATTTTTGGAAAATCGAAAATTACCAGAAAAATTTTGGCTACAGATTTATTATTAGTAGGCCTATAGATTTTTAACTAGAAATTACATCATTCTTACGCAATTGTTATCAATCATACGACTTTAGGAACTGGATAGCCTACATTCTTATGTACAGTCTTGAAGAATTTACAAGAGTGGCGTGAATTATAACAATTGTTGTGATAAATGCATAAGAAAAATGTAATTTTGTAGTTAAAATCAAAAAATAAATTCTGTACGAAGTAACTATGGAATTCACAACACATTTTTAGGTTCAGAATACTAGCTAATTGAAGAAATGACACTTCTGAATAGTTCATTCAGAATAGCTTTCAAGGAATCTTCAAGATCTGGATACATAATTGATCCCACTGTACGTTTCGAAACGAATGAGGAACAGCCAGCAGAAATGGATAATGAAAAAAAGAATATCTACAATCCTACCATTCCCTATTACCTCCAAACATACCAGTTAAAAGAGCTTGAAGTAATCGGACTTCTGGTTGGAGCAAGAGGTACCGCTACTCTCTTCATGAAAGATGTGTTTAAGAGGCTTGGAATACCTACATCTATTATTCCGATTGTAACCTTAGCTGCATTGAAAGGATCAATTGCTCTCCTGAACCATCACCTATATTCGAAATGAAACTAAGTTCAGTAGCATTCTTTACTTTTTTGTAATATTTACCTCTCTAAAACTAGGTATATTTCCACTAATCTCAAAATGTATTTGCAGCTATGTACTTGTAGGAGTTTCATTGTTAAAACAAAATCAATGGTTCAATGAACTTGTAAAAATGTATATGGTTAAGTACTCTTTGACCCTTGTGGAGCTCACGAAAGGTGAGAAGATTTTATAAATCAAATTAAATTAATAAATCAGTACTCTTTTACCCTTAAAACTAAAGACTAATGGTATTTTGCAAACAACTTCAAATTAATGTAACTCTGAAAATATTGAGATTAGGACACATATTTATATGACTTTTTTTGCTCAGAATGTCTTCGAAAATAAGCTCCATAAGTGGCGGTAAATCCTCGTGAATCATCCTGTATAATAGGCTATCTATCCCAAAAATCCGGGATTATCGTTATTGTTATTGTTGACTTAAGGGAAGACTCCACTGAAAATCATGAACATGTTTCCAATTTTTTTCAGCTATTTCACTTATTCAGAATTTATATTTTCATAACCCAAATGGATTCAGCTCAATTCTGATTACAAATACTCGTATGTTTACACTTTTTAAATTAAGGCTGGAAGGGGGCGTGGAATTTAAAGAGCTGTCAAAATTGTTTTTCATCGAAGAATTCTTTTTTAAAATTTCTGATTACAAATCTAGTTGGCTCCCTGAAGTTACTAGATGAATGTAGCGGAGGAGAATATTAATTTACATAAATATTCATTTTATTTTCAAATCTATTTTTCTATGTTCATTTTTGTTGATTCAACACCAGCTTTCTTATGCCAAATATTAATCAATCTGGATGAAATTTTTACTGCAGGTATTTATGAGGTAGCTGAATGTTTCTATTCATTTATTTTGTGAGAAATGCTGCTAGATTATTTTATTAATATTTTTCTTAAGAGAAATATTAATAAAATAAACTAGCAGCATTAAGAAAATCAAATGTGTTGTGCGGAATCATGCTTGTTGTTTCCAGTTGAGATTTTAGTTGACAGTATTATGTCCATAAGAATTTTGTCCACCTATTTACGTTTACCTATAAAAATCGTCCAATATACTGAAATGTCCACAATATTTATGATCCATTAGGGGAGAGTCGGGTAGTATCGGACATCGGGTAATATCGGACAGTGAGTTTCTTTCATCTACCACACGATGATAGTACCTGATTGACATGGTTACGTTTCTGTGATGTCGCATAGAGAAACGTAACCATGTCATTCAGGTACTACCATATGGTGGTATATGAAAGAAACGCACTGTCCGATACTACCCGATGTCCGATACTACCCGACTCTCCCCTATAAGATTAATACATTATTTACAAAATTATATTAGGCTATTTTATTTCAGTCATATACAATAACATTAACTACAAATTTAATTTTAGAAGGAAATGAAGAAAAATTTAAATAACATAGTAACTCTTCTACTTCTCTCTTCATCCCTCTCTTCGGTGTTGCACAATTTATATTAATCTGAATGTGATGGCACGCAAATATAAATCGGGCATATTTTGTGTTCTGTTGACAGTATGCAATAATGAATTTCTTTCTGGTGAATTCGGTAGTATTTCGTGATTTCAAGTGGCCTGAATTTCTTACCTTATTACGGCTGCGGGAAGTTCATTTGGGTGTTATTCGTCCTTTTTTTTTATTCCTGCCACAACGATTTTCGCTCCAATTTCCGTTCTATTCCCAACATGTGTGCTTACCTTCCTTAAATATATAGATACGAACATGTATATGTATATTCCAAATTTGTGACACAACGGGCATTGTATTTATCACGATTTCCTCATCGCCAATGCGATCGGTCTCTATTACGCTGAATGAGTGGAACTGATATAATATGTAGGCCTAATTGTTATAAACTACGTTATCTTTGCTTTTAGACGAAGGAAGTAAATATGCCATTATAATGTATTTGAAGTTGTATTGTATAAATTTGATTCCTCATTAAGAGTTCTAGCACATAGGCTAGATTAAATTAGATATCACTATAATCGAAACCATAAGAAAGCACATTACTAACACTGGTCAACAAAATTGAACACATTTTTTTGTTAAAAGATAAAACAAGAAAGATTCTTATAGCATTTCTCGTGCTAATTTCAGATCTGTTTTCAAAATGTTTCTATAACCCAGGGTTTTTGAGTAATTGTATGAAATATACTTTAGACTTTTTCTAGTATTGATATACCTGGTAAGGTTTATCTTGTCTCAGTAGCAATAAAACCAAGTCCCTTCGAATGAGGGTGGAGATTTTTGTAAATTTTCAGGATTCCTTTCAAAATCTTGTTATTGTACAGGCTGCCGGAACTCAGTTTCTTGAAAGACAAGCTCAGTGACGGAACTACACAGTGCGAAGAGAGATATTTTGTTATTTTATTTTGCGCTACAGAATGTATCAACTAGTCCCTTCCGCCACTGGATGGATGGACGGCACCGCTCCACTCCCCCATCGCCATAACAACACAGAATAAGTAAGACATATCTCCTTTCTCTCTCTTTTCACAGTGAGACAAGATACATCACACAGCCTTTACCTTGTAACATTTTACCAAAAATCATATTTATTCACCTAAAATATGTGTGAAATAGATTTTAGGATATACGTCGCTTGAGAAACGTATCTTTTGAGTGTCCAGCAGTAGTCTGACAGAATATTTTGGCTCCATTTTTCTTGGTAGCTCTTTTCCATTTCAGGAAAATCCTGATGAAAACTCACTATACCAGGCCTGCAGAACTGTAGCTCTTGAGAGCGACTGTTTTTCTCCCCTCTTTTACCCCACCCACTTTTCTACCTGTGCGGTCACGGCGTTCTAGTTACGCTCGGCTGCATCAACATTAATTCTCGGGGCGGAAGTCGATCATCCCCAATAGAAGTGGAGTGAGGCTGACGTCATAGTTTCCCTACTTTGCGAGTTCTGCAGGCCTGCACTATACGAAGGTTTTGAAGAAAGAAAAAATAGATGAGAATCCAAGAAGTTATTTTGGAAGATATAACTCCCAATCACGTTAGAGTTCTGAATCAGCTCGCTAACAAGTTCTCTGTAACCTTTTAATCTGTGGTTCCTAAAAAGTAACAGTCTGTTCTTAGGTTCCCGCCATATCATTGGAACTGGAAAAGGCATATGACGGGATCCTTTTAGCCAACCAATTAGGCTAATAGAATTACATGGAGCACAACAGATTTCAGGGGTCCAGTTCCTGTCCTCATCTATTTTGCAATCAAAAGAACACTCGTAAGCTCTTTTAACTAGTGTAGTAAAATTCAGCTGTGTGCTTTCAAAGTTAATTAACCACAAACGTAACAAAAATTGTTTGTGATTTACACAATATTTCGAAGTATGTTTCACTTTATAAGATACTTTTACCACACTTAATATTAGGGTAAACAAAACACGGGTTATGAAACTTGTTTTATGATTGTAATTTTCAAATCAACTGAGGATTAATACTAACTCTCACAGTCTTGAGGAATAAAATTCATTTTTATGAATTCTGACTTCACAGGCAACAGTAATCTAAAGTTATAGGTCAATGGTTAAAGCAATAAAATGAAATATTTGAAATATTTTCTATCCATTAGCATGTTAAGGACTGTACATAGCAATAAAAATAAATCAGTTTTTCTAAAATTACAAAAAAAAAAAAAAAATGTTGGGTGATAGAAACATTCTGTCTTCATTTTTGTAATCAGCAGATGGCATTACATAGGAAACAGCAGAAATTGCACATTTAGCAAAATCATTGTTCACCAGTGTAATTAATAATTTTGAAATTGTTTTCTATTAACTGCAATTCAACTTGACAAAATTTAAGCAGACTTTAAAAAAAATGGACAAATAATGTGGACCAAAGTAAATAAGCAACATATTTGTGGACCTATGATATTAATGAATAATATTGAAAATGGACGATTCCTTTATGGACAAAAAAAATGGACGAAATATCCGTGTACCAAATGAAGATAGACTATATGATTGTGGACAATATAAAGTGAACAAACTGATCTGGAATGGTTCGTACTAATTTCGTTCTTTCACAACGTCCTCGCGTTATGGTTGTATAGCTGTATTCTATTTTTGGTTCAAAATTATTTAATCTCCAACTTTGAGGAAGAACTTCATTTCGTTTATTTATATTTTACAACTTTCTGAATTTTTTCCATATTCAATTTCCAGGGACTGGCTGAATTTACGTTTTGATGAGCAGATTGCCCACGAAGTGCGGGTTATGTGCCAACGTAACAGCACGAGCTTGTTCCTTTGTCCACGCAGACAATAGAATCGCTGTGTCGCTTCATTTTGGAAGTTTGGCTGCTCTTGTATTCAGCATGTTTTCCGATAAGTCTCGGCAAACGATTTTCAACACTCCCGTCATTTCCATCCTTTCGTGTGATTTGTTCGTAACACATAGGCAAATTAACTTTCCATCTATCTACTATTCATGTAATTAACCTGAAAGAGAACGGAACTACTCGTTTGCCTGCACGGAGTGGCTTAACGATTATCCTTCCTTAAACGAGGTAATTTCCTTGGGTTTTTAATAATATCAAATTCCGAAATATAGGAGGGAGAGGAATTTTTTCAATCATTAGACTCTAAGTTACTAGAGTATAATTTCTAACTTTAATATCCTATCAATTTTAAATACCTGCCATTTTATCTATATTCACCGCAATATTTTTTTTTTTGTACTAGTGCATTAGTGTCAGAGTTGTATGCTCCAAAACCGGTTGTAGAGCTAGAGTCGGAGCGTGAACTTGCTTATGTCTGTGGAAACACCGGAGCACGCAACGAGTCTAGTGGAGCGTTCCGCTCCGTTTATTCTGTCTGACAACGCTGTATTAGTGTGTAACACAAATCATTGTTCTTATATAAAATGTTCAATTGTATGTTATGAGAGGTTTCTAATGTGTCTAATATTTTACAAAGTGTGTTAGGAGAATGAGAGGAAATATTTTGACAGGTCATACATAAAATTTATAAAAACTGAAACTTCCTTTGCAACTTTTTCCATACTCTTCTCCAAATTAGCAGTATTTTCAATGATTGTAACATTTAAGCCATTGCAATATTGTCTGCCTACATAAATATGTAATGACCTTTACGTTCTTATGATCTCCAGTGAATCAATCGTTCTAAGTTCATAAAAAAAATTGTAAATTATGTTTTATTTAAAGACGGTCGCAACTGCCGAGGTTATACCAGTGTCACCAGTGTGCCGGAATTTTGTTCCGCATGAATTCTTTTACATGTCAGTAAATCTACTGACATGAGCCTGTCGCATTTAAACACACTAAAATGCCGTCGACCTGGGCCGGGATCCAACCCGCAACATAGGGCACAGAAACCCGGCACTCTACCGACTGCGTCACACAGGTCGACTCTCAGTTCATTTACCTGAAAACGCTACATACAGTACTATTTAAACTAAAAACGACTGATTTTAACACTGCTTAAAAGCAGTACAAAATATGTCAAAATTTTCAAGAAACATTTAAATTCCTTTTTATGTTTTCTATTACTCAATAATATTTCTACTTATTTCCCTAACACTATGTATAATAAATTAAACATAATTGAAGAAAAAGAGTTTATATTGAAATAAATGTGAAAAAAATAGGTTATTGCACTCACATAAAATAAAAAAATAAGACATTGTATAATTCAGAATTATTTCTTTTCCTGAACGTTTTCCTCTGAATCCTAATTAACCAAGAACGGAAATGAATAATATTTCTTTCTCTTTCACAGTGTAAATGAAAGTGATTACTCCGGTATTTGCTTACTGGTTTGTACTTTATTCTCTTTTATTACCATGTTAGTTTGTATTTTTACTTTCATATTTTTGTTATTGTAAAATTCAGTTTCCAAATTTTCACAGGAGATTACGTTTTGGGCATTATTCATGCCGAAAAAGTGGTTTTGAGTACGTTGTCCGTCACTTTGTCTGTGTACAGAGATTTCACCTAAACTACCGCACGGATTTTGATCATTTTCATCACTAAAAATTAATTTATTTAGAATTATGCACATTAAATGTAATAATGTTAGTAAAAAAATAATAAAGTGCATAAGATTTGCTTTGATTTGACATTGTTATATAGAAAAAGAGGAGACGATACTAAGGGATATGCTACTGATGCGAAATGATAGCTGTGAGCAGTATGGGATGAAGATAAATCCAAATAAGACGAAGACCATGGTTGTTGGGAGAAAAATAAAGAAGATAAATGTGAGAATACTAAATGAAGCAGTAGAGCAAGTGAACAGATTCAAATATTTGGAGTGTACTTTAAGCAATAACATGAGCTGCTGCCAGGAAGTCAAAAGGAGGACAGCAATGGCAAAGGAAGCTTTTAATAGAAAAAGGAGCATCTTCTACAGACCCCTGAAAAGAAACTAAGGAAGAGTCTAGTGAAGTGAAATGTGGCATTGTATGGGGAAGAAACATGGACATTACGGCGAAGTGAAGAGAAGCGACTAGAAGCATTTGAAATGTATGTATGTATGTATGTATGTATGTATGTATGTATGTATGTATGTATGTATGTATGTATGTATGTATGTATGTATGTATGTATGTATGTATTTATTTATTAACACTACAATTGGGTATACACCCGGTGGCAGTGATATATAGTATACAATAATACCATTACAGTTATACAATAATTACAGCAATAAAAGAAAAATAAAAAAAATAAATAAATAAAATAAAATAACATAAACCTAAATTTTATTTCTAACTATAAATAAATAGATGCAATAAACCTAGGACTATAAATAAAAACTATTCTATAATAACTCCTACAATAAGCAAAAGTAAACCTAACTTATAAGTACTTCTATTTCACCCAACTATTACCAGTTTAAGTAATTACATATCACCTTAATTAATTACAAATTAACTTAATTACATATCATCTTAATTAATTACATATCACCTTAATTTAATTACATATCAATTTAATTACATATCATCTTAATTAATTACATATCAATTTATTTAATTACATGAGACAACTTAGATAATTACCCTGCCCTACAATTACATTTTCAGTCTAATCTTCTCAACCTTTCCTTAAATGTATTGATTTTGAGAGGACCACCCTGAAAGATTGCCGCAGATAAGCTGTTCCATTCTACTATTGTGCGGGTTAACAAAGGAAAATTTTGCCACGTCCATTTTGTTTTCTACATTTAAACTTCCTAATATGATCTACCCTGCCTAAGTATGATGGTGTTGCTAATCTAGCATTGATGTCGGTCCATGCTTTGTGTCCCATTTGTGCCTTAAACAATGCGGTGAGTCTGGTTTTTCGTATCCTTGATGTGAGAGATTCCCACCCTAAGTCTATTACTATCTCTTCATCATGTCCCTTTCCCATTTTGACATATTTTGCTGCCTTGTGTTGGACCTTTTCTATTGAATGTGAATATGGAGAAGAATGGAGCGTGTGAAATGGACAGACAGAATAAGAAAGGAAGCTGTGTTGGAAAGAATGGGTGAAGAAGGAATGATGCTGAAACTGATCAGGAAGAGGAAAAGGGATTGGCTGGGTGATTGGTTGAGAAGAAACTGCCTACTGAAGGATGCACTGGAAGAAATGGTGAACGGGAGAAGAGTTCGGGGCAGAAGAAGATATCAGATGATAGAAGACTCATATGCAGAGTCTAATAGGAAGGTAGGAAATAGAAAAGATTGGAGAATGTTGGATTTGCAGTGGAAGGCCTGTCCTTGGGTAGGACACTAAATATTGTATATGTGTAGACTATTGTAAGCGAGGACTTTTTAAACATTACACATACTATGTAGGCCTACGTCATGGAATGATAATTCAAGAAAGTGAACTATAAACGGAACTATAATTTGTGGTATGTTAAAAGAATTGAATTGTGAAACGCGTAAGATTAATGACGTCAAAGTGTGCGTAACCTTAGTGATGCTTATTTTTTTATGTTCATGACTAGAGCCCGGATATTTGGCAAAATGTCTTCTATTATTGGTTTGACCTATGTCAAATGTATATAGCTGTAAATGTATTTTGAGCTATTTGTAACACCGTTCTGCATGAATTTTGTTGTTCTGAAATAAATTAGCGTTTCTGAATCACAATTTCACACTGATTGCAAAAATGAAATCCGTTTTCGCGTACCACGTCAGAATTTTTTATAATTCAAAATTTTATGTTTTCAATATTTTTCGTAATGTAGTAATATTACAGTTGCTTGTCGTTTGTTAAAAAGGCATGGCAGCTTATAATTTAAAATGTATTACGTAAAATGTGACATAATATATTTTATTATGTTTGTATTTGATATTTATTAAAATCTACTGACTATATCCGCCCTTGGAGGATGTACAAAATTGTATCCTCCCCCTTAAAATGAACCGAGGTTAAGACATCCGTTGTTTATTCTTGGAGATTTTTATCTGTCTGCACCTAACGTTATCTTTAAACAGGAAGTTGAAATGTTTATTAATATTAATTAATGATTAATTAGTGGCAATTTGTGGCCTAGTTTTTCTCACAAAATTATTGTTGAAAATAATTTTTATGACGTTTCACAAAGCAATAATTTCATTTCTAGTTATTCATGAATTGTCTGAAAACCTGACGTGATGGGGAAAAATGGAGATTATTTTCGAATTCAGCACAAAAAAAAGTCCGTTTAGAATCGCCGATCAGATTGAAAACAACAGAAAATAAGTTTTGAAATGCAGAGCGGTGTAATCGATAGGGCCAAGTTTCATTTTACCTGCTTTCCCTATTTAAGCTCTTGCTACCTATTTTATGAATAAGTGACTATTTTCACCTCTTTTGATTTTTAAAAATAAATTGAAATTTTGTTTTACCTATTTTAATTTATTATAACAACCAACATTTTGATTGTCATGTTTTTCCCGTCTCATACGACAAACCCGCAGATATAATCCTTTATTTACTCTAATTGTTCCCTTATACAAATGGATTTACCATAATGCCTACAGTCATCTTTTACCCACCAAAATCATAGCATCCGGAATTTACTTTCAGGTATTACTGGCTTATTCATAAAATGCTAGGACCAGCCGGCAGGGGACAGGGACCGCTATTTGAGCCAAATAATGAAAGGTAACACTACAGTTACTGTAGAAAGGAATCTTCTACACTACATTGCTTAAAAAACAAGATGCAATTAGGTCAATTGATGGAGAACTGTCTTTATCTGTGACTATTACACTTTTATTACGTCGTATTACTTTTGACCAATAAATCGGTACGGATTGACATGTTTCAACCAATAATGGCTATTTATGCTACAGATTTTATCACCTCCCTAGCATTTGTTTTTATCACCTCTCTAGCATTTGTTTCTTTGTTTGCCAACATTGTATTTTCAATAATTTTATTGTAGGCCTACCTTTTAAAATCATGTTTATTTCATCATCCTTAATTAAAGATTTTCTAACATTTAGCCTACCTTGTTTATATTATTTAGGTCATGCTATAACTTCTGCTGTATGAGATTATGGATAGTCACGTATCAGAGATTGTTTAATATACATAATTAAAGTGGAATGCAACTGTTTTAATAAAAATAAAACTGAATTCATAGAGCCTTCTTTACTAGTAATCGTCCATAGAGTTCAATGAAGATTGTATAGTTGGCACAACTGGTAACAAGAGAACTGATTGTAACACACTACTGCCATCTAGCGAAATATTTGTAATGGTGAGATGGTACAATAATACATACTTAAGACAATTAGGCATAGTAAGTTATTATATTAATTAATATTTTATTGTATTAGAGTATTTTATTTCTTCAAATCTTTATAGTCAATTAAATCCCATTCGAATTTTGATTTTCTTTAGATAAATCAAAACCTCTAGTGAGATTACTTCTTGTAAAAATTGTTATATCCGATAGAAGCTAGAGTTTAATGTTAGAATATATAAAAAAAAAAAAATTCCGTATGGTAAAGATATATTGCTTGAATATCATTACATTAGGTTATAAAACATATTCTGCCTTTATTTAAACATACAGTGTCTTTTTCATATTTCTAATAACCATTTGTTTGCCTATTGTGTCACTGTTTTAATTTACAGAGCCTTGTTCATGTTGCAATTTCCTTTTTTTTTTGTCTGCCTATTTTAGTCATTATGAATGCCTAAACTTACGGGCTCTATTCAAGACTCTTTGGTATCTCTGAAACACTAGTATTCAGTAATTTATACATATCGACACTTAATTTATTTCATGATTATATTATTTTTCCGTTTTAATAAAACTTGATGCCTTGACTGAAGTGGGGACAAGGAATTGATTAAAATCTAGAATCGTGGGAATTTAATTGGTCAAATAGCTCAGACGTTAAAAGTGATGATCTTGATGATGATAATGATGAAAATATTCCAGTTATAACTCTTTTGAATTCAACAAATAATAAATGTGATACAGGTAAGTTTTTTGTTCTTTTTGCGTTCGAAAGCTATGTAAATCCAAGAAAGAGAACATATCCATTTTCTAAACACAAGTTCAGTAGGCGAAGACGAATCCGAGCACACAGACCTGCATGGATCGTGAGCCGTGCAAATCCTCGAAATCTGCTGCGAGATGAAGGAAAGTGGGTAGCATTACGCTTCAGCAGTTTGCCGTACTCACTGCATAGAAACTCCTGTGTACACTGACGTTCAAAGATACCTGACCCTACTAATCGATAGTGATAATTTTATTATTTATTATTTATTTGAAAATTTTTGTACATTGGTACTATCAATTATGCTTAAATAATTAACATTTAAACAATATGAGACTTGTGGAGAGGGTAACGTCCATTAACGTTGCTCAAAGCATCAACAAATCAGTGTGTCTTTTCCTCTTGAGGCGACGATCAGGCCGTGCAGGGGACAGGTTCCGAGGAATCTGGTTGATTAAGCTGTTAGAATGTGTTGACAATGTTGCATATAATCGTGTATAGGAAGAATGAAGTACAGTCTCTATTTTGGCTAGATCTAGATCTGAATGAAGTGTTTCATTTCTGATGTATCATGGAGCTCCAGTGATTATCCTTAGTGCACGATTTTGGAATGTTTGAATACGCTTGATTTGGCTTATAGAAGCCGATCCCCATAATGAACATCCATAGGACCAAATAGGTTTGAGAAGCATCACATATATTAGCCTTTTGTTGGAAAGGGAAAGACAAGAGTTGGAAAGTATTGTTTCCAATCGGTGAAGTCTGTACCTTAATCTCTGGAGGGTGTAAGTGAGATGTTTATGCCAGGTCAAGCGATTGTCTAGGATGAGTCCAAGATATCGTACTTCTTCATGTTGTGGTACTGGTGAACAGTTGAGGTATAATGGAAGTGCTTTTTCTTTTTTGAGGTATGTGAATTTTACTGTTGATGACTTATTTGTGTTCATGACTGTTCTCCGTTTTTTGTTCCATTTTTCAATTTCTTGTAGAAAGTTTTGTAGATTGGTTGTCACTTGTTCACCAGTATCTCCTTTGCTAAGGACAGCAATGTCATCAGCGAACTGAGCTACAGTTAGAGAATCTGATTTAGGTGTTGGTATATCATGAGTGTAAATTAAATAGAGAAAATGGGCTAGAATGCTCCCTTGAGGTACACCTGCAGAAATATATCAAATCTGAGACTGTACACCTTCATAAATTACTGAATAAGTTCGTCTTCTAAGAAATTGATGAATTAAACGGTAATATGTGTCGGGAAGATGGTTTTTTAGTTTGAATAAGAGGCCATTATGCCACACTTTATCGAACGCCTTTCTGTATCAAGGAAAAGGCCTAAACAGATTTGTTTCTTTTCATAGGTGTCAAGAATTATGATAATTTGTTGGTATAAATGTGGCTTCTTTAGTTATTACTTCTGTGAATAGATGGCGGAGATGATAGTCATTGTTGCCAATCGTAGATAAATATACCGTGTTATAGAATTGAATTTTCCATCCCACTCTATTGATTGTAAAACAGCACTGAGTTTGGCTGGAAACCGCTAATATTGTCTATTAGAAGAATAATTTATGCTTAATCTATATAATCACTTTCCCTGACACTGTTTAATGGCTCCCAATAATGGTGCCACCTATTGAGAACTGGCGCAACTCTTTCAAAGTTTGTCAATTTTTCATATGTTTGGTTCTGACTTATCCCGTGGTTGGAAAGTTCGCTTACACGATCATAAAATCGCTCTTTAGGAGAGACATTTAATAAAGGATACCTAATTAAATTTGTTAAGTAGTTTAAAAATGTTAAACCTGAACTGGCGATCCTGCACTATTATCTCCTGACTTAGTTGCCTCATAAGTGATGCCTTGTATAATTTGTGAGGTTCAGATCTGTCTTCGATCAGTTGACTAAACAACAACTTGATTCTATGTACATCAGCCTTTACTCGTACTGGTTTCTGGGTGTGTCTGTGTGAAATATGCAAGAGGTGTACACATAGGAAGCGTTTTGAGTGATAATTCTTATCATTATTTATATTTGTCCCGCTTCACTGATGCGATATTCTAGGAAATATTAGTATAGACTACATTTCTTATGAAAAGGAAATTAAAGTGTTCTAGATTCTATTTATAGAACTATGCATACATGTTAAGGGACCGTTACACGAACGGCTAAGAACATCCGCATTCTATGCTAGAGATCCGAATTTGAATCCTGTTAATGGGACACTGTGGTGAAATGTTGCTGAAAAACTAAGAAAATCCACCTTCGTCTCATTCAGACGCTAAATAACCTAAGATGTTGATAAAGCGTCGTAAAATAACCCAAAATAAAAACGAATTTCCGCCGCAGACCACCAAAATAATTTCGCGGACCGGCGGTTGAAAACCACTGAAAATTTTGCGCCAAAGACTTTTGGTTCAAATGGAGTTAAAACCCTGAAAGTGGATAGAAATGGAAGCTATACAGGCAACCTCAAAATTAATCTTCACCTCTTTAGGTTTCCAGCTGGACAAAACTTCTTTCATCTTTGAAAAGAGTGTCATAGGTCGATCTTTGCTTATTGGGGAGGAAAGGAAATCCAACAGGTACGATGTTCAACTCTTTCTCCGTGCTCTTGATATCAGCGTGGATCGTATATGTCAGAGACTGTCGGACATTGTCTAGTTACAAAAATAAACTAAAATTGCACTTTTTCAATTCAGATTTCTTTCAATTATAAGCCCTTTTCTCTGCGATAGTTTTGTAAAAATATATATATTTCTTTTCCTTCCTTTCCCCTTTTTTGTTCTCTTGATCACCAGATGAATTGATTATCACACCTTTTTTATTGTGGATTTTATTTAATTTTCGTATTTCTTTTCTGTCTTATTATTATTTTATTACATTCCACTTTTGTTTATATTTTTCCTTACGTTTTCCATATTAACTATTTGTACTAAATGAGTTGTTTTTTATTTTCTTATGTATTTTACTTTCTTTTTTCTATTATGGTATTAATTTCATGTTGTTTAGCGTCGTTTTTGTTATGCTATTATTGTTATTATTATTATTATTATTATTATTATTATTATTATTATTATTATTATTATTATTATTATTTGTAATGTGTTAGTATTCTGTTCTGTAACTTTTGTTAAATTTTCACTGCTTGTACACTTTGTGACCTGGTAAAGTGTAAGAGAAGGCCCTATGGCCTTAACTTTGCCAGTATAAGTAAATTGTTATTATTATTATTATTACTATTATTATTATTATTATTATTATTATTATTATTATTATTATTATTATTATTATTATTATTATTATTATTTGTAATGTGTTAGTATTCTGTTCTGTAACTTTTGTTAAATTTTCACTGCTTGTACACTTTGTGACCTGGTAAAGTGTAAGAGAAGGCCCTATGGCCTTAACTTTGCCAGTATAAGTAAATTGTTATTATTATTATTATTACTATTATTATTATTATTATTATTATTATTATTATTATTATTATTATTATATAGTTGAATAAATTCCTTGCTCCAACACTTAAAAGTTTCATCCATGAAAAAAGTTCCGTGGGTTGCAGAGTTCCCTATTTTTTAAGCTTCAGAGTCCTGAGTTATTAAGGTACATTGGTCCAAATGACATGCGCCCCATTATTTGTAGAATTGAAAGAGAATCCGTTTTCAATTTGGACGTATGAAACAAAATTTGCTTACACTACATTTACGTATTGAAATAGCGGATGGAGGAAGACAAAATAGAAATTTTCATTTGAAGGGTTCAGAACCATAGCGGGCCAAGCACCACTTACTAAAATCCTGGAAAACAAGGGTTAAAATGAAGTTTGTACCATAATTCAATGGAAACATATAGCATGTAATATAAAGTATACATATTAAAACTAAATGATATGTCAATCTTCATTAAATTATGGCATTCACTTAACTTTAACCCTTGCTTTCTCCGATTTTAATAAATGGCGCTTGGCCCACTATGGTTCTGAACACTTCAATTGTCATGGTATGAGAAATATCCTTGGCTAACAGGGTGCTCTGAGACAAATAAGTTAGGTATATTGTTATACCTGTATTCTGTTTGGGGATGAAAATGAGTGGTCATCATTTTCTTGTGGAGATCTGTGTCACAAAAATGTTTGATATAAAATCAGAGAAACATCTGCTGTATAAAAAGATGCAAGGTAAGCAGATTTTTTCAGCCTACCCAGTATTTACACCTTAGCTTCGCCACTACAGTCTATACAAAACTAGAAAGGTACTGACAGGTCAGCGGCTTCTAAGTGTCACCATAGCAACCGCTCAAACTAGCCAATCAGAGACCATGACAACAGGCCGACGTTGCCGAGTATTTCGCAGCAAGTACGTGTTTTGTTCGGAAGTGTTGAATATTAATTACTGTGTTACAGCAAGTATTGGTGTTTTGTCCTGGCTATTGTTTTCGTAGATATTTTATTGTTGTTGAAGATAGAATTAGTTTGAGTTTAGTTTTAAATTTAATTTAGTTGTGAGTGTATTTGTAACGTGATTTATAGCGTCCGTGTATTTCACTTATACAATGTCGCAAGACATCACTCCTGCAGTTAGCGGCACAAAACGAACCACAGGCTCAGAGGGAGAAAGGAATACTACAAGGGACACCAAGAGGTCTAGAAGTAACGGAAAAGGTGCTCCTCTTGCAAGTCAGGTGAGAGAAATGGTTTGTAATGTGCGGGACTATTTCGAGAAAGAAGAGAGAATGGCGCGCCTCTTATTCCTGTACAACAGGTGGTAAATAGTACTGCAGAGACTCTCAAAATAGGAAAGAACACCGTCGTTAAAATAGGAAAGGAAAAATTAAAATTGAATGAGCATAAGGATGGACCTTCCCGACTTGAAACCCAGGGAAAGGAAAGGAAAGTGGAAAAGCGGATGACAAATTTAGATGCCTTTCAGGAGGATGCAATCCGGCGGCATGTATATTTGTATTACTGACGGGAGGAGCATCCTACGTTAAGAAAGCTGCAAACTTCGCTTCGAGATGCGGATCTTTTCCACGGCAGTGTTTCTTCCCTGCACACTGTCTTAAAGAATTTATGTTTCAAGTATAAACAAATCAATGGTCGTAAGGTATTAATGGAGAGAAATTATCGCTTACACACTATGTACCATATTCCCATTCATTCATACGTTTATTATTATTATTATTATTATTATTATTATTATTATTATTATTATTATTATTATTATTATTATTACACAAAGACGTTGTAGTTATATATCTAGACACACAATTGGCGCTGGTGTCGTGTACAAATTTGAAACTTCTCGCGAAGGTTCGCGCTGCTCCATGTTTGGGGAGCACGAATGATTCTTTCTATAAAGCATTCGGAGTTTAGAAAATACCACTGAGTATATTGGCGTTTTCTTATTGGATTTCCTCCTTCACTGTAATATAACTAAACTTATTTACGTAATTTTATAACGTATAATATAAAATAACAGAAGTAAATCTAAATAATGTAACTAAGCATTGCTTTAAATATAAACGCCTTATATTGTTCATAAATAGACTTACTAGTTTATTTCTATTTTCTATGATCGAATACATGGAATATTTTTACTTGTGTTATTTTATATATGTTAGAAAATACGTAAATAATTTATTTAAATTATATTACAAACAGAGGGATATCCGTTAAAAATGTCTATATACCCAATGGTATTTTCCAAACACCTAACGCACTGTAATAATAAGCCTCAATGTTTTGAGAATCAGAGGCGATATGATTCTTCTACTGCAGACAGGATTGCAATTCCCTCATTCTTACATCATTCTCAGTGACACAATATTGTCAAAATGTGATTGTATTTCTAACTAAAACATTAGGTAAGTGTTTCTATTTTACGGGTGTAGGCCTATATTATGTGATATGGAAGCGAATAAATAATAATAATTGTTCATTTCTCGTCCACATCAAAGCAAATGTGTTTACAATGTAGGCCTAATGTAACGTCTTACACAGGCAGTGTATTGTTAATAATAGTTAATACTAATAATTTTCTTTTCATCTGAACAATTACTACAATATGCATTTGTATTTCTGTTCGTTCTATATGTTGTCAAATAACTATATAACGTCTTTACTTACGGTATCAAATTGCTACAGTTTTCTTTCGTTTCATGTCAAACTAACGGTAACTAAGCTTGATTATGTCTTTAACGTGGTCGCTTTAAATGTTAATAAGATTTTTTTTTTCATTTATCCATTCAGATTGATTTATAAGAGACACCAAACATATATACACGGACATAATTTTATTTTTACTTCAATTTTTATTATACCTAAGTTTTTGAATGTACTTCACTCCCACCCCTTCTACTAATGAAGTTCAACCGTTCTCCACACAGATCCAAGACCGCATGTACAGTCATAGTAAACAGTACGTTCCAAAAACATGTTCACGTTTTCCAGTGACGAAAGAGCTTTCAATGTTGAATCATTTTCCATTTTCCTATGTCGCATCCCGGTTTCCCCCACTTGCTTCTATTCGCCTCTCTGTAAATGCTAGTGGCTGGGCTATCTTAGCTCTTTTCTGAGAACATTAACTTCTGTTAGGAATTGGACGTCTACGTAATATTATACCCATACAATTGTTTAAAATCACTTAAATAAAATGGCCTCGTTAAACAATTAACTGTCACGTGATTTCCTCCCTGCGACGTAACCACTTGGATGGACAGTAGATAGTATGTCTGAGTAATTTTATCTTTTCGGATCGGGCAGAAGTGAAGATTGAATTTGCAGTACGTAAGGTCTCTTTTATAGAGTAGGTACAGAATTATTTCAACGCGAGTTACTGATACGAAGTACGAACCTGGTAATTGTAATTACGTACAATAGTCTATAGTGCGATAATATGCACATTAGAACTGAAGCCTGTATCGAAATGAATGGCCACCATTTTCAAAAATGTGTTTAAATATTCATATTATGATTATTTTTCAATTTAACTTTATTCTCTGTGCAGTAGACAGTATAATATGCACTGCATAGTGAATACGTCCGAATGGATAGCTCTGTTCGTGAGTAAAAACACACATAGTTAATACAGTACTGTATTTTGATCAAACAAAAAACCTAATGAAAATTATCAAACTCAAAATCGCTATATTTCTTAGTTTATGTAAATGGATGAACTACTTTTCTTCCCTCCTATACGTAGTAAAGTGATTTGTTTGTTTATTATGCCAGTATCATCGAACTCCAGTCGTGGAAGGAGGTAGCAAACGGTGTTTCCGGTTCTTAATCGTTGATCCAAAGGTATAGCCAGGTTAATATTAGAAATGTTAGTAAAAATAAAATGATGTCCCTGTATATATATAAAACATTCAGCATTGTATAGTACAGCCTTCTGCTAGCCGGTGCTTCTCCCAAAGCATGGCGGCGGACGCAAGCTTCAATTTGTCCCTACTCTAAACTTCTGCGCAGCTTCGGCTGTAGGGGCTCGTTATTATATAATTTTAGTCTGGTCAAAGACTACCGTGCGATACAGATTTATGAGTTAGTTCCGACATGGCAGACAGGTGGCGCAAAGGGTCACACTGCACTATCAACGTCACAACGTCGCTCCCTTTCCGCGTGTGCGAGAGAGAACATAGGCCTACTGTCAATACCTTTCTAGTTTTGTATAGACTTGATTTTAGCACAGTCTACTATATACAGTCACGAAGCTTGGGGTGATTTTTTGAATTTCTCACAATAGTTGCTAGCCGCTTGGAGCGCTGTGAGTACTAGGAACAATAGACTGTGTCACTGCCATCGTGATCTAATACAGGCCGTAAGGCAGACCATGTGACTCGCTTAACCCGATCACGAAGGGCGGCGCTTCAACCATATAAATTAATTGGAATGCATAAAGAGTAACATATATTTCTCTAAAATGTAGTGTAATTGCATTAATAACATTTAAAACAATGATTAGGAGATACTTCAGACATAATTCCTTGCGAGTTAAGGTGTAATATTATTTTTGGTGTGAAAATTACGTTGTTCGTAAATGTAATACCTGCCTTTATTTTGATTAAATATTGCGAAATTCTTACATTAATTTATGCACGAGTCAATAATTTTCAGTTGCACCGCACGAATATTTAGATATGTTGAAATTATAGGTAATGTTTACTGTACCAGTTGCCCATTTCTGTCTAATTTTAGTGGTCTGCAATACCCTGCCACTACATAATTATGTATGTTATGTTATATGGAAAGTATAGGTTATGTTTACTATATTTAACTTATATTCCTATATTCGCAATTATACATTATAATTAAACATAATGTCATGTATGACACCCGTCACATTCTATTTGTCTGTATTTTAATACTACAATCGAGTACATACTGAATTATTGTATTTATCTACTACTTAAGAGACGAAGTAACACAATCGTACGTACACTAATTTCATAGGAGTGGTATGGTAAATTTTCTGTCTACAATTAAGGAAGGTAGATGTGCTAAATTAAAATCACAATATAAATTCGTTTTTATTGAACCTCAAAATAGCTTCCATTCTAAACTTAAAATGTTGATGCGAACAGATTATGTTAACATATAAAATTCTCTTCACATTAAAATAAAACAGTTTTGTAATTATTTCTGCAACATATTATGCAACAAGAAGTAAACGGAACTTATGAACACATTACACTAAATAAAGCTTAGCAATGATACGCAATAAAGTTATAATATAATATTTCACTGAGCTCCATACACTGAAATAGAAAACCCGAACATACATTACGGCCTGGTCTAGATCGAGAAGGCATTGACTGTGCCGTATTTCGCTTTGTTGTGAAAAGTTGTGTAAACTGTGAAATGTTCGTTATCGGTTGTAATAACTGTAAATGGCTAAAATACAATAATTTGAGTAATAATATGGGACAAGGAGACGTTTGTTGCACTATAAATTGTAAGAAAAAGAGGTCAGAGTTATCCTCATTCCGAAAGATCCAGGAAGGTGAGTTTATAAAATATAATATATACTTTACGAAAATAATATATAAACCTTATGTATTTCGTATTTCAATAGTGGAAGGAAGGTGTTAATTTTTCAAAAGGACACGATATAAAAAGTACAATACATTTTATCGTCTGCTAGGGAAAGAGTCTGTGATGAGGCGATAGTAGCTAGCAACTATCTATGGATGCATATTTCACTGTCTGTGTTTGCATATTTGGTAAGTATTGAGCTTCGCAACTGTATATACTAAACTGTGACTGCACTATCGCACAACTTCACAACGTCGCTCCCTTTCCGCGTGTGCGAGGGAGAACTGTTAATACCTTTCTACTTTTGTATAGACTGTAGTTCAAGTGTTATAACTTACATCTGTTTAACTTATCCTTGTGCCATGGGTAAAAATGTAAGCCATTAGATTGTCAAACTGACGTTTTATTTCATTTCATGGAGAGAAACAAAATTCAGTTACCATTCTGAACTTAGATATTCCGGTTGTGATTCGAACGGAGCGTCTCTCGACAACAAAGAGTTATACAGCATTTCCGTCATGGCATGCTGTAATTACGCAAGACCGTAATGACATCACGGAGTAAATTAATGTCTGCGGCATATCTGCTTCTGTTCTGACGAGTGACTTGACTAGAGTTTTTAGTCTAATGAGTAATTAACGTATATATACAAATCCATACGTGGTCTCGTTTCTCGCATTAAGAAATAAATCAGTCAACCAAAACAGATACTAATTATAGTCACCAGAAACACAGTTATGGTTCATTTATTGCCTGTATTACTAAAACAAGACGAAGAAGAAATACTCATTTATCATGTACTAAAGTTTCAAGTGTCTCGTACGAATGGACAGTGTGTGTATTCTTGTAACATTACATACAGCCTGTCAAGTGCTTCCATTAACAAAGCACTAAGTATCAGCACTTCACACAAAGTCTAGACTTCTACTGGTTCATTAATTACATGAGTAACAACTTTATTTGAAGCACAGACTCTTGAGAATGAGTTGTGATGTATAATACATTCTTAATCTGTGCTAGAGGCATAAGAAAATTCATTACTTATGTTGGATTTTGAAAGTTTAAATTTTAATTGTTTCAAATTTTATTTACCTAGCTAGCTAGTGGGTACAAATTAAAATTATAAAACAAAAATATTTCTAACCACTACCGTAAGAGCCAGGCTCGTGTACGGTGTGGTCTTAGCCAATATAATATAACATAAAATTTATAAGGACAGTTTACGAAATACAGTAAATAACTTAATTCAAACCGATAAATAACACACAAGAGCAAAAAGAAGAAGAAAGAGAAAAAAAAAGAGAAAAAACACATTTAATATAAATTGACATTGAGACAGAAGCCAGTGATATTCAATAAAAACATGAATATAGTCGACAGAAATAAAAGGTAAAAAATACACACATTTGTTAATATTATATATCATGAATAATTTTATAAATGTCTTTTTTAAAAGCTTAAATTTTAAAATATTTCAAATTTGGAAAATGGTTTGTAATGTTATTATAAAGTCTTGGGCCGAAACTAGCACCATGTTTAAGAGCTACACTTGTATGACATTTAGGCTCAATTAATGGGAAAGTAGACTTTTGTCTTCGAGTACGATATTTATGTCAATTAGATTTATGTTTTATTTGATTTCTGTGGTAGTAAGTTAGTAAACTATATTTATAAATTTCTTCAATAGTTAATACATCAAAATCTGTATAACTTAAATTTGTTGGGTAATCCATATTTTTGGTTAAACAAATTTTTATTAATCTTCTGTGTAATAAAATTAATGGATCAAGTACAGATGATGCTACTCCACCTCAATTTATTATACCATATTATAATAACGATTGTACTAAAGCTAAAAATATTTTAATTTATCAGTTTTCATAATTCTGAATTTTTTTTCATTAGGGAGTTAGGTTCAGTTTAAAGGAGTAAAATTTTGGAAATATTCAACATTTTTTCCTCCATTACTGTATCTAGTACAATAATGAAAGTTAGTATGTGTAAAACACTGTCTTTCTGCTAAATGGAAAAAAAAATATTGTTACTATTTAGAACAATTATTTACGTTTTATTTATTTATTTATTTTTTCAAAATTCAGTTCACTGTGCAGTCATGAAGCATTTCTCTCATAACTCAAAGGTATTCAACATTCTGTGAAGAAATTTTTTGTGTGTATTTATGCATGATATATCTACAACATGATACAGAATCACTTCTCTACCTTTGATAGATTGTCTGATAAGAATATTATTTATTAAGGAATGTAGTTGAAAGAGCATGATATTATAAACATGAGTTTCAGCAATAAAATAAAAGAGAGAGAACATGAAAAATTTAACAAGTTTATGAGTTATGAGGGAAATGCTTCATCACTGCACAGTGAACTGCCACCGTTTTGAATTTTGAAAAAAAAAATATATATATATATATAATTTTTTTTTAAATCGTAAAATATTTTTTTCATATAGCAGAAGGACAGTGTTTTACACATACCAATTTTCATTATTGTACAAGATACAGTAATGGAGGAAAAAAATGTTGAATATTTCCAAAACATTTACTGCTGTAAGCTGTACCTAACCCCTTAATAGCAGCGATCGCATTAATCACTATATTTATGAAATGCCTTAACAGCAACTAGAAGTTGTGATCCACTCCACCGATCCATGTTTCTGTCGTAATTTTTTTTAATAAATGACAACCAACCAATAAATGATGTCTGGGTGGCACGAAACAGTGAGTGTATGACTCGTAGGCCTACATGAGCAAAATATTTTCTTAGACATCATGAGAACTAAAGTAATTATTTAACTTAAGATAATACAAAATTATGAATATTTCTTCGTTAGAAATGTGCACAAAGAAACTGTAACACAGTAACATAAATTTAGTAAAGAAAAGAATGACTAACAAGATAATAGAGAGACCAGTCCGGTACATAAAGTTAATAATACAAACGCAAGTAAAAGTTCTAGCAAAATTATCATATTCTGTATTGCATACAAGAATAGCCATTTTAAAATTTCTAAGTCGGAAATCAATGAGAAGAAACCAAAAAGAAAGCGGTGCTCCCAGAAAATGGCATGTTTCTAACCACTACCGTAAGAGCCAGGCTCGTGTACGGTGTGGTCTTAGCCAATATAATATAACATAAAATTTATAAGGACAGTCTACGAAATACAGTAAATAACTTAATTCAAACCGATAAATAACACACAAGAGCAAAAAGAAGAAGAAAGAGAAAAAAAGAGAAAAAAACACACCTAGAGGAGAAGGGAAAACGTAGTCGACGTCATATGTATGAATTGTTAATTCAAGTGAGCGCCGCAAAATAAATTAAAAGTGAAGCCATTTTATTGCAGTAGTTGCCTATACAAAGCAATGTTTAAAGAAAACAGACCATAAAATGAAAATTAAAATAATACAGACAAGAAAAATATAAATTTAATTTTACTATATTTTACTACAAGTGAATAAAACATGACAATTCGAATAATTACTCATCCTAAATTTGATCGTAGAAATCATATTTCTTTTTCTCCTGAACAATTCGTGCCATATCCGGTTCAATGCTTCCTATATTTAGTCCCTAATATGGGTCAACATTGTGCAGATTTCAGTGTTAGTGAGTGAGTGGGTAAATAGATATTTTTGTAAACGGTTGGTTGTATGAATGGATGGATGTGCGGGTGGGTATTTAGATGATTGGATATATGGGTGATTAGTTGGATGACTGTGTATGTAGTAGCTTGGATGGGTGGGTGAGTAGATAAGTTATTGGTTCGAAGAGTTAATGATTGGATGGATAGGTAGTTGATTCGATAGGTGAAAGGTTGGTGGTAGGTAGGCAGTTGGTTCTGTGTAGCCCCTAAAGATTGATGAGTATGTAGTTGCTTGTATGAATGGTTGAATAGATCGGTTGTTGGTTCTGTGAATGCATGGATGAGTAGGTAGTTGGTTATATGACTGGTTGAATGGGTAGGTATTTGGTGCGGCAAATGAATGGATGAGTAGGCAGTTGAGTGGATAGGAAGATAGTTGGTTCGGTGAGTGGAGAGACGAGTGGATAGTTAGTTGTATGCCTGGCTGAATGTGTAGGTAGTTGGTTCGTTGTCTAGATTGATGAGTAGGTAGTTGGTTGTATGATTGGTTGGCTGGATCAGTTGTTGATTCAGTGAATGGGTGAGGAGGCAGTTGGTTGTATGACTGGCTGGATGGGTAGGTATTTTGTTCGGCGAGTGGATGGATGAGTAGGCATTTGGTTGTATGCCTGGTTGGATGGCTAGGTATTTAGTTCGGCGAGTGGATGGATAAGTAGGCAGTTGGGTGGGTAGGAATGTAGTTGATTCGGTGAGTGCAGAGACGAGTGGATGGTTGGTTGTATGACTGGCTGAATGTGTAGGTTCTTTGTATAGATAGATGAGTATATAGTTGGTTGTGTGATTGGTTGGATGGGTAAGTTGTTGATTCAGTGATGGATCAGTAGGCTGTTAGTTGTATTACTGGCGAATGGATTTTTTTTATTTTAGTGGGTTATTTTACGAAGCTTTATCAACATCTTAGGTTATTTAGCGTCTGAATGAGATGAAGGTGATAATGCCGGTGAAATGAGTCCGGGGTCCAACACCGAAAGTTACCCAGCATTTGCTCATATTGGGTTGAGGGAAAACCCTGGAAAAAACCTCAACCAGGTAACTTGCCCCGACCAGGAATCGAACCCGGGCCACCTGGTTTCGCGGCCAGACGCGCTAGCCTTTACTCCACAGGAATGGACCTGGCGAATGGATGGTTGTATTCCTCGTTGGATGGCTAGGTATTTGGTTCGGCAAGAGGATGGATGAGCAGGCAGTTGGGTGGATAGGAAGGTAGTTGATTCGGTGAGTGAAGAGACGAGTGGATGGTTGGTTGAATGGCTGTATGTGTACGTAGTTGGTTCGTTGTATATATGGATGAGTAGGTAATTGGTTATATGATTGGTTGAATAGGTAGATTGTTGGTTGGGTGAGTGAATGCATACCCAAATAGTTGGTTCGAAGGGTGAGCGGTTGAATAGGTAGATACTTGGTTCGATGAATGTATAGAATGGTGGGTAAGTATATGCGTGTGTGTGTGTGCGTGGATGATTGATTGTTGGTTGGATGAGGAAAAGTGGATGAAGGAAAATTACAGTAGTGGATACACATGCATGATAGTACATTATTCACGTTAGATATGGGTACGACAGAGAATTTTGTTTGTTAAGGTTGGTCCCGGATGTTATCACCGATAACACGGCAGAAACCTTTCGGGCTGTCAGAATAATTAATCGTATCAGTTGAAAGAGGACCGTGGAATACTACAAAGTGATTGAAAAGAATTTCTCATAAACTGTTGTTATTATTTATTTTCTTCTTTTAAGGAATGCACCATTGATTTCTCGATTGTAAGTATAAATAAACAATTCAGTGTTTATTATGTTCACAAATTAATTATAATAGAATAACATTAATGTATTCAGCATTTAATATCCTAATATTTACAAGTAACGTACATTAATCTATGTTATGTGTACAAGAACTTATGAACTATAATATAAATTTATTTTAGTTTTTCCCGTCTTAACAATAATTACACTTTCTATAACTTCTCAATTTATCTCAAAATAAGTTTATGAACCATAATGGTAATTTTTCATCCATAATATGTACTATGATAACATGCAGTGCAGTTGTTTAGCATATTAATTAGCAAAACATGGTGTTAATAGTTATTTATGACACAGGGCATATTAACAATTAATTTATTATAATCACACCACGTTTTGAACTGAGATATAGCTGTGTCATCATTACAAGACTCCGAACAAACAGTAATAAAGGTATCGTCTGCATATAATAAAACTTTACCTTCCTTTATATAATTAGTCAAATCATTTATGTAAAGTAAAAATATAAGAGGTCCAAGTACAGAACCCCGAGGGACTCCCATATTTATATAAAACTCATTAGAAAGAATACCATTAGTATTTACACATATTTTTCGATTTAGACCAGTATGATTTAAAAATGCTAAAAATGTACCTCTAAAACCTAAGGCTTCTAACTTATATATATATATAAATATATATATATATAATTACTATCCAAACTATCAAATGCCTTAGATCAGTGATCGCCAAAAGCTGTGTCGCGACACATGCCCCTGTCTCCACTCAAGCATAACCGTGACATCATACCCCAACCCTCTGTTTACAGCCATCACTTTGATATAAGTAAAGACATTTATCAGCAGCGGATGTACGCATGTAATGTTACAAGCGTGTAGGATAATATGTTTCGATGTGTTTTCGAAAACAGATAGTAAGTAAAAACTTAATTTTAAGGAGCACGGAAGGAAAAGTATTTATTTTGTGCAGATGGAAAAAATATGAGATACTTAATTTGTTGTAAAATTTTAAATTCAGTATAAAAGAACAATGTACGTTGTCATTATTTTTCTTGTTATGAAGACTACCACGCCCTTACCTGTAACTTGAATAATAAACGAACAATAAAAAGTAACGGCTTCTATGTCTTAATCGGGGTAAAATACATCGACGTTTTTTTCGACGTATGTAGCGTAATTTGAATATTTCATTAATAAATTAACAATAAAAATTATTGGCTTCTGTGTTTTAACCGGTGTAAAATACTTCCACGTTTTTTTCTACGTATGAGTGTAATTTGAATATTTCATTAATAAATAAACAGTAAAAAATATCGGCTTCTATGTTTTAATCGGAGTAAAATACTTCAACGTTTTTTTTAAGTATTTAGTGTAATTTACAACTTCGTGACCAATCTGGTGCGTTTTTCTAGTTTCAAATATCTTCTGATGTAAAGTACACGCTCTTTCTATGGTAAGTAAGAAGATAAATTTATTTTATTTTATTAATAATACAAAAGTAATTAATAGGAGGATAAAAAATTAACATGGAAAAAAGTATGTATAGTTAATAAGTAGAAGAATATTATATTGCTTTCGTTTTTTGGTCACAGTCCGTCTCTGCACTGTTATTCACTACATTACCTGAGGAGATACCCACTCCACCCCTCTCCCTGCGATAGTGGTGTGCGGGTTGCATTTCTATTACGTCACAATTTCGTGGTGTTTGGCAACCACTGCTTTATATAATTGGTCGAATCACTTATGTAAAGTAAAAATATAAGAGGTCCAAGTACAGAACCCTGAGGGACTCCATGTTTATATAAAACTCATTAGAAAGAATACCATTAATATTTACACATATTTTTCGATTAGACAAATATGATTTTAAAAATGCTAAAAATGTACCTCTAAAACCTAAGGCTTCTAATTTTATACATATACAGGGACATCATTTTATTTTACTTCCATTTTTATTGTACCTGAGTTTTTGAATGTACTTCACTCCCACCCCTTCTACTAATGAAGTTCAACCGTCCTGCACACAGATCCAAGACCGTATATACAGTCATAGTAGCCTTACTGTCATAGTAAATACTACGTTCCAAAAATATGTTCGCGTTTTCCAGTGACGAAAGAGCTTTCAATATTGAATCATTTTCGCACAGGTACTGTCGTCCATTTGCCTACGTCGTATCCCGGTTTCCCCCACTTGCCAGCTAGTGGCTGGGCTGTCGTCTTAGCTCTTTTGTGAGAACATTAATTTCTGTTAGGAATTGGACATCTACGTAATATTATACAACTGTTTAAAACAACTTAAATAAAAGGGCCTCGTTAAGTAATTAACTGCACGTGATTTCCTTCCTTTCTACGACCCTAGGACATAACCACTTGGACGGACAGTAGATAGTATATCTGAGTAATTCTATCTTTTCGGATCGGGCAGAAGTGAAGATTGAATTTACAGTACGTAAGGTACTCTATTAGGCCTATAGAGTAGGTACAGAATTATTTCAACATGAGTTACTGGTTACAAGGACGAAACTGGTAATTGGGATTAGGTACAATAGTCTATAGTGCGATAATATGCACATTAGAACTGAAGCCTGTATCGAAATGAACGGCCACCATTTTAAAAAATGTGTTTAAATATCCATATTATGATTATTTTTCAATTTAACTTCATTCTCTATATTGTACGCTCATGTGCTGTGGACAGTATAATATACACTTCACAATGAATACGTCCACATGGACAGCTCAGTTCGTGAGTAAAAACACTCATTGTTAATACTATACTGTATTTTGATTAAAAAAAACCTAATGAAAATGATCAAACTCAAAAGCGCGATATTTCCTAGTTTACGTAAATGGATGAACTACTTTTCTTCCCTCCTATACCTAGCAAAGTGATTTGATTGTATATTACACCAGTATCATCGAACTCCGGTCGTGGAAGGGAGTAGCAAACGGTGTTGATCCAAAGGTATAGCCAGGTTAATATTAAAAATGTTAGTAAAAATAAAATTATGTCCCTGTATAATTAATATCCAAACTATCAAATGCCTTAGATAAAATGATTAAAAAAGAGGATATGTTCTCCTTTTGCCGGACGGATGGTATCTCCACAGTCTACTATATACAGTCGCGAAGCTTGAGGTGTTTTTTTGCAAATCTCGTGATAAGGCGCTCCAAGCGGTTAGCAACTAGAAACAATAGACTGTCCATGGTCGACTTTGGACTGTGTCGTATTTCTATCGAGTGCTAGCTCGTTGCGTATTTCACATTGATGCTTGTGAAATGTTCGTTATTGGTTATAATTAAAATGTTAATGGCTAAAATATAATAATTGGAATAATAATATGGGACAAGGAGGAGACGTTTGTAATGCTATAAATTGTAGCAACAGTAAGAGAAAGAGGCCAGAGTTATCCTTTTTCCGATTTCCGAAAGATTCAGAAAGGTTCCTGGGTTTCCACAAGAATGCTGTGCAGAAACAAAACTGTTAATTTGAAGTTCTTTGTGACTGTTAGAATACATTATATCCTTAAATTTCACAATGAAATGTTTCAGTCTAACCGAAAGGACATTAGATACCGGTCAAAGATCTGTCACTTAGGCTGCTAAATTTCGAGAGAAATAAAGGTTAGGTCTACTTTTTTTTCAGAGGATATATTTTTAATTGTAGCTCTTAATTTTGTTATTATTTTTATGTGTTATTTTACTAAAGACATAGAAAAATTAAGTTTGTTTTAATGAACTTTACTGATCACGTTTTATTTTCAATTCTGGTGGGATTATTATTGCTTAGGCCTAATTTTTTCTTCAAAGGATATGTTTTTAATTATAGCTGTTAATTTTGTTATTTTTATTTGTTGCTTTAACTAGAGAGGTAGAGAAAGTCTGTTACAATAAAATGTATTGATCACGTTTTATTTCCAATTCTGGTGTGATTATTATTGCTTAACCTCATCCCATTTTTTAACTATGTAAGCCTACACTACAAGTACCGGTACACGTAAGTTACTCCATTAATTCACATTTCCATTATTATTGTTGTAAAGGGAAATGAAAATTAATATTTATTGGTTTCATAGTTAATTATCGCTATAATCTTGAATGAGTGAAGCGATTATAGTAAATTTCAGTTCGTTTTGCACAAACAAAAATAATATTAACCTATTTCTTGCAGGTATCTTCGAATTTATGGTGGAATTTAATATACTTCATTAAAATAATAAATTTTATTTTATTTTATTGGATTATTTTACGACGCTGTATCAACATCTAGGTTATTTAGCGTCTGAATGATATGAAGGTGATAATGCCGGTGAAATGAGTCCGGGGTCCAGCACCGAAAGTTACCCAGCATTTGCTCGTATTGGGTTGAGGGAAAACCCCGGAAAAAACCTCAACCAGGTAACTTGCCCCGACTCGGGATTCGAACCCGGGCCACCTGGTAAAATAATAAATTAACTTTATGCATTTAATATTTCAATAATGGAAGGAAGGTGTTAATTTTTCCAAAAGAACACGACAACGAAAGTGTAACATATTTTGTCGGCTGCTAGGAGAGAGATCTGCGATGATGAGGCGATAGTAGCGATCCTAGTGGTGGGCAACTACCCCTGTTTGCATTTTTACTACATACTGAGCTTCGTGACTGTATATAGTAGACTGTGGTAACTCTATATAGGTATGACAAAAGACAGTCATGACAATTGGCGACTCACGTGGGAACATTGCGCATCGGAATTGACTCATTTACACACGTGGCAAATGTAGATCAGCCATTCCAAGCAAGCACCAGTGAACCGACTGCGAAGAGCGTCTATTCGTCGGTACAGTTCTCGGGAATAGGAGTATATGGTTCTCGTTAACTTTCTGCATCAGGGGTCAGCTCACCAGTAGCAGGTGGAATTCCGTTCTCTGCGCAAAGGGAGATCTGTTAATGACTCTGACGGTGATATCCGCCGCCTCCCCCCTCTCCGTCCGTCACATTCCTTGTTCCCTTACGTATGCACACATTACATACACTTTTTTTCGCTCTGTTTATTTCTACATCATATCCTGCCTCCAGTCATGCAGAGGTTCAGGATGAGTCTAGCACGTGACAGAAATATCAAGAAGTGTACGGGCTATTCCTGCTGTAATATTACCACACTGTTAGCGGGAATTATTCCACGGAAACTTTCGTTATCTCGAAACAGGAAACGCATTAAAAATAATTAGCTATACTGTAATATATTCTTCTTTCAGCGATACTAGCTATCTCCTAACAGCTTTACTTAGAGCTTTTTCCGGACTTTTTCCAGGTATGACACATTTTTAGACGGCCACATGGTGAGACTCGGAGCACGTGGGTCAGCACAACGCCATCCTCCTATAACAATAATTATTTTGACTATACACTTTTACTTAAATTAAACGCAGAATAAATATGGGAAATGCGTGTTATTCTTCGGTTGAGAAGCTTTTATCATCTAGTCTGCTGTCAAAAAATCTGAAAGTTAGAATTTATAAAACAGTTATATTACCGGTTGTTCTGTATGGTTGTGAAACTTGGACTCTCACTCTGAGAGAGGAACATAGGTTAAGGGCGCTTAGGAAAATATTTGGGGCTAAGAGGGTTGAAGTTACAGGAGAATGGAGAAAGTTACACAACGCAGAACTGCACGTATTGTATTCTTCACCTGACATAATTAGGAACATTAAATCTAGACGTTTGCGATGGGCAGGGCATGTAGCACGTATGGGCGAATCCAGGAATGCATATAGAGTGTTAGTTGGGAGACCGGAGGGAAAAAGACCTTTGGGGAGGCCGAGACGTAGATGGGAGGATAATATTAAAATGGATTTGAGGGAGGTGGGATATGATGATAGGGACTGGATTAATCTTGCACAGGATAGGGACCAATGGCGGGCTTATGTGAGGGCGGCAATGAACCTTCGGATTCCTTAAAAGACATTTGTAAGTAAGTAAGTAAATAATACACTTTTACTACGTCATAGGGTAAAGTTGCCTATATCGCACCACTTTAGCATTTATAATTTTTATTGAACAATACAGCTTTCATTTTCTGCATTCCTTTACAGAGATAAATTCCCAGAACAGTTACCTTTCATGTAAAAAAGAATCCTTGAATTTGATTTAATATTTTTTAATTATGATGACATTTTCGAAACAGTTATCAGTGGTGTCATTTAGGCAACTAGTTTCCTAAATAGCACCTGCAGTTTCTTAAATCGCACCTCTTTAACTGCAGGGAACAGGATGAACGAAAGCTTTTAATATTGAACATATTGAACAGTATTTAATATGAATAATGTAATAAATGCAAATTACAAGTTAATTGAAATTAATGAAAGAGAGTAACGCATATTCAAATGAAATTTAAAAATAGAGCATAAATTATCTAACATTTAAACTGCCTGAATGCGTTTTTTATTGTTGCACATTTGTCATGTGCTTCACCAGGCAGTTCAGACTGTAAATTGCGTCACCTTTTCTCCACGATTATCTCGAAGCCATCTAAGAACTGCTTCATGATATACCTGTCTGAAATGGTTTGAACATAGAAACATCTAAGGTTGGGCCTATGAGTATTATGACGAGGAAGCTGAAACAGGAGCACATCATTTTCCCGAGATAATCTAGCTTCTAAATTTTTGGAATGGGTCGTATAGGTGGACATACAGAAGCAGCACTTTTTTCTATGGTAGGTTTGAGTGGCAAATAAAAAGTTTGATTATTCGACAAATAGTTCACTGTTGATGTAACCTGACTCAGAGCAAACAACTCATCCTGGAGGTGCACCAGCTGATAATGTAGGATGGACTGTTTGACGTTTAAAAATTATCACAGGTGGCACAAAATACCTGGTGCGCTTGTACAACACACACTTGTTGTATTAACGCCCTTTTCACCACTTGATATTGACCCACCTTATGCATTCCTCGTTCAGCTAAAATTTTTGGGGACTTCTTTCATACGACTAGAATTGCTACAGTTGCTCATATCGCACCAGTGCGAATTAGGCACCTACAAAGTGGTGCGAATTGAGACACTACGTCATAAGTTATTTCCTTCATTCTAGCCTATAATCACCACATGTTCGAAAATCGTATTAAGTTAAATGTTCTTTAATATTTCTTTAAACCAATAACATCTTAAGATTATGGATTCCTTTGCATACAAATCCGTTATTTAGTTACAAAATTTTAGCTAAATATATATCCAACTGAGCGATTATATTAGATACACTATCACCACGTTGCAGATACAAAGAAGTGGTAGAAATCAAGTGACATGGTGGAAGTTCATATGGTAGATTGTAACAATACCACTAGATGCCACACTACTACAGTAACTTGCTTTAAAATAGCAGTGGTGCCATTTAGGAAGCGGTGCGATTTATGCTACTCTACCAACTACTTTTGACCAATAAAACGGTACGGAACGACATGTTTCAAACAATCATGGTTGCTTATCCTACAATTTTTATCACCTCCCTAGCTTTTGTTTGTATTTATCACCTCCCTAGCATTTGTTTGTTTTTATCACCTCCCTAGCATTTGTTACTTTGTTTCCCCACATTGTACTTTCAATAATTGAAGCGCTGGGCCGAATAACGGTCTATGTTACAATCTGCTAACTGTGCAGGAGGAACAAAAATGTTACATCGTAATTCCGCTCATAAATTTACTATCGGACGGGCAACATAGACCGTTATTCCATCAATATGTTTTGTACACTAAGCGAAGTATACGATTCTATGTTATTGAAAGTCACATTACACATCATAGAAGTTTGTATAGCTCGTGCAAGGAACGATTACCGAAAATCAATGGTGGCGTTGCTGTCTGTTTTGACGTGTGTATGATAGGCACGCCGAGGGGGGAGAGATGCGAGCCGATAGAAGTACTGTCTCTTCCAAGAAGATGAACAAATGAGGACATCGCTGTGGAAATAAAGGACGTAGCAAGAGAACAATTCGAAGCTAATTCAACGCGCAACATATGTTTACGAATGAAATAATAATACCGTGCAATACAAGACACGTATTCACATGCATTGGAACAAACTAAAGTCGTAATGTAACTATCACAACGCAAGACTGATTCTATCGATGTCATTTCTCTTCCGACTGTACTCTTGAATATCATTTAAGTTATCTCGTGACCTTTCCTTTCGCCCGCTCTTCCTTATCTCAGTGTTTGATTCGCATTCCTTCCGTCGGTAATCCGTACTTGCGAGACCTATAACATTTTTAACTCCACAGAAATGCTACTGGGGAATACAGACAATAAACAGTTTTATACAATGAGAATATTATGAAATATACAAAATCAATAAAAAGGTTAAATTATGAACAAAATGATTATGATATTTATTAAAGTTATACTCAACGCCATATTATGAATAAACATACAATATTGATCAAATAATAACACTATTGTTAGAAAATAACTGCAGTATTGAGATGTAGGGACACCATTAAATTAATGACAGTTGTAACAATAACAAATGAATAAAGAAAATTAAATATTACAGTTGAGAAATTGTTGGGGGATGGAATTTGAACCCCCATCCCTAATATTCAGTTTCCATCCCAACAGTTGGCTTATCTGTTAAGTATAAATTGTATTAATAATGTAGACAATAACTATCACAGTTTTTAAATGCTGACTGTAAAAGAGGAATACATTTTAAGCAGCTCCTTTTTGTCATCAAGAGCAAGCTGTGAGCACATCTCCTTACAAGAATGTCCACAAATCTGTTCCTGAAATGAAATACCGTGATAAAATTCTATAGTGGCAAAACACAACATAGACCAACTAACACTAGGTAAAGTGTAAATTAAAATACAATTAATAAAATACTTACCTCTGATTGAGGTTCTGGCTGATATGTATATCTATTATCAGGCAGTACATCTCACTTGACGATATGTGTCAGAGGAAGGACAATTGATTGTATGCATTTGAAATCTTATTAGTGGAATATGTAGGTAATCGGCGATGTACGCATTGGAAGGGGAAGGGAACTGGCCATCACGACCCCATTATCTCCTGGCCTAGTTGTCTCATGAGTGATGCCTTATCGGTGTTACTTATGAGGTTCAAACCTGTCTTCGGACAGTTGACTAAACAACAATAAAATACTGCAAAAATAACAGACAGGAACTTACATTACTGGTGGGATCTTTTGCATTAACTTGCGACTTCGTCTTCCTTGTTGTATACTCAAGACTACTATCTCTCAACGACTTTCGTGACCTTATTTCCACTTATTAATATTAATTTGTTTGGATCCTTTTTTGTATTTGTTTAGCCGGTCATTATCTACCGTAGAAATCGTCCATTTTACGTAATAGATCAACCGAAACCTAATACACAGAGTTCAAGTACCCAGTATTGGTAAAGAGAACAAACTCCCGTGCAATAACTCCCGATACGATGTAAACAACTGAATACGCTATAAGTGACTAGTGACATAGACCCTTGTTCCAACCAAGAAATCCATGGTTGTAACTCGTGTACACATATTAAAAATATTTTTTGTGACTGCTGTGTAAGACTATATAGAGCATTATTCCATTAAAAATTCGATTTTGAGAAATTGTAACATATACCGTTATTCGGCCCAACGCTTCAATTATACATTTTAAAATGATTCATGTTTATTTTATCATCCTTAATTAAAGCCTTTCTATCATTTATATTGTTTAGGTTATGTTACAACTTCTGCTGTATGAGATTATGGATAGTCACGTAACAGAGATTGATTAATATATAAGGCTATCAAGTGAAAAACTTGCCTCATCCAAAAAAAAAAAAAAAAAAAAAAAAAGAGTTACATATGGGATGTTGTACTTCTTGCACCTATCTACTGATATAGTCGGTTTGTGCAAATCTTGTCTAATTCCTCTTCCATAGAGCTCAGAAAACTAATACTATCAAATGCAAAACTGTCCATATCCATAACGAATTTTCCTGTTTTCTGACAAATCACTTTACCTGGATAAGGCGTGTTTTGCATTTGATAGCCTCAATATTGATAACTGAAGTGTAATGCAACTGTTTTAATAAAAATGAAATTAAATCAACAAAGCCTCCTTGATTAGTAATCGTCCATAGACTATTTGCAATACCAATGAAAGAGAATAAAATGTTCACTTCCCTGCCGGAAATCCTACTTGGCTCTTCCCAGTGTTGGATTTAGAACTAGGCAGCCTAGGCAGTTGCATAGGACGGCAATTTTCAGAGGGGGCGCCATTTTATCTCTCTTTCTCTTCCTTTTTTCATTTTAATTTTACAGTGAAATTTGTTTTTAAACCACTTGGTAAATCTTTCTTAAGCTTGTTCTTGAACACCTTGTGGAAGTCAGATATTGTTATGTTATCGCATTGTCGTGGTCATGGCGAGAGTAAAAAGAAAGTGTGCAGTTGCATAGCTATATTGTAAAGCTGATATTATGTTATACAGGATGGGGCATGGGAACCAAGTGTTTTTGGAATGGCTTATACTCGGTCATTACGAATGGGAGAGACGTGCTGCATGTGATATTCCATTCCGTGGCTCATAGCATTTCACCTGCAGTCGGCATCATGGAGCAGTGGACGCATGTTTGCGTATGATTGTTTCGTTAGAAATGGCGAGTCGGTAACCGCGATACGGCGTGAGTTTTGCAACATATTCAATATTAATAGCAATGATTCTGTTCCCGTGTTTGACGCAATCTGATGTTGGGTTAACAATCTTTAACAAAAGGCGCAATAGTGAAGAATAAACCGACCGACCCCCAACGCAGAGTGCGTACTCCAGAAAATGAAAGAATCAAACAAGAGTTACTGCGCAGCCCAGGGCGCTCTGCTTAAAGACATTCAGCTGCACGTTGAATCAGCAATCATACGGTAAGACGGATTTTACATGACGATTTATATTTACATCCATACAAGATGAGTGGCTGTTTAGAAATTCAATGTAAGGGATTACTCCAACGATGAAATTCGCACAGGAAATGCTTGCACTCCACGAGCAATATGAAAGCATGATGGTTGCAATGAGTGATGAAGCCCATTTCGACCGTATTAGAGACGTTAACTGATATTTTCTGTATTAGGCTGCTGAAAATCCGCGTCATTTACACGAAAAACCTACGCATAGGCCTAAAGTAAGAGTTTGGTGCGCGGTTGGCGTCATCGGTCCCTACTTTTTTCAAGAAAATGAGGTTACAGTTACTTTAAACTCTGTGCGTTACATTGAGATAATTAATAGTCTACATTTTTCATCCCTGAGTTACAAAGAAGGGGTATTGATCGTCAACGTTTGTGGTTTCAGAAAGATGGGGCCACGGTGCATACCGCCAGAGTGTCAATGGCAGTTCTTTGCCTCCTGTTTTCCACTCGTCTTATTTCGAGATTTGGTTATGTTTCATGGCCTCATCGGTCCTCTGACCTGTCCACGTGATTTTTCTTTTCTATGGAGTACCTAAAGCACGTATTTACGAGGATAAGTTCAGAATATTAGATGAATTAAAGGACGCGATACGTCAACACATCACTCAAATCAACAGAGATCTCCTGGAAAGAGTAGAGGTCAATTTTCGTCAGCGCCTTCAACAATGCATCATCGCAGACTGACATCACATGTCACATGTAATTTTCCGTTCATAATTGAAATGGTATGTTCTCACAAACGTTGTTCTACCAATAAAGTGTGTTGAAAACAAAAACTAACTGTTTTATGATTATTTTAGAAACACTTGGTTCCTATGCCCCACGCTGTACTATGAAACTGCTTAAAGTTCACTGCTTGGCGCGTGCATAAACAAGGATGCATTGTTGAAAATCAAATTGGATGTGTGTTTATTATATTATCGCTATGAATAGAACCACAACTCTCAATTACATTTCCAATCTAATATATCATCAACAATACTATTTAGACACTTTGTAGCTTGTATACTATATAATATTTCGATATAAAAGGTACAGTATATTCCGCAAAGCGTTGGAGTTTATTTTTCAATTTATTTATCGAAGTAAGAAATACTCGTAATAATTATACTACCAACAAAATAATGTTTAAAAATAAACCACAGCTTGCCTTTCACAAATCAATTTGGTCTCAACAATGAATAAGCTTGAATTTCTTTACTTCGTCAGATCGACTTTGATTGCATCGTCAATGCTTTCTCTGTGAAGAAAGTGCGAAAATAGTACATTATGCAACGAGCCCATAATGGTAGTAATTAACACTCAAGTATGGATGTTTATGAAACGAGCGCAAGCGAGTTTCATAATATTCATACGAGCGTCTTAATTACCATTATAGGCGAGTTTCATACTACTTTTTATGCTCGACCATATTTCTAACTTGAAATTAGCCTATTCAGATGTATACATTTTATTTGTATCTGACGAGATCGGAAGTGACCTTGTTCTAGGTCGTGAATTGTGAGATGTGCGCAGACGCGAAAGTATTGATTTTTTCCGATGAACAATAATGTCATTGACCTTGATGTAATCCCGTTAAACTTGATATAACCTTGATTATTGAATTCGACATTGAAAAACGAGATGACAAATTGAATTTATTCGAATATTATTTAAAATTAACGCTAATTATTATAGTAACAGAACATAACCTTCTGCGACAGTATTGGATTTCCAGCCTCCGTGACTTTTCGCTAATTCTCTTTCGATTGCATATCAGAGAATAATCGATACTTGCGGTTTTATAACGGTACAAAGCTGACTTGTCATTGGCTGAACACCTGTAAGCTGAGTTGTCATTGGCTGAACACCTGTACTTTAATGAGTAGGTGTACTTTAATGAGATGCATTAAAGGACTGCTACCAGGTGTATAATTACTACATTTCGGCATGGTCGAGCATAAAAATCTTTATAATTCACAAGTAAGATGCATGTACAGGGACATCACTTTATTTTTACCAACATTTTTAACAATAACCTGGCTATACTCGGAAACACTGTTGCCCCCTTCCATTACAGGAGTTTGATGTTACTATTGCAATATGTAAACAAATCATTTTACTAGGTATAGGAGGAGAGAAAAGTAGTGTATCCATTTATGTTGTAGGGAAATACGATATTACGATTTTCAGTTTGATGATCAATTTTACGGAATTTATCAAAATACAGTATAGTAACATTTTTTTTCAAAAACTCAACTTTTTAGGCGGCTATGTTCGTTATGTAATGTCTACTTTATTTAGCATATTAATTATTGATGTTAACATACAATATAGAGAGTGCATTTAAATTGAGGGGGTCATAAGTAAAGGGCTGTAAGTGCACTTAAGTTACTTTTGAGAAAATGGGGTTTACATATTTAAGCTTTCGTAAAACCGGTGAAATTTTTATTTAAATTTTAATGTGTGATGCGATTAAAATATCCCTTTGCCACTAAAA
This sequence comes from Periplaneta americana, assembly GCF_040183065.1. Classification (NCBI taxonomy): domain Eukaryota; kingdom Metazoa; phylum Arthropoda; class Insecta; order Blattodea; family Blattidae; genus Periplaneta; species Periplaneta americana. The sequence continues at coordinate 127,127,286 of NC_091130.1, read as the reverse complement.
TTTTAGATACTTTACCTTACACTGGATGCACTTAACTCATGTTATTACAAATGTCACTAGCATTCCTTTGCTTCTAGCCACCTCAATTAAAAATAAGCTAATCTGAATTTTTAAACAAGTTGCTGAAAATGGTTGCCGTTCATTACAATGCAGGCTTCAATTCTTTACGCATATTATTAAAAACATTTTGAAGCATATTCTCTGAAATTTAATTTATCGTTGCTTCAATATAATTTTTAGTACGATATTATTAATATAGGTTCTTTTTTCTATAGAAAACGCAACCATATTTCTGAAACACACTATACAATGCAGTGTTTACTTCACTGCTTGAAGACTTCGAATGCAACAGCGGCCGTAAGTTTGTGTGTCTGACGGGAGCAAGGACATTAGTGAAGGGGTGAGAGTGAAGTACATTCAGAAATGCAGGTACAATAAAAATGCAAGTAAAAATAAAATGATGTCCCTGTATTTTGATTCCAGTAATTTATTGTATTCTGAATTGTAACATTTCATTTAAAACTAATTTAAACTGAATATGACCTGTATAATAGCTGCTCATAAATTGTTTGTGGGAGTTGGGGGGGGGGGAGGGGTGACAAATTTTAGCGCTACCTAGGGGCGGCACTATACCTATAGTGAGGATCAGGTAAGAACAGTTCCTAAACAGCAAATATTGCCGTCTTGTCAGTGTTGCCAACTGTTACCAGATTTCACACGATCCTACTTACTGAAAGACTTATTTACGTACCGTACTTTACCTTAACGTTGAAAGGTTATTCAAAATAATTCAATAATTAGTAACACATTTTCGTAGGCAAACTATACGCGAAAGGGATCAACATGTTAGGTATTTTGTCTGGCAATATGAAATTCATTGATTTGACTAAACAATTGAATTACTAAACTTAACCTAAAAGTGTATTTTGTTTGACCACAAAAAATTGTTAGTACTAGCTCCGAAAACTTACCTGACTATAGTCTTGAATTATAACCACAACACAACACATAAAATATTATGTATTCATATTAATTAATTAGTATATTCAAACTTCACTAGCTTCAAGTAAACGACTCAGAAATCTAGTACAATTTTAATTTCATGGAACTCCAGTACTGACAACATATGTCTCATCTACCAACATAACAGTTACAAAATTACTACCATTTGTAGTATTTATCAGTATCGAAATTATAAACGAAGTTGGTAAAAGAAAATTCAACCTACAAACTAGAAAATCACCAAAATCCACTAGCATCTGTAGTAATAGGGGAAAAATGGTTAGGTTTCACCCTTGGGGTATGAAGTAAGCTGACCCGGACTATAAATCCGGACCTGACCCTTCCGAATTATTTAGCTGGGTATTTTGACGGTTGATCAGAAGGTATCTATTGAATGATTTAATATAATATAATTCTATCGTTACATTTCTTTGATATAAAAGTGAGTTATATTCCTATGTCGTATTGTCGTCACTGTGTAACTCTTAATACAATTTGAAAGCTCGGGAGGCATTTGATGGAACAGCAGACACAGTCATGCAGATAATCTGAACAAACTCTCAATGATCGAGGTGCAAACAACATCGCCCTCTGGCCGACGTGACGAGGGAAAATGAAAAGAGATTAATGCGATAGTCGCAGCCCACACGTCTACAGCTGCAGACTTATTAAGCGAATTGCTCTATTCCACGAACCGTAGGTATGAGTTAGCTCGTGGCCTGAATCCTCGTGTCACAGGAATATTCATAATCAAGAGCCTATGGAATAGGTCAAAGTTCTGTCATTTAGAAATAGCACAGATCTCGCAATAAAACACAACATATCAACACCGTTATAAAAATATATTGACATATGAATTAGAAACATGACATTCGACGTATAAATAAGTAGAAATGAAATCTAAAATAAAAATTATTGATGAAATGGCAAAGTTACTTACTTACTTACTTATTTACTTACTTACTTACTTACTTACTTACTTACTTACTTACTTACTGGCTTTTAAGGAACCCGGAGGTTCATTGCCGCCCTCACATAAGCCCGCCATTGGTCCCTATCCTAGCAAGATTAATCCAGTCTCTACCATCATATCCTACCTCCCTCAAATCCATTTTAATATTATCTTCCCATCTACGTCTCAGCCTCCCCAAAGGTCTTTTCCCCTCTGGCCTCCCAACTAACACTCTATTTGCATTTCTGGATTCGCCCATACGTGCTACATGCCCTGCCCATCTCAAACGTCTGGATTTAATGTTCCTAATTATGTCAGGTGAAGGATGCAATGCGTGCAGCTCTGCATTGTGTAACTTTCTCCATTCTCCTGTAACTTTATCCCACTTAGCCCCAAATATTTTCTTAAGAACCTTATTTGCAAACACCCTTAATCTCTGTTCCTCTCTCAAAGTGAGAGTCCAAGTTTCACAACCATACAGAACAACCGGTAATATAACTGTTTTATATATTCTAACTTTCAGATTTTTTGACAGCAGACTAGATGACAAAAGCTTCTCAACCGAATAATAACAGGCATTTCCCATATTTATTCTGCGTTTAATTTCCTTCCGAGTGTCATTTATATTTGTTATTGTTGCTCCAAGATATTTGAATTTTTCCACCTCTTCGAAGGATAAATCTCCAACATTTATAGTTCCATTTCGTACAATATTCTGATCACGCGACATAATCATATGCTTAGTCTTTTCGGGATTTACTTCCAACCCTATCTCTTTACTTGCTTCAAGTAGAATTTCCGCGTTTTCCCTTATCGTTTGTGGATTTTCTCCTAACATATTCACGTCATCCGCATAGACAAGAAGCTGATATATCCCGTTCAATTCCAAACCATCTGTGTTATCCTGAACACTTACTAGTGTTAATTATATAAGCACATGTGGCTTACAGCTGTTTCGGTGTATACTGTACACCATCATCAGAGTCTATTAGATCCTGGCGTCATCTAGATATCTCTGCCTGTTGTAGGGGTGTGTTTGCGTGTTGAAAAGTGAAGTCAAATAGTGACTGTGTTCTGAAATTGATCTGTGTGTTGAGAATTTGATTAGGGTGTGTTTTAGTGTGTCTATATATTTCGTATTGTTCTAGTGTGTTGAGTTTTTGATTTTTGGGTTGTATGTGTAGGATTTCCATGTCTAGAACAATACGAAATATACGGACACACTAAAACACATCCTAATCAAATTCTCAACACACAGATCAATTTCAGAACACACTCACTATTTGACGCCACTTTTGAACACGCAAACACACCCCTACAACAGGCAGCGATATCTAGATGACGCCAGGATCTAATAGGCTCTGATGATGGTGTACAGCAGTGATCGCCAAAAGTTGTGTCGCGACACATGCCCCTGCCTCCACTCAAGCGTAACCATGACATCATACCCCCACCCTCTGTTTACAGCCATCACTTCGATATAAGTAAAGACATTTATCAGCAGCGGACGTACACATGTAATGTTACAAGTGTAGGATAATATGCTTCGATGTCTTTTCAAAAACAGATAATAAGTAAAACCTTAATTTTAAGAAGCATAGGAGAAAAAGTATTAATTTTGTGCAGATGGCAAAAATATCAGATACTTAATTTGTTGTAAAATTTTTAATGAAGTATAAAAGAACAATTTACGTTGTCATTATTCTTCTTGTTATGAAGACTACCACACCCTTACCTGTAACTTGAATATTCCCATTAATAAACGGACAATAAAAAGTATCGGCTTCTATGTCTTAATCGGGTAAAATACGTCGACGTTTTTTTTAGTATGTAGTGTAATTTACAACTTCGTGACCAGCCTGGTACTTTTTTTAATTTCAAATATCTGCTGATGTAAAGTACACGTTCTTTTTATGGTAAATAAGAAAATAAATTTATTTTATTTTATTAACAATACAAAAATAATGAATAGGAGGATAAAAAAATTAACATGGAAAAAAGTGTGTATAGTTAATAAGTAGAAGAATATTATATTGGTTGTGTTTTCTGGTCACAGTCCGTCTCTGCACAGTTATTCACTGCATTTTCTGAGGAGATACCCACCCCACCCCTCTTCCTGTGATAGTGGTGTGCGGGTTGCATTTCTATTACGTCACATTTTCGTGATGTTTGGCAACCACTGGTGTACAGTATACACCGAAACAGCTGTAAGCCACACGTGCTTATACAGAGTGTTTAAAAAATACGGGGCATAATTTCAGGTATGTATTTCCCACATGTAGACAATCAAAATAGTTCATTACAACATGTGTCCAGAAATGCTTTATTTCCGAATTATGGCCTTCACAACATTGAAATTCACCGGAACGTTTTTCTTTCCGCAGGTCGTTGCCGTCAAAGGAGACATTAAGAGGGCACTCTGACAGTTCATTCCGAGGCGAAAGTTACATTCAGTACTTGGATCGAAGGTTTCCTGATCGATGGATAGGTAGAGGTGGCCCAATTGCTTGGCCTCCACGCTCACCTGATCTGAACCCTCTCGATTTCTACTTGTGGGGCCATTTAAAATGATTGATTTATTCGTCTCCGGTGCCTGATTTGGAATCCCTTCGGAATCGAATTGTGGCATGTTCTGAGGACATACGCCAGCGTTGTCAGACAGAGCCTAAACGGAGCGGAGCGCTCCACTATAACTCGTTGCCTGCTCCGGTGCTTCCACAGACATAAGCAAGTTCACGCTCCGACTGGACGTCTCTAGCTCCACAACGGGTTTCGGAGCTTACAATTCTGACACTACTGACATACGCAATACTCCTGGAATTTGGGATCGTGTTCGCAGGTCAATGAGACATCGATGTGAGATCTGTATTCAAGCAGGAGGTGGACATTTTGAACATCTTCTGTAATGACAACGACCTACGGAAAGAAAAACGTTCCGGTGAATTTCAATGTTGTGAAGGCCATAATTCGGAAATGAAGCATTTCCGGACACATGTTGTAATGAACTATTTTGATTGTCTACTTGTGGGAAATACATACTTGAAATTATGCCCCGTATTTTTTAAACACCCTGTATAATTAACACTAGTAAGTTTGCCATTTTATAAATCATTTGTACAGAGTGGGGCATGGGAACCAAGTGTTTTTGGAATGGCTTGTACTCAGTCATTATGAAAGGGAGAGACGTGCGGCATGTGACAGTCCATTCCGTGGCTCATAGCATTTCACCTGCAGTCGGCATCATGGAGCAGTGGACGCATGTTTGTGTATGATTGTTTTGTTAGAAATGGCGAGTCGGTGAGCTCGATACGGCGTGAGTTTTACTACAGATTCAATATTAATCGCAATGATTCTGTTCCCGTGCGTGACACAATCTTATGTTGGGTTAAAAAATCATAAAAAAAATAGGCGCAATACCGAAAAATAAATCGCCCAGCCCCCAAAACAGAGTGCGTAGGCTACTCCAGAAAATTTTCAGTCAGACAAGCGATACTGCGCAGCCCAGGCCGCTCTTCTCGAAGACATTCAGCTGCTCTTGGAATCAGCAATCATACGGTAAGATAGATTTGGCATGGCGATTTACATTTACACCCATTCAAGATAGGTGGTTTCAGCAAGATGGGGCCACGACGCATATCTCCAGAGCGTCAATGGCAGTTCTTTGCCTCCTGTTTTCCAATCGTCCCATTTCGAGATTTGGTGATGTTCCATGGCTCCCTCGGTCCCCTGACTTGTCCACGTGATTTTTTCTATGTGGGTACCTAAAGGCACGTGTTTACGAGGATAAGCCTCGAATATTAGATGAATTAAAGGACACAGTACGTCAACACATCACTCAAATCAACAGAGATCTCCTGGAAAGAATACAGCTGAATTTTCGTCAGCGCCTTAAACAATGCGTCAACACAGACGGACATCACATTCCAGATGTAATTTTCCGCTCATAATTGAAATGGTATGTTCTCACAAACGTTGTTCTACCAATAAAATGTGTTGAAAACAAAAACTAACTGTTTTATGATTATTTTAAAAACACTTGGTTCCTATGCCCCACCCTGTATTTAAGTGTTAACAGTAGTGTACGCAAGATTCAAGATGGAATCTAAAATAAACTTTGTATTCCGGCCTTTATCGGTAAGAAGCCAATGCCTTAGCCGTTTGACTAACATCACTCAATGGAGATCCATACAAGTGATTAAATAAACATAAAGTTCTTCCAGTTTTCAATGAAAGATATCGACAGTGTTATTCAGCTATATATCGTACGGTGCTTCCTCTTATATTGATTGCATTCCCCAGCGATTCAAGGAAGTGCAATGATGTGTTTCTTCTGAGTGTTACAAATCAAACATCAACATTTCACACGCGTCCGTTCGTCGTTCGTCGAAATAAAAAGTCCGGTGAACGTTTAATCTCGGGAAATGACGTCTGTTTCATAGATCACTAATGACGCATCCCATTTTCATTTCATTCATACTATTCTACGTTGCAAGCATTCTTTACAGTCCCGGAAACAAGCTTGGTACTACCAGAACATCATTGTGGAGTTGCTGTATATGTTCTTCTCAGGTCCACACCTATGGAGTAACGATTAGCACGTCTGGCTGAGAAACCAGGTGGCCCGGGTTCGAATCCTGGTAGGGGCAAGTTACCTGGTTGAGATTTTTTCCTGGGTTTTTCCTCAACCAAATATCAGCAAATGCTGGACCCCGGACTCATTTCATCGGCATTATCACCTTCATTTCATTCAGACGCTAAATAACTTGAGATGTTGATACAACGTCGTAAAGTAACTTACTAAAAAAATGTTCTCAGTATGGATTATTACGATTCCCTTCCCAAAATCGATACGGTAGTACATAAAAATTTCATAGTATTATTAGACTGGCTGTACGCCCTGGTTTTACCGGGATGATTCCTATTGTAAGGTCCCGTCCGGTTTGCGAATTGTTCCGGGAAAAATAATATAGGAATTAATCATGAGCATCAGGAAGATTATTATTATTATTATTATTATTATTATTATTATTATTATTATTATTTTGTAAAGTCCTTAAGGATTATATTGATTATGAATCTTTCCTAAGCAATATCAGTCTTCGTACTCCTGCTAAGGGTTTAAGACTTCATAAAATGTTTTACAATAGTAATTCTAAATCTCTCTCTCCGGTCTGCAGGTGAATAAAATATGCTAATTTGCATGGATCTAACTTGGATCTATTTGGTGTGTAGTGTATTATACTTTTGCAGTTTTATATGAGTTTAATTTATGTCTTTTGTTCAAATATGTATTATAATATTATTCTCGTTATGTTTTATATCATTTTGTAGTTTAATTATGTAATTCCATCCTTTCATTTTCAATTACAATTACTTTTAATTGTCATTATTTTATGTATTTTAATCATCCATTTTATTCCGTCCATTCAATGTCATTATTGTCGTTAATTATTAATGTATTTATGTGTAATAATTATCTTATGCACTTTTATTGTGATTTTATCATATTGTAATTATGCTTTGTGTTGAACTATTACTGGCCTCTGGCTGTTGTACAGCACAATAAACAATAGTAAATAAATAAATAAAATTATTATTATTATTATTACCGTATTATTATTATTACTGTTACTGTTACTACTTCTTGTCGCGTTGTAAAATTAATATTGAGGTCACCTGCACAATAAAAATGTCAAACTAAAAAAGACACACAGTTGTTAAAGGAAATGCAGTGATATACTATAGCTGTTAAGCAAGGAAGGAATAAACACAGTGAAATAACATTATAAAAATTGTTTTAAATAATTCTGAATTTTCATCAGCATTCATAAGGAGTAAAAATTATTTTAAAAATTTGACTGTTTCATCCTAACAAGAGAAACATTTAAAAAATGCATAACTCATAAAAATACTTTAGATTTTTTAAGCTAACAAACCTTGGAAGAGCCTGCTGAAATGTGTAATTATTCTGATGCCAATCAGTCACTTAAAAGTTAATATTGATATATTTTTCATAAATTTATTAGTTCAGAATTGTTAAGCTTAACAACCTGGGACCCGTGAAATATTTGCCTGGAAGATAAATATTTATATACAGTCAGCTTCCCGGTTTGGGGAAATCAACATATGGTCAACCTAAGAGTTATGCGTGTATGTATCATGTATGTATGTATGTATGTATGTATGTATGTATGTATGTATGTATGTATGTATGTATGTATGTATGTATGTATGTATGTATGTATGTATGTATGTGTGTAGTACTGCTTATGTTTAGGTTTTCTCCGGAGCAGTTGTTTGCGCGCTTTCAATCGGAAACCTCCGGTTACCTCCGATTGATGCCGCGCAGGTTGTATATGTGCTGTGGTGCAGACATACACTTTCCGCTGAGCATTCCTTTAATCGCATCAGGTAGTGATTCGAGTCCGCTGACATCCGCGTATCCTTTAAAATAAGTTGCAATTTGTTTTTGTTTATTCTCTCTTTTATATTAATCTCTCTCTCTTTCTTCGGCTCTTTTTTTTCTTGTTTTGCTTGAAGTGCTACGTTAGCTGACAGATTTTTTTCTAGTTTTGAAATTCATAGTATATGTGGAAAGGCGTATTAGTTTTATGTCATTGATCAAATTAATAGCATTCAATCTAACTGCAAAACTAACGCAGAAGTAAAGCTTTTCAGTGGCTAATGTAAACATGTATACTGTAGTTCTCCTAGAAACTCTCGTTTAATCGCAAACAGTGTTTGTAAATTATTATTCTAATCGGTTTAGTTTAACGTAAAATATATTGAAGGAGCTTCGGAATGGAACAAAAGAAGCGTGGGCTATCAATGGAATAAAGTTTACTGTCCAACATAATTTATTCAGATTCTTCACCGGACAGGATTGTGATTATTGTGTTAAAGGGTGTCAGTATTTGAACTGTCTCTTCTAAAACGCGCCACACTTTTTCTGTAATAAAAATATAAGCGGATATCAATTTAAGAATAATTGTAATTATATTATTACCACATGTTTCTTTAGTTTCATTCAGAAACTCAATATTTTAATCCAAACAGTAAAATATAACTTAAGTTGTCTAAACTGCCAAATATAACTCAAGTCGTCTTTTAAATATTTCATATGTTTTTTATTGCCTATGAAGTTACGTTTTAGAGAAATTTCAAGACTTTTTCCTATACCGTGGGCCTTTGGGAACAATAGCACTTAAACAATTTAAAAAGAAATCGTATCAAATGTTTTGCGTAATTGTTTTCATCAAGTTCGCGTTTGTGCGATCCCTTCAAATGGTCTAACACATTCGAAGTTCCACCACACTTAGAGTAAATTCGCCCACAAAGTTTACAATGTGCGACTTTATTATTACATTTAACTAAATTAAAGAATTTCCATGCGACGGATAGCCTATCCAATTTTGTGCCATTTTATTCCACTCACAACTACCGTCAGTCCCTACGCGCCGGTCGTCCTTGAGCTAATTGTCGCTTCGCTCCGAACCACCGCATCCCTCCGTATTTCCCCTGTTCCAATTTCGGTAGTACCGGAGATCACCGGTGGAGAGCTTTATTCGTAATCTCCGATTCCTCCGCGGTAGTAGTCACTCCGATGAGCAGCACTGTATGTATGTATGTATGTATGTATGTATGTATGTATGTATGTATGTATGTATGTATGTATGTATGTATGTATGTATGTATGTATGTATGTATGTATGTATGTATGTATGTATGTGTGTATGTGTATGTATGTATAGATGTATTGTAATGTATGTGTGTATGTAAATAAAATTTTAAATTATGGTTTATTTAACGACACTCGCAACTGCCGAGGTTACATCAGCTTCGCCGGTGTGCCAGAATTTTGTCCCGCAGGAGTTCTTTTACATGCCAGTAAATCTACTGAGTTTCTCTGCACTAAATCTGCTAGATAGCCTACTTAGAAAAATGAAATAACTGTTGTCGGACTGGTTAGCCTCCCTGCCTTCCAACGTGTCGATCCGTGTTCGATTCCATCTGAGTAAGGAAGAAATTTGTGGTGGACAAAGCGGGCGCGCGGAGTTTTTCTCGGGGTTCTCCCGTTTCCTCTCATCATGTCATCAATACACCTCAACACCCTCATTCCAAGAATTCCGAGCCAGTCCTCCAAAACAAATACAAATTAATGATTGATAGTTGTACACATTTATTTTTAATAAACGCTATTACTGCTACATGAAAAACTGAAAGCATATTACTAAAACTCTAAAACTTTAAAATAACTCATAATTAGGAGAATAGGTATTTTACGCACCAAAACGTCCATACCAAATGTGCAGCTATTTTAGTTTAATTTATTCCTGCAAAAGAAATAGGGATTTAGTCTAAAATCCGAGGTCTAATTATATTCGGAATATGTATGATAAGAACTTTCTTGTGTTAAATATTAACGTACCTTGTTAACATGTTTCGACCTATTTTCGGTCATCTTCGGAACTGGTCGTTGTTGGTCTTGGCGCCTCTTGTTTCCTGTGTGGGTGCGTTCATAGTGTAGAGTCAAAGAGTGTATGTGTTTTGAAATTGGGTTATGTGTTGAGAATATCGTTGGTATGTGTTTTCGTGTCTGTATATTTCATATTGTTCTAGTGTGTCGAGTTTCTGGCTTTTTGGTTGGATGTGCAGTATTTCCATGTCTGTGTTGATGTCTCTGTAGGTGTGATTGGCATTTGTGATGTGTTCTGCAAATGTGGAGGTGTTTTGTAATTTTGTTATGGCTGTGATGTGTTCTTTGTAACGTGTTTGAAATGATCTGCCTGTCAGAGACATCAACACAGACATGGAAATACTGCACATCCAACCAAAAAGCCAGAAACTCAACACGCTAGAATAATATGAAATATAAAGACACGCGAAAACACACCCCAACGATATTCTCAACACACAACTCAATTTCAAAACACATACACTCTTTGACTCTACACTACGAACACACCCTCACAGGAAACAAGAGGCGCCAAGACCAACAACGACCAGTTCCGAACCGAAAAAGGTCGAAACATGTTAACAAGGTACGTTAATATTTAACACAAGAAAGTTCTTATCATACATATCCCGAAATGATACAGTGTTAAAAGTTGTGTGATCAAGATGTCTAATTATAGCATATTTTATGCAGTATACATATGTTTGTAAACATCGCAGATAATGTTGTACGTGTTTTAACAGTGTGAAATATTGATCTCAACTGTACCGCCCCTACTTGTCTGTTGGAGTCCACAGCGGGGACGTTTGGCAAGAAAGCGTAAGGCTATTCCATCAATTTAACTGTTACCACGTTATTCGCAAATTAAATATACGATAATTTTAGAGGTGTAACAATATTTTAACACATGAACTCGCTCTAGTTCTCAATGAAATTGTATTCAGTTAATTAAAAGGAACTAAGTAGTTACTAATTCCCAAAAAACATTTATAAATAGTTCATGGGAACAGCCCCCATTTATTCAATGCTTGCTTCCTAACGTGGAATCCCCTATAGCCTCAACTATATTAGCTTTGCACCCTTCTTTGTGGTGTAGTATCATGGATCTACAAATCAGTTCTACCCTTGTTAAGGGAAGGTTGCAGACCCCCGAGGCTTAAATCATAACTTGAAGGATATTGGACCTTTGAAGTGTACATCTAATAAGGGAGCCTGCATATCAACATTGATGAATATACATTGCAGGTAACAGTCTCAGCTTCAAACTGAAAGCTGAAAGCTTCTTAGAAGTGGGTCATCTTTAATGAGAATAGAAACACGGCACTATCTTTGTTTTACTACAAAGAACTCGTCCTCTGTTGATACTTCAAATAAAGAAAACCCATGTTGAATCTTTCGTACACTACTTTTAACACTGAATATAAATAATTGATTAAATGGCGATCTTATTCATGTTAATTGTGTAAGCATGTGCAGCTTACAGCTGTTTCGGTGCTTCTTCACACCATCCTCAGAGCCTACTAGATCTCGGCGTCATCTCGAACTTCGCTGCCTGTTGTTTGGGTGCTTCGATTGTTGAAAAGTGTTGAAATGTGGTGTCAAATAGTGTGTGTGTTCTGAAATTGATATGTGTGTTGAGAATTTGATCATGGTGTGTTTTAGTTTGTATATTTCATATTGTTCTAGTGTGTTGAGTTTCTTTTTTTTGGGTTGTATGTGTAGGATTTCCATGTCTGTATTTATGTTATTGTATGTGTGGTTAGCATTAGTTATGTGTTCGGCATATGTAGATGTTACACAGAAATACAACATAGCATACAGAACAGAAAACACACTACAAAGACATCTCAACACACAAACAACACAAACAAATAAATACAACCACACAGGTGTATAAAAACTCACATGCAATAGTTGCGACAGTACTAAAACACACCCTGATCAAATTCTCAACACACAGATCAATTTCAGAACACACACACTATTTCACATCACATTTCAACACTTTTCAACAATCGAACGCACCCACACAACAGGCAGCGAAGTTCGAGATGACGCCGAGATCTAGTTGGCTCTGAGGATGGTGTGAAGAAGCACCGAAACAGCTGTAAGCCGCACATGCTTACACAATTAACACGAGTAAGATCGCCATTTAATCAATTATTTAAAGAAAACCCGGTCAATTCTTTGCACGAACCTGGTATTCGTGTTATCATACTGTTACCAGCAGTCAATATTCTATTAAAACATTTCATATCGATTTATAAACCGATTGTAGGTGAAATATGACTTCATCAGTCTTCTCTATTGAATTTCTTATGTTTGGCGGGTAGCAAAAGAGTATAAAATATTATTGAACATAATCATCCATAATATCGAAATTGAATAAATATTTTATACGAGCAAGTACGCGATTATTGTAACAACTACGCCTCACAAGACTAGGTCTACAAAGGGGCATATACTTAGAAGAAACTACAAGTGAATAATAAATATTAGGTACAGTACTTTGTTGACTAGTTTTTAGCCTGTTATTGGCTATCTTCAGAACTGGTGGTGCTGGTCTTCGCGCCTTTTATTTGTGTTTCCTTGTTTCTGATTGAGGATTAGGATTTATGAGTCCGGGGTCCGGACTCATTTCACCGGCATTATCACCTTCATCTCATTCAGACGCTAAATAACCTAAGATGTTGATACAGCGTCGTAAAATAACCTAAAAATCATTAAAACTAAAAATTAAAACGTTATAAGCTATGTCTCATACTTTTTTTCTCTCTATAGATTTTAAACTTCTCTCATAATGGAACACTAATAATAGAATGCTGAAAATCATAATTTAACTTTCAGATTCGTCATGATGAAATTTGCTGCAACTTTGGTGCTTTCGTGCATATTCTTCTCGCTGTCAACAACTACGACGGCCAAGTGCCCAAGTACTTGTGTGTGCACGTCGAAGGAAACAACCTGCGTGAATGCATCTTTATCGGCAATACCGACAGACCTAAGCAAAGACACAGTCAAACTTAACCTCTCTTTTAATTTTCTGGCGTTACTTCATAACGGAGACTTGAGACATCTGAACCGTTTGAAGATTTCTCATCTCAGCAATAACGGCATTGAAACAGTGGAGTCCCAGGTGTTCTGTTCAACAGTGGAATTAGTGACTCTAAACTTGAGTCACAACAGAATGTCCACATTAAATGATGACATGTTTCGCTGCCTGAACAAGTTGAGATATTTGTACCTGAATAACAACAACATTAGTGCACTCCCTCGTGATCTCCTTCAGAACAACACAGAACTTACAAAATTAGACATAAGCAGTAATAAAATTCAGGCTATTCTTCCCGATACCTTTCAGGAAAATGAACAACTTTCATTGATATTGATACAGAATAATACTTTGTTTCCAGTCTCCAAGTGGGCATCTCTTGGGGACCACCGTTTGGATGTTATAGATGTTGATTTCTGCAAACAGTCAATTTTATCATACCAAAAAATAAATATTCTGCGTAATATGCGTCTTGGTACCAACGACGTGGTTGAAGGCTGGCAGTTGCTAACGAATAAGGTTTTGTCCAATGATGAACAAGATTTAATAAATATTATAAAGGCCAAACTTAGCCCATTTGGTTATACTCTGCACGATTATTTGGTTTATAATGTTACGAAGAATGCAGTTACTACGTCTTTTGGAATGTCCGTCTTGTGTCACTGTGATCTTCAAGACGTTTGGTTTTGGTGTCGTGAGAACTCGACGGAATGCGCATCACCTGAAGATCAATACGAAATTCTTGAATGTAATCCGAAACTTGAGTTAAGAGCAAGCATTGAAAAAACAATAGCTTCCAGTGGAATAAAATGTTGTAGCATAGTTATAATGACCCTACTTCCACTTTCAATTCCATTTTTCATTATAGTGTTACATCATAATTAAGGTTGAATATAAACACTGATGAAAATTGTTTTGAACATAAAAGTTTGATTAGATTTTATTTAATATATTTTAATACTGTAAAGTTATTTTGCATTATTTAAATTTATTGATGACGTACTTCACTTGAAGTGTAGTTTTTTTAAGGTATTGGCATATAAATTTATTATTTAGTAATATTTTGTTGTCTGTTAATTATTATACTGGGTGTTCATTTCAAAGTGTATCATGACGTCACTGTTGTGAGTCAGCGATTTGAAGCGAGTTTCAGCTTTTATGTCAGAGAAGTTGCTTATTAATCAAGCCGTTCAATCTGAACTTGAGAACGTGTACGGTATAACTTGAACGTCGTAGCAACAGATGGATGTCTGTAAAGTCTGTGTGCTACCATAACCTCTTTCGAACTGTGTTTAGCGCGGCCAAGTCGTACGCAGGGTATTTGTTATCGGTTGCGTACGGTAACATTCCACAATACAAATCAAATGCTTCGTGTCCATGTTGACCGCCGACGTTAATGTAAACAAATATGTAAGTAATCGTCTTAACCCTCTCCCCATATCCCGACAGTAAGAAAAAAACTCACCTCAGTACGTGTTTCCAAACAGTTCACATTCCTGCCACTACCGGCGTTACCGTACATATCGGTAAGACTCTTCTGAATGAACGCCGTACTTGCTAGGCAACTTCTCTGACACATAGGTTATACGCCTCTGTGGAATTGTAGGAAGATTGAATTCTCTAGGCTCATCGACTATGCATATGACGGCATACAGCGAGCCATGAAAAACTTTGAACTGAACACCCATTATATCTCAGACGCCTATGCAAGACATCATCATCGAAATATAAAACGGGAAAAGTAGTGCGATGTTCCAGAATTATGTCAAACGACTGAAAACCATTATCGCTTTGATCATACTTTTGGCATTCGAGATATTTTCCTGTCCTATTGGAAAATCTTATCCTCCTGAGTCCTGGAGTATGGTATGCTATACTTCATACATGCATTTAGTTTCAAATTTGGCACTAGGTGGAATCGTTATCGATCACTTCTTTTCTGTGCTCGTCAAGCTCCTGACATCTCTTGAGACTTACAGGAAGCACAAGAACTTCGATTCAATCATTGCAATACATGTTTCAACTATTTGTAAATGAAAATAGCGACAAGCAACTCAACGCCAAGGCACCATAGGACATGCTTTCGAAGTAAGAACACAGTAAACGTTATATTTTATGAGTAAAAAAATTATATACGATTATATGCAGAGACCCGAAGTATAGCACACTATGTTCGGCTTAAACGTATAACATTTCATTATTTTATTACTTGAAAAGTATTGTTGATATTTACACTCGGTTTGCTTCTACAGTTAGGGTAACTCAAAATGTTTCCTGTGTTTCCATGGCGGGAGTGTACATCTCATGCGCAAACTACGTCGTTCGCGGAAGTAGCCAGTTAGCGCCAGTAACCATGTGGAGTCCACAGCAGAAGGCATTCTGTGTGCTTTCTCTCGCGGAGTTGAAATCTGTTTTTTAAACGAATTTATTTTTTATCAGACAATCTATCAAAGGTAGAGAAGTGATCTTGCATCATATTGTAGATATAACATACATAAATACACTAAACATTTCATCACAGAATATTGGGAAATGCATAATCACTGCACAGTGAAATGAATTTTGAAAAAAAAAATGTAAATAATGCTTTTTTTAATCGTAAAAATAAATTTTTTTCATATTGCACTATCACCTTTACTTTTTAACTTTGCTCTAGAATATGCCATTAGGAAAGTTCAGGATAACACAGAGGGTTTGGAATTGAACGGGTTACATCAGCTTCTTGTCTATGCGGATGACGTGAATATGTTAGGAGAAAATCCACAAACGATTAGGGAAAACGCGGAAATTCTTGCTGAAGCAAGTAGAGCGATAGGGTTGGAAGTAAATCCCGAAAAGACAAAGTATATGATTATGTCTCGTGACCAGAATATTGTACGAAATGGAACTATAAAAATTGGAGATTTAACTTTCGAAGAGGTGGAAAAATTCAAATACCTTGGAGTAACAGCAACAAATCTAAATGACACTCGGGAGGAAATTAAACGCAGAATAAAAATGGGAAATGCCTGTTATTATTCGGTTGAGAAACTTTTATCCTCCACTCTTCTGTCAAAAAGTCTGAAAGTTAGAATTTATAAAACAGTTATATTACCGGTTGTTCTGTATGGTTGTGAAACTTGGACTCTGACTTTGAGAGAGGACAGAGATTAAGGGTGTTTGAGAATAAGGTTCTTAGGAAAATATTTGGGGCTAAGAGGGATGAAGTTACAGGAGAATGGAGAAAGTTACACAACGCAGAGCTACACGCATTGTATACTTCACCTGACGTAATTAGGAACATAAAATCCAGACGTTTGAGATGGGCAGGACAAGTAGCACGTATGGGCGAATCCAGAAATGCATATAGAGTGTTAGTTGGGAGGCCGGAGGGAAAAAGACCTTTGGGGAGGCCGAGACGTAGATGGGAACATAATATTAAAATGGAAATGAGGGAGGCAAGATATGATGGTAGAGACTGGATTAATCTTGCTCAGGATAGGGACCAATGGCGGGCTTATGTGAGGGCGGCAATGAACCTACGGGTTCCTTAAATGCCAGTAAGTAAGTAAGTATTAGCAGAAGGACAGAGTTTTACACATACCAATTTTCATTATTGTACAAGGTACAGTAATGGAGGAAAAAATGTTAAATATTTCCAAAATTTTACTGCTGTAAGATGTACCTGACCCCTTAAAAGAGAAAAAAAAAATATTTTAAGTAGAAATATAATGTTGTCACATCAACAAGGAAGCTACGGGAGTTTCGGCCAGCTTGATAAACGTTTTGAAGGAAGGGGCAGCGTCATTGTCTACCACAGTTGGAGTCCGACTAGTGTAATCCGGCCTAGCGAGCAGCTCGTATAGTGATGACGTCTCCTTCTCCATGGCCACGTAAGTATTGGAAAAGTCGAAGGTATTTTTGTAGGTGGTCGAGCTATAGTTGCAACCCGAGTTAAACCTCGAGAGGATCGCAATCAGCCTTTCAAGACATATGTTACATACTATTTTTATACAGGGACATCATTTTATTTTTACTAACATTTTTAATATTAACTTGCCTATACCTCTGGATCAACGCCGTTTGCTACCCCCTTCCATGACGGGAATTCGATTATACTCGCGTAATAGACAAACAAATCACTTTACTAGGTATAGGAGGGAAGAAAAGTAGCTTATCCATTTACGTAAACTAGAAAATATTGCGCTTTTGAGTTTGATCATTTTCATTAGGTTTTTGTTTAATCAAAATACAGTACAGTATTAACAGTCAGTGTTTTTACTCACGAACTGAGCTGTCCATGTGGACGTATTCATTATGCTGTGTATATTATATTGTCTACAGCACATTAGCGTACGATATAAATAATGAAGTTAAATTGAAAAATAATCATAATATGGATATTTAAACACACTTTTTTTTTAAATAGTGGCCGTTCATTTCGATACAGGCTTCAATTATAATGTGCATATTATCGCACTATAGACTATTGTACGTAATCCCAATTACCAGTTTCGTCCTTGTAACTAGTAACTCATGTTGAAATAATTCTGTACCTACCCTATAAAAGAGTATCTTACGTACTGTAAATTCAATCTTCACTTCTGCCCGATCCGAAAAGATAAAATTACTCAGACACACAATCTACTGTCCGTCCAAGTGGTTATGTCGCAGGGTCGTAGAAAGGGAGGAAATCACGTGACAGTTAATTACTTAACAAGGCCCTTTTATTTAAGTTATTTTAAACAGTTCTATAATACGGGCTCGTATAACGTAGACGTCCAATTCCTAACAGAAATCAATGTTCTCAGAAAAGAGCTAAGACAGCCTAGCCACTAGCTGGCGAATAAAAGCTGGTGGGGGAAACCGGGATGCGACGTAGGCAAATGGACGACAGTACCTGTGCGAAAATGATTCAATTTTGAAGCTCTTTCGTCACTGGAAAACGCGAATATATTTTTGGAACGTACTGTTTTCTATGACCGTAAGGCTACTATGACTGTATATGCGGTCTTGGATCTGTGTGGAGGATGGTTCAACTTCATTAGTAGAAGGGGTGGGAGTGAAGTACATTCAAAAACTCAGGCACAATAAAAATTGAAGTAAAAATAAAATGGTGTCCCTGTACAACTATATCGTAATGTAAGTAAGACGTAGTAGAAGTGTAATAGTGTGTAATAATCACAGTTATATTAAAAATGCTAACCGTAATGAAAAAGACTGGATTTATTTCATATTCTCGTAGCATTAAGATCTCTACTATCTTTAATTAACGTTTGAGGATTTCCTCTATTCACATACAAAATATCGAATTATATTTTACAAACGTTACTTACACTTAACTAATCTTCTGTTAAATCCTAATAAATGTTGTTTTATGACGTATTCTAAAAATAAGATAATTACTCAACATTCGTATGAAATTAATGATGTGAAATTACTTAGAGTAGAATCATTTAAGACAGGAGAATGGAGAAAGTTACACAACGCAGAACTGCACGCATTGTATTCTTCACCTGACATAATTAGGAACATTAAATCCAGACATTTGTGATGGGCAGGACATGTAGCACGTATGGGAGAACCCAGAAATGCATATAGAGTGTTAGTTGGGAGGCCTCAGGGAAAAGACCTTTGTGGAGGCAAAGACGTAGATGGGAAGATAATACAGGTTTGGGCGGATAAAACCGGCCCCATCTCATGTCATATGATTTGGAAAATAAATTATGTAGTGTATTGATTTCTTTTCTTTCTTTTTTCTTGAAAATGTAATTATGTTGGCTATACTGTATCTTCCACGTGTTTTGTGTCATTGTTGTTACGCCGTTGTTGCTTAAAACCTCTTCTGGTTGCTGTTTAAAAGTCAGACGTTCTAAACACACGTAAAGAGTTGTTTTTAAAGTCAGACGTTCTAAACACATGTAAAGAGTTTTCCTTTAAATAAGCATGACTTATTCAATACCAGAGCGAATATTCATTGTGGAGGCGTACGTACAGACCAGCTATATTAAGGAAACACAACAATTATTCAGAGACAAATATCCGCTTCGCTCAGTACCAGCGAAAAGCAGCATTCAGGAATTGCATCCGCAGTATCACCCATGAGGAATTGACACGTGTTTTCATGAACCTGTTGAAACGTGCACAGAAGTGTCTCGATGCAGATGGAGGGCACTTCCAACATTTATTATGAAGGTAAATGCATTTTATTTTCATTCCATTTGAAGTCTGTTTCAAATCATTAGTACCTATCAATGTCATAACACGGGCCGGTTTTATCTGCCCAACCCTGTATTAAAATGGATTTGAGGTAGGTTGGATATGATGATAGAGACTGGATTAATCTTGCTCAGGATAGGGACCGATGACGGGCTTATGTGAGGGCGGCAATGAACCTGCGGGTTCCTTAAAGCCATAAGTGACTAAGTAAGTAAGAAAGAATTATTTAAGGATTTGGGTATTGATTTTACACATAACTTATGTTTTAAAATGTGGTAACGTGGTAACTGATGCCTATAGAAAATTAGGATTTATAACGAGAAATACAAAGGAATTGAAAAATATAAATACTATTGACACTGTACTCTGTATAAAACTCTAGTTAGAAGTAAACTAGAGTACGCGTCTATAATATGGTCACCTCAGTTCCACTCCCATCAAATTCAAATAGAAAGAATACAGAAAAATTTTTACGTTACTTATATTTTTAAAAAACATCACGTGTCATCTTATGAAAAGCAAATTTCATGTAATAATTTCATTTTTTAAATTTAATTATAAAACTTTAAAATCTAGACGATTAATAAATAGCCAAATTTTACTCTATAAGACTGTTAATGGTGTATTGAATAACTGTGGTTTTCTTAAATTCCTTCACTTCAATGTAAAAAGAACAGAATTAGGCCTACGTCATAGGTAACCTTTTGTTAGTCCAATTCCTAGAACTATTTTCTTCAAGAACTCTCCATTGTTTGTTATGTGTAATACTTACAACTCTCTGTCTTTAAACTGTGATTCTCAATAAATTAGATTTCAGTTTATCAGTTTAAAAATGTCATACAATTTTAAAAAGAACTATATTTCCTTAGGTATTTAAGTTATGAATAAGTGTATTGTAATGTTTTATTCTAATTTTGAAATAGTTGTGTATTATTATCCTATTGACATTTGGCACTAATATTAACTCCAATATTATATTCTAGCATCCATTATATATATCTTTCTTTCGTTTGTGTCGCTTGTTTTGTTTGTTTCATTATTATGCATTTTGTATATAAATTTTATCAGTGTAAGCCATCTATAATTAGAAGCTTGCTCCTGTTGGTGGTGAAGTTTAAATAAATAAATAAATTTAAATAAGTAAGTAAATAAATATCATCTCACTAACTCCATTGTTCGCGAATTCATAATTAGGTATGTCTCTAAATTAAGAAATAGGCCTATAAAAGATGGAAAGCGTGCAAAGTTCAAGTTTGCAAGTTATATTCTTCCGCGAGCGTTTGGATTTTATGTACACTTTCCACCTGGGATCTGCAAGCATGAGTGACGTTACGCGGTGGGTAGTACCCACTGGGTAGAAGCAGTACTGCTATTAGTATATGCTCGCGCATGCGCACACTTGTTTTACAGACGAAGCTAACTGCCGTTATGCTTTCAGATTCCAGGCGACTATACTATTTCCAACTAAAAACCCGAGTCACACGGGGATAGTTTACAGGAGTCAAGTGCTTGAAGCCTCTAAACTTGATGCTATATTTGTGATCACACGGAGACATTAAACTTGAAACCATGCTTGAAAAAAAGCGCGCGCTGAATGTTGTATTCGTAGTGGTGTTTGAATTCTTGTATTCTGTTATAGTTAATAAAAATCAATAGTGAACTGGCGTTTTTAGTTTGGTGAAACTGAAGATGCCACCAGCACATATTCAGGCATGAGTGCAGCTAATTGGCGCCTTGTTATTGTATGAATTACAAAATATTCTTGAAAAAAAGGAAAAAAGAACATGGGTTAAGAAATGGATTCGTAGAAGAATTATGCACGGTGCATCTAATACCTTGTTGAAAGAATTAGCTGAAGAAGATCCTGCAGAATACAGGAAACATCTCAGAATGAGTCCTGTTTTAAGGGTTTTTAACTTTTTTTCGAACCACTTCTACGTCTGTTTTCGAAACCTTGTTCCATGAGTTCACTGACTAGTTTCTGGAATACTAATTCCCGCTTGTTTTTATTGAGGTATTCTTTGTCACGTATATTCCATACAAGTTCATACTTCTCATAAACTTCCAAAAACTTTATGATATCGTTTGAATTCCACTTAGGGGCGCTCATTATTAATTACTATTAATTTACTTCGACAATAGGCCTAAAACTACAAACTTTCTACTAGCCAAGTTGGTACAAGTTCGCATTCACACGCGGGAAGTGGTGGAGTCAAGTTGGTCACGTGACGGGAAAGTGGACACAAAAGTTGAAGGGGTCGTCAACTCAAATTCTGCTTGACCGCTAAGTCACAACTTAACTGTCTCGACCACATCACACGGGGAAAGTTGAAGGAAAGTCGACTTGCTCTAAGCACTTGACTCCTGTAAACTATTCCCGTGTGAATTAGCCTAAAGATTTAAGTAGACATAAACAAAACCGAAATGTATTACTCCGCAATCGCAAGCTAGTTACCAAAGCAGCCACCAGGGCGCATTATTTTCAGCAAGTGAGCACGCAGGGCAGCCATCATCTGATATACTGCAGACAACATTTCAACACATTCATTAAACTAACCAGTAAAATGCTCACAGAGCGTTAATAACAAGACTTACATGATTTTAATAAAGTTAAAATGTTATTAATATAATGATTAGATTCTACCCTATATCATATATGTAACAGATATGTCGGGGTCATAGGCTTTGAGGTTAACAACTTTTGTCAGGTTTACTACGCTGCCATCTAGTTGTTACATAAGGAGTCACGTCATAATACCCATTTGAATTGCATTAGCGACTGTGCTGCCATCTCGTGTTCGTTTACGGCGGACGGGTGGCGATCCTGGCGGTTGTTTTCTTCAAAGTGCTGCCGATTTTAACGTAGCGAGGAGTTATATGTTACATATATGATCTAGGATTCTACTTACGTTAGTGTGTGAACTCGTATACTATTAATCGGAACATGATAGCGGCTCTATCCCCTCCATATCCGACACAACCACAACACTATAACACACGCTTCGTGTACTGACTGCTTTAACAATAGGCTACTTCAATACAATACAATAATCACTGTCGTCTGCCACGAACAAACTGTAACTAAGACACTGACCTCGACCTCAGATGGTGCGAGAAAGACGAAGTCGGGAATTCACAAAGGCATCTTTCACGTGATCAAGGCATGCATCTCTCACGAGATCGTTCTCGGATCTCACACACGCTAGAGGCAGAGGGGAGACGAATTTTGTGCTGACAGACACGGTGATTCAATAACACAGGGATATCAAAGAATTTTCATTAGCTAGATATATGCGCGTTGATATCGAAGAGTTCAGTATTTCTCTACTGGGAATAGTGGATTTTCTTTTTCCGTAGATTCGTGATTAAATGTTATTCTTTGAAGAGCGGAGAATTTCTTTAATTCTACAGAAATTTCTTTGAGGTTGGCAACACTGAATCTCGCACTGTGTTGATGGGGCATGGTTGCGCCCTGTGACGTCGCCAGGATCAGGGCAAGAGGGGTGCGGATGGGGTGCGAGATTTAAAAATGGGGTGCGAGCTGTAAAAATGTGGTACATAAAAAATCCAAAATGTTCTCTCATGCACTTGCGCGCATACTATACATATGTTTACTAATATTACTATGTATTAGTATTATTATTATTATTATTATTATTATTATTATTATTATTATTATTATTATTATTATTATTATTATTGGTCAGCATATCTATAACGATATATTAAGAGACGTAGTTTTTTTCACATCCAAGAAATTGTTTGTTTCTGTTCTTCAAAATAATTTATGCCTAGTACTTTTTTTTAATAAATTGCCTTTTGGGGTGCAGAAAGGGGTGCTCCGATTTTTTATGGGGTGCTTGCGCACCCTTTCGCACCCCCCTAGCGACGTCCCTGGTTGCGGCCCACGGTCAGGTAAGATTCAGCAGATAAAAAAGGGTCCCTGTTTTGTGGGCATAGTTGCGCTCCGTTCCTATCAGGCAGAGAAAAGGGGCATGGCATAGTTGCGCCCCGTAGAGAAAAAGACATTACAAGAACTCGAGACTCGTAATCAACCAATCTTATTGATTTCTTATTTGATTTAATATTCATCATCGATACCGTTAAAATGAACACTATGCAGTTGGCAGTACTTTATTAACTGTTTTTCTATTGTTTATGCTGTGATTATCGATAGCCTACCGTTAAAATGAACACCATGAAGTTGGCAGTACTTTATTAGCTGACATATTCAAATGAGTGAGTCGTTGAAGTATGGGGCCTTAGCAATCTTGACATTTTATTAGTGATTTTCACACCGTCTGTGGCGTATAGTGAGGTTAATTTAAAATGAATGTTAAATTTAGTGAAAAGGGTAAAGAATTAATAATTCACAATGGTTCTAAGTTTCAATTTGTTAAACCCTGTACCGTACGGTTAAGATATCGGTGTACAAACAAAAAAATGCAGTTCTAGGCCCTATTGCACAGTTCTAGGCCCTATTCAATTTTTAATATATATGAATGACTTATTAAAAATTGACTTGGTGTTCACTATTCTTATGCAGATGACACAGTTTTACTTTTTGGTGGAAAAACCTGGTATGATGCATATAATAATTCAAATAATGGACTTAAATTAATAAAAAAATGATTTGACATAAATTACCTTTCTATCAACGAAAATAAAACCATAATTATTCCTTTCTCATTATCTGAAAAATGTAACAAACCTCCTACATCTATATAAAGTATTAAATTACATAATTCTGATTGTTGTCTTATACAGTGTAAATGTCCGATTATTAAAGAGTCTTCTGATGTTAAGTATCTTAGGCACAATTTTCGATAATCATTTAAAATGGAACCAACACATTAATTACATTTGTAATAAATTACGTAAAATAGTATATTATTTTGTTTTACTGAGGAGTTACTTGTCAATAAGTTTATTACGCACAATATATTTAACTTTATTTCAATCGGTAATTATGTATGGAATTATAGGATGGGGTACCTCATTTAAATCCAATTTTAATCCACTTTATTTATTACAGAAGAAAATAATTAAAATATGTCTTCAAAAACCTATTGATTTTCCATCTCAAAATTTGTTTTTAGACGTTAATGTACTTAATATAAGACAAATTTATTATATTGTATTAATAAAATTCATACATAAAAATTGAAAAAAATTTTGAATCATATTCTCATAGTTATGAAACAAAAGGTATGAATTCTTTAAGATTGTTTGAGCCAAAATGCAACACTGCTACAGTATTTAATCATAGTAGTAATTTAGGTCCAAGAATATATAACAAATTTATATTTAAATATCCTAATCTTGTCAATTCTAATAGTTCTAGTATTAAATTTAAAAAGTTATGTCTGGATTTTATAAAAGTTGAAAAATTGTAAATTTAAATTTATATACTATAATTGCATAGTAGACATAAGACAAATTGTATTGTATACTTATTAGAATCCAGAAATGCATATAGAGTGTTAGTTGGGAGACCGGAGGGAAAAAGACCTTTAGGGAGGCCGAGACGTAGATGGGAGGATAATATTAAAATGGATTTGAGGGAGGTGGGATATGATGATAGAGACTGGATTAATCTTGCACAGGATAGGGACCGATGGCGAGCTTATGTGAGGGCGGCAATGAACCTTCGGGTTCCTTAAAAGCCATTTGTAAGTAAGTAAGTATACTTATTAATTTCAATTGAGGAATCCGCCCCTGAGCACGAGTTCTCCTCTTTCAGGAGCGAGCTAAAGTTTTTTGTGTATATATTATATGTTATGTTATAATTATTAGCAAAATAATAAATAAATAAATAAGTTAAATAAATTAATTTATTGTGTGTCATCGATAAAAAAAAAAATGTTATTTTAAATAGAAAAATTGATCATATGCTACCTGATTTCAGTGCAGCTACCACTATAATATTTTTAAGTAAGTCTAGTTTATTTATTTTACGACAATCACTTTCGTGTGTACTATGCCCATCGGGGCACAACTATGCCATGTCCATTCTGCTACCTGATTTCAGTGCAGCTACCATTATAATATTTTTAAGTAAGTCTAGTTTATTTATTTTACGACAATCACTTTCGTGTGTACTATGCCCATCGGGGCACAACTATGCCATGTCCATTCTGCTTCCTGATTTCAGTGCAGCTACCATTATAATATTTTTAAGTAAGTCTAGTTTATTTATTTTACGACAATCACTTTCGTGTGTACTATGCCCATCGGGGCACAACTATGCCATGTCCATTCTGCTTCCTGATTTCAGTGCAGCTACCATTATAATATTTTTAAGTAAGTCTAGTTTATTTATTTTACGACAATCACTTTCGTGTGTACTATGCCCATCGGGGCACAACTATGCCATGTCCATTCTGCTACTGACTTTTTCGGGGCGCAACTATGCCATGCTTAGGCCTCCGAATTGACCTCGGGGCGCAGCTATGCCATACCGGTGCTGATGTGCTCTGTGAAGCTGCAGGTCACCTTGAGAAGAACTTGATGCCTATTACGCATGCGCGTTGGTACAATACGTTACTATGATTTATCATGCCGTGTCTGAAACTACCAATATAAACATATTGTCTAAATCATTAGAAAGTGTTCTTCTAAGCATGTTTAATTTACCCGTATTCCATGTATATTATACATCTTATTATTTTAGAAGGGACTATTTTAATGTGAGGAAGAAGATGACAAGCATGAGCTTGTAGGCGTTGTGCGTTCAATAGCCAATCAGGAACCATTATGCCACGTGCATTTATTTACATTTCCTTCAATCTTTAGCTGGAAAGAGAGTAGTGTGCAATACCTGGAATTACGAAATCCACGAAGCTACGTATTTGTCTGATCGATGACGACGATGCAAGATGTACATACACGTGTATTATCACCGATAAATTTTATCAGGCATTGCAGTTTTCATCCTCTTTCATGATATTGCTTCATAGAGTTAGTTCATTCGCGGAGTACACATCGTTCAGATTTGCTCTTGTTTGTGAAGTTATCTGCAACTGAATACAACAGCAGTTCTTTAAAATGTCATTTTTGAAGGCAGAACTTCGTTGTTCATTGAGGAAAAACTTGTCTTGCTTTCTGGAACACGAAGATTAAAAATATTTGACTTGAACAAAAGTAAGTATTACCAATATCAAGCTACTTTTTAAGACAAATTTGCCTCTTTAATATTCGTGAGCCATCGGTTACCTCGGATGTTATCGGGCCGGATTCATGCTCTGGTGCAGTTCGAATCCCTCTTGAGTTCATTGCCTGGTTGGATTTCTCTGAGGTTTCCAAACTGTAAGTAGGATAACCAGAAAGGAATACTGTCTAGAAATTTTTACTAATTCCGACAGTTCCTCTAACTTAATATCCACATGTGAAATGTGATTTTTCTAGAGAAAATCAAAACTCGAGTGGGATTTAATTGACTATTACACGGTTAGAAGAAAGTAGGCTATATAAAGATTAGAAGTAACAAAGTGTACAATAAAATATTAATTGGCTTACGAAAATACAACTGTCTTCAAATGTATTATTGTACCATCTCAACATTACGCTAGATGGCAGTAGTGTTTTATGATGATGTTTTCTTGTTACCGATATCAGTTGTGCCAACTATGGAATCATCATTGAACTCTGTGGACTGTTACTAGTCAAGAAGGCTTTGTTGATTCAGTTTCATTTTTATTAAAACATTTGCATTCCATTTCAATCATCCGGATCCCAGTAATCAACGTCACTTGACAGATGATTTTCAATAAATCTTAGTATTAAACAATCTCTGTTACGTGACTATCCATAATATATAGCAGAAGCTATAACAAACATAACCTAAATAATATAAACAAGTGTTAGAAAAGTTTTAATTAGGGATGATGAAATAAACAAGAAACGTTTTAATTAACGATGATGAAATAAAAAATAAACATGGATAATTTTAAAAGAAACAATTATTGAAAGTACAATTTTCAAATTAGAATGTTTTGGTGGTTCAGTTGATGTTATATTGGACGTGTGCGTAAAAGAAGTGAACTCGTTGGTGTACATGGTGTATCCCTCAACTCATTCAGGATTTCCGAATGGTGCTCTTCATATATGACCAGTGATCTTTATTAATTCTTGTTCTTGAATGTCAAAATGCGAGTCATATTTGAAAGTGATGTGCATCGACTGGAGTGGTTTGTAATTTTCTGTTTTTTTGACGGCCAGACCAGTGCAGTTTGAAATGTTGGCAAACAAAGAAACAAATGCTAGGGTAGTGATAAAAATAAACAAATGCTAGGGACGCGATAAAATTAAACAAATGCTAGGGACGCGATAAAATTGTGCGATAAGCGGCCATGATTGGTTGAAAGACGTCCTTTCGTACCGTTTTATTGGTCGAAAGTAGTGTGACGTAGTAAAAGTGTAATAGTCTCCATAATACTATTCTAAAAAAATCAATTTTTTTTTCTGGAGTTAACAGTTGTGATTCTTATATATATATATATATATATATATATATATATATATATATAAAGACGACATTCGGCTAATGATGAACAGTTTTTTAGAATCAATAAAATAGGTAAGGAGTATGGAGGAGTAGGCTAGCTAGGATGGCGAAGTATAATATGTAGAAAATTAGTGAGAGCGGAAATTGAAACGTTCACTTGAACAGACATAATAACGAGCATATTGGACAATGGTGTAATAAGTTTTAGTATCAAGTACTATTAGAAACAGTGTGTGTTCGATATAATCTAAGTGATCGGAAAATCAAGATCAGAGTATTAAAAGTGTCAATTCTGAATGAATTAGAGAAGTGTAATAGGAAGTTAAGTATAACGAGAGAGATAATTGAAAATAGGTGAGGAGTCTGACCGTGGAGGCTAGCTAGGATAGTAAGTATAATATGTAGAAAATTAGTGAGATCTGAAGAAGGAATTGCATACAACAAACAGACATAATAATGAACTTATTGGACAATGGGGTAGTATGTTTTAGTAACAAGTATTATCAGAAACAGTATGTGTTCGGTATAAGTATACTGAAAATCAAGAACAGAGTCGTAAAATTGGAAATTTAGGATGATCTGAATCAAGTTAAGTTTTTAAAGGTGAGAATTATCGAATGATCTAAATCAAGTTGTTAGGTTTTTAAAGATGGAAATAATTGATCAATTTAAAGAGCGTCTATATAAGGTTTATCTGTAATGAACGTAATTGTGGCACCGGATACAAAAATTTGTGAGGTCCACATTACATGGATGTAAATGCTGACAATACAATACAATACAATATATATATATATATATATATATATATATATATATATATATATATATATATATACATTTTTTTTTGATGATGTCAACATTTACATCCATGTAATGTGGACCTCACAATTTTGTATCCGGTGCCACAATTACATTCATTACAGTTATACCTTTTGTAGACGCTCTTATAATTGAACTTTCGACCCCATTAAGTTGATTAGTTTCCCACCTTTAAAATGTAACAACTTAATTTAGATCATTAAAAAATTGGCCACTTTTACGACTCTGTTCTTGATATTCAGTACACTTATATCGAACACACACTGTTTCTAATAACTTAATACTTGTTACTAAAACATGCTACACCATTGTCCAATATGTTGGTTACTGTGTCTGTTTCTTGTGTACATTCCATTTTCAGATCTCACTAATTTTCTACATATTACACTTCGCTATCCTAGCTAGCCTCCCCCACCATACTCCTCACCTATTTTCATTATCTCTATCGTTTTATTTAACTTCCTATTACACTCTTCTAATTCATTCAAAATTGATACTTTTATCACTCCGTTCTTGATTTTAAGTTCACTTAGACCAGGCATGCACATTGTGCTTCTGTCTCTGTGCGATGTGCACTTTCTATTCCCCTACTTGGAGGGAGTGAATCGCATTGGAGGGGAGCGCGACAAGGCTATACAGTATACCTGCAGAGCATATGACCTTTTGTTTCAGTAACACAGTTTCAGTACGGGTGCTGATTTGGCTGTGTCTGTGAAAGAGTTATGATAAATAAAGTGAGGAGTTCACAGATAACGAAGAAGAGAAATTACGAACCATATAACATAATTGTTATAATGTTTTCCTCAGCCAATAATAATTATTTTAAGTATTTTATTAGTAAAGTTCTCAAAATATGATATTGCCAGCGCTTATTTCTTAATCAGTACTCTCACGGCAAAACGAACTTGACAATGGCGTTGTTTTGGAGTCTGTACTAACAATCAATGGTTAGACGACTTATGACTTTCATTTCATAAGCTGGTAAGTGATGAGAATATAGTGAGGAATACATGTGAGGCTCTTGAGGTTGTAAGGAGCGATGAAAGCAACTATTTGCAAGGCGGAAAAATTGTCTGGAAAAATATATAATGGCAAATTTTTCATCTCACGTCACTACATTATTCTAATATACTTACGTTAATAAATCTTTAAACCTGACATAAATAGAATATCCTCGCTTCACAACTTGTGAACTACACTTTTAATTTCTTTCAGTAACGCTCCAAACTTGTCGATACTTGCTCTCAACGTTTTCCAAATAAACTATATATGAATTTAAATTCTAAGCTTAATTTATGTTATGTATTAATATTAATGTTAATTTATATTGACATACAGCAAGGACATTTTTTCAGTATAAAAACTTCACAATGTCCTACTGCATGTAATTAATTGGGAGTATAATATTTTCTTTAACATTTTTGTACCAATGGTCCCAATAAATAATAATAATCGACGAACAATGAAAGAGTAGGATCTATTACTTTAAAATATTTAGTACCTACTACGTAAAATGAAATACTTGTTCGTTTTTGTTGTTTCGAAATTACTGCAATTTTTTTATTCTTCAAATACTATATAAAAATCATATTAATAAATTGTGCTTTACAAACCACTACTTTGTGAAGTATAACTGCGTAAGCCTAAAGTTTCTTGTATTACAATTGTCAAGTATAGACACTGATAATAACCGTGTTTTTTCCTTCTGCTAAGTGTGTTTATAATGTCCAAATGTCTATTTAATCCAACCCTAGAAGCGCAGACTAGATTATTGCACACCCCTCCAGCTAAGAAAGGGTAAGAGCAATACTCGAATGATGCAGTCCGCACAGACCGGCGATCCGCGCACAAAACTGCACATTTAGAGTCTGATTTCTGACATGCCTGATTTAGACTATATCGAACACACACTGTTTCTAATAATACTTGTTATTAAAACATATTACACCATTGTCCAATATGTTCGTTATTATGTCTGTTTCTTGTGTACTTTTCATTTTCAGATCTCACTAATTTTCTACATATTATATTTCGTTATCCTAGCTAGCCTCCTCCACCATACTCCTTACCTACTTTCCTTACCTCTATCGTCTTATCTAACTTCCTATTACACTCCTCTAATTCATATTTCAATTTACTTACTAAGTCCTTAGTCGTCTCTTCCTTAGCCGTCTCTAGACCAGAAACATCCACTTCACCATTTTCTGTGATTCTAATAGAAACTTGTGTGCTGAATTCGAAATTGTGTTTAGATTTTCTCTGTCATGCATAGTTTTCTAGTTATTGGGATTTTAATTTTTTTCTAATATTATTTCGATTAGCCTACTTTTCGCCCATAAACGTCCCTCTCTATGTGGTCATTTTACCCATTACCATTTAGGCTTACTGAGATGTTGATACAGCGTCGTAAAATAACCTACTAAATAAAATAATAATAATAATAATATTATTATTATTATTATAATTATTATTATTCACGTAAACCTGCTTGTACGAATTCTAGATCTGGTAGAGTGAAAGATAAAGCCTCAAAGCCTTAACTCTTCTACGTAAAATAATAGTACATTATACAACGAGCCTATAATGGTAGTAATTAAGACGCGAGTATGTTTATGAAACGAACGCAAACGAGTTTCATAATTTTCATACGAGCGTCTTAATTACCATTATAGGCAAGTTTCATACGACTTTTTATGCTCGATCACATTTCTAACTTGCAATTATTCATAAGTATTCATGTTATTCTTATTTGACTGAGGAGCGGAACTGACCTCGTGCAATACCTCGTAAATTGTGAGATGTGCGCAGACGCGAAAGTATTGATTTTTTCCGAGAAACAATGTTGACATTAACCTTGATATAATCTAGAGAATAAAATAAACATTAATCTTGATATAACCTTGAAATTGAATTAGACATTGAAAAAAGAAATGACAAATTGAATTTATTTGAATAATATTTACAATTAACACTAATTATTATAGTAACAGAACTGACTTTATTTCAAATATAGGTGATTTATTGATTTATTGTTGTCTTTCGATTGCATATCCGAGATTAATCGATACTTACGCTTTCATATTGCTACAGTGGTATTTTCTGATTGGTGGATTTTTTTATTGGATTATTTTACGACGCTGTATCAACATCTAGGTTATTTAGTGTCTGAATGATATGAAGGTGATAATGCCGGTGAAATGAGTCCGGGGTCTAGCACCGAAAGTTACCCAGCATTTGCTCGTATTAGGTTGAGGGAAAACCCCGGAAAAAACCTCAACCAGGTAACTTGCTCCGACCAGGATTCGAACTCGGGCCACCTGGTTTCGCAGCCAGACGCGCTGACCATTACTCCACAGGTGTGGACCTGATTGGTGGAACACCTAAACGTTAATGAATAGGTGTACTTTAATGAGGTGCATTAAAGGGGTGCTACCAGGTGTATAATTACCAAAGCTCGGAACTTGGGGACTTGTGTGTCGTATGCATGGTAAGGTTACAGGTACAACGTACACAAAGCTCACGCTGTAAGCGCTCAAGGACAGTCTATGTACTAAGAAAGTGGTCACATCTACGGACGAGGAAACTGTGTCATGTTGAAGCCAATGACAATCAGAGAATTACAAATAAACGGTCTGTTAGAGGAATTAGAAAATACGTGTTATTCGAATGGGTATTATAGAAGTTTGAAAAAATATTTTTTTAAATTTTAGGTGCAGAATTTCGTGGAGGAATTCGAAGGAGATACATTATTTTCTTCGAATGGAGAGCTTATATCTTGTAAGTTGTGCCACACAAACTAAAGGCTGGAAACGGCATTAATTGAAAGACATTGCAGTCCCTTAAATCGGTGGAAAATTTGTCCATAGCCATGGATCAGGTCGTAGAGGGATCTGCCCTAGTAGTGACACACAAATTGAAACTATTTTCGAGAAAAATTTGGGATATGCTTATCTTTCTCAGATATGAGATCAGCTAGCAACTGCTGAAAATCGAACAAAAAACAGTGACAGTTAAAACATTTATTTTAAGTTTGCTCCCATCATTTCATGTGACGTGGAAATAAGTTTTTTCTCGTTTCAAATCATGTTTAACTAACAGGCGAAGAAGTTATGGGTTCGAAAATCTTCGAATGTTCGTAGTCATACACTGTAATAAAATATACAGAGCAGAACAGTAAATTTGATATATTGCTCATGTTTATTTTTATTATACATGCTATAAAATTACGTGTTTTGACCTACCATAATACTATCAATATGTTGTTCCAGCTAGTAACCACTTTTCTAGCAGACCTGACAGTACCTCCGTACGGGAAGCGGGAGTTTGTTGACATTGAAGTCCGGTCGTTTAACCATGTGCAAAGACACAAGTCCCCAAGTTCCGAGCTTTGATAATTACTACATTTCGGCATGGTCGAGCACAAAATAAATTATATCATTATTATTATTATTATTATTATTATTATTATTATTACTATTATTATTATTATTATTATTTTTTTTTTAATTTAATTTTATTTTATTTTAATTCTGAACCCGAATAAGACACAAGTCTTATGCTGTGTTTACAGTTACAGGTACAATATGACCAAGGTTATTGCTCCATGTCTGATGGTATTCACAGTCCTCTGTCTGTGTTGCTGCAGTCAGACATATTGTCCACACAATTGCGAGTGCGTGCGTCGTGAGACATCATGCTGGTACGCCTCCTTGTCCAGTGTACCACAAACCTTGAGCGAGGACACCATAAAACTGAATCTCACCTATAACAACATCCAGACTTTAAGGAAGAATGAAACAGGGCGTTTTCCCAGTCTAAAGATAGCCCTCCTTCTCCACAACCACATTGCAACTCTGGAGTCTCAAATATTCTGTATGGCAAAGGAACTGTCAACTTTAGACTTAAGCAAAAATGAAATAAAATACATTGATCATGAAGCGTTCAATTGCTTACAAAAGCTACAACGTTTGTACCTGAACGACAATCAAATATATTTCATCGAGTCTCATCTCTTCAAAGACAACAGCGTTTTAACAATGCTTGATCTTGGAAACAATAATATAGGAATTATAGACAGTTATAATTTCCAGTACAACCATTTTTTGACAATTCTACGCGTAGAAAACAATCCTATTATTTTGTATCCTCCTTCAGTTTATTTCTCAGTTACTCCATTTAATGTACTTGACATTAATTTCTGTAATTTAAAATACCCTTCGCTTATTTCCTTCCAAAATATATCCCGACTAGAAGACCTCAGATATAATATCAACATTGATATCGCAGTAACAGATTTTTTGTCACAAGCTGACGTTCATAGCAACATCGATTTAATGAACGTCTTCCAAACCAAACTGCGACAAATAGGATATAACCTAGACGATTATATCAACTACAACTCCACCATTTCTGCTGTTACTACGTCATCAAATATTCCTGTGTTATGTTACTGTGATAGTAAGGCAGTATGGTTTTGGTGTAGTGAACAACTCAAAAAATGTCCGCGCTCTGTCCGACTGGAAGATATGTACCAATCCCTGGCATGCTATCGAAAACGTAGCGAATTGTCAGATGATAAAAACCATGATTTTGATCCTGGGTTTAAGAACAGTGAAATAGACGGAGAAATGATTTTATATGTATCAGCAGGTGCAATATTGTTGACTGTCTTAGTTCTTTCAGTTATAATAGGTTTGCTGATTGTGAGACGAAGGAGAATGAGAGAGAGAGAGGAAACTGGAAGTATTTGTGCTCGCAGTTCATTTGTTTATAAGGATTTACATATTGAAAGAATTCGTAACTAATTGAAGCGGTGAGATCAATAACCATTCAAGTCCATTTACACAAGTTTCGAGAAAAATGCAAAAAAAAAAAAACCTTTTTATTTCTTACCTAATTACAATTTTTTCACGTAATTTTTTCTGATTAAATTAGAGATCAATACGAAGTAATATACCAATTTTTAAAGTTGTAAAACTTGTGGAAATATCCAAAAATTAATTTCAAATTTGCAAAAGATGAATGGTTATTGATCTCAATCACTTAAATACTTGTTATGATAATTATTTTATTGATAAAAATGCTCTAATATTTATACATATTTCTGTAAGTTTCATCTGAATGAGATGAATAATAATAATTGTTAATAAAAATGCATTTATTACTTGTCATATTTGTTTTAAGGGGAGAGGATGGTATTTTTTTAAACTTTTTTTCCTATTTGGTGTAAATTATTAATTTTTTGTATGTAGAGAAGTCATATCTGTGGCAACTGAACCAAATAAAAATATTTTGAAAAAAATTATTTGGGGGCCCAAATTTGAAAAAAAATATACCCTTGCAGGATTGTAGTAAAACGGATATATCTAAACCTTTTTTAAAGATAGAATCAAACAGTTTTTGCAACATATTTGCAAAAGTATGTTTTACAAGCTGTCTGTAACAGAATTTTGATATTAGTCCGTGCTTTGTAAAATAAACAATTAAAATTTAGTAACAATTTTCTGATTTCCTTTCTTGCAAACAAACGGACGTATTTTTAAAATGAAATCAATTAACAAAATTCTGTTACAGAGAAAATTTTCCTAATAGTCTAAAGAATGTGTGTTCTAAGTTTCATGCATGTATCTTTAATAGTTCAGAAATTATATCCATTTTGTCTGGCAATGTAGCAAAAAAATGAAGTTACTGGAAACCGATAAAAGCGGGAGTGTGATTTAAAAATCCATAGCGCAGGAAGTTTAAAAATGACGTCTCAACATCCGATAAGGGCACAAATACCCACAAAATTTTACGCAATGCATTCCACACATATCAAAGAGTATTTTAAAGAAAACATTTTTTTAAATTTAATTTACCGGAAACAACACTAAAAGTGGGCGAGTAATTTAAAAATCCATAATGCAGGAAGTTTAAAAATGGCGATCCACACATATCAAAGACTATTTTAAAGAATTTTTTTTTAATTCAGTCATTTTTCATCAAAAATACCATCCTCTCCCCTTAAATATGTTTCACTACTTAGAAATCACACCTCAAAATCACTTTCGTTGCCTTCACATAAAATCTTAATGTGAAAATTTTTTTTCTATAAGTTTACTCTGAATGACGCAAATAATTCAAATTACTAATAATAATAATAATATTACTACTAATAATAATAATAATAATAATAATAATAATTTTATTTATTTATTTATTTATTTATTTATTTATGCATTTATTTATTTATTTAGTTAGTTATTTATTTATACTTAATTTACTGTACAACAGCTAGTGGCCAATTACAGTTCAGCACAAATATAACAAAAACATAATACAAAAATAATTATTACACATAAATAAAATTACATTCATTACAATAATGACGATGAATGGATAAATAATGGATGACTTTAAAATACATAACTAAGAATACTATAAGACAATGATAATTGAGTATAATGCCTAAAAGAATACATAAATGTTAAATCGTTGCCAAGAGCAAACTAAGGCTATACATTGAAGGGATCGAACTCGCAGCCATGCATGTTGGCATTTTTAATGCATCTGGAGACTGGTGAAAGAAATTTCGAATTTCTAATATAGAAAAGTTTGTGGGCTCTCATATCTTTTGTTGGAATACGTAAGGTAATATTGTTTAAGAAAGAGTCACAGGATATATCACATTTGAGGACTTTACAAAAGAACAGATAATCTAGTTCGTGGCGTCTAGCATATAGATTTTGACAATTAAAATATTCACATTTTTCTCTCATAACTGTACCCGGAATTAATGGGCAGAAATCTGAATGAACATAAAGATATAAATAATAATAATAATAATAATAATAATAATAATAATAATAATAATAATAATAATATGACAGGCATCTACTTGTTTATTAATAATTTCAGACACTTTTCAAATGTCACATCACAGTGCGATTAAGTGATTTTATTTATTATTATTATTATTATTATTATTATTATTATTATTATTATTATTATTATTATTACTAATGTCTGCCACTACTGAGTTCATTCAACGCCCTTTGCTTTTTTCTAATATACTATTTTCAAATAAGCAGCTATTCTATCAATAGTCTCTAAACACACACCTTCATCTCAAACAGCAGAAATAACTAAAATGCTCTCTCAATTAATATCACTCAATAAAAGAATTGTTTTCCAATGGATACCATCCCATTGTGGAATCCTGGGAAACGAGAATGCGGATGCTTTAGCAAAGAAGGGCAGCACTGCTACTTACAGACCTGTTACTAAATCTACATATTACTCTGTGAAAAGATTTATTAAATCTACATACTTAGACTTCAACAAACAAAATTTGATAACACAATCTCAAGGGAAAAAATGGAACTCTCTGCATCATAATCCACAGTTGTTTCCCGATTTACCACGAAAATCGTCTGTAGCTGCATTTAGATTGGTAACAGGCCATGATTGTTTGGCCAAACACCTGCATAGAATTGGAATATATCAGTCGCCTAACTGCCCATTGTGCAACTCAAACCAAGCAATGGATTCGGAACACCTCAAAATCTGTGCTTCAGTGGCTGGCCATGATAATATCTTTGAAAAATATTGGAGTGCAAGAGGACAAATGACTTTATTGTCAAACGCCTGGCATTAGAAAACAACAACTATTTTCAAATTATTACAATAATATTGATGAATTCATAATGTCATCTATGATCAATATTAAGCTGGAAAATTAAATTGGATATTTAATTGAATTTTCAATAAAGGTATTCGGATTTTCAGTGTACAAAGCAATTATCATTATTTACAGACGTGTCCTTGGCGGCTTCGCCCTTATCTCATTTACAGGTAAAATACTTTGAACATCGATTATCTCAGGTACTTTTGGCGGGTTCGCCCTTCCCTTACGGAACTCCTCGTATTTTTATTTTCATGCAACGTGCATTGACATAGTTGAGCTAAATATACTTTAATTGAAATTATTGTAAAAGTATTACGGTACAGGTGATTATGTAGTATGCACCGGCCAGACCGTCATCGTCCCACAATAGAAGTTGTTTTCAGCGTATTCCGAATCTCACCGGTCCGGTGGCATCAATGACGTCACGTTGCAGCGAAATAAGGAACAAAACTGCTGGAAGGATCGATGGCTGTCATGGCGACTGTACAAGTTGTTGTCTGTGCTACGCTAGCAAAATTTTGCGAAATTTTCGTACTGCCATCTCGTTCAAAGAAAAGATAGCATAAACAATTTATTTATTGAACCTGTAGTAATAACGGTCCGTTGACATGTTCGCTCATAAGCCATTAACATATTATTTTTACATTGTGCTCATTGTAAACAATACAGCAGAACTAAAGCAGAACATACCGCCATGACACAACAGTGCACGATGTTATTCGTCTGCTAATTCCCGCCCTATACAAGAACCAATCAGATTCACTGATGGCGGCTGATGGAGACTGCCACCACCTCTGCAAGTTCATGGCACCGGTGCGACATCGGTGGAGCATCAATGACGTTATCGGTGGAATTCGGAACACCGTGATGCCATCGGATTGCTCACCGGTGAGATTCGGAATACGCTCTTTGGTATACAATACGTAACAGAGATAAATAATTTGAACCTGCAAGGTTTATGCAGAGGGATAATGATGTAGTATTAAAATGATGAGAGAAACTTAATTAATACTTAAAAACCTTTGCCAACTACAAATCCAACAATATATGCCTCCTAATCAAACTTTGTTTAAGGAGAAGCTTAGAGGTTTCTTTTTTTTTTTTTTTACTAATTTCGGCACCGCAGCCTGGGGCTTATTGCACCTAGACCCAAAACTCTACTGAACACACGCACACACTGCAGGACTCCCCCGTTTACAGGGTCAGGATACCCGGGGGCCACAGTGAGACACCACACACATACACACACTGGGACAATGGACAGACAACCAGTCCCCGCGAAGAGGTCTGAATTAAATCGCCCTAACTTCACGACCGGGAATCGAACCCGGGCTACCTTCATCAGGAGTCCAGCACGCTACTTCAAGACAAGGAGACGGACAAGCTTAGCGGTACCTGAGCTATGTTGTGTTCCATCTCTTTTAGAAGACTGCCCAGTGGAACGGAATTACCTGATAGTGGTATATTTTCTCATCTGAGACCCTGAATACGTATTTTCAGTATAATTGATTCTAATCCGTTTCATTCCTCATTTTACCTGCTCATCCCTGACACGTCAAAGCAGCCGTATTCCTCATTTCCCGGAATAGATCGTACTCCCAAGACAATGTTGTAGCAAAGCGTAGCAAAATCCAGCGCCAGTGTGGTTTTAATATTTCAGTCTTATTACTGAAATACATTTTCAAATAGCCTAATGCAACTCTGTGTGCCACTGTTAATCCCAATCAGTCAAATCGGATAAACGTCGACCTTCAGCTGTCAAAATGTCCACTTATACATACTTTATCGATGTAGCCAGGGGCGGCCCGTCCTTACGTGCTACAGTGCTACAGCACAATGATAATTTTGGCTCAAATAATGTATTTGTAATACCACCATAGTATTTGATCTGTCATTTGACAATTTCCCGTGGTTATGTTCATGGCGCGTTATAAAGTGTTTAGTCTTCGTGCCTTCTTTGGTGCCTCAGGGGGTTCGTTGTGCTACTCAAAGCTTCACATGAAAAATGTAGACAGTTATGCGCATGTGCGAAGCTGAAATCACTGCTCTGATTGGCTATTTTTACGCGGGAAAGTGCTGTAGTCAGCTTCAGCACAACACACCTTGGAGATTGCAAAAGTAAAGCGTAACGAAAGAATGCTTGTTTGTGGAAGAATTCGGAACTATGTACAATGTATTTGGTAATTCAAGTGTCCGACTGCTGCTGCCATCTACCAGTTGCTGTCAACAGCTATACTATACTGAACAAAGAGTGTTTCAGATACAAGTTGGATTTCTATACGGAAGACTTCCGAAATATAGATGGCTGTTCAATTGTCACAATATATAGTATCCAACAATTTACAGGATCCATTCTGTGAAGTATCGAAGTTGTTAAATATTTTGGTTACAACACCAATAACCACTGCTGAGCCAGAAATATGTTTTTCTTCCTTGAAACGCATAAAAACGTTTTTAAGGAACACTATGTCCCAGGATCGTCTCACTGCTCTTGCAATACTGTCAATAGAAAAGTGTATGATGTCCAAGATGGAGGGGTTTAACACCAAATGACAAGTTCTGCAGTACGAAAGAACGTCGTATGGACTTCATATTTCATCACTAGGCGAGACTCCAAATTAAGATAAATACATAAGTGTAGGCCTCTACAGTAGGCCGATATAGAGATTGTAGCACACTCATTATTTTGACCACCAGCCGCTACTGGATGCAGCTTTTCTTTATTTGAACGAAAACCTCAATTCAAAGCTCTGTTAAAAGGAAGTTGAATTTATGGCCGACGGAAACAGTGGTGGGGTAGATTTTCATCGAATAATCATGTTTTTCCTATCAACATTCCAGAATTATCCCTTAATCATCAACAACATGGTGTGCTTAATGTACCTAAATCCATAATGTTGTGTTATCGAACATTTGTAGAAACAGGTTCTGTGTTAAAAAAAAGAAACATGCAGGAGGTCGCAGGCGAAACCCAGTACGAGAAGTAGCTATCTCTTGGCTTGGTACCCAAACTCCCCAGATCTAATCCCTCCTGACTTCTTCGTGTAGGGTTTTGTTAAAAATATTATCTATTCACAGAAACCCAGGAACATTGATGATCTGAAAGTAAAAACTACTCAAGCTTTTCAACAAATCGCTCCTCTTATGTTACAAAGGACATGGGCTGAATTGCATCACCGTTATGAGTTGTGCAGAGTGCGCAATGGGGTCATGTTGAGCTCAGAGGAATCTCCCATCTTTCAGTGTTGTATGCACTAAGTTTCAACAAATAAAGTTCAGTAGTAAATGTTTTACTGTGTTTTTATTTTATCCACACCCACCCTGTAATTCATCATTGTTTGTTCAAAAAAAATA
This sequence comes from Periplaneta americana, assembly GCF_040183065.1. Taxonomy (NCBI): domain Eukaryota; kingdom Metazoa; phylum Arthropoda; class Insecta; order Blattodea; family Blattidae; genus Periplaneta; species Periplaneta americana. Next base: position 127,086,280 of record NC_091130.1, on the reverse strand, counting down.
ATAATAACTTCTGGCATTCTCAATAAAGTGCAACATTATGGCAAGTGAAATCTGCTGTAGAGTTCTTCAATATAACTAATCACTTTATTAGTGATTTGCTTTCTGCCACAAATATTCGAGTTTATATAATAAAAAGTGAAATTACATCTTTAAACTCAAGGTAAAAGACTTATTTAGTTTCATCGCAGGTATTGTCAAAACACTGAACAACTTACTTCGAGAAAAGGGACAATGAAATTTTCTATTCTGTGATTGTCAAAGCAAACCAAGTGAAAACCTCACATCAAAGTTAATCATCATCGTCATCATCATCACATCATCATCATCATCATCATTTTCATCATCAACATAAACTCTGCGATCTAGTCCTGTACAGTCAATGTCACTAATGTCATCAGGTTTTGAAATTGTTTACAGTCAGTACTTCATCCCCTTCCCACTGTTATGTATACAACAGACACACAGCCATTCCTATTAGCAATGGCGTGCCGCTGCACGTCTTAAATGTTGTCATACATCGTAAACTAGTTCCAATTGTGTGACTGCTACTCTAGGATGAACACCACTGGAAACTGGAATGCACAATTTCATTTTTTTTCCATGTTCACATAATTTTAATGTACTTACTGTATATTAACTACCAAATATTTTCTTCTTTAATTGTCATGCTGGAACGATTGTTGGCGGTTCGATAGTTATCATTAGGGCTTGAATTTTTATAAATAAAATCGGGGAACTATTTATTTTTTATGTTCTAAAATCGAGAAAATATGTAACAAAATACAAAAAATATTTAATTATGTTTCAATTATTTTATGTGAATATAAACAATATGCAGTACTCACCAGTACAAATTATGCTATCTTGCCAACTGCTGAAGAATTATATTACACAATGAAATTCATCCTAAAGTTGTCCATCACAAATGACCGACGATTATGGCGTAACACTGCCTTGTACAGGGAAAAAGAGCTCCCTGGCCATTTAGAAACAACATGTATCCCTAGGCACATGTTTATGATTGGAAACGAAAACAGAGGCAGCGGATGTTTATGAAATTATAATTGCTTCCTGAATCAGTGTTATGATAACTTACAAGTCATTCCTAAATGACATATCAATGTTTATGTGTGTTAGTTACAGTACAATTTTTTAGTGGTGACGGCTCTTATCGCTTGTGGTGAGAGAGCACACTGCAGCTCATCAGATCCACAGATAGACAATTTCGAGAAACAGTTGTCGGCTGTCACGTCTAAGCAACTGCATTGAACATTCGGGTGATGATTAATCTGAAATGGGGCTTTTGTCGAAAATTATTTTTTGAAAACTTAATTTTTATGTGTTTTATGTGAATATTTGAAAATGTGTATTTACATAACAAAATTCAAAATGTGTTTTTATGTGAAATAAAATTTAAAATATATGCTGAGGCGACCTTGTATGAAACTTAAAACAGACTAGAGAGTTTCTATTACAATGTAAATGAAATGTTTATTTACCTAAGAATCCTAGCACTAGTTATCATACTGCTTGGCCGTAGCATCGTATTGACCGGCGGTTCTGCAGCTACAAGATGATGTTTCCCGTTCCTTTCCGTATCTTGTGATTATAAAATAATACCGGAGAACAGCCTGAGAATCAAACACCGAAATTTATCCAGTGTTTTCTCGTAGTGTTGAGGAAAACTTCGCAAAAAACTTAACCAGGTAACTTGTCCCAACCAGGATTGGATTCCAGGCATACGAGTTTCGTAGTCAGGTACGCTGACCGCTATTCCAAGCGGTGGATTATCGTAGAGCCCGGATGTTAGGCAAAATGCCTTTTTTAAACTGAGTGTATGTATGAAAATCCTACTAGAGATAAACACGTTTCCACACATTTGGGGACGATAGGCCCAAATTTTATTTTGCCTTTTTTGCCTATTTTAGCTCCCGTTGCCTATTTTAAGGTTAAATATCTTTTTAGCCTTTTTACGTCGTTATTTTACATTTTCTATATTTTTAATGCATTTAAAATAAACCACATATATATTATATCAAAAAACAAAAAAGAATGGTAGTACAAATTAAAAATATATATTCACCTCGGACAAATATTTGCTGAGAATCTTAATATTTCATGTTACTTAACAAAGATGTTTGAACAGTATAACCCTCAGTGCTCAAGTCACTTCGGGGTTTACCAGCGAAAGAAAGGGGATGAGGAAAGTATTAAAAGCAAATCTCCAGGTCCCGTTACTGTTGTTGCTTGCACGCACAAGTCACGCGTACTTTGAAGTTTCTAATCTCTTCTCACACTCTTCTTTTTGAGACAATACACAGTCTGTTTTTCCCGATCTCTGAAAGAAAGTAGAGACAGTTTCCACACGTTTGGGAATGATAGGCTCAATATTTATTTTGCCTTTTTTTGCCTATTTTAGCTCCCGTTGCCTATTTTAAGGTTAAATGTATTTTTTTAGCCTTTTTACGTCGTTATTGTACATTTTCTATATTTTTAATGCATTTAAAATAAATCACACATACGTAGGCCTATATTACATCAAAAAACAAAAAAAGAACGGTTGTACAAATTAAAAATATATATTCACCTCAGACAAAAATTTGCTGAGAATCTTAATCTTTTATGTTACTTAACAAAGGTGTTTGAACAGTATAAACCTTAGTGCTCAGGTCACTTCGGGGTTTACCAGCGAAAGAAAAGGGATGAGGAAAGTATTAAAAGCAAGTCTCCAGGTCCCGTTACTGTTGTCGCTTGCACGCACAAGTCACGCGTATTTTGAAATCTCTAATCCCTTCTCACACCACTCTTTTTGAGACAATACACAGTCGGTTTTTCCCGATGTCTGAAAATAAATATAGACAGTCCTTCTGAAATAAATTGTTTTAAGTTTGCTCCAATCACTTCAGTATACGTAGAAAGATCTTTTTCCACCATGAAAAACGTTCTCTCTGACAGGTGGCTCACTATGACAGTTGACAACTTAAAAAAGCATCTTGTTGTGACATGTAACCAAGGAAAGTGAGTACCATATGGGATGGTTTATTAAGTATTTATCTATTTTTTGTCTATTTCCATGAATAATAAATCCCTATTTCACTGCCTATTTTGACTATTTTCGTGCCTATATGCCTGCATATTTTAACCAAAATAAATGCCTAAACATCCGGGCTATAATTATCAGTAATGCAAACTAATGGATTAGCAATTTATTTACTTACAGTATTTAGTGGTAAGAGTATGTTTTATAATTGAAAGTATACAGCTTTGGAAGCAAATACAGTACTGAACATAAATAACCTGTAGATTGATTTGTAACTTATGCTTATGCAACATTATCGTAAAACGGATAGCTTTATTCTGAATGTTTCTTTACACAGCCGAGCAGATCCTGCACCATGTGGAACTACCACAGTGCTGGGCGATGATTTATACATATTGTGTTAAATTTTGCTATAGGAATAACGTGGCATAGTGCCAAGATAAAAACTGTGTGCGGAACATGGATATTACGGGATCTAAATTCTGAGTTCAGACATTTTGAAGAGGTGCCAACCAGTATTACGGGGCACATGACACGTCGCAATTGTCCTAGCCAAATGGCGGGTAACTGATGAGGCCATGAGTGTCCGTCTATTGTGCTAACCCTCAAGGTAGGCGCATTCCACATACTGACTACACTAAGGTTCATTGCCTACCCAGATTTCGAGTAGGAAACTCCTCTCGCAATAACGCAAATCTAGTTGGACAAAATTAATAACTTCTCTGCATTCCAATGAAACTTTGTACAGACCTTATAAATAGCACATATTTTTTGTATACAAACTCTGACTACATTTGTGTACAAGGAACTATCCCTTTATAAGGGATGATTTTAGACAAATAATAACTTTTTTCCTATCTAACAGATTTTTATGAAACAGTGTACGGAAGTTACAGGTAGAATATGTTTTTTGTGTACAAACTATATTTACGGTTCCATAAGACGAAGTACCCCTTTACAGGGAGTACATTTACAGATTTTATGAAAATTGTACAGGAGTTACAGGTAGCATATATTTCTATGCACAAATTTGATTACTTATGTATGCTACCTGTAGGCCTAATTTTTGTACAAAGTTTCATAAAAATATATTATATAGGAGAGAAGTTATTAATTTTGTCTAAATGCACCACTATAAAAGGGCAGTTTCTATTATGAGACATAATCAGACTTTCTAGACAAAAAATAAAATATTCCACCTCTATAACTTCTACCGTATACAAAGTTTCATAAAAATCTATTAGATAGGAGAGAAGTTATTAATTTTGTTTAAACGAACCATACCCGCTATAAAGGGGTAATTTTTCTTGTGTAAACAGAATCATACAGCGTATTCCGAATCTCACCGGACCGGTGGACAACAATGACGTCACGCTGCAGCGAAATAGGAACAAAACTGCTTGAAGGTTCGATGGCTATCATAGCTGCTGTACAAGTTGTTGTCTGTGCTACGCTAGCAAGATTTTGCGAAATTTCCGTACTGTCATCTTGTTCAAAGAAAAGAGAGCATAAACAATTTATTTCTTGAACCAATAGTAATAACTGGTCCGTTGATACGTTCGTTCATAAAAGTCATTATTATTGTTTTTACGTTGTGCTCGTTACAAACAATACAGCAGAACCAAAGCAGAACACACCGCCATGATACAATAATGCACGATGTCATTCGTCTGCTAATTCCCGCCCTATACAAGAACCAATCAGATTCACTGATGGAGACTGCCACCACCTCTGCAAGGTGATGGAACCGGTGCGACACCGGTGGAGCATCACTGACGTCATCGTTGAAATTCGGAACACCGTGATGCCATCAGATTGCTCACCGCTGAGATTCGGAATACGCTCAGAGTTTGTACACAAAACACGTGTGTCATCTGTAAGGCATGTACAAGTTTCATAACAGTCCGTTTCAATGCAGAGGAGTTATTAATTTTGTCCAGCTAGTGATTTGCATTCTGATTCACTGTGCGTTTGTTAAGCTTAGATAAAAATGTGTCCAATGTATTTTTAACCTGTCATGTGAATAATTTGGCAGGCCTAAAACACTCACACGTGATTAAAAACTTCCTTATTACATGATTCTTTTCTGCTGTTAAGCCAAATATGGAACAGTTACCGTATGCCCCACCACTGAAAAAAAATCAATTAGGCCTACTGATAAATGCGCAAGAACGCGCAAACTTTAAAATAAAGATTCAAAACTCTAAATGATGCTGTATTAAATGGTAAAAGAATTGTTGTAACCGAACGTGACCGGCTATACTAAAACTCACATATTTGGAGAACTTTAAAATAATATATATTTTTTTTTCAATTGCAATGTTTAAACCTTCCTGTAAGAAGAATAATACTTTACAAACTTGCAATTGGAGTTGCATTAATAAGAACGTACCTATCTGAACAGATTCCATGTCTCATGTCTCACAACACAATAAATCACTAACAATTGGCTCTTTTTCAGACACATAGTAAGACTTTCTGTCTGTCGCTGAACTGGAGCGAGAAGTGTTAGGAAGAACCCATTGTTCATACTCTTGTAAATATAGCTTGCTGCTGATAAAACAGTAAAAACTATTACTCACAACATTCTCTAAATATGTATGATAAGAACTTTCTTGTGTTAAATTTTAACGTACCTTGATAACATGTTTCGACCTATTTTCGGTCATCTTCGGAACTGGTCGTTGTTAGTCTTAGCGCCTCTTGTTTCCTGTGTGGGTGCGTTCGTAGTGTAGAGTCAAAGAGTGTATGTGTTTTGAAATTGAGTTGTGTGTTGAGAATATCGTTGGGGTGTGTTTTCGTGTGTCTGTATACTTCATATTGTTCTAGTGTGTTGAGTGCGTTACAGACACACGAAAACACACCCCAACGATATTCTCAACACACAACTCAATTTCAAAACACATACACTCTTTGACTCTACACTACGAACGCACCCACACAGGAAACAAGAGGCGCCAAGACCAACAACGACCAGTTCCGAAGATGACCGAAAATAGGTCGAGACATGTTAACAAGGTACGTTAAAATTTAACACAAGAAAGTTCTTATCATACATAGTCCGAAGTGATACAGTGTTAAAAGTTGTGTAATCAAGATGTATTCTCTAAATGTTAAAGAACATGAATTCATATTCACCTATGCCTAACTAAACGAGTCGAAATTTGATTTTTGTCCACCTAGATCGGGAAAATTGCACGCTGTGCGAGGTTCGGGGAATGCTATAGAATGATGACGGAATGGAGAAATGTTGGTGGAATGTTGTAGATATCTAATATAAACAAACGGAGAACCCTAGAAAAACCCCAACTCCACCAAAAGTGACACTATAGATTTTTAAAACCTGACTGGGATTCGAAGTCAGACCCTGCATGACAGGCTGAAGGTCTTACCACTCAGCCACCTCAGGGGACACAGCGAACTTTAGCGTAGTCAGTTGGGGGAATAGTGGAATAACCCAGGAATGGTATTCGTGCTTCTTTGTCCTCAAAACGTAGGCCTATGTCAACTTTGATATCATTAAAGGCACTCCCGTAAGTTATTAACGAACTCGCTAAATCGTTGATCTCTTCTAAACAGGTTGGGTGTTATAGCAAGTGAATCAAAGTAGCACTCTTATCGGTGTGTACAATGCACCTTCGGCAATAAAACGTAGTGGAATTTTAAACATCACTTTTCAAGGAAATAAAGTGCGTTTTATTTCCGCAAAATACTTAATGATGAATTTTGTGTAGTCCAGTATGTCTTACAAGTTTTGCATTGAACTTTTTACTTAAATATTATTAGAGATTGCGAATTCTTACAATGTAAATAACGAAGAAATTGACTGGTAGCAAACATGTGTTTATTTATTGATAAGATATCTTAAATAAACACCGTCAGCTGGTGTGTCCTTAGTTCTTTACAGGAAGACAGATGAACGAGTGAATGCTTACAGTTCTCACAGGGATATAAACTTGAATGTTTTCCATAGGGCTACACACATCTTTGATGAGAATTTTAGGTCTATGTAGATAATTCTGTACGTATACATTAGTGCACGCCGTTTTCCATGCATTGAAGGACACAAAATCAAACACAGACAACACAGGATTACTAGCACTACAGTAAACGTCAACGAAAAAATCATTATAAGCAAGCTACTTCAAAGATATCTTCCGAGCTTATATATGTGAAAATAAATTCAAAATATCACTCCATCAGAATCTTAATATATTAAAACTGAGTATAATAATAATAATAATAATAATAATAATAATAATAATAATAATAATAATAATAATAATAATAGTAATAATAATTTTATTTTCCCTGGCAGAGTTAAGGCCATCAGGCCTTTTCTTCCACTCAACCAGGATCGAATCACATACAAAAAAAAATACATACCGGTATACAAATATTAACTTAAAAATAATAATAAACATACGGTAATTAAGTAAAAAAGAGAGATTGAATACCTGTACGCAATCAGTATTAACTTTAAAATAACAATAATAAAAAAATATATATAATAAAAAAGAGACTGAATACATAATCACAAACAGGAAAATACACCTAGTATACAGTATTAACTTAAAAAAAAAAGAATTAATACATATGAATATAATCTCACTACTAAAGGAATAGTAGAATTAGTATGATCAGCATAGCACGTGTTACATTGAGGCAATTACAATTACATAGATATTAGTGTTAATGGAAAAATAAAGTAATGCCTGTGTAAAATAATAATAATAATAATAATAATAATAATAATAATAATAATAATAATAATAATAATAATAATAAATAAATAAAAATTATACCTAAAAAACTAATTCTTTGCATTTAAAATATATCTAAACAACCTAATTTTAAACAACTGAGGACTAAGACTACCCCTGATTTCGAGCGGCAGCGAATTCATGAGCGGGCCATGGCTATTGAGAAAGAACTTGAGTACAGAGATGTCTGATGACGTGGTATTGATAGCAACAGATTGTGCTGTGAACGTGTATTTCGATTATGATGTGAAGCTAGGAGAGTAAACCGAGAGGCAAGGTAGTTGGGTGTGGAATCATGTATAATTCGATATAAGAGGCAAAGAGAATGTACTAAACGTCGATCTTGCAAGCGGAGCCAGGAGAATCGTAGAAAATATTCCGATATATGATCATGTCGGCGGATATTGAAAATAAATCGGACGCAGACATTATGTACACGTTGAAGTTTTTGAGAAAGTTCAGCACTTAGGTCCCTATAAAGGCTGTTTCAAAAATACGGGGCATAATTTCAGGTATGTATTTCCCACATGTAGACAATCAAAATAGTTCATTACAACATGTGTC